>NW_026974141.1:8077998-10502998 GCF_037042905.1 Lytechinus pictus | reverse complement strand
GTGTAACAATGTAAACTACGTTCTAGAGCTTTAGAGGAAAGAGACAGTACGCTGCAAACGATGCTAAAATCTTAAACACTTTGTTCAAACCCGTCACTCTAACGACTGTGGTTTTTTAGAGTTTAAAACAGGTTGTTTACATGTTTGAACAAGTAACATTATTTTGTTTCTTCCATCAGTATTTAATATTGTACGCATATAACAAGATCGGGGCAAGGTTTATATATCGGTCATAAGATTTAGTGAGAAGAAGAAGAAGAAGAAGAAAGATACGAAGAGGAAAAAACTCACCTTCTAACGAAAATGAAGAACATCGCCAGACTCATTAAAACCAGAACGAATAAAATGATAGCTACTACAAGTAGGCCGGCGATAAAATACTCTCTGCCATTGACTTCCTTTGGTAGCTTTATCATTGGCACAGGAGGTCCGATGTTTTGACCTATGCAGGTTGGAATAAGCAAAAACGAAGTAATTAACTGAATTAACATCTTGCAATCTACATGTTGTAATTTGTATTAATGTGCCAATACAATCTTCATGAGTCAGCATTACTACACAAAATTATCTTTCAGCAGTTAAAGGAAGCCTCAGGGCACGAAGATAAATACGACCGCATATGATATGTTAAGGATAAAGACATCTAAAACATGATTTATTGAGGTACGTTTTTCAGTTTGATTATACTTTTCATGTCTTTAATAATATTCATTCAGCATTACCCATCATTAAAAGCTTGCATTACGTAAATTTGAACTAATTCAATAATGCCCCCCCCCCCACCGAACGCTGCAGCCCCTCTCACAGCCGATCAGTTTCTACTGTTTTTGACTTTCTAACAGTTCATATCAATTGTTTTAAGATATATTAGATAACCTGAATCAACTTGTTTGTTACTTTTACCTTTTTCATAATAACGGTAAAGACCATTTTGTCGTAAAGAAAAAAATGATGTTACTTAGATTTAAACGTTGTTTGTTTAGATTAAATCGTTGTAAAATCTATATAACAATTCATTTAATTCGCATAATTAAATCTGAGAATGACGGTATGTCTACAATAGTTGAAATATGAATTCAATAGAAGGAAATAAAAAAAAAATAACAGGGAAAAAATAAATAAAAATAACCTCGAGAAAAAAATAATCATTTTCAATGCTTTTCCATAGCCATAACAGCATTATTGATCAAAGCTGTTGCTAAATTTCAAAATATTCTGTAGATTAAGGCCCGTATTCTGAAGTCAGGTTTAACTTAGACCATGGTCTAACTCTGTGCTAAATTTATGGGAAGCCAAAAGTGTCAAAATTTCTATTTAGTTGTATGTTTCATATGTCTACTGTGCTCTTTCCTGATTCATCGATGGTGAAGAAAATCATCTATTTATACTTCCTACAAAATTATGAATGGTTTGAGAGCCAAATGAGGTGAAATATTATATCTCCACTGTTAGTGATTATGTAACGATTGGCTGTCCACAGTTAAACCACAACTTTAAACCTGAGTTTAAGTTGAACCCGACTTCAGAATACAGGCCACAGGGTTTTACTTTGTGTAATTACCTGCAACTGGTGTTACATTGAACGCACATTTGACGTTCCTTCCTCGCCACAAACCATCTTCGTGGCATTCCCAGACGAACTGATCAGAATTATCGTTACATGTAATATTCACTTGGTCTCCATTCTTGTAGCGTGGTTTAACAGCTTCAACATACGAGATTGGATGAATGTTTGGCGGACTGCACGCTGCGAATTAAGGAAATTGAAATTGTCGTGTCACTGTTGTGTCGTATTATTTACCGCATGATTGTGTAATTTTAAAGAAATTTCGGGTCGAAAAACCAGAAATCTCTTCAAAAGGTATATTCTAATATAAAAAAAAATCCCTTGATGATTATGCCAGATATTAATTAATAAGGTGAATTAAAGATCAAGGTTACGTAAGATCATAATCAAAATTAAATGTAGAAACCCACAAGATTTTTTCCAATACTGTTCTGTGGGTTCTTTGAAAAGATGTTTTCCAAAAGGGTTAAATATCAAGGGTACGTAAGATCATAATTAAAATGAAATGTAGAAACCCAATAGATTTTTTCCTATACTGTTCTGTGGGTTCTTTAAAAAATGTTTTCCAAAGGGGTTTCTTCTTATTAGAATGATTTTATTATTAATCTGCCTTCAACTGGCCTGCCTAGGCGCTCAATCATTTAACGAATTTTCTTCCTACCGAGTACACACGAACTACACCTTGTTGGAGAGTTGAATATGTGCACGAACACCTTGCAAAAGAGCATGAGTGCTGCGATGGGATTTGAACTCCAAACCTCTTGGTTCATAGTCCGGAGACATGTCCACTCATCCCGAGCACCTCTGTGTGTATGTTCATAGGGGTGTGTGCGCATATCTATTCCCAAGTCAGGAGTGTTATTTTCAGGTAAGAACTTACCTTGGGCGGGGGAATCACACATTGCATTCTGTCCTGTCCATAAGCCATCGACACATTCCAGTGTGACCGGTTCTCCCCCTATATCACACGTGACATTCAATCTGTCCCCGGGTTTGTAGGAGAGTCGAAGATTCCCAATGGTGGCATAGGGAGGCACTACTGGGGCATTGCAGTAGAGTACTGTTTCTTGGTAAAAATGTGTAAGCATCAAAGAAGGTATGGCTCTATGCACTGTTAGAAAATTTATCCTTAAAATAAAAGAAGTTCCTGCAGCAGGGTCTCGAGAACACCTGTAGTATTACCAGATTGCGTAATCTTAGATTATGTCATGTAAAATTACACGAAATTGGTATTTGGTGTATGGAACCTTACAAATGTCCTTAAATAATACACCATTTCCCCCTTTTAAACAGACCTGTTCTGTTAAATTGCAGAAAAATCCAGTTTTATGAATTTACAGAATGATTCTGTTATTGCTTTCTGCAAAATCTTCCTTTTTTCTGTAAAATCTGTTTTTTTTTAAGTGTACGATATCATTACAAATAATTCATGAAAAAGCACTACAAAAGAAACTGTAGTCATCAGCTAGTCGTCGCCCAGGATTCAGACAGTGATGTATTGTTTTATAAACGAGCAAAAAAAATTAATCAAGTGGCCCATCAGCTATCAAATATATCATCAGTTTTGTCTCTTTCTTTGCATGATTGTGATCTAGTGAAGGATTGGGTAAAACATGTAAGATTAGATTATTGACGGATCGGTTTCCAAACCGAATATAGTTTGTAATCCCGGAGTGACCTTCCCCAATACTACTAAGGACATTAATTCTTACACGAACTTTAAATCCGCCATTCAAGTCATCAAGGATGGATTACCTTTTGTTGGAGGAACTGGGCAGGATACGTCTGGTCCACTCCACAAGCCTTTATTGTGACATTGCAGAGTAAAGCTAGATTGGTCTGCGTCGCAAGTCACAGTCACTCTGTCCCTGAATTGGTAGTTCAGGCGAGGATTTTGGATTCTGGCGTGGTTTGGAACGTATGGTGAACTACACTTCAGATGGCCTGCCGAATGTAAAATAAAACTTAGTAACAGGGTTAGCGATTCGAACATAATTGAAGAAGATACTGGAGATCTTAAATGCTTTTCTGCAACATTTTGTTATAGTTCTTTCGCGAGATATCAATATCAATATGTATATATTATTGCATTTAAGATGAAGAGGTTTTACAGGCTCGCGTCCCGACTCATCGACTGACACTCCGTTTTGTTGACAATCAGCCATGCATGAAGTCTTTTGTTATCCGTGCGATATAAAAGTTGTGTGGGAAACCGGTGATAACACGATTATTTAATGAAATTATGGAAATACAAGCATTGTTTCGAGGGAACATTCCTTTTTTACTTTTCGATGAAATGGTCAAGAACATTAAATAAAAAAAATGTATTAAATAGGGAAATGCATTAATGATGAAATTACATAAGCTCTCAATCAAAATGAGCTATAAGCACAATAGGTCGTGCATTACAAAATTAAGATATAAGTATGTTAATAATTATGTAGGTTGTATGTCTATCCCCGACGACTACGACTTTGTAATTAAATTTTGGTTTTAAGAGAGCAACCATGATCTTGCTGTCACCTTGCTGAACACCCCCCCCTGCACTATTCATGTGATTTCGGTTAAAAAGTTTACTATACGAGAAAAACAAACACTCCGATTTATCATGCCATTAGTCAGAGCATGGACCTATTACAAATAATAATACTAATTTTAATAGGTCCATGGTCAGAGTGAAGCAAACTTGTACGTTTGACAGTTGAAGTTGATTGGGCGGCTGTGCACAGAAAAAAAAGGTATATACTGTTGGAAAAATTTGAACGATATGTAGCGCGCGCAATTCCCAGACCTTCCTTATTCATGTTTTTAGCTCTCTTGAAGTCGCCAGTGCTTGAACACCACTAACTAACACTAACACATGATGCAACCGTCTCACCTGGTTTGTGGCATCCGAAGAATACTATATTTGTCACTGAAGTATACGTGCAGCTTCGATGCTAGCAAATCTGTAAGCACATCTTTTGTGTTACTTTGGTCATACCGACCGAGCCGGGAAATTTAAATCAAGATCCAACCATTGCGCTTCATTTCTAGCATTGACGAGTACGTCGGATGCTAATATAATCCTATAAACAATATACATATTACCTTATAGGGATATTACATATTACCTGCCACTCTTACCTTGCCTACAACAAAACCTGCGTCTTGATCAGGAATATCCTCATTATCTATACTGTTCTCGTTTATCACTGTGTTCTACAGATAGTCCTACTTTATATATTTCTTTTTTTTTCTCTGTATGTGGATTCTCCAGTCTGTTATGAATACATTTTACCAGTAAATGAAAATTAATATATAGATTTCGGGATCCATCTATGTCACAAATACATAAGATACATTGTATTTGATTGATTTGATTTTATGTATTGGATATTGACCATTTTGCACGACATAAAGAAAATACTCGAAAGTACAAGCATTGCAAGATAAACCAACGACAATGTATAGAATGTGTTGAAGACGGTAAGTGAAATATTGTACTGTAAGGCTAGGCTTGTGTGATGAAGAATTCCCTGGACCTATAGAAAGATGAAAAAACCTCAAGACAATTATTGTCCCTCCAACATTTTAAGGTCACCCTCTTAAAAAAAAAATGGGCAGGAGATAAGATATGGTAAGTATGATTTTTTTGCAGCGAGAGCCTTCACACGCGTTGATCGGGGAAGAGGGAAGCCCAGCCAAGGAGCCCAAAAACAGAGACAGTGGCAGCCATATTTCTTGATGGTTAGAGGGAAGGAGATTGAACATTATAAAATTTAGCAAAAACTAAATAAAAAAAGACGAGATGATTAATTAGATTTCATTATTAGTGTTTAAAACATAAGTGTTAATGCAAACGTATCACCTGGTTTGTGGCATCCGAGGAATGTTATATATAATTGGTTGTCAATAGAGCATACGTGTAGATTTCATATTTCGTAAGCGCAATTAGTCGCTTTGGTCATACCAAACGCACTGGCATATTGAAAAAGAGCTTCATCAACAATGATCTCCAAACGACATTAATGATGAAAGAACACGAGAGGCTTGGCTAAAAAGTCGGCAGGTTATTCAGTTTTAAATTTCACTTTCTTTTTTATTTTCAAAATTCATGAAAATTGATCACGAAAACTTTTATTGTCAGGTTAGAAAATTTTGAGCACACCCGGAATTGAAGTACCATATTCTACGATCAGATCGACATGGAAGATATTAGGTTGGTTTTTAACAGACATTTTAAGGAAGGGCTATGCATTATTAAGAAGAATCTCAAAGGCAAGGGCAGTTTTTCCACGTGTAAGCCATCTTTAGATTTATAAAACATAATAGTTAATGTTACAAATGTTATTTATCTTTTAGGCTGCCTATTTCTTTTTTTTGCAAGAAGAGATAAGGAAGAAACGAAAAGGTAAATAAGTAGATTGATGAACTCACATTCAAAATTGTAATTTTAAAAATTATGATGAAATTCAACAATCGGATTATAAATCTCAAACATGTTAGATTGAGTGAATTCGAGTATAAGCTTAGTCTACTTGATAATATTACACACTTTACCAGACAAAACATGAAGATCTTTTTGTGTTTTTTTTTCAAAGGAAGGAGAGGCAGTGATATGGCTTACAATAAGCCTGCAGTTTTCAAACCTCACTAATAAATCACACCGACTAAATATAAATTTCCCTCATAAAATTCTTGTCTTTATTTCAGTTTTTTTTTGTAGAGTGACGAATGTGTTTGAGCGACAGAGTTATATATTATGCTTCATTTTATTTTTGAAATAATGAAGCGGCATTTCTGACAAAATGATCCCACTCATTGAGAATATCGATTGCAACTTTAGTCTCTAAGTAAAAGGAATACGGATATCCAATATAAAGTCCCCCCCCCCCCAACACACAAGTTGTTGACAAGAAATAGAGGTAAAAAAAAATGGAAAGAAAAACTAGACTTCCTTGATTGGATAGTCATCTGTTTGCTGTAGAGTAACATAATCGCCTAAAATATCCCAATTTCTTTGATATGACAGTCACTATTAAAGTCAAGGCGCGTTAAATTCATATAATTTCAAAAGTGCAAACGTCTCACTTGGTTTATGGCATTTGATGAAAATGTTGGAATCCGTTGGACTGTGAAGTGAACGTGCAGCTTTGAGTTGTCCGCAATTCCGTAAGCGCAAGTGGTCACTTTGGTCAGACTATTTGAGCTGGGATGTACTGTACATATTTATTAATGATTTGCTTCACATTTTTATATTTGCAATATACAGTGCGTATAAAAAACGGGACAGTTTGGAAAAGTCTATAAAAAATTTGTGTCAAATTATGATACCTATATTTTGATGTTAATAAATGCTCTGATATCCTATCTTTGAAATACCCATCTTAAAAAAGTAATTTTTGCTCATGCGTGAGCGAACACGGGATATTTTGTGTGTGTGCGGGGGGGGGGGGGGGGGGGGTTAAAAAAGAGGCTTGGGCCCGAATGGCAGAATATGAGTAAAATGATGATCAGAATTCTTGCTAATCAGCAGACGTCCTCTTAACCTTTCATTATCTGTGCCATAATTTTCGAATTATGCTGTCAAACTTTATTTACATATTTATATATTTACTTGAATTATTCAAAACTTCTTTTACCTTTGAATTGTCCTTCATAAGTAAGAACAGAAGACTTGTTGTCAACCCAAGCAAGTAGATTTGCACAATTAATTGGGAAAACTTGTAATTATATAAATCCTTTCATTATGTGAAACAAATTATGTTATGGTACCTTTAGAAGACACGAATCCATTTTTTAAGGGGTTATTGATTCCTTGACTAAGTTTGATTATATGCTTGACAGGACAAACAGGAAGGGGTTCATGTCTTTCAATGGCAATGGAGTATTGAGTCAATTTTGAAGGAGCTAGATATGGCAGATCAGGTAAAATATATTTAAAAGTTGTGAGCGAGCGAAGCGAGCACACAAATATTCCCACTTTTTTATTATAATATCAAATTTTGTGATAGAATTGGACATAATATTCAGAAAATGATAAATTTTACTTTCTATCTTTCCTTTTATTTCCTTTGCACTATTTTCTTGGTCATGATTTTCTTTTAATTCAGGGGGAGGGGGGAGAGCATCCCCGAGCCCCCAACCATCTGTATTGCACTGTTCAAAATGCACCATATCCTTTGTAGCACACAATGAAAGGTAAAAAAAAAACACACGTTTAATAATTAGTCACCATTTTGTTTCAATTGTGTCGAGCATTTTTATACTTAAACGTCTTACCTGATTTGTGGCATCCGACAACTCCTTAGTATACATTTGTGATTGTAGAAAACGAGCAGATACTGGAGTTTCAGGAATTACTTAAGCGCAACGCTCCACTTCGGTCATAATAACCATGCTGCTATATTCTAACCAGCCGATATGTTGATGTAACCGTAACTCGACTGCATGTTGGCTTGGGTAATCAATGCATCAATCCAAACTAAATGAACCACAGTTTACCCCAACCGCCATTTGCAAGATTGACTTACTTTGAACATTGTCCCACCAAATCTGTTCATCAAAACTGTAATATCATTTGCGATTGGAAAATATTATAGTTTACACATTTTTATTATTTCAATACACGATATTCCGATGTATTGTTTTCATATCGAAACCTTCAATGTATAGCCCCTTTGCCACTAAAAAATAAAGTAGCATAAAGAAATTTCTACTATATCATCCATGGTGACGTCGCCGACGCAGTTGGAATGATAACATGTCGGAGGATACCAAAAGTTAAGCTTTAATAACGTAATTTAAACATAATTAAACGCCATTTATTCTAATATGCCTTGGGATGAGTTGTTCGGAGCACCTGGCTTTATCATATCAAATAAACATGCATTTGTCCTCCTTACAAATCATTGGGTGAACTTCTTAAATTGCATATGTGTAGGAGTGAGTAAGTTTTCATCAGAATGAATATATTTTGTAATAGGTTCTTATTTAAACAAAGACTCAAATAATGAAGAGATGCTTACAAATTCGTTCATCAAATAGTTTTATTTTGTGTTGCAACAAGATTACAAACATATTAATTTAAATCGTAATTATCTTTACAAATAGCCTACGCGTAAGTACATTACTTTTGCACTGATTTATACAATATAAATGCGTTTTCTTCTGCATATTGTATTATTTTCATCTTCTTTGTCTTACCACTAGAGTTCGTAATTTCCGATAAATATGTTAAGTTCATATGGGAAAGAAAGCACAAGAAGATAGATATCTGAAACAAAATAGCCAATGGGATTATTCGGCTATGCGAAATAATGGGGTGTTTTTAAATTATGTATTAACTACAAATTCATTCCCACTGATATTATTTCAAGAAAAATATACATTGCTCTGACATCATATTGTTTAGAATTACTACGTACTAACAATAGTTTTTTGTGATCTCGATTTTGAATAATGATAATCATTTCACTGTCACATCACAAAAAAGGAAAAAATATATAATGAAATAAAATTAGATAATGAAAATATTAACCATAATAATGATAAAAAATCGTTCTAGCATATTGCATTGACTGATTGATAACACAAACTAGAATACAAGAATATTTCAAAAAGAAGTTCACAAGTTCTTGCTTCCGAAACGTAACCAGATAACCAGAAGTATGAATGCTTTTTGTGGAACAAGGTTCAGAATGTTTCTAATCTCCAGTTTATCTCATTTGTGTAATTTATTCAACTTTGAAGAAGTAATAATTTTCAGGTTCTGTATTTTTTATTTATTATTTCATAGCAGTACCCTTTTAGTACGTCCGATCTTTTCCACTTTTTTCCCCTTCTCTTGTTCCTACTTCTGTTTTCTTATATAAATATATTTTTCCTTTTTTGTTAATTTTTTTGTGCCTTCGTTATATCATCTTCCCATTTGATCATCTTTTGTCATTTTCGTTTAATGTACATTATAATGGATTGTTGTTGATGTATGAATATTTTCAAATTGAATTAATAACTTGTATGAACTTAATCATACTACTTAATCCAGTTTCTGTATTGTGAATAATGCGTTTGTCAAGACTAAAATACATACATGGTTCCAAAACAACGTAAGGTTGTATTCAGTAGCGTACTTTGCTTTCCCAGATACCGTCACTTCAGTTGTCAACCGGGACATCAAACGAAAAAAAAATTGAAAATAATCGCAATACTTAATACGACATTGCTTGTTGAGATTGGCATTTGAAAAATTTATTTAATACAAAAAGGAATGACAAATTATCACATCCATTTTAACATATAGTGCGCCACACAAAAAAGGAAACCGGGATTTCCTTTTTTTTTTCTTCAGATATGTCATTTACATTTACATCATAATGCAATTCAATTTACTCTTCTATATTTTGATACCTTACATGAGACCAACACCACACGCATTAATGGGCAAGACCAGTTTGATATGTGATACGACGACCGTGCTTATTCGACGATTGGCTCATTAGCGTTTCTCTTGTATTCTTTGTTAAGATTCTCTCATTGATCTCTGAAATGAGAGTGGATTTAGATTCACACGCGAGTTTCTGCGCAAATCATTTTTGACATGCCTAAATTATCGTTTGTACTCTGCCATGCGCGAACGTTTGCTAAGGTGTTGGACTCATATTAAAGATAAGGTTTCACTCTAAAAAACGAAGAGCTAATTTAGCTCTTAAAGAGCGTGTATAGTGACTGCACTTCGGAATGCTGATTTGTCTAGTTCAAATTTGAACGAGAAAAATCAACACTGGTAGTGCAGTCACTATACACGCTCTTTAAGAGCTAAATTAGCTCTTTGTAGCTCTTCGTTTTTTAGAGTGTTCCTTTTTGGAGACGCACTGTATATACAATCAAAACAAGTATGTCCAACCATAGCCCTTTTTTCCAATATTAGTATTACATTACTCTTCACGTATTTAATTTGTATTAAATTACTTTCACAATAAAAAAAGTATTGGATACATATACCTACATTGATTAAACCCCGCGGGGCTGATATATCAATATCTTAGCTTAGTTGTAGTAATCGTAGAAAATTTATTTTCATTATCAAATCTGGTTACCATGGTTACAATAAAATAAACTGGAATTACAGTCATCATACGCCATTCACAAGAAGTAATTCAAAGTTTTGATACATGGTATGCATGTTATACACTCCTGAAGTTTAAATGACAACGGGTGAGAGTGTAGTTCCAAGGGCCATTGCACTGTAAAGAATGAAGTGCCAATTTAGTACTTCATTTAAAGTGCTTGTACAGTGACTGCACTACGAGTGCTGATTTTCTAGTTTAAATTTGAACTAAAAAATCAGCTCTCGTAGTGCAGTCACTATGCAAGTGCTGAATTAGCACTTCATTGTTTACAGTGTGGTGGAGTATTAGACTTCAACATTTCAACTTTCCTGAACGGAGATTCCGGTTTCTAGTTTGTTACAACATATAGTTTCGTCAATTACATCGGTTTTTCGTAGGTCTCATATCCCTGTGGAATGCTGCTTGGTTTCAAGTATGGTTCGGTGTACAGAGACTTTTCTCCTACAAGATAGTCCGCGTATCCTCCAGGAACATCCGGGAGTGGTCCTCGGTCGGCGTTTTTATCATCTTTGGCTGATCCCGAGTGCCACCTGTAATTAAGACGTTTGCAAAAAAAAGCTTCATATCGTGATGAATATGTACAGTGTAAGAAATAATTCACTGCATATTGTGAATTACTGATAACATTAATGTGACCATAAAGCCATTTTCCGAATTGGTCAAGAGATGGGGCGCATTATAGTATAATTGAGAGCTGAAAATGCAACTAAAAAGAACGGGGAATTACAATGTTGCACGAAAAGTTGGTAAAGTTAGTTCATTCAGATACCAAATGGCCTTTGCGTTATTACTACTAATCTGGATGGAAAATTAACATTTGTTTTTAAAACAAAAATAAAATGCATGAGGGTGATGAAAGTGAACATTATGCAGATTAACAGAAAGGAGTTATGTAAAGAATATTTTCCAACTTGGAATTTCTTGGAATTACTTGGAATTTCACTCGTTTTTGCTATACACAGCCAGACATAAGGGCGTTCCACAGTTTAGAGTAAAATCCATGTAATTTTTACAAAACTTCGCTCGTAGGTACTTTAGCACCTGAATATTCCTAAAATACAAAAATTCACATGGGCCCATGTGCTTGATATTTTTGCTATAGAGCTTTAAAGTTCACCCAAAATGGATGGTCTTAAGAACTGTGCATTAAAAAAGAATAAGGCATTTTTAGACCCCACGAGATCGCAACGAGTTTAAACCTCTATTACTCAGTCAAAATCCGTGACAATTTCATTAAATTTCGCAATGTACAGTAGAAAATAATACTTAAGATAAAGAATCTATTTATATTGCTATGTGTTTGCTGTTTAAAGTCCAACAGCACTGTCAGTTCTTAAATATGGTCACATGGTGTGAAAGACAATGGAAAACCCAATCTAAAAATTGTGAAATTTTAATAACAAACTTGAGAAGTACAGTAAATGCTGCAGTTTATCCAAAACCCATGTCATTGTCACCAAATTTTGCAAGGTTGTAGAGGAAGGTATACCTAATAGGTGTAAACGTTAACAAATAGGGGTTTCATGTGCTTGTTTTCAAACTATCATCAATTCTATTAGAGCAAATGCACTTTTTAAACGCGCCAAATGCCTGATATGTATGCAGGGGAAATTTCCAAACCACTCTACCATTTATTCAACCTCGTGGTCATATTTGTCATACTTTGGAGCACTGCCGAATAAAGTATTTTGAAATTGTAGAGGTATTTAAAAAAAAACGGTCCATGGACTAATTCCAGTTAATTATCTTCATAAAACAACACATCCAATGTGACGTCAGCGCGCAGAGAGTAAAATATGCGCAGATCATGATGCGCACAAACATGTATGATAGAGGGGCGTTCTTCTTACCCTTTGAAAGAGACCGAGAAGGCCACCATGGACATCAGTACTAGGACAAACATTATCACTGCTGCTACTAGGAGACCTGTAGTTATCAAATCTTGTCCGTGCCACTTTTCTACAGGCCTTTCTCCAACTCTCCCTGCATAGAAATTGGCAAGAAGGATTTTCATGTCACAATGTAATTCACATTTTGTTCATGAACAGGTGAACGTTTGTTACGCAATAATGTTTCATTTCTTTTTTAAACAACTTGGCCATTTCCCTAAACCGTTTTAGAGCGTCATGGCAATATGGCTGATTATTCATTCAGGACAAAATGGAGATTGACAAAAGTACCACACTGTCGAAAACTGCCCTCCTTCACCATTTTCCTTATTTACTTTTATATCAGGCATGCCAACTGCACGAACTCTTTCTTTTTATTTCAATTCAATTCGACAGGAGCTGGAGGGGCGACTTTCAGGATGAATATTCCTTACATGGTAAAAATATTACATATTTTTTATGACATTAAATTGAAATCATAAGTTTGGATAGAATAAAGGCTACTGTGCTATATTTTGAAGAATATTTTGTTGCTTACCAGTTACTATATGGATGAGTGTTGACAAATTTGCATTTATAATCTGTTGGCATTATTAGATACAAATTTCATCGAACGGCTATTTGTCTCATCCATACATGTAAAATGCTGCAAATACTTTAATCTGATCAATGTGGAAATTATGCCCATACACACCTGCAGCATCACCGGATGATATTGGTTGAGAGACGGGGCAGCGAATCTCTGGTCCGCGCCATTGACCATCTTTTTGGCATTCCCAAAGAATGGAATCAAGGGATGTTTGACATGTGATGTTAACCACCTCGTCGACCTTGTAATGAGACCTGTAGGTGCCCAGCGATGAAACGGCGGGTATGATTGGTTGGTTGCAGTCTGTTGATCGTAGAACAGCCAAAAATTACGAATAAATAAATAATGCAGAAAATGGGTCCCCGAATTAACTTCGAGCTAATCACAAGAAGTAGCCTAGGTATTTATGAATTTCGATTTTTTTAAATATTTGTTTTACATTTGATATACATTACAAACCTGTAGAATTCTCTTCCACAGAGTTTCAAAACCCAGACTTCGGTGACCACCTTCAGGAGCAACCTGAAAACATACCTGCCTTACATGTAAGAGTGTTTTTTGATAGACATCGACTTATTGTTCAATCATGTATTACATGTAAATTGTTTTAGTTGTTGTTCTTCCCTGAAGCAGCTTCAGCATCTAATCAAGATGTAAAGTGCGCTATACAAGTCTTATCATTATCATTATTATATGTATAATATCTTTATATTTAAATTTATCGGGTAAAAAGAAAAGGGAAAACCGATCCCAGTGGTTTCATAAGATGCCAATACCTTTAAGACATAGATATATTTTTCCTATGAATATACCTAATATATTATACGATATAATGTAGACTGTGATATGTCAATATGTAATTACCTATGGTGGGCTTTGGGCAGACAATATTCTGTCCGATCCATATTCCGTCAGAACATTCCAAAGGGTACCATCCAGAACCCTCGTTACATGTTACGTTGATATTGTCACCTTCTTTGTATGAGAGACGTGGGTTCTGATTGGTTGAGTGAGGTGGTACGGCTGGGGCACTGCAGTAGGCGTGGCGATGGGCGGTTACTGCAACGAAATCATTAAACGGGTGCTATAATTACAGAAGCCAGATTGCTTTAAAATGATTCAGGATGTTACTTTTCAACATGTTTTCAAAATCACACTTACACAAAAAGAAAAGAAAAGAAAAAAGGGGGGAAAAACAGAAAACCCCCAGGAAAAAAGAAGGAAAAAACACACCGAACTTGTAATTTAGGAGCAATAACAGCTCCTAATAGGATTGCATAAGAAGTATTGTAAGCAAAGCCAAAAAATTCTAATGTTATCTTGCATCACTTAATCTTAATACCAGTAATAATAAAAATAATGATAATGATAATAGTGATAATAATAATAATAATTATGGTGATAAAATAATGATAACACTAATGATGATGATAATGAAAACATTACTACTACTAATAATAATGATAATAACAACAGCAATACTACTACTAATAATAATAATCATGATAATAACAGCAATCATAACGATAATAAAATCCCAAAGTCCCAACCCTGGACTTAGCTCACTGAGGATTCAGGCCACACTCTTTAAATGCGAATAAATTGTAAATCTAGTGATCAAAATAAGGATGATGTTGATAATTACAATTATGAAGATATTGATGATGATGATATTGATACAAACAACACTAGAACATTACGGTAGAAAAAAGTAGTTATTACAATAACACCACCAACAACAATGATAATAATAATAATGTTGTAATAATAAAAATAATAACAATAATATTAATGATAATAACTCTGATTAGCAATTTAATGATAACAATGTAATACCCTTTTCATAAACCCAATTATGCGGCTAATAGCAGCATAATTTGGTCGTAAAATCGGAGGAGGACCAGAGTTATCCGCATTATTTTGATGCTGCAATTATCCGCATAATAGCGGCATCGGGACCAGATTTTGACTTTATGAACGCAATCCAAAGTAATGCGGATAATTGCCATGGTGCGGTCACAAGGTCACCCTTTTCCAACACAACCGCATCGGAGGGGGTGCGTGCGGTTGCCATGACGATTATCCGCCTTTTTCAGGACGGGCGCTCGTAAAAATAGTGCGGATTATTTTCGGAGTTTGTGAACGCAATTTTTATTGAATTATCCGCATTACTCTTAGGCGGCTAATTGGAGGATGGGTTTATAAAAGGGGTATGAGACAAAAGCCAACGATGTTAATAGAAAGTGCAATAGGAAGGAGATGGTGATGAAAAGGGGTAAATAAATCAAGAGTACCTGCAGCGGGTATTGTTACGTTGGACCTTGGACAGGAAACGACGGGTCCGCTCCACAAGCCTTTGTTATGACATTGAAGAGTAAAGTATTCATCACTTGCATCACATGTCACATTAATTCTGTCACCAAATGCATAGTTGAGACGAAGACGTTCCACCGATGCATCGTGAGGAATGTATGGAGCGCTGCAATTGATAGCTCCTATAAAGGGTGTAAGCAAAATAAGTAGGGGTTCGTGAAATATAAATAAAAATCGCATGTTTCAACACAGAAATAACATTAGAAAATAAATAAACTGAATAGAATAAACGAAGGAATGACATGGGCATTCCCGTGGATCGGGGATAATAAAATGCCGTACACTATGCAGTATAATTATACATGTAACTTCCTGCATTACATTTTCTTCTTTTTGTTGGATTGGGTTGCATTACATTTTCACGTTATGGTTTTAGTCACTCACCGTTACCAACCCAAATGGCATCCCAGATTCCCTTTATTTAGAACTTTTAATTACTGATCATAAAGAGACCTACCCTCGGAGAGTTGGCTGACTAAATAGTACTTTCACCCTTTTTCATCAAATTCTGAGACTTTGTGAACTATTTAATCATTTATTACATATTTTAAAATCAGGTAATTAATTATATGTTCAGTATCCGCTATAAAATGTCTTTATTAAGCGTCTGAAAAATATCTTTATAATAATTATTGTTATTGATCATCATCTGAATTAGTATCCTCCCTGCTCGTGGCATGGTGGAGAACCCGGCAATTAAGATTTAACAAAACCAACAATTAGTTGATAACATTCATACACATTACAACATACTACACAAACATTACATGTATATCCAACGCACATTTTACAAGAAGTAAGGGTGGGGATAGAACGTACACAGGCAAAACACTTTAATGAAGAATGGTATTGTTAAAATGGTAAACCAGTTTGATGAGTTAAGTTTTGTTAGCACAAAAACCACCTGCCTGTTCACTTCACCCCCTTGCCTTTACTTAACCACAATAACCCACCCCCACACAAACATCATGTCGTTATGACATATGGTTACATGTAAACCCACTGTGTGAGAGTATGGTTTTATATTTCGTCCTCATACCAGCCAATTTAAAAAGGGGGAAAAGGGCTAAGGCCAAGGGTTACTTTAAGTACATTAATATAATTGTGTCAGGGTGACAAAAAAGTTACTTGATCCATTGACATAGAGCTTTAGGGGGGGGGGATAGAAAATTGCCTCTTGTATAACTGATTTAAGGGCAAATAAATTTGGGGTGGATATTCTCGTCCGACCTTGAAGCTTTTTTGATAAATATATATAATCCACTTACTGCACATAAAAACGCTCTATAAGCAGATAAGAGGGGAAAATATCTATCAAATAAAAGGAAGTAATGAACGAAATGCACGACCAGGTATTTTAGTAAAGAAAAGAAAATTAACATGAATTTAATGTCTTTAGGATAGTTCCACTTTTTGATGTAGGACGTTACACTGATTTAGTCACTCGAAAATCCTACATGTGACGCGACAAGAAAACCCGAATTCCGCTACTCGAAAAGTGTTGCATTGTTTAAACAGCAATCAAGACCACTTTTTTTCGGCGCTAAAGCATATACAGTGCCGGCCGCAGGAAACGTCACGCCCGAGCACGCAAACACCCTAGGGGGCTTTTGCGTCTAACCGAGGGTATTCAAGGGGAGCCCCCTAGGGTGTTTAGCCGCGCCCGCAGTTTCCTGCGTGCTATATAATATTGGCCGTGCCCGCACTTATCCTCGGGTACCCTAGGGTACGTACATTGCATTATGTTTACATGTGCATGTACTTTGGTTATGTTGTGATAGACCATTATATTTTTAAACTAGCGTGATCAGAATCTATTCTAGATTTTTTTTTTTTTAGATGTTATGTGTTTTCTTTTCTTTCATTTTTTCATTTCTGTTTTCCCTTTTAATTCTTTTCCCTTATTCCCTCTTTCCTTTCTTCCTTCCTTCATGTTTTCTTCTGTCTTTGTTTCTTTCAAATAATGAAGGAATTCTTTTTCTTTCTTTCTTTCTCTTTTCCTCCATTTTTCTTACTTTTCTCTTTTTTCTCCTTATGTTTTTGCTTTCACACATTTATTCATCTTCCCTTCCTTTATATTAATTCTTTCTTTCTTTATTCATTTCAAGTAATGACGGAAACTGTTATCTGTCTTTTATTCTTTCTTTCATCCTTTTATTCAAACTTTTTTCCTTTTAATTTTTCCTTATTTTTTTCTTTTTTCTCAATTCATTTCTTGTTTCCTCATTTTTTTCTCTTTTGTTTCTTCCGCTCACCCTCCCTTCCCCTTTCTTAATATATTTTGTTAACAAGTCTAATACTGTGTAGCCTTTTTGTTGATTTTTTGGCCTGGCTCGGTCGATCCGATTGTACATAGTGCTTTGTCGATTGTCCCGTATTTAATTTTGTGAAATCTGGTCACCCTTGCTGGAACATCGAATTTATTGTTTTTCATTTACCGCAATGAATCTAATCAATTAATCTAATTTGATGCATTATGTAAACTTATTTTCCTTACGCCTTACGTGGGAGGCATACATGTATCATACAAACTTGTAAAAAAAAAATAGGACACAATTGTGATTTAATGTCATGGAGATCAATTCTTTATCTTTTGTGATAAGTTTTTTTTTCTCTCCAAACGTACCCATTCCTCTCCCTTCAGCGTGAACTTTACACCTAATCCCATCTCCTTATTATGAACAGTGTAAGAACTAGAAAACATTTGAAATATTTTTCCTTGAGTTTTAACGGGGTGCACAGGGTGGAATCAGGAAAGAAGAAAGAAAGGCATATCAACAACAAAAAATAATTAAAATAGACAAAAGACATTAATAAGCAGACATTATTTTTTTTGTAAATCAAAATTGACAAGTTATTAACAGAGTGAATGTTAACAAACATTAATGACAAACTTAAAATAAAACAGAATTATGAATATCAAGGGCATTTGCGAATTCTCATTATGTTAAAACAAACGTGCGGTCAATATTGGGATCGTCAATTCGTTGACATGGTTGATAAAACCCTAATAAAGGGAATGAAAGGTACGTGAAAACGAATACTAGTATGACCAAGATCATACAAAGTATAGTAGACGTGCAAAAAGCGAACACCAGCAAAACTGGTTGTGCTCATCGATTTGTTATTTGGTTCTTTTGTTATTGTCAACAGTCTGGTAGAGTCTTGCTCCCCGCCCACACCTTTGATCTCCTTTGATCACATCCGCTTCCCAATTTATGACAGGATGTTCGTAGAAATGGGGGGGGGGGGGGGATTAATTTGTTGATGCGTTAACAACAATAAATGAGGATGTTCTTTTCATTTCGGTTCAAATCGGGTCTCTAAAACCCTCACCCTATAAAAAGTATAAATTTACCTAAATGGAACAGATTTATCTTTTTGCTAAAACATCTGATTACATTACCTGCACTCTATTGCGGTTTTTAAGTTACATTGGTAGATATTCGAATTGGGAAGAGATGAAAGTGGTGGAAATAATAAATGAGGAGAAGGAAGAAATATACTTTGTTATATGAATTGGAAATGATATAACCAAGTCGCAACTTGGTATAATACAGAATTCAGTGTTATATGGCAGCTAAAAATAATAATACATGGCATTTGTAAAGCGCACTTTCCATCTTGATTGGATGCTCAATGCGCTTCAGAGCAAAGCAACCAAAGCTATTTACATAATGTAACTATTTAACAAAATTCTAGCGCATTTAGCTTCAATGTTTAAACACATACCCTAGTAAAAGTATGTTTTCGAAAGCTACTATGAAGTAGTGTGTGGAATGGGTACTTAACGAGTTAATTATCACTTGCCGACAAAGCAAGAATGGAGCAGCTATACAAACCATTCTTTTCTTTTCTTAAGAGTTTTGGTGGGTGCTCACGCAAACGCTAACTATCAAACCTAACAATTCTTTTGGGGGAACAAAGGAGTCAGTCAAGCCAAGTTAAAGAATGAAAGCCCCGTCCCGGTTCACCTTTATATAGTCGAAAATCCTTTTAATCATCACGCGTGAGCATTACTGAGTAAAACAAGTTTTATAACTAAGTACTGCAGAACTATATGGTATCCATATTATTATGAAACAATAAGCCCCCTCTATTTTCTCTTTCTCCCCTTTCCCCTTCGTTTCTTCGCTCCCTTCTGCTTCTCTCACTTTTTCTATTTCCTTCTCATTTTCCCTCCATCCCTTCCTATTTGCCTTTTTCTTTCATTTTTCTTTCTTCTTTCTTGAATGAGCGGATGTTAATTCGGGACAAGTTTTTAATTGATGCAACGAGAGCAGGAAATTGTGAGCATGGTGAGAGAAAATAATTACAAGATTTTATGAGCGCAAGAATGTTCAATACTTGTCATCAGCGTAAAAATGGGCATATGCGAGTTACTAACGTATTTTCTGACATGAAAATCTGGACAAATTCACAAATTTTTCTTCCCACTTTCTCTCTTTTCCTCTACTTTTTCTTAAGTCCCACTTCTATTGTCCCCTGTACTTCTTACCTTTTCCTGCGCCCTTCCTTCTCTTCCCTTTTTCGCTTTTTTACTCCATTTTATTATGTCTCCCTTCTTCATTTTATTTAATTTCCCCCTCCTTATCATTCTCTCTTTCTCATTCTGTCCTTCCTTTTCTTCCTTTGTCTCTTCTTCTCCCCTTCGATTTTCAATCTATTTTCCTTTTCTCCTTCTCCCTCTTTTCTTTCTGCCTCACCTTCCCTTTTTTATCCCCTCTGTTTCTCTTTCTTCCCTTTCCCCTTCTCTCACTTTTTCTATTTCTCTTAACTCTTTCCTTCTCGTCTTCAATCCATCCCTTCATTTTCGCCTTTTCTTTCATTTTTGCTTTCTTCTTCTCCCTTTTATCTGCATCTCGTTGATCCGCGCCTGAAAGGCATGTCAGGGTATATAAAAAAGGATGACCATGTAGGGAAAGAATAGAGTAAATAGTTCTAGGACGACCTCTGGAATGTAGGGTCAACATCGACAAATACCTGCTCCTTCGTCAGAAACTCATTTACGATCACGACTAACCATGTCAGTGAATGAAATAACGGACAACCCAAAATTTGTAATTTTCATAACAGATTTTATCCACGATAAATTATCGAAAACTTATGCTTGATATGAGATAAAAATCACATGCAGTCTTGAACGAATGTGTCAAATCAGACCTCCTCTTTCGACCAAGAATGCACGGCTGAACATCCTAGGGAAACACCCTAGGATAGACGCGGGCACTATCCTCGGGCGCTCCCCTAGGGCACTCATGTCCTAGGGGAGCGGCACGGGCGTCTTCCCTCGTCCGCTCCCCTCAAATGTCCGCTACGGGCTACCGCGTTCGCCCTAGGGGGCACTGTGACGTTTCCCGCGGCCGGCACTGTAAGTGGTTCCTTTGAACAGTACCCATTTATTACACCCTGGTCATGCTGGTTGAGAGTGGTAAATGGTAGATAAACCTCTCACCAGAAAAAAAAAATCATTATCTGAATTGTTCCCCAATATTTAACCAGACATCTCACCTGGTTTGTGGCACTAGTTCAATGCTTGGTATTGCTTGGTATATGAAGAAAATGAACATATTCTTGGAGTTCCAAAAAATTAGGGCAACTCTGCACCATGGTCATAGTTAATGAGTTTGTATGTTCTCAGTGAAATGAAGTAAATAATATCGACTAAGTTTAAATGAACCAAATCTTAAGTGCTCATTGCCAATATAATTTCGTTAGTATATTTCTTCATCCAAGTATTTATTATTATTATTTCGGCAAATAATACAAAAATATATTTCAGTATAAACAATACAAAATATGAAATACCAACCATTGAAACGCCAGGGACAGAAAAAGTAAACTGAATAACTGTGGCATGAAGCCTCCTGTCCCAATTCCAATGGTTGATTTACAATATTAATAACTAAACAATAAGAAAGTACTCGGATAAAAAGGGGGTCACTCAAGTGACATTGGTGATCATTTTCTACCTGGCTTCTTTAATACACCCGACTCGGATTATGTCTGCAAACAAAATAAATGTTAAACTGTATTGCTAGTATTTATGAAGTTTGTTTTACATTTTAAAAGAATACAGACGTGAAATAATGAGTTGCTTTTCAATTACATGCATATTCATCACGTCATTGTAGCGGACTATATGAAGAATTATCCAACATTGATTAGTAGTGGGGGGGGGGAGTGGTAACTACTAGCATTAGTAGTAGTAGTATTAGTAGTAACAAAATTGATAGTATCAGGAGTTGTGGTGGTAAAATGCAGTCGGTGGTATTAACAGTAGAAGTAGTGGTAGTAGCAGAAGTAGTATCAACCTCATTATAAGAAATGAACATGCGGACCCAAGATAATGGATGGTAGTAGTAGTAGAAGTGGTTGAAGTAAAAGTGGTAGTAGAGCTTGTGGTAGTAGTGGCGGTGATGGTGGTGATGGTAGTAGAAGTAGTAGTAGCAGAATTGTATCAGCAAAATTTGTGGTAGTAGAAGTAGTAGAAGTTGGATGAGGAGGAGGAGGAGTGGTCGCAGGGGGAGAAGAAGAAAAAAAAGTAATAATAGCAGTAGTAGAACTAGTCATAATTATACGAGTCACAGGCTACACCGCCCACACATCCCTCGCCGGCCCTCCACCCCATGAAATATATTTCTATAAAGTAACATTGCATGGGAACTCAATAAGAAAGCAGGCGAGTTAAGCTCTTGTAAATGATTTTATATCCTTGGTTATTGATGAGATATAAATAGCTGCGAAGACAGGTAAAGTGTTAATTAAATCTTCAAGTGTATATGGAAATATGATGCTTTAGCCGGCTGAACGCGTTTGAGAGTTGGATGTTAGACAAACAAATGCAGCTCTGGCATTGGTTGTTCTCCTTTGCCGCCGTAATACAATAGGCAGGTTCTAGAATATTTGTAATTGATCCTGTTGATAATGTACTTTTTCTGTGACTGATTATCTAGTAAATAAATGATCGGTAAGCACATCCACCCACCATTCGATTATATTGACTTCCTTCCTTTTTCGTAAGCTATTTTTTAATTGAAAACTCGGCAGAGAACTACAAGCACGTAGCTAATTAATCACAGGCTGTTTGGTTTGAAGAGCAGCAATTTTTGAAAACGGTAAATATGAACCCTGCTGAATATTGCTCAAAGTTTGCAAGTATGAATTTTTGTTTTCGAAATTGAAACTTTAATAAAAATTATAATTATTACATTACCTAAAGCCTGATATAGATTCGGAATCTTTGAACAGAAACCGTTCCGTAGAATCACGTAGACAGTAATTCATATTACATTAACAGTATTTAACCCATCATCGAACCTCGTATAAATTAAAGCATATTCTTATATTTTTTCGAGAGTTTGATCAATCTCACCTGGTTTGTGGCATCTAACGAATGCTTGGTATGTGTTTGACATTGGATCATATGTGCATAATAGATGCATGTGTTGCGTATGTTAAAAACAAAATTGTACACAATTGTCATAGTGATCGGGCTGAAATTTACATGTATCTTATATTTTTTGTGAGGCTTCATTTTTCTTCTACATATTGATGAATTGTCTCCAAACATAGATCAGTCAATATCACTCCAAGTTAAATAGTTATCAGTTGGGAAGAGCTGCGGATTGAACTAAGTGTCATTAAACTTAAGTTGAACAACTTATCAACACAGAAGGTGTAGGATAGAACCCCTCATCATTGACTTTGAAAATAACTCGTGACAGCTGAATGATTCGAGAGAGTCTCTATGGATGAATAAGATTGAAACTTTGATGGATTGGCTAATAATGACATAAGGAAAGTGAAGAGAATCGAAACGATCAACTGTCATGAAAACATGACTGCAGGTCAGTATAATCTTGAAGATTGTATTATCATTATTTATAAGGCAGTAAGAGGCGAGGAACAATAATGTATCATTTCCTAATGTTGGGAAAGTATAATATTAATACATGTGGGCAATGCGCAATTTACTCGAGACAGGCTTTTAAACCCAACCACGATCACTTCCCAAGTACCAAGAACTAAGCAAGAAAAACGTAATGATAATAATAATAATGATAATAATAATAATACTAACAATAGTACTAATAATACTACTAATAATGATGATAATAATAATAATAATACAATATAATATTATGACATAGAATTGCAATATCATTGCCACCAACTTTGGGGAGGGGGGGGGGGGGATAACCCTTCATATTCTAACAATTTTAGAACAACCACGATTGGTTCAGCGTGTTAATTTTCACCACCACCCCCCCCCCCGCTCATCAGTGCAACATATATGTATGTAATTACAGCTGGTTATTAATCAATCTTTGAACCTACAAAACTTTGACATGAGACCACTGTCCGTGAAAGCTTTAAAATGAATGATCCAAGATATTCGCATATTTAGAGGGGTAGCCACCTGTTTGCTCCTGTTTTTTTCCTTCATATTACTCCTCACCTGGTTTTTGACATCCGAAGAATACTTGGTATTTTTTGTTAGGGTACGGGAAGAGCAGCCTCGGGGGTGTGAAAAGCTACAGTTACTAGTCAGCTAGTCATACTGCGAGAGGTGATGTACTAAATTGGCAAGCAATTGGGAAGGCATGGAGAAGCGCGAGTGTGTGTGTATGTGTGTGTGGGGGGGGGGTGTGCGCTATGCAATTTTGACAGACGTGTCTCAAGCATATCTCATTATTTACGTCTGGGACCGACCTGTAACGTCACCATCAGCCCTTGCTCGGTTTAAGTTCGAAAAACTGCATTGTCTATGCCAAAGGTCATTACATACAGCATAGCACTACGTTTGAAATTTCGGGCTGTGATGTGTCAATTAAAGAGTTTAATTAATGAACAAGGAGGGGTGATTTTCTTATACTCGCCAGCACACAGTAACCGACTTCGATAAAGGAAGCATAATAGAGGATAAACCTTTTAAGAGTGTAGGAGCTGGGATTGTCGATAACCTCGTCAACTGAAAGGGAACCTTGATTCTGAGTTTGGTCACATTGGTTGTTTTGACTTTGTAATGCATTAGACCGACGGACTCGCATAGCAGACCTTTTGATATGTGTAATTAAATGACTTTCTTGTCATTTTTATACAATTAGGATATCAAGTGTACCACTCTTGGGAATGGTACCAGCAGTTGTGATTACAATGGCCTGTACAAGGCAGTGGGAGGGTGCTGATGGCGCATATTTTTTTATCAGTATCTAAAAGAATGTCTAACTGTTTTTTATTATTGTGCCACTAATTCTTTGTTACTTCTATCTTTTTTGGAGGGGGAGCGGGTAAAACAATTACGATCGAATTCAGAAATAGTTTTAAGTTTATGTGTGCGTGTCCCCTTTGAAAATTAAAAAGCTGTTGTAAGGTATGCATTTCTGATGATTATCTATATTCACATCTTGAATGAATATACAAATAAAGTGAAAGATTGTCATAAATCACATTTTTTTAAAAAAAGAAAAGAAAAGCAATACCCAACCCAAGATAAAAAAAAGTTATTGAAAATTAAATATTTTTCTTGCCCCTCAAGTTCAAGTGGAAGTTAACATACAAATGTCTTACTAATACACAGTCGGTATATTTTGAAGGATAAGCTTAAACATTTTGGACATTTAAAGACCCTTTACCGAAAGAAGGAATTATTTGTTGGAATCGAAGTATCTACGATATCGAAAGAGGATGGTATCATGTTATACTATGTCCATATTTGCAATATCGAATAAGTATTATTTGGTTAGGTACGCACCTTATTCATGATTACAAACTTTGCTTAGAATGACCAAATCTTAGGTCAAAATATCAAAAATCTTGAGCTCTCGCTTTGCTCTTGTGTCAAATGATTAAGAAGATGGCCACCTTATTCATGATTATCAAAAGTACGTATAATGTCCAAGTCTTAGGTCAGAATGTCCACTATTTTCAGCTTGCACTTCTCGCTCGCATCAATTGTTCAGATAGATACCCATCTTGTTCATGGCTACATAAAAAGCTTAGAATTTCCAGTTTTTGGTCGGAATACCACAAATTTTCCACTCGCGCTTCGCCATCGCATTAAATTTCAATACCCATCCTCTTCATAATTATCAAAGGGGCTTAGCACGTCTAAGTTTTTGGTTCAGCTCCTGCTTTTCTCTGGCATCAATCGTTTAATTAAAATTTTCAGGTTTAAATAAAAAAATACCCCAATAATTCTGTTCGTGTTTAGCTCGCATCATTTTATTTGGCCTTATAGAAAAAAAATCTTCCCAAGATTGTTTATAAGAATAAAGCTAAGATTATGATAACCCGTTAGTCTTTAGTAAGGACTACAACCTCAAAAACAACAAAAATAATATCAGCTTTTAACGGCCGATCGGAAAAAAATATATTTGAAAATATTTGTTCGGCCCCCCCCCCCCTATTTGCGAAAGCTGGTTCCGCCCTTGATTTCAACCAATGAATTTTAAATTTACCAAAGCTTGAGCAAAATGCGCAAGATGGCAATTACTGTTTAATGATAGCCACCTATTCAATTTTGTCTTATTAATGTCCTGACAGGTTTAGAATCAGACCCTACATAATTTGGGGGATATTTCTTTGTTAATCGTCTCGTCAAAGGGCCTTTGACAAAAATTATAACAATAACATTCTTGATGAAGCTGCATTAAAAAGTAACAATGAAAGTTGGAAAGAAAACTATAACGTTGCACGATTTTTTTTAATTTTACATAACGAATCTCGGTATTTTCTAACCTAATATCGTGAATAAAACAACAGATCAAACACTAATTGTATTAAATTCTACAGCGCATCACCTGGTTTTAGGCATCCGACGAATGTTTGATATAGAGTTTGCATTGTAGAAAACCGGCAGCTTTGTGGTCGACGATTTCGTAAGCGCAATGGTACACTTTTGTCATAGTGGTCGAGCTGAGGTATGAAATGTATTTTCTTCGAACCAACGGGAATTTAATCATGGGCTTAACTAATATTTTGATAAAGGTTGAACAAACTTTATTCAGTAATAACGTGCGTGAGGAAATTTTCCTCCATCTTGCAGCATTTTATTTTTTTCCTTATTCATTGCCCTTTTGAAGAATGAAATGCAACTTTACAATTAACGAGTTTTAAAATGGCTGCATTCTCACTGCGTAATTGAACCACTATTATTCCATTTAACATAAAATGGATACATTCATGTTTTAATGCCATTTTCATGACAAAAATGGTAGCGACATTAGTGTCGTATTATTGCTTACTCATACTCCTCCAACCTCTGGCATTTTGACGTAAAAAGGTTGATAAAAAAAAAAGTATCGGATATCGCGTAGAGTCAAAAGAAACAGTCTTTATTGGAATGTGATTCTTATTTACCACCAGTAAATCAGGCTTGCTATAATTTTTTTTTTCACATTTCAGCCAACTTTTTTTTCTTTAGTTGTTCGTCCATTTTATATTTCAAACGTCTCACCTGGTTTGTGGCATTCGAGGAAGATTTGATATTTGGCTGAGATGCAAAATGTGTTGATTCTGGTTTATAAAAATACTGAATAATAGATACATCTTAGTCATACTGAGCGTGTTGTGATGTAAATAGAGATCCTACTAGGTTTGCTACCATTATCATATATGCTCTTGAAATATTTTGTATCAAAGTCTAGGAGTACAGATTCCTGTAAAAGTACAGTGCACGCCAACTGCCACTTGACGTATTGACCTTTACCGTCCACGCCCCCTCCCTTTTCATTATAGCCCTTTAAGAGAACAAGCATTCAGTCTTACGATACTAATTAAGTGTTAATAGAGCAATTGATTTCTATAAAACACAAACACTAAAACACATGTCAAACAAACAACGCAATTCAGTACATGTATTTTGAGAGAATGTCATTTTTTCAGAAAAGTTAACATTGCACATTTAACCAAGAACAACATTAATTAAAATATTTTACGAATGATCAAGCATATGTATCATGGCGCCATACATACTGTACTCTTTTTTCGAAATAATGGTGATTGGTTCCGAACAACAATTGGTGTGTCCCAGGGATGCCTCTTTTCACCCAACCTTCTCTTCTTGGAGAGGATAATGGAAAATGCGATTCAAGATCACATAGGTAAAGTATTCATTGGAGGAAGGAAAGTTATGTGTGAGATTTGCTGATGGCATTGATGGACTTCATGGGGAGATGGTCAACTCGTCAGCTTTGATCCACAACTTATACCCCTTTTCATAAACCCAATAAAACCCAATTATGCGGCTAATAGCAGCATAATTTGGTCGTAAAATCAGAGGAGGACAAGAGTTATCCGCATTATTCTGATGCTGCTATTATCCGCATAATAGCGGCATAGGGACAAGATTTTGAGTTTATGAACGTATTTCCAAATAATGCGGATAATTGCCATGGTGCGGTCACAAGGTCACCCTTTGCCAACACAACCGCATCGGAGGGGGCGTGTCCAGTTGTCATGACGATTATCCGCCTTTTTCAGGACGGGCGCTCGTAAAAATAATGCGGATATTTTTCGGAGTTTGTGAACGCCATTTTTATTGAATTATCCGCATTACTCTTAGGCGGCTAATTGGAGGATATGTTTCATTGGGTTTATGAAAGGGGTATTACATCCACAGCATATGGAATGTACACACATTAACGGGACTACATGAGAGGAAGTAAAGTCCTTCAAATATGTATGATCCATTATCTCAGACGAAGATCGAAGGCATGGGCATGGGAAGTCAACAAAAAAATGGTTGGGGGCTTCGTGTATTATTCTCCATAACCATAGGCAGCACTTCCAGGTATTCTGGAAGATGTTTAAAAAATGTAATAAAATTACCTTCATTATGACTGCAGTGAAACCTTTTTTCTTCTTTGGCCTTTCAACATTTCTTGTGACCAATTTGAACTACCCCCCGCTTTTGAAATTTCTCGGGACCGATTTTACTTCTATTTTGTAGTGAAAACCTTTTCTTTTTGTCTTTTAAAACTTACATCAGCACCCCACTAACCCCAAAAAAGGGCACTGGTTGAAGGTCTGAGATCTTAGTAAAAATGTCTTAATCAGCAACTGTATCGGCAAAACTGAAAATTATCCGGAAAGACACAAATATCAAGTTGCGCTCCAAGATCAATTTACTGCACTGCCTCTCTATATCATTTTTTATGTATGCCTGTAAAACGTGGACACTCACAGTGAAACTATAGAAAGATCCCTGCTACTGAAAAGTGGTGCTACGGGAAAATTTTCACGATAAAACTACACAGACCATGTGACTAACGAAGGGAAGGGCATTTTCATACCATGCCGCTCACGGGAAACGTCACACTTCACCCGAGGGTGAATGCGGGTGGGTTTTTCGGGTAGAGTGCGACGGTATACCTGCGGGCGAATATCCGAGGATATTTACCCGCGGGTTCTTGGTGAAACAAGTTGTCTAGAAACATTTGCTCGAAACTATAGGCGATTTCTCTGACAATAGACAAACCGAAACATTTAAAATCAAAGGGAGTCAATTCTTCGGACACTGGTTTTTTCGTCTTCTTGGAGGGGACCGGTGTGATTTACTAAAATTGCATCCTCGACGTATATTTATCGGTGTTTTTTTTATAGGTTATATGGAACATTTTCCTTCAAACCCCCTACCAGTACCCCCCAAAAAAAACTTGAGTGGATTACACGGCCGAATCTATTGCGGATAGGTACAAGGTAGTTACAAAAGTAATTTTGATTTTGTTTCCTGCGTTAACTTCACCTGGTTTGTGACATCCAACGAATATTTTGGGATGTTGTAGATGATGTGTAGAAGGAGTAAGCGCAATTAAGCACGAATGTCATGTCGTAGGAGCTGGTATATTTGAAAGAGATCCCACTATTATGCTCACCGTATCCAATTTGATGAAGAAGTTAATAGATTGCCTACTTGGAGTGTCTATGTAGACATCATTGAAAACAGAACAGTTCATCAGTTCATTCCAAATGCCGTCTGACCGCTTGACCTTGATTGACTATTTCATTGATATTTGAATTATCTTGCATCATTGAAAAGAGAACAGTTCACCAGTTCACTTGAACTGCCATCTGACCGCTTGACGTTAATTGACTATTTCATTGATTTTCGAATTAACTTGCCTAATAATAATGTGAAGAGAAAATAATCACTTTAAATAAAAACAATGTTTTTTTCAAAGTTTAATGATTAGGGCAAATAAGCGTAGATGAAATCTGATTACTTCTGTGTTGTTTAATTTTGCCGATTTCTTTCTTTTTTAAAGGAATTTTTTTTTGGGGAATGTTGATATTTATTTCATCTCGTTTATTACTTCGAGGCGAGAGTAAGATGGTCATTTGTTTCCATTGAGGACATGGGTGTCGATCGGTATTCTTGGTTGGGGGGGGGGAATGTTCTTGTGGATAGGGATCTTTCAACATTACCCCCACTAAAATCACAAGTTAGGACATTTGGGAGTGATTGATATATGCATGGTGTTCTTGCAGTGGCGTACCGTGAGTCACGGCATTGGGGGGGGGCACCAGCAAAATTTGTGAGTCACTTAGTGAGCGCGCGAAGCGCGCTCAGTTGCCAGGTATACTGACCTTATAGGGACATTTTAAGGACAGTGCCATTAAACGGATATGTATCTCACTGCTCAAATAATGCAAGCGCGAAGCGCGAGCTGAAAATTCTTGATATGCAGACCAAAAAGGACATTATAAGCAAATTTTTGTAATCATGATACATACCTGTCTCGCTAAACAAACAATGCGAGCGCGAAGCGCGAGCTGAAATTTTTGTAAATATTGACCCCAAACAAGGACATGTTAAGGACTATATTTTAGGAATCCATTAAGAGTATACATATCTCACCATAGTCATCTAATGCGAGTGCAAAGCGCTTGCTGATTTTGCTACATCTAAACACATGAAGCACTTTTTGTAGTCATTGTAATCATGATAATACGCATCTCACTCATCAATATTGCGAGCGCGAGCTGAAAATTTAGGATATTCAGACCTGAAGAGAGGCATTCTAAGGCCTATTTGTAAGAATTCACTAAGACCATACGATACGTATTTCACTGAACAAATGATGCGAGCGCGAAGCGCGAGCTGAAAATTTTTGATATTTAGATCAGAAAAAGGGACATTTTAAGGACTGAATTTTAGGAATTCATGAAGAGCAGACATATCTCACCAATCTACTAGTGCGAACGTAAGCAAGGACAGGAAATGTTTTATATTAACACCTTAAAATGGGGCAATCACATTAAGTAGTCATGAAAAAGAACCATATGTCACTACATCAAACAATAATAAGTCGAAGTGCGAGGAAATATATGTGGTGTATATTGACTTAAAAACGTTAAACAGACAATGCGAGTACCGGGAACAATAAAGACATCTAGGCCTGAGCAAAATAAAGTTATGAAAAAATGTTTCTTATGTATTATAACATAACATTATTAATTATTATAATATAACATTATAATGAACAATAATTTCTTCAATCCCACTACGTTTCTCTTCCTTTCTCCCTCTTTTTCTCCTCTTCCCAGTTTTTTTTTTCTGGCCAGCTGATTGGGGGGCACGTGCCCCCCATGCCCCCCCCCCCCGTAGTTACGCCACTGTGTTATTGGAAATTCCTTCATTGTTGCAGTGTACTGTACTTATATAATTTTTTTGAAAATTCAATTTGTGTTACAAGTAAGCCTATTCTAAACTCATACGAAAGATAAAATGACAAAAATTGTCTGGACCATGTACAAAGTGATCTGTTTATTGAGCATGATGTATACAACTTCTCTCTTAAATCTAACCCGACTGGCAATATCTTTTTTCTTCTTAATGCATGATGATAAAATGCAGATTCGGACAAATTAAGACTAGCACAAATTACAAACTGTGTGGCTTCTCATGTGCCATCGGGCTTACCGTCATTCCTTGGACGATTTTAACCCTGGATTTTAACATGTTTTAAATGCTTTATAAGTGCATGAAACAAAAACAATAAAAACTCAACTGTCATGTTATGATATTTCTCCAACATTTTCTTGAACCATCAGTGTGTAATATCAGCTAATATATGTGTTAAAATGAAATTTACGTACCGCATGAGTGTGCTCATATAGAATGCAAAACTGTCATCCCTTTCCAAACTCAAAAGAGATTTCTTTTTGCCAAAATAAGAAAAAATCAATCAAGTTTAGTTATTCAAATCCATAACAACAACAAGAATAACATGAAAAAAACATCCGATGTTCATATCCGAAGATACGCTTTAGAGAGAAATGAATGAATATTCTTTTTGAAACCATTAATTGATTTCAATTATTAAAAAATTGTTAAAATATGATCATATTACCACTGGTGGGATGGAACACCCTATTAACAAAAGTTGTTTTTCGTCGGGGTCCTTTTATGTCATGTGTTAAAAAATATCATACCGAAATGAGAGAGAAGTCGCAAATCAAATTTTCTAGAAATTCGGCAAACTAATAAAAAAGTCAAAAGTTTGAAGATTTTTTTTTTGTTTATTTTCTGATTCTTCCATGTTTCATAAATACTCTGTGAAAAAAATGAGTGAATTTGATGACGGAAAAGTGATAAAAAACAGTTTTTCTGCGAGTGTTTTTTTCGGTCAGTTCGAGATTTTCTGATACTTGGCACGCTCGACTTGATCGAATTTCGCTTCGTACTAAGCTCCGCCCCTAGCAACGTAGGCCATTGTTGATTGGCTATTCATTTAAACTCGTGTACAGCTGGCCGCTCGCTCGATCGGTTCAATGAGCTTCAAAAGAAAGATCAAAAGCATCGCTTTCAATACGTATTCTGAAATTGAAAAGGCGGCTTCTTGACAAAAGTTAACAAACGGGATTCAACTTCAAAAGGTTATTTTTTGTGATAATGCAAGTGATCGGGATGTTTCGAAGACAAAACTTTATTTTCAAAAGAAAGGGTTTAAAATCTATAAAAGTATTGTATGTTCGCGGATGTGGGTTAATTGATGTGCAGTATCATTAACAAAAGAAAAAAAGTTTATCATGAAAGCTTGGTGGGCTTCATTATTTCCAATTATTTTTGCCTTCAATTGTGTATCATGTTTGAATGAACGATAGAGAAAGAAATAACTTTTAGAAATAACAGGAAGTCAGATACAGTAGAATATTAACTTCGACTACCGAGGCGCGGATCCAGGGGGGCAAGTCCCCCCAACCTTGAGAAGAAAAAATAAAATTTGTAATTTAAAAATGCCATTGAAGCCGAGATGTAGCCCGGGATGTACCCCCTTTTGAAATTGAAGACCTTCTATTCTTTTTTTTTGCTTGTCAATTTTTGGCGGGTACGAAATATTCTTAATTTATGGTTCAAAACCTTTTTTTGTTAAATCCTGGACCCGCCCCTGACTTTGACCAATGAAATATGGCCCGAAAGGACCATGCAGTAGGCCTGCATTTTATTTTATTTTTTGATAATGGTATACGGGTCATACGATATTGATTTAAAATATAAGTCATTTAAAATACACCTATTGAAATTAACATTTCCTAAAAGTCATTGCCATGTTGTCCCATTCGACTGTGCCCAGATCTATTCTCTCTGTTATTCTCTTACCTTCTTTCGTCTTTCTTGTGTTTTATTTCTTCCTTTCTTCCCCTCTCCCCCTTTTCGTTCGCTCTTCTCATTCAGATCATTGGGTCTCTTCTTCCTAAATCTCCCTCCTTGTTCTTCCTTAACCCCTTTCTCTTATTTAATTCTAATTTGTTAATTCCTCTTTTGTTTTCCGTTCTTCTCCCCGATCGTCTCTTATTTTTCTTTGTCGATTATTTTCTCCTCCTTTCCGTCTCTCTCTCCTTTGTTCACCCTCCACCTGTTTTCCCTATTTTCCCCTTTTCTTCGTTTTCGTTTCTATTTACATAACTCTTTTTTTCGTTCTTCTCACCCTTCGATCTTCTTTTTTTTTGCCGGTTTTCTTTCTTCTTTCCTTCTTTCTTTTCTCCCTCCCTCACTCACCGCCTCATTCTGCTTCTTTTTTATTTCGTTCCTCTTTAATATAATATATTTCTGTTTTCCTTCTTCCTCTCACCTGCTCATCCCTACAATCTTATTCCTCCCCCTCCATTTCTTTTTCTCCTACCTCGTCGATCTGCTCCAATTTTTTTTACCTCATTTCTTCCCCTTTTCCTTCTCTCTCTTACTCATCCAAACGTCTTATTCTTCTCACTTTTCGCTCTTATTTTTTTTTGTTCTATATAATTCCTTCTCCCCATTCAATCGTCTATTTTTTATCACAGCCGTTCTTTAAGGGGGGATGGAAAGGAATAAGTGAAAACAGAGCAGAAAGAAAGAGAGATGGGAAGGAATTAGCTAAAACAAGGACAAGAGAGAGGGGATCGGTATTATACAGTGAAAACATGAGAAAAAATATTGTTTTTTGTTGTCCTTTCTCTAAAATTTCCATTTTCCTCCCGTAAAATAATATCAGTGGTGTAACAGGCAGGGGGCAGGCTGCCCTTGCTGATTTCATCGCCATAAAAAAGGGGGAAGGGAGCAAAACGAGGAAAGGGAAAGAAAGCGAGGAAAGGGGGAAAGGAGAAATGGAAGAAGAGGGAAAGTGAAAAAACAATGGCGGATCCAGGGGGCAGAGGGGGCGCACGCCCCCTAATATTTGAGAAAAGTAAAAGAAAGAAAAGGCGCCTCTTAAAAAATAAAAATAAAGGAAAGAAAAGAGCATTTGACAGGGTCAGACTTCACCCCTTTTTCAAAATTTTCTTTTATGGCGCCGGTGATGTGTAAAAATATGTGCGCCGCTCAGCAGTAGCCCCCCCCCCCTTTCGCCAAAAGCTGGATCCGCCTATGAAAAAGTAAGAAAAACATACAAAGCTGGAAAGGAAGGAAAGAAGAACATGTGAGAAAGAACAAATCATTCTAAAATACTATGCTAGCGTGATTAGTAAGAAAAGGAAATAAACAACAAAGATGACAAAATAGCAAACAATTAACAGCGGAAAATTACGGTAGAATGGAATGAGTCAAAAGTTCGATTGGAAAATTACGAAAACAGTCAAGAAAAAAACAGAGAACTTTAAACACAACCGGGCTGCCTAACATTTTAATCATACCTGCAATTCGATTTAAAATGGCGGCTAGTTTTAAGGTTTAACATGGAACTTGGTAATAATAATAATAGACATAAACAGGCTCTTCAATCAATATTTCTATCAGAAACTTTCTTGAAATGTAGTAAACTGACAACAATAAACATTGTGTCAGTTCTTTCATTTATTGATATCTATTTCAAAAACCTTTGGTAATATAAGAAAAAAAATGATTCGACGAGTTCATTTTTTTTCGTGGGAAATGAGTATAGAATTGGAGTCTCCAGTCACGATACCCATGATAATGATGATTTTACGCCTCTGTATCGATCTTGGCAAAGTCGCTTGGCGGATACGCATTTACATGGTAAAATGTCTTTAAAAGAAATAAAAAATCGATAAAGGTCTTTTAATTCTAGCGCTTTCTTATGGCGACAAAAGAAAGAAGGGGGAGAAATCCCCGTTTTCCCCTTTTATTCTTCGCAACGCAGTGTAGGCCTATTGACAGTGAACAGGGTCAAGTCGATTCCAAAGGCGAGATTGTAAACAAGGCCTGACCTGTGTGTGTGTGTGTGTGTTGGGGGTGGGGGAATTATCCCATTTTCGAGGGATAGCTAACAGGGGAACTTGAACTTTCTTTCAACAAACCACACCCTTCGCTTAATTCGATCATTGCCAGTATGAGAATGATAGTTGTCATGAAGAAAGCTATTTTTCTTATTCATTGGTTTGATAAATACCAAGGAAGACAAAATCGCAATAAATCTAAAATTACATAATGTATATCAATCATTTGATAACTCAGTTTGTCTCATATGAACTTGTAATGAAAAGAAAATTAATTTTACACTCATTTTAAACTTTACTAGATAATTAATGTTACGATCAAGCGAAGCATTCAGGACATCGTCCTGTCATGTCTCGGATTTTTGTTTTATTTCATTTCATTTTTTTTATTTTAAATATTGTTATTATTATTATGATGTTTTTGTCGCCTTTTTTTTTTTGGGGGGGGTTCTCTATCCTCCAAATTTAATCATTCAATCTTACAAAGACTTGTTGCACAAGACATTTGCATGTTCTCATTCTTTATCTGTTACTGTATTAGAATAAAATATTGGTTGTGCTTGATATCGATCCGAATCAGCATTGGTCTAAGGTCTCTGGCTATACATGGAGGTTTTTAGGGCCAACCTTTTATCTCCGCCTTTTATTTCATTAATAAGGGAGATCATGGCATTCTTTTTCTTTCACGAAGATTATTATAAAACCCCGGTTTAACCAATTATGTGTAGAAGATAACGTTAATTGTTTCGTCTTGCAATCGCGCGTGACTTGCAAGTTGACTATTGTTCTCACTGCAGCCTCCTCATTGGTTAATCGTTTCGCCTTTTTTGGCAAGCGGTTACTAGGGCATTTCGGTTAGCTCGGCGGTGGTAAAATAGATTTTTGCATGGAGCAGGGTCAAAACGGAAGTCAAACTTCGAAGGCGTTTTTCTCTTGATTTTTATTTTCAAGAGCCCAATTCTTCTTGCATTCTAAGGCTTATATCTCCACTAATATTTACTCTTAAGTGTCGAGTGATATATCAAATTAAAGGTAAAGAAACGGGAAATAATAATCACTAAAAAAATTGGATTTGAAAAATTCCGACTTGTCTCTCATTTCGGCGTTTATACATAAACATTTCATTCATTTTCATCTTGAACCTCCACCCATCTGTTTAAAAGTCCTGGAAAAGAATGTTTTTATTTAATAACAATATACACAAATTGCGAGGGAAACAAAAGGATTGATGGCATACTATAATCATCACTAGAATCATCATGATCAAACTTTTCATTTTTTCATCATTATTATAAATTTTCTACCCTAAATTATTGGGGCGGATGATAATACAGGCCATCCCCCCACTTGAAATATTGGGGGGATATATCCCCCCAATCCCCCCCGTGATCGACACCCATGATTGAGGAGGTTAATAGATACATAACTAAATTAATTGATTAATTAATTAAGTGAATTAATCGGGTAGGGCGTCAACACATGTAGGCGATTTGAGATTAAGATGTCAAAGTATTTGAAATATTTTTTTCTAGTAGAAAAGGACAATATACTTTGTGGAGCGTTGTGGCCCAGTGGATTAGTCTCCGGACTTTGAAACAGAGGGTCGTGGGTTCGAATCCCAGCCATGTCGTAATTTTCATCGGCAAGAAATTTATCCACATTGTGCAGCACTCAACCAAGGTGAGGTGAATGGCACGAATTTATTCCTTGAAATGCGTGTGCGCTGTAATCTTAGTAATTACGGCTGCCAAGCTACAGCTGGGGTAATAATACCCAAGTCCTTTGGAAGCGCATAAAGACATTATTCTTAATTGTGATGTGCGCTATACAAGAACTGGTATTATTTTTATCATTAATCTCCTTTGCTAGCTTCGCTCTCTCGGGAGTATTTGTACAAACGCCTCTTTACGTACGATTTGTCCGTGTTCTATACCCAAGTGCTTTACGGCAATGATCCAAGGCTCTATTTGGATTTTGTCTGATGGTAAAATGCTATTGAGCTTGTGTTGCTGATTTGGATTATCTTATAGCAACTGGGAATTATGTTTTTTTATAGTTCTTAAACACGTGTAAGCATTAGCGTACCTACCGGGGGGAGGGGGGGGGGGGGCAGAGAGGGCAGACTGCCCCCCTAACGAGTCACAACCCATGCAAGGGACGTATCCCTGCCCCCTGACGAGTTACAACTGATTCCTGACGAGCCACAAGTGGCTCCTTTGAACTTGAAGACCTTTTTTTTTTTTTTGCTTGTCAAATTTCTTCCTAGTACGAAATCCTTTATTTGTGGTTGAAGACCCTTTTTTGGCTTGTCAATTTTTTTGACGGACGAATTTGCCCCCCCCCCCCTTTGGAAAATCCTAGGTACGCCACTGCGTGTAAGGGATTGTTATATACTTTATGGCCCGTATTCTGAAGTCGGGTTTAACCTAGACACGGTCTATCTCTGTGCTAAAATTATAGGGAGCCAAAACTATGTTCATTGTATATTTCTTATATTTACTATTTCGTTTCCTTTTGCTTTCGTAATGAGGAAAAATACTTCATTTATCATGATTATTATTCCCAGACAATTATTAACAATGTCAGTGTCAAATTAGATAATTAATTGACTTTTTACTGTTAGGGATCTGTGTCCCAAGTGAATATCCATAGTTAAACCACAACTTAAAACCAGGGTTTGATTTAAACCCAATCTCAGAATACGGGCCTATGCGTTGACGTCATCGCGCAACCATCTTAGAGGATGAAGCCACCGGACATCTTGCATGCACTGGTGATCTGCAGCTGACGCATCTCTAGCTTCGCATTCTTATAGCTTTTGAGGATTGGCGCCATGAGATGTTGACGTCATACGCATACAAAAGGCATATTCGTATATGAGAGGGGAGTCGGACATTTGATTTCACGCCTTTTCCACCAGCTGCATCCACATTTTTTTTTTCTGGGTACAACCTCACTAAAATGTGTGTTTGTTTATCACGGTGTACTAACAAACGTGTATATAACACTGAACATAATGTACACATATATAACTCCGAAATTACAATAATAAGCAATAAATGATTATGGACAAGGTTGCCATTTTCAATGCTGTTCAATTAATTAGTTATTTTTTGCTGGGTATAATGTTAATTCCATTATTATTATTATAATTTCTTTCTTTTTTCTTTGTTTCAGCTACCTACCTGACCTAACCCGACTGCTGTCTTAGTGGATACCAAATGATATCACTTGAGCTAAGAAATATATTGCTGGAGATTGAACCAAGAATGTTCCTCCAACTTCTTCACGATCACAACATCATCTTTAAACGTCTCACCTGGTTTGTGGCATGCGACGAATATTTTGGTATGTTTTTGTTGTAAATAATGTGTACATTCGGAAATGCGCAATCCCGTAAGCACAACTGAACACTTTAGTCATATCAATCGAGGTGGTATATTTGAAGGTATTCCATCATTGAGTTTACTGAATCCAAGCTGATGATATGGTAATGTGATTTCACTGGGGCTTAGATGTTAAAGAATAGAACAGTTGATTCCAACTGCCGTCTGACAGCTTGACCTTCAGTTCGTAAAAAAAAAAGATGAACTGCAACACCGTCAAAGTTGTAACACACGAACGGGTTTGGTTAAAGTGAAGAACATGCACACACAAAAGACACCTGCAAAAATACGCCAAAATGGGTTGATAAAATAAAAGTAGGAAATTGCGTTTAAGTCTTTGAGCGCGATATGAGTATATGGCATCATCAATATATGGTTTGTCTTCGTTGTATTTTACTTTTTTTTTTTTGGGGGGGGGGGGGTGCGTGAAAGATAGGAGGGGGAGATTAAAGGTAGACAATTTTCATAACAATATTCTTTTCATCAATGCAATTTCATATGTCTGTATCAACTGGGTTTCTCCGAGTAATAGCTGACAAGAAAATTTTGATGCTTTTGCAACTTGATGATTCATAATCTGCCGGCTTGGAGGTGAAGAAACGGGAAATAAATAAATATTTATGATTTCAAATAATTTAAGAACATAATTTATAATTTGATTATTGTTCAAATGCAGTTATGATTCAGGGAATATAAATTTCATTCATCAACACACAATTTTCATTGCTATTTATAATTGCAGGGATTCATGAGGACAACTTTTGATTAAAGTTAAACAGACATGAAAGAAGGAAAAAGTAATTATTAATAATTATAAAATATCCTTATTGCCATTTGTTAGCTTGACCTGAACCCAACCTGAATACTTATCAGGACCGTTGACGAGTTTAATGCCCGACTCACTTTGTTTCTGAACACATTCAAATTAGGTCCCAGATTAACCCGAAAACTTTGTCACAATGAAATTATAGTCTCACTCCATTTGTTTGCTTGACCCAGACCAAGCCTGAATAATATCTGGGCTCTACACGAGTATGGTGCAATTTTCCCTTCGAACTTGCAAAGTTTGGTTTGCATGCTCATTTCCAATTTCATGGATTGAACCTAAATTATAAGACTTATAATAGACAAATAGACATAGCTGAAGAAACAACATTGTTCACCAATCACGATGACGTATCCTAAATGTCATATGTTATCTTGACCTGGACCAAGCCTGAATAGTTATCAAGTCCGTTGGCGAGTTGCATGCCCGATAAACTTGGTATATTGAACAGATCTAAATTTTATTCTGAAGCTCTTTTTGTCACGCTTTAATTGTGTCATTACAGTCTCACTGCCATTTGTTCTCTTGACCCGGACCTAGCCAAAATATGTATAAGTGATCACCAATTATCATAACATATCCTTACTGCCATTTGTTAGCTTAACACGGACCGAGTCTGAATACTTATCAGGTCCGTAGATGACTATGGTACCATTTTCACTTAAAACTTGTAAGTTTGATTTGCACGATGATTTTTAATTTCATGAATGAACGATAACGTTTTTTGTAGTTATGCAGTGCTTCCAGAACAGATAGGTGTACGCAATAAATTATTTTAATGATATAGATTTATCTCAGACGAACAGACATAAGAGAAGAAACAATATTGATCACCAATTATGGCTATAACGTATCTAATTGCCAATTGTTAGCTTGACCTGCACCCAGCCTGAATACTTATCAGGTCCGTAGGTGAGCTTGATGCCTGCTTTACTTGGTATGGTTTGACGTACTTTACGCTGCATCACTTGAATTTGAACTAACAATGTGAAAGTGGGGTAAGCATGTTTGGTTGGGTAGAATAGGGCTACTAAGCGAAATTGTTTAGTCGGGTATCACAATTGGTATACAATAATGGTAGATACAGAATAGTTAAGCACAGAGTTTCAGCTCTCTCCCAGATCATAGGTGATTTTACAGTGACTACATGAAAAGAAAAAATCAAAATTTTGGCTGGTAATGAATTATTGCATACCAACATTGAATAATACAAAATATGGAAATGCATTTTCCCGCCATTTTCATTGCAATCTAAATTTTACCTCAAACGCAATCCACTTTTCAACTTATTAATGTTGAAGACAACACGAATGTTATCTTTCCACGTTTTGCCAAGAAATGCTAAGCTAAATATTTGGCTGATGCATCAATCAGTTTCGTGTTTTTGTCACTGAGCATGGCCACTTTTAATAGACTCGACCTGGCAGCCCATCCCAACCCCCAAAACAGGAGGAATTTTTTACACGATGTCTTCTTTTCTTTGTTTTCTTCTTGTATTCAGAATGTGTCTGAAGGAAATTATTTTCTTTGGTAGGAGATGCGTTATCAGGAACAGGAAGAAAAATCTTACTTTTGGTTGCTGAATCCCTTTATTTTTCCTTGGTAATATAAATAAATAAACAAACAAACAAATCTGCTCACAGACTATTGTAATGAAAAGGATGTATTAGTGTACATCGGAAAAAGAGAAAGTAGCGAATCAAGGTGATTTTAATATGCATTCAATTTATTCTATATATTCTTCACGTAAGTGTGACAAAATTGTTAATAGGTTTATCTTCCCCTTTTAGCTAACAATATACTGCTTTGCTTTGTGTTGCCATATATCCTGAGTATCTTAGTATAAATACATGTATAATACATAATATTTTCAAACAATAAAATCATGACAAAATCAACTTCTAAGTTCTGATAAGCAATGTTATATTAAGTCATATTGAAATACGTACAACACCCTTTGTTTAGAATAGATACCTATGCACCAGTTAACCAGTAGACCACATATACGGGTTTGTGACCAGGGCGATCCCGTCATTCTTTTCTTTCACAATATATTACATGAATAGCCAGGACGGCAGACAGATTATTAGCAACAATTCACTCATAATCATCAGGTAACTACATGTAGCTTGCACATTTATAATTTCGAAGTCATATTTATTCTGGTATATATTTATATCTTGTTCACACAAACATATCTTTTCGTTATAATACAAAGACAGTCAATCAAATAACTTATGAAATTCCAATAGTAACCACGGAGGTTTCTTTTTCATGCTATCAAATTTTAATATTCAAAGGCACACAAAGAGTCTTCTACGACATCTTTCCATGTCCAAGGTATTTAAAATATAGTTGCTATGAATATTGAAAGAAGGTTGGCAATCTACTGTAAGAATAACAGGAAATGCTGTACTCCATTATCTTTTAAAATGCTACAAACCAATAACATCAACTCCTAATACACGGCGAGGTATCAACAAATCTTCCTAAATTTAGTTTTATTTGAAATCATTATCCTTACAAGGAAAACAAGCTTTAACGATTCTGAAATAAGTAAAATAAATCAAGCAATTTAAAAAAATAATTTTTCCAATACCGTAGAAGACGATCAAGACGCTATTACCAACACGGAAACTGTCACATCAAACCAAATGTATTCTTTACTTTCAAACAAAAAATATAAGTTTTACAAGAAACATACTGTATATATAAAAAAAACACACCTCAAATCGTTAGCTTCATTATTGGCCGAGGTGTCTAGCATAATGCAAGGTATGTATGTATGTTTTATTTATTTAAATACGGGATTAAAAAACCTGCTATCAGCCGCAAGGCTGTTTTCCAGCAAGTCCGTACATAAAAGTTGAAAAACATAAAACAATACATTATAAATCATGAACAAAATATTAAATACATGTACAAACATTTGAACAGATATAAGTTACATTGTACATGATAAAAATAAAGATTTGAGATAAGAAAATAAGAACTAAAAAAGCAACACAAAATATATAAATATATACACATTCAAAACATTAACAAAAGTACAATCAATATATATGATAAAAAACGAAAACAATACAATGGTCAGAATCTCAGTCAGCAACAATTATGGAAAACTAATAGGAAAAATATTTTGGATGCATTTTTTAAAAGCCGGTAGATTTGTTTGTGTTCTTACAGATTGGGGGAGATTATTGAATAAATGACTGGCAAGATATAAAGAGCTATTTTTCAAATAATTGGTGTGGAGTTTTGGGAGATAAATATACTGTTCGATATTTCTAAGTGAATGGTGCGTGTCCTTAATTGTAAGTTTTGAGTCTAGCACATTTGGAAGCAGATTATTTAATAGTTTGAATAGCAAAGTGACGAGGTCTTTCTTTAACTTTACATTGAAGCAGTCAACAGAAACAGTCTGATAAAGAAGTGTTCTACTGTAGCGACAATCCACCTGTAGAATTATCCTCAATGCTCTGTTTTGGAGGATTTGAAGCCGTTTCAGAGAAGTTGAATCAGGTTTCATCCACACGGTGTTACAATAGTCGAAATGGGGGTGAATCATTGTCTTATACAAAAGAGTAGCAGTGGATATGTCTATATATGGTCGGATTAACCTCAACATAAAGAAACTTCGTAGGACTTTGGATCGGACACCGTCAATGTATGGTCGCCAAGTTAATTCCTTAAGCCCCAGTCACATATAGATCCCGGACCACCCCGGACCATCCCGGATCTGATCCGGGGTGGTCCGGGGAGAGATCCGTGTTGGCGCCTTGGTCATCCTTGGAGGTCCGGGGTGGTCCGTGTTGGTCCTTGAACGTCCGGGAGGCCAACACGGCAGTTTTTGACTGTCAAAAACATCCGGCGTCATCCGTGGACTGCCGTGTTGGCAAAGCCATCCGGGATGGTCCGTGTGGCTGCCGTGTAGGTCCGTGTAGCTGCCGTGTAGGTCCGTGTGGCTGCCCGGAGTATCCTTGGCAGTCCATGTTCTTTTTTCCCATCAAATCTTTACAACGCTATTTACTTTATGAACTTTTCAGGAGTTGTTAAACAGTTGAAACAAACTTGCTTAATTTATTTATGATTAAATGGATGATTTAACGATTCAGGATATTTTCTTACGCTTTGGAGATTGGCCCCAACCTAATATCTGTCAACTTAGTGCATGTATCAATATATTTTTTTTTTAAATATTTACCCCAACTTTGTCTGTTATTACTATTTCACATTTCATTTTCTTAAAATAAATGTTATGTACCTGTTACATCAAAATTGTACATTAAGTTTTATACCACTGCCCTGCATCGACAGTTATGCGTCATGACCTGGGCCTATCTTAATTTTTATTATGTTTTCTATTGACTTTGTAAATTTCTTTCCTTTACTGTGATTTCAATAAAGTGATATCAAATCAAATCGAAATTAAATTTGTCGTTCAATATTTAAAGTACTTAACTACTGTTAAAACAGTAAACTGCGTTGTATAAAAAACAGCGTTTTTACTGGTTAAGGAAGTTTTAAATTTTGATATCTTTTTTAAAAACAACATAATATAATGTTGCGACAAGGATGAGAAAAAATAAATAAATATCAGCTCATTATATTATGAGCAGATTTTCATTTGCCGTGCTGGTCAATATAGCTGCCGTGTTGGTCCTTGAGCTGACGTGTTGGTCCGTGTAGCTGACGTGTTGGTCCGTGTAGCTGACGTGTTGATCCGTGTAGCTGACGTGTTGGTCCGTGTTGGTGACGTGTAGGTCCGTGTTGCTGACGTGTTGGTCCGTGTTGGTCCTTGTAGCTGACGGGTTGGTCCGTGTTGCTGACGTGTTGATCCGTGTAGCTGACGTGTTGGTCCGTGTTGCTGACGTGTAGGTCCGTATTGCTGACGTGTAGGTCCGTGTTGACGACGTGCTCTGCCGGCATGGTCCGTGTAGATCCGTGTGAAGATGCCGTGTAGATGCCGTGTTTACAGTCATCAACGTTTAATCCGGGGCAAAACGATCCCGGACCTCCCCGGATCATGCCGGCGTTGCCGTGTTGATCCGTGAGGATCCGTGTCTATATGTGACTGGGGCTTTATCAATAACGATACCCAAACAATTGCAGTTTTCTACTCTTTCCAGAACTTGGTCATTAATCCGTACATTGACATTGGCAAATAAATTGGTCTTACGCTTCGAGCCTATAATGACCAGCTTACACTTGTCAAGCCCCAGTCACATATAGACCCCGGACCACCCCGGACCATCCCGGATCTGATCCGGGGTGGTCCGGGGAGAGATCCGTGTTGGCGCCTTGGGCATCCTTGGAGGTCCGGGGTGGTCCGTGTTGGTCCTTGAACGTCCGGGAGGCCAACACGGCAGTTTTTGACTGTCAAAAACATCCGGCGTCATCCGTGGACTGCCGGGTTGGCAAAGCCATCCGGGATGGTCCGTGTAGCTGCCGTGTAGGTCCGTGTGGCTGCCGTGTAGGTCCGTGTAGCTGCCGTGTAAGTCCGTGTGGCTGCCTGGAGTATCCTTGGCAGTCCGTGTTCTTTTTTCCCATCAAATCTTTACAACGCTATTTACTTTATGAACTTTTCAGTAGTTGTTAAACAGTTGACACAAACATGCTCAATTTATTTATGATTAAATGGATGATTGAATGATTCAGGATATTTTCTTACGCTTTGGATATTGGCCCCAACCTAATATTTGTAAACTTAGTGCATGTATAAATATTTTTTTTCTCTCTTTTTTTTCTAATATTTACCCCAACTTTGTCTGTTATTATTATTTCACATTTTATTTAAAAAAAAATATGTTATATGTATATAATTTATGTAATGTACCTGTTACATCGAAATTGTACATTAAGTTTGTACTACTGCCCTGCATCGACAGTTATGCGTCATGACCTGGGCCTATCTTTTATTATGTTTTCTATTGACTTTGTAAATTTCTTTCCTTTCTTGTGATTTCAATAAAGTGATATCAAATCAAATCGAAATTAAAATTGTCGTTCAAGATTTAAAGTACTTAACAACTACTTTTAAAACAGTAAACTGTGTTGTATAAAAAAGCAGCGTTTTTACTGGTTAAGGAAGTTTTGAATTTGATATATTTTTTAAAAACAACATAATATAATGTTGCGACAAGGATGAGAAAAAAATAAATAAAAAGATAAATAAATAAATAAAAAATTTAATTAATAAATATCAGCTCATTATTATGAACAGATTTTCATTTGCCGTGCTGGTCAATATAGCTGCCGTGTTGGTCCTTGAGCTGACGTGTTGGTCCGTGTAGCTGACGCGTTGGTCCGTGTTGGTCCTTGTAGCTGACGTGTTGGTCCGTGTTGCTGACGTGTTGGTCCGTGTAGCTGACGTGATGGTCCGTGTTGCTGACGTGTTGGTCCGTGTTGCTGACGTGTTGGTCCGTGTAGCTGACGTGTAGGTCCGTGTTGCTGACGTGTCGGTCCGTGTTGACGACGTGCTCTGCCGGCATGGTCCGTGTAGATCCGTGTGAAGCTGCCGTGTTGATGCCGTGTTTACAGTCATCCGGGGCAAAGCTATCCCGGACCTCCCCGGATCATGCCGGCATTGCCGTGTTGATCCGGGATGATCCGTGTCTATATGTGACTGGGGCTTTAACATTAAAAAAAAAGCTCATTGTGTATTAACCAATCTTGAATAGAGGCCAGGTCTTCGTTTACCATATCTTGCATTCGAGTAGGATCTCTAGATGATACATACAGACAGGTATCGTCTGCATAAAGTGATATGTTTCAATATTTTATTACTTTGGGGAGATCGTTCATGTATAGTATGAAAAACAAAGGCCCAAGAATACTCCCTTGAGCTATTCCACATTGTACAATTTGTTCAGTGGATTCATTTCCATTTATGACGGTTTTCTGGGTTCTAAATTGAAAATATTTTTGAATCCATCGTAAACAATTTTCATCAAATCCATAACATTTTAATTTTTTAAGCAATATCTCGTGGCTAATCATATCAAATGCCTTTTCCAGGTCTAATGCAACAAGGGCAACTGACTCACCTCTATCAAGTGATTTAGTAATATTTTCAGTCAGATTTAATAGAGCAAGGCTTGTTGAAAAGTTTGGACGGAAACCAAATTGGTTTGGAATAAGTATGTCATTTTCATTTAGATATTTATATATTTGTTTAAAGACGATCTTTTCTATGACTTTGGAAAGTACTGGTAATACAAATATTGGTCTGTAATTAAATGGATTTGAAGCATCACCACCCTTAAATAATGGAGTAATTCTTGCCCTTTTCCATTCGAGTGGAACATACCCTTCTTTCAGTGATGAATTAATTATATGTGCCAGTGTGTTAACAATACAGGGAGACGAGTCTTTCAGAATACTTGAAGGAATTGTATCGAGACCGGTCGCTTTGTTACGTGGTATCTCTAAAATACATTTTCTGATTTGTTCTCCAGTAATCTGAGCAAATGAAAAGAAGGAGTTTACATGAGCCATAAACTGAACCGGATTTCCTCTGGCTCCATGTTGCTGAATTGGTTGCTTCTTATTCATAGCTAAAGAAGAAAAATGGGCATTAAGTACATTTGCAATATCTTTGCTCTTTGAGTATTCTTCATTTTTATAAACAATTTTTCGTATTCCTGCATTCTTATTTCTACCTAATATATCACGTAAAACCTTCCACATCATAGCTGAGTTGCCTACATTCTTTTTTATACTTTCCGTTACGTATTTTCGCTTGGCTGATCTTTGGGCAGATGTTACATTATTACGAATTTTCTTATATTCATTCCAGTCACTTATATTTTTAGATATCTTTGCCCTTTCTTTTGCTTTGTCCCTTTTACGCATTAACTCTAAGATATCACTCGTCATCCAAGGAGACTTTTTGTGTCTTACTCTTTTTCTCTTAATAGGAGCATGTTTATTCAAAATTGATTTAAACATTTTAATCCACATTTCATAAGCCTTTTCCGTGTTATTCTCACAAAGTATATCATTATTTGGCATGTCATTAATTTCATTAACAAAGGTTTCAATATCAATATTTTTTATATTACGAGAGTATACATAACAATGGTCTGAACATATCAGAGGTTTGACCTTTCCCCAAGAAAGCGCGACCATGTAATGATCGCGCTTATATCTATATATTAACATTAGGAACTAAAAGCAATATACATTCCTTTAATGCCCCTCTCTATTGATATGCACAAATCGAATTCTGCTTGGTGTCCTTATACATTTTTCAACAAGAGAATAAGGTCGATCAATTGTTTCAAACAGGTTATTCGTAGACTTCGTAGGTGGAACTCGTGTCTCCATTTTGTTTGAGATAAGGTTCAACGTAGAGGGATTGTTCGTCAGCAACATAATTTGCAAATCCTTCCGGAACATCAGGTAGAGGTCCCCGAACTTTCTCACTGAGAGCTTCTTTTGATGCCAAGCCATATCCATGACTGAATTATACGAATTAAAAGAAATAATGGAAGAAATATAATTTATTTTCAAACAATACTAAGAGCTGTTTTTAAGTCAAGCACGAAATTTCGGACGGCTGGCGATAATGTCCTTAATTAAATTCTGGATTTCTTCCCATAAGCCTGGGGTGAAGCCTGATCGTTATGGATTAAAATTTTTATTTGCAGCAGGCAAATGTTTGGATGATTTATTCTTTTTGAAAACCTGAATAAAATGGAAGAAAGTGCACTCAAATTTGATGAGGTTTGAAGGTTTGCACGGTGATATGAGCAGTCGTAGAAGAGATTTACGGTACACTAAATCCTGGAATGACTGAGATAAGAAAAGTGGAGTGAATTGGAGGTGAGTTGGAAAGGCGAGAAAGTGGAAGTTTGAAGTAGAGTATTTTTTTCGAAATGAGTGTAGTCCTTAGAAGGACTGCAAACCAGAACAAGAGGAAAGCTGAGTAGTAGGCAGGCTTGAGTAGGAGAGATAAGGCTGGCTTGAGCCGGCGAGTTGAGTGGTAGCACTCCTGCTCCTGCTACCATTCTACTCACCGACTCAAGCCAGCCTTCTCTCACCTATACCCAAACCTGCCTACTACCTTGACTACTCAGCTTTCCTCTCCTTCTGGTTTACAGCCTAAAGGACTAAACTCGTTTCGAAAAGAATACTCTACTTTCAAACCTCCATTTTCTCGCCTTTCCAATTCATCTCCAATTCTATCCACTTAAAAAAAAAAAAAATTCTCAGTCCTTCCAGGACTTTACACATGGCGTGACGTAAACCTCTCCCGCGATTGCACTCAAATTTTGAAAAAAAAAAAGGAATTGTGCTCTGCGAAAAGATGAAGTAATAAATCATATATTCTAAAAATATATTCCTATGACTTGCAGGGCTAAAAAGAATACGTGTCTAGCTTTGTTGATTACCCAAAGTGGTGAAATTCACCACTTTTGGTTTTCATAGAGTGCTAATTAAGCTTCTATTTGTTTTTATAGTGTAATACACGAAAATGATCACCAGTCGTTTATATTTGTGTCACCTTCAGCATGCTTGAGGATCTCGATGGAGATATATAACAAGAAATACTATACAGCACACCACATCTTTATGTCTTGTACCTTGCTTGTACACTTCTAGTATTGATAAGCATTCACTGTAAAAAATGGAGTGCTAATTTAGCACTAACAGTGCTTGTATAGTGACTGCACTACGAGTGCTGATTTTCTAGTTCAAATTTTAACTAGAAAATCAGCACTCGTAGTGCAGTCACTAACAAGCGCCGTAACTGCTAAATTAGAACATCCTTTTTTACAGTGTTCGTTGTTATTCTAAAAAAGGTGGTAAATTATCTGAACGAAAAATACTTTTATTGGTAATAATTCAACAATGATATAATATGGTTATATTCTACACTGTAAAAATGAAGTGCTAATTAAGCACTAAAAGTACTTGTATACTGACTGCACTACGAGTGCTGATTTTCTAGTTTAAATTTGAACAAAAAGTCAGCTGTCCTAGTGCAGTCACCATACAAGCACTGTAAGTGCTAAATTAGCACTTCATTTTTGTACAGTGTAACAATATAAACTACGTTCTAGAGCTTTAGAGGAAAGAGACAGTACGCTGCAAACGATGCTAAAATCTTAAACACTTTGTTCTAACCCGTCACTCTAACAACTGTGGTTTAGAGTTTAAAACAGGTTGTTTACATGTTTGAACAAACATTATTTTGTTTCTTCCATCAGTATTTAATATTGTACGCATATAACAAGATCGGGGCAAGGGTCATATATCGGTCATAAGATTTAGTGAGAAGAAGATGAAGAGAAAGAAGAAGAAAGAGAAGAAGAAGAAAAAATCACCTTCTAACGAAAATGAAGAACATCGCCAGACTTATTAAAACCAGAACGAATAAAATGATAGCAACTACAAGTAGGCCGGTGATAAAATACTCTCTGCCATTGACTTCCTTTGGTAGCTTTATCATTGGCACAGGAGGTCCGATGTTTTGACCTATGCATGTTGGAATAAGCAAAAACGAAGTAATTAACTGAATTAACATCTTGCAATCTACATGTTGAAATTTGTATTAATGTGCCAATACAATCTTCATGAGTCAGCATTACTACTCAAAATTAATTATCTTTCATCAGTTAAAGGAAGCCTCAGGGCACGAAGATAAATACGACCGCATATAATATGTTAATGATAAAGACATCTAAAACATGATTTATTGAGGTACGTTTTTTCACGTCTTTAATAATATTCATTCAGCATTACCCATCATTAAAAGCTTGCATTACGTAAATTTGAACTAATTCAATAATGCCCCCCCCCCACCGAACGCTGAAGCCCCTCTCACAGCCGATCAGTTTCTACTGTTTTTGTTCATATCAATTGTTTTAAGTTATATTAAATATCCTGAATCAACTTGTTTGTTACTTTTACCTTTTTCATAATATCGGTAAAGACCATTTTGTCGTAAAGAAAAAATGATGTTACTTAGATTTAAACGTTGTTTGTTTAAATTAAATCGTTGTAAAATCTATATAAAAATTCATTTTATTCGCATAATTAAATCTGAGAATGACGGTATGTCTACAATAATTGAAATATGAATTCAATAGAAGGAAATAAAAAAATAACAGGGAAAAAATAAATAAAAATAACCTCGAGAAAAAAATAATCACTTTCAATGCTTTTCCATAGCCATAACAGCATTATTGATCAAAACTGTTGCTAAATTTCAAAATATTCTGTAGATTAAGGCCCGTATTCTGAAGTCAGGTTTAACTTAGACCATGGTCTAACTCTGTGCTAAATTTATGGGAAGCCAAAAGTGTCAACATTTCTATTTAGTTGTATGTTTCATATGTCTACTGTGCTCTTTCCTGATTCATCGATGGTGAAGACAATCATCTATTTATAGTTCCTAGAAAATTATGAATGATTTGAGAGCCAAATGAGGTGAAATATTATATCTCCACTTTTAGTGATTATGTAACAATTGGCTGTCCGCAGTTAAACCACAACTTTAAACCTGAGTTTAAGTTAAACCCGACTTCAGAATACAGGCCACAGGGTTTTACTTTGTGTAATTACCTGCAACTGGTGTTACATTGAACGCACATTTGATGTTCCTTCCTCGCCACAAACCATCTTCGTGGCATTCCCAGACGAACTGATCAGAATTATCGTTACATGTAATATTAACTTGGTCTCCATTCTTGTAGCGTGGTTTAACAGCTTCAACATACGAGATTGGATGAATGTTTGGCGGACTGCACGCTGCGAATTAAGGAAATTGAAATTGTCGTGTCACTGTTGTGTCGTATTATTTACCGCATGATTGTGTAATTTTAAAGAAATTTCGGGTCGAAAAACCAGAAATCTCTTCAAAAGGTATATTTTAATTAAAAAAAAACCCTTGATGATTATGCCAGATATTAATTAATAAGGTGAATTAAAGATCAAGTTACGTAAGATCATAATCAAAATTAAATGTAGAAACCCACAAGATTTTTTCCAATACTGTTCTGTGGGTTCTTTGAAAAGATGTTTTCCAAAATGGTTAAATATCAAGGGTACGTAAGATCATAATTAAAATGAAATGTAGAAACCAAATAGATTTTTTCCAATACTGTTCTGTGGGTTCTTTAAAAAATGTTTTCCAAATTGGTTTCTTCTTATTAGAATGATTTTAATATTAATCTGCCTTCAACTGGCCTGCCTAGGCGCTCAATCATTTAACGAATTTTCTTCCTACCGAGTACACACGAACTACACCTTGTTGGAGAGTTGAATATGTGCACGAACACCTTGCAAAAGAGCATGAGTGCTGCGATGGGATTTGAACTCCAAACCTCTTGGTTCATAGTCCGGAGACATGTCCACTCATCCCGAGCACCTCTGTGTGTATGTTCATAGGGGTGTGTGCGCATATCTATTCCCAAGTAAGGAGTGTTATTTTCAGGTAAGAACTTACCTTGGGCGGGGGAATCACACATTGCATTCTGTCCTGTCCAGAAGCCATCGACACATTCCAGTGTGACCGGTTCTCCCCCTATATCACACGTGACATTCAATCTGTCCCCGGGTTTGTAGGAGAGTCGAAGATTCCCAATGGTGGCATAGGGAGGCACTACTGGGGCATTGCAGTAGAGTACTGTTTCTTGGTAAAAATGTGTAAGCATCAAAGAAGGTATGGCTCTATGCACTGTTAGAAAATTTATCCTTAAAATAAAAGAAGTTCCTGCAGCAGGGTCTCGAGAACACCTGTAGTATTACCAGATTGCGTAATCTTAGATTATGTCATGTAAAATTACACGAAATTGGTATTTGGTGTATGGAACCTTACAAATGTCCTTAAATAATACACCATTTCCCCCTTTTAAACAGACCTGTTCTGTTAAATTGCAGAAAAATCCAGTTTTATGAATTTACAGAATGATTCTGTTATTGCTTTCTGCAAAATCTTCCTTTTTTCTGTAAAATCAGTTTTTTTTTAGTGTACGATATCATTACAAATAATTCATGAAAAAGCACTACAAAAGAAACTGTAGTCATCAGCTAGTCTTCGCCCAGGATTCAGACAGTGATGTATTGTTTTATAAACGAGCAAAAAAAAAATGAATCAAGTGGCCCATCAGCTATCAAATACATCATCAGTTTTGTCTCCTTCTTTGCATGATTGTGATCTAGTGAAGGATTGGGTAAAACATGTGAGATTAGATTATTGACGGATCGGTTTCCAAACCGAATATAGTTTGTAATCCCGGAGTGTCCTTCCCCAATAAGGACATTAATTCTTACACGAACTTTAAATCCGCCATTGAAGTCATCAATGATGGATTACCTTTTGTTGGAGGAACTGGGCAGGATACGTCTGGTCCACTCCACAAGCCTTTATTGTGACATTGCAGAGTGAAGCTAGATTGGTCTGCGTCGCAAGTCACAGTCACTCTGTCCCTGAATTGGTAGTTCAGGCGAGGATTTTGGATTCTGGCGTGGTTTGGAACGTATGGTGAACTACACTTCAGATGGCCTGCCGAATGTAGAATAAAACTTAGTAACAGGGTTAGCGATTCGAACATAATTGAAGAAGATACTGGAGATCTTAAATGCTTTTCTGCAACATTTTGTTATAGTTCTTTCGCGAGATATCAATATGTATATATTATTGCATTTAAGATGAAGAGGTTTTACAGGCTCGCGTCCCGACTCATCGACTGACACTCCGTTTTGTTGACAATCAGCCATGCATGAAGTCTTTTGTTATCCGTGCGATATAAAAGTTGTGTGGGAAACCGGTGATAACACGATTATTTAATGAAATTATGGAAATACAAGCATTGTTTCGAGGGAACATACATTTTTTACTTCTCGATGAAATGGTCAAGAACATTAAATAAAAAAATGTATTAAATAGGGAAATGCATTAATGATGAAATTACATAAGCTCTCAATCAAAATGAGCTATAAGCCCAATAGGTCGTGCATTACAAAATTAAGATATAAGTATGTTAATAATTATGTAGGTTGTATGTCTATCCCCGACGACTACGACTTTGTAATTTCATTTTGGTTTTAAGAGAGCAACCATGATCTTGCTGTCACCTTGCTGAACACCCCCCTGCACTATTCATGTGATTTCGGTTAAAAAGTTTACTATACGAGAAAAACAAACACTCCGATTTATCATGCCATTAGTCAGAGCATGGACCTATTACAAATAATAATTAATTTTAATAGGTCCATGGTCAGAGTGAAGCAAACTTGTACGTTTGACAGTTGAAGTTGATTGTGCGGCTGTGCACAGAAAAAAAGGTATATACTGTTGGAAAATTTGAACGATATGTAGCGCGCGCAATTCCCAGACCTTACTTATTCACGTTTTTAGCTCTCTTGAAGTCGCCAGTGCTTGAACACCACTAACTAACACTAACACATGATGCAACCGTCTCACCTGGTTTGTGGCATCCGAAGAATACTATATTTGTCACTGAAGTATACGTGCAGCTTCGGTGGTAGCAAATCTGTAAGCACATCTTTTGTGTTACTTTGGTCATACCGACCGAGCCGGGAAATTTAAATCAAGATCCAACCATTGCGCTTCATTTCTAGCATTGACGAGTACGTATACTTTGATTCTTACGGATGTTTACTCATTCTTACGGATGTTTACGGATTCTTACGGATGTTTACGGATTCTTACGGATGTTTACGGATTCTTACGGATTTTTTACGGATTCTTACGGATGTTTACGGATTCTTACGGATTTTTACGGATTCTTACGGATGTTTACGGATTCTTACGGATTCTTACTCATTCTTACTCATTCTTACTCATTCTTACGGATTCTTACGGATGTTTACGGATGTTTACGGATTTTTTACGGATTCTTACGGATGTTTACGGATCCTTACGGATCCACGTTGGAATGGTCATTCTAGCGTGGATGAACATATTTTCCTTGACATTATATGAAAGCATTGATTAATCCGTAAAAATCCGTAAACATCCGTAAGAATCCGTAAGAATGAGTAAGAATGAGTAAGAATGAGTAAGAATCCGTAAGAATCCGTAAACATCCGTAAGAATCCGTAAAAAATCCGTAAGAATCCGTAAACATCCGTAAGAATCCGTAAAAAATCCGTAAGAATCCGTAAACATCCGTAAGAATCCGTAAACATCCGTAAGAATCCGTAAACATCCGTAAGAATGAGTAAGAATGAGTATAAGAATGAGTAAGAATCCGTAAGAATGAGTAAGAATGAGTAAGAATGAGTAAGAATCCGTAAGAATCCGTAAAAATCCGTAAGAATGAGTAAACATCCGTAAGAATCAAAGTACCTTCGCGCGCGTTTCATGATTACGTATAATTACAAGTTTGAACGTTAATTTTCTTCATTTCCCAACAAATAATCATCGAGTCAGCATGAATACATTGGATATGTCCAACCGTTACGCTTGTTCACGATGCGATAAAACTTTTAGTAGGAAATATAACATGCAGAGGCATGAACAAATTGAGCATGATACTGGAGAAGAAACGAGTGAAGATGAAGAATCCGACCCATCCTCTCAAATGCAAAGAGTTGAAGAATCCAACGGCGATTCCGAAACGAGCGTATCAGAAAGCGATGGACACGAATCGTCAATGACAGCAAACATGGAAGAAACTGAAGACAACCTCGCTTATCGAGGATGGTTAGAGCAAGCCATGACGGCCACCAAGGACTTGAGAGACGAAAAATATCAGAAATACATCTCAGAAGGAATGGAAGAAGAAGACGCTAAAGCAAAGGCTCACGTGAAACTAATGTGGGCAGTCAAACGCATCTTTTTCGATCTGTACTCTCAGTTCTTGCAGCAGAACGTGTACCTCGAAGACGCTGACATCAATCGTGAAATCGTGTCCGATCTCACGGGAAGATTAGAGAATGGCATGGAATTCCGGAAAGCCGTACAGAGAGTGTTAGCCAGGCATGGTTCACAATTCGATGGTTTATTCCAGTATCAAGGTGACGATGACGATAATGATGATGGTGGAGAAGAAACGGAGGGTGAAGATGGAACCTACAACTAAAGGCACAAACATCAGCTTGTCGAATAATCCAAGAAAACGCCGTCAACATAAATGACAGTTTGAACTTCATTGTGTTCATATTTTCTGAATGCCATCCATAGACATGTGTTACAATCCATTAAGTTAAGCGAAGAAATAGAAAAACGAGAACTTCACTTTAATATTAACAATGAACAGTTAATTATTTTGTTGTGACAACGTAATTTGAGAACATATCTTACATTATTTTTACCTTTGTATCAAAATCTGCTGTTTATACACTATCTGAACCTATCTACATTGAAATGGAATAGAATAAATGATAGTAATAATAAAGAATCATCCTTGACTGTATAGTGTTTCATGTTATCACCATCTGTACTGCGGATGAATGAAGTTGATTGAAAGGAGTCGTCTACGGGTTTCAATATAGTATACTTTTGCGAGTCAGAGAGCCGTGCAGGTCATGTGAGTTAAAATGAAAAGTATGGAAGTATGTACAAAACAGTATGGAAAAGTCAGAGAGTTTTGATGGGGGAAAGTCTGGAATGAATAGAGCTTGAGATGTCGCTGTTATCAGGATTATAATCACATGTTGGATTACCGATAATTGTTGTAATACGAGACAGAGAGAGCCGGCTTTCACCTTGAATAGGATATCCCAAGTTCAATGACGCGTTGGCCGTGCATGGGGTGATCGATTCGTGAACAGCGAGGCATTTGAAATATCTGCTGGTAGGCGGAGAAAGATAACTTTTTCAATAGGAAACTGTGTAGAAATCATACGTCTGTTTCGTGCATCGTATCCTATACGTTGCGATTGCGCCACGGTGGTGCAATACCGGGTAAAGGGTAATTCCCTGGGATATGACATCACGGTGCTTGCGTAACTGTGTCGTAATACCATTTCATATGGCTGGCCGGAAGTCTGGGTCAACCATCGGGTCGTGTGGTCAAAGGCTGACCGGGCCAAGCGCTTCATTATCCAATTAAGATGGCGTCCCCACGCGGAGTCATTATCCAATTAAAATCGCGTCCCACGTTTCATTATCCAATTAAAATCGCGTCCCCACGCGGAGTCATTATCCAATTAAAATCGCGTCCCGCGCTTCATTATCCAATTAAGATGGCGTCCCCACGCGGAGTCATTATCCAATTAAAATCGCGTCCCGCGCTTCATTATCCAATTAAGATGGCGTCCCCACGCGGAGTCATTATCCAATTAAAATCGCGTCCCGCGCTTCATTATCCAATTAAGATGGCGTCCCCACGCGGAGTCATTATCCAATTAAAATCGCGTCCCCACGCGGAGTCATTATCCAATTAAAATCGCGTCCCGCGCTTCATTATCCAATTAAGATGGCGTCCCCACGCGGAGTCATTATCCAATTTCCTGTTTACCGCGTACCCAAAGGTCAAAGGTCATGATTGACCGGAAGGTGGGGTCACGGGGTCAACAGTGACCGGAAGTTGGGGTCAAAGGTCAAAGGTCAAAGGTCAAGTGAGCCCAGGTCTATCCATTAACTACTGACTTAATTGGACATTGTCGCACCATATCTGTTCATCAGAACTGTAATATCATTTGCGATTGGAAAATATTATAGTTTACACATTTTTATTATTTCAATATACGATATTCCGATGTATTGTTTTCCTATCGAAACCTTCAATGTATAGCCCCTTTGCCACTAAAAAAATAAAGTAGCATTAAGAAATGTCTACTATTACATCCATAGTGACGCCGCCGACGCACTTGGAATGATAACATGTCGGAGGATACCAAAAGTTAAGCTTTAATAACGTAATTTAAACAATTAAACGCCTTTTATTCTAATAAGCCTGGGGGTGAGTTGTTCGGAGCACATGGCTTTATCATATCAAATAAACATGCATTTGTCCTCCTTACAAATCATTGGATGAACTTTTTAAATTGCATATGTGTAGGAGTGAGTAAGTTTTCATCAGAATGAATATATTTTGTAGTAGGTTCTTATTTAAACAAAGACTCAAATAATGAAGAGATGCTTACAAATTCGTTCATCAAATAATTTTATTTTGTGTTGCAAGAAGATTACAGACATACTGATTTAAATCGTAAGTATCTTTACAAATAGCCTACGCCTAAGTACATTACTGATTTATAAAATCTAAATGCGTTTTCTTCTGCGTATTGTATTATTTTCCTCTTCTTTGTCTTACCACTAGAGTTCGTAATTTCCGATAAATATGTTAAGTTCATTCGGGGAAAGAAAGCGCAAGAAGATAAATATCTGGAGCAAAATAACCAATGGGATTATTCGGCTATGCGAAATAATGGGGTGTTTTTAAATTATATATTAACTACAAATTCATTACCATTGATATCATTGATATTATTTCAAGAAAAATATACATTGCTCTGACATCATATTGATTAGAATTACTACGTACTAATAACAATTTTGTGATCCATATTTTGAATAATAATAAAAATTTCCACTGTCACATTACACAAAAAGAAAAGAAAAAGATAATGAAATAAGATAAAATAATGAAAGTACTAAACATAATGATAATAATATATCGTTCTAGCATATTGCATTGACTGATTTATAACACAAACTAGAATACAAGAATATTTCAAAAGGAAGTTCACGAGTTCCGAATAATCAGAAGTGTGACTGCTTTTTGTGGAATGTTTCAAATCTCCAGTTTTATTCCATTTGTGTAATTAAATCAACTTTGAAGAAGTAATAATTTGCCTTCCAGGTTCGGTATTATTTGTTTTATATTTCCTGTATATTACCCCTTTAGTACATCAGATCTTTCCCACTTTTCCCCACTTCTGTTTTCTGTTATATTGTTTTCGTTTTTTGTTTAATTTATTGTGCCTTTGTTATATCATCTCCTCATTTGATAATTTTTTTTTCATTTTCGTTTTGTGTACATCATAATGGATTTTTGCTGATATATAGATATAATTAATTGAATTAATAACTTGTATGAACTAAAGTATACTATTTGAACAAATTTTTATGTTGTGAACAATGCGTTTGCCAAGACCAAAATACATGGTTTCAAAAGAATGTAAGGCTGTATTCAGTGGCGTACTTTGTTTCTCCCCAGATACCGACACTTCAGTAGTCAACCGGGATATCAAACGAAAAAAAAATCGAAAATAATCCCAATACTTAATTCGACATTGCTTGTTGAGATGCCTATTTGAAAAATGATTTAATACAAAAAAGGTATGAAAAATTACCATATCCAACGTACAGTGCGCCACAGAAAAAAATGAAACCGGAATTCCCATGTTTTTATTTTTTATTCAAAGGAAAGTTAAGTATGATATTTCACGAATCTTCGTTTCTTATGTAATCTTTGTTAAGTTCTCTCATTGATCTCTGAAATGAGAGTGGATTTAGATTCACACGCGAGTTTCTGCGCAAATCACTTTGACATGCCTAATCTTTTATCGTTTGCAACCTGCAATGCGCGAACGATGTGCTCAGATATTGGACTTTAATTAAAGATGGGATTCCACTTTCGCAATAAATATTGAATTTATAATAAACACATATTGATTAATTGTGAAATCTGTTTCTGAAAACGGGTTTCCTTTTTGGGGATGCACTGTATATACAATCAAAACAATTCATGACAAACCGTAGTTTTTTTTCAATATAAGTATTACATTATTCTCACGTATTTAATTTGTAATGAATTACTTTCACAATAACAAAGTAGTAGTGAAAATATCAAACCACTGTGTATCCACTTGTATACATTACATATACCTACATTTATTAAGCCCCGCGTGGCTGATATATCAACATGATCAATATGTTAGCTTAGTTGCAGTAATCGTAGAAAATTTATTTTCATTATCAAATCCGGTTACCATGGTTACAATTAAATAAACTTGAATTACAGTCATCATACGCCATTCACAAGAAGTAATTCAAAGTTTTGATACATGGTATGCATGTTATACACACCTGAAGTTTGTTATCCGTAAATTTTTACAGAATTGAATAAGTATCATATTTTATAAAACACATTCAATGACAACGGGTGAGAGTGTAGTTCCAAGGGCTATTGCACTGTAAAGAATGAAGTGCCAATTTAGTACTTCGTTTAAAGTGCTTGTACAGTGACTGCACTACGAGTGCTGATTTTCTAGTTTAAATTTGAACTAAAAATCAGCTCTCGTAGTGCAGTCACTATGCAAGTGCTGAATTAGCACTTCATTGTTTACAGTGTGGTTGGGTATTAGACTTCAACATTTCAACTTTCCTGATCGAAGATTCCGGTTTCTAGTTTCTTACAACATAATAGTATCGTCAATTACATTGGCTTTTCGTAGGTCTCATATCCATGTGGAATGCTGCTTGGTTTTAAGTATGGTTCGGTGTACAGAGACTTTTCTCCTACAAGATAGTCCGCGTATCCTCCAGGAACATCCGGGAGTGGTCCTCGGTCGGCGTTTTTATCATCTTTGGCTGATCCCGAGTGCCACCTGTAATTAAGACGTTTGCAAAAAAGCTTCATATCTTGATGAATATGTACAGTGTAAGAAATAATTCACTGCATATTGTGAATTACTGATAACATTAATGTGACCATAAAGCCATTTTCCGAATTGGTCAAGAGATGGGGCGCATGATAGTATAATTGAGAGCTGAAAATGCAACTAAAAAGAACGGGGAATTACAATGTTGCACGAAAAGTTGGTGAAGTTAGTTCATTCAGATACCAAATGGCCTTTGCGTTGTTAACTACTAATCTGGATGGAAAGTTAACATTTGTTTTTAAAACAAAAATAAAATGCATGAGGGTGATAAAAGTGAACATTATGCAGATTAACAGAAAGGAGTTATGTAAAGAATATTTTCCAACTTGGAATTTCTTGGAATTACTTGGAATTTCAATCGTTTTTGCTATACACAGCCAGACATAAGGGCGTTCCACAGTTTAAAGTAAAATCCATGTAATTTTTACAAAACTTCGCTCGTAGATACTTTAGCACCTGAATATTCAAAAAATGCAGAAATTAACATGGGTCCATGTGCTTGATCTTTTGCTATAGAGCTTTAAAGTTCACCCAAAATGGATGGTCATAAGAACTGTGCATTAAAAAAGATAAGGAATGTTTAGACCCCACGAGATCAAAACGAGTTTAAACCTCTATTACTCAGTCAAAATCCGTGACAATTTCATTAAATTTCGCAATGTACAGTAGAAAATAATACTTAAGATGAAGAATCTATTTATATCGCTATGTGTTTGCTGTTTAAAGTCCAACAGCACTGTCAGTTCTTAAATATGGTCAGATGGTGTGAAAGATAATGGAAAACCCAGTCTAAAAAAATGTGAAATAAAAAAAAAAAATTGAGAAGTACAATAAATGCTGCACTTTATCCAAAACCCATGTCATTGTCACCAAATTTTGCAAGGTTGTAGAGGAAGGTATACCTGATAGGTGTAAATGTTAAGCAATAGGGGTTTCATGTGCTTGTTTTCAAACTATCAGCAATTTTATTAGAGCAAATGCATTTTTTAAACGCGCCAAATGCCTGATATGTATGCAGGGGAAATATCCAAACCACTCTACCATTTATTCAACTTCGGGGTCATATTTGTCATACTTTGGAGCACTGCCGAGTAAAGTATTTTGAAATTGTAGAGGTATTAAAAAAAAAACGGTCCATTGACTAATTCCAGTTAATTATCTTCATAAAACAACACATCCATTGTGACGTCAGCGCGCAGAGAGTAAAATATGCGCAGATCATGATGCGCACAAACATGTATGAAAGGGGGGCGTTCTTCTTACCCTTTGAAAGATATGGAGAAGGCCACCATGGACATCAGTACTAGGACAAACATTATCACTGCTGCTACTAGGAGACCAGTAGTTATCAAATCTCGTCCGTGCCACTTTTCTACAGGCTTTTCTCCAACTCTCCCTGCATAGAAATTGGCAAGAAGGATTTTCATGTCACAATGTAATTCACATTTTGTTCATGAACAGGTGAACGTTTGTTACGCAATAATGTTTCATTTCTTTTTTAAAAAAAACTTGGCCATTTCCCTAAACCGTTTTAGAGCGTCAGGGCAATTTGGCGGATTTTTCATTCAGGACAAATTGGAGATTGACAAAAGTACCACACTGTCGAAAACTGCCCTTCTTCACCATTTTCCTTGTTTACTTTATATCAAGCATGCCAACTGCACGATCTCTTTCTTTTTATTTCAATTCAATTCGGCAGGAGCTGGAGGGGCGACTTTCAGGATGAATATTCCTTACATTGTAAAAATATTACATATTTTTTATGACATTAAATTGAAATCATAAGTTTGGATAGAATAAAGGCTACTGTGCTATATTTTGAAGAATATTGTGTTGCTTACCAGTTACTATGGATGAAAATTTGCATTTATTATCCATTGGCAATATTACACATCAATTTCATCGACTTGCTTTTTGTCTCATACATACATGTAAAATGCTGCAAATACTTTAGTATGATCAGTGTGGAAAGTATGCCCATACACACCTGCAGCATCACCGGATGATATAGGTTGAGAGACAGGGCAGCGAATCTCTGGTCCGCGCCACTGACCATCTTTTTGGCATTCCCAAAGAATGGAATCAAGGGATGTTTGACATGTGATGTTAACCACCTCGTCGACCTTGTAATGAGACCTGTAGGTGCCCAGCGATGAAACGGCGGGTATGATTGGTTGGTTGCAGTCTGTTGATCGTAGAACAGCCAAAAATTACGAATAAATAAATAATGCAGAAAATGGGTCCCCGAATTAACTTCGAGCTAATCACGAGAAGTAGCCTAGGTATTTATGAATTTCGATTTTTTTTTTCATTTATATTTGTTTTACATTTGATATACATTACAGACCTGTAGAATTCTCTTCCACAGAGTTTGAAAACCCAGACTTCGGTGACCACCTTCAGGAGCAGCCTGAAAACATACCTGCCTACATGTAAAAGTGTTTTTTGATAGACATCGACTTATTGTTCAAACATGTATTACATGTAAATTGTTTTAGTTGTTGTTCTTCCCTGAAGCAGCTTCAGCATCTAATCAAGATGTAAAGTGCGCTATACAAGTATTATCCTTATCATTATTATATGTATTATATCTTTATATTTAAATTCATTGGGTAAAAAGAAAAGGGAAAGCAGATCCCAGTGGTTTCATGAGATGCCAATACCTTTAAGACATAAAGATATTTTTCCTATGAATATACCTAATAAATTATACAATATAATGTAGACTGTGATATGTCAATATGTAATTACCTATGGTGGGCTTTGGGCAGACAATATTCTGTCCGATCCATATTCCGTCAGAACATTCCAAAGGGTACCATCCAGAACCCTCGTTACATGTTACGTTGATATTGTCACCTTCTTTGTATGAGAGACGTGTGTTCTGATTGGTTGAGTGAGGTGGTACGGCTGGGGCACTGCAGTAGGCGTGGCGATGGGCGGTAACTGCAACGAAATCATTAAACGGGTGCTATAATTACAGAAGCTACAACTGGGCGTTGTGGCGTGCGCCTGTAATCCAAGCTATGCGGGGAAGTTACAATTTGATGCAGAGGTTCGAGCCCTGGTCACGTCTTTCGGATGGTGACGTTAAAGGTCGGTCCCAGACGTAAATAATCATATCTGATTGATACACGTCTGACAAAACTCAAATACACACTTTAAAATGATTGAGGATGTTACTTTTCAAACATGTTTTCGAAAATGATTCAGGTCACACTCTTTAAATGTCAATACATTGTACATCTAGTAAGCAAAAAGAGTATATATGTTGATAATTACAATTACGAAGATGGTGATGATGATGATAATTACATATAAGGCCTCCAGCAGGAGAGATAGTAATTACAATAACACTACCACCGACAGTAGCAAAAACAATGATAATGTAAAAATAAAATAATAAAAATAATATTAACGACAGTAATTCTGATCATCAGAAATTAATGATAACAATTTGAAACTAAAGCCAATGATGTTAACAGAAAATGCAATAGGACAGAAATGCTGATGAAAAGGGGTAAATAAATCAAGAGTACCTGCAGCGGGTATTGTTACGTTGGACCTTGGACAGGAAACGACGGGTCCGCTCCACAAGCCTTTGTTATGACATTGAAGAGTAAAGTATTCATCACTTGCATCACAGGTCACATTAATTCTGTCACCAAATGCATAGTTGAGACGAAGATGTTCCACCGATGCATCGTGAGGAATGTATGGAGCGCTGCAATTGATAGCTCCTATAAAGGGTGTAAACAAAATAAGTAGGGGTTCGTGAAATATAAAGAAAAATCGCATGTTTCAACACAGAAATAACATTAGAAAATAAATAAACTGAATAGAATAAACGAAGGAATGACATGGGTATTCCCGTGGATCGGGGATAATATAACGCCGTACACTATGCAGTATAATTATACATGTAACTTCCTGCATTACATTTTCTTCTTTTTGTTGGATTGGGTTGCATTACATTTTCACGTTATGGTTTTAGTTATGGCTTTATTTAGAACTTTTGATTACTGATCATAAAGAGACCTACCCTCGGAGAGTTGGCTGACTAAATAGTACTTTCACTTTTTTCATCAAACTCTGAGAATTTCTGAAGTATTTATTCTTTTATTACATTTTTTAAATCAGGTAATTAATTATATGGTCAGTTTCCGCTATATACAAATGTCTTCATTAAGCGTCTGAGCAATATCTTTATTATATTTATTTTTATTGATCATCATCTTAATTATTATCCTCCCTGCTCATGGCATGGTGGAGAACCCGGCAATTAAGATTTAACAAAACCAACAATTAGTTGATAACATTCATACACATTACACCATACTACACAAACACTACATGTATATATCCAACGCACATTTTACAAGAAGTAATGGATGGGGATATACCGTACACAGGCAACAAAACTTCAATGGAGAATGGTATTAAAATGTTAAAGCAGTTTGATGAGTTAAGTTTTGTTCGCACGAAAACCTCCTGCCTGTTCACTTCGCTCCCTTGCCACAATAACTCACCCCTACACAAACCTCATGTCATTATAACGCACGGTTACATGTAAACCCACTGAATGAGAGTATGTTTTTATATTTTGTCCTCATACCAGCCGATTTAAAAGGGGAAAATGGTAAGGTCAAGGGTTACTTTAAGTACATTAATATAATTGTGTCAAGGTGACAAAAAGGTAACTTCATCTATTGACATATAGCTTTAGGGGGGGGGGGGACAAAATCGAAAATTGTCTCCTCTATAATAAATAGGGCAAATACAGTTGGGGTGGTGATACTCATCCAACCTTGAGGCATTTTGCTACATATATATAATCCACTTACTGCACATACAAATGCTCTATAAGAGGGGTAAACATCTGACAAATAAAATGAAGTGATGAAAGGATTGTACGACTACGTATTTTAGTGAAGAAAAGAAAATGAACACAATATCTTTAGGATATTTCCACTTTTTGTTGTAGGACCAGGAAGTTACACTCTCGAAAATCTTACATGTGACGCGACAAGTAAACCCCGTTCTTAATGGTAATTAAAAAACTCTCTACCGATAACATGGATTATGTTTTAAATCCGAATGCCGCTACTCGAAAAGTGTTGTATTGTTTAAACAGCAATCATTACCACTTTTTTTTGGCGCTAAAGCATTTAAGTGGTTCCTTTCAACCAGGTACCCATTTATTACACCCTGGTCATGCTGGTTGAGAGTGGTAAATGGTAGATAAACCTCTCGCCAGAAAAAAAAAAAACGGTCATTATCTTCATTGTTCCCCAATATTTAACCAGACGTCTCACCTGGTTTGTGGCACTAGTTCAATGCTTGGTATTGCTTGGTATATGGAGAAAATGAACATATTTTTGGAGTTCCGAAATAATAGGGAACTCTGCACCATGGTCATAGTTAATGAGTTTGTATGTTTTCAGTGAAATGAAGTAAATAATATCGACTAAGTTTAGATGAACCAAATCTTAAGTGCTCATTGCCAATATCCTTTTGTTAGTATGTTTTTTCATCCAAGTATTTATTATTATAATTATTTCGGCAGATAATACAAAAATATATTTCAGTATAAACAATACAAAATATGAAATACCGACCATTGGAACGCCAGGGACGGAAAAAGTTAACTAAATTACTGTGGCATGAAGCCTCCTGTCCCAATTCAAATGGTTGATTTACAATATATATTAATAGCTAAACAATAAGAAAGTACTCGTAACATAAAGGGGGATCACCCAAGTGACATTGGTGATCATTTTCTACCTGGCTTCTTTAATACACCCGACTCGGATTATGTCTGCAAACGAAATAAATGTTAAACTGTATTGCTAGTATTTATGAATATTGTTTTAAATTTTAAAAGAATACAGACGTGAAATATTAAATGAGTTGATTTTCAATTACATGCATATTCATCACGTCATTGTAGCGGACTATATGAAGAATTATCCAACATTGACTAGTAGTGGGGGGGGGGGGGGGTAGTGGTAAGTACTAGCATTAGTAGTAGTATTAGTAGTAACAAAATTGATAGTATCAAGAGTTGTGGTGGTAAAATGCAGTCGTGGTATTAACAGTATAAGTAGTGGTAGTAGCAGAAGAAGTATCAACCTCGTTATAAGAAATGAACATGCGGACCCAAGATAATGGATGGTAGTAGTAGTAGAAGTGGTTGAAGTAAAAGTGGTAGTAGTAGTAGTGGTGGTAGAGGTGGTGGTAGTAGTGGCGGTGGTGGTGGTGATGGTGGTAGAAGTAGTAGTAGCAGAATTGTATCAGCAAAAATAGTGGTAGTAGAAGTAGTAGAAGTTGGATGAGGAGGAGGAGGAGTGGTAGCAGGGGGAGAAGAAGAAAAAAAGTAATAATAGCAGTAGTAGAACTAGTCATAATTATACTAGTCACAGGCTACACCGCCCACACATCCCTCGCCGGCCATCCACCCCTTGAAATAGATTTCTATAAAGTAACATTGCATGGGAACTCAATAAGAAAGCAGGCGAGTTAAGCTCTTGTACATGATTTCATATCCTTGGTTATTGATGAGATATTAATAGCTGCGAAGACAGGTAAAGTGTTAATTAAATCTTCAAGTGTATACGGAAATATGATGCTTTAGCTGGCTGAACGCGTTTGAGAGTTGGATGTTAGACAAACAAATGCAGCTCTGGCATTGGTTGTTCTCCTTTGCCGCCGTAATACAATAGGCAGGTTCTAGAATATTTGTAATTGATCATGTTGATAAAGTACTTTTTTCCGTGACTGATTATCTAGTAAAGAAATGATCGGTAAGCACATCCACCCACCATTCGAATATATTGACTTCCTTCCTTTTTCGTAAACTCATTTCTAATTGAAAACTCGGCAGAGTACAAGCACGTAGCTAATTAATCACAGACTGTTTGGTTTGAGGAGCAGCAATTTTGGAAAACGGTAATTATAAACCTTACTGAATATTGCTCAAAGTTTGTAAGTATGATTTTTTTGCCGAAATTGAAACTTTAATAAAAATTATGATTATTACCTTACCTAAAGCCTGACTTAGATTTTGAATCTTTGAACAGAAACCGTTCCGTAGAATCAAGTAGACAGTAATTCATATTACATTCATAGTATTTAACCCATCATCGAACCTTGTATAAATTAAAGCATATTCATATCTTTTTCAAGAGTTTGATCAATCTCACCTGGTTTGTGGCATCTAACGAATGCTTGATATGTGTTTCAGATTGGATTATACGTGCATAATTGATGCCTGTGTTGCTTACGTTAACAGCAAAATTGTACACAATTGTCATAGTGATCGGGCTGAAATTTACATGTATCTTATCATTTTTTTTGCGAGGCTTCATTTTTCTTCTACATATTGATAAATCATCTCTAAACCTAGATCAGTCAATATCACTCCAGGTTAAATAGTGATCAGTTTGCGGAAGAGATTCGGATTGAACCAAGAATAATTAAACTTAAGTTCAGCAACTTATCAACACAGAAGGTGTAGGATGGAACGAAACCCTCATCATTGACTTTGAAAGTAGCCCGTGACAGCAAAAGGATTGGAGAGAGTCTCTATGGATGAATAATATTGAATCTTTGATGTATTGGCTAATACTGACATCAGGAAAGTGAAAAGAATCGAAACGATCAACTGTCATGAAAACATGACTGCAGGTCAGTATAATCTTGAATATTGTATTATCATTATTTATAAGGCAGTAAGAGGCAAGAAACAATAATGTATCATTTCCTAATGTTGGGAAAGTATAATATTAATACATGTGGACAATGCGCAATTTACTCGAGACAGGCTTTTAAACCCAACCACGATCACTTCCCAAGTACCAAGAACTAAGCAAGAAAAACATAATGATAATAATAATAATGATAATAATAATAATAATAATAAAATATAATATTATAACATAGAATTGCAATATCATTGCCACCAACTTTGGGGAGGGGGAGATAACCCTTCAAATTCTAACAATTTTAGAACAACCACGATTGGTTCAGCGTGTTAACTTTCACCACCGCCCCCCCCCCCCCGCTCGTCAGTGCAACATATATGTATGTAATTACAGCTGGTTATTAATCAATCTTTGAACCTACAAAACTTGACATGACACCACTGTCCGTGAAAGCTATAAAATTAATGATCCAAGATAGTCGCATATTTAGAGGGGTAGCCACTTGTTTGCTCCTGTTTTTCTTCATCAAATTACTCCTCACCTGGTTTGTGACACCCGAAGAATCCTTGGTATGTTTTTGTTAGGATGCGGGAAGAGCAGCCTCGGGGGTGTGGAAAGTTACAGTTACTACTCATACTGCGAGAGGTGATGTACTAAATCGGCAAGCAATTTTTGTGTGTGGAGGGGGGGGGGGGGTGCACGCTATGCAATTTTGACAGACGTCTGTCAAGCAAATCTGAATATTTACGTCTGTGACTGACCTGTAACGTCACATCAGCCCTTGCTCGGTTTAGGTTCGAAAAGTGCAATGTCTATGCCAAAGTTCATTACATGTGGAACTAAGTTTCAAACCTCGGGCTGTGATGTGTCAAAGAGCTGAATAAATGAAAAAAAAAAGCAGGCTGGGAGGATTTTTTTTAGACTCGCCAGCACAAAGTAACTCACTTCGAACATGCAAGCATTAAAGAGGATGTTCGTTTATAGGTCTTTAAACATCATAAAACCTGTTAAGAGTGTACGAGCTGGGATTGTCGATAACCTCGTCAACCAAAAGAACATTGTCTTTTCGCCATATTTTATACTTTTTCTCAGAGATATGACAAAATCGGTATTCTGGGGGGCATTTCATGAAAGGACTTGTCGGACGTTTTATCCGACAAGTCCCATTTTATCCGACAGTTACCATAGTAACAGTACCTCTCAGCCAATCAACATCAGAGAAAGATGTCAGATCTGACAACTTGTCGGATGAAAATGTTGATGAAACACTCCCCCGGTAGATGTCCTAACTTTTGTCACAAAAATTGTCATAAATTTCGTTTCTCTTTAGCGCGCACCAAAAAATACGCGGCTTTAAATGCGCGTAATCATTTTATACAAGCAAAAGATATGACAAAAGTTATGAGAGGGGGGGGTAGCAGTCATAAATTCTGTCATATCTTTTAGTACCAAATATCTCGCTACCCTGCCGACTGAATAACAAGCATATAATGATATTATTTAGATTAGATTGTGGTATTAGTTTCACTCATCATCCATGACAATTTTCAAAATAATTTTTTCATGCTACAATTAGTTAGGTCCCACATATCTATTCCTCCCTTTTTTTCTCTGTTTTCCTTCTTTTTCTACTTCTCCTCTAAAATCCTTCATAGCTCCCTGTCTCTCTTTGTAATTAAGCGCATCAACATTCGCGTAGTTGCGCGATGCCAACAACTGTATTGGGGATACGCCCTACATGTCACGGGGCCTTCGTATTGGCTAGAAGGGCTCCCACTGGGAACTAACGATGATTTTGATTGGTTTGCTTCTGAAAAGATGGGCGGGAACTTATAGAGATATGACAGGGAAAATACAATGTTCAGAATACCGATTTGTGACAATCATAGCGGTGTCACATCTCGGAGAGAAATGACAAAATTTATGACAAAAGTTATGACAGTGTTTCAGAATACCACCCCTTGATTATAAGTTTGGTCACATTGTTTTTTCTGACTTGATGCGTTATACCGACGGACTCGCATGACGGACCTTTTGATATGTGTAAGTAAATGACTCTTTTGTTATATTGTATTAAATTAGCATACCAAGTGTTCCACTCTTGGGGATGGTACCAGCATAGGTGATTACAGTGGCTTGTACAATGCAGTGGGAGGGTGCTGACGGCGCGTATTTTTTTTATTGTGCCACTAATTTATTGTTACTACTAACTTTTTTGGAGAGGGGGGGGGGGGGTAAAAAAATTACGATCGGATAAATAATTTTGATTTTATGTGTGCGTGTCCTTTTTTTGAGATTTAAAAGCTCTTGTAAGGTGTGCACCTCTGATGATTATCCATATTCACATCTTAAATCAATATACAAGTAAAGTGAAAAAAAGGCAAAAAATTACATTTTTTTAAGAAAACAAAAACAATAGCTAATCGAAGAGAAAAAAAGTCAATGAAAATTAAATATTTTTCGTACCCCCCATAAAGAACTCCTACAGTTAAAGTAGAAGTTAACATATAAATGCCTTACTAACACACAGTTGGTATATTTTGAAGGATACGCCTAAACATTTTGGACATTTAAAGACCCTTTACCGATAAAGGGAATCACTTTATTGTAATCGAAGTATCTACGATATCGTAAAGAATAATATATAGTAACCGGTGTGTTGGCTCAGTTGGTAGAGCGTCCGCCTCACAACCGGGAGGTCGGAGGTTCAAACCCCGGCCGTGTCAGACCAAAAGACGTTAAAAGATGGGAGTTGTTCCTACCCTGTTTGGTGTTTAACGATTAAAGGATATAGCCTCGTCGATCTGGCGCTGCACAGTGGCTGCCGGGCCCACGATCAATTGGGCAAAGCAAATTTTCGGAGTATTCCATTTCATGTCTATTTCGAACAAAAATATGGATTTTCATTAAAAAAATAGGTTGGTATCATAACGGTCAAAATTCCCTGCTTACATAAATTATACTATGTCCATATTTGCAATATCGAAGAAGTAATGTTTGGTTAGGTACGCACCGTATTCATGATTACAAACATTGCTTAGAATGACCAAATCTTAGGTCAAAATATAAAAAAAAATTATGCTCGCGCTTCGCTCTTGCGTCAAATGATTAGGAAGATGGTCTCCTTATTCATGTTTATATCCTGTTTATAATTTCCAAAAGCGCTTACAATGTCTAAATTTTTAGTTCAGCTCCTGATTTTCTCTGGCATCAATCGTTTAATTAAAATTTTCAAGTTTAAGTTAAAAATACCCCAATAATATACCTCGCATTATTTGATTCGGCCTTGTGAAAAAAAAAAACTCTTTAGCGTGTGTGTCAGAATAAAGCTAAGATAATGATTACCCGTTAGTCTTTAGTAAGGACTACAACCTCAAAAACAACAACAATAATATCAGTTTTTAACGGCCGATCGGAAAAAACAAATATATTTGAAAATATTGTTTCGCCCCCCCCCCCCTCCTATTTGCGAAAGCTGGATCCGCCCTGATTTCAACTAATGAATTTTACATTTACCATAGCTTGCGCAAGATGGGCAAGATGACAATTTCTGATGATAACAATGACAGCCACCTATTCTATTTTGTCTTATTAATGTCCTGACAGGTTTTAAATCAGACCTTACATAATAAAGGGGATACTTCTTTGTTAATCGTCTCGTGAAAGGGCCTTTGACAATTATTATGCAGCTGCAACAAAAAAGTAACAATGAAAGATGGAAATAAAACTTTTACGTAGCACGAATTTTGTTAATATTACATAACGAATCTCGGTATCTTTCGACCTAATATCGTAAAAAAAAACAACACATCCAACCCTAATTGTATTGAATTTTACAGCGGATCACCTGGTTTTAGGCATCCGACGAATGTTTGATATAGGGTTTGCATTGTAGAAAACCGGCAGCTTTGGTGGTCGACGATTTCGTAAACGCAATGGTACACTTTTGCCATAGTGGTCGAGCTGAGGTATGGAATATATTTTCTTCGAACCAACGGAAATGTCATTATGGGCTTAACTAATATTTCAATAAAAGTTGAACAAACTCTATTCAGTAGTTTTCCTCCATCTTGCAGCATTTAATAACCCCCATCTCCTCTGGGGATTGATGAAATTATTTTCAGTATTTTTTCCTTATTCATTGCCCTTTTGAAGAACAAAAAATAACTTTGCCATTAACGAGCTTTAAGATGACTGCATTCTCACTGCGTAATTGAACCACTATTATTGCATTTAACATAAAATAGATACTTCATACTTTTCTGTCATTTTCATGACAAAAAATGGTAGCAAAAATAGTGTCTTATTATTGATTACACATACTCCTCCAGCATGTCCAACCTCTTTGGCATTTTGACGTAATAAGGTTGATAAGGTTCTAAAAAAAGATGGATATCGCGCAGAGTCAAAAGAAATGGTCTTTGATAGGAATGTGATTATTAGTTTCCCCTAGTAAATCAGGCTTGCCATTAGTATTTTTCCACACCTCAGCCAACGTTTTTTTTTCCTTTAGTTGTTCGTCCATTTTGTATTCGTTATTTCAAACGTCTCACCTGGTTTGTGGCATTCGACGAATATTTGATATTGACTGAGATGCAAAATGTGTTGATTCTGGTTTATCAAAACACCGAATAAAAGATACATCTTAGTCATACTGAGCGTGGTGTGATGTAAATATAGATTCTACTAGGTTTGCTACCATTATCATCCATGTATATGCTCTTGAAATAATGTATATCAAAGTCTATAGGAGTACAGATTCCTCTAAAAGTACATTGCACGCCAACTGCCACTTGACGTATTGACCTTTACCGTCCACGCCCCTCCCTTTTTATTATAATCCTTTAAGAAAACAAGCATTCAGTTTTACGATCCCTTTGAACTAATTATTTACTGTAAATGAAGAGCTCACTTGCAATAGGGGTTAGGTCCATTTTTCATCATATTTTATTTTTTGTCTCAATGTATAGATTTTTAGTAGCTCTATAAGATGATACCAAAGAAAAGTTGGAGTTCCCATTAAAAAGTGATTTAAAATGGCAAAGAAAATCAATTTTATGTTCACATGATAGGGTAGTACATCATGTCAATTTAGTTTGTCATAAGAATATTGCAGTAAGTGAGAATTAAAAAAATGGTTTCCAAAGTGGACCTAACCCCTTTTGCAACTAAATTCTTCAAATAGAGCACTTGATTTCTATTAAACACAGAAAATGCAATATGTGAAACAAACAAACGCAATTCAGTAGATGTATCTTAAAAGAATAAGGTTTTTTCTGGGTTTTTCAGAAAATTTAACCTAGCACACTTAACCAAGAACAACATTAATTCAAATATTTTACGAACGATCTAGCATATGTATCATGGCGCCATACATACTGTACTCTTATTATCGAAATAAAGGTGATTGGTTCCGCACAACAATTGGTGTGTACCAGGGATGCCCCCTTTCACCCACCCTTCTTGGAGAGGAAAAATGGAAGTTGCAATTGAATATCACGAATGTATTCATTGGAGGAAGATCACTAATGTTACTAATCTGAGATAGGCAGATGGCACTGATGGACTTGATGGTGAGAAAGTCAACCCGTCAGCTTTGATCCATAACTAAATAAAACATCCACAGCATATTGAATGTACATAAAATTAACGGGACTACATGAAAGGAAGTAAAGTCCTTGAAATATAAATGATCCGCTATCTCAGACGAAGACCGAAGGCATGGGCCTTGCAAGACAAAAACAAATGAAAATAAAGATTACCTTCATCATGACTGTAGTGAAAGCATTTTTTCTTCTTTTTTGGCCTTTCAAATTCCATGTGACCAATTTGACCTCCATTTTCAGGTGAACTCCCCCCCCTCCCGCTTTTCAAATTTCTTGGGACCGATTAGAGTTCCATTTTGCAGCGAAAACCTTTTTTTGTTGGCTTGTTAAATTAACAACAGCACCCCAACTGTCCCCCCAAAAGAAAGGGCCCTGGTTGAAGGTCTGAGATCTTAATAAAAATGGCTTAAACAGCAAATGTACCGGCAAAACTTAAAATTATTCGGAGAGACACAAATATCACGTTGCGCTCCAAGATCAATCTAATGCACTGCCTCGCTACCATTTTTTTCTATATGCCTGTAAAACGTGGACACCCACAGCAAAACAACATAGAAAGATCCTTGCTACTGAAATGAGGTGCTACGGGAAAATTCTCAAGATAAACGACACAGACCATGTGACTAACGAAGGGATGGGCATTTACATACCATGCCGGGTGAATACCCAATGACATTCACCCGCAGGTTCTCTGTCAAACAAGTTGTCTACAAACATTTGCTCGAAACTATAGATTTCTATGACAATGGCCTGGCCACTTAGCAATAGACAAACCGACACATTTAAAATCACAGGAAGTAAATTCTTCGGATACTGTTTTTTTTTTCTTCTACTTGGAGAGGGTGTGATTGACTAAATTTGCATTCTCGATGTATATTTATCGGTCTTTCCTAGGTTTTATGAAACATTTCCCTTCCAAACCCCTTCCAGCAAAAAAAAAAAAAAAAAAAATGAGTGGATTACACGGCCGAATCTATTGCGGATAGCTTCAAGGGAGTTACCAAAATAATGTTGATTCTGTTTTCTGCGTTAACTTCCTTTCGTCATTAAACATTAAACGTCTCACCTGGTTTCTGTCATCCGAAGAATATTTTGGGATGTTGTAGATGATGACTGTGTAGATTTGGAGATTATCAAGGAGTAATCGCAATTAAACACGAATGTTATGTCGTACGAGCTGGTATATTTGAAAGACATCCCACTGTTATGTTCACCGTATCTAATTTGATGATTTAGTTAAAAGATTGCCTACTTGGAGAGTGTATGCAGACATCACTGAAAACAGAACAGTTCATCAGTTCATTCCAACTACCGTCTGACCACTTGACGTTGATTGATCATTGACTATTTCATTGATATTCGAATAATCTTGCATCATTGAAAACAGTACAGTTCACCGGTTCAATTAAAGTGCCATCTGGACGCTTGACGTTAATTGACTATTTCCTTGATTTTCGAATTAACTTGCCTTAGAGAAAATAAGCACTTTAAATAAAAGTAATCATTTTTTTTTTCAGAGTTTAATAATTAGAGCAAATACGGGTAGATCTGATTATTTCTGTGTAGTTTGATTTTGCTGATTTCTTTCTGTCTTGAAGGAAACTTTTTAGGGAGAAAGTTGATATTTATTTATTATCCTTTATTACTTCGAGGCGAGAGTAATATGATCATTTTGTTCCCATTGACGAGGTTCATAAATAAATAAATTGATTAATTGATTAATTAATCAAGTAAATTAGTGGAGTTGGGCGTTGACACATGTAAGAGATTTCTGGTTAAGATGTCAAAATATTAGAATCTTTTTTTAAAAGTAGAAAAGGTCAATAATCTCCCTTGCTCGCTTTGCTCCCTCGTGAGTATTTGTATACATCCCTCTGTACGTACGCTGTGTCCGTATCCTTCATCTCAGTACTTTATGCCAATGATCCAAGGATCTATTTGGAATTTGCCTGATGGTAAAATGCTATAGAGCTTGTCTTGCTGATTCGGATTATCTTATGTAGCAACTGGAAATAATACTTTCTTATGGTTCTTAAACACGTGTAAGGGATTTTTTTTTAATAAACTTTATGGCCCGTATTCTGAAGTGGGTTTAACTTAGACCATAGTCTAACTCTGCGCTAAAATTATGGGGAGCCAAAAATATGTTTATTGTATATTTCTTATATTTACTATTCCGTTTCATTTTGCTTTCATAATTAAGAAAAATACTTCGGGTATCATTCACAGACAGATATTAACAATTTGAGTGTCAAATGAGATAATTAAGTGAATTTTTAACGTTAGGGATCTGTGCCCAAATTAACTCTCCATAGTTAGACCACATCTTAAAACCACGGTTTAATTTAAATCTGAGTTCAGAATACGAGCCTATGTATTGACGTCATCGCGCAGCCATTTTAGAGGCTGAAGCCACTCGACATCTTGCATTCCCGGGTGATCCGCAGCTAACGCGTCTCCATTTTGTTTCTTCGCATTTCAATAGCTTCTGAGGAATGGCGCCATGAAATGTTAACGTCATACGCATACAAAAAGGCATATTCACATATGAGAGGGGAGTGGGACATTTGATTTCAGGCCTTTTCCACGAGTTGCATACACATATTCTTTCTGGGTACAAACTCACCAAAATGTGTGTTTGTTTATTGCGATGTACTAATTAACGTCGTGTATATAACACTAAAGCATAATGTATCCATATATAACTCGTAAATTACAATAATAAGCAATAAATGATTATGAACAATGGTGCCGTTTTCAATGCTGCAAAATTGATTAAAGTTATTTCTGCTGGGTATAATGCTATTCCATTATTATTGTTATTTTTTTTTTTCAGCTACCTACTTAACCTAACCCGACTGCGGTCTTAGTGAATACCAAATGATATTACTTAAGCTATATATTATATTGCTGGAGATTGAACCAAGAGTGTTCCTCTTACTTGTTCACGATCACAACATCATCTTTAAACGTCTCACCTGGTTTGTGGCATCCGACGAATATTTTGGTATCTTTTTGTTGTAGATAATGTGTAGATTCGGAGATGCGCAATCCCGTAAGCACAACTGAACACTTTAGTCATATCAATCGAGGTGGTATATTTCAAGGTATTCCATCATTGAGTTTACTGAATCCAAGCTGATGATATGGTAATGTGATTTCACTGGGGCTTAGATGTTAAAGAATAGAACAGTTGATTCCAACTGCCGTCTGACAGCTTGACCTTCAGTTCGTAAAAAAAAAAGATGAACTGCAACACCGTCAAAGTTGTAACACACGAACGGGTTTTGTTAAAGTGAAAAACATGCACACACAAAAGACGCCTGCAAAAATACGCCAAAATGGGATGAGAAAATACAGGTAGGAAATTGCGTTTAAGTCTTTGAGCGCGCTATGAGTATATGGCATAATCAATATATGGTTTGTCTTCGTTGTATTTTACTTTTTTTTTTGGGGGGGGGTGCGTGAAAGATAGGAGGGGGAGATTAATAAGGTAGACAATTTTCATAACAATATTCTTTTCATCAATGCAATTTTATATTTCTGTATCAACTGGGTTTCTCCGAGTCATAGCTGACAAGGAAATTTTGAGGCTTTTGCAACTTGATGATTCATAATCTGCCGGCTTGGAAGTGAAGAAACGGGAAATAAATAAATATTTATGATTTCAAATAATTTAAGAACATAATTTATAATTTGATTATTGTTCAAATGCAGTTATGATTCAGGGAATATAAATTTCATTCATCAACACACAATTTTCATTGCCATTTATAATTGCAGGGATTCATGAGGACAACTTTTGATTAAAGTTAAACAGACATGAAAGAAGGAAAAAGTAATTATTAATAATTATAAAATATCCTTATTGCCATTTGTTAGCTTGACCTGAACCCAACCTGAATACTTATCAGGACCGTTGACGAGTTTAATGCCCGCCTCACTTTGTTTCTGAACACATTCAAATTAGGTCCCAGATTAACCCGAAAACTTTGTCACAATTAAATTATAGTCTCACTCCATTTGTTTGCTTGACCCCGACCAAGCCTGAATAATATCTGGGCTCTACACGAGTATGGTGCACTTTTCCCTTTGAACTTGCAAAGTTTGGTTTGCATGCTCATTTCCAATTCATGGATTGAACCTAGATTATAAGACTTATAATAGAAAAATAGACATAGCTGAAGAAACAACATTGTTCACCAATCACGATGACGTATCCTAAATGTCATATGTTATCTTGACCTGGACCAAGCCTGAATAGTTATCAAGTCCGTTGGCGAGTTGCATGCCCGATAAACTTGGTATATTGAACAGATCTAAATTCTATTCTGAAGCTCTTTTTGTCACGCTTTAATTGTGTCATTACAGTCTCACTGCCATTTGTTCTCTTGACCCGGACCTAGCCAAAATATGTATAAGTGATCACCAATTATCATAAAATATCCTTACTGCCATTTGTTAGCTTGACACGGACCGAGTCTGAATACTTATCAGGTCCATAGATGACTATGGTACCATTTTCACTTAAAACTTGTAAGTTTGATTGGCACGATGATTTTTAATTTCATGAATGAACGATAACGTTTTTTGTAGTTATGCAGTGCTTCCAGAACAGATAGGTGTACGCAATAAATTATTTTAATGATATAGATTTATCTCAGACGAACAGACATAAGAGAAGAAACAATATTGATCACCAATTATGGCTATAACGTATCTAATTGCCAATTGTTAGCTTGACCTGCACCCAGCCTGAATACTTATCAGGTCCGTAGGTGAGCTTAATGCCTGCTTTACTTGGTATGGTTTGATGTACTTTACGCTGCATCACTTGAATTTGAACTAACAATGTGAAAGTGGGGTAAACATGTTTGGTTGGGTAGAATAGTGCTACTAAGCGAAATTGTTTAGTTGGGTATCACAATTGGTATACAATAATGGTAGAGACAGAATAGTTAAGCACAGAGTTTCAGCTCTCTCCCAGATAATAGGTGATTTTACAGTGACTACATGAAAACAAAAAATCAAAATTTTGGCAGGTAATAAATTATTGCATACCAACATTGAATAATACAAAATATGGGAATGCATTTTCCCGCCATTTTCATTGCAATCTAAATTTTACCTCAAACGCAATCTACTTTTCAACTTATTAACGTTGAAGACAACACGAAGGTTATCTTTCCACGTTTTGCCAAGAAATGCTAAGCTGAATATTTAGCTGATGCATCAATCAGTTTCGTGTTTTTGTCACTGAGCATGGCCACTTTTAATAGCCTCGACCTGGCAGCCCATCCCAACCCCCAAAACAGGAGGAATTTTTTACACGATGTCTTTTTTTCTTTGTTTTCTTCTTGTTTTCAGAATGTGTCTGAAGGAAATCATTTTCTTTGGTAGGAGATACGTTATCAGGAACAGGAAGAAAAATCTTACTTTTGGTTGCTGAATCCCTTTATTTTTCCTTGGTAATATAAATAAATAAACAAACAAACAAATCTGCTCACAGACTATCGTCATGAAAAGGGTGTATTAGTGTACATCGGAAAAAGAGAAAGTAGCGAATTAAGGTGATTTTAATATGCATTCAATTTATTCTATATATTCTTCACGTAAGTGTGACAAAATTGTTAATAGGTATATCTTCCCCTTTTAGCTAACAATATATACAATGCTTTGCTTTGTGTTGCCATATATTCTGAGTATCTTAGTATAAATACATGTATAATACATAATATTTTCAAACAATAAAATCATGACAAAATCAACTTTTAAGTTCTGATAAGGAATGTCATATTGAAATACGTACAACACTCTTTGTTTAGAATAGATACCTATGCACCAGTTAACCAGTAGACCACATATACGGGTTTGTGGCCAGGGCGATCCCGTCATTCTTTTCTTTCACAATACAGTGCGTCCCACAAAAAACGAAACCGAGATTTATCGATGATTTATCATAACTTAGTCACAAACACGATAGACAAATTACGTATCATTGTAAAGCTTAGAATCTCTTCTTTCATCTGATATTACTTAGATTATTTCTCATTCACGCATGAGTGAGCAAAAACAATTTGAAGAGGGGATACCAAAAAGTCATTTGGCGGGCTGTATCTGGGTTCAAAAAGAAAACCACATTTTCAAAAGGTTCAATTTCTGCTCTTTAATTTGATACCTCAATTACAGAAAATGGTCAAGAAATATCAAAGTTCTGGTTATTTGAAATAAGGCTTGAATTTCAATAATTTCATAAAATGAAGACGTTTTACAGGCTAGCGTTCAAACTCACTCGACACTCCTTTTGTTGACGATCAGCCATGCATTAAGTCTTTTGTTAACCATTTGATTTTGATTTGATTTGATTTGATTTATTCACCAACGATAACAACATATTTACAGATGTTTACATATTACATTATTATGTCATGCATATAAATATTACAGAAATGAAACATACATGTATATGTTAAGAGCTGATAAAAGGGACCAGAAAATAGCACAAGTGCTAGTCGAGCCTGGCCCCTACACATATTAGTAATATAGGCGAATATTGAACTTTAAAGTATGTTTTTTTTTTAAACACAACAAAAACAACAACTACAAAAAAACAAAATAAAATTATGAGTGTAACATTTTATGTTACACACAGAGCAATATGATAAGTTATTGATTTAATAAATGATTTTGTAATGAATTCCTGAAATCGTTTCTGGATACTTTTAGTTTGATGGCTAATGGTACATTATTCCAGTAATCACTTCCTAAGAAAGATAGAGAGAATTGTCCTTGAGTAGTCCGTAATTTTGGTAAATGTACTTGTCGACCTTCTTTTTGTCTTGTTGGGTATCTATGCTCTATTACATCGCAATAATCTACTAAAGAGTGAGGTAAGTTATTATTACCCAGGTCATACATGAAGGTACATATAGATAAATTGTGCATTTCAAATACATTTAGGATCTTTAAATTCTGAAATAATGCGATAGCTTCTGTGGGAAACCGGTGAAAACACGTTTATTTAATGAAATTATGGAAATACAAGCATTGTTTCGAGGGAACATAACTTTTTTACTTTTTGACCATTTTTTGTGATTAAGGTATCAAATAAAAGAGCAGATATTGAACTTTTTAAGCATGTGATTTTCTTTTTGAAATTCAGATACCCCCCGCCAAATGAGTTTTTGGTATCCTTTTTTCAAATTGTTTTTGCTCACTCATGCGTGAATGAGGAATAATCTAAGTAATATCATATGAAAGAGGAGATTCTAAGCTTTACATTGGTAGGTCATTTGTCTATTGTATTTGTGATTAAGTTATGATAAATCATCGTTTAATCTCGGTTTCGTTTTTTTCTGGGACGCACTGTATATTACATGAATAGCCAGGACTGCAGACAGATTATTAGCAACAACTCACTCATAATCATCAGGTAAACTTGCTTGCATATTTTTATAATTTACATTTCATATTTATTCTGGTGCATGTTTATATCTTGTTCACACAAACATCTCTTTAGTAATGATACAGAAATATTCTATCAAATAACTTATGAAATTCCAATAGTAACCACGGAGGTTTCTTTTTCATGCTATCAAAGTTTGATATTCAAAGGCACACAAAGAGTCTTCCTCTACGACATCTTTCCATATCCTAGGTTGTATTTAAAATATAGTTGCTATGAATATTGAAAGAAGGTTGGCAATCTACTGTAAGAATAAAAGGAAATGTTGTACTCCATTATCTTTTAAAATGCTACAAACCAATAACATCAACTAATACACGGCGAGGTATCAAAAAATCTTCCTAAATTTAGTTTTATTTGAAATCATTATCCTTACAAGGAAAACAAGCTTTAACGATACTGAAATAAGTAAAATAAACAAAGCAATTTAAAAAAATAATTTTTCCAATACTGTAGAAGATGATCAAGACGCTATTACCAACACGGAAACTGTCACATCAAACCAAATGTATTCTTTACTTAAAAAAAAAAAAATAAGTTTTACAAGAAACATACTGTATATTAAAAAAACACACCTCAAATCGTTAGCTTCATTATTGGCCGAGGTGTCTAGCATAATGCAAAGTCTAATATTAACATTAGGAACTAAAAGCAGTAGGGGATTCATTTAATGCCTCTCTGTATTGATATGCACAAATCGAATTCTGCTTGGTGTCCTTATACATTTTTCAACAAGAGAATAAGGTCGATCAAATGTTTCAAACTGGTTATTTGTAGACTTCGTAGGTGGAACTCGTGTCTCCATTTTGTTTGAGATAAGGTTCAACGTAGAGGGATTGTTCGTCAGCAACATAATTCGCAAATCCTTCCGGAACATCAGGTAGAGGTCCTCGAACATTCTCACTGAGAGCTTCTTTTGATGCCAAGCCATATCCACGACTGAATTATACGAATTAAAAGAAATAATGGAAGAAATATAATTTCTTTTCAAACAATAGAGCTGTTTTTAAGTTAAGCACACAATTTCGGACGGCTGGCGAAAATGTCCTCAATTAAATTCTGGATTTCTTCCCATAAGCCGGGGGTGAAACCTGATCGTTATGGATTAACATTTTTATTTGCAGCAGCCGAATGTTTGGATGATTTATTCGTTTTGAAAGCCTGAGTAAAATGGAAGAAAGTGCACTCAAATTTGATGAGGTTTGAAGGTTTGCACGGTGGTATGAGCAGTCGTAGAAGAGATTAACGGTACACTATGTATAAATCCTGGAAGGACTGAGATAAGAAAAGTGGAGTGAATTGGAGGTGAATTGGAAAGGCGAGAAAAAGGAAGTTTGAAAGTAGAGTATTCTTTTCGAAATGAGTGTAGTCCTTAAAAGGATTGTAAACCAGAAGGAGTGGAAAGCTGAGTGGTAGGTAGGTATGAGTAGGAGAGATAAGGCTGGCTTGAGTCGGCGAGTTGAGTGGTAGCACTCCTGCTCCTGCTACCATTCTACTAGCCGACTCAAGCCAGCCTTCTCTCACCTACCCAAACCTGCCTACTACCTTGACTATTCAGCTTTCCTCTCCTTCTGGTTTACAGCCTAAAGGACTAAACTCGTTTCGAAAAGAATAATCTACTTTCAAACCTCCATTTTCTCGCCTTTCCAATTCATCTCCAATTCTATCCACTTTTTTTTCTCAGTTCTTCCAGGACTTTACACATGGCATACCGTAAACCTCTCCCGCGATTGCACTCAAATTTTGATAAAAAAAAGGAATTGTGCGCTGCGAAAAGATGAAGTAATGAATCATATATTTTAAAAATGTATTCCTATCACTTGCAGGGCTAAAAAGAATACGTGTCTAGCTTTGTTGATTACCCAAAGTGGTGAAATTCACCATTTTTGGTTCTCATAGAGTGCTAATTAAGCTTCTATTTGTTTTTATAGTGTAATACACGAAAATGATCACCAGTCGTTTATATTTGTGTCACAGTCAGCATGCTTGAGGATCTCGATGGAGATATATAACAAGAAATACTATACAGCACATCACATCTTTATGTCTTGTACCTTGCTTGTACACTTCTATTGATAAGCATTCACTGTAAAAAATGAAGTGCGAATTTAGCACTAACAGTGCTTGTACAGTGACTGCACTACGAGTGCTGATTTTCTAGTTCAAATTTAAACTAGAAAATCAGCACTCGTATTGCAGTCACTATACAAGCGCCGTAAGTGCTAAATTAGAACATCCTTTTTTTTTTACAGTGTTCGTTGTTATTCTAAAAAAGGTGGCAAATTATCTGAACGAAAAATACTTTTATTGGTAATAATTCAACAATGATATAATATGGTTATATTCTACACTGTAAAATGAAGTGCTAATTTAGCACTTAAAGTGCTTGTATACTGACTGCACTACGAGTGCTGATTTTCTAGTTTAAATTTGAACAAAAAATCATCTGTCCTAGTGCAGTCACCATGCAAGCACTGTAAGTGCTAAATTAGCACTTCATTTTTTTTACAGTGTAACAATGTAAACTACGTTCTAGGGCTTTAGAGGAAAGAGACAGTACGCTGCAAACGATGCTAAAATCTTAAATACTTTGTTCAAACCCGTCACTCTAACGACTGTGGTTTTTTAGAGTTTAAAACAGGTTGTTTACATGTTTGAACAAGTAACATTATTTTGTTTCTTCCATCAGTATTTGATATTGTACGCATATAACAAGCTCGGGGCAAGGTTCATATATCGGTCATAAGATTTAGTGAGAAGAAGAAGAAGAAAGATAAGAAGAGGAAAAAACTCACCTTCTAACGAAAATGAAGAACATCGCCAGACTCATTAAAACCAGAACGAATAAAATGATAGCTACTACAAGTAGGCCGGTGATAAAATACTCTCTGCCATTGACTTCCTTTGGTAGTATTATCATTGGCACAGGAGGTCCGATGTTTTGTCCTATGCAGGTTGGAATAAGCAAAAACGAAGTAATTAATTGAATTAACATCTTGCAATCTACATGTTGAAATTTGTATTAATGTGCCAATACAATCTTCATGAGTCAGCATTACTACACAAAATTATCTTTCAGCAGTTAAAGGAAGCCTCAGGGCACGAAGATAAATACGACCGCATATGATATGTTAAGGATAAAGACATCTAAAACATGATTTATTGAGGTACGTTTTTCAGTTTGATTATACTGTTCATGTCTTTAATAATATTCATTCAGCATTACCCATCATTAAAAGCTTGCATTACGTAAATTTGAGCTAATTCAATAATGCCCCCACCGAACGCTGCAGCCCCTCTCCCAGACGATCAGTTTCTACTGTTTTTTACTTTCTAACAGTTCATATCAATTGTTTTAAGATATATTAAATAACCTGAATCAACTTATTTGTTACTTTTACTTTTTTCGCAATAATGGTAAAGACCATTTTGTCGTTAAGAAAAAAAAAATGATGTTACTTAGATTTAAACGTTGTTTGTTTAGATTAAATCGTTGTAAAATCTATATAACAATTCATTTTATTCGCATGATTAAATCTGAGAATGACGGTATGTCTACAATAGTTGAAATATAAATTCAATAGAAGGATATACAAAAATAACAAGGAACAAATAAATAAAAATAACCTCGAAAAAAAAATCATTTTCAATGCTTTTCCTTACCCATAACAGCATTATTGATCAAAACTCTTGCTAAATTTCAAAATATTCTGTAGATTAAGGCCCGTATTCTAAAGTCAGGTTTAACTTAGACCATGGTCTAACTCTGTGCTAAATTTATGGGAAGCCAAAAGTGTCAAAATTTCTATTTAGTTGTATGTTTCATATGTCTACTGTGCTCTTTCCTGATTCATCGATGGTGAAGACAATCATCTATTTATACTTCCTACACAATTATGAATGGTTTGAGAGTCAAATGAGGTGAAATATTATATCTCCACTGTTAGTGATTATGTAACAATTGGCTGTCCACAGTTAAACCACAACTTTAAACCTGAGTTTAAGTTAAACCCGACTTCAGAATACAGGCCACATGGTTTTACTTTGTGTAATTACCTGCAACTGGTGTTACATTGAACGCACATTTGATGTTCCTTCCTCGCCACAAACCATCTTCGTGGCATTCCCAGACGAACTGATCAGAATTATCGTTACATGTAATATTCACTTGGTCTCCATTCTTGTAGCGTGGTTTCACACCTTCAACGTATGAGATTGGATGAATGTTCGGCGGACTGCACGCTGTGGATTACGTAAATTGAAATTGTCGTGTCACTGTTGGGCCGTATTATATACCGTATGATTGTGTAATATTAAAGAAATTTCGGGAAAGAAGCAACTTAAAATTGCTTAAAATGTATGTTTTAAGGAAAAAAAAGATAAACCCTTGATGATTTTGCCAGATTATTAATTAAAAAGGTTAAGTAACGATCAAGGTTACATGATATCATAACTAAAATGAAATTGAGAAGCCCAATATATTTTACCCAAAACTGTTCTGTGGGGTCTTTCAAAAATGTTCTCCCAGCGGTTTCTTTTTAATAGGATGATGTTAATATCAACCCGCCTTCAACTGGGCTGCCTACGCGCTCAATCATTTAACGAATTTTCTTCCTCCCGAGTACCCACGAACTACACCTTGTTGGAGAGTGGACAGGGGCGTCGATCTATTTTTCAGATTGGGGGGGGGGGGGGGCAAAATCATTAATCAACTTTCCAAATAAGGCGCTCGATCACACAAACAAACAAACTCACATATGCATATATATATATATATATATATATATGACTCACGAGGTGGAGACATGCACATATCCCACCAACCAATTAATGCGAATGCGAAGCGCGAGCTGAAATTTCTTTATATTCTGACCTGAAAGCTTGATATTCTAAGCATTTTTGTTACCAAAAGCTAAGATGGTTATCTAAAAAAAACACTAGATGCGAGCACGAAGCGCGAGCTGAAAATTTTGTTATTTCGATCTGAAAAAAATTGAGTTTAATGGACGTTTTTAATAAAGAACAAGATATAAATATCCAACAAAAGATTATTGCAAATCGAAGCGGGAGTTCTTTTGAGGTTTAGAACTGAAAACGGGACATTCTATTCACCTATTTAATCATGAAAAGTATGGGATTTTTGCTACAGAAAAGATGCGAGCGCGAAGCGCGAGCTGAATTTTTTTTATATTCCAATCTGAAAAGCGGACATTTTGAGCACGATTTTAATTAAAGAACGAGTTGTGTATCTCAATCTCGCTTGCTGATTTCTGTGTAACATTACAATCTTATTTTATTTTTTGCACATGTGGAATTATTGGGGGGGGGGGGGGGCAAAACGATATGTTTGCCCCCCCCCAATATTTTCATTGGTGGGGCGATCGCCCCCCCCCCCCCAGGATCGACGCCTCTGAGAGTGGAATATGTACACGAACACCTTGCCAAAGAGCATGAGTGCTGCGATGGGATTCGAACTCCAAACCTATTGGTTGATAGTCCGGAGACATGTCCAGTCAGCCCCAGCACCTCTGTGTGTATGTTCGTAGGGGTGTGTGTCTGTGTGTGCATGTATATTCCGAAGTAAGGAGTGTTATTTTCAGGTAAGAACTTACCTTGGGCGGGGGAATTACACACTGCATTCTGTCCTGTCCATAAGCCATCGACGCATTCCAGTGTGACCGGCTCTCCCCCTACATCACACGTGACATTCAATCTGTCCCCGGGTTTGTAGGATAGGCGAAGATTCCCAATGGTGGCGTAGGGAGGCACTACTGGGGCATTGCAGTAGAGTACTGTTTATCGGTAAAAGATGTTTAAGCATCAAAGTAAGTATGGCTCTATACGATATCATTACAAATAATTCATGAAAAAGCAATAAAAAAGAAACTAGTCATCAGCTAGTCGTCGCCCATGATTCAGACAGTAATGTATAGTTTTTTAAAGGAGACACAAACAAAGAGTATATCAGGTGGCACATCAACCATCAAATACATAATAAGTTCTGTCTCCTTCTTTGCATGAGTGTGGTTCTAGCGAAGGATTGGGTAAATAATTTAAGATTAAATTATTGACGGATCGGTTTCCCAACCGGATATAATTTCTAATCCTGGAGTGACCTTCCCCAATACTACTAAGGACATTAATTCTTACACGAATTTTAAATCCGCCATTTAGGTCATCAAGGATTACCTTTTGCTGGAGGAACTGGGCAGGATACGTCTGGTCCGCTCCACAAGCCTTTATTGTGACATTGCAGAGTAAAGCTAGATTGGTTTGCGTCGCAAGTCACAGTCACTCTGTCCCTGAATTGGTAGTTCAGGCGAGGATTTTGGATTCTGGCGTGGTTTGGAACGTATGGTGAACTACACTTCAGATGACCTGCCGAATGTAAAATAAAACTTAGTTACAAGGTTGGCGATTCGAACATAATCGAAGAAGATACTGGAGATCTTAAATGCTTCTCTGCAACATTTTGTTATATTTCTTTCGCGAGATATCAATATCAATATATATATCATTACATTTAAAATGAAGAGGCTTTTCAGGCTCTTGTCCAGACTCACTCGACTGACACTCCGTTTTGTTGACGATCAGCCATGCATGAAGTCTTTTGTTAACCGTGCGATATAAAAGTTATGTGGGAAACCGGTGAAAACACGTTTATTTAATGAAATTATGGAAATACAAGCATTGTTTCGAGGGAACATACCTTTTTATTTGTCGATAATATGGTCAAGAACATCAAATAAAAAAATGTAATAAATAGGGATATACATTAATGATGACATTAAAGAAGCCCTCAATCGAAATGAGCTATAAGCCCAATAGGTCGTGCATTTCAAAATTAAGACATAATTGTGTAAATATGTAAATTGTATGTTTTCCCCCGACAACTACGACTTTGTAATTTCATTTTGGTTTTAAGAGAGCAACCGGGATCTCGTTGCCACCCTGCTGAACCCCCCCCCCAATATTCATGCGATTTCGGTTTAACAAAAAGTTTACTATGCGCGGTTCTATGAAGAAAAATAAACTCAGATTTATCACGCCATTGGCCATAGTGAAGCAAACTTGTACGTTTCACAGTTCAAGTTGATTGTGCGGCTGCGCACAGAAAACTTTCTGGTTTACAATTTAACCTATATATATATATATATATATATAGGTTCAAACAAAGAAAAGTATGAAAACTCCGTGGACAATAAATTTTTACGAATTTTCGCCCATAGGGCCTTGTCAAGTTATGACAAATTTATTAGATTGCGTCAAAATAATGCATCATAAAGATGCGTGTATCCAAAATAGTGAGCTAAAGTGCACAAAGGATGACGAAAAGGATACGTCATAAAGGGGAAAGGAAAGAAAATTAAAATTAAAACTTATTGTCCACGGAGTTTTGATACTTTTCTTTGTTTGAACCTACTTATAATCTCCGAGCAGATCCATTGACTTTATATATATATATATATATATATATATATATATATATATATATATATAGGAGTTCAGTGAGGAGATCAAACAATGTCTCATCCCTGTAAAAGAAGGTATCCAGCACATACAGGAATGTGACAATTTCCCATGCGACTCTCTCTCAGGCTCTCTCTCTCTCTCTATATATATATAAAACATCACCTCTCCGGGGGAAAGCTGTGTGATGACCAGTGTAGATTTGTTACTTATATGTAATCTTTTGTTAGGTATATATTGGAAAATTTGAAATAGCGCACGCGATTTCTAGGCTTAACGTTTTCGCTCTCTTGAAGTCACCACTTGAACACCACTAACATGTAATGATGCATACGTCTCACCTGGTTTGTGGCATCCGAAGAATACTATATTTGTCACTGAAGTATACGTGCAGCTTCGGTGCTAGCAAATCTGTAAGCACATCTTTTGTGTTACTTTGGTCATACCGACCGAGCCGGGAAATTTAAATCAAGATCCAACCATTGCGCTTCATTTCTAGCATTGACGAGTACGTCGGATGCTAATATAATCCTATAAACAATATACATATTACCTTATAGGGATATTACATATTACCTGCCACTCTTACCTTGCCTACAACAAAACCTGCGTTTTGATCAGGAATATCCTCATTATCTATACTGTTCTCGTTTATCACTGTGTTCTACAAATAGTCCTACTTTATATATTTCGTGTTTTTTGTTCTCTGTATGTGGATTCTCCAGTCTGTTATGAATACATTTTACCAGTAAATGAAAATTAATATATAGATTTCGGGATCCATCTATGTCACAAATACATAAGATACATTGTATTTGATTGATTTTATTTTATGTATTGGATATTGACCATTTTGCACGACATAAAGAAAATACTCGAAAGTACAAGCATTGCAAGATAAACCAACAACAATGTATAGCATGTGTTGAAGACGATAAGTAAAATATTGTACTGAAAGACTAGGCTTGTGTGATGAAGAATTCCCTGGACCTTTAGAAAGATAAAAAACACCTCAAGACCATTATTGCCCCTCCAACATTTTATGGTCACCCACTTCTAAAAAAAATGGGGAGGAGATAAGATATGTTAAGTATGATTTTTTTTTCAGCGTGACAATAGATAGCCTTCACACGCGTTGATAGGGGAAGAGGGAAGCCAAGCCAAGGAGCCCAAAAACAGAGACAGTGGCAGCCATATTTATTGATAGTTAGAGGAAAGGAGATTGAACATGATAAAATTTAGCAAAAAAAAAAAAAAAAAAAAAGGACGAGATGATTAATTATATTTCATTATTAGAGTTTAATCCATAAGTGTTAATGCAAACGTATCACCTGGTTTGTGGCATCCGAGGAATGTTATATATAATTGGTTGTCAATGGAGCATACGTGTAGATTTTATACTTCGTAAGCGCAATTAGTCGCTTTGGTCATACCGAACGCACTGGCATATTGAAAAAGAGCTTCATCAACAATGATCTCCAAACGACATTAATGATGAAAGAACACGAGAGGCTTGGCTAAGAAGTAGGCAGATTTTCAGTTTTATATTTCACTTTCAGTTTTATTTTCAAAATTCATGAAAACTGATCACGACAACTTTTATTGTCGGGTTAAAATTTTTTGAGCACACCCGGAATTCAAGTACCATATTCAACGATCAGATCAACATGGTAGATATTAGGTTGGTTTGTAACAGACATTTTAAGGAGGGGTGATGCATTATTAAGAAGAATCTCAAAGGCAAGTGCAATTTTTCCACGTGTAAGCCATCTTTAGATTTATAAAACATAATAGTTAATGTTACAAATGTTATTTATCTTTTAGGCTGCCTATTTCTTTTTTTTTGCAAGAAGAGATAAGGAAGAAACGAAAAGGTAAATAAGTAGATTGATGAACTCACATTCAAAATTGTAATTTTAAAAATTTAACAATCGGATTACAAATCTCAAACATGTTAGATTGAGTGAATTCGAGTATAAGCTTAGTCTACTTGATAATATCACACACTTTACCAGACAAAACATGAAGATCTTTTTGTGTTTTTTTCAAAGGAAGGAGAGGCAGTGATATGGCTTACAATAAGCCTGCAGTTTTCAAACCTCACTAATACATTAATTCACACCGACTAAATATAAATTTCCCTCATAAAATTCTTGTCTTTATTTCAGTTTTTTTTTTGTAGAAGTGACGAATGTGTTTGAGCGACAGAGTTATACATTATGATTCATTTTATTTGTGAAATAATGAAGCGGCATTTCTGCCAAAAAGATCCCTCTCATTGAGAATATCGATTGCAACTTTAGTCTCTAAGTAAAAGGAATACGGATATCCAATATAAAGCCGCCCCCCCCCAACACACAAGTTGTTGACAAGAAATAGAGGTAAAAAATGGAAAGAAAAACTAGACTTCCTTGATTGGATAGTCATCTGTTTGCTGTAGAGTAACATAATCGTCTCAAATATCCTAATTTCGTTGATATGACAGCCACTATTAAAGTCAAGGCGCGTTAAATTCATATAATTTCAGTAGTGCAAACGTCTCACTTGGTTTACACAAGGTTTATGGCATTTGATGAAAATGTTGGAATCTGTTTGACAGTGAAGTGAACGTGCAGCTTTGAGTTGTCCGCAATTCCGTAAGCGCAAGTGATCACTTTGGTCAGACTAATTGAGCTGGGATGTACATATTTATTAATGATTTGCTTCAGTTTTATATTTGCAATATACAGTGCGTATGAAAACAAACGGGACAGTTTTGAAAAGTCTCTAAAAAAATTGTGTCAAATTATGATATCTACATTTTGATGTGAATAGATGCTCTGAAATCTTATCTTTGAAATACAATTTAAAAGTATTTTTTGTTCATGCTTCAGCGAACACGGGACGTTTTTTTTTTTTGTGTGTGTGTGTGTGGGGGGGGGGTTCAAAAAGAGGCTTGGGCCCAAATGGCAGAATATGAGTAATGACAATCAGACTTCTTGCTAATCAGCAGACGTCCTCTTAACTTTTTTTTTAATCTGTGCCATAAGTTTCGAATTATGCTGCCAAAATGAAACTTTATTTACATGTTTATTTATTTACTTCAATTGTTTCAAAACTTCTTTTACCTTTGAATTTTCCTTCATAAGTAAGAATAGAAGACTTGTTGTCAACCCAAGCAAGTATATTTGCATTATTAATTGGGAAAACTTGTAATTATTGAAATCCTTTTCTTACATGTATGTGAAACAAATTATGTTATAGTACCTTTAAAAGACATGAATCCATCTTCAAGGGGTTATTGATTCCTTGACTAAGTTTGATTACATGCTTGTCAGGACACACAGGAAGGGGTTCATGTATTTCATTGGCAATTGAGTATTGAGTCAATTTTGAAGGAGCTAGATATGGCAGATCGGGTAAAATGTATTAAAACGTTGTGAGCGAGCGAAGCGAGCACACAAATATTCCTACTTTTTTACTACAATATCAAATTTTGTGATAGAATTTGACATAATATTAGAAAATAATATATTTTACTTTCTATCTTTCCTTTTATTTCATTTGCACTTTTTTCTTGGTCATGATTTTCTTTTAATTGAGGGGGGGGGGGGCATCCCCGAGCCCCCGATCATATGTATTGCACTGTTCAAAAGGCACCATAACCTTTGTAGCACACAATGAATGGATTTGAAAAAAAAATACACGTTTAATAAGCATTCAACAGTTTGTTTCAATTGTGTCGAGCATTTTTATACTTAAACGTCTTACCTGATTTGTGGCATCCGACGACTGCTAAGTATACATTTGTGATTGTAGAATACGAGCAGATACTGGAGTTTCAGGAAGTATTAAAGTGCAACGCTCCACTTCGGTCATAATAACCATGCTGCTATATTCTAACCAGCCGATATGTTGATGTAACCGTAACTCGACTGCATGTTGGCTTGGGTAATCAATGCATCAATCCAAACTAAATGAAATACAGTTTACCCCAACCGCCATTTGCAAGATTGACTTAATTGGACATTGTCGCACCATATCTGTTCATCAAAACTGTAATATCATTTGCGATTGGAAAATATAACAGTTTACACATTTTTATTATTTCAATACATGATATTCCGATGTATTGTTTTCATATCGAAACCTTCAATGTATAGCCCCTTTGCCACTAAAAAATAAAGTAGCATTAAGAAATGTCTACTATTACATCCATAGTGACGCCGCCGACGCACTTGGAATGATAACATGTCGGAGGATACCAAAAGTTAAGCTTTAATAACGTAATTTAAACAATTAAACGCCTTTTATTCTAATAAGCCTGGGGGTGAGTTGTTCGGAGCACATGGCTTTATCATATCAAATAAACATGCATTTGTCCTCCTTACAAATCATTGGATGAACTTCTTAAATTGCATATGTGTAGGAGTGAGTAAGTTTTCATCAGAATGAATATATTTTGTAGTAGGTTCTTATTTAAACAAAGACTCAAATAATGAAGAGATGCTTACAAATTCGTTCATCAAATAATTTTATTTTGTGTTGCAAGAAGATTACAGACATACTGATTTAAATCGTAAGTATCTTTACAAATAGCCTACGCCTAAGTACATTACTGATTTATAAAATCTAAATGCGTTTTCTTCTGCGTATTGTATTATTTTCCTCTTCTTTGTCTTACCACTAGAGTTCGTAATTTCCGATAAATATGTTAAGTTCATTCGGGGAAAGAAAGCGCAAGAAGATAAATATCTGGAGCAAAATAACCAATGAGATTATTCGGCTATGCGAAATAATGGGGTGTTTTTAATTATATATTAACTACAAATTCATTACCATTGATATCATTGATATTATTTCAAGAAAAATATACATTGCTCTGACATCATATTGATTAGAATTACTACGTACTAATAACAATTTTTTGATCCATATTTTGAATAATAATAAAAATTTCCACTGTCACATTACACAAAAAGAAAAGAAAAAGATAATGAAATAAGATAAAATAATGAAAGTACTAAACATAATGATAATAATATATCGTTCTAGCATATTGCATTGACTGATTTATAACACAAACTAGAATACAAGAATATTTCAAAAGGAAGTTCACGAGTTCCGAATAATCAGAAGTGTGACTGCTTTTTGTGGAATGTTTCAAATCTCCAGTTTTATTCCATTTGTGTAATTAAATCAACTTTGAAGAAGTAATAATTTGCCTTCCAGGTTCGGTATTATTTGTTTTATATTTCCTGTATATTACCCCTTTAGTACATCAGATCTTTCCCACTTTTCCCCCTTCTCTTGTCCCCACTTCTGTTTTCTGTTATATTGTTTTCGTTTTTTGTTTAATTTATTGTGCCTTTGTTATATCATCTCCTCATTTGATAATTTCTTTTTCATTTTCGTTTTGTGTACATCATAATGGATTTTTGCTGATATATAGATATAATTAATTGAATTAATAACTTGTATGAACTAAAGTATACTATTTGAACCAATTTTTATGTTGTGAACAATGCGTTTGCCAAGACCAAAATACATGGTTTCAAAAGAATGTAAGGCTGTATTCAGTGGCGTACTTTGTTTCTCCCCAGATACCGACACTTCAGTAGTCAACCGGGATATCAAACGAAAAAAAAATCGAAAATAATCCCAATACTTAATACGACATTGCTTGTTGAGATGCCTATTTGAAAAATGATTTAATACAAAAAAGGTATGAAAAATTACCATATCCAACGTACAGTGCGCCACAGAAAAAAATGAAACCGGAATTCCCATGTTTTTATTTTTTATTCAAAGGAAAGTTAAGTATGATATTTCACGAATCTTCGTTTCTTATGTAATCTTTGTTAAGTTATCTCATTGATCTCTGAAATGAGAGTGGATTTAGATTCACACGCGAGTTTCTGCGCAAATCACTTTGACATGCCTAATCTTTTATCGTTTGCAACCTGCAATGCGCGAACGATGTGCTCAGATGTTGGACTTTAATTAAAGATGGGATTCCACTTTCGCAATAAATATTGAATTTATAATAAACACATATTGATTAATTGTGAAATCTGTTTCTGAAAACGGGTTTCCTTTTTGGGGATGCACTGTATATACAATCAAAACAATTCATGACAAACCGTAGTTTTTTTTTCAATATAAGTATTACATTATTCTCACGTATTTAATTTGTAATGAATTACTTTCACAATAACAAAGTAGTAGTGCAAATATCAAACCACTGTGTATCCACTTGTATACATTACATATACCTACATTTATTAAGCCCCGCGTGGCTGATATATCAACATGATCAATATGTTAGCTTAGTTGCAGTAATCGTAGAAAATTTATTTTCATTATCAAATCCGGTTACCATGGTTACAATTAAATAAACTTGAATTACAGTCATCATACGCCATTCACAAGAAGTAATTCAAAGTTTTGATACATGGTATGCATGTTATACACACCTGAAGTTTGTTATCCGTAAATTTTTACAGAATTGAATAAGTATCATATTTTATAAAACACATTCAATGACAACGGGTGAGAGTGTAGTTCCAAGGGCTATTGCACTGTAAAGAATGAAGTGCCAATTTAGTACTTCATTTAAAGTGCTTGTACAGTGACTGCACTACGAGTGCTGATTTTCTAGTTTAAATTTGAACTAAAAATCAGCTCTCGTAGTGCAGTCACTATGCAAGTGCTGAATTAGCACTTCATTGTTTACAGTGTGGTTGGGTATTAGACTTCAACATTTCAACTTTCCTGATCGAAGATTCCGGTTTCTAGTTTCTTACAACATAATAGTATCGTCAATTACATTGGCTTTTCGTAGGTCTCATATCCATGTGGAATGCTGCTTGGTTTTAAGTATGGTTCGGTGTACAGAGACTTTTCTCCTACAAGATAGTCCGCGTATCCTCCAGGAACATCCGGGAGTGGTCCTCGGTCGGCGTTTTTATCATCTTTGGCTGATCCCGAGTGCCACCTGTAATTAAGACGTTTGCAAAAAAGCTTCATATCTTGATGAATATGTACAGTGTAAGAAATAATTAACTGCATATTGTGAATTACTGATAACATTAATGTGACCATAAAGCCATTTTCCGAATTGGTCAAGAGATGGGGCGCATGATAGTATAATTGAGAGCTGAAAATGCAACTAAAAAGAACGGGGAATTACAATGTTGCACGAAAAGTTGGTGAAGTTAGTTCATTCAGATACCAAATGGCCTTTGCGTTGTTAACTACTAATCTGGAAGGAAAGTTAACATTTGTTTTTAAAACAAAAATAAAATGCATGAGGGTGATAAAAGTGAACATTATGCAGATTAACAGAAAGGAGTTATGTAAAGAATATTTTCCAACTTGGAATTTCTTGGAATTACTTGGAATTTCACTCGTTTTTGCTATACACAGCCATACATAAGGGCGTTCCACAGTTTAAAGTAAAATCCATGTAATTTTTACAAAACTTCGCTCGTAGATACTTTAGCACCTGAATATTAAAAAAATACAGAAATTAACATGGGTCCATGTGCTTGATCTTTTGCTATAGAGCTTTAAAGTTCACCCAAAATGGATGGTCATAAGAACTGTGCATTAAAAAAGATAAGGAATGTTTAGACCCCACGAGATCAAAACGAGTTTAAACCTCTATTACTCAGTCAAAATCCGTGACAATTTCATTAAATTTCGCAATGTACAGTAGAAAATAATACTTAAGATGAAGAATCTATTTATATCGCTATGTGTTTGCTGTTTAAAGTCCAACAGCACTGTCAGTTCTTAAATATGGTCAGATGGTGTGAAAGATAATGGAAAACCCAGTCTAAAAAAATGTGAAATTGAAAAAAAATTGAGAAGTACAATAAATGCTGCACTTTATCCAAAACCCATGTCATTGTCACCAAATTTTGCAAGGTTGTAGAGGAAGGTATACCTGATAGGTGTAAATGTTAAGCAATAGGGGTTTCATGTGCTTGTTTTCAAACTATCAGCAATTTTATTAGAGCAAATGCATTTTTTAAACGCGCCAAATGCCTGATATGTATGCAGGGGAAATATCCAAACCACTCTACCATTTATTCAACTTCGGGGTCATATTTGTCATACTTTGGAGCACTGCCGAGTAAAGTATTTTGAAATTGTAGAGGTATTAAAAAAAACCGGTCCATTGACTAATTCCAGTTAATTATCTTCATAAAACAACACATCCATTGTGACGTCAGCGCGCAGAGAGTAAAATATGCGCAGATCATGATGCGCACAAACATGTATGAAAGGGGGGCGTTCTTCTTACCCTTTGAAAGATATGGAGAAGGCCACCATGGACATCAGTACTAGGACAAACATTATCACTGCTGCTACTAGGAGACCAGTAGTTATCAAATCTCGTCCGTGCCACTTTTCTACAGGCTTTTCTCCAACTCTCCCTGCATAGAAATTGGCAAGAAGGATTTTCATGTCACAATGTAATTCACATTTTGTTCATGAACAGGTGAACGTTTGTTACGCAATAATGTTTCATTTCTTTTTTAAACAACTTGGCCATTTCCCTAAACCGTTTTAGAGCGTCAGGGCAATTTGGCGGATTTTTCATTCAGGACAAATTGGAGATTGACAAAAGTACCACACTGTCGAAAACTGCCCTTCTTCACCATTTTCCTTGTTTACTTTATATCAAGCATGCCAACTGCACGAACTCTTTCTTTTTATTTCAATTCAATTCGGCAGGAGCTGGAGGGGCGACTTTCAGGATGAATATTCCTTACATTGTAAAAATATTACATATTTTCTATGACATTAAATTGAAATCATAAGTTTGGATAGAATAAAGGCTACTGTGCTATATTTTGAAGAATATTGTGTTGCTTACCAGTTACTATGGATGACTGTTGATAAATTTGCATTTATTATCCATTGGCAATATTACACATCAATTTCATCGACTTGCTTTTTGTCTCATACATACATGTAAAATGCTGCAAATACTTTAGTATGATCAGTGTGGAAAGTATGCCCATACACACCTGCAGCATCACCGGATGATATAGGTTGAGAGACGGGGCAGCGAATCTCTGGTCCGCGCCACTGACCATCTTTTTGGCATTCCCAAAGAATGGAATCAAGGGATGTTTGACATGTGATGTTAACCACCTCGTCGACCTTGTAATGAGACCTGTAGGTGCCCAGCGATGAAACGGCGGGTATGATTGGTTGGTTGCAGTCTGTTGATCGTAGAACAGCCAAAAATTACGAATAAATAAATAATTCAGAAAATGGGTCCTCGAATTAACTTCGAGCTAATCACAAGAAGTAGCCTAGGTATTTATGAATTTCTATTTTTTTAATTTATATTTGTTTTACATTTGATATACATTACAGACCTGTAGAATTCTCTTCCACAGAGTTTGAAAACCTAGACTTCGGTGACCACCTTCAGGAGCAACCTGAAAACATACCTGCCTTACATGTAAGAGTGTTTATTGACAGACATCGACTTATTGTTCAAACGTGTATTATATGTAAATTGTTTTAGTTGTTGTTCTTCCCTGAAGCAGCTTCAGCATCTAATCAAGATGTAAAGTGCGCTATACAAGTCTTATCATTATCATTATTATATGTATTATATCTTTATATTTAAATTCATCGGGTAAAAAGAAAAGGGAAAACCGATCCCAGTGGTTTCATGAGATGCCAATACCTTTAAAACATAAAGATATTTTTCCTATGAATATACCTAATATATTATACGATATCATGTAGACTGTGATATGTCAATATGTAATTACCTATGGTGGGCTTTGGGCAGACAATATTCTGTCCGATCCATATTCCGTCAGAACATTCCAAAGGGTACCATCCAGAACCCTCGTTACATGTTACGTTGATATTGTCACCTTCTTTGTATGAGAGACGTGTGTTCTGATTGGTTGAGTGAGGTGGTACGGCTGGGGCACTGCAGTAGGCGTGGCGATGGACGGTTACTGCAACGAAATCATTAAACGGGTGCTATAATTACAGAAGCCAGATTGCTTTAAAATGATTGAGGATGTTACTTTTCAAACATGTTTTCGAAAATACACATACACAAAAAGAAAAGGAAAGGAAAGAAAATAAAATAAAAGAAAGAAAAAATAACAGAAAAACACAGAACTTGGTACTAAGGAGCAATAACAGCTCCTAATAGGATTGCAAGGGAATTATTGTAAGCAAAACTCACTTTTTTTCAATGTTATAATACATTACTTACTGAATCTATCTTAATAACAGTAATAATAATATAATGAAAATATTAATTATGGTGATAAAATAATGATTACACTAATAATGATAATATTACTACTAATAATAATGATAACAAAAACAACAACATCAGCAATACTACTACAACTAATAATAATGATAATACTCATAATAATGACAATAATCATAATGATAATATAATTCCAGAGTTCCAACCGTGGACCTAGATCATTAATGATTCAGGTCACACTCATTAAATGTCAATACATTGTACATCTAGTAAGCAAAAAGAGTATATATGTTGATAATTACAATTACGAAGATGGTGATGATGAGGATAATTACATATAAGGCCTCCAGCACGAGAGGTAGTAATCACAATAACACTACCACCGACAGTAGCAAAAACAATGATAATGTAAAAATAAAATAATAAAAATAATATTAACGAGAGTAATTCTGATCATCAGAAATTAATGATAACAATTTGAAACTAAAGCCAATGATGTTAACAGAAAATGCAATAGGAAAGAAATGCTGATGAAAAGGGGTAAATAAATCAAGAGTACCTGCAGCGGGTATTGTTACGTTGGACCTTGGACAGGAAACGACGGGTCCGCTCCACAAGCCTTTGTTATGACATTGAAGAGTAAAGTATTCATCACTTGCATCACATGTCACATTAATTCTGTCACCAAATGCATAGTTGAGACGAAGATGTTCCACCGATGCATCGTGAGGAATGTATGGAGCGCTGCAATTGATAGCTCCTATAAAGGGTGTAAACAAAATAAGTAGGGGTTCGTGAAATATAAAGAAAAATCGCATGTTTCAACACAGAAATAACATTAGAAAATAAATAAACTGAATAGAATAAACGAGGGAATGACATGGGTATTCCCGTGGATCGGGGATAATATAATGCCGTACACTATGCAGTATAATTATACATGTAACTTCCTGCATTACATTTTCTTCTTTTTGTTGCATTGGCTTGCATTACATTTTCACGTTATGGTTTTAGTCACTCACCGTTACCAACCCAAATGGCATCCCAGATTCCCTTTATTTAGAACTTTTAATTACTGATCATAAAGAGACCTACCCTCGGAGAGTTGGCTGACTAAATTGTACTTTCACTTTTTTTTCATCAAACTCTGAGAATTTCTGAAGTATTTATTATTTTATTACAATTTTTAAATCAGGTAATTAATGACATGGTCAGTTTCCGCTATATACAAATGTCTTCATTAAGCGTCTGAACAATATCTTTATTATATTTATTTTGATTGATCATCATCTGAATTATTATCCTCCCTGCTCATGGCATGGTGGAGAACCCGGCAATTAAGATTTAACAAAACCAACAATTAGTTGATAACATTCATACACATTACAACATACTACACAAACACTACATGTATATCCAACGCACATTTTACAAGAAGTCATGGATGGGGATATACCGTACACAGGCTACAAAACTTCAATGAAGAATGGCATTAAAATGTTAAAGCAGTTTGATGAGTTAAGTTTTGTTCGCACGAAAACCTCCTGCCTGTTCACTTCGCTCCCTTGCCGCAATAACTCACCCCCTACATAAACCTCATGTCATTATAACACATGGTTACATGTAAACCCACTGCATGAGAGTATGTTTTATATTTTGTCCTCATACCAGCCGATTTAAAAGGGGAAAAGGCTAAGGTCAAGGGTTACTTTAAGTACATTAATATAATTGTGTCAAGGTGACACAAACGTAACTTCATCCATTGACATATAGCTTTAGGTGGGGGGGGGGACAAAATCTAAAATTGCCTCTTCTATAATTGATTTAAGGGCAAATACAGTTGGGGTGGTGATACTCATCCTACCTTGAGGTATTTTGCTAAATATATATAATCCACTTACTGCACATACAATTGCTCTGTAAGAGGGGTAAACATCTGACAAATAAAAGGAAGTGATGAAAGGATTGTACGACTACGTATTTAGTGAATAAAAGAAAATGAACACAAATTAAATGTAGGATAGTTTCACTTTTCATGTAGGACTAGGAAGTTACACTCGTGAAAATCCTACATGTGACGCGACAAGTAAATCTCGCTCTTGATGGAAATTCGAAAAAAAATTATACGATAACACGGATTCTGTTCTAAACCCGGATTCCGCTACTCGAAAAGTGCTGCATTGTTTAAACAGCAATCAAGATCACTCTTTTTGGTGCTAAAGCATATAAGTGGTTCCTTTCAACCGGGAACCCATTTATTACACCCTGGTTGAGAGTGGTAAATGGTAGATAAACCTCTCGCCAGAAAATTGGCGATCATTATCTGCATTGTGCGCAAATATCAACCAGACGTCTCACCTGGGGCCCGTACATGGTAACACAAAATTTAGCAATGGTCGTAGAATAATTTTCTACGATTGATTCCATTGACTACAATGTACAATCAATCGTTAAAATCAAGCGTACGATCAATCGCAAAACTTTGTTTTAGGGGACCCTGGTTTGTGGTACTAGTTCAATGCTTGGTATTCAGATTCCTGGAGTTCCGAAATAATAGGGCAACTCTACACCATGGTCATAGTTAATGAGCTTGCATGTTTTCAGTGAAATGAATTGAATAATATCGATCAATTTTAGATAAACCATTTTTTTTAGATACTTTTCTTTGTATATTTTTTTCATCCAAGTATTTATTATTATTATTAGTATTATTAATTCTGCAAAATAATAATACAAAAATATGTTTCAGTATAAATAATACAAAATAAGAAATATCAACCATTGTAACACCAGGGACAGAAACAGTTAACTGAATTACTGTGGCATGAAGCCTCCTGTCCCAATTCCAATGGTTGATTTACAATATATGTTAATAACTAAACAATAATAAAGTACTCGTAATATAAAGGGGGTCAATCAAGCGACATTGGTGATCATTTTCTTTCTCGCTTCTTTAATACCCCCGACTCGGATTATATCTGCAAACAAAATAAATGTTAAACTTTATTAGTATCTATGAAGTTTGTTTTTAATTAGAAAATAATACAAATGTGAAATAAAGAGTTCTTCTTCAATAACATGTATATTGATCACGTCATTGTAGCAGACCATATGAAGAATTATCTAACATTGACTAGTAGTGTGTGTGAGGGTGTGTGTGTGAGAGGGTGAGGGTGGGTGTGTGTGGGGGGATAATGGTAAGTACTTGCATTGGTAGTAGTATTAGTAGTAACAACATTGATAGTATCAGGAGTTGTGGTGGTAAAATGCAGTCGTGGTATTAAGCAGTAGAAGTTGTGGTAGTAGCAGAAGTAGTATCAACCTCATTATAAGAAATGAACATGCGGACCCAAGATAATGGATGGTAGTAGTAGTAGAAGTGGTTGAAGTAAAAGTGGTAGTAGTAGTGGTAGTAGAGCTGGTGGTAGTAGTGGCGGTGGTGGTGGTGATGGTGGTAGAAGTAGTAGTAGCAGAATTGTGTCAGCAAAAATAGTGGTAGTAGAAGTAGTAGAAGTTGGATGAGGAGGAGGAATGGTCGCAGGGGGAGAAGAAGAAAAAAAGTAATAATAGCAGTAGTAGAACTAGTCATAATTATACGAGTCACGTGCTACACCGCCCACACATCCCTCGCCGGCCCTCCACCCCATGAAATATATTTCTATAAAGTAACATTGCATGGGAACTCAATAAGAAAGCAGGCGAGTTAAGCTCTTGTAAATTATTTTATATCCTTGGTTATTGATGAGATATTAATAGCTGCGTAGACAGGTAAAGTGTTAATTAAATCTTCAAGTGTATATGGAAATATGATGCTTTAGCCGGCTAAACGCGTTTGAGAGTTGGATGTTAGACAAACAAATGCAGCTCTGGCATTGGTTGTTCTCCTTTGCCGCCGTAATACAATAGGCAGGTTCTAGAATATTTGTAATTGATCATGTTGATAAAGTACTTTTTTCCGTGACTGATTATCTAGTAAAGAAATGATCGGTAAGCACATCCACCCACCATTCGATTATATTGACTTCCTTCCTTTTTCGTAAGCTCATTTTTAATTGAAAACTCGGCAGAGTACAAGCACGTAGCTAATTAATCACAGACTGTTTGGTTTGAGGAGCAGCAATTTTGGAAAACGGTAATTATAAACCTTACTGAATATTGCTCAAAGTTTGTAAGCATGATTTTTTTGCCGAAATTGAAACTTTAATAAAAATTATGATTATTACCTTACCTAAAGCCTGACTTAGATTTTGAATCTTTGAACAGAAACCGTTCCGTAGAATCAAGTAGACAGTAATTCATATTACATTAATAGTATTTAACCCATCATCGAACCTTGTATAAATTAAAGCATATTCATATCTTTTTCAAGAGTTTGATCAATCTCACCTGGTTTGTGGCATCTAACGAATGCTTGGTATATGTTTGACATTGTATCATACGTGCATAATCGATGCATGTGTTGCGTTCGTTAAAAGCAAAATTGTACACAATTGTCATAGTGATCGGGCTGAAATTTACATGTATCTTATATTTTTTGTAAGGCTTCATTTTTCTTCTACATATTGATGAATTGTCTCCAAACCTAGATCAGTCAATATTACTCCAAGTTAAATAGTTATCAGTTTGGGGAAGAGCTTCGGATTGAACTAAGTATCATTTAACTTAAGTTGAGCAACTTATCAACACAGAAGGTGAAGGATGGAACAAAACCCTCATCATTGATTTTGAAAGTAGCCCGTGACAGCAAAAGGATTGGAGAGAGTCTCTATGGATGAATAAGATTGAATCTTTGATGGATTGGCTAATACTGACATCAGGAAAGTGAAAAGAATCGAAACGATCCACTGTCATGAAAACATGACTGCAGGTCAGTATAATCTTGAAGATTGTATTATCATTATTTATGTGGCAGTAAAGAGGCAAGGAACAATAATGTATCATTTCCTAATGTTGGGAAAGTATAATATTAATACATGTGGACAATGCGCAATTTACTCGAGACAGGATTTTTAAACCCAACCTCGATCAATTCCCAAGTACCAAGAACTACGCAAGAAAAACGTAATAATAATAATAATAATAATATTACTGATAATAGTACTAATACTACTAATAATAGTGATAATAATAGTAATAATAATAAAATACAATATTATGACATAGAATTGCAATATCATTGCTTTCAACTTAGGGGAGGGAGAGATAACCCTTCAAATTCTAACAATTTTAGAACAACCACGATTGGTTCAGCGTGTTAACTTTCACCACCAACCCCCCCCCCCCCGCTCGTCAGTGCAACATATATGTATGTAATTACAGCTGGTTATTAATCAATCTTTGAACCTACAAAACTTTGACATAAGACCACTGTCCGTGAAAGCTTTAAAATGAATGATCCAAGATATTCGCATATTTAGAGGGGTATATAGCCACCTGTTTGCTCCTGGTTTTTTTCTTCAAATTACTCCTCACCTGGTTTGTGACATCCGAAGAATACTTGGTATTTTTTGTTAGGGTACGGGAAGAGCAGCCTCGGGGGTGTGAAAAGCTACAGTTGCTAGTCAGCTAGTCATACTGCGAGAGGTGATGTACTAAATTGGCAAGCAATTGGGAAGGCATGGAGAAGCGCGAGTGTGTGTGTGTGTGTGGGGGGGGGGTGCGCGCTATGCAATTTTGACAGACGTGTCTCAAGCATATCTCATTATTTACGTCTGGGACCGACCTGTAACGTCACCATCAGCCCTTGCTCGGTTTAAGTTCGAAAATTGCAATGTCTATGCCAAAGGTCATTACATACAGTATGGCACTACGTTTCAAATTTCAGGCTGTGTTGTGTCAATCAAAGAGTTGAATTAATGAACAAGGAGGGGTGATTTTTTATACTCGCCAGCACAAAGTAACTGACTTCGAATAGAGCTGGGATTGTCGATAACCTCGTCAACTGAAAGGGAACCTTGATTCCGAGTTTGGTCACATTGGTTGTTTTGACTTTGTAATGCATTAGACCGACGGACTCGCATGGCGGACCTTTTGATATGTGTAATTAAATGACTTTCTTGTCATTTTTATACAATTAGGATATCAAGTGTACCACTCTTGGGAATAGTACCAGCAGTTGTGATTACAGAGGCCTGTACAAGGCAGTAGGGATGGTGCTGACGGCGCGTATTTTTTTATCAGTATCTAAAAGATTGTCTAACAGTTTTTTTTATTAATGTGCCACTAATTCATTGTTACTTCTATCTTTGTTGGAGGGGAGGGGGTAAAACAATTACGATCGAATTTAGAAATAGTTTTAATTTTATGTGTGCGTGTCCCTATTTCAGACTACAAAGCTCTTGTAAGGTTTGCATATCTGATGATTATCTATATTCACATCTTGAATGAATTTACAAATAAAGTGAAAAATTGTCATAAATCACATTTTTAAAAGAAAATAAAAGAAAAGCAATACCCAACCCAAGATAAAAAAAAGTTATTGAAAATTAAATATTTTTCTTGCCCCTCAAGTTCAAGTGGAAGTTAACATACAAATGTCTTACTGATACACAGTTGGTATATTTTGAAGGATAAGCTTAAACATTTTGGACATTTAAAGACCCTTTACCGAAAGAAGGAATTATTTGTTGGAATCGAAGTACGAAAGAGGATGGTATCATGTTATACTATGTCCATATTTGCAATATCGAATAAGTATTATTTGGTTAGGTACGCACCTTATTCATGATTACAAACTTTGCTTAGAATGACCAAATCTTAGGTCAAAATATCAAAAATCTTGAGCTCGCGCTTTGCTCTTGCGTCAAATGATTAAGAAGATGGCCACCTTATTCATGATTATCAAAAGTACGTATAATGTCCAAGTCTTAGGTCAGAATGTCCACTATTTTCAGCTTGCACTTCTCGCTCGCATCAATTGTTCAGATAGATACCCATCTTGTTCATGGCTACATAAAGCGCTTAGAATGTCCAGTTTTTGGTCGGAATACCACAAATTTTCCACTCGCGCTTCGCCATCGCATTAAATTTTTATTCCAATACCCATCCTCTTCATAATTATCAAAGGGGCTTAGCACGTCTAAGTTTTTGGTTCAGCTCCTGCTTTTCTCTGGCATCAATCGTGTAATTAAAATTTTCAGGTTTAAATTAGAAAATACCCCAATAATTCAGTTCGTGTTTAGCTTGCATCATTTTTTTTGGCCTTATGGAAAAAAAATCTTCCCAAGATTGTGTATAAGAATAAAGCTAAGATTATGATAACCCGTTAGTCTTTAGTAAGGACTCCAACCTCAAAAACAACAACATTAATATCAGCTTTTAACGGCCGATCGGAAAAAAAATATATTTGAAAATATTTGTTCCGCCCCCCCCCCCTATTTGCGAAAGCCGGTTCCGCCCTTGATTTCAACCAATGAATTTTTAATTTACCATAGCTTGAGCAAAATGCGCAAGATGGCAATTACTGTTTAATGATAGCAACCTATTCAATTTTGTCTTATTAATGTCCTGACAGGTTTAGAATCAGACCCTACATAATTTGGGGGATATTTCTTTGTTAATCGTCTCGTCAAAGGGCCTTTGACAAACATTATAACAATAACATTCTTGATGAAGCTGCATTAAAAAGTAACAATGAAAGTTTGAAAGAAAACTATAACGTTGCACTATCTTTTTTAATTTTACATAACGAATCTCGGTATTTTCCAACCTAATATCGTGAATAAAACAACACATCCAACCCTAATTGTATTAAATTCTACAGCGCATCACCTGGTTTTAGGCATCCGACGAATGTTTGATATAAAGTTTGCATTGTAGAAAACCGGCAGCTTTGTGGTCGACGATTTCGTAAGCGCAATCGTACATTTTTGTCATAGTGGTCGAGCTGAGGTATGAAATGTATTTTCTTCGAACCAACGGGAATTTTATCATGGGCTTAACTAATATTTTGATAAAGGTTAAACAAACTCTATTCAGTAATTACGTGCGTGAGGAAATTTTCCTCCATCTTGCAGCATTTTATTTCTTTTCCTTATTCATTGCCCTTTTGAAGAATAAAATGCAACTTTACAATTAACGAGTTTTAACATGGCTGCATTCTCACTGCGTAATTGAACCACTATTATTCCATTTAACATAAAATGGATACATTCATGTTTTAATGCCATTTTCATGACAAAAATGGTAGCGACATTAGTGTCGTATTATTGCTTACTCATACTCCTCCAACCTCTTTGGCATTTTGACGTTACATGGTTAAAAAACAACAACAAAGTATCGGATATAGCGTAGAGTCAAAAGAAACAGTCTTTAATAGGAATGTGATTATTATTTACCCCCAGTAATCAGGCTTGCCATTATTTTTTCCCCACATTTCAGCGAACTGTTTTGTTTCTTTCTTTAGTTGTTCATCCATTTTATATTCGTTATTTCAAACGTCTCACCTGGTTTGTGGCATTCGACGAAGATTTGATATTTGGCTGAGATGCAAAATGTGTTGATTCTGGTTTATCAAAATACTGAATAAAAGACACATCTTAGTCATACTGAGCGTGTTGTGATGTAAATAGAGATCCTACTAGGTTTGCTACCATTATCATATATGCTCTTGAAATATTTTGTATCAAAGTCTAGGAGTACAGATTCCTGTAAAAGTACAGTGCACGCTAACTGCCACTTGACGTATTGACCTTTACCGTCCACGCCCCCTCCCTTTTCATTATAGCCCTTTAAGACAACAAGCATTCAGTCTTACGATATTTTGAACTAATTAAGTGTTAATAGAGCAATTGATTTCTATAAAACACAAACACTAAAACACATGTCAAACAAACAACGCAATTCAGTACATTTTTTTTGAGAGAATGCCATTTTTTCAGAAAATTTAACATTGCACATTTAATCAAGAACAACATTAATTCCAATATTATCCGAATGATCTCCAGCAGACGTATGATAGCGCCATGCGTACTGTATTCTTACATGGAAGTAAAAGTGACTGGTTCCGCACAACAATTGGTGTGTGCCAGGGATGTCTCTTTGCACCCACCCTACTCTTCTTGGAGAGGATAATGTTAAATGCGATTCAAGATCACGTAGGTACAGTATTCATTGGAGGAAGACAAATTATGATATGAGATTTGCGCATGACATTGACGGACTTGATGGGGAGAAGGTCAACTCGTCAGCTTAGTAACTAACACAAGTAAATAAAGCATCCACAGCATATGGAATGCCCAACAATCAATGGGACAGCATGAGAGGAAGTAAGTCCTTCAAATATGAATGATCCATTATTAGTCCAGTCAATATAGGGTTTGACCCACCACTAATTGCAACACGAGATATTCCACTGCAATGCTTTCAAGGAAGGTCCCCTAAACAACATACTAAAAGTCCCAAGAAATCCAAGCAGTGGAAATTTATGAAATTTGCATATTATGCAAATTAGCCATAAAAAGTTAGAAAAATAAGGAAAATAGCCCAAAGATTACAAATTGAGTGTCCAAAACAATTCAATTTGAGCGAGAATTCATGATAAATAACTGTATTCAATGTTTTTTGTCAAACGTGCAAAAAAATCTACCTCATTTGCATAATATGCAAATAAGCATCCTTATATGGAAAAATGTAAAGGTATTGTGATTTTTCTCTCATTATCTGCTTGAAAATTTCATTAATGTTGGAATTTACATGCTGCTATCACTAAGGACGTTGAATACATTTGTATTTAGCTTAGTGTCTGTAGTGTAATTTGCATATTATGCAAATAAAAGTATCTAACATGTTATAAATATTCAAGAAAACACTCTGGTGATACATCCCTCAAAAATTGCAAGTATTTTATCTATTGATATTGAAATATGGCAATACCTTACAGGAAGGTTTCCTAAACACCATATTAAAGGTCCTTAAATATACAATCATATAGGAAAATCACAAAATTTGCATTTTATGCAAATTAGCCATAATAAATTACAAATAAGGAAAATAATCAAAATATTGGAAATCAAGTGCAGAAATCAATACGAATTGAACTGAAGCCCATGATAAGTTTTACAAATTTATTTATTTTTTAAATAAAAAATCGTAAATAAATCTACCTCATTTGCATATATGAGCATCTTTATATGGAAAAAAATCCAGAAATTTTGATTTTTCTCACAAAAACAGTTATGAAAACATTTCAGTCTGGATCAATATGATGTGATCACTAAGAATGGCAAATACATTAATAATCAGCTTAATATCCGAAGTGTAATTTACATATTATGCAAATAAGCATCCGACATTTAATAAATATTCAAGGAACACATAAGTGATACTTTCCTCTAAAATTCCATATAGATTATGTGTATTAACCATGATGACCTTCCCTACACTTCTTGCTTGGTTGATGTTGACTTTTGTCATGAGCAGTTACCCCACTCATATTGTACAATGATGAGTCCATTCTACATAGATCCCACTGCTTGAATGCTTCATTATTTCCATCCAAGTCTTGCTCTCTTCTTGACTTTGTAGAGACTTTGCGTTTCTTGCGAGTATAGTCCACGCTAGCAACTCCTGGATTGCCAAGTGATCAGCACAAGATGTCACACCCGTACAAATAAAAGCCCAGTAGCTTCGAATATTTGGTCTTTGTAGCCATGGACCTATTGTTATAGGTCCATGTTGTAGCACACCATTAGCTTATCAACTTGGGGTCCTTGTATTTAAAGCGTTTAACGATAAATCTCCACCCTACATCTCAGAGCTCTTATCTCAGCATAGACCAACACGCAGTCTCAGATCAGCAGCTCAAGCATTGCTGAGGGAATCTCTCAGCCACACAACCTGGGGTGACAGAGCCTTCTACATCTCTGGACCAAAGTTGTGGAATAGCCTTCCCCAATTTATCAGGAGAGCAGAGACCCAATCAACTTTTGAGTCTTACCTGAAGACCTTTCTGTTCCCCACTCCAACATTATCCCAATACAAGAATAACTCACTTGTAGCATTACTAGGACAGTACTTGAACTGAATGATGATCCTAAGCACTGTTTGAAGACATTGAAATTTGTGAGATATTTCCTATTTTTGAGCAAGCGCCATGAGCGCCCAGCTGTGGCGGATACCGGCGTTTACAAGAACCCATCATCATCATCACTTGTCTTGGTGGTGAATATGAGTACTTGCTTTGATCACAAGATCTCTGGGCATGCTTAATAAGAGTAACAATGGGCATTTGCCTATACGAGCGACATGAAAGCCATAAATTCATGATGAAGGCCTAAAGTGCATTATAGGCATCTTTCTCAGATACAGGAATCGAGATTAGACGTTCTTGCTGAATCCAGTTGCTGCTTCATGATGAAGCATCCATGTTCTGTTCATTCCTCTTTGATAAATCTCCTATGGCATCCATCTCCAAATATTAAAGCTATAGTTTCTAAGTAAGTCCTGATATTTATGATAAACAGAAATTCCTCAGTGAGACAATGAACAAACCAGATGGAGGACTAAGCCAGATTATTGCCTTTCCAACAAGAGGACACAACATAATGGAACATCCTTAACATCACCATCAAATACCATCCAACATTGATTACACAGTGTGTACCACTTCCAGGATTTATTTGCCACAATGTGCTACTCATGGGTATACTGTGAGGTTATCCAGAGGAATAAACATTTTATGGTACGACTAAGGATGTTCTTCTGGAGGAATGCTGACTTTAATCACGTTAATAGTGTCATGCAGATGTACTTTGTACAGTCATACAACTCTCTGTACTGAAATCCGACAAGTCGAGCATAGGAGACTGTATGCCAATCAAGAGGACTTTAACAAGAACACACCGTCAACCATGTCTTCTTCCGACACAAGTTGCCTCAATGAAACAATGGACATAAGTTGTGTCGGAAGATGTCAAGAGTTTTAGAGAAAGGCTAGGAAGGCTTGCACATTTTAGAGCTCCAAAAGCATCAGTAAGGTAAAGCTCAGAATTGCTACAATGCATTAAAGAGGACCATAAGAGGGTTTGTAGACAAGCCTATAATACATAATTTGTTGACCGGGTTGACAATGATCCAGGCTGTAACAATTAGCATGTTGGGAGCCCTTAATATCAATAGCTATGACTACATTGGAATATCATTATTAAAGGAAGGCAAAGATTTTTAGTCTTAGTATTCACCACTGATCATGATGATGATGACGCTGAAGTCCTGGGACCCAGTCCTGACCCAGATATGGCCAGATAACATATTGTTTAGTCAAGCAGGTGTAGCCAGACTACTGAATAAATTGTTAAAGAAAACAACCTGCATGAAGCTACTAGGCCAGACGGAATCTCTGCTGCACTTCTTAATGAGACTACTCATCAGATCTTACCTGCCATAAGTTTGCTTTTCCTGGCCTCCTTTTATCATGTTTATGCGGTGAAATTTCAAGAAAGTCTAAGTCGTTCCCAACCATATATGAAAGGGTTGTCAACTCTAACAAACTACGCACCAATTCAAACACTGTGCTTTGTTCTTGCCAATCCCATCATCTTGTCAGACTAACGCTTAGGAAGCAAAGAATATATTTCCAGTATTTTTCCTTGAATATAAATCATATTAGGATAGATTTGAATGCTTAGTGATAGCAGCATATTAATTTGAAAAACTGAAATGTTTTCACTGCAGTCAATGTGATAAAAATCAAAATTTCTTGACATTTTCCATATAAGGTTACTTATTTGCATAATATGCAAATGAGGCAGATTAGCTAGCTTTCTTAAATAAAGACATTGAACTTATTTATTCATCATGAACTTTTGTTCAAAATTACTTGCTGTGGACATTTAATTTAAGTAATCTTTGGAATAATTTCCTCATTTTCTTTTTTTTTAAAATGGCTAATTTGCATAATATGCAAATTAATTTTCAGGCATTGTGATGAATTATCATGCTTAGTGATATAGTAGCATATTAATGTCAACATTAATGAAATGTTTTCAAGCAGTCTATATGAGAAAAATCACAATATTTTGACATTTTTTCCATATAAGGATGCTTATTTGCATAATATGTAAATGAGGTAGAAATTTTTGCACTTTTGATTAAAAACATTGAATTCAGTTATTTATCATGAATTTCCATTCAAATTAAATTGTTTTGGACATTTAATTTGTAATCTTTGGACTATTTCCCTTCTTTTTCTAATTTTTCATGGCTAATTTGCATAATATGCAAATTTCATAAATTTCCACTACTTGGATTTCTTGGGACTTTTAGTATGTTGTTACGGGGACCTTCCTGGAAAGCATTTCAGTGGAATATCTCGTGTTGCAATTAGTGGTGGGTTACCCCCCTATTCTGGCTAGATTGACTGGACTATATCACAGACGAAGGTTGAAGGCATGGCCCTGGGAAGGAAAAAAAAATCGTTGGGGGTACTGCGTGTATCATTCTCCATATCCATATATAGGAAGCATCCCCAGGTATTCTTGAATATGTGTAAATATTGAACAAAAATGTAATGAGATTCCCTTCATTATATGTAGTAAAACCTTTTTTGGCCTTTCAAATTTCTTATGACAAATTTGACCTCCATTTTGAGGTGAAAACACTTTTCCCCGCTTTTCAAATTTCTCGGGACCGATTTGACTTCCATTTAAGTGAAAACCTTTTCTTTTTGGCTTTTCAAACTTACATCAGCACCCCACCAACCCCCAAAAAAGGCACTGGTTGAAAGTCTGAGATCTTAGTAAAAATGGCTCAATCAAGAACTGTATCGGCAAAACTGAAAATTATCCGGAAAGACAAAAATATCGCGTTGCACTCCAAGATCAATTTATTGCACTGTCTCTCACTCATTTTTCTGTATTCCTGTTAAACGTGGACACTCACAGTAAAACAACATACAATGATCCTTGCTACTGAAATGAGATGCTACGGGAATATTCTCACGATAAAACTACACAGATCATGTGACTAACGAAGGGACGGGGCATTTCATATCATGCCGCTCACGGGAAACGTCACGCTTCACCCTAGGGTAAATGCGGGTGGGTTTGCGGGTAAAGGGAGACGGTATACATGCGGGCGAATACCCGAGGATAATAACCCGCACGTTCTTCGGTCAAACAAGTAGTCTAGAAACATTCGCTCGAAACTATATGATATTTCTATGACAATGGGCTGGCCACTTAGCAATAGACAAACCGACACATTTAAAATTGCAGGAAGTAAATTCTTCGGATACTATTTTTTTTGTCTTCTCGGAGGGGGTGTGATTTACTAAAAATTGCATCCTCGACGTACATTTATTGGTCTCTTTGAGGTTATATGGAACATTTCCCTTTAACCCCCCCCAAAAAAAAAAAAAAAAAAAAAAAAAAAACTCGAGTGGATTACACGGCCGAATCTATTGCGGATAGCTTCAAGGGAGTTGCGTAAGTAATTTTGATTCTGTTTTCTGCGTTAACTACATTTCGTCATTAAACATTTAATGTCTCACCTGGTTTGTGACATCCGACGAATATTTTGGGATGTTGTAGATGATGACTGTGTAGATTTGGAGATTAGGAAGGAGTAAGCACAATTGAGCACGAATGTCATGTCGTACGAGTTGGTATATTTGAAAGAGATCCCACCATTCTGCTCACCGTATCCAATTTGATGAAGAAGTTAATAGATAGCTTACTTGGAGTGTGTATGCAGACATCATTGAAAACAGAACAGTTCATTCCAACGGCCTTTTGACCGTTTTGACGTTGATTGGCTCTTTCATTGATATTCGAGTTATCTTGCATCATTGAAGACAGAACAGTTCACCAGTTCATTTGAACTGCAATCTGGCCGCTTGACGTTAATTGACTATTTCATTGATCATTGAATTAACTTGCCTAATAATGTGCAGAGAAAATAATCACTTTAAATAAAAGTAATAATTTTTTTTTCAGAGTTTAATGATTAGAGCAAATAAGGGTAGATCTGATTGTTTCTGGGTTGTTCAATTTTGCCGATTCCTTTCTTTCTTGAAGGAAAATCTTTAGGGGGAATGTAAATATTTATTTTCTTGTCCTTTATTACTTCGAGGCGAGAGAAAAATGATCATTTGTCCTTATTTGAGGAGGTTAATAAATAAATAACTTAATTAATTGACTAATAAATAAGTAGTAGTAGTAATATCAGTAGTAGAACTAGTCATAATTATACGAGTCACAGTCTACCCCACACCCCTTGCCGGCCCTCGACCCCATGAAATATATTTCTGTAAGTACCATTGCATGGGAACTAAATGCATACTAGTATGTTATCTTCCCGTCCATAAAAAAACATGAAAGTTATGTTCTTGTAAATGATTTAACTTCCTTGGTTATTAATGAGATATTAATAGCTGCGTAGACAGGTAAAGTGTTGATCAAATCTTCAAGTGTATATCGAAATATGATGCTTTAGCCGGCTGAACGCGTTTGAGAGTTGGATGTTAGACAAACAAATGCAGCTCTGGCATTGGTTGTTCTCCTTTGCCGCCGTAATACAATAGGCAGGTTCTGGAATATTTGTAATTGATCCTGTTGATAATGTACTTTCTTTCCGTGACTGATTATCTAGTAAAGAAATGATCGGTAAGCACATCCACCCACCATTCGTTTATATTTACTTCCTTCCTTTTTCGTAAGCTCATTTTTAATTGAAAACTCGGCAGAGTACAAGCACGTAGCTAATTCATCACAGGATGTTTGGTTTGAGGAGCAGCAATTTTGGAAAACGGTAAATATAAACCCTGCTGAATATTGCTCAAAGTTTGCAAGTATGAATTATTGTTTTCAAAATTGAAACTTTAATACAAATTATGAGTATTACATTACCTAAAGCCTGACTTAGATTTTGAATCTTTGAACAGAAACCGTTCCGTAGAATCACGTAGAATCACGTAGACAGTAATTCATATTACATTAGAAGTATGTAACCCATCATTGAACCTTGTATAAATTAAAGCATATTCATATCTTTTTCGAGAGTTTGATCAATCTCACCTGGTTTGTGGCATCTAACGAATGCTTGGTATGTGTTTGACATTGTATCATACGTGCATAATCGATGCATGTGTTACGTTCGTTAAAAGCAAAATTGTACACAATTGTCATAGTGATCGCGCTGAAATTAACATGTATCTTATATTTTTTGTGAGGCTTCATTTTTCTTCTACATATTGATGAATTGTGTTTAAACCTAGATCAGTCAATATCACTCCAAGTTAAATAGTTATCAGTTTTGGGAAGAGCTTCGGATTGAACTAAGTATCATTTAACTTAAGTTGAGCAACTTATCAACACAAAAGGTGAAGGATGGAACAAAACCTTCATCATTGACTTTGAAAGTAGCCCGTGACAGCAAAAGGATTGGAGAGAGTCTCTATGGATGAATAAGATTGAATCTTTGATGGATTGGCTAATACTGACATCAGGAAAGTGAAAAGAATCGAAACGATCAACTGTCATGAAAACATGAATGCGGGTCAGTATAATCTTGAATATTGTATTATCATCATTATTATGAGGTGCGGTGTACCGCAAGGTTCTATATTGGGTCCATTATTATTTCTGATTTATATTAATGATATTTGTTTGGTATCAAACACATTGAATTTATTTGCTGATGACACAAGTGTTTTCCTATCACACCATGATATTGATATCTTAGAAAACACCATTAATGTCGAACTTAATATTATGACATAGAATTGCAATATCATTGCCACCAACTTTGGGGAGGGGGAGATAACCCTTCAAATTTTAACAATTTTAGAACAACCACGATTGGTTCAGCGTGTTAACTTTCACCACCACCCCTCCCATGATTCATCCCCACCACTCGTTAGTGCAACATATATGTATGTAATTACAGCTGGTTATTAATCAATCTTTGAACCTACAAAACTTTGACATGAGACCACTGTCCGTGAAAGCTTTAAAATGAATGATCCAAGTTATTCGCATATTTAGAGGGGTAGCCACCTGTTTGCTCGTGTTTTTTTCCTTCAAATTACTCCTCACCTGGTTTGTGACATCCAAAGAATACTTGGTATTTTTTGTTAGGGTACGGGAAGAGCAGCCTCGGGGGTGTGAAAAGCTACAGTTACTAGTCAGCCAGTCATACTGCGAGAGGTGATGTACTAAATTGGCAAGCAATTGGGAAGGCATGGAGAAGCGCGAGTGTGTGTGTGTGGGGGGGGGGGGGGTGCGCGCTATGCAATTTTGACAGACGTGTCTCAAGCATATCTCAATATTTACGTCTGGGACCGACCTGTAACATCACCATCAGCCCTTGCTCGGTTTAAGTTCGAAAATTGCAACGTCTCTGACTATAAAGTTCATTACATATGGCACTAAGTTTCAAATTTCGGGCTGTGATGTGTCAATCAAAGAGTTGAATTAATGAATAAGCAGGGATGATTTTTTAGACTCGCCAGCACAAAGTAACTCATTTCGAACATGCAAGCATAATAGAGGATGTTCGTTTATAGGTCTTTAAAAATCATAAAACCTGTTGAGAGTGTAGGTGCTGGGATTGTCGGTAACCATGTCAACCGAAAGGAAACCTTTATTCTGAATTTGGTCACATTGGTTTTTCTGACTTTGTAATGCATTAGACGGACGGACTCGCATGACGGACCTTTTGATATGTGTAAGCAAAGGACTTTCTTCATTAAAAAAAATATATAATTAGGATATCAAGTGTTCCACTATTGGGGATGGTACCGGCAGAGGTAATTACAGTGGCCTGTGCAAGGCAGTGGGAGGGTGCTGATGGCGCTTGTTCTTTAACAATATCAAAAATGTCTAATTATTATTGTTTTTATTGTGCCACGAATTTATTGTTACTAGTATATCTTTTTTGGAGGGGGAGGGGTCAAAATAATTATAATTGGATTCAAGAATAATTCTAATTTTATGTGTGTGTCCCTTTTTAAGATTCCAAAGCTGTTGCAAGATTTGCATTTCTGAAGATGATCCATATTCATATCTTAAATCAATATACAAATAAAGTAAAAAAGTGTCATAAATCACATTACTGTAAGAAAACAAAACAAAAACAATACCTAACCCAAGAGAAAAAAAAGTTTATTGAAATTAAAATATTTTTCGTACCTCCCTCAAAAAAATCCCAAAGTTTAAGTGGAAGTTAACATATAAATGCCTTACTAAAACACAGTTGGTATATTTTGAAGGATAAGCTTACAAATTTTGGACATTAGTTTAAAGACCCTTTACCAAAAGAGGGAATCATTTTTGGGGAACCGAAGTATCTACGATATCGTAAAGAATAATGTAGAAGTTGGAATCATTACGGTCAAAATCCTTTGTTTACATATTATACTATGTCCATATTTGCAATATCGAATAAGTAATGTTTGGTTAGGTACGCATCTTATTCATGATTACAAACATTGCTTAGAATGATCAAATCTTAGGTCAAAATATCAAACATTTTAAGCTCGCGCTTCGCTCTTGCTTCAAATGTTTAGGTAGATGCCTACCTTATTCATGATTATCCAAAGTACTTATAATGTCCAAATTTTAGGTCAGAATGTCCACCATTTTCAGCTTGCGCTTCTTGCTGGAATCAATTGTTCTAATAGATGCTCATTTTGTTCATGGCTACATAAAGTGCTTAGAATGTCCAGTTTTTGGTCGCAGTATCACAAATTTTCAACTCGCGCTTTGCCCTCGCATTAGATGTTTACTTAAATACCCACTCTGTTCATAATTACCAAAAGTGCTTAGTAGTTAGTATGTCTAAGTTTTTGGTTCAGCTCCTGCTTTACTCTGGCATCAATCGTTTAATTGAAATATTCAGTTTAAATGCAAAAATACCCCAATAATTAAGTTCGTATTTAGCTCGCATTATTTTATTTGGCCTTATGAAAAAAAATACTTTCCTAGCTTGTGTGTAAGAATGAATCTAAGATTATGATAACCCGTAAGTCTTTAGTAAGGACTACAACCTCAAAACGATAACAATAATATCAGCTTTTAACAGCCGATCGGAAAAAATATGCATGAAAATGTATTGTCCCCCCCCCCCCCTCCTTTGGCGAAAGCTGGTTCCGCCCCTGATTTCAACTTATGAATTTTACATTTACCATAGCTTGAGCCAGATGTGCAAGATGGCAATTTTTTATAACAACAATGATAGCCACCTATTCTATTTTGTCTTAGTAATTTCCTGACAGGTTTAAAATCAGATCTTATATAATAAGGGGGATATTTCTTTGTTAATCGTCTCGTGACAGGGCCTTTGACAATCATTATGACAATACCATTCTTGATGAAGCTGCATAAAAAAGTAACAATTAAAAATGGAAATAAAACTATTACGTATCACGATTTGTAAAATTTTACATAACGAAATAATCTCGGTATTTTCCGACCTAATATCGTGAATAAAACAACACATCCAACCCTAATTATATTAAATTATACAGCGCATCACCTGGTTTTAGGCATCCGACGAATGTTTGATATGGGGTTTGCATTGTAGAAAACCGGCAGCTTTGTGGTCGACGATTTCGTTAGCGCAATTGTACACTTTTGCCATAGTGGTCGAGCCGAGGTATGAAATGTATTTACTTCGAACCAACGGAAATTTTATTGTTGGCTTAACTGATATTTCAATAAAAGTTGAACAAATTATATTCAATAGTTTTGTGCGTGAGGAAATTTTCCTCCATCTTGCAGCATTTTAATAACCCCCATCCTCTCTAGGGATTAATGAAATTATTCAAAATATTGTTTTTCCTTATTAATTGCCCTTTTGAAGAACAAATGCAACTTTATCATTAACGAGTTTTAAAATGGCTGCATTTCACTACGTAATTGAACCACTATTATTTCATTTAACATAAAATGGATACATTCATATTTTAATGTCATTTTCATGACAAAAATGGTAGCGACGATAGTGTCGTATAATTGCTTACACATACTCCTCCAACCTCTTTGGCATTTTGACGTAAAAAGGTTTCAAAAAAAAAAAATATCGGATATCGCATAGAGTCAAAATAAACAGTCTTTAATAGGAATGTGAGTATTATTTTCCCCCAGTAAATCAGGCTTGCCATAATTTTTTTTCTTCACATTTCAGCCCCCCTTTTTTTTCTTTAGTTGTTCGTCCATTTTATATTCGTTATTTCAAACGTCTCACCTGGTTTGTGGCATTCGACGAAGATTTGATATTTGGCTGAGATGCAAAATGTGTTGATTCTGGTTTATCAAAATCCTGAATAAAAGACACATCTTAGTCATACTGAGCGTGTTGTGATGTAAATAGAGATCCTACTAGGTTTGCTACCATTATCATATATGCTCTTGAAATATTTTGTATCAAAGTCTAGGAGTACAGATTCCTGTAAAAGTACAGTGCACGCTAACTGCCACTTGACGTATTGACCTTTACCGTCCACGCCCCCTCCCTTTTCATTATAGCCCTTTAAGACAACAAGCATTCAGTCTTACGATATTTTGAACTAATTAAGTGTTAATAGAGCAATTGATTTCTATAAAACACAAACACTAAAACACATGTCAAACAAACAACGCAATTCAGTACATTTTTTTTGAGTGAATGTCATTTTTTCAGAAAATTTAACATTGCACATTTAATCAAGAACAACATTAATTCCAATATTATCCGAATGATCTCCAGCAGACGTATGATAGCGCCATGCGTACTGTATTCTTACAGGGAAGTAAAAGTGACTGGTTCCGCACAACAATTGGTGTGTACCAGGGATGCCTTCTTTCACCCACTCTTCTCTTCTTGGAGAGGATAATGGAAAATGCAATTCAAGATCACATAGGTACAGTATTCATTGGAGGAAGACAAATTATGATATGAGATTTGCGCATGACATTGACGGACTTGATGGGGAGAAGGTCAACTCGTCAGCTTAGTAACTAACACAAGTAAATAAAGCATCCACAGCATATAGAATGCCCAACAATAAATGGGACAGCATGAGAGGAAGTAAGTCCTTCAAATATGAATGATCCATTATCAATATATAGGAAGCATCCCCAGGTATTCTTGAATATGTGTAAATATTAAAAAAAAAATGTAATGAGATTCCCTTCATTATATGTAGTAAAACTTTTTTTTGGGCCTTTCCAAATTTCTTGTGACCAATTTGACCTCCGTTTTGAGGTGAAAACACTTTCCCCGCTTTTCAAATTTCTCGGGACCGATTTGACTTCCATTTTGTAGTGGAAACCTTTCCTTTTTTCCTTTTAAAACTTACATCAGTACCCCACTAACCCCAAAAAGGGCACTGGTTGAAGATCTGAGATCTTAGTAAAAATGGCTTAATCAGCAACTGTATCGGCAAAATCTGGAAAGACACAAATATCAAGTTGCGCTCCAAGATCAATTTACTGCACTGCCTCTCAATATCATTTTTTCTGTATGCCTGTAAAACGTGGACACTCACAGTAAAACAACATACAATGATCCTTGCTACAAAAATGAGGTGCTACGTGAATATTTTCACAATAAAACTACACAGATCATGTGACTAACGAAGGGAATGGCATTACATATCATGCCGCTCACGGGAAACGTCACGCTTCACCCTAGGGTGAATGCAGTTGGGTTTTTCAGGTAGAGGGCGACGGTATACCTGCGGGCGAATATCCGAGGTGAAACAAGTTGTCTATAAACATTTGCTCGAAACTATAGGCGATTTCTCTGACATTAGACAAACCGAAATATTTAAAATCAAAGGGATAAAATCTTTCGGCTACTGGTTTTTTGTCGTCTTCTTGGAGGGGGTGTGATTACTAAAATTGCATCCTCAACGTATATTTATCGGTGTTTTTTAGGTTATATGGAACATTTTCCTGCAAACCCCCTACTAGCACCCCCCAAAAAAAAGGACTTGAGTGGATTACACGGCCGAATCTATTGCGGATAGCTTCAAGGGAGTTACGTAAGTAATTTTGATTCTGTTTTCTGCGTTAACTAAATTTCGTCATTAAACATTTAACGTCTCACCTGGTTTGTGACATCCGACGAATATTTTGGGATGTTGTAGATGATGACTGTGTAGATTTGGAGATTAGGAAGGAGTAAGCGCAATTAAGCTCGAATGTCGTGTCGTACGAGCTGGTATATTTTAAAGAGGTCCCACCATTTTGCTCACCGTATCCAATTTGATAAAGAAAATTTTGTTTTATTTATATTTGTTTTACATTTGATATACATTACAGACCTGTAGAATTCTCTTCCACAGAGTTTGAAAACCCAGACTTCGGTGACCACCTTCAGGAGCAGCCTGAAAACATACCTGCCTACATGTAAAAGTGTTTTTTGATAGACATCGACTTATTATTCAAACATGTATTACATGTAAATTGTTTTAGTTGTTGTTCTTCCCTGAAGCAGCTTCAGCATCTAATCAAGATGTAAAGTGCGCTATACAAGTTTTATCATTATCATTATTATATGTATTATATCTTTATATTTAAATTCATCGGGTAAAAAGAAAAGGGAAAACCGATCCCAGTGGTTTCATGAGATGCCAATACCTTTAAGACATAAAGATATTTTTCCTATGAATATACCTAATAAATTATACGATATAATGTAGACTGTGATATGTCAATATGTAATTACCTATGGTGGGCTTTGGGCAGACACTATTCTGTCCGATCCATATTCCGTCAGAACATTCCAAAGGGTACCATCCAGAACCCTCGTTACATGTTACGTTGATATTGTCACCTTCTTTGTATGAGAGACGTGGGTTCTGATTGGTTGAGTTAGGTGGTACGGCTGGGGCACTGCAGTAGGCGTGGCGATGGGCGGTTACTGCAACGAAATCATTAAACGGGTGCTATAATTCCAAAAGCCAGATTGATTGAAAATGATTGAGAATGTTATTTTTCAACATTTTTTCGAAATCGCACTTACACAAACAGAAAATAAAAGAAAAAAGGGGGAAAAACAGAAAACCCCCAGGAAAAAAGAAGAAGAAGAAAAAACACCGAATTTTTAATTTAGGATTGCATAGGAAGTGTAGTAAGCAAAGCTAAAGAATTATAATGTTATCTTGCATCACTTAATCTTAATACCAGTAATAATGATAGTAATAATAATGATAATACAGATAATAATAATAATGATAATAATTATGGTGATAAAATAATGATAACACTAATGATGATAATAATGAAAACATTACTACTACTAATATTAATGATAATAACAACAGCAATACTACTACTACTAATAATAATCATAATAATAATAGTAATTATAACGATACTAAAATCCCAAAGTCCCAACCCTGGACTTAGCTCACTGAAAATTCAGGCCACACTCTTTAAATGCGAATGAATTGTAAATATAGTGATCAAAATAAGAATGATGTTGATAATTACAATTATGTAGATAATGATGATGATGAGGATGATGATGATATTGATACAAACAACACTAGAACATTACGGCAGAAAAAGTAGTTATTACAATAACACCACCAACAACAATGATAATAATAATAATGTTGTAATAATAAAAATAATAACAATAATATTAATGATAATAACTCTGATTAGCAAATTAATGATAACAATGTGAGACAAAAGCCAACGATGTTAATAGAAAGTGCAATAGGAAAGAAATGCTGATGAAAAGGGGTAAATAAATCAAGAGTACCTGCAGCGGGTATTGTTACGTTGGACCTTGGACAGGAAACGACGGGTCCGCTCCACAAGCCTTTGTTATGACATTGAAGAGTAAAGTATTCATCACTTGCATCACATGTCACATTAATTCTGTCACCAAATGCATAGTTGAGACGAAGACGTTCCACCGATGCATCGTGAGGAATGTATGGAGCGCTGCAATTGATAGCTCCTATAAAGGGTGTAAGCAAAATAAGTAGGGGTTCGTGAAATATAAAGAAAAATCGCATGTTTCAACACAGAAATAACATTAGAAAATAAATAAACTGAATAGAATAAACGAAGGAATGACATGGGTATTCCCGTGGATCGGGGATAATATAATACCCTACACTATGCAGTATAATTATACATGTAACTTCCTGCATTACATTTTTTTTTTTTTTTGTTGGATTGGGTTGCATTACATTTTCACGTTATGGTTTTAGTCACTCACCGTTACCAACCCAAATGGCATCCCAGATTCCCATTATTTAGAACTTTTAATTACTGATCATAAAGAGACCTACCCTCGGAGAGTTGGCTGACTAAATAGTACTTTCCCTTTTTTTTAAATCAAACTCTGATAATTTCTGAAGTATTTATTCTTTTATTACATTTTTTAAATCAGGTAATTAATTATATGGTCAGTTTCCGCTATATACTAATGTCTTCATTAAAAGTCTGAACAATATCTTCATTATATTTATTTGTATTGATCATCATCTGAATTATTATCCTCCCTGCTCACGGCATGGTGGAGAACCCGGCAATTAAGATTTAACAAAGCCAACAATTAGTTGATAACATTCATACTGTAACTGAAGACTTGTTTGAGCGTTCAAAAAATAAAAACAAAGGTCTCGACAGGAATATAAAGTTTCATGTCGTGGCTTTAATTCTTCATTTCTTCTTAGCATTTTCTCTATACATCGACATGAAGCAAATTCCGTGAAAACTGTTGGTAGAACAAAATGATAGGAAAGTCATAAGTACAAGAACGATAAAAACTTTACATAATTTATGACTCTGAACATTACTTAAAATTAATCATATGACCTGAATGTAAATCACTATCCAGTTTCAAGATGATCTTATCTGACGTGTTAGCACGGAAAGCCTTTCACTAAATTGTATAAAACCAAAACTTCAGCAGTCAACAGTAAATAACACCTGTGGAATTCTTGTCCTTAATACTAACATATAATTGTCTCTTAGACATCATCAATTAGAATACACTATAGCTTATTGAAGTTTGAATAATGTGTACTTTATAAAAGATATGCAATTGACAAACATACTTTCTGTTATCTTTCTTCACATGTATGCATTAAGCCTGTCATGTAATCAAACTAAGTTAGAATCAGCCTTTCTTGCATTATAACATTCATATTTCTTAAATACATAAATCAATGTTTCTACTGACCTCTTTGCCTCCAGAAATCTTCTTATATAGGGCAATCCCATGTAGGATGCTTTAGAATTATTTTGATTCAAATTGGCTCAAAAGAATCTCCAGAACTGATTTCAATATCACATTACCTCAGCTGACCAAGAGATGGCGCTATTAATAAATTACCTCAGACAAGCCATACATAGCACATATACTATACATGCACAGTGTAAATACATAGAAAATGTGTGTGCTCACTCAAATAGTCTAGCCCTCAGACCCAATGAAATTCTTCAGTTTTAACACATTAAATCATTTGGTGGCTTTTCAGAAAAATTAAATATACAAAATTATCTTCAAAGCAGCTTTCATTACATGGCTCCTTTAAATTATCATTTCTAATTTACCAATATGCTCAGACAGAAAGCTGAACCTTATTAGCTTTAGTAAAGTAAATGTACATTTCATTATTGCTACACTCGCAAAGAACGACGTGAGATATCTTACAGCAGAAACAAATGTTAAATATTGTGCACTGATACTAAAATTTCACCTTTTTTTTTGTTATCAATACAAATTTTATGTTTTCTTTGAATAAAAAAGGCACAAGAAAAATAACTAAATCATCCGGTGCCCAAAGTTAACGTTACTACCAAATTCGGCATTTTATCAAGCCGACAGAATTTTGTTCAAATCAAAACCTGAATCTACGAAACTGTAAGATTCTGTAATTGAAAAGGTGATGACTACACCGTTTATCACGTCAATTATATACTGCTTGTTGAAAGATATGATACAATACATTCTTTCTATTTACACTATACTACCTATATATCATAGAACATTAGGCAATCCGAGGAGTTCCTTTGGGCAACTGTAATAGTCCAAAAGGTGAACTGTTGATATCACTAAATCATTATATCGTTATTATGTCAGAAATGTTCATAAAGATTCATAAAACTCACTTGCATACAATTTTGCATACAAAAAAAAATAAATTCTTTGGACAAACCTTTGTCGATCATTTGAAAACGCTATATACATGTATTACATGAACCTTCATTAGATGCACATTACAAGTGGAATGAAATCTAACATGACATATCAGTCATCGAAAAGGAAGCGCTTTGCATTATATGCCACACCACAGTATAACTAGTCTCAAAATTCAGACCTGATTAAGAATAATTCACAATTATGTTGTATTGTACTCGTATGATGTAGATCATTATGAGTTTAAAGAACAAGATTATATATCTCACTGAACATGAACATGTAGTCTGAATCAGACTCGAATACATGTATAAAAATATGATACATGTAACTCTTAGTCTGAATTTCAGACCTTAAAATGAATATTAAGTTACTCTTCAAATTTATGTCAAATGTTCATCCTTCTTCAACCATAAATGTTCATACAGTCTTCTCTGTAGATTCGAAATGCATCATTATCCAATCGGAGTATTAGAGTCTAAAGTAAATATGTTCCCAAAATATGAATGTCTCTCTGTTTCACAAACAAAAAATGAACGTTTCCTCTGATTCACGTTTTGACTGTATTTTCTGAGTTCACTTTATACAAATATCAATTAATAACGTATTTAAATGAAAGATAGCAAATCCAATTATGAAGTTTGCAAAAATCCTAATTAAATGTCTATAGGCTCTTTGGCTGGGAATTTATACTTGGTCTTCTTGCGCGATCAAAAGAACCAGTTTATGAATTGGGCGGTCGAGATGACACAGTGGAGAAACACGCTTTCCTTGATTGTTCAGTTTCGAATTACCTACTGCAATTTTCACTTTGCGAACATGAGTGTCACCAGAAGCATATGTTTCAACAATTCTCCCCAGAGACCACATATTTCTGGGAACATTCTCATCTTTGATTAACACAATATCGCCAACCCTCATGTCGCGCTGTGGAACAGTCCATTTATTTCTTGATTGAAGTTGACTCAGGAATTCCTTTCTCCATCGGGACCAAAACTCATTTGCTAGATGTTGAACCCTTCTCCAACGTTTCTTTGCGTATAAGTCCTCCCGAGGAAAAATACCAGGTGGCGGAAGTATTACCCTTGATTTTTGAGTCAACAATAGATTTGGAGTTATGGGCTCTAGGTGAGATGGATCGTTCAGGAATTCTACAGACAGTGGACGACTATTCACAATAGCTGCTGCCTCACATAGCAATGTTCGCAGTGAATCATCGTCCAGTTGCTGACTATTTTGACACAGCAATGCTTCCAAGACGAACAGTACGTATTTGCCTTTCCCAAGCTCCTCCCATGTGGCTTGAGTAGGGGAAGTTGAAGGTGAAGTCAAAGTAATCGCATCCTTCTCTGAGCAAATGCTGTTTAACTTTCTCATGATTCATCTCCTTCCAAGCTTTCACGAGTTCATTCTTGGCACCAACAAAATTTGTCCCTCTGTCCGACCTCAGTTGACGAACAGGACCACGAACAGAGATAAAACGTCGAAGGGCGTTAATGAAAGCATCAGTGGACAATGAGTTCAGTACTTCTATGTGGATTGCACGCGATGACATACAAGTAAAAAGAAGGCCATATCTCTTTACCTCCTTTCTGCCTTCTCTGATTATCCATGGTCCAAAGCAATCCATACCGCAGTAAGAAAATGGCGGTTCAGAGGCTAGACGATCCTTTGGTAGATCCGCCATTTTTTGTACCTGTGTTGGTCGTCGTAGTTTCCGACAGGTAACACATCGAGAGATGAGCTTGGATACAAGATTACTGCAACCCAATATCCAATAACCATGGGATCTGATACAGTTAGTAGTCATGCCTCTTCCCTGATGAGCAACTTCTTCGTGACAATGAGCTACAATCAGGTCTGTAACATGACTTTGAGGTAGGATGGCGGGATGTTTGTTTGTGAACGAAGTTTCAGACCTTCTCAAGCGACCTCCTACTCTCAGGATGTTCTCACCATCTAGAAATGGGTCAAGTTGATGTAGACGGCTGGTAGTCTTACAATGACGTCTCCTCTCACGAGAAGATGTCTGAGTGGCATTTTTCATAACTTCATGTCTTTGAATTTCATCATGGAATGCCTTTTTCTGCATATGCCTTATTATCTCCTTTTCTGCTTGGAGAAGTAATTCAGCAGACATAGGCTCAATAACTGTTTTCTTAGCATCGCTCCTCTGGTTAGCTCTCTGATGCTTCTGTTCACACCGTCTTCTTAAGTAGGACTTTAGTCTGAGACAATTTGCTACAGCCCTTCTGGTTTGATGCCAACTGGAAAATCGGTCTAGTCGTTCCAGCTCAAACTCATCATTCTTCTTGAAAGCAGCATTAGCTTGAGTTAGCTTCACTTCAGGGTCATTAGGAAGCATTTCGCCATCATCCTTACTTTCAATAGCTGGAATTTCCTTCTCCCATAGGAATTTGGGGCCAGTTAACCATCTCGATTGCTCTATCTGATTGACAGTGAGTCCTCTTGAAGCTGTATCAGCAGGGTTATTTTTGGTGTCAATATGATGCCACTGTGAAGGCATTGACTCGTCTCTGATCTGACTCACTCTATTGGCTACAAAAACATGATATCGTCTTGCTTCATTCTTAATGTAGCCTAAAACTACTCTGCTATCAGTCCAGAAGAAATGCTTGGCATTTACAAAATCGAGTTCATTTTGCAGAAAGGAACTCATTTTCACAGATAACAGGGCTGCTGTTAACTCTAGTCGGGGCACGGTTACTGTCTTGATAGGAGTGACCCTAGATTTTCCCATCACCAGGGTACAGTGCACCTTGTCTTCTTGATTTGTAAGTCTCAGGTAGGTACACTGCCCATAACCGGCGTTACTGGCATCACTGAAGTGATGAAGTTGCACATCTCTGGTTTCTCCAAAGTCTTTTGGTTTGTAGCATCTATCAATGGAGATGTACTGAAGTTGGAGAATGTCGGTCTTCCACTGTTCCCACTTAGCTTTGAGTGCATCTGATAAGGGGTCGTCCCATTCAGCAGAAGTTCGACACAATTCTTGGAGAATCAGCTTTGCAGGAAGTATTATGGGTGCTAATAGTCCTAGAGGATCATACACTGACATGACTGTAGACAGGATTCCTCTTCGAGTCAGTGGTTTATCCTGAAAGTTGATCCTGAATTGAAATTTATCTGATTCAATGCACCATTGGACTCCGAGAGCCTTTTCCACAGGCAAGGTGTCTTGCGAAAGATTCAATTCCTTGAGGTCCTTTCCTCTGTCATCAACTGGAACAGATTGCATTACCTTTCTGGAGTTAGATACTATCTTATGCAGGTGAAGACGTCCACGTTCACATATCTTTCTCGTCCTCATGATGAGATCAATGGCTTCATCTTCGGTTGATACAGATTTCAACCCATCGTCTACGTAGAAGTCGTTCTGTATGAAATCTGATGCATCATGTCCAAACTCATCTGCATAGTCTTTTGCAATCTGCTTCAATGCAAAGTTCGAACAGCCAGGCGATGAAGCGGCACCGAACAGATGAACGTTCATCTGGCAGTCACTAAGTCGGCGACTAACATCTCCGTTTAACCACCATAGAAACCGGAGATAGTTTCTATGCTCTTTGTTTACCTGGAATTGGTGGAACATTTCCTTCACGTCACACATGAAGGCCGTGACTTCTTTCCTGAATCGACAAAGAACACCGGTGAGGGTATTAGTCATGTCCGGTCCTGTTAACAAGTGAGCATTCAATGAAGTTCCTCTAAACTGCGAGCTGCAATCAAAAACAACTCTCAACTTGTTGGGCTGTTTCACTCCATGATGGGGAATGTACCATACTTTACCCTCTTCTCCTGATTCTGATGCGATCTCTGCATAGTTGCTATTGAAGAGGGTATTCATTTGTTTTGTGTATTGTTCATGATACGCAGGATCCTTCTTAAACTTTGTCTTGAGATGATTGAGTCTTTTCTCGGCAAGGACCCTATTATTTGGAAGAGTAGGATTTTCATCACGAAATGGCAGAGGCATCTCATAATGACCACTTTCAGACACATGAACTTGACGTTCCATTATCTCTAGAAATCTCAAGTCATTCCTCGAATATGGCCTTTGTCTTTTCTCTGGTGCAAAGTCTGCTTCTAAAAGACGTATGACTTGAGAAGGAGTGATCTCCTCCTTAATCCTTGATTGATGGCTGAAGGTAACTGTGGTTGGATGGCCATCTACTTGCAATTCTTCTGGAATAACGTGCACCATAACGCGATGACTGATTCCAATATGATCATGTGCACTGTCATGATAGTTGGGTTCCATTGTACCGACAACACTCCATCCAAGATCAGTTTGTAGTCCAAATGGTCCACCATCATCAGGGGAGCTTAACACAGCTCGCGGAGTGAGGGCCCTTGCACAATCATAGCCAATGAGAAGTCCAATCTCACAATCTTGGAGGGGAATCAAATGTTTGGCTATGTCGTTAAGATGAGGGTGCGCCTTAGCAATGTCTGGCGTTGGTATGTGTTCTCGATTTGCCGGCATAATATTCCGAGTGTAAGTTGGGGGCAAACAAATTTCTTCTCTTCCATTAAATGCTCGAACTTTAAGTCCACTGATCTTTTCACTCGAAATTCTCTCATTGGCCAGCGTCATGGTCGAAAGAAGCAAGTTGACTGCTATTCCTTCAATGCCCATTGCTTCCTTAGTCTTATCTAAAATGAAGCTAGTGTCTGACTGAGTGTCCAGCATAGCATACACTAACCTCTCCCCATGTACCGATTCATGCGATAGCCACACAGGAACTATAGTAGATGTCTTTAGAGATCTGTGATTGTCCTTCGTGGTTGAAGCATGAGATCTTGTGGTTTGAGTTTCCTCAGCTTCATTCTTTATGTCAACTTTCTTAGATTGTTGTCTTTCTGTCCAGTTTTCATCATGCAGAACAGTGGGGTGACGTCTTTTGCATGTTGAACATGATGACCTCTTCTTACAATTCCTAGAAAGATGACCGGACTTTAAACATCCGAAGCACAGACCATGATCGAAAACAAACTTGGTTCGGTGATCTAATGTCTGTGACATGAAGGATTTACAAGTAGCAAGATGATGTTCTCCCTTACAGTAGGTGCAAAGGGGTTTCCATTTTCCTTTCCTTCCATTTGCTTGCTGCCCCTGCACACTGGTTGATAATGTTCTCACATTAGAAGACTGCTGTCTCCTTTCTTTCAAGGGTGATGTCTGATTAGAAGTGATCGGATCACAAGCAATATCTGCCTCATTGCTGATAAATTCTGTGAAGACAGAAAAGGGAGGAAAGGATCCTCTGTCTTGCCGCCATTTGACTACATTCCTGCCCCATCTTGTGATTAGCCAATCAGGCAGTTTGCTCATCAATTTTTTGTTCTCTCTTTCATCATCCAAATGATGTAAGTGATGGACATATCTGGCTGCTGTACAACACTGGTGAAGAAAATCTCCAAATCTCCGAAGGCCTAAATAGTCCTTGGGGCTGATTCTAGGCCAGTCATCGAGTTTGTCCCGGAAGGCATTGGAAATAACAAAGGGATTTCCATATCTCTCTTGTAGCACCTTCATGGCTTCCAAATATGCAGCGTCATCTCCTAGCATGGAGTATCCTTTCACTAACACCAATGGTGCACCTTTAAGATACTTCAGCAGGAAGTAAAATCTCTCTCCGGCTGGAATACCGCGATGTTCGATGAGAGCGTCGTAACTTCGCTTCCATGATGTGAATTCCAGTGGATTGCCATCGAAAACTCCAGGCTCAGGTATTGGAAGTCTGTTCAAGCGAAGAAGTTCCGTCAAACTACTAGCAAGAGCAACTTCTTCTTTATGAAGGCTTGATGTATGCGCATTCTTGTGTGACACTGCTTCAGGATCATCGGTTGGTTCATCAATCCTTCTCATCGTGGTAATGTCCTTTTCCTTTGGAGAATTTACCTTCCTTGAATCGTCTACCCACTCTTGGCACAACTTTCGTGATGTTGACGAGACGGACAAGTGAGAAGTTCCTTTATGTGAAGACATTTCGCCTCGTAGTGCAAGAAGCGTCTTTAGAGTGTCCTTCATCAAGGAGGAATGTTCTTCTTCAATTTCATCCAATTTCTCCTCACTGCTATCATTAATATTTAAGGATGAAGATAATTCGGCTAAATTCTCCTGCACTGAGATGACATTGTCCATGGCTGCTTGCAAGTTATCACGGCCATCCTTTATCACCGAAGATTCAACATCATCTTCAACTAGAAGCTCTCTGAGTTTATTAGAAAGCCTTCTCCATTTGGTGAGAGAACTCTTCCAGGCTTTAAGCTTCGCATCCAACTGATTTTGAATTCCCTTTTCAGTCGGCTTCCTTGTTCTTACACTTGCATCACCACCGCCATTAGCTGTGACTTTCTTTAATTCAGCAGGCTCGGACATCTTGAATCCTTTTTTGTAACGATGATAAGTCTTTGCATAGAGTTTTCACTGTAACTGAAGACTTGTTTGAGCGTTCAAAAAATAAAAACAAAGGTCTCGACAGGAATATAAAGTTTCATGTCGTGGCTTTAATTCTTCATTTCTTCTTAGCATTTTCTCTATACATCGACATGAAGCAAATTCCGTGAAAACTGTTGGTAGAACAAAATGATAGGAAAGTCATAAGTACAAGAACGATAAAAACTTTACATAATTTATGACTCTGAACATTACTTAAAATTAATCATATGACCTGAATGTAAATCACTATCCAGTTTCAAGATGATCTTATCTGACGTGTTAGCACGGAAAGCCTTTCACTAAATTGTATAAAACCAAAACTTCAGCAGTCAACAGTAAATAACACCTGTGGAATTCTTGTCCTTAATACTAACATATAATTGTCTCTTAGACATCATCAATTAGAATACACTATAGCTTATTGAAGTTTGAATAATGTGTACTTTATAAAAGATATGCAATTGACAAACATACTTTCTGTTATCTTTCTTCACATGTATGCATTAAGCCTGTCATGTAATCAAACTAAGTTAGAATCAGCCTTTCTTGCATTATAACATTCATATTTCTTAAATACATAAATCAATGTTTCTACTGACCTCTTTGCCTCCAGAAATCTTCTTATATAGGGCAATCCCATGTAGGATGCTTTAGAATTATTTTGATTCAAATTGGCTCAAAAGAATCTCCAGAACTGATTTCAATATCACATTACCTCAGCTGACCAAGAGATGGCGCTATTAATAAATTACCTCAGACAAGCCATACATAGCACATATACTATACATGCACAGTGTAAATACATAGAAAATGTGTGTGCTCACTCAAATAGTCTAGCCCTCAGACCCAATGAAATTCTTCAGTTTTAACACATTAAATCATTTGGTGGCTTTTCAGAAAAATTAAATATACAAAATTATCTTCAAAGCAGCTTTCATTACACATACACATTACAACATACTACACAAACACTAGATGTATATCCAACGCACATTTTACAAGAAGTAATGGATGGGGATATACCGTACACAGGCAACAAAACTTCAATGAAGAATGGTATTAAAATGTTAAAGCAGTTTGATGAGTTAAGTTTTGTTCGCACGAAAACCTCCTGCCTGTTCACTTCGCTCCCTTGCCACAATAACTCACCCCCTACATAAACCTCATGTCATTACAACACATGGTTACATGTAAACCCACTGCATGAGAGTATGTTTTTATATTTTGTCCTCATACCAGCCGATTTAAAAGAGGAAAAGGCTAAGGTCAAGGGTTACTGTAAGTACATTAATATAATTGTGTCAAGGTGACAAAAAGGTAACTTCATCCATTGACATATAGCTTTAGGTGGGGGGGGGCAAAATCTAAAATTGCCTCTTATATAATTGATTTAAGGGCAAATACAGTTGGGGTGGTGATACTCATCCAACCTTGAGGCATTTTGCTAAATATATATAATCCACTTACTGCACATACGAATGCTCTATAAGAGGGGTAAACATCTGACAAATAAAAGGAAGTGATGAAAGGATTGTACGACTACGTATTTAGTGAATAAAAGAAAATGAACACAAATTAAATGTAGGATAGTTCCACTTTTCATGTAGGACTAGGAAGTTACACTCGTGAAAATCCTACATGTGACGCGACAAGTAAATTTCGCTCTTGATGGAAATTTGAAAAAAAATTTCTACGATAACACGGATTCTGTTCTAAACCCGGATTCCGCTACTCGAAAAGTGTTGCATTGTTTAAACAGCAATCAAGATCACTCTTTTCGGCGCTAAAGCATGTAAAGCATCCTTTCAACCGGGAACCCATTTATTACACCCTGGTTGAGAGTGGTAAATGGTAGATAAACCTCTCGCCAGAAAATTGACGATCATTATCTGCATTGTGCTCAAATATCAACCAGACGTCTCACCTGGGGCCCGTACATGGTAACACAAGGCTTAGCAATGGTCGTAGAATATTTTTCTACGATTGATTCCATTGACTACAATGTACAATCAATCGTTAAAATCAAGCGTACGATCAATAGCTAAACATTGTTTTAGGGGGCCCTGGTTTGTGGTACTAGTTTAATGCTTGGTATTCAGATTCCTGGAGTTCCGAAATAATAGGGCAAATGTGCACCATGGTCATAATTAATGAGCTTGTATGTTTTCGGTGAAATTAATTGAATAATATCGATCAACTTTAGATAAACCATTTTTTAGATACTTTTCTTTGTATATATTTTTTCATCTAAGTATTTATTATTATTATTAATATTATTTATGCCGCAAATAATACAAAAATATATTTCAGTATAAACAATACAAAATAAGAAATATCAACCATTGGAACGCCAGGGACAGAAACAGTTAACTGAATTACTGTGGCATGAAGCCTCCTGTCCCAATTCCAATGGTTGATTTACAATATATGTTAATAACTAAACAATAATAGAGTACTCGTAATATAAAGGGGGTCAATCAAGCGACATTGGTGATCATTTTCTTTCTCGCTTCTTTAATACCCCCGACTCGGATTATATCTGCAAACAAAATAAATGTTAAACTGTATTGTTAGTATTTATGAAGTTTGTGTTTAATTTGAAAATAATACAAATGTGAAATTAAGAGTTCTTCTTCAATAACATGTATATTGATCACGTCATTGTAGCAGACTATATGAAGAATGATCTAACATTGACTAGTAGTGTGTGTGTGTGTGTGTGTGTGGGGGGGTAATGGTAAGTACTAGCACTGGTAGTAGTATTAGTAGTAACAAAATTGATAGTATCAGGAGTTGTGGTGGTAAAATGCAGTCGTGGTATTAAGCAGTAGAAGTTGTGGTAGTAGCAGAAGTAGTATCAACCTTATTATAAGAAATGAACATACGGTCTTCTCTCAAGCAGACCCAAGAGAACGGGTGGTAGTAGTAGTAGAAATGGTAAAAGTAAAAGTGGTAGTAGTGGTAGTATATATGGTGGTAGTAGTGGCGGTGGTGGTGGTAGAAGTAGTACAGGCAGAGTTGTATCAGCAAAAATAGTGGTAGTAGAAGTAGCAGTAGTTGGATGAGGAGGAGGAGTGGTCGTAGTGGGAGAAAAATAAAAAAGTAGTAATAACAGTAGTAGAACTAGTCATAATTATACGAGTCACAGTCTACCCCCACACCCCTTGCCGGCCCTCCACCCCCATGAAATATATTTCTGTAAGTACCATTGCATGGGAACTAAATGCATACTAGTATGTTATCTTCCCGTCCATAAAAAAGCATGAAAGTTATGCTCTTGTAAATGATTTAACTTCCTTGGTTATCAATGAGATATTAATAGCTGCGAAGACAGGTAAAGTGTTAATTACTTCAAGTGTATATTGAAATATGCTTTAGCTGGCTGAACGCGTTTGAGAGTTGGCTGTTGAACAAACAAATGCAGCTCTGGCATTGGTTGTTCTCCTTTGCCGCCGTAATACAATAGGCGGGTTCTAGAATATTTGTAATTGATCCTGTTGATAATGTACTTTTTTTCCGTGACTGATTATCTAGTAAATAAATGATCGGTAAGCACATCCACCCACCATTCGATTATATTGACTTCCTTCCTTTTTCGTAAGCTCATTTTTAATTGAAAACTCGGCAGAGTACAAGCACGTAGCTAATTAATCACAGACTGTTTGGTTTGAGGAGCAGCAATTTTGGAAAACGGTAATTAAAAACCCTACTGAATATTGCTCAAAGTTTGTAAGTATGATTTTTTCCCGAAATTGAAACTTTGATAAAAATTATGATTATTACATTACCTAAAGCCTGACTTAGATTTTGAATCTTTGAACCGAAACCGTTCCGTAGAATCATGTAGACAGTAATTCATATTACATTAACAGTAATTAACCCATCATCGAACCTCGTATAAATTAAAGCATATTCATATCTTTTTCGAGAGTTTGATCAAACTCACCTGGTTTGTGGCATCTAACGAATGCTTGGTATGTGTTTGACATTGGACCATACGTGCATAATCGATGCATGTGTTACGTTCGTTAAAAGCAAAATTGTACACAATTGTCACAGTGATCGGGCTGAAATTTACATGTATCTTATATTTTTTGTGAGGCTTCGTTTTTCTTCTACATATTGATGAAACGTCTCCATACCTAGATCAGTCAATATCACGCCAAGTTAAATAGTTATCAGTTGGGAAGAGCTTCGGATTGAACTTAGTGTCATTTAACTTAAGTTGAACAACTTATCAACACAGAAGGTGTAGGATAGAACGAAACCCTCATCATTGACTTTGAAAGTAGCCCGTGACTGCAAAAGGATTGGAGAGAGTCTCTATGGATGAATAAGATTGAATCTTTGATGGATTGGCTAATAATGACATCAGGAAAGTGAAAAGAATCGAAACGATCAACTGCCACGAAAACATGACTGCAGGTCAGTATAATCTTGAAGATTGTATTATCATTATTTATAAGGCAGTAAGAGGCAAGGAACAATAATGTATCATTTCCTAATGTTGGGAAAGTATAATATTAATACATGTGGGCAATGCGCAATTTACTTGAGACAGGCTTTTAAACCCAACCACGATCACTTCCCACGTACCAAGAACTAAGCAAGAAATACATAATGATAATAATAATAATGATAATAATAATACTACTAATAATAGTACTAATACTACTACTAATAATGATAATAATAATAACAATAATAAAATATAATATTATGACATAGAATTGCAATATCATTGCCACCAACTTTGGGGAGGGGGAGATAACCCTTTAAATTCTAACAATTTTAGAACAACCACGATTGGTTCAGCGTGTTAACTTTCACGACCACCCCTCCCATAATTCATCCCCACCACTCGTCAGTGCAACATATACATGTATGTATATACTTACAGCTGGTTATTAATCAATTTTTGAACCTACAAAACTTTGACATGACACCACTGTCCGTGAAAGCTATTAAATAAATGATCCAAGATATTCGCATATTTAGAGGGGTAGCCACCTGTTTTTTTTCTTCAAATTACTCCTCGCCTGGTTTGTGACATCCGAAGAATCCTTGGTATTTTTTGTTAGGATACGGGAAGAGCAGCCTCGGGGGTGTGGAAAGAGCGCCAGCTTCAGTAACTAGTCATACTGCGAGAGGTGATGTACTAAATTGGCTAGCAATTGGGAAGGCATGGGAAAGCATGAGCGTGTGTGTGTGGGGGGTGCGCCCTGTGCAATTTTGACAGACGTGTGTCAAACGAAACTAGTTATTTACGTCTGGACCGACCTGTAACATCACCATCAGCCCTTGCTAGGTTTAGGTTCTATGCCAAAGGTCATTACATATGGAACGAAGTTTCAAATTTCGGGCTGTGATGTGTCAATCAAAGAGTTTAATTAATGAATAAGCAGGGATGATTTTTTTAAACTCGCCAGCATAAAGTAACTCACTTTAAACATGCAAGCATAATAGAGGATGTTCGCTTATCCTGTTTTTGAAAATCATAAAACCTGTTAAGAGCTTAGGAGCTGGGATTGTCGATAACCTCGTCAACTGAAAGGGAACCTTGATTCTGAGTTTGGTCACATTGGTTGTTTTGACTTTGTAATGCATTAGACCGACGGACTCGCATGGCGGACCTTTTGATATGTGTAATTGAATGACTTTCTTGTCATTTTTATACAATTAGGATATCTTCTACTCTTGGGGATGGTACCAGCAGTTGTGATTACAGTGGCCTGTACAAGGCAGTGGGAGGGTGCTGACGTCGCGTATTTTTTTTATCAGTATCTAAAAGAATGTCTAACAGTGTTTTTATTAATGTGCCACTAATTCATTGTTACTTCTTTCTTTTTTGGAGGGGAGGGGGTAAAACAATTACGATCGAATTCAGAAATAGTTTTAATTTTATGTGTGCGTGTCCCCTTTTAAGATTACAAAGCTCTTGTAAGGTATGCATTTCTGATGATTATCTATATTCACATCTTGAATAAATATACAAATAAAGTGAAAAATTTTCATAAATCACATTTTTTTAAGAAAAGAAAAGAAAAGCAATACCCAACCCAAGATTAAAAAAAAGGTATTGAAAATTAAATATTTGTCTTGCCCCTCAAGTTCAAGTGGAAGTTAACATACACATGTCTTACTAATACACAGTTGGTATATTTTGAAGGATAAGCTTAAACATTTTGGACATTTAAAGACCCTTAATACCGAAAGAAGGAATTATTTGTTGGAATCGAAGTATCTACGATATCGAAAGAGGATGGTATCATGTTATACTATGTCCATATTTGCAATATCGAATAAGTATTATTTGGTTAGGTACGCACCTTATTCATGATTACAAACTTTGCTTAGAATGACCAAATCTTAGGTCAAAATATCAAAAATCTTAAGCTCGCGCTTTGCTCTTGCGTCAAATGATTAAGGAGATGGCCACCTTATTCATGATTATCAAAAGTACGTATAATGTCTAAGTCTTAGGTCAGAATGTCCACTATTTTCAGCTTGCACTTCTCGCTCGCATCAATTGTTCAGATAGATACCCATCTTGTTCATGGCTACATAAAGCGCTTAGAATTTCCAGTTTTTGGTCGCAATACCACAAATTTTCCATTCGCGCTTCGCCATCGCATTACATTTTCATTTCAATACCCATCCTCTTCATAATTATCAAAGGGGCTTAGCACGTCTAAGTTTTTGGTTCAGCTCCTGCTTTTCTCTGGCATCAATCGTTTAATTAAAATTTTCAGGTTTAAATAAAAAATACCCCAATAATTCAGTTCGTGTTTAGCTCGCATCATTTTATTTGGCCTTATAGAAAAAAAATCTTCCCAAGATTGTGTATAAGAATAAAGCTAAGATTATGATAACCCGTTAGTCTTTAGTAAGGACTACAACCTCAAAAACAACAACATTAATATCAGCTTTTAACGGCCGATCGGAAAAAATATATTTGAAAATATTTGTTCCGCCCCCCCCCCCCTATTTGCGAAAGCTGGTTCCGCCCTTGATTACAACCAATGAATTTTAAATTTACCATAGCTTGAGCAAAATGCGCAAAATGGCAATTTCTGTTAACAATGATAGCCACCTATTCAATTTTGTCTTATTAATGTCCTGACAGGTTTAGAATCAGACCCTACATAATAAAGGGGATAGTTCTTTGTTAATCGTCTCGTCAAAGGGCCTTTGACAAACATTATAACAATAACATTCTTGATGAAGCTGCATTAAAAAGTAACAATGAAAGTTGGAAAGAAAACTATTACGTTGCACGATTTTTTTTTTTTTAACATAACGAATATCGGTATTTTCCAACCTAATAAAACAACACATCCAACCCTAATTGTATTACATTCTACAGCGCATCACCTGGTTTTACGCATCCGACGAATGTTTGATATATAATTTGCATTGTAGAAAACCGGCAGCTTTGTGGTCGACGATTTTGTAAGCGCAATGGTACACTTTTGCCATAGTGGTCGAGCTGAGGTATGAAATGTATTTTCTCCGAACCAACGGGAATTTTATCATGGGCTTAACTAATATTTTTATAAAGGTTGAACAAACTCTATTCAGTAATTACGTGTGTGAGGAAATTTTCCTCCATCTTGCAGCATTTAATTTTTTTCCTTTATTCATTGCCCTTTTGAAGAATAAAATGCAACTTTACAATTAACGAGTTTTAAAATGGCTTCATTCTCACTGCGTAATCGAACCAATATTATTCCATTTAACATAAAATGGATACATTCATATTTTAATGCCTTTTTCATGACAAAATGGTAGCGACATTAGTGTCGTATTATTGCTTACTCATACTCCTCCAACCTCTTTGGCATTTTGACGTAAAAAGGTTGATTTCTAAAAAAAAAAGTATCAGATATCGCATAGAGTCAAAAGAAACAGTCTTTAATAGGAATGTGATTATTATTTACCCCCAGTAAATCAGGCTTGCCATAATTTTTATTTCACATTTCAGCCAACTTTTTTTTTCTTTCGTTGTTCGTCCATTTTATATTCGTTATTTCAAACGTCTCACCTGGTTTGTGGCATTCGAGGAAGATTTGATATTTGGCTGAGATGCAAAATGTGTTGATTCTGGTTTATCAAAATACTGAATAATAGATACATCTTAGTCATACTGAGCGTGTTATGATGTAAATAGAGATCCTACTAGGTTTGCTACCATTATCATATATGCTCTTGAAATATTTTGTATCAAATTCTAGGAGTACAGATTCCTGTAAAAGTACAGTGCACGCCAACTGCCACTTGACGTATTGACCTTTACCGTCCACGCCCCCTCCCTTTTCATTATAGCCCTTTAAGAAAACAAGCATTCAGTATTACGATACTTTGAACTAATTAAGTGTTAATAGAGCAATTGATTTCTATAAAACACAAACAATAAAACACATGTCAAACAAACAACGCAATTCAGTACATGTATTTTGAGAGAATGTCATTTTTTCAGAAAAATTTAACATTGCACATTTAACCAAGAACAACATTAATTTAAATATTTTACGAATGATCAAGCATATGTATCATGGCGCCATACATACTGTACTCTTATCTTCGAAATAAAGGTGATTGGTTCCGCACAACAGTTGGTGTAAACCAGGGATGCCTCTTTTCACCCAACCTTCTCTTCTTGGAGAGGATAATGGAAATGCGATTCAAGATCACATAGGTAAAGTATTCATTGGATGAAGGAAAGTTATGTGTGAGATTTGCTGATGGCATTGATGGACTTCATGGGGAGAAGGTCAACTTGTCGGCTTTGATCCACAACTAAGTAAAACATCCACAGCATATGGAATGTACACACATTAACGGGACTACATGAGAGGAAGTAAAGTCCTTCAAATATGTATGATCCATTATCTCAGACGAAGATCGAAGGCATGGGCATGGGAAGTCAACAAAAAAATGGTTGGGGGCTTCGTGTATTATTCTCCATATCCATAGGCAGCAGTTCCAGGTATTCTGGAAGATGTTTAAAAATGTAATAAAATTACCTTCATTATGACTGCAGTGAAACCTTTTTTTCTTCTTTGGCCTTTCAAAATTTCTTGTGACCAATTTGAACCACCCCCCGCTTTTGAAATTTCTCGGGACCGATTTGACTTCCATTTTGTAGTGAAAACCTTTTCTTTTTGTCTTTTAGAACTTACATCAGCACCCCACTAACCCCAAAAAAGGGCACTGGTTGAAGGTCTGAGATCTTAGTAAAAATGTCTTAATCAGCAACTGTATCGGCAAAACTGAAAATTATCCGGAAAGACACAAATATCAAGTTGCGCTCCAAGATCAATTTACTGCACTGCCTCTCTATATCATTTTTTATGTATGCCTGTAAAACGTGGACACTCACAGTGAAACTATAGAAAGATCCCTGCTACTGAAATGTGGTGCTACGGGAATATGTTCACGATACAACTACACAGACCATGTGACTAACGAAGGGAAGGGCATTTTCATACCATGTCGCTCACGGGAAACGTCACACTTCACCCAAGGGTGAATGCGGGTGGGTTTTTCGGGTAGAGTGCGACGGTATACCTGCGGGCGAATATCCGAGGATATTTACCCGCGGGTTCTTGGTGAAACAAGTTGTCTAGAAACATTTGCTCGAAACTATAGGCGATTTCTCTGACAATAGGCAAACCGAAACATTTAAAATCAAAGGGAGTCAATTCTTCGGCCACTGGTTTTTTCGTCTTCTTGGAGGGGGCCGGTGTGATTTACTAAAATTGCATCCTCGACGTATATTTATCGGTGTTTTTTTTATAGGTTATATGGAACATTTTCCTTCAAACCCCCTACCAGCACCCCCCAAAAAAACTTGAGTGGATTACACGGCCGAATCTATTGCGGATAGGTACAAGGTAGTTACAAAAGTAATTTTGATTTTGTTTCCTGCGTTAACTTCCATTAAACATTAAACGTCTCACCTGGTTTGTGACATCCAACGAATATTTTGGGATGTTGTAGATGATGTGTAGAAGGAGTAAGCGCAATTAAGCACGAATGTCATGTCGTAGGAGCTGGTATATTTGAAAGAGATCCCACTATTATGCTCACCGTATCCAATTTGATGAAGAAGTTAATAGATTGCCTACTTGGAGTGTGTATGTAGACATCATTGAAAACAGAACAGTTCATCAGTTCATTCCAAATGCCGTCTGACCGCTTGACGTTAATTGACTATTTCATTGATTTTCGAATTAACTTGCCTAATAATATTGTGAAGAGAAAATAATCACTTAAAAAAAAAAAAGCGTTGATGAAATCTGATTACTTCTGTGTTGTTTAATTTTGCCTATTTCTTTCTTTTTTAAAGGATTTTTTTTAGGGGGAATGTTGATATTCATTTCATCTCGTTTATTACTTCGAGGCGAGAGTAAGATGGTCATTTGTTTCCATTGAGGAGGTTAATAGATACATAACTAAATTAATTGATTAATTAATTAAGTGAATTAATTGGGTAGGGCGTTAACACATGTAGGCGATTTGAGATTAAGATGTCAAAGTATTTGAAATATGTTTTTCTAGTAGAAAAGGACAATATACTTTGTGGAGCATTGTGGCCCAGTGGATTAGTCTCCGGACTTTGAAACAGAGGGTCGTGGGTTCAAATCCCAGCCATGGCGTAATTTCCATCGGCAAGAAATTTATCCACATTGTGCAGCACTCAACCAAGGTGAGGTGAATGGGTACCTGTCAGGAATTTATTCCTTGAAATGCGTGTGCGCTGTAATCTTAGTAATTACGGCTGCCAAGCTACAGCTGGGGTAATAATACCCAAGTCCTTTGGAAGCGCATAGAGACATTATTCTTAATTGTGATGTGCGCTATACAAGAACTGGTATTATTTTTATCATTAATCTCCTTTGCTAGCTTCGCTCTCTCGGGAGTATTTGTACAAACGCCTCTTTACGTACGATGTGTCCGTGTTCTATACCCAAGTGCTTTACGGCAATGATCCAAGGCTCTATTTGGATTTTGTCTGATGGTAAAATGCTATTGAGCTTGTGTTGCTGATTTGGATTATCTTATATAGCAACTGGGAATTATGTTTTTTATGTTTCTTAAACATGTGTAAGCATTAGCGTACCTACGGGGGGGGGGGGGGGGGGCAGAGGGGGCAGACTGCCCACCTAACGAGACACAACCCATGCAAGGGACGTATCCCTGTCCCCTGACGAGTTACAACTGATTCCTGACGAGCCACAAGTGGCTCCTTTGAACTTGAAGACCTTTTTTTTTTTTGCTTGTCAAATTTCTTCCTAGTACGAAATCCTTTATTTGTGGTTGAAGACCCTTTTTTTTGCTTGTCAATTTTTTTGACTGACGAATTTGCCCCCCCCCCCCCTTGGAAAATCCTAGGTACGCCACTGCGTGTAAGGGATTGTTATATACTTTATGGCCCGTATTCTGAAGTCGGGTTAAACTAGACACAGTCTATCTCTGTGCTAAAATTATAGGGAGCCAAAACTCTGTTCATTGTATATTTCTTATATTTACTATTTCGTTTCCTTTTGCTTTCGTAATGAGGAAAAATACTTCATTTATCATGATTATTATTCCCAGACAATTATTAACAATGTCAGTGTCAAATGAGATAATTAAGTGACTTTTTACTGTTAGGGATCTGTGCCCCAAGTGAATAACCATAGTTAAACCGCAACTTAAAACCAGAATTTGATTTAAACCCAAGCTCAGAATACGGGCCTATCACGGTGTACTAACAAACATGTATATAACACTGAACATAATGTATACATATAACTCCGAAATTACAATAATAAGCAATAAATGATTATGGACAAGGTTGCCATTTTCAATGCTGTTCAATTAATTAGTTATTTTTTGCTGGGTATAATGTTAATTCCATTATTATTATTATAATTTCTTTCTTTTTTCTTTGTTTCAGCTACCTACCTGACCTAACCCGACTGCTGTCTTAGTGGATACCAAATGATATCACTTGAGCTAAGAAATATATTGCTGGAGATTGAATCAAGAATGTTCCTCCAACTTCTTCACGATCACAACATCATCTTTAAACGTCTCACCTGGTTTGTGACATCCGACGAATATTTTGGTATGTTTTTGTGGTAAATAATGTGTACATTCGGAAATGCGCAATCCCGTAAGCACAACTTAACACTTTAGTCATGTCGATCGCGGTGGTATATTTGAAAGTATTCCATCATTGAGTTTACTGAATCCAAGCTGATGATATGGTAATGTGATTTCACTGGTGGCTTATATGTTAAACAAATAGAACAGTTGATTCTTACTGCCGTCTGACAGCTTGACCTTCAGTTCGTAAAAAAGAAAAGATAAATTGCAACACCGTAAAAGTTGTAACACACGAACGGGTTTGATTAATGTAAAGAACATGCACACACAAAAGACGCCTGCAAAAATACGCCAAAATGTGTTGAGAAAATACAGGTAGGAAATTGCGTTTAAGTCTCTGAGAGCGCTATAAGTACATGTAAATGACATCATCAATATATGGTTTGTCTTCATAGTATTTTACTATCTTTTTTTTTTTGGGGGGGGGTGGTGAAAGATAGGAGGATGAGATTAATAAGCTAGAAAATTTTCATTACAATATTTTTTTTTATTAATACAATTTTACATTTATGTATCAACTGATTTTTTCCGAGTCATAGCTGACAAGAACATTTTGAGGCTTTTGCAACTTGATGATTCATGATCTGCCGACTTGGAAGTGACGAAACGGGAATTAAATATGTTATGATTTAATAATTAATAATTTAAGAACTTAATTTCTAATTTGATTATTGTTCAAATGCAGTTATGATTCAAGGAATATCAATTTCATTCAGCCACGCCGACGCATTCTTAAAAATCACGACACAATGAACTACAATGTTCTCCTTATTTTTTAATCATTCTTTCTAAATTTCATCAATTCCAGAAGTACAACATATTTTAAGATTATAATATAGAAATCACATTTTAAATGGGCCCAATACTTTTGCAAGAAAACATTTTTTGATATCTCTCAAATCCTTTACCTCTAGAAAACGATACTCAATATTTAACTATAACCAATATTGATTAAAGACATATTTCAAGGAAATATCAGCAGTGATAAATGATACAGCAATAAGTTACAGGCGCTTGATAAATGCATACCAAGAACTAATATTTGAATATAGATTAAACTATCGTGTCTTAGCATCTGATTACTGTATGAATAATGAGTTTGATTATAGCTTGATATCTTCAACACATCTTCTAAAAGCTTTATTCTCCCCAGCCAGCTGCAATGAATATATATAATAAAAGTCATTAAATTTCAAATTCACTTTATTCACATCCATTAAAATGATACGACAAATACAATAATTACATAATGATGAAATCAATCAATACATAAAATATAAATATAATGACAAAAGAAAAGGTAAAAACCAAAATGCAGTGGATGTAGGGGATTGGCAAAGGCCAAAGACCTATCGAGGCCAATCTCCCTTAGGTCTGTGCAATGGTTAAAAAAATATTATACAAAATAACAGTAATTGAATAGTCACATGTACAGCAAAAACATATATTAACATGAACAAACACAAGAAAAAAAAACACTAAAGAAATAAAAACATAGGCTCCATTTTATTTAGAAGTTGATGGAAAATTGGCAGGATATAATTTATATTCATGCTCGAAAGTCAACAGTGAGGGGCAATTTTAAATTTCTGATGCCAAACCATTCCAGATAACAGGGCCTTCATAACTAATAACAGTTCTAGAAAAATTATATATATATTTTGGGAGATAAAAATCATTAATATTTCTCGTTGAATACGCATTTACATTACTATTAAGAGTAAAAAAAAATCGTTAAAAACGTCTGGTAAAGTCCTTTTGGAATGAGAAAACATAAAACAAACAACAAAATAGCGATGTAAATCATATATATTTAAAATTGTTAGCTTCCGAAACAATGGGTCTGTATGGGCAAGATATGTCGAATTGGTGATTGTTCTTTTTGCACGTTTTTGTATTAAAAATAATTTTTGTAATAAAGAAGAAGCGGTGCTTCCCCACATTACATTGCAATACGTTAGATAAGACAAGATTATTGTATTATATAAAGTAGTGAGAATATAAGGTGCCAAAGTGAATTAAAGTCTACTCATAACACCAACAGCATGTGACATTTTATATGATATTTCATTAATATGATCTTTCCATGTAAGGTTTTTGTCAATCTTTACACCAAGGAATTTTAAAGACGTTACATTATTTATTTCTTTGTTATTAATATGCAACTTTATCAAATCTTCATTAATATTCCTGTGTTTTGTTTTTAAAATTATATAATTAGTTTTTTTTCTCAAGATTAATCAATAATTTGTTGGCAAGAAACCAGGAATGTACTTTAGTTAGCTCAGAATTGATCACGACTGCGTTTTAGTAAGTTCAGAATTGATTACGACTGTGTTTTAGTTAGTTCAGAATTGATTACGACTGTGTTTCAGTTAGTTCAGAATTGATTACGACTGTGTTTTAGTTAGTTCAGAATTGAACTGAGATTCCACATGCATCAGGAGACGCACATCTCCCCATCCCCACACAAACACCACGAGTCATAAGTAACGCAGTTAGTCCGGCCTGCTTGGCCTGCTTGTGTATCTTCTGGAACTCCATACCCCGCTACCGAACCCCAAAACTTACCCATCAAATCTGGAAGAAAAATATGCATACGGTCATGGGGGTATTTGAATGCTGTTTGTTCATGTCGTTTGTGATTTTATGAAAAGATTAAAAAAATCCTCAACGAACACATACATACGCGTACACACGATCAACAGTGGCGTACTGAGCCCCCCCCAAAAATTTGAGGGGCTACACATGGCGTGTCGAGCAAAGATCATTAAAAGGTTGCGCGCGAACGAAGCGAGCGCGCAACAATTTTGATATTTTTTATATAAATATGAAATTATGTGATAGATTTTGAGTTAATATTGGGAAAGTAATTTCATATTTCACCCTTTTCTTTCCATTTCTTTTTTATTTCTTTGGCGAGTTTTCCCCACACCGTCCCCTGTACGCCACTGGCCATCTTCGATATGGGAAATGTCACACGTCAAAAAAAAAAAAAATAAAAGCTAGAACTGTCTATCAACATTTGTCCAAATTAAAAGTAAGCAAACGACTGACAATTTTCATTGCTATTGATAATTGCAGTGATTCATGAGGACAACTATTGATAAGTTAAACAGACATGAAATAATAAAAAAGTGATTATTAATCATTATAAAATATCCTTATTGCCATTTGTTAGCTTGACCTAAACCCAACATGAATACTTATCAGGACCGTTGACGAGTTTAATACCCGCTTCACTTTGTGTCTGAACACATTCAAATTAGGTCCCAAATTAACCCGAAAACTTTGTCACAATGAAATTATAGTCTCACTCCATTTGTGTGCTTGACCCAGACCAAGCCTGAATACTTATCTGGACTCTAGACGAGTATGGTGCAATTTTCACTTCGAACTTGCAAAGTTTGGTTTGCATGCTCATTTCCAATTTCATGGAATGAACCTAGATTATAAGACTTATAGACAAACATACATGGCTGAAGAAACAACATTGTTCACCAATCACGATGAAGTATCCTAAATGTCACATGTTATCTTGACCTTGACCAAGTCTGAATAGTTATCAGGTCCGTAGGCGAGTTGAATGCCCGATAAACTTGGTATATTGAACAGATCTAAATTCTAGTCTGAAGCTCTTTTTGTCACGATGTAATTGTGTCATTACAGTCTCACTGTCATTTGTTCGCTTGACCCGGACCTAGCCCAAATATGTATGAGGACCGCAGATAAGTATGATTCCATTTTCACTTGGACCTTTAAGCCTTGATTTGCATGCTAATTTTCAATTTCCTTATTTGACTCTAGATTGTTTTGTAGTTATGAAGATAGATGCATAAAATCAAAGTATTTATTGATAGAAAATTATCACGGATAAACAGACAAGAAAGAAGAAACAAAAGTGATTACCAATCATAAAATATCCTTACTGTCATTTGTTAGCTTGACCTGGACCCAACCTAAATACTTATCAGGGCCGTAGATGAGTTTACTGCCCGCTTTACTTGGTTTAATGAAAAGATCGAACTTAAGTCTCATACTAATACGAAGCTCTTCTTGTCACGATGTAATTGTATCATTTTAGTCTCACTGCCATTTGTTTGCTTGACCCATACCAAGCCTGAATACTTATCAGGACTCTGGATGAGTATGGTACAATTTTTACACCGAATTTGCTTAGTTTGGTTCACATGTTAATGTCTAATTCTAAGAATTGAACCTATATTATAAAACTTTTTAATATAATAGACAAACAGACAAGGCAGAAGAAACAAAATTGATAACGAATCGTCAACATGTATCCTAATCGTCATTTGTTAGCTTGACCAGGACAAAGCCTGAATATGGCTACTTATCAGGTCCGTCGACGAGTTTAATGTCCACCTAACTTGGTTTACTGAACATTAATTAGGCCATTTTTCGTCATAAACTCTTCTTGTCACGATGCAATTGTGCAGTTTTAGTCTCTCTGCCATTTGTTAGCTTGACCTGGACCGAGTCTGAATACTTATCAGGTCCGTAGATGACTTTGGTACCATTTTCACTTGAAACTTTGCGAGTTCGGTTTGCATGATTAATTTTAATTTCATGAATGAACAATAAATTATCTTGTAGTTATGCAGTGCTTCTAGATCAGATAGGTGTATGCAATCAAATTGTTAATAATATATATTTATCCCAGATGAACAAACGTAAGAGAAGAAACAATATTGATCACCAATCATGATCATAACGTATCTAATTGCCAATTGTTAGCTTGACCTGCACCCAGCCTGAATACTTATCAGGTCCGTGGGTGAGCTTAATGCCTGCTTTACTTGGTATGGTTTGACGTACTTTACGCTGCATCACTTGAATTTAAACTAACAATGTGAAAGTGATGTAAACATGCTTGGTTGGGTAGAATAGGGCTACTAAGCGAAATTGTTTAGTTTGGTATAACAATTGGTGTATAATAATGGTAGAGACAGAATAGTTAAGCACAAAGTTTCAGCAGCATCCCAGATCGTAGGTGATTATACAGTGACTACATGAAAACAAATTTAAATTTTGGGAGATAATAAATTATTGTACACTAACATTGAATAATACAAAACATGGGAAAGCATTTTCCCGCCTTTTTCATTCCAATCTAAACTTAACCTCTCACGCAGTCCATTTTTGATGTATTAATGTTGAAGACAACACGAAAGTTATCTTTCCATGTTTTGTCAAGGAATGCAAAGCTAAATATTTGGCTGATGCATCAGTCAATTTCATGGAAATGGAAATGATGGATATCCATACTTTATTATTCGAAATAGACATGAAATGAAATACTCAGAAAATTTGCTTTGCCCAATTGATCGTGGGCCCGGCAGCCGCTGTGCAGCGCCAGATCGACGAGGCTTTAGCCCTTTAATCGTTGAACGCCAAACAGGGTAGCAGCAACTCCCATATTTTAACGTCTATTGGTCTGACGCGGCCGGGGTTTGAACCCCCGACCTCCTGGTTGCGAGATTTACGCTCTACCAACTGAGCCAACACACCGGTGCCTTTGACACCTCCATGTCTTTGTCACTGAGCATGGCCACTTTAATAGCCTTTAACATGTTTAATAAATGGCAGCCTACCCCCACTCTCAAAACAGGAGGAATTTGTACACGATGTCTTCTTTTTTCTGTTTTCTTCTTATTTTCAGAATAATGTGTCTAGAGTGAATTATTTATTTGGTAGGAGATACGTTATCAGGAACAGGAAGAATAATCTTACTTTTGGTTGCTGAATCCCTTTATTTTTCACGATAATGATAGCATGTGTTTTATTTTTCCTTGGTAAAACAAATAAACAAACACACAAACAATTCCGTGGAATTTGTTTATTTGCATGGTATAAACATTTTCTAGTTTAGAAAATGTATTTTGCTCACAGACTATTGTCACGAAAAGGATACATTAGGGTACACTGGAAAAAAAAGAGAAAGTAGCGAATTAAGGTGATTTTAATATGCATTCAATTTATTTTATATATTTTTTATGTAAGTGTGACAAAATTATTAATAGGTTTATCTTCCCCTTTTAGCTAAAAATATACTGCTTTGCTTTATGTTGCCATATATCATGAGTATCTGAGTATAAATACATGTATAATACATAATATTCTCAAACAGTGTGTCGAAATAAGAGCATGACAAAAACAACTTTTAAGTTCTGATAAGGAATGTTATATTAGGTCATATTGAAATACGTACTACATCTTTTGTTTGAATACAGATACCGTTTGTACTATGTCGGACCAAAAAATGATAATGAGGTTTAACATACAACACCAGTAACAAAGTCCTGAACTTCCTATCATGGAAGTCGGTTAATGAATCTTTTCATTGCTGTGTTTGCTGTTATCATTTTAATCATGATTATAATTTTCATTTTTCATTTAGGTTTTATTTCCACAAATCCGTTATGTTACAAAACTTTGATAACTTAACTTACATAACTAAGCTGAGCAACCATTGCACACGTAGACTATATAAGTATAAATAGCAAGCATTCTTAATCACTACATATTAATACATGTTTAAGTACATAAAAAAACGGAAAAGTGGAGGAAACCTTAGAAGCAGAATGCTTGTAGATAAGGTTCCCTTTTTTATACATCACTTTTGATATAACTACTTTGTAATAATACACGTGACAACATTTTATCAATTAAATTACTAAGCCCACAAAAACAACACAACACAGAAACGTGAAAAAAAACAAGGAAAGAAAGAAACGAAGAAATAAAAGAACAAAAGAAATAAAGTAAGCAGCTGCCATCCAACAGAATTTAAGAAACTTCTGGATAATAAACTCTGTGGACAAAAATGCAATAGAGCATGCCAATAAATAGCAATTTCAGTTTGTTTCTTTTTATCGAAGAAGAAGCTTTGCTTTCAAGTGATGTTTGAAAATATTATAATTTTGTAGTTGCTTAAGTGTCATATCCAAGGAATTCCAATAAACTGGACCAGTATATACTATCGTTCTTTTCCTAAGTACTGTTCTCAACCTATGCGGGTGAAAGAATGACGACTGTCGGGTAGGGTAAGTATGCAAATGTTGGTTCTTTTGGAATAGTGATGTAAAAGCATGAGGAAGAGCATTTGAGTTCAATTGAAACATGAAACACCCGAAAAAGAAATGATATAAATATAAATTATATATAATCACAATAAGTAATGTTTAATCAATTATTTTTCTTAAGCCAGTTGTTTACGCTATTACATTTAACCATATTTGAATGAATTAAGCTGTCTAAATCAAGTTTCAGACTTCACTAACCATTATCTATAATTTTTGAGAGAATATGGTTTAGAACTACATCTTAATATTATATCGAATCAAAAGAGTTTATAGTGGATTTTCAATTTTTGAATGTTACTTTACATCCAAGATAAAACTTGGTTTCGCTTGATCTGGGATGCAATAGACTATTTTTTGGTTTATGTATTACCAGCATTATGAATTTACACGTTTTAAGATGTATGCTGTCAATTCTATTAGTATAATTTTTATGCGACAGTACCATTGAAATATACAAAGTGTCTAGTTTGCATATATATATATATATATATATATATTGTGAAAGAATTTAATCAAGACAACAATGGTAGACGTAGCTTAAAGGTCAAGTCCACTTCAGAAAAATGTTGATATAAATCAATAGAGAAAAATCAAACAAGCATAATGCTAACAATTTCATCAAAATTGGATGTAAAATAAGAAAGTTATGACATTTTGAAGTTTCGCTTATTTTTCACAACATAGTTATATGCCCAATTTAGTCACATGCAAATAAGAGAATCAGTGATGTCCCTTACTCACTATTTCTTTTGTTTTTTATTTTTTGAATTACACAATATTTCAATTTTTACGGATTTGAAATTAAGGACAAACTTGACTGAACCATAAAATGTTTAACAATGGTAGTTCCACATGTTCAGGGGGAAATAAAACTTTGTTCTAAAGGACAATGAGGAGAAAATTAGAATATTTCATATTACATACAATAAAACACAAAAGAAATAGTGAGTGAGTGATGTCATCAGTTCCTTCATTTGCATACCGACCGGAATGTGCATAACTGTTTTTTTAAATTAAGCGAAACTTATAAATGTCATAACTTTCTTATTTTACATCCGATTTTGATGAAATTTTCAATGATATGTTTGTTGGATTTTCCTCTTTTTATTCAAATCAATTCTTTTGGGGGTGGACTTGTCCTTTAAATCAAGTTTCCCAGAGCTATCTGCCCTTTGGAAATTTGGTGATGCCGAAAAAATGCCTCTACCGGGAATCGAACCCGGGCCTCCAGCTTAGAACGTCGCGACGTTCTAAGCTGGAGGCCCGGGTTCGATGCCTTAAGCACTAAACCACAGATACGGGTTAGTGGCCAGGGCGACCCCGTCATTTATTTCTTTCACAACATATTTAAAATACAATATTTACCAAAGCTACTGTACATGTATAATTTCTTACGAATATATATTACATTTATATATATATATATATATATATATATATATATATAAAATAGAAATAGTCTGCTTCGGCATATGGAATAAAGTATTCACAAAAGGTTTAGTAAATGCCGTGAAAATAATCTACGATTTTATTTCCACGGCATTTACTAAACCTTTTATATAAATTAATATTTATATGTATATATTTCCTCATGCCAATATTGTGACTAACCTACCGCTCTCATCATCTTTGTCAGCATTAGAAACATCATCATCAGATATATAGCCATTTGCTCACGCCATTATTAGCCAGCCCTCGCAACGCAATATTGGAGTGAAACAAGAGATCGCCAGGTATGGCAAAATGAAAGATCTCAAGCTAATCAATGGGCTCTACAGTATGGTGCAATTTAATGATCTGATGATACAAGCGGTTCATGAAGTCACCAAGCACTGTAATATAAATCAGTCGAGCATGCACGTACATAAGGTTAAGGGGTTTTATTTCGCTTTCATACAATACTAAACGCTGTTTCGTCTGAATAATGTCATGCAAACACAAACATCTTGGTTGCATGCGCCGAAAGGACATCGATTTAGTTGATCAGTAATGTTATATCATTCATAGTTAGTAGTTGGCTCTCCTGTAGCGTAATCTGGCTAGTAGGGAATTTTCGGCCCGCGACGCACGACACATTCAAGAACACTGTAAATGTATTGGAAACGCCCGTCAAGAGCTGGGAGGTCTTTGTGGAAAATTTAGTGAACCCGAATAACAGTTTCGCCCTAAGTTTCGGAGCTGAGTAAAAATTGCCAATATGTAATTTGCCCTGAGTCCCACACGAAACCTTTTGTTTTGGTTGACCAATTTTCGACAAAGACCTCTTTGTTGCCCATTGCCATAAAGGGCATTTGGCATTACATTTTATACTTTCTTGATTTTTTTGTGCTTTGTGGAGCGAAAACTTTCTATTGCCTAAACAAGACTCTCGAATTTATCGCTCAAAATCTAGGGAGGTTCACAAAAGTGTGATGTGGGTTTCTCTGGGTTTGCTCACATTGTTTCACTCCAATACATGAATAGCCAGGACTGCAGACAGATTATTAGCAACAACTCACTCTTAACCATCAGGTAACTACATGTAGCTTGCACATTTATAATTTCGAATTCATATTTATTCTGGTATATATTTATATCTTGTTCACACAAACATATCTTTTCGTTATAATACAAAGACAGTCAATCAAATAACTTATAAAAATTCCAATAGTAACCACGGAGGTTTCTTTTTCATGCTATCAAATTTTGATATTCAAAGGCACGCAAAGAGTCTTCATCTATATACGTCATCTTTCCATATCCAAGTTGTAATTAAAATATTGTTACTATAAATATTGAAAGAAGGTTGGCAAACTATAATTGTAAGAATAAAAGTAAATGTTGTACTCCATTATCCTTAAAAATGCTACAAACCAATCACATCAACTCCTAATACACGGCGAGGTGTCAACAAATCTTCGTAAATTTAGATTTACTTGAAATCATTATCCTTACAAGGAAAACAAGCTTTAACGAAACTGAAAATAAATTAAATAAATCCAGCAATAATAAAAAAAAAAAATTACGAATACCGTAGAAGATCATCACGACGCTATTACCAACACGGAAACTGTCATATCAAACCAAATGTATTCTTTACTTTCAAACAAAAAATTAAGTTTTACAAGAAACATACTGTATAACCTCAAATCGTTAGCTTTAATATTGGCCGAGGTGTCTAGCATAATACAAGGTCTAATATTAACATTAAGAACTAAAAGCAATGGGGGATTCCTTTAACGCCTCTCTCTATTGATATGCACAAATCGAATTCTGCTTGATGTCCTTGTGCATTTTTTAACAAGAGGATAAGGTCGATCAATTGTTTCAAACTGGTTATTCGTAGACTTCGTAGCTGGAACTAGGATCTCCATTTTGTTTGAGATAAGGTTCAACGTAGAGGGATTGTTCGTCAGCAACATAATTTGCAAATCCTTCCGGAACATCAGGTAGAGGTCCTCGAACTTTCTCACTGAGAGCTCCTTTAGATGATGACGCCAAGCCGTATCCACGACTGGATTATACGAATTAAAGAAATAATAGAAAAATATGATTTCATTTAAAACAAAAAAGCCGTTCTTAAGTTAAGCACGAAATTTCGGACGGCTGGCGATATTGTCCTCAATTAGATTATGGAATTCTTCCCATCAGCTTAGGGTGAAACCTGATCGTTATGGATTACAATTTTCATTTGTAGCAGCCAAATATTTGGATGAATTTTTTTTTTCAAAACCTGATTAGGATGGGAGAAAGTGCACTCAAATTTGATGATGTTTGAAGGTTTGCATGGTGGTATGAGCAGTCGCAGAAGAGATTTACGGTACACCATGTATGAGCAGTCGCAGATGAGGTTTACGGTACACCATGTGTAAAGTCTTGGAAGGACTGTGATAAGAAAAGTGGATGGAATTGGAAAGACGAGAAATGGAGGTTTGAAAGAAGATTATTCTTTTCGAAATGAGTGAAGTCCTTAAAACGACTGTAAACCAGAAGGAGAGGAAAGCTGAGTAGTAGACAGGCTTGAGTAGGTAAGAGAAGGCTGGCTTGAGCCGGCGAGTAGAGTGGTAGCACTCCTGCTACTGCTACCACTCTACTCGCCGACTCAAGCCAGCCTTCTCTCACCTACCCAATCCTGCCTACTAATCAAGTTTCCTCTCCTGGTTTACAGCCTAAAGGACTACACTCGCTTCGAAAAGAATACTCTGATTTCAAACCTCCACTTTCTCGCTTTTCCAACTCATCTCCAATTCTATCCACTTTTCTTATCTCAGCCCTTCCAGGACTTTACACAACGGTGTACCATAAACCTCTTCCGCGATTGCACTCAGTTTTTAATTTAAAAAAGGGAATCTTGCGCTGCGAAAAGATGAAGTAATAAATCATGATTTTTCAAAATTTTTTTCTATCACTTGAAGGGCTAAAAAAGACGTGTGTAGCTATGTCGATTACCCTAATTGATGAAATTCACCACCTTTGGCTCAGTTACTATACGAACTCTTATAAAGTGCTAATTAAGCGTTCTACTTGTTTTTATAGTGTAATACACGAAAATGATCACCAGTTGTATATATTTGTGTCACCTGCAGCATTCTCGAGGCAATCTCAATGGAGATATATGACAAGAAATACTATACAGCACGCCACATCTTTATGTCTTGTACCTTCCTTGTACACTTCTAGTAATGATAAGCATTCGTTTTTATTCTTAAAAGATGGTAAATCATTTAAACGAAAAATACTTTCATTGGTAATAATTCAACAATGATATAATATGGTGACATTCTAACAATATAAACCACGTTCTATAGAGCTTTAGAGGAAAGAGACAGTACACTGCAAAACGATGCTAAAATCTTAAACACTTTGTTCAAACCCGTCACTCTAACAATTGTGATTTAGAGTTTGATACAGGTTATTTATAAGTTTGAACGATTAACATTATTTTATAAGTGTGTAACATTTTATTTTATTTTTAGTGAGAAGAAGAAGAAGAAGGAGAAGAGGAGGAAGGAGAAGAAGGAAAAGAAGAAGAAGGAGAAGAGGAAGAAGAATAATAATAAGGAGAAGAATAAGAAGAAGAAGAAGAGGAAGAAGAAGAAGAAGAAGATGACAAAAGAGGAAGAAGAAGAAGAAGAAAAAACTCACTTCCTAACGAAAATGAAGAACATCGCAAAACTCATTAAAACCAGAACGAATAAAATGATAGCTACTACAAGTAGGCCGGTGACAGGAGCTCCTGGGTTCGGACCTATGCAAGTTGGAATAAACAAAAACGAAGTAATAAACTGAATAAGCATCTTGCAATCTACATGTTGAAATATGTATTAATGTCTCAATACAATCTTCATGAGTCAGCATGACTGCACGAAATTATTTTTCAACAGTTAAAGAAAGCCTCATGGTAATAAGACAAATACTGTGAAAGCACATAAGCATGATAAGGAAAGATACATTTAAATATATGAATTATTGATGTACGATTTTCAGTTTGATTATCCAAGGCCTTTATCAAGTTTAGTTCATGTCTTTAATAATATTCAGCAGTATCCATCATTAAAAGCTTGCATTACGTAAATATGAACTAATTCAATAATGCACCCATCAAACGCTGCATCCCCTCTCACAGCCGATCAGTTTCCACTGTGTTTGACTTCAATATAATTCTAACAGTTCATATCAATTGTTTTAAGATATATTAAACAACCTGAATCAACCTATTTGTTACTATTACTTTTTTCGCACTTATGGTAAAGATCATTTTGTCGTTTAGAAAAAAATGTTGTTTACTTAGATTTAAACGTTGTTTGTTTAGATTTACTCGTTGTAATATCTATATAACAATTCATTTTATTCGCATGATTAAATCTGTGAATGGCGGAATTTCCACAATAGTTGAAATATGAATATAATATAAGGAAATAAAAAATAACAAGGAAAATATAAATGAAAATAACGTCGAGAAAACAAATAATCATTTTGAATACTTGTCCATGCCCATAACAACATTATTGATCAAAACTGTTGCTAAATTTCAAAATATTCTGTAGATACAGGGTTTTACTTTGTGCAATCACCTGCAACTGGTGTTACATTGAACGCACATTTGATGTTCCTTTCTCGCCACAAGCCATCTTCTTGGCATTCCCAGACGAACTGATCAGAGTGGTCGTTACATGTAATATTCACTTGGTCTCCATTGTTGTAGCGTGGTTTCACACCTTCAACGTATGAGATTGGATGAATGTTTGGCGGACTGCACGCTGCGAATTAAGGATATTGGAATTGTCGTGTAACTGTTGGGCCGTATTATATACCGTATGATTGTGTAATTTTAAAGAAATTTCGGGAAAGAAACAACATAGAATTGCTTAAAAGGTATATTTTAAGAAAAAAAAGATAAACCCTTGATGATTTTGCCAGATTATTAATTAAAAAGGTGAAGTAACGATCAAGTTTACATGAGATCATAACTAAAATAAAATTGAGAAACCCAATAGATTTTCCCCAAAACTGTTCTGTGGGGTCTTTCGAAAATGTTCTCCCAGTGGTTTCTTCTTAATAGGATGATGTAATTATCAACCCGCCTTCGACTGGGCTGCCTACGCGCTCAATCATTTAACGAATTTTCTTCCTACCGAGTACCCACGAACTACACCTGGATGGAGAGTGGAATATGTACGCGAGCACCTTGCCAAAGAGCATGAGTGCTGCGATGGGATTCGAACTCCAAACCTATTGGTTGATAGTCCGGAGACATGTCCAGTCAGCCCCAGCACCTCTGTGTGTATGTTCGTAGGGGTGTGTGGCTGTGTGTGAATGTATATTCCCAAGTAAGGAGTGTTATTTTCAGGTAAGAACTTACCTTGGGCGGGGGAATTACACACTGCATTCTGTCCTGTCCATAAGCCATCGACACATTCCAGTGTGACCGGTTCTCCCCCTATATCACACGTGACATTCAATCTGTCCCCGGGTTTGTAGGAGAGTCGAAGATTCCCAATGGTGGCATATGGAGGCACTACTGGGGCATTGCAGTAGAGTACTGTTTCTTGGTAAAAGATGTGTAAGCATCAAAGAAGGTATGGCTCTATGCACTGTTAAAAAATTTATCCTTAAAATGAAAGAAGTTCCTGCAGCAGGGTCTCGAGAACACCTGTAGTATTACCAGATTGCGTAATCTTAGATTGTGTCATGTAAAATTACAGGAAATTGGTATTTGGTGTATGGAACCTTACAAATTTTCTTAAATAATACACCATTTCCCCCTTTTAAACAGACCTGTTCTGTTAAATTGCAGAAAAATCCTGTTTTATGAATACACAGAATGATTCTGTTATTGCTTTCTGCAAAATACTCCTTTTTCTGTAAAATCATTTTTTGTTAAGTGTACGATATCATTACAAATAATTCATGAAAAAGCACTACAAAAGAAACTGTAGTCATCAGCTAGTCGTCGCCCAGGATTCAGACAGTGATGTATTGTTTTATAAACGAGCAAAAAAAAAAAATCAAGTGGCCCATCAGCTATCAAATACATCATCAGTTTTGTCTCCTTCTTTGCATGAGTGTGATCTAGCGGAGGATAGGGTAAAACATGTAAGATTAGATTAATGACGGATCGGTTTCCAAACCGAATATAGTTCTTAATCCCGGAGTGACCTTCCCAAATACTACTAAGGACATTAACTCTTACACGAACTTTAAATCCGCCATTCAAGTCATCAAGGATGGATTACCTTTTGCACGAGGAACTGGGCAGGATACGTCTGGTCCACTCCACAAGCCTTTATTGTGACATTGCAGAGTAAAGCTAGATTGGTCTGCGTCGCAAGTCACAGTCACTCTGTCCCTGAATTGGTAGTTCAGGCGAGGATTTTGGATTCTGGCGTGGTTTGGAACGTATGGTGAACTACACTTTAGATGGCCTGTCGAATGTAAAATAAAACTTAGTTACAAGGTTGGCGATTCGAACATAATTGAAGAAGATACTGGAGATCTTTAATGCTTTTCTGCAACATTTTGTTATAGTTCTTTCGCGAGATATCAATATCAATATGTATATATTATTGCATTTAAGATGAAGAGGTTTTACAGGCTCGCGTCCCGACTCATCGACTGACACTCCGTTTTGTTGACAATCAGCCATGCATATGAAGTCTTTTGTTATCCGTGCGATATAAAAGTTGTGTGGGAAACCGGTGATGACACGATTATTTAATGAAATTATGGGAATACAAGCATTGTTTCGAGGGAACATACCTTCTTTACTTCTCGATGAAATGGTCAAGAACATTAAATAAAAAAATGTATTAAATAGGGAAATGCATTAATGATGAATTACATAAGCCCTCAATCAAAATGAGCTATAAGCCCAATAGGTCGTGCATTACAAAATTAAGATATAAGTATGTTAATAATTATGTAGGTTGTATGTCCTTCCCCGACGACTACGACTTTGTGATTTCATTTTGGTTTTAAGAGAGCAACCATGATCTTGCTGTCACCTTGCTGAACATCCCCCCCCCCCCCGCAATATTCATGAGATTTCGGTCAAAAAGTTTACTATACGGGAAAAACAAACGCTCCGATTTATCATGCCATTAGTCAGAGCATGGACCTATTACAAATAATAATAATAATTGTAATAGGTCCATGTTCAGAGTGAAGCAAACTTGTACGTTTGACAGTTGAAGTTGATTGTGCGGCTGTGCACAGAAAAAAAGGTATATACTGTTGGAAAATTTGAACGATATGTAGCGCGCGCAATTCCCAGACCTTACTTATTCATGTTTTTAGCTCTCTTGAAGTCGCCAGTGCTTGAACACCACTAACTAACACTAACACATGATGCAACCGTCTCACCTGGTTTGTGGCATCCGAAGAATACTATATTTGTCACTGAAGTATACGTGCAGCTTCGGTGCTAGCTAATCTGTAAGCGCATCTTTTGTGTGACTTTGGTCATACCGACCGAGCCGGGAAATTTAAATCAAGATCCCACCATTGCGCTTCATTTCTAGCATTGACGAGTACGTCGGATGCTAATATAATCCTATAAACAATATACATATTACCTTATAGGGATATTACATATTACCTGCCACTCTTACCTTGCTTACAACAAAACCTGCGTATTGATCAGGAATATCCTCATTATCTATACTGTTCTCGTTTATCACTGTGTTCTACAGATAGTCCTACTTTATATATTTCGTGTTTTTTTTTCTCTGTATGTGGATTCTCCAGTCTGTTATGAATACATTTTACCAGTAAATGAAAATTAATATACAGATTTCGGCATCCATCTATGTCACAAATACATAAGATACATTGTATTTGATTGATTTGATTTTATGTATTGGATATTGCACATTTTAAACGACATGAAGACAATACTCGGAAGAACAAACATGGCAAGATAAAGCAACAACATAGAATGTATTGAAGACGGTAATTGAATATTGTACTGTAAGACTAGGCTTGTGTGATGAAGAATTCCCTGGACCTTTAGAAAGATAAAGACACCTCAAGACCATTATTGCCCCTCCAACATTTTAAGGTCACCCCCTTCTAATGAAATGGGGAGGAGATAGGATATGGTAAGTATTATTTTTTGCAGCGTGGCAATAGATAGCCTTCACACGCGTTGATAGGGGAAGAGGGAAGCCCAGCCAAGGAGCCCCAAACAGAGACAGTGGCAGCCATATTTCTTGATGGTTAGAGGGAAGGAGATTGAACATTATAACATTTAGCAAAAAATAAAAATAAAAAAAGACGAGATGATTAATTAGATTTCATTATTAGTGTTTAATACATAAGTGTTAATGCAAACGTATCACCTGGTTTGTGGCATCCGAGGAATGCTATATATAACTGGTTGTCAATGGAGCATACGTGTAGATTTCATATTTCGTAAGCACAATTAGTCGCTTTGGACATACCAAACGCACTGGCATATTGAAAAAGAGCTTCATCAACAATGATCTCCAAACGACATTAATGATGAAAGAACACGAGAGGCTTGGCTAAAAAGTAGGCAGGTTTTCAGTTTTAAATTTCACTTTCTTTTTTATATTCAAAATTTATGAAAATTGATCACGAAAACTTTTATTGTCAGGTTAGAAAATTTTGAGCACACCCGGAATTGAAGTACCATATTCTACGATCAGATCGACATGGATAGTAGATATTAGGTTGGTTTGTAACAGACATTTTAAGGAGGGGCTATGCGTTATTAAGAAGAATCTCAAAGGCAAGTGCAGTTTTTCCACGTGTAAGCCATCTTTAGATTTATAAAACATAATAGTTAATGTTACAAATGTTATTTATTTCTATGGTTTTTTGCAAGAAGAGATCAGGAAGAAACAAAAGGGTAAATAAGTAGATTGATGAATTCACATACAAAGTGTAATTTTAAATACTATGATGAATTCAACAATCGGATTACAAATCTCAAACATGTTAGATTGAGTGAATTCGAGTATAAGCTTAGTCTACTTGATAATATCACACACTTAAAGCTAAATTACAGTAGTTGCAGTAAAACACTAATTTCGTGGGAAAGTCTGTAAAACCAAGGTTAATTATGACTATATCATCGTGGATCTAGATCTGGTACAGTTACATAAACTGAACTTTGTGAAATCATAAAATCTAAGCTGAAATACGATCACACTGAAGATCGCCAACACAGATAGCCACACGTGGGACAGTGTATTATTATTGCTGGAGTAAAGACCCGACGGAAGTGACCGAATCCGCGCTTATTTTGCTTATTTCTCAGCAATTACACAATTTCTTCCAGAATCCTTTGGCACATATTTTTTATTCATACAAACAGACACTTGGGTGGTCATTATATTAGATTCTGAAAAAAATCATTTTGAGATCGTTACCAGAACTGGAATTTACCTTTAACCAGACAAAAAACTGAGAGGATCTTTTTGTGTTTTTTTTTTCAAAGGAAGGAGGAGAGGCAGTGATATGGCTTACAATAAGCCTGCAGTTTTCAAACCTCACTATCACCTTACAGCGACTACTAAAACAATCAGCAATTTGTACTAATGAGACAAAAATATGAATTTCCTCATAAAAAATTATTGTCTTTATTTCATTATTTTTTGTAGAGTGACGAATGTGTTTGAGCGACAGAGTTATACATTATGCTTCATTTTATTTCTGAAATAATGAAGCGGCATTTGCTGACAAAAGATCCCACTCATTGAGAATATCAATTGCAACTTTAGTATCTAAGTAAAAGGAATACGGATATCCAATATAAAGTGCCCCCCCCCTCCCTTACACACATATCCTGAAAGTTGTTGACAAGAAATAGAGGTAAAAAAAATGGAAAGAAAAACTAGACTTCCTTGATCGGATAGTCATCTGATTGCTGTAGAGTTACATAATCGTCTCAAATATCCCAATTTCTTTCATATGACAGTCACCTTGGTCACTATTGAAGTCAAGGCGCGTTAAATTCATATGATTTCAATAGTGCAAAAGTCTCACTTGGTTTATGGCATTTGATGAAAATGTTTGAAATCCGCTTGACAGTGAAGTGAACGTGCAGCTTTGAGTTGTCCGCAATTCTGTAAGCGCAAGTGGCCACTTTGGTCAGACTATTTGAGCTGGGATGTACATATTTATTAATGACTTGCTTCACACTTATATATTTACAATATACAGTGCGTATAAGAAACGGGACAGTTTTAAAAAGTCTTTAAAAAAATTTGTGTCAAATTATGATATCTATATTTTGATGTAAATAGATGCTCTGAAATCTTATCTTTGAAATACAATTTAAAAAAGTAATTTTTGTTCATGCTTGAGCGAACACGGGACATTTATGTGGGGGGTTCAAAAAGAGGCTTGCGCCCGAATCGCAGAATATGAGTAAAATGATGATCAGACGTTTTGCTAATCAGCAGACGTCCTCTTAACCTTTCATTATCTTTGCCATGATTTTCGAATTATGCTGTCAAATTTTATTTACATATTTATTTATTTGAATTATTTAAAACTGTTTTTACCTTTGAATTTTCCTTCATGAGTAAGAAAAGAAGACTTGTCAATCCATGCAAGTAGATTTGCATTATTAATTGGGAAAACTTGTAATTATTCAAATCCTTGCATCATGTAAACAAATAATGTTATGGTACCTTTAAAAGACATGAATCCATTTTTCAAGGGGTTATTGATTCCTTGACTAAGTTAAATTATATGCTTGACAGGACAAACAGGAAGGGGTTCATGTATTTCAATGGCAATGGTGTATTGAGTCAATTTTGAAGGAGCTTGATATCGCAGATCGGGTAAAATGTATTAAAAAGTTGTGAGCGAGCGAAGCGAGCACACAAATATTCCCACTTTTGTATTACAATATCAAATTTTGTGATAGATTTTGACATAATATTCAGAAAATAATATATTTAACTTTCTATTTTTCATTTTATTTCCTTTCCACTTTTTTCTTGGTCATGATTTTCTCTTAATTGAGGGGAGGGGGGGGGGGCACCCCCGAGCCCCCGACCATCTGTATTGCACTGTTCAAAAGGCACCATATCCTTCGTAGCACACAATGAAAGGATTTAAAAAAAAGATACACGTTTAATAATTAGTCACCATTTTGTTTCAATTGTGTCGAGCACTTTTGTACTTCAACGTCTTACCTGATTTGTGGCATCCGACGACTCCTTAGTATACATGTGTGATTGTAGAATATGAGCAGATACTGGAGTTTCAGGAATTACTTAAGCGCAACGCTCCACTTCGGTCATAATGACCGTGCTGCTATAATCTAACCAGTCGATATATTGATGTAACCGTAACTCGACTGCATGTTGGCTTGGGTAATCAATGCATCAATCCAAACTAAATGAAATACAGTTTACCCCAACCGCCATTTGCAAGATTGACTTAATTGGACATTGTCGCACCATATCTGTTCATCATAACTGTAATATCATTTGCGATTGAAAATATAACAGTTTACACACATTTTTATTATTTCAATACATGATATTCCGATGTATTGTTTTCATATCGAAACCTTCAATGTATAACTCCTTTGCCACTAAAAAATAAAGTAGCATAAAGAAACGTTTACTATTTCATCCATGGTGACGTCGCCGACGCAGTTGGAATGATAACATGTCGGAGGATACCCAAAGTTAAGCTTTAATAACGTAATTTAAACATAATTAAACGCCATTTATTCTAATATGCCTTGGGATGAGTTGTTCGGAGCACCTGGCTTTATCATATCAAATAAACATGCATTTGTCCTCCTTACAAATCATTGGGTGAACTTCTTAAATTGCATATGTGTAGGAGTGAGTAAGTTTTCATCAGAATGAATATATTTTGTAATAGGTTCTTATTTAAACAAAGACTCAAATAATGAAGAGATGCTTACAAATTCGTTCATCAAATAATTTTATTTTGTGTTGCAACAAGATTACAAACATATTAATTTAAATCGTAATTATCTTTACAAATAGCCTAAGCGTAAGTACATTACTTTTGCTCTAATTTAGAAGATCTAAATGCGTTTTCTTCTGCATATTGTATTATTTTCCTCTTCTTTGTCTTACCACTAGAGTTCGTAATTTCCGATAAATATGTTAAGTTCATATGGGAAAGAAAGCACAAGAAGATAGATATCTGAAACAAAATAGCCAATGGGATTTTTCGGCTATGCGAAATAATGGGGTGTTTTTAAATTATGTATTAACTACAAATTCATTCCCATTGATATTATTTCAAGAAAAATATACATTGCTCTGACATCATATTGATTAGAATTACTACGTACTAACAACAGTTTTTTTGTGATCTCGATTTTGAATAATGATAATCTTTTCACTGTCACATCACAACAAAGGAAAAAATATATAATGAAACAAAATTAGATAATGAAAATATTAACCATAATAATGATAAAAAATCGTTCTAGCATATTGCATTGACTGATTGATAACACAAACTAGAATACAAGAATATTTCAAAAAGAAGTTCACAAGTTCTAGCTTCCGAAGCGTAACCAGATAACCAGAAGTATGACTGCTTTTTGTGGAACAAGGTTCAGAATGTTTCTAATCTCCACTTTATCTCATTTGTGTAATTTATTCAACTTTGAAGAAGTAATAATTTTTAGGTTCTGTATTTTTTATTTATTATTTCATAGCAGTACCCTTTTAGTACGTCCGATCTTTTCCACTTTTTTCCCCTTCTCTTGTTCCTACTTCTGTTTTCTTATATACATATATATATTTTTATTTTTTTTATTTTTTGTGCCTTCGTTATATCATCTTCCCATTTGATCATCTTTTGTCATTTTCGTTTAATGTACATTATGGATTGTTGTTGATGTATGAATATTTTTAATTTGAATTAATAACTTGTATGAACTTAATCATACTACTTAATCCAGTTTCTGTATTGTGAATAATGCGTTTGTCAAAACTAAAATACATACATGGTTCCAAAACAATGTAAGGTTGTATTCAGTGGCTTACTTTGCTTTCCCAGATACTGTCACTTCAGTTGTCAACCGGGACATCAAACGAAAAAAAAAAATCGAAAATAATCGCAATACTTAATACGACATTGCTTGTTGAGATTGGCATTTGAAAAATTTATTTAATACAAAAAGGAATGACAAATTATCACATCCATTTTAACATATAGTGCGCCACACAAAAAAAGGAAACCGGGATTTCCTTTTTTTTTCTTCAGATATGTCATTTACATTTACATCATAATGCAATTCAATTTACTCTTCTATATTTTGATACCTTACAAGAGACCAACACCACACGCATTAATGGGCAAGACCAGTTTGATATGTGATACGACGACCGTGCTTATTCGACGATTGGCTCATTAGCGTTTCTCTCTTGTATTCTTTGTTAATATTCTCTCATTGATCTCTGAAATGAGAGTGGATTTAGATTCACACGCGAGTTTCTGCGCAAATCATTTTTGACATGCCTACATTATCGTTTGTAATCTGCCATGCGCGAACGTTTGCTAAGGTGTTGGACTGATATTAAAGATAAGGTTTCACTCTAAAAAACGAAGAGCTAATTTAGCTCTTAAAGAGCGTGTATAGTGACTGCACTTCGGAGTGCTGATTTGTCTAGTTCAAATTTGAACGAGAAAAATCAGCACTGGTAGTGCAGTCACTATACACGCTCTTTAAGAGCTAAATTAGCTCTTTGTAGCTCTTCGTTTTTTAGAGTGTTCCTTTTTGGAGACGCACTGTATATACAATCAAAACAAGTATGTCCAACCATAGCCCTTTTTTCCAATATAAGTATTACATTACTCTTCACGTATTTAATTTGTATTAAATTACTTTCACAATAAAAAAGTATAGCAGTGAAAATGTGAAAACACTGTGTATCCACCTGTATACATATACCTACATTGATGAAACCCCGCGGGGCTGATATATCAATATCTTAGCTTAGCTGTAGTAATCGTAGAAAATTTGTTTTCATTATCAAATCCGGTTACCATGGTTACAATAAAATAAACTGGAATTACCGTCATCATACGCCATTCACAAGAAGTAATTCAAAGTTTTGATACATGGTATGCATGTTATACACTCCTGAAGTTTAAATGACAACGGGTGAGAGTGTAGTTCCAAGGGCCATTGCACTGTAAAAAATGAAGTGCCAATTTAGTACTTCATTCAAAGTGCTTGTACAGTGACTGCACTACGAGTGCTGATTTTCTAGTTTAAATTTTAACTAAAAAAATCAGCTCTCGTCGTGCAGTCACTATGCAAGTGCTGAATTAGCACTTAATTGTTTACAGTGTGGTGGGGTATTAGACTTCAACATTCAACTTTCCTGATCGGAGATTCCGGTTTCTAGTTTCTAACAACGTAGTAACGTCAATTACATTGGCTTTTCGTAGGTCTCATATCCCTGTGGAATGCTGCTTGGTTTCAAGTATGGTTCGGTGTACAGAGACTTTTCTCCTACAAGGTAGTCTGCATATCCTCCAGGAACATCCGGGAGTGGTCCTCGGTCGGCGTTTTTATCATCTTTAGCTGATCCAGAGTGCCATCTGTCATTAAGACGTCAAAAATAAGCAAAAAAGCTTCATATCGTGATGAATATGTGTAAAAGATAATTCACTGCATATTTTGAATTACTGATAAAATTGATGTGACCATAAAGCCATTTTCCGAATTTGTTAAGTGGTCCATAGATGGGACGCATGATAGTATAATTGAGAGCTAAAAATGCAACTACAAAGAACGGGGAATGACAATGTTGCACGAAAAGTTGGTGAAGTTAGTGTATTCCGATCATCTGCTTTGTTACTTCTAATTTGTATGGAAAATCAACAGTTGTTTTAAAAACAAATGTAAAATGCATGAGGGTGAAACAAGTGAACATTGTGCAGATTAACGAAAATGAGTTACGTAAACAATATTTTCCAACGTTTGCCTGCTACCCGGAATTTCACTCGTTTTTGCTATACACAACCAGACTTAAGAATGACACAGAGACATTTTTCTTACCCTTTGAAAGAGATCGAGAAGGCCACCATGGACATCAGTACTAGGACAAACATGATCACAGCTGCTACAAGAAGACCAGTGGTTATCAAATCTCGTCCGTGCCACTTTTCTACAGGCTTTTCTCCAACTCTCCCTGCATAGAAATTGGCAAAAAAGTATTTTCACGTCACATTGTAATTAACATTTGTTCATGATCAGGTGAACGTTCGATATGAACAAAAATGTTTAATTTCTTTTATTTTTTACGACTTGGCCATTTCACTAAACCGATTTAGCGCATCAAGGCAAAATGGATGATTATTCATTTAAGACAAAATGAAGCTTAATAAAAGTACCACACTATATATTTGTTTTTTGTATGATATTAAATTGAAATGATAAGTTTGAATAGAAAACAGGCTACAGTGTTATATTTTGAAGAATATTTTGTTGTTTACCAGTTACTATGGATGACTGTTGACAAATTTGCATTTATTATCCATTGGCAATATTACACATCAATTTCATCGACTTGCTTTTTGTCTCATACATACATGTAAAATGCTGCAAATACTTTAGTATGATCAGTGTGGAAATTATGCCCATACACACCTGCAGCATCACCGGATGATATAGGTTGAGAGACAGGGCAGCGAATCTCTGGTCCGCGCCACTGACCATCTTTTTGGCATTCCCAAAGAATGGAATCAAGGGATGTTTGACATGTGATGTTAACCACCTCGTCGACCTTGTAATGAGACCTGTAGGTGCCCAGCGATGAAACGGCGGGTATGATTGGTTGGTTGCAGTCTGTTGATCGTAGAACAGCCAAAAATTACCAATAAATAAATAATGCAGAAAATGGGTCCCCGAATTAACTTCGAGCTAATCACAAGAAGTAGCCTAGGTATTTATGAATTTCGATTTTATTAATTTATATTTGTTTTACATTTGATATACATTACAGACCTGTAGAATTCTCTTCCACAGAGTTTGAAAACCCAGACTTCGGTGACCACCTTCAGGAGCAGCCTGAAACATACCTGCCTACATGTAAAAGTGTTTTTTGATAGACATCGACTTATTGTTCAAACATGTATTACATGTAAATTGTTGTTGTTCTTCCCTGAAGCAGCTTCAGCATCTAATCAAGATGTAAAGTGCGCTATACAAGTCTTGTCATTATTATTATTATATGTATTATATCATTATATTTGAATTCATCGGGTAAAAAGAAAAGGGAAAGCAGATCCTAGTGGTTTCATGAGATGCCAATACCTTTAAGACATAGATATATTTTTCCTATGAATATAGCTAATATATTATACGATATAATGTAGACTGTGATATGTCAATATGTACTTACCTATGGTGGGCTTTGGGCAGACAATATTCTGTCCGATCCATATTCCGTCAGAACATTCCAAAGGGTACCATCCAGAACCCTCGTTACATGTTACGTTGATATTGTCACCTTCTTTGTATGAGAGACGTGTGTTCTGATTGGTTGAGTGAGGTGGTACGGCTGGGGCACTGCAGTAGGCGTGGCGATGGGCGGTTACTGCAACGAAATCATTAAACGGGTGCTATAATTACAGAAGCCAGATTGCTTTAAAATGATTGAGGATGTTACTTTTCAAACATGTTTTCGAAAATACACATACACACAAAGAAAAGGAAAGGAAAGAAAAGAAAATAAAAGAAAGAAAAAATAACAGAAAAACACAGAACTTGGTATTAAGGAGCAATAACAGCTCCTAATAGGATTGCAAGGGAATTATTGTGAGCAAAACTCACTTTTTTTCAATGTTATAATACATTACTTACTGAATCTATCTTAATAACAGTAATAATAATATAATGAAAATATTAATTATGGTGATAAAATAATGATTACACTTATAATGATAATATTACTACTAATAATAATGATAACAAAAACAACAACATCAGCAATACTACTACAACTAATAATAATGATAATACTCATAATAATGACAATAATCATAATGATAATATAATTCCAGAGTTCCAACCGTGGACCTAGATCATTAAAGGAGAATGAAACCCAAAATGTAATACCACATAATATCATTGATAAGTAAATGATAATCAAAATGAATCCACTTATATCCAAATCCGATTTCCCAGAGTGGAATACCCCCTCTTCAAAGTTGGGCTTCTTCACGTTCAAAGTCTCTAAATGGTAATCGCCATTGTTGCGAGGTTCATTCAAAATCGTGACGTCAGCGACGTACAACTGCTCTCGGTACTAACTTCCATGTGCAGCTAGTCACAGGCTGAAACCAACCCCGAGTTTGCATAATATAGATACTTTTTTACAAGATATGAATATAATACACACATAAAACACTTTAAATCATTATCAAAAAGCTATTCAAATTATTTTATGGTTTAAAACACAAATTGATGAGTTTTGATGAAAATGTTTACACATTTATTTACGATATCCAAATTGGCAAATTTGACAAAGCTAAATTTGTTCGTAGACAGTACAGCCACCCACTCATCACACGTATTGCGAGGTTAGTATATAGCTAGCACCGTGAACCGCGTTTTTCAGTGGATTTCTATCTAGTGGGTCGCGCGTGCTGGGATCTTCCTTCTGGTGTCCACAACACACGACTTCCATGGCTTGATTTTTATGTGCGCGGCAGCATGTAATGAACACTTGAGTGCCGACCGCCGGCCCCTGAACCGAGTGATCGTGTTGACTTTTATGTTGGAAGTTTGGTTGTTTATCCCGTTTGAATATCGTTAAATTGTTAATTGTGCTATATTTCAATATATCTAACGTTGTTTATTATTTGTTACCGTCGATGTAAGTATTATCGGACGTTTGTATTGAAATAGAACTTAGTTAGAAGGCCTGAGAGCCTACGACTTCGAGCCCCAATACTCGGCCGAAGAAATCGGTAAAATGCTCGCTACGAACAACATCATTCCTCTTGAATTTGGAAGAATTGTAGTTTTTTCCACCTTAAGTGCAGCCAATCATTTTTAAAGAGATTTCTGGCCTCTTCTGCGGATCAGGAATTAGGCAAAAGCTGCATTTTGTTCCCCTTACTGACCTATTTTCGGCAGCCAGATCCACTCTGGCCCATGTATTTTATGCTAGCAATCAAGACGAGTGCCGAGGTCGGACACCGAGTTGTACGTCGCTGACGTCACAACCCCCCACAGAGATATAGGGAGGATGAGCAAAATGGCGATCTCCACGGGTCTTTCAAAATCAAAATATTGATAACTTTGACTTGGCATATCATGGGAAATAGGAAACCGTTCTGCCTCATTTTAATTTTATTTTAATCAGTGAAATGTAATCAGTTTATGACCAGATAATAAATCTATCCTTTCATTTTCCTTTAATGATTCAGGTCACACTCTTTAAATGTCAATACATTGTACATCTAGTAAGCAAAAAGAGTATATATGTTGATAATTACAATTACGAAGATGGTGATGATGATGATAATTACATATAAGGCCTAAGAGAGGTAGTAATTACAATAACACTACCACCGACAGTAGCAAAAACAATGATAATGTAAAAATAAAATAATAAAAATAATATTAACGACAGTAATTCTGATCATCAGAAATTAATGATAACAATTTGAAACTAAAGCCAATGATGTTAACAGAAAATGCAATAGGAAAGAAATGCTGATGAAAAGGTGTAAATAAATCAAGAGTACCTGCAGCGGGTATTGTTACGTTGGACCTTGGACAGGAAACGACGGGTCCGCTCCACAAGCCTTTGTTATGACATTGAAGAGTAAAGTATTCATCACTTGCATCACAGGTCACATTAATTCTGTCACCAAATGCATAGTTGAGACGAAGACGTTCCACCGATGCATCGTGAGGAATGTATGGAGCGCTGCAATTGATAGCTCCTATAAAGGGTGTAAACAAAATAAGTAGGGGTTCGTGAAATATAAAGAAAAATCGCATGTTTCAACACAGAAATAACATTAGAAAATAAATAAACTGAATAGAATAAACGAAGGAATGACATGGGTATTCCCGTGGATCGGGGATAATATAATACCGTACACTATGCAGTATAATTATACATGTAACTTCCTGCATTACATTTTCTTTTTTTTTGTTGGATTGGGTTGCATTACATTTTCACGTTATGGTTTTAGTCACTCACCGTTACCAACCCAAATGGCATCCCATATTCCCATTATTTAGAACTTTTAATTACTGATCATAAAGAGACCTACCCTCGGAGAGTTGGCTGACTAAATAGTACTTTCCCTTTTTTTTTAAATCAAACTCTGATAATTTCTGAAGTATTTATTCTTTTATTACATTTTTTAAATCAGGTAATTAATTATATGGTCAGTTTCCGCTATATACTAATGTCTTCATTAAAAGTCTGAACAATATCTTCATTATATTTATTTTTATTGATCATCATCTGAATTATTATCCTCCCTGCTCATGGCATGGTGGAGAACCCGGCAATTAAGATTTAACAAAGCCAACAATTAGTTGATAACATTCATACACATTACAACATACTACACAAACACTAGATGTATATCCAACGCACATTTTACAAGAAGTAATGGATGGGGATACCATTCTTCATTGAAGTTTTGTTGCCTGTGTACGGTATACACAGGCAACAAAACTTCAATGAAGAATGGTATTAAAATGTTAAAGCAGTTTGATGAGTTAAGTTTTGTTCGCACGAAAACCTCCTGCCTGTTCACTTCGCTCCCTTGCCACAATAACTCACCCCCTACATAAACCTCATGTCATTACAACACATGGTTACATGTAAACCCACTGCATGAGAGTATGTTTTTATATTTTGTCCTCATACCAGCCGATTTAAAAGAGGAAAAGGCTAAGGTCAAGGGTTACTGTAAGTACATTAATATAATTGTGTCAAGGTGACAAAAAGGTAACTTCATCCATTGACATATAGCTTTAGGTGGGGGGGGGGGGGCAAAATCTAAAATTGCCTCTTATATAATTGATTTAAGGGCAAATACAGGTTGGGTGGTGATACTCATCCAACCTTGAGGCATTTTGCTAAATATATATAATCCACTTACTGCACATACGAATGCTCTATAAGAGGGGTAAACATCTGACAAATAAAAGGAAGTGATGAAAGGATTGTACGACTACGTATTTAGTGAATAAAAGAAAATGAACACAAATTAAATGTAGGATAGTTCCACTTTTCATGTAGGACTAGGAAGTTACACTCGTGAAAATCCTACATGTGACGCGACAAGTAAATTTCGCTCTTGATGTAAATTTGAAAAAAAGTTTCTACGATAACACGGATTCTGTTCTAAACCCGGATTCTGCTACTCGAAAAGTGTTGCATTGTTTAAACAGCAATCAAGATCACTCTTTTCGGCGCTAAAGCATGTAAAGCATCCTTTCAACCGGGAACCCATTTATTACACCCTGGTTGAGAGTGGTAAATGGTAGATAAACCTCTCGCCAGAAAATTGACGATCATTATCTGCATTGTGCTCAAATATCAACCAGACGTCTCACCTGGGGCCCGTACATGGTAACACAAGGCTTAGCAATGGTCGTAGAATATTTTTCTACGATTGATTCCATTGACTACAATGTACAATCAATCGTTAAAATCAAGCGTACGATCAATAGCTAAACATTGTTTTAGGGGGCCCTGGTTTGTGGTACTAGTTCAATGCTTGGTATTCAGATTCCTGGAGTTCCGAAATAATAGGGCAAATCTGCACCATGGTCATAATTAATGAGCTTGTATGTTTTCGGTGAAATTAATTGAATAATATCGATCAACTTTAGATAAACCATTTTTTTAGATACTTTTCTTTGTATATATTTTTTCATCTAAGTATTTATTATTATTATTAATATTATTTATGCCGCAAATAATACAAAAATATATTTCAGTATAAACAATACAAAATAAGAAATATCAACCATTGGAACGCCAGGGACAGAAACAGTTAACTGAATTACTGTGGCATGAAGCCTCCTGTCCCAATTCCAATGGTTGATTTACAATATATGTTAATAACTAAACAATAATAGAGTACTCGTAATATAAAGGGGGTCAATCAAGCGACATTGGTGATCATTTTCTTTCTCGCTTCTTTAATACCCCCGACTCGGATTATATCTGCAAACAAAATAAATGTTAAACTGTATTGTTAGTATTTATGAAGTTTGTGTTTAATTTGAAAATAATACAAATGTGAAATTAAGAGTTCTTCTTCAATAACATGTATATTGATCACGTCATTGTAGCAGACTATATGAAGAATGATCTAACATTGACTAGTAGTGTGTGTGTGTGTGTGTGTGTGTGTGTGGGGGGGGGGGGTAATGGTAAGTACTAGCATTGGTAGTAGTATTAGTAGTAACAAAATTGATAGTATCAGGAGTTGTGGTGGTAAAATGCAGTCGTGGTATTAAGCAGTAGAAGTTGTGGTAGTAGCAGAAGTAGTATCAACCTCATTATAAGAAATGAACATACGGTCTTCTCTCAAGCAGACCCAAGAGAACGGGTGGTAGTAGTAGTAGAAATGGTAAAAGTAAAAGTGGTAGTAGTGGTAGTATATATGGTGGTAGTAGTGGCGGTGGTGGTGGTAGAAGTAGTACAGGCAGAGTTGTATCAGCAACAATAGTGGTAGTAGAAGTAGCAGTAGTTGGATGAGGAGGAGGAGTGGTCGTAGTGGGAGAAAAATAAAAAAATAGTAATAGCAGTAGTAGAACTAGTCATAATTATACGAGTCACAGTCTACCCCCACACCCCTTGCCGGCCCTCCACCCCCATGAAATATATTTCTGTAAGTACCATTGCATGGGAACTAAATGCATACTAGTATGTTATCTTCCCGTCCATAAAAAAGCATGAAAGTTATGCTCTTGTAAATGATTTAACTTCCTTGGTTATCAATGAGATATTAATAGCTGCGAAGACAGGTAAAGTGTTAATTAAATCTTCAAGTGTATATGGAAATATGATGCTTTAGCCGGCTGAACGCGTTTGAGAGTTGGATGTTAGACAAACAAATGCAGCTCTGGCATTGGTTGTTCTCCTTTGCCGCCGTAATACAATAGGCAGGTTCTAGAATATTTGTAATTGATCCTGTTGATAATGTACTTTCTTTCCGTGACTGATTATCTAGTAAATAAATGATTGGTAAGCACATCCACCCACCATTCGATTATATTTACTTCCTTCCTTTTTCGTAAGCTCATTTTTAATTGAAAACTCGGCAGAGTACAAGCACGTAGCTAATTCATCACAGGATGTTTGGTTTGAGGAGCAGCAATTTTGGAAAACGGTAAATATAAACCCTGCTGAATATTGCTCAAAGTTTGCAAGTATGAATTATTGTTTTCAAAATTGAAACTTTAATACAAATTATGAGTATTACATTACCTAAAGCCTGACTTAGATTTTGAATCTTTGAACAGAAACCGTTCCGTAGGATCACGTAGACAGTAATTCATATTACATTAGAAGTATGTAACCCATCATTGAACCTTGTATAAATTAAAGCATATTCATATCTTTTTCGAGAGTTTGATAAATCTCACCTGGTTTGTGGCATCTAACGAATGCTTGGTATGTGTTTGACATTGGATCATACGTGTATAATCGATGCATGTGTTACGTTCGTTAAAAGCAAAATTGTACACAATTGTCATAGTGATCGGGCTGAAATTTACATGTATCTTATATTTTTTGTGAGGCTTCATTTTTCTTCTACATATTGATGAATTGTCTCCAAACCTAGATCAGTCAATATTACTCCAAGTCAAATAGTTATCAGTTTGGGGAAGAGCTTCGGACTGAACTAAGTATTATTTAACTTAAGTTGAGCAACTTTTCAACACAGAAGGTGAAGGATGGAACAAAACCCTCATCATTGACTTTGAAAGTAGCCCGTGACAGCAAAAGGATTGGAGAGAGTCTCTATGGATGAATAAGATTGAATTTTTGATGGATTGGCTAATACTGACATCAGGAAAGTGAAAAGAATCGAAACGATCAACTCTCATGAAAACATGACTGCAGGTCAGTATAATCTTGAAGATTGTATTATCATTATTTATAAGGCAGTAAGAGGCAAGGAACAATAATGTATCATTTCCTGATGTTGGGAAAGTATAATATTAATTCATGTTGGCAATGCGCAATTTACTCGAGACAGGCTTTTAAACCCAACCACGATCACTTCCCAAGTACTAAGCAAGAAAAACGTAATAATAATAATGATAATAAAGATAATAATAATAATAAGAATACTACTACTACTACTAATAATAGTAATAATAATAATTAAATATAATATATTGACATAGAATTTCAATATCATTGCTGTCAACTTTGGGGAGGGGGAGATAACCCTTCATATTCTAACAATTTTAGAACAATCACGATTCGTTTAGCGTGTTAACTTTCACGACCAACCACCCCCCATAATTCATCCCCACCACTCGCCAGTGAAACATATATGCATATAATTACAGCTGGTTATTAATCAATCTTAACTTTGACATGACGCCACTGTCCGTGAAAGCTATAAAATAAATGATGCGAGATATTCGCATATTTAGAAGGGTAGCCACCTGTTTGCTCCGGGTTTGTTTTCTTCAAATTACTCCTCACCTGGTTTGTGACATCCGAAGAATACTTCGTATTTTTTTGTTATGATACGGGAAGAGCAGCCTCGGGGGTGTGGAAAGAGCGCCAGCTTCAGTAACTAGTCATACTGCGAAAGGTGATGTACTAAATTGGCATGGGAAAGCGTGAGCGTGTGTGTGTGTGTGGGGGGGGGGGGGGAAGGCGGAGGGGGGAGGGGTGCGCGCTATACAATTTTGACAGACGTGTCTCAAGCATATCTCATTATTTACGTCTGGACCGACCTGTAACGTCACCATCAGCCCTTGCTCGGTTTAGGTTCGAAAAGTGCAATGTCTTTACATGTAGCACTAAGTTTCAAATTTCGGGATGTGATGTGTCAAAAGAGTTGAATTAATGAAAAAGTAGGCTGGGATGATTTTTTTTTATTTTTTATTTAGACTCGCCAGCATAAAGTAACTCACTTCGAACATGCAAGCATAATAGAGGATGTTCGTTTATAGGTCTTTAAAAATCATAAAACCTGTCTGCCTGTTAAAGGGATCGTTTAACTTTGTGAGCAGCTGATTTAAAAAATTCTCAAACTGAGTTGAAACGTGCGTATGAGTGCCTGTATTTGTCCTAAAAAACCCTGAAACAGACCACAATATAGGATGAAAAACTCTAATTTAGATACAAGTAGCAATTTATTAGCCTGATTTTGAGAACCGTCTAGTAGACGGGTGCAGCTTATGACCAGTTTTCTCCAATTCAAAAAGTCCGTTGGCTATTTTGACTGCATTCTGTTGTGTGTATCTCCTATACACACACTATTAGCTGCACTGTACATTCAGCGTATACCTTGTACACATTGTATGTAGGTCATGCTGTGTTCATCTAGAATTAATGTGTTGTGGTGCACAGATTCCCTGTATACACATAGTCATTGAAACCAACTCCCAATTATTTCAAACTTTGGTTTACATCTCCAAGGTTTTAAAATTGATCCTGTAAATATAATACTTTGAAACTTTTGGGATGGTATTTTTACACTATAAGCCTAATGTTTAGCCCATTTTCAGGAACCAAAAGGAGAATTTTTTAAATTAGAACAAAGTGAAATGATCACTTTAAGAGTGTAAGAGCTCGGATTAACGATAACCTCGTCAACCGAAAGGAAACCTTGATTCTGATTCTGAATTTGGTCACATTGGTTTTTTCTGACTTTGTAATGCGTTAGACCGACGGACTCGCATGACGAACCTTTTGATATGTATAAGTAAATGACTTTCTTGTCATTTTGATACAATGACTTTCTTGTCATTTTAATACAATGACTTTCTTGTCATTGTAAAAATTCATACAATTAGGATATCAAGTGTTCTACTCTCGGGGATGGTACCAGCAGCAGTGATTACAGTGGCCTGTACAATGTAGCGGGAGGGTGCTGACGGCGCGTATTTTTTTTATCAGTGTCTATTTTTTTTTTTATTCTGCCACTAATTTATTGTTACTACTATACTTTTTGAAGGGGGGGGGGGTAAAACAATTACGACCGGATTCAGATATAATTTTAACTTTTATGTGTGCGTGTTCTTTTTTATGATTTAAAAGCTGTTGTAAGATGTGCATTTCTGATGATTATCCATATTGACATCTTAAATCAATATACAAATAAAGTGAAAAAATTATCATAACTCACATTTTTTTTAAAGAAAACAAAATAAAAACAATACCTAACTAAGAGAAAAAATAAGGCATTGAAAAATTAGATATTTATCGTACCCCCCCTCCCCCCCTCCCCCCCAAAAAAAAAAAACTCCACCAGTTTAAGTGGAATTCAACATATATATGCCATACTAATACACAGTTGGTATATTCTGAAGGACAAGCTTAAACATTTTGGACATTTAAAGACCCTTTACCGAAAGAGGGAATCAATTTGGGGGAATCGAAGTATCTACGATATTGTAAAGAATAATGAAGAAGTTGGAATCATTACGGTCAAAATCCTTTGTTTACATAAATTATACTATGTCCATATTTGCAATATCGAATAAGTAATGTTTGGTTAGGTCCGTATCGTATTCATGATTACAAACATTGCTTAGCAAGACCAAATCTTTATAGGTCAAAATATAAAAAAATAAGCTCGCGCTTCGCTCTTGCGTCAAATGTTTGGGTAGATGTCCACCTTGTTCGTGATTATCCAAAGTACTTGTAATGTCCAAATTTCAGTTAAAAATGTCTACTATTTTCTGCTTGTGCTCTTCGCTGCCGCTCGCATCAACTGTTCAGATAGATACCCATTTTGTTCATGGCAAAATAAAGTGCTTAAAATATCAAGTGTTTGGTCGGAATACCACAAATGTTCAACTCGCGCTTTGCCTTGGTATTAGATGTTTATTTAAATACCCATCCCGTTCATAATTACCAAAAGTTCTTAGCATGTCTCAGTTTTTTGGTTCAGCTCCTGCCTTTCTCCTGCATCAATCGTTTAATTAAAATTTTAAGGTTCAAATGCAAAAAAAAAAATACCCAAATAATTCAGCTCGTATTTAGCTCGCATTATTTTATTTGGCCTTGAAAAAAGTTCTTCTGTAGCTTGTGTGTAAGAATAAAGCTAAGATTATGATAACCCGCTGGTCTTTAATAAGGACTACAGCCTCAAAACAACAACAGTAATATCCACTTTTAACGGCCGATCGGAAACAAATATGTATGAAAAAAAAAATTTCCCCCCCCCCTATTGGCGAAAGCTGCTGCCGCTCCTGATTTCAACTAATGAACTTTAAATTTACCATAGCTTGAGCAAAATGTGCAAGATGGGAATTTTTTATACAAATGATAGCCACTTTTTTCTTCTTTGTCTTATTAATGTCTTGACAGGTTTAACATTAGGCCTTACATACTAAGGGGGATATTTCTTTGTTCATCGCCTCGTGACAGGGCCTTTGGCAATCATTTACCGTGTTTACACTTAATCGGCATTTGCATCGGCTGCGAGTAACTTGCATCGGCTCGCGGTTCAGAACCGGCAATTTGCACCACCAAAGTAGTAGGTTCAGAACCGCGAGCCGATGCAGAATCGGCTTTTTTTGTAAACAGAACGTGTAAACAGAAAGCCGAAAGGCAATTTGTGCGCATTTCTTTTACTTTATAATTGTGACGTAATTGTAAGCGCACTGATCCAGCGTTGTCTTTATTATGACGTATATTGTTGGTGTGCGTATCATTTCAGGTTTTTGCATCGGCTTGCGGTTCTGAACCGCGAGCTGTTACAACGTGTAAACGCAAACCAAAAGCCGATTCTGCATCGGCTTTTGGTTCTGAACCAAATGCCGATTAAGTGTAAACACGGTAATTCTGACAATAACATGCTTGATGCAGCTGCATTAAAAAAGTAACAATGACAGAAAGAAATAAAGCTATGACGTAGCACGATTTTCTAGATTTTACCTAACGAGATTAGGTATTTTCCGACCTAATATCGTGAATAAAACAACACATCTAACCAAAATTGTAATAAATTATAGAGCGCATCACCTGGTTTTAGGCATCCGACGAATGTGTGATATGGGGTTCGCAATGTAGAAAACCTGCAGCTTTGTGGTCGACGATTTCGTAAGCGCAATGGTACACTTTTGCCATAGTGGTCGAGCTGGGGTATGAAATGTATTTTCTTCGAACCATCGGAAATTTTTTTATGGGCTCAACTAATTTTTCAATAAAAGTTGAACCAATTATATTCAGTAATTATGTGCGTGGGGAATTTTTCCTCCATCTTGCTGCATTTTAATAACCCCCACCCTCTCTGGTGATTGATGAAATCATTTTTCAATCTTTGTTTTCTTATTCATTGCCCTTTTGAAGAACAAAATGCAACTTTACCATAAACGAGTTTTAAAATTGTTGCATTCTCACTGCTTAATTGAACCTCCATCATTGCATTTAACATAAAATGTTTACGTTCATATTTTAATGGCATTTCCATGACAAAAATGGTAGCGACAATAGTGTCGTATTACTGCTTACACATACTCCTTCAACCTATTTGGAATTTGACGTAAAAAGGTTGATTAAAAAAAAAATCCCCCGGATATCGCGTAGATTCAAAAGAAACAGTCTTTAATAGAAATGTGATTATTATTTTCCCCCAGTAAATCAGGCTTACCTTCAGTTTTGTTTTGCATATCAGCCATGGGCGGAAATCCCAGGGGGGACAGGGCGGACGTGTCCCCCCTACTCAAAACAGTAGGGGGGGGGGGGATACAATATCAAATGTCCCCCCTACTATTTTTGGTATTTTATGATGGTAAGAAATACATCATTATAAATCGAAATAACACATGTATTTTGGGACGAGATGAACTTACTTTGACGATGATAACCATGTTTTTTTGCTTGTCAAATTTTCCCGCCCCTTGTCCCAATAGGCGGATCTAGGGTGATTTATATATTTTGTTCAATATGGAGTTCGGATATCAAGTTTGGAAGTCAATATACAAAACATATTTCACCTCGGAAATCGAACTTTCATTATTTTGTGTAATTTACAAATTGGTTTTTAAAAAGTGCTCTGTAAAAATGTCAGTTTTATGGTCTGAATGTTAACATTTGCTGCTTTTGATTTATCAGGTACCTATTATTTTCGTGTATTCCATAAATACTCGACGTTTCGGGCAGGTTGACTGTCCGTCTTCACTCCTGAAGACGGACAGTCAACCTGCCCGAAACGTCGAGTCTCTCTACTGCTTCTACTCATCATCTCCACTCGCCGACTCAAGCCAGCAACTCCTCATCCATCCTACTACTCAAGCTGTTTCTTCAACTCATCAAACTCTTCTGGTTTACAGTCCTTTTCAGGACTTCTTTCAAGAAAGGAATACTCTACTCTCAAATCTCCACTTTCTCGCCTATCCAATTCCTTTTCTTCCTCTTTCCACTGTTTCTATAACACTCCACATGGTGTACCGTAAACCACATCAGCGATTGTACATGCCACCATTCAAACCTTCAAACAACATCACGCTCACGCATGTTTATTCAGATACTCAACTTGTTCTCTAATTTAAATCATTACCCAGTTTCAGATCACAATATCAAAAATGTTCTGCTCGCGCTTTGTGCTCGCATTATTAATGTAGGAAGACCCCATATTACTCATCCTTTTGATGATTTACAAAACATGAACAGAGTGGGCCATTTTTAGGTCTATAAATCTCGATTTTTTTTCTGCTCGCGCTTCGCGCTCGCATCAATCGTTAAATTATATAGCTATCCTGTTCTCGATTACAAAAACTGATTAAAAATTTCAATTCTTTCTTTAGAAAGTTCAAAATATTTCAGCTCGCGCTTCGCGCTCGCATTTTTTGATTGTTGAAATATGTAACGCCTTCATGGCTAAGTGCAAGAAGTCCTTATACAGGTACCTTTTCAACAGGTACCAGTTCAAAACATATTTAAAAATTTTCTGCTCGCGCTTTGCGCTCACATTATTAATACTCATCCTTTTCAGGATTTACAAAACATGAATAGAGTGTCTCGTTCAGTAAATATTATAGAACTAAATCTCGAAATTTTCCGCTCGAGCTCCGCGCTCGCATTATTTGTTTACTTATATACCTATTCTGCTTGAGTTACAAAAAGTGCTTAGAATTTCCATTCTTTAGGTGAAATGTCAAAGAAAATTCAGCTCGCGCTTCGCGCTCGCATTATTTGATTGTTAAATGCTACTTAAACATGTATCTTTAACATCAGTACATTTTTGCTCGCGCTTTGCGTTCGTAGTAATTATTAAGTTGCATACACATCTTTTTCAGGATAAAAAAAACAAGACCAGAATCAGTTCAAATTTTAGGAAAAAATACATAAAATTTCCAAAAAATTTAGCTCGCGCTCGCATCATACAAATTAGGATTATGATATTATATATTAATTTATAAGGATAAAGCTAAAAAGTAACTAATGAGGACTACCCCTTCAAAGAAACAAACACAAATCTTCTTCGAGCTGCCGATCGGGGAAAATATGGCTGCCCCCCCCCCCCCCCCTATTGGCGAAGGCTGGATCCGCCCCTGTTTCCCCCCTACCTTTTGGGAGAGATTTCCGCCCCTGATATCAGCCAACTATTTTTTTCTTTAGTTGTTCGTCCATTTTATATTCGTTATTTCAAACGTCTCACCTGGTTTGTGGCATCCGACGAAGATTTGATATTGACTGAGATGCAAAATGTGTCGATTCTGTTTTATCAAAATACCGAATACAAGATGAATCTTAGTCATACTGAGCGTGTTGTGATGTAAATATAGATCCTACTAGGTTTGCTACCGTTATGATCTTGAAATATTTTGTATCAAATTCTAGGAGTACAGATTCTTGTAAAAGTACAGTGCACGCCAACTGCCACTTGACGTATTGACCTTTACCAACCACGCCCTCCATCTTCATTAAAATCCTTTAACAGTTTAAGAAAACAAGCATTCAGTTCAACGATATCTTTGAACTAATCATTTACTTTTAATAGAGTCATTGATTTCTATCAAACGCAGACAGTAAAATGTGAAACAAAGAAACGCAATTCAGTACATGTGTTTAACGTTTTTTCTGTGTTTTTCAGAAAATTTAACCTAGCACGCTTAACCAAGAACAACATATTCAAATATTTTACGAATGATCAAGCATATGTATCATGGCGCCATAAATACTGTACTCTTATTATCGAAATAAAGGTGATTGGTTCCGCACAACAATTGGTGTGTACCAGGGATGCCCCCTTTCACCCACCCTTCTTGGAGAGGAAAAATGGAAGTTGCGATTGAATATCACGAATGTATTCATTGGAGGAAGATCAGTAATGTTACTAATCTGAGATAGGCAGATGGCACTGATGGACTTGATGGTGAGAAAGTCAACTCGTCAGCTTTGATCCACAACTGAATAAAACATCCACAGCATATGGAATATACAAACATTAACGGGACTACATGAGAGGAAGTAAAGTCCTTAAAATATGTATGATCCATTATCTGAGACGAAGACCGAAGGCATGGACCTGGAAAGGAAACAAAAAAGATGGATGGGGGGCTGCGTGTATTATTCTCCAATATCCATAGGCAGCGCCTCCAGGTATTCTGGAAGATGTGTTAAAAAAGGTAATACAAATTACCTTCGTTATGACTGCAGTGAAACCCTTTTTTGGTCTTTCAAATTTCTTGTGACCGATTTGACTTCCATTTTGTGGGTTCAAGATCAACTTTATGCGCTCCCTTGCTATATCATTTTTTTTCTGTATGCCTGTAAAACGTGGACACCCACAGCAAAACAACATAGAAAGATCCTTGCTACTGAAATGAGGCGGTACGGGAATATTCTCAAGATGTGACTAACCAAGGGATGGGTATTTACATACCATGCCGCTCACGGGAAACGACACGCTTCGCCCGAGGGTGAATGCGGGAAGAGGACGACGGCATACCTGCGGGTGAATACCTGACGATATTCACCCGCAGGTTCTTGGTGAAACAAGTTGCCTAGAAACATTCGCTCGAAACTATAGGATATTTCTATGACAATGGCCTGGCCACTTACCAATAGACAAACTGAAACATTTAAAATCACAGGAAGTAAATTCTTCGGATAATGTTTTCTTTATGTCTTCTTGAAGTGGGGTGTGATGTACTAAAATTGCATCCTCGACGTATATTTATCGGTCTTTTTGAGGTTATATGGAACATTTTCCTTCAAACACCCTACCAGCCCCCCCCCCGAAAAAAAAAATGAGTGGATTACACGGCCGAATCTATTGCGGATAGCTTCAAGGGAGTTACAAAAGTAATTTTGATTCTGTTTCATGCGTTAACTTCCTTTCGTCATTAAACATTAAACGTCTCACCTGGTTTGTGACATCCGACGAATATTTTGGGATGTTGTAGATGATGACTGTGTAGATTTGGAGATTAGGAAAGAGTAAGCGCACTTAAGCACGAATGTCATGTCGTACGAGCTGGTATATTTGAAAGAGATCCCACTGTTATGTTCACCGTATCTAATTTGAAGATTAAGTTAATAGATTGCCTACTTGGAGAGTGTATGCAGACATCATTGAAAACAGAAAAGTTCATCAGTTCATTCCAACTGCCGTCTGACCACTTGACGTTGATTGATCATTGTCCAATCGTATCTTCAATATTTAAATGGAATAAGCTTGATAATTCAATTAGAACAGCTCCTTCTGTCATTTCATTTAAGAGAATGTTTAAAAGAACTTGTAATTTATAAATAACTTGCGGAACATCCACTGTTGTGCTTATTTTGTGTTAGCATGACCTTGATGATTTGGTGTATATTATTAGTATTTTCAAGATGTCCTTCTTAATTAATTTGATTTATTGATATTTTATTATACGTCAAACGAGTGCCCGTCTGCGTTTTGTTTGCTGCTAAGTTTGTTAATGTTTCGTTTTACATTCAAATCCTAATGTGAATCTTAATAATGTAACATTCTGTACATACGTTATGCATTTTGTAAATATGTTTATTGTTATTCAGGGCCTCATGGAAGACCACTACTTATTAGTGAATGGGCTACCCTGTCAAAATATCAGAAATAAATAAATAAATAAATAAATAAAATAAATTGACTATTTCATTGATATTCGAATAATCTTGCATCATTGAAAACAGTACAGTTCACCGGTTCAATTAAAGTGCCATCTGGACGCTTGACGTTAATTGACTATTTCATTGATTTTCGAATTAACTTGCCTTAGAGAAAATAAGCACTTTAAATAAAAGTAATCATTTTTTTTTCAGAGTTTAATAATTAGAGCAAATACGGGTAGATCTGATTATTTCTGTGTAGTTTGATTTTGCTGATTTCTTTCTGTCTTGAAGAAAACTTTTTAGGGAGAATGTTGATATTTATTTATTCTCCTTTATTACTTCGAGGCGAGAGTAATATGATCATTTTGTTCCCATTGAGGAGATTCATAAATAAATAAATTGATTAATTGATTAATTAATAAAGTAAGTTAGTGGAGTTGGGCGTCGACACATGTAAGCGATTTCTGGTTAACATGTCAAAATATTTGAATTTTTTTTTTTTAAGTAGAAAAGGTCAATAATCTCCCTTGCCCGCTTTGCTCCCTCGTGAGTATTTGTATAAATCCCTCTGTACGTACGCTGTGTCCGTATCCTTCATCTCAGTGCTTTACGCCAATGATCCAAGGATCTATTTGGATTTTGTCTGATGGTAAAATGCTATAGAGCTTGTCTTGCTGATTCGGATTATCTTATATAGCAACTGGAAATAATACTTTCTTATGGTTCTTAAACACGTGTAAGGGATTTTTTTTTATAAACTTTATGGCCCGTATTCTGAAGTGGGTTTAACTTAGACCATAGTCTAACTCTGTGCTAAAATTATGGGGAGCCAAAAATCTGTTTATTGTATATTTCTTATATTTACTATTCCGTTTCATTTTGCTTTCATAATTAAGAAAAATACTTCAGTTATCATTCACAGACAGATATTAACAATTTGAGTGTCAAATGAGATAATTAAGTCAATTTTTAATGTTAGGGATCTGTGCCCAAATTAACTCTCCATAGTTAGACTACATCTTAAAACCACGGTTTAATTTAAATCTGAGTTCAGAATACGAGCCTATGTATTGACGTCATCGCGCAGCCATTTTAGAGGCAGAAGCCACTCGACATCTTGCATTCCCGGGTGATCCGCAGCTAACGCGTCTCCATTTTGTTTCTTCGCATTTCAATAGCTTCTGAGGAATGGCGCCATGAAATTTTAACGTCATACGCATACAAAAAGGCATATTCACATATGAGAGGGGAGTGGGACATTTGATTTCAGGCCTTTTCCACGAGTTGCATATACATATTCTTTCTGGGTACAAACTCACCAAAATGTGTGTTTGTTTATTGCGATGTACTAATTAACGTCGTGTATATAACACTAAAGCATAATGTATCCATATATAACTCGTAAATTACAATAATAAACAATAAATGATTATGAACAATGGTGCCGTTTTCAATGCTGCAGAATTGATTAGAGTTATTTCTGCTGGGTATAATGCTAATTCCATTATTATTGTTATTTCTTTCTTTTTTTGTTTCAGCTACCTACTTAACCTAACCCGACTGCGGTCTTAGTGGATACCAAATGATATTACTTAAGCTATAGATTATATTGCTGGAGATTGAACCAAGAGTGTTCCTCTTACTTGTTCACGATCACAACTTCATCTTTAAACGTCTCACCTGGTTTGTGGCATCCGACGAATATTTTGGTATCTTTTTGTTGTAGATAATGTGTAGATTCGGAGATGCGCAATCCCGTAAGCACAACTGAACACTATAGTCATGTCGATCGAGGTGGTATATTTGAAGGTATTCCATCATTGAGTTTACTGAATCCAAGCTGATGATAACGTGTCTGGGTTTGACTTGTGGCTTACATGATAAATAGAACAGTTGATTCCAACTGCCGTCTGACAGTTTGACCACCAGTTCGTAAACAAGAAAAGATATAAACAGCTGCAACAACGTCAAAGTTGTAACACACGAAAGGGTTTGATTAAAGTGAAGAACATGCACACACAAAAGACGCCTGCAAAAATACGCCAAAATGGGTTGATAAAATAAAAGTAGGAAATTGCGTTGAAGTCTCTATGCGCGCTATGAGTATATGGCATCATATATATATGGTTTGTCATCATTTTTTTTTTTTTGGGGGGGGGGTGAAAGATAGGAGGGAGGAGATTAATAAGCTAAGTAATTTTTATTACAATGTTTTTTATTAATACAATTTTATATGTCTGTATCAATTGATTTTCCCCGAGTCATTGCTGACAACAAAAGTTTGAGGCTTTGGTGACTTGATGATTATATCATCTCAGTTAATATCATCTGCCGGTTTTGAAGTGCAGAAACGAGAAATAAATATGTTATGCTTTCAAATAACTTAAGAACTTAATTTCTAATTTGGTCATTGTTTAAATGCAGTTATGATTCAGGGAATATCAATTTTACTCAGCTACGCCGACGAAAATTACGACTCAATGAACTACATTTTTTTTTCTTATTTTTTAATTGTTTCTCTCTTAATTCTATCAATTCCAGAAGTACAACATATTTCCTGATTATAGAAATCACATTTTAAATGGGCCAGATACTTTTGCAATACAGTATTTTTTTTTAATATCGTTCGAATCCTTTACCTCTCGAAAACTATACTCAATATTTAACTACAACCAATATTGACTAAAACATATTTCAAGGAAATACCAACAGTTATAAATGATATTGCAATAGGTTACAGGCGCTTGATAAATGCATACCAAGAACTAATATTTGAATATAGATTAAACTATTGTGTCTTAGCATTTAATTACTGTATGAATAATGAGTTTGATTATAGCTTGATATCTTTAACACATCTTCTGAAAGCTTTTATTCTCCCCAGCCAACTGCGATGAATATATGTCATTACGACTGTTCATCTGAAAAGAACTACTACATGACGGTATAAAATCGTTTTTGCTATCGCTTGTAATACTCATATACCCTCTTTTAATGTGCGCATATTTACAATGTCTGCATATCAACAGGAGATCCAAACTCACATACAAAGCAAGATCAATACTCGAATCATTTTGTTTTTATTTCACTTATATCGAAAAAACAAGTTCAAGTTCAAGTTTGGCTTATTTCATTTCGACTCAACTCAATGCATTACTGATGAAATATTGCCTCAAATTGTCCAAGTCTTTGTACCTCATATTTGAATTAAGGTTTAATATTTTATAATTTTAGTAATATGAAGCCCTTGTTTACATTTTATCAAGATTGATTTTTTATCGGAATAGCTTATTTTGGAGATTTGATGTATAAAATAATTATTCATAAACATGGCAACAAATGCAAGTTACTTCTATAATGTATAAAACAAAAACATCAGGAGGATTTTTCTTCGTTTCTTGTACCTTAATAAAAAAGAATAGTAGGAATGAACACATCACCACAAACAGATTTGATTTCAAGTAATCAACTATGTCTTTTATATCTTATATAATTTATGTTTCTTTGTGTAAATATTCCGTTTTGTAATCATGTTTTTTGTCATTTTTCTTTATCATTTCGTACAACGTATTGTCATCGCCGATGCCGATTCGAGCAAGATAGCTTAACGTGGGGTGTCATAGTCCTCGTAGTTATGAGTGCTGCGGTCTGGTTTGAGGTAGGGTTCCGTGTACAATGACTTGTCACCTGCAATGTAACCTGCGTAACCCGATGGGACGTCGGGGAGTGGTCCCCGGTCAGCACTTTTATCATTCAGGTATTCGTTTGAGGATGAACGGACCCGACTGTCACGAGAAATAGAAAAATGAAATGAAAAAAAATAATTCTGAGTTTAGTACGTTATAGTATAGAGACTGATAAAACCATCCTCGACAATTTGTGTATTGTGAGGTACGTTTTATTTTTTTGTGTGTGTTTAAACACATCAGTAAATCATACAAACAAACGAATATTGCAAAGGCAAGCATCAAAATTGTGTTAGGGGTGTGGACAGAGTAAATCCAAATAGCCTCGTCTGATTTTATGATATTGCTAAGAAATGTTTACAATTCAACTATGCGTCCCAGGAAAACCAAATCATTATTTTCAGAGGTCGTTTAAAAAACTTACAACTGTATGGCATTTCCATTGGGTTGAGTAAATCTGCACTGAACATAAACACCATACGAACCATTCAAGAAATCTAATTTCAAGAGTTCTGTAATTCGGTTATTACAAAATCAAAATCAGCATAATTGAAAGTGATATATATATATAATGATAAAGGTTAATGAGCATAACACTAACCGTTTCACAAAGATCGAGAAGCCTGCCATTGACATCAACACCAAAACGAAAACGATCAGCGCAGTTACAAGCAGGGCCGTAGTTAAGAAACCTGTACTCCCCTTCTCAGCTTTTCTATCTGCAGTATTTCCTATACAAAATATCAAAAGGTTTAAAAAAAAAGGTTTAATTTTTTTTTCATATCATATTTAGTGCTTCATGTTATAGTTAAACAATCAAATAACCACTGTTTTCCCTTTTTTGATTAGGAAAGAAAAAAGAGAAACTTCTCAATTATGTAAATGTATTGAGATGTTTTCAACCAAAATGTGTGATGATAATGATGGTAAAATATTGATTAATTTTTACATATTAAGAAATATTTAACAAAAATAAATATTCATTTGATGTAAACAAAGTGCATTTACAATGAAATTAACCAAAGTTGATTAGTGGTGACGATTTATATACACAACCTACTTTTAGCACACATGTCCATTCATGGTGTATTATGATTATGGCAAATTATAATCTTGAAAGCCGAATGCATTGATCAAATACCTACCTGGAACGGCACTAACATGGCCAAGGGATGGTCGTGGAATAGGGCAATCAATGGCCCTTCCTCGCCATTTACCATCCCGGTGACATTCCCAAATAAACCAATCAGAGTCGCCGTTGCAAGTGACGTTGACCTCGTCGCCGACCTTGTAGCGAGGTTTTAGATTTTCGACAGATGAAACAGCTGGTATGATTGGTGGGTCGCATACTATAGAGAAGTGGGGAAGTCAGAGAAGAAGTTACAATGGAAAGAAAGTCACATAGAAAAGACGTTGTTATTCACTTTATCAATCTCTATAAACTGTTGGTAGTTGGTTAATCCACAGTGCTCATTGAATTCGATCTGGTGTGGCATTTCGAAAACTCGTTGTTGTGTAATAAGAATAGGACCAGACTTTTTGATCCAATAAACAAACCACTGGAAGGGGGGGGGGGGGAGGGTGTGGCTAGCGAAACTTAAGGCGGGGTTGGGTCATCATTGAATATATATAATGTTTATTCATTTTCGCACATTATAAATCACGAATAGATCTTGCAAAAACGGGGGTGTAAATTGAAACCATAGTTTTGTATTTGCTATTTAGTTATTAGTTAATACATTGCTTGCCTCTCCTGACACGATTTTCTATTTGCCTAACGGTGGAGGGTTGTGACATCATCTTGTAAGAAAATATCGCTAATGTGGAGGTTTACATACCTACATCTGGTTCCTCGCACACTATGTTTTGTCCAATCCATAACCCTTCTCGACATACCAAGAGGAAGGAACTATGATCTTCATTGCATGTCACGTTAACCCTATCGCTAGGTTTGTACGAGAGACGAAGATTCTGGTTGGTTGAATGGCGGGGAATGACCGGAGCACTACAGAAGGTTTGATGAGTGGCACCTGTATGTTTTAAAAACGCCAATACGATTTCATGGAAAATGTTTTTTTTTTTGGAGAATATTCAAGCAATTTAAACTTGGTGTAATACACAATGAAAACGTTGTTTAAAATTTTTAGCACGTTTTTAAACTTGTCACTCACAGCTAAAATTTTATGTCATCTAAATTGTTAAAACAAATTACTAAATATTTTTTTAACAAAATGGATTAAAAGTTTATTAGGGTAAAATTGGTACCATTGGTGATTTTTGAAATTTTCTAAAATTGTAGAATGTAGTAAATCTACAAAAGAGTTTTCGGTGGCAATAAATAGGCGCGCAAAACACACTTTAAAATAAAACTAATGTTCAACGTTTCGTTTGTAATGGCAACGTCTCTGGAGTTTATAATTATGTTGTATGTCCTTTGCAGGCTAGGCTTTCTTATGCCCTGAGCGAAATTAATCATAACTATTTATCATAACACATTTATCATAACTATGTTCATGAATTAATACATAAAATAAGCATGTATACATTTCGGGGAAAAAACTAAAGTAGGAAAGACATACCCGGATCAGGCGCAGGGCAAGCGATATTTGGTCCAGTCCATATTCCATCATTGTTACATTGAAGGGTGGACTGAGAACTACCTCCGTCACAGGATACAATCACCTCGTCGTTAGCATTATAGACCAATTGTTGTCCCTCAATACTTGAATATCTCGGGATAGCAGGAGCATTGCATTGTCTTGGAACTATTTTGGAAATGGGGGATTTAAATGGACATGAAATGAAATATAAATTAGAATAGATTTCCCAAACTTCATTTCTTTTTGTCCTCATCTCTTTATCGAGGATCTGAACATGAAAGGAAATGATACAATACGCCCGAACACTTTTTGGGGGAAACAAAGGGCAGTAAAATTTAATATATTATGTGTTTAAAAACGTGATGATTTTCATAACACCTATTGTTATCCAAGAGAGGTATAGAACAAAAGAATGCAAATGCGTCAACGTACTTGCAAAAAAACAAACATATAAACAAATATCTATATTATTTTTATCTGAACTCAATGTCATTACCAATACAATCACTCTAAATTAACTCTAATATATGACTATTGCATTAAAAAAAATGATTAATTTATCATTAATTACCTTGTGGAGGTTCTGGACAAGATACCGCCTGCCCTTTCCATAGACCGTTCGTGTCACACTGTAGGATAAACTGAGTGGAGCTTCCATCACATGTCACAGTGATTATATCACTATAGTCATAGCTCATTTGAAAGTTCTGAATTGTTGCATATCTTGGGACGTATGGTGCGCTGCATTTTACGGGAGCTGTGAATAAAAACAAATAATTAATGGAATGATAGGATAACAGTTTTCAGATATATTCTTAGCTTTAGCGTAATAATTCAATCTAAGACTGAGAAAAATATATATTTACTTAAATCATGTTTATAAGAACAAATACCAAATGGCAAAAGAAAGACCATGGAAAATACGATGCGATTAAACATGATCCCATGTTTATTACACATATTCTTCACGGACATGTTTTAGTGATTGGCTCAATCACAAAGAAGCTACAGAAAATCAACATCAAAATTGAATATGACTGGAACAATCATACAGCCACACACAAACCATTCTGGTGATGTCCCGGCAAACGGGGATAATCTGAACACGGTATGTGTCTGCGTGTACCCCACTCAGCCACACATAGACATACACTATGCTCAGATTATTCCCCGCTTACTGGGACATCCCCCGGGATCTGTGTGTGGCTGTGTGATTGTTCCAGTCATTCACAATTTCGATATTAACTTCCTGTAACCCTTTGGTGATTAAGCCAATCACTTAAACATGCATTAAACGATATATTTAATAAACTGGAAAGTTTGTCTCACCCCATCTCATTTTCAATACCTTGCCATTATTATACACTTTAGATTCTGAACCAATTAATGTGATGGGCTACATACAAAACATAAAATAATATAAAAGTACAATTACTGTGACATATTGAACTACTGATATGTATTAACATCAAGAAAACCATGGACGTTGTCGATTCCCTGCTGGAAAACACAATGTAAACATGTTATTTACACTATGAAAAGGCTCAAATTCAAGAGTGTGAGGATATATTTACATTGTGAACATCTGTACACTGTGACTGTTCACAGCGTGTTTGCAATCATGATCAACTATGTCAACATGTGATTCATGCTTTTGAAATGCTCCAATATAATAATGTGAGGGTGATTTCACATGGCGTTCCACATCGTGAACACACTGTGGGTTACTGTCTTCATTCCCAGAGGGTCAGTAGGTAGATCGCAGAAAGATTAATTCTACAATTGGATTACTTTCTTACGTCTGTAAGGTTCGGGACAAGACACTACTGGGCCACTCCAAAGGCCATGCGCGTCACATCTGAGGGTGAACTGTATAGTGCTGTTGTCACACGTTACGGTTATTATTTCGTTGAAGTCGTAGCTCATTCTGAGGTCCTGTATTGTGGCATACCTTGGGACGTAAGGGGCGCTGCAATTCTCTGGAGCTGTTAAGAAAAGAAACGAAAAAAATATACATGTAAAAGCAGTAAGGATGAATAATTATATTAATATTCAGCCTTTAAATAGCGCTTAACACATCGGAACGAAGTCTCTGGGTGCTTTAAAGATATTTTATTACGCCAGTCATCGGATCTTTGCATTCCCACTTTGAGATAACAAAACATTAAGATGCATTTCATGGATCTGCTTTACCTCAACGTACATAAACCATCAACAATGACGAACAAATATCGACTGAATGTAATGAAATGGTATCACTACATTCAATTGGTGCAGGACAAGAAAGAACGCTTCCCGTCCAGAATCCGTCAGAGTTACACCGAAGGTCATTGCTGTCCGTACTGCTGTCACATGTGACCCTAACACTGTCGCCAACATTGTAGTCCAGACGAAGGTTATCAATAGACCCATACCTCGGGATGTACGGACTGTTACATCGTACCGGCTCTGTAATGCGGAAAACAAAATGTAACACCTATTCAAGGTGGTATGACATAACCATTGAACATTTATGTGGACCTGTAAATCGAGCCACTAATTCTAAAATACAGCCATTTCTAGATTCAATGATAATAAATGGGCCCTAGAGTTCAGTTATTACTTAAGTCCAGTTGCCTGCTCCCGAGATTTGTAAAAACACATCATCCTTACAATATTAATATACTTTTCCTTTGAACTAGCGTTGCAATATTCCAAACGATTTTTGTTTTATGTTTAACTACTATAAGTACAACAGTTGTGGTTGAATAGACGTTTTGTGACTAAATGCTGTGTACACAATTTAACATGTTCACGTCCTTTATGTATGTTTAATCCATGTATCAAACTTGAATAAGATTTCTGTAAAAACTGAATTTTTGAATAAAAGTGGACTACACAATTATTTTTGTTAACAATCGCAGGCATTTTCCATCCAATTGAATTAAAGTCTTACGCCTGTAAGGTTCTGGACAAGACACCACTGGACCACTCCACAGGCCATGCACGTCACATTGGAGGGCGAACTGTGTAGAACTATTGTCACACGTCACGGTTATTCGTTCATTGAAGTCGTAGCTAATTTGGAGGCCCTGGATTGTTGCATATCTTGGGACGTAAGGGGCGCTGCACTTCTCCGGAGCTGTTGAGGAAAAACAAAGCTTGAAAATGTAAGCGCAATAGGGATTATTACTTGGAAGTGACATGAAGTAAGAAGACGTTCATGGGTCCGTCGTCCGAGCTTTACCCCAACGCACGTATAAACCATCAACATCAACGACAGAATAGCGAGTGAAACTGAATGAAAATCATATCACTACCTTCAATTGGTGCCGGACAAGAAAGAACGCTTCCCGTCCAGAATCCGTCAGAGTTACACTGAAGGTTATAGCTGTCCGTACTGCTGTCACATGTGATCCTTACTCTGGCACCAACACTGTAGTCCAGACGAAGGTTGTCTATTGACCCATGCCGCGGGATGTACGGACTGTTACATCGAATCAGCTCTGTAATGTGACAAACACATTGTAAGTAAAACATTACTTATACCAGGGTGACATGACATAGTCGTTGGATGATTATTTGGACCTGTAACTGGAGCTTATAATTTCAAAGATAATTTTAAATGGAAATCTATTAACAGCATTTATTTTAAAGTACCACTAACAATAAACGTTTGATAGTCAAAATGCAAAATCATATTACCAGATAAATAAGTAAACAGAATAAATGAAAATCATCCTGAAACACTATTCATATACTTCACGACGGATTTCATACAAAATGAAAGAGTCTTTAAATTTTTTTTTTCCCTTTTTCGTACTACTTCAAAACATTTAACTACTGATGTGTATGTATTATCATTATAGACACCATATTATACTGACTTCCAGATCAGCGAATGATCATTAAACTGTATTGAGTGGACAATCTTAAGAACATAAAGATTTGAATTAAATTTTGACGTCTGTAAGGTTCTGAACAAGACACTACTGGGCCACTCCAAATGCCGTGCATATGGCATTGTAGGGTGAAGTGTCTAGAACTGTTGTCACATGTCACGTCAGCATAATTAATAAGCAATGAAAATTTTCCAAGAATTTGATATTATAGTTTTGTAGATTATGCCATGGGTAACGCACATGCCAATTTTCGTCGCAATCGGTAAGTATATTCCTTTTTCCAATTCTTCAGAAACCAGACTCACTTTCTACAGGTGTCGGGCAAGTATGTACCTGTCCCTCCCAGAGTCCACCAGTGCGACATCTGAGTGCGAATCGAACCGAGCTATTATCACATCTTACATTTACCCTTGCGCCCAAGTTGTAAGATGCTTGACGATTTCGAACTGATGAATATCTTGGAATGCTAGGAGCGTTGCACCTTGTCGGGGCTGAAAACATGAATTTCAGAAAGTATGTTAGGTTCAGGGAATTGGATTTATAAATGGTATTAAGCACATGGCAGTTGAACTTTTACGAAGAATACGATTTTATACGAATTTAAGAGATAATAAGTCCGAAAGTATATAATAAAATAAACCTGACATCGATATGAATAACAACCTACTTAATCAAATCGAGAGAAAGAGAGAAAACAAGATATCGCAAATAGGAATACATGTACATTTACGGAAATGTGATAAGCAACTTCTGTTCAATCAAATTATACTGATCCACCATTGAAAATCGAGCATTGAATCATCTCTGTCGGCATTCACAGGGACTTAAATCCCACAATCCCAATTTATATAAATTCTTACGTCTGTAAGGTTCTGGACAAGACACCACTGGTCCACTCCATAGGCCATGCGTGTGACATCTGAGGCTGAACTGTGTAGTACTGTTGTCACACGTTACGGTTATTCGTTCATTGAAGTCGTAGCTCATTCGGAGGTCTTGTATTGTGGCATACCTTGGGACGTAAGGGGCGCTGCACTGCACTGGGGCTGAACAAAGTAATATTTGAATGTTTAAGAAAATAATGTGTCAATTAAAATGTACAGGGGGTGGCAGTAACAATGTTACAAATTAAAAATAATATTACATTAATAGAAACACTACCTACGCCAATAAAAAAAAAACAACACAAAAAACAACGATGTTTTCGAATACTAATACGATTTCAGAAATCAATTGACCAATTTCTTTAGAGTAAACATTATTTATTTAAATACTGTCCATACACTGAAGTTGGGATTAGAAAGCAAATGATGAATTAGTCTTTTTGTCAACAATACATGGAATTCGATTCGACAATCTTAACAAGTGATCAAAAATTGAAATTGGTCTAAGTTCTTACGTCTGTAAGGTTCTGGACAAGACACCACTGAGCCACTCCATAGGCCATGCACGTCACATCTGAGGGTGAACTGTGTAGTACTGTTGTCACATGTTACGGATATTCTTTCATTGAAGTCATAGCTCATTCTGAGGTCCTGGATTGTAGCATACCTTGGGACGTAAGGGGCGCTGCACTTTTCTGGTGCTGTTAAGAAAACAAATCGAAAATGTAAGTGCAGAATCAACGTATTATCACTTTATGTTGACATGAAGTAATACAACAATCATGGATCCGTTGTCCTAACTTTACCACAAGCAACATATAATCCATAACAATGACGGCACAATAGCGAGTGAAATGGTAAGGAATGGAATCGTATTATTACCTTCAACTGGTGCCGGACAAGAAAGAACGCTCCCCGTCCAAAATCCATCAGAGTTACACCGAAGGCTATAGCTGTCTGTATTTCTGTCACATGTGATCCTAACACTGGCGCCAATATTGTAGTCCAGACGAAGGTTATCAATAGACCCATACCTCGGGATGTAAGGGCTGTTACATCGTACTGGCTCTGTGATATTAAATACACATTGCAAGTACATGTGGGATTTAAAAGGGTGACCTGCCAATAACTGGTGAACATTTATTTCACCGGCAACTCGAGCCAATAATTCCCATAAAAAAATTACAGGAAATACATTATCGATATTTCTGCCAACATTATATAAAATTCACAATAAATCATTGATAGACAAGATGCAAATCCTAGGGAATATTAACAGGCATTTACTGTACTTTAACGAATGAACCTCCGTTGCTTCATATTGTTTTTTTTTTTACTTGGTTTTTATTGATGTGTTGCAATTTTTTACCGATTGACCTTTCCACCAATCTTGGTTCAGGTGTTAGACAGAAGGATCTGTAATTAATCACCTGCAATTGGGGGAGGACACTGTCGCATTTGGCCAATCCATAACCCTGTGGTATTACATCGAAGTGTAAAGGGTTGAACACTGCTATTGTCACACCGGACAGTCACTCTTTCACCATGGTTATAGCTCAACTGAAGAGTTGGAATCCACGAGTACCTCGGAATTATAGGAGCGCTACATTTGGCTGGAAGACCTAAGGAGAGATTTAAAGAAATAACAAGACGCATTGTCTATCATTAAGGTCTATCGGGCAAGATAAATTATGACTGCTGCCTCTTCAGTGCAACACAGTAAAGATTCGAAGAAAATATGATAATTATTATTCAATCGATTACAGCATTTCTAAATTAATCTACTTTATTTGAAATAACCATGTGTCGTGGATTTTGATAAATTTACGAACACTCTCTGGCCGTAATAGGTTACATTATAGCTCACGTATGGGATTATTTTTCATTTAAAATAGTTAAAAGCGTGCTTTACATGTATATTAACGATTACCTTGCAGGCTTATTAATGGATTGCTTCTTTACTGTAACTAATTATTATGATTATAAATCTTTAGTAAATTATAGTTTGCTTGTGAAAACAACATTGATAATCTTTTTCAGGTGGTGTCATGTGCATGTCTTGCTCGTGTTTTTATTCTGTTAACGCTAAAAAAAAAATCATATTCTACGAATATTGAATAAGAACTTCGATTTTACCGACTGCATATGCAGGTGCAGGACAGGAAATCTGGGGTCCACTCCATAGTCCCTTGTTGTGGCACTGAATGGTAAAGGTATCCGAGCTGGTATTGCAAGTTACAGTAATTCTGTCACCGTAGTTGTAGTTCAATCGGCGGTCTGTGAGGTGTGCATGAGCTGGGATGGATGGGGCACTACAATTGGTTGCTCCTGTAAAGAGATTTAGAAAAAAAAAGTTGTGAATTATTATTTTTTTTCAATTTTCCAACAGCTATAAGTCTCATAGATTTGAAGCATCTGACAAGATCGTATCTTTAGGGATTAAAGTGGATGACCGAGTAGTTTAAGAGTTTTTCATCTCATATAGAGCATCTTGTTACTTCGGACATACATGTATGGCTCACGGGGCGGGGCGGGGGGGGGGGGGGTGGGCGAACTGAGAAATATCCAACCAAAGCAATAAGTTCCCATTTAAGTGGAACAGTCTCTATGGACTTTTTGTCTGATGAATCTGTTCACATTTTGCAGAACTTTTCTCGATTTCAGACTAGTTTGAGGATATCGTTCTGAGGACTAGCAGATAAATAACCGGAATCCTCACCAAACACCCAAAATAAGGCAAACTGTGTCTCATTCTAACAGCAATGGCTGAGACATTCCATATAAAAGAACATGTCCTTGCAAATCCCCTTAACAATATCAAATGTGCAATGACTTACTTGTGGCACAATACAGCAGATGTGATTTGAAATCAACATAATAGTAGTGGCTCAAGTTTCACCACATTGATCATGCTGATGTCGAATATTGAACACGCTTAACCTCTCATCGATAGTTTCCATGAATTGATGTTATAATTTCTGATGTTTCTCGTACTTGTATATTTTTTTGGCCTTGCTATTGAATGAAATTCGTCATCTGATATGTGGTATCTGACCAATGCTTGGAGTTTGATTGAGTATGAGGTAAACATACATCATTCGGGCTACACAAATGGTAACTTTACGTCAACGACCGATTTTATCTCGTAATAAAATGTGAATGAAAGAGTTAGATATTTCTATGTGAATGAAAGAGTTTATCAGGTATTCCTTTGTGAATGAAAGAGTTTATTAGGTATTTCTAGGTCTAGGTGAATGAAAGAGTTTATAAACCGTATTCTCACCTCTGTTTATGTGCAAAAAATGAAAAATAAAAGAAATAAAAATTATACCACTGTTTCCTTTTTTTTACATCTCCTTGAATTAACGCGTATTATTGGTTGAACCGACAAGAACAACCACGACAACTCACTCTCAATGCTCGGTGAGATTTGGGACAAGCTATTACTCTTACTCACCAAAACACCAGGACAAAGATTGTGAGAGCTCGCTGTTAAGCCTATGCAAAACGGGCAAAGGACACTAAGCGTGTCGTGAAGTAGGAAAGATGAATATGGTCGAGACAAATTCTTACATCGACGATGATTGAACAGCATCCGATCCTTAAAAACGCACACATAACCATCACTTGAAGAATACAAACCCATGGTTTAAAACTTTAATAGAAACAAAACACCACTGCGTTCGAATTGAAAGGAGTTGCTCTTTTACCTTTTGAACAATTTGTAACTTTGTTAATTTACTTTTTTCATTGTAGTTTATAGGTCTCTCCTGGTTTGTGGCATCTGAAATTTCTTAAATCTGTTTGACAAATGATGGAGTAAACGCGCAACTCTTTTGTGGTCAAAGGAATAACGCGCATTAATTAGGTCGATTGTCATTGGGCAAAGTGGCAAATATGTGCAACGGTAATTACGTCATACCACGTGAGCTCCCTTTATAGAAAGACCCAATGACACATGCTTGCCGATATCAACGTCTAAAGTTAAAGAGTGCGCTGCAAACTTGTATGAATCCCAACGGCCGAAAAGAGAAATGTTCTACGACGCCTGAATAATGATCAGCTCCGCCGTCGAGTCGCAAACCAGCACTCCCGCTTAATATGCCTAAATAATTCAAAGGCATCTATTAATTGTTACTTTCACCCTTGGATGTCTCAAATCAAAGGTCACATGTCTTAGATTTGTTACAAATATGAGGTCCTCAGAACTGAACGGTCAAACACAGACGTCTAAGCCAAAGCCACCTTTAAAGTGTCTGCACAGATAGATGTATTTTTGTTTTGTTTTGTCTTTCCTAGACATTTTTTCCATATTGGTAATATTAAATACAACATAGACCAAAGTTAAAAATATACAAATTCTCAGAAATGTTAGCCGATTCCCATAAACCATCATGCAAAGAAGGTATATCCGTGAAATGAACCTCTGCTAATCGACAAGGGATTTCTTGCTTAACTCTTTAAATGTTCCAACATCTCACCTGGTTTGTGGCATACGACGAATGCTTGGAATTTGGTTGTGTATGGAGTAAACATGCAGTTTGTTGTGTGCAATGTTGTAGTGCACCTCAACACGAGGGTCATAGTTATCGAGCCGGTAATAATAAAAAAAAAAACTAGCACAAAACTACAATAACATTTTTGGAGATATAGTCATTAAGCTTTAGACAAATATCTGGGATACATGTTGGGCACTACCATTGTTAAATAAACCAATTCCATTTAGAACAATCTTCATCAATGTACATCGAAAATGATCTTGATAATCAATGCATACTTTTTTGTAAAGGATGAATGTTAATATATATTTGATCACTTTTCAGATGATAAAACTTTCATCATCGTATCTGATGGGGGGGGGGGGGAGGGTTATTTTTTTCTAATTCGAAAGCACCTGGTATTGTTTCTTGAATTGTTTTAGGATATGTATGGATAGTCGATCTCTTACTCACTCACTTGAGGAGCGAGGCAAAATAATATCCTATAAGTTATCTACGATGGTTCTGATAAAACGGACCTGTATTCTTAACCCCCCCCCCAATATGAGGAGGTATATTAATTTGTTTCAAAGAAACAAAATACTACATCTTCAAAGTGAAATGATGAAGGAGAAAGGAAAAGGTTAAACACAGAACACCGTTATGCCCGCGAGCATCACCATTCGAAACTCAACAAGTTGGTAATGTTGATGTCTACAAAGCCTGATTAACGATGAGGGCCAAAGACGAGTCGCATATACTGTACCTGATTTACTTGAAAGTACCGCAACTGACATCTAGTTGAAAAGAAGTAACATCAGCCTATTTCTCTTTTTTACGAACTTGACAGAAAAAAAAACCCTACAAAGTTAGTTACTCGATACTGCTGATCGAAAATGCAACGCTTTGGCAAATATATTGACCACTCTTTATAAACTTCACTACAAGGTTCTGCCATTACTGGCAATATGCATGATATCACAGTTCAGAATGTTAAGGGACTCAAAGTGGATACATTCAATGAAAAAAAAAACCGTATTCAAACATTCATATGATGACTCATAATTGTACATTTTCAGTGTTCATAAGGGTGATGTATTAAAAAGGGTCTCCTCAACTTTCCATTCAAACATATCACCTGGTTTGTGGCATCTGACAAATGTTTGATAGTTGGATGAGTATGGAGTAGTGACCGAACAGCTTTAAGGTTTCCAATCCCGTAAGCGCATCTTGTCACTTTTGGTCATAGGGATCGTGCTGCTGAATTTAAGAGACATTCCAATAGAACTTCACACTGGCCCTCTTCATTTTTTTTTCAACCCTTACACAAACAACTCCGTTACATACTATGACCGTACACAGAATTTTCCCCCGGGGGAGGGGAAGATGGTAACAGTTCTCGAAGAAATTGGAAAGCGAGTGAGTAAAGCGACTGAGCTTGTCCTGAGGGGGCATTTGCACTTTCTAAAGTCAAAATTAAGGACTTCGTGCACACTTTTGGTGGAATTTGCCAACAAATTCTGTAAAAATGTAAATTTTACCAACAAAATCGGAAGGGGAAGGAAGGTGGTTGCCCCTCCCTCTCTGCTGCGTACAGTCATGCAATTTCTTGAGCAGGAAAGGTTGGCGATAGCTTGCTTGACTACATCATGACAGCGGAGTATTTCGTCAATCTAATAACAGATCAGGCAAACATGTTGACTTTTACTAAGTTGATATTTATATGAGGGTAATGAAATAATGTTTTAGGGTATTTTTGTTACTTCGTAAGTATATTTTAGCGCGCGGGCCATAGAACTTGAGTCTGAGGTATAGATTGAGGTGTTGACCTAAACAAAATTGCGCAAGATCTACCATTTAAGCCGTACTGATCCATACCTTGGGTTCGATGGACAAGTTGGAACTAATAAATGAAGTAGAAATTCCTTTTGAACCTTGGTAACTATAAACTGCCACAAGTTTAATCATTCGCATTCTTCTATTCCATCAGGCAAGTACAGCAGACAGTATGTAGGTGAAGTATTAACATAACACATGCCACCAATTTTACAAGACTCTGTTATGTGTTTAGATATATAAATTTCTTTTGATAAGCGTCTTACATGGTTTGTGACATTTGACAATTGTTTTGTAGTTAATTACTAATACAGTCATGACCGAGCAGCTTTGGAGTTCTTAATCCCGTAAGTGCATCTCGTCACTTGGGTCATAGGGTACGTGATGCTGAATATTTAACTATTATAGTAACATAATTATCATTTACCTTTTTTAATGTGTTATGGACCCTATGGAGTACTTAATAGCGCTCTTGAGGATATGTCGGATGTTTTTCCTGAAAGGTATGTCTTATCCAAGAATTTAATTTTTTAGTGTTGATATTCTGATAAATATGGCATAGTGAAAGAATACTTTTGCATATTTAACTTCGTACGTGTATTCAGAGCGTTGGCACAGATCTTGAATCTGAGGGAGATTGAGGTGTTGACTTAAATGATATTCCACATACCTTGTCTGCGATGGGCAAGTTAAACTAAATGTATACAATTTTTTTGCATCTTTGTAACTATAAACTGACAAAAGTATAATCGTTGACTATATTCTACTCCACCAGACAAGCAAAGCAGATAGGATATAGGTGATGTTTTAACAGAACAAATGCCACTCAATACTCTGCCACGTGTTTAGTGGTACATACATTTATTTTCATAAACGTCTCACCTGGTTTTTGGTATTTGATAACAGTTGTTCTTGTATTTACATACCTGTACAGTCAAAAGCGAGCAGCTTTAGAGTTCTGAATCTCGTAAGCGCAGCTTGTCACTTGGGTCATAGGGTACGTGATGCTGAATGTCTTACTATCAGTAGCATATCATAAACGTTTCAAGTGATACGGACCCTAGGGTGTTCTTGAGAGCGTTCTGGAGGACATCGAAAATTTTACCTGAAATGTATGTTTATCCCAAAGTTCCTATAAGAACTGTGCACCATATCTAGCCTAATAAAATCAGGGAATAGTAATTGCCGGACAACCAACTGTGATGGAACGCTTCCCTTTTCATCACATACGAACACGATTTTGATTACTATTTCGCCAATAAAATGCAAAGTCAGGCTAACAATCTTGTCGACCATGCTTTTTTTTCAAATTTTATTTTTAAATGCTAAGAAGAGAAAGTACAATTTTACTGTTTTCAGTCCATCTCAGCACGAGAATCATTTAGATGCTGAATTCAACAACATTCAATGTCTGCCATCATCAATTCAGCGATATTGATTCAGATTTATCATGTATGATCGGCAGATCGGCAAGCAACCAGACAAAGTTGTGCCAACAAGTAGGGGACTCTTGGAATTTCGAGATCTTTAGGCCCAATAACTAGATCGCCTGCAAATTGCACTTTTTCAGACAAGCACGTTTAACCAATGCATGTTAACGGAATGTTGGTCATGTTTAAACCGAACGCACGCTGTCAGCGCTATTTAGTGACCTCTCATTTATGCTAAAACACGTCTCACCTGGTTTGTGGCATCCGATGATTCAAAGATGTTGATACAAGTGACATAGCATTTTCTGGAATTGCAACGATAAGCGCAACTATATTTTTCAAATTCCAAATCACCTGGTATTGCTTCTCGTACTGTTTTAAGATATTTATGGATAGTTGATAGCCTACTCACTCACTTGAGGAGCGAGGCAAAAATATCCTATAAGTTATTTACGATGGCTCTGTTATATTTAGAAAACGGACCGGTATTCGTACAGAAATTGAATATGAGGAGGAATATTAATTTTTTTTTCAAAGAAACAAAATACTACATCTTCAAAGTGAAATGATGAAGGAGAAAGGAAAAGGTTAAACACAGAACACCGTTATGCCCGCGAGCATCACCATTCGAAACTCAACAAGTTGGTAATGTTGATGTCTACAAAGCCTGATTAACGATGAGGGCCAAAGACGAGCCGCATATACTGTACCTGATTTACTTGAAAGTATCGCAACTGACATCTAGTTGAAAAGAAGTAACATCAGCCTATTTCTCTTTTTTACGAACTTGACAGAAAAAAAACCCTACAAAGTTACTCGATACTGCTGATCGAAAATGCAACGCTTTGGCAAATATATTGACCACTCTTTATAAACTTCACTACAAGGTTCTGCCATTACTGGCAATATGCATGATATCACAGTTCAGAATGTTAAGGGACTCAAAGTGGATGCATTCAATGTTAAAAAAACCGTATTCAAACATTCATATGATGACTCATAATTATACATTTTCAGTGTTCATAAGGGTGATGTAAGGGTCTCCTCAACTTTCCATTCAAACATATCACCTGGTTTGTGGCATCTGACAAATGCTTGATATTTGGATGAGTATGGAGTAGTGACCGAACAGCTTTAAGGTTTCCAATCCCGTAAGCGCATCTTGTCACTTTTGGTCATAGGGATCGTGCTGCTGAATTTAAGAGACATTCCAATAGAACTTCACACTGGCCCTCTTCATTTTTTTTCAACCCTTACACAAACAACTCCGTTACATACTATGACCGTACACAGAATTTTCCCCCGGGGGAGGGGAAGATGGTAACAGTTCTCGAAGAAATTGGAAAGCGAGTGAGTAAAGCGACTGAGCTTGTCCTGAGGGGGCATTTGCACTTTCTAAAGTCAAAATTAAGGACTTCGTGCACACTTTTGGTGGAATTTGCCAACAAATTCTGTAAAAATGTAAATTTTACCAACAAAATCGGAAGGGGAAGGAAGGTGGTTGCCCCTCCCTCTCTGCTGCGTACAGTCATGCAATTTCTTGAGCAGGAAAGGTTGGCGATAGCTTGCTTGACTACATCATGACAGCGGAGTATTTCGTCAATCTAATAACAGATCAGGCAAACATGTTGACTTTTACTAAGTTGATATTTATATGAGGGTAATGAAATAATGTTTTAGGGTATTTTTGTTACTTCGTAAGTATATTTTAGCGCGCGGGCCATAGAACTTGAGTCTGAGGTATAGATTGAGGTGTTGACCTAAACAAAATTGCGCAAGATCTACCATTTAAGCCGTACTGATCCATACCTTGGGTTCGATGGACAAGTTGGAACTAATAAATGAAGTAGAAATTCCTTTTGAACCTTGGTAACTATAAACTGCCACAAGTTTAATCATTCGCATTCTTCTATTCCATCAGGCAAGTACAGCAGACAGTATGTAGGTGAAGTATTAACAGAACACATGCCACCAATTTTACAAGACTCTGTTATGTGTTTAGATATATAAATTTCTTTTGATAAGCGTCTTACATGGTTTGTGACATTTGACAATTGTTTTGTAGTTAATTACTAATACAGTCATGACCGAGCAGCTTTGGAGTTCTTAATCCCGTAAGTGCATCTCGTCACTTGGGTCATAGGGTACGTGATGCTGAATATTTAACTATTATAGTAACATAATTATCATTTACCTTTTTTAATGTGTTATGGACCCTATGGAGTACTTAATAGCGCTCTTGAGGATATGTCGGATGTTTTTCCTGAAAGGTATGTCTTATCCAAGAATTTAATTTTTTAGTGTTGATATTCTGATAAATATGGCATAGTGAAAGAATACTTTTGCATATTTAACTTCGTACGTGTATTCAGAGCGTTGGCACAGATCTTGAATCTGAGGGAGATTGAGGTGTTGACTTAAATGATATTACACATACCTTGTCTGCGATGGGCAAGTTAGACTAAATGTATACAATTTTTTTGCATCTTTGTAACTATAAACTGACAAAAGTATAATCGTTGACTTTATTCTACTCCACCAGACAAGCAAAGCAGATAGGATATAGGTGATGTTTTAACAGAACAAATGCCACTCAATACTCTGCCACGTGTTTAGTGATACATACATTTATTTTCATAAACGTCTCACCTGGTTTGTGGTATTTGATAACAGTTGTTCTTGTATTTACATACTTGTACAGTCAAAAGCGAGCAGCTTTAGAGTTCTGAATCTCGTAAGCGCAGCTTGTCACTTGGGTCATAGGGTACGTGATGCTGAATGTCTTACTATCAGTAGCATATCATAAACGTTTCAAGTGATACGGACCCTAGGGTGTTCTTGAGAGCGTTCTGGAGGACATCGAAAATTTTACCTGAAATGTATGTTTATCCCAAAGTTCCTATAAGAACTGTGCACCATATCTAGCCTAATAAAATCAGGGAATAGTAATTGCCGGACAACCAACTGTGATGGAACGCTTCCCTTTTCATCACATACGAACACGATTTTGATTACTATTTCGCCAATAAAATGCAAAGTCAGGCTAACAATCTTGTCGACCATGCTTTTTTTTCAAATTTTATTTTTAAATGCTAAGAAGAGAAAGTACAATTTTACTGTTTTCAGTCCATCTCAGCACGAGAATCATTTAGATGCTGAATTCAACAACATTCAATGTCTGCCATCATCAATTCAGCGATATTGATTCAGATTTATCATGTGTGATCGGCAGATCGGCAAGCAACCAGACAAAGTTGTGCCAACAAGTAGGGGACTCTTGGAATTTCGAGATCTTTAGGCCCAATAACTAGATCGCCTGCAAATTGCACTTTTTCAGACAAGCACGTTTAACCAATGCATGTTAACGGAATGTTGGTCATGTTTAAACCGAACGCACGCTGTCAGCGCTATTTAGTGACCTCTCATTTATGCTAAAACACGTCTCACCTGGTTTGTGGCATCCGATGATTCAAAGATGTTGATACAAGTGACAAAGCATTTTCTGGAATTGCAACGATAAGCGCAACTCTCCACTAATGTCATAGTGTACGTGCGGCTATATTTAATAAGTTCCCACCACTTGAGATCCCCGAGACTAAGAGATGTTACCATAGTAACGGACATGACCCTTAAGAGATCAGGAAAATCAGCCATTCTAACAACCCCAACTGCCATTTGAAATACGTTTACGAAACCTGAATATGATTAGGTCCGTCGACGAGCCGCAATCTAGTGAAACTTGAAAACTACAGCAACCCATTATTGAGGGATGGAGGGGGGGGGGGGGGGAGGTTGATTTGGCGATATACAAATCAAATTGATTTCTGATCCGGAAATAAGAATATTAATTTCTGTCAAAAGACTCGTTCACATCCTTCTCATGTCATGTTTTGAATATACGTCAATTTCAGAATTTCCTTCCTGATAATTCTGAAACTTTTCTTGTACAATATATATTTGCTTAACGCGAAAAAGAATAACCAGGTCCGTGGTAGAGTCGTTATCATGTTTCAAGAGGATTTTGACTTCCATTGCAATCCATTTATCTGAAATCTAAAATTAAACAATAACAATCATAATAATATAGGATATGTGGTAGATAATAAAAATATGATTTAATGGAGTTTTGGAATTTGGAAGTTATTTTTACTCCTAAATTTTGAATATCGTAAAGGTCAAATAGCCTTTACTTTACCAAAAAATGAGGGGGGGGCTAGATATAGCGTATCGGGCAAGGATCATTAATAGGTTGGGAACGAGCGAAGCGAGAGAGCAACAATTTTGACACTGGTTGATATAAATATCAAATTTTGTGTTAATTAAAAATTATACAGTTATATGTCACCCTTCTCTATTTCATTTTCTTCCATTTTCTCTCTTGTTTCTTGGTCATGTTTTTTTTTTTTTCATTTTCATTTTTATTTGTTTATTTATTTAATTTTACATTTATTTATTTATCAATTTTTTTTTTTTTTTGGGGGGGGGCATATGCCTAAATAAAAAGTAAGCAAACAACTGAAAATAATCATTGCTAAAATTAGTAATTGCAGAGATTCCTGACGACAACAATTGATTGTGTACGATCGGGTAACTTGAACATGTTGAAGTCTGGACCAATGCGATTAATATTCTAACTGCCATTTGTTAGCTTGACGTACACCCAGCCTGAATACTTATCAGGTCCGCTGGAGAGTTTAATGCCCGCTTCATTTGTTAACTGAACATATTCATAGGGGGAACAATACCGCACGATTTAAAAAGTTATATGTATATATATATATATATATATATATATAAAGTAAGCAAGCAACTGAAAATAATCATTGCTAAAATTAGTAATTGCAGACATTCCTGACGACAACAATTGATTGTGTATGATCGGGTAACTTGAACTTGTTGAAGTCTGGACCAATGCGATTAATATTCTAACTGCCATTTATTAGCTTGACGGACACCCAGCCTGAATACCTATCAGGTCCGCTGAAGAGTTTAATGCCCGCTTCATTTGTTAATTGAACATATTCATAGGAGGAACAATACCGCACGATTGAAAAAGTTATCTGTATATATATATATATATATATATATATATATATATACATATATATATATGTATGCATTCATTACACAATGAAAACAATGATAAATACGAGAACGCCATGTCATTCAACCATGCAAAGGTAAACGTAAAGCTCTTAAGATGTATTTGCGGTTGTGTCTGCTATTGCTAATTTTTTTTATAGTTTTAATGCCATTTACTTTTGATATACAAAAAAAAAAAAAAACCCAATTTCACAAATCGAGGTGAAGGGAACGTTCTATCCGGATAAAAATAACGTAGTTTATTCTAACTGCCATTAATTAGCTTTAACCGGACCTAGTCTGAATGTCTATCACGACCGTAAATGAGTATGAAACCATTTTCACTTGGATCTTTAAACGTTGATTTTTATGTTAATTTTCAATTTCGTAGATGGACGCTGATTGTTTTCTAGTTTTGGCGATAGATGTATCAAATGAAGATATTCACTGACAGAGAATTGAGTATATATGAATATAAAAAAGGCCAGTCCATAGGAATTTATGTCGAGAAATCGAAAAAAGGTGGATATTTTCAAATTTGGGCAATACAAACTAAATTGGGCCAAAAGACACCAGAGAACATCAGGAAACAAATTTAAGTGTACATTTTTATGAACATCAATATTCACGTTACTTGTGGGTGGGGCCAATTTCGCCTAAAATTGGAATTGGGCCGTTTTTATATTTAGATGCTCAATTATCATGACTATCACAGATAAACGGACATGACCGAAGAAAACAATCTTGATTACCAATCATAAAGTATCTTTACTGTCAATTGTTAGCTTGACCTGGACCCAGCCTGAATACTTATCAGGTCCGTTGACGAGTTGAATGCCCGCTTCACTTGGTTACCAAACACATTCAAATTAGGTCTCACACTGGTCAGAAGCTCTTCCGTGTAACTGTGTCATTTTAGTCTCACTGCATTTGGTGAATATGGTGCAGTTTTCACTTCGAACTTCCAAAGTTTGGTTTGCATGCTAATTTCCGATTTCATGGATTGAACCTAGATTATTAGACTTATAATAGACAAAAAGATACGGCAGAAGAAAAAGAAATATCACCAATCATCATAACGTATCCTAATTGTCACTTGTTAGCTTGACCTGGACCAAGCCTGAATACTTATCAGGTCCGTAGGCGAGTTGAATGCCCGATAAACTTGGTATATTGAACAGATCTAATTTAGGTCCCATTCTAATCTGAATGTCTTTTTGTTACGATGTAATTGTGCCATTACAGTCTCACTGCCATTTGTTCGCTTGACCCGGGCCTAGCTAGATTATGTATCAGGACCGTAGATGAGTATGGTACCATGTTCATTCGGACCTTTAAACCTTGTTTTGCATGGTAATTTCATAAACGGACGCTAGATTATGTTGTAGCTGTGACGACAGGTGCATCAAATTACACTATTTAGTGATAGAAAACTATCACAGATAAGCAGACAGGAAGGAAGAAACAAAAGTGATCACCATTAAGAAAACACCCTTACTGTCATTTATTAGCTTGACCTGGACCCAACCTAAATACTTATCAGGACCGTAGATGAGATTAATGCCCGCTTCACTTGGTTTACTCAGGCAATTGAACTAAGGTCTCATACTAATCTAACCCTCTTCTTGTCACGATGTAATTGTATCATTTTACTCAAAGTGCCATTTGTTTGCTTGACCCAGACCAAGCCTGAATACTTATCAGGACTCTAGATGAGTGTGGTAGAATTTTAAGTTCGAATTTGCAAAGTTTGGTTTGCATGCTAGTTTTCAATTCTACGGACTAACCTAGATTATTAGACTTATAATAGACAAACAGACACGGCAGAAGAAACAAAATTGATCATTACTAATCATGATAATCATAACGTATCGTAATTGCCAATTGTTAGCTTGACCTGCACCAAGCCTGAGTACTTATCAGGTCCGTAGATGAGTTTAATGCCTGCATCACTTGGGTTACTGAACAGATCTAAATTAGGTCAAATTTTCTTCCAAAGTTTTTCTTGGCATGATGTTATTGTGCTATTGGAGTCTTACTGCCGATTTAGCTTGACACTGACCAAGTCTGAATACTTATTATGGTACCAATTTCACTTGAAACTTGCAAGTCTTGCTTCGGATAATAATTTCAAAAGTTTATGAATGGACGATAAGTTATTTTGTAGTTATGCAGTGCATCCAGATAGATTAATGAAATCCAATTGTTAATGATTGAGATTTATTTCAGATGAACAGACATAAGAGAGAGAAAAAAAGATCACAAATTGTTTTTATTACAACGTATCTAATTGCCAATTGTTAGCTTGACCTGTACTGAGCCTGAATACTTATCAGGTCCGTAGGTGAGTTTAATGCCTGCTCTACTCGTTGTGGTATAAAAAAAAACTTATGCTGCATCAATTGTTTTTAAAATAATACTGTGAAAGTGATAAAAACATTGTTGGTTGGGTAAAATAGGGTTGTGCCTACTAAGCGAAATTATTCATTTTGGTATCACCATCGGTATATAACAATGTTAAAGACAGATTAATAATTACCTACAGAGACTCGGCTACCATCCAAGATGGTAGGTGATTATGAGTAACGATCAGAAAAAATGTGATGTATTATTGCATACCAATAACACAAATATGGGGAAGCAGCCTTTCACCTTTTTCATTGCAATCTAAATTTTACCTCAAACGATTAATTTATCAACTTATTGATTTTATAGACAGCACGAATGTCATATTTCCATGTTTTGCCAATGAAGGGTAAGCGCAATCTTTGGCTGATGCATCAGTCAATTTCATGTCTTTGTCAATGAGTATGGCTTTTTTGAATAGCCTTGAAGTGGAGGCCTACCTCCCCCCCCCCCCAAAAAAAAGGAGGAATTTGTACACGATGTTTTGTTTCTTTGTTTTCTTCTTGTTTTCAGAATGTGTCGAGAGGAAATTATTGTCACTGGTAGGAAATACGTTATCGGGAACAAACCGAGGAGTCGCTGTCTCATGTCCTGATTTTTTTGATTAATAACGTTGAAAAGTACTAGCCATCAAGGTCTAATATAACTGGATAAAATCCCACTACCCACTGAAAGTATTTTCAGCGGAACATCGACATGATCGATGCCCTTTGCTGTAATTGTCTGTTTTTGGCAATGAAAAACTGCCTTTTTGTCGAGAACCGAGCTGTCCATTACGTAAATTTTGATCGGATTTCATCACCGATACCAAAGAGTGAAGAATCCTCATCTACACGAATTTCACAGTTAATAAGTAAGAATAATTTTACTCTTGGTTACTGAATCCCTGGATTTTTCACGATGACTGCGTGTGTTTTTCTTAGTAAGAAGAAACAGATTCCATGGTCTATTATAAAATGTATTCTGCTCGCAGACTATTTTTTATGATTTCATGTAAAGGATGTCTTATCCATCAGCCATTAGCAAAACAAAATCTTTGAATTCATTTAGAATAGTTTGTGTCAAAGAATGGAATAATTACCCCATGACGTTAGAAATAACTTGATCCTGCCTCGATTTAAAAAATGTGTAAAAAACACCCTTTTTGATAGATTGCAGTCCGGTATAACTGTTTAAATCATGAGGTAGATTGCAATGAGTGAGGTTTCCGTGTGCGTATGTGTTTGCATTCAATCGAGGACACACACGCGAAATTAAACCTTCAAACCGAGGACGCACCCGCAATGGGGGACCGTCCTCGTTCTCTTTATATATTTCTTTGGCACGGACATGCGATATCGATCATGCTGTGAAAATCTCTGATCGATTCACCGACAGTCCGCAGTCAGAGGTACTACGTCAAGCACATGTCATGGATATGTGTTTAATTTTGTTTAAAGTGTATACTCTTTCCTTAACAGCGCCATCTCGCGACATAACAAAATGTAACCAGATAGTGCCTTACGTATACGTGTATAGCAACGATAGCCAGCCGGCCCGCGCGCGCGCGCCACTTTTTCCAGATAGGCCACTGGTACGGTACCGGTTACCCGCCAATTGCAATCCAATGCATATCGCAGTTTACGTTTGAGATGTACGGTACCCGGGTCAATGAGTTAGTTTTGGGATCACTCAGTATGGTAAGTGTGGAATTAGTTTTCTTCTCTCTCTCATGACAACTAAATTAACTTATAACTTCTTTTAATTAGACTACCTACGCGTATATAGACCGGTACCGATTTCAATCTAAGTTAGATCTAGACATCTTGATCTAGATCTATTTAAGTTAGAGCCCAGCCCAGGAGCTTACCGTGTATAATTTACCCATACTCACGAGACAAGGGTAGATTATGGTCAAAATATCTAGCAAGATAAATTGTGAAAACAGATATTATGCACTTAGGCCTACCACGATTATATGGATGAAGGTCTAACGAGTGGTAGAATCCTGACGTCGAGGCACAGACTGGAACAAAAAAAAACTGAAAAGTTCTCTCCTTCTAAATAGTTCTACCCAGGGCCCAGTCTCGATCGGCCATTTTTTTTGTTAAGTTATGATTCACAACAAAAACTCGTCGCATATTTGCACAACTGTATGTCTATCTAGAGTCTAGACCCTACTTATTAACTGTAGATCTAGAGCCTACAATACTAGATCTAGACTAGTCTATAATTGATTTTCTCTTTAATGCTTGTGCTAGAGGTAGATTTACTGCGGCAGCCCGAACACGTACTGTCTAAAGACGTCGTGTCGAGGTTCCCGGGGCAAGAGGTAGGCCTAGATAAGATAGGTCTACTCTAGAGGATTTGAAAAACAACAATAAAATACTGATTGTATCGAGTCTAGATCTAGTAGGATGGGGGGTCGGGTGTCCGGACACTTTATATTTTTGAAGCCTTTTTTTTTGTCTTTGGATTACACTAAAATTGTGAATTCAATAGTTTTACTTGTAATCATCTACTATTTTGTTCTCTATAATATTTCCTAACATTTTGTACTAAAAATTGATGAAATTGATGAAACCAGCCGCGCGTTTGCATCGGTATGCTCTGCCCCCGTGTAAAACATGGTCTCAGAAAACTCTTTTCCAGTCTTTAAATATTCATTCAGTAACACTCTGACCCACAAAAATCCGCAGATTATCAAATTAAAATACAAAATTCTCACTTTACATTCTGATTTGAATTTGAGGTTAGAATTGCCAGATATTTTGCACTTGAAATGTGTCTTGAAACCTGCCTGATCGGACGATGCGCGCGGCCATTTTGAATCGCAGAAGCCCAAAGTGGAAAGTGCTGCTCTTGTCATAATCATGTGACACACAAGATTTTGACTTACACCAGTGTTTGTGGCAATTTGAATCGTTAGCTTTGTACTTTGCTCTGAAATTGTGTCTAAAAAATCCGATTTTTTTTTTTGCATTTTGATATCATGATTTGTTGAGATTTTGTTGATATGGTGATTTGATGATGACATGAATGTTTTGACCCCTTTATCGTACCCCTACACATGAAAAACAAAAAAAATTCCCAGCATCATAAGATTCTTTGAAATCTAAGCTTTGTAATGATAACAAACTTGTTACCAATTAGCAAACCGCGAAATACCGCCAGCGGGAAAGACTGGGGCTTGCACTGTCCTGGAAAATTTAGGGTCAATGTGGAGACTGTAGTCTGTTGAGTAGGGGTGTTTGGTTTTTGATGATTATGTAACAGATATTGATGGACCTTTCTTGCCCTTTTAATCCCTGATTATGGCCCAAGGCCCCATCTTTTTTTTGGCCTGATTTACTATGTCTAGATTTATGTTTACCCCTTCCATAATTTGCCCCAGGCCAGGCCACTGCGTGGCCTTATGTTTACAACCCTCCCCCTCACCCATAATTGCCATTATTACTCGCCCCAACCCCCTTTTTTTTTTTGGGGGGGGGCCCTATGTTACACGTACCCCAAACCTTACTGGCCCTTGCCCCCGACCCCACCCGACCCTAATTTTTTTTTTTTTTCTAGCTACCCTTAAATTGTCCAACATCACTGGCCCCCACCCCCCTTCCGACCCCATTTTTTTTTTTAGGTACCTTTAACTTGTCCAACCTTTAATTGGTCCCCACCCCTGCCCCCCTTTTTAGCTACCTTGATCTGTGTCCAACCATACCGGCCCCCCCCCCCCCCATCCCGACCCCATTTTTATCTACCCGCTATCTAGATCTAGATCTATTCCAGTATTCACACCACACAAGACTTTTTCATATTTTTTTAAGAATTAGATCCTGGAAAACATGGATACGCGCATGAAGATGTAGACTATATTCCCAGGGTACAAGGCTTGAAGTTGACCCTTTTGTTGCATGTTTTGTTTAGAATAGATCTAGATTCCAAAATGAAGTCCAGATCCAACTTACTTGTTAGCTAGACCACTCACTAACTCGGTCAAAATAACATAGGATCTAGATCTACATGTACGATTGATCTTTTAAGATCTTGATCAAGATTATAGAGGGGTATGTTTACACTTGTCTTGATTTCATATTTAGCTTGGTATCTAGACTCAAGGTCTAACTGTTAGCTATCTAGATCCAGAATGTAACAATAAGATCTAGATCTAGATGAAATAAATTGTATGCTTATAATTTTAGAAAAAAAATGGGTAGGTTAAATGCAGCAATTAGGGCAAGGCATTTTTGTTGTTACAGCCTGTTCTTGGAAATGCACATGCAAGGGATACACATGCACTGTTATTTATAGTGTACTGTGTCAGGGACATCTCGTACAAGTCAATTATTTTATGCCCATGTTTTTTCCCCTTCTCATTCTAGTCTTCTAGATATATATACCCAGTTGTTGTGTGTCCGGACAGGTTGTGTGTCCGGACGATCAATTTTAGAAAGTCATTTGGAAAATTTTACAGGCGAAGTTTCATCCATTTTTAGTACAAAATGTTAGGAAATATTATAGAGAACAAAATAGAAGATGATTACAACTATTGAATTCATATTTTTAGTGTAATCCAAAGACAAAAAAGAAGGCTTCAAAAATTACAAAGTGTCCGGACACCCGACCCCCCATCCTACATGTACTTCTTGCTCTATTTGTGTTAAATTAACCCTGTGCTACATTGTTTTTTGAACATTTGCAGGCTTCCACATCAGGCTCCATGCCCATGGATATGGATCTGCCAAAGACCAGGGTGAGATTTAATTAAGTCTATATTTGTCAGTCACCATTCGTGAAAATACAGTGTATAGAACCTACAACACGAAGAACTAGATCATTTAGACTTTCTATATCTTGACTACTAGGTCTATAATATACCGGTAATATGAATCCATTGTCTGATGTGGCAACCTGATCTCATTGAAGAAATGTACACTGCATCTTTATTCATTTTGAAATAATAATAGTGGTTTCTTGTATATATAGCGCTAGGGTCTAATATTACCCAGGTTATACTAGGTGTTTAAAAAAAAAAACGTTTGACACTTTTGAACTTTAAAATAACCTTTAAAGGGGTGGTCCAGGCCAGCTCCAAAAAATATTTAGCCCGTAGTAAATAATTACAGGAGCCATTTCAAAAAGTATTATCTCCTTACTCGACTTTGGAGATTTTTAAGACCAAATGCTCTCTCTGGCCGTCGGCATCACCGGGCAGTTCCCGCACCGACACCAGTCATTTCTCCCCACTCGATCGGCCGCTGGCTGCGGTACGATCGTTTCTTCCTCCACCTCTTCTTCTTCTATTCTTCAACGGTTCTCCAACTCTTCCGCATTCCACCTTGGTTGGAATGCATATCCCGCAGGACCCGACATATTAATTGTTCAAATTATGAAATAAACGGCGAGAAACAAACAAATTGTGAATTACAGGGTCGACGGTGGCCGCAATCAATGCAAGTCGAAAATTCACTTAGGATTCACGGTCAGCAGCTTCTTCATCATGTCAATTATAGCTGTCGACACTGAGCTCCAGTTCTTGCTCGGAACGCTTGGTCTACTGCTCTCTCATTAGAGAACAGAGGGTATCCTTTGGAGAGACCAAAGTCGGTCACCTTCAGGATGGTCTCCTTGTCGTCGTTCATCAGAAGGAGGTTCTCCGGCTTTAGATACCTGTGTGTTGATTCCAGTATCATGAATATTTGCAAGCTGTGATCTTCTGGTAGAAGTAAAACTTTGCTGTTGTTTTGTCAACCTTGCTAATTAAGATCACTACCCTATCCAATAATCTCCACCCTCAACTAATACTAATACAATGTATTAAAGGACTTAATGTGTGTTGCATATTTTATACCTATAATACATGGGTGATGGATATAATGAAGCCTCTTATCCTGACCTAGTTGTATGGACGATGTCAGAAGATGAGATTACAGAAATTTCGTTTACGGAAGACATGTTGTTTATCATTTAGAAATCCCTGAGTCTCTAAAAGCTTACATATGGTATAGTTAATGATACTGGGCGATAGTTTACTGGTTCAGAGCGATTTCCTTTTTTGTATACAAAGGAGTGACATTTGCATGTAACCAATCACCAGGTAGATCACGAGTATAGTAATTGATTTCTGAAAAATGATGGTTAGGATAGGTGCAGTAGAGATGGAACATTCTTTGAGAACTTTTGGTGTTAGCTATAGTCCGTCTGGTCCTGGTGCTTTCTGGGCATTTAGGTTTTTGAGGAGTTTTTCAACAACTGGGACGGTAACATTTATTGATGGCATATTTGGCAAGTCAGTTGGGATACTACTGCAGTTTTCACTTGTGAATACTGACTGGAACTGCGTGTTTAATATGTTAACTTTTTCAAAAGCAGACATGCAAGTTCCCTTTATTGTGTTCAGAGGTGCGACTCCCGAGAAGTACTGGTGGGCATTTTTTGTGTAACGCCGGAATAGTTTCGTATCTCCTGGTTTAAGACTATTTCCTACATCATGGAGATCGCTAGATCTAGCTTTACGGATACTGCGATCCAAACAGCGATGAAAGTCTTTGTACTTGTCCCAATCTAGGGGGTTATTTGATTTTTGTTGCTTATACTATACAAACATTGCTTCTTGCGTATCATACGGATATAATGTGAGTTATGGTAGTTGGGTATAGTTTACTTGGAATATGTTTTTGGATTGAGGTGAGAAAAGTATTTTTGAAATCTAGCCATAGTTTATTTATAGATTTCTCTATTTCTCTACTTTTAATGATGTTTGTAATGAAAACAACAGTGAAGTTTGTTTAAACATCATTTCATTTCAGAAAATGACAACACGGTCGTCCTCTACAAAAAAGGATGCTGATTATAAGAAATACCTTGGAGGTCAAGACCCGGAGGATCATTTTATACCACGATTCATTAATCAAGAAATTGGTAAGATAATATACATCATAATTACCTTTAGGGCAAGCTCCTTAACCCATCAACACTGCATGTGGTTTAGGCCTGTATCTTTTCACTGTGAATCTCAATTATATAGTTTATTTCTGAAATTCATTTGAGCCCTCCTACATGTACCTGTATGTTCATCCAATCAGTTTCATGTTGCAGAATATTATAAATATTTAAAATACAAAGTATACAATTGGTTTCAAAGTTGCAGCCCATTACAGAATTGTTACATGTAGGTAACTTTATCCCACTCAGAATAGCACAGTTTGACAATTTCTGTCAAATATTGCCCCTGCAGATTTTATGAATATAATCAATTGCATATATAGATCTGGTTTTAGTCATTTAATATTTTGAAAATTCAGAGGTGCAATTTTTATAATGAAGAGCTAATTATTTTTCATAAAATCCCCCAAGATTTTGATGGATAGAGGGCTGACATCACTGGGGGAAAAACGCACAAGCTCATTTAACCTCTTTTAAACCTTCAAGAGAGGACTGTGCAGTTGCAGGTTGACAGTTAGCCTCTTGTCGAGGCCCTGGCTGCTGCTTCCCGAGCGAATTAAGCGAGGGATTTCCTAATTCGCTTTGCGAATTAGGCCTGGCGCGAGCCAGGGCCTCTTGACATCTGAGCTGAATTATATATTCATGAGGAACGTCTTTCTAATGAATATACATGAGTCATGAGATTACCGGTCACCTAGTAAACCAATGAAATGTCAAAGCTGTTTCGTCCGGGGTTCGGAATACTATAGTAGTCAACTATTCTACAGGGGATTCATTTAAATGCGGGACACTAAAGGGGATATAACCAGCAAAATGCTACAAGTGGTGGTACTGCTACTACTATAGTACTGGCCGTATGGCAGACCCATCACCGCCCTGAAACTTGCCAGGAGATGCTGGTCAGCCGCTGGTCAGACTCGAGTCAGGGGGAAGCTCCACTCCAGCATTACCTCACTGCACAGCGGAGATCGATAATCGACGCATAGTGGAATCGCATGAAATATTACATTTTTTCCATATCCTGTGGGTATATAGATTTACAAAATATCTTGTCCTTTCAGTGCAGATTTAATTTCATCGACTTGCAAATCCTTAAATCGGTCAATATTCAGCATTTTAGAGGCATATTCAATGCTCTTTGATATTTCGTCGTCACTCTTCGCCAAGAATCCACGGGTCGCCATTCAGGATGAGCTCATGAATATTCAATATGACGTCATAGCGGCCCGCGCTCTCAATGGATGATTTTCACTGACCAGTTCTTGGTCGGTATATTGGTAAAAACAATAAAAAACAAAAGAAAGTCGGTGAAATTCGGGTCAGATGTCAAGAGGCCCTGTCTCGCGGCGCTCTGCTTCGCTCTCTCCCTTGCTTAGCCATGTTTGCTTGGAAAGCAGCCGACAGGGCCTCGACAAGAGGCTAGTTGACAGTCTGCATGCAGGCACACACACAACACTTCACTGTTTAACAAACCTTTACTGATCTATACTAGACTGAATTATTACTAGTTTATGGATAATAAACAGGACAGGTAGATTTTCGATTCATGGTTGTGTTTACCATTTTTGTTGATGATGCATTCATTACCTGCACATTTACTCTACTTTAAAGGTGGTGTGTCACATTTGCGGGCCTAAAAAATAAATATCTATAAATACGACGATACATGTATGATAAAAAATTGAATACCCCTCAAAATTATGGATCGGGAAAATGGCTTTTTATGTACTTACAGCAACTTTTAGGTATCAAAATGACTAAAATGCTGGTTGTCTCTTATTCAACCAATGGCAAGAGGTTAGTTTTTCATTATTGATTAAAAAGTAATGAAACCTATGACTAAGATTTCATACATGGTATAGGGTATATCGTTGATCCATGCCAAATTTCATGATGTTTAAAAACTGGCTGCAACACCACTATTAAACCTTCAAAAGAGGACTGTCTTCAGTTGCAGGTTCCCAATCTATGAGTAGGCACTTGTGCACTGTTTAATAAACCTTTACCATGCTATAGCAAACATCATGACTAGTTTTTTTTTTCATGGAAAATAAACAGGATAGCTAGATGTTAGTGATGGTTATGTTTACCCATATCCTTAATTAAGTTTTCATTACTTGCACCTTTACTCTCCTTAAACCTCCCCTCTGATAAACATTGCAGATATTTAAAAGATTTCACTTTTCTCTTTTTTTTTCAAAGTAAAGTTTGATTATTGGCATACCGGTATGTTGCTCTTCCCACTTTCCTTGTGTGGTGATGTGCTCCAGTAATATAGATAGCAATCAGGGAGATGTATTATTTTTATGCCTCCGCCACCAAAGATGGTGCTGGAGGCATGATGTTTTTGGTTGTCCGTCCCGCTTTCTCGTTGTCGCAATATCTCAAGAGCCACTTCAGATAAAAACTTCAAACTTGATGATAGTATGTACATGTATCACCATAGGTAGAAGATCTGATTAGATTTTGGGCTAACTAGGTGAAAGGCCAAGGGTCATGAGGTCAACTTGTGAAATTTTAGGTATTGGTCTCATTATCACGATATCTCAAGAACCACTTAAGATATGAACTTCAAACTTGAGGATAGTATGTATCACCATAGGTAGACGATCTGAATAGATTTTTGGGTAACTAGGTGAAAGGTGAAAGGTCACAGAGGTCAACTTATGAAATTCCAGGTATTGCCTCATTATCGTAATATCTCACTAATTAAAGACATGAACTTCAAACTTGATGATAGTATGATCACCATAGGTAAACGATCTGATTAGATTTTGGGGTAACTAGGCCAAAGGTCAAGGATCACAGAGGTCAACTTATGAAGTTCCAGGTACAATGTATTGGCCTCGTTATCGCAATATCTCACTAACTCATTACTAACTACATAAGATATGAACTTCAAACTGGATGATAGTATAATCAACATGTGAAGATGATCTGACTAGATTTTGAAGTAACTAGGCCAAGGGTCACAGGTCAATTTCTGAAATTGCTGGTTATAAGGGCGGAGGCATATAGGAGACGCAGTCACATTTGTCTTGTTACCTCTTTAATTAATTTAATTTAATTTAATTGCTTATTTCTTTACTCTTGAGGGGAGGGGAAACAATCACAAACCACTTAGAATGGTAGGTTTTCAACTAAAATAAGAAAGATCTTGTCAAATAAATGATGTGGGCTTACTGAAATACTATATGGGCCTAATTTCAAGGGTAAATTGAATTCCCAAGATACATATGTGTCGTTCATACAGTATATTTGTTTGAATATACATTTTCATATCACATTTTTGACAAATCTATTGGTGTTTCAGTTTAAATATTTAAGAGTTAAATTTGATTCAAGCAACAGCAAAATAGGCCAAGACGAAAGCCAATGCAATGCCACAGAACTGAAATTTATTCCTTATGCTGATACATGTATACTAAATTTTCTTCATGTGTACATGTAGTTGAACTCTTTTCCTCTGTTTAATTTGTTGCCTCTATTGTTTTGTGTGCTTTACAGCTGATCTGGTAATGAGTGATGGCAGCAGTGTTGATGATCTCCTAGCTCCTCCTCCATCTCCACTTTCCTGTTCTACATGTACCTCTCCTGCCCCACCCTCTTGCACAAAATCATCTTCTGTTGAATCACTCTCATCATCTTTTCATGAAAATTCACTATTGAATAACACAACTCCTTTTCCTTGTATTTTGTCTGATGCCTCCCCTGCTACTCACTCTTTTACCCCTCCTAATAGAGCTGTTTATTTGTCTTCTGAACGTACAACTCATGTAAATACTTTGTTCATCTGTTACATTGTGTTGGCTGTTATTATTGTACTTCTCGTCTATGCCTTCATTATCTTTGTTGTGTCGTCATATAATCTGTAATCATAATGGAAAGTACCGCGCAGTTGCCTCTAGACGGTTTTACGCACACCCTTTAAGCATGCAAACTTGCCCTTAAAGGAGTAGTCCTGGCCCAAGAAAAGTAGCTTGAAATAATAGCTGAAAAATTAGAGAAAAATAACAAAAAAAATTTGAGGTAAATCGGACAACTAATGAGAGTTTTATGAATTATTTCATGAAATAAGAAACAATGAAAATCATTGCCTTTTTTTAGACAAATTGAAAATAACATCATGGGCTCGTGATGTCACACCCAACTATTTACCAATTGTTTTATGTATTATGATATGCTAAATTTTCAATTTTTCCCAAAAAACTAATTTCCTACAGCCTTTGCCAAAGATATATTGATGTAAACACGTTTTTGCATGTACATGTCATGTATATGCACTAGTATAAATTAAGTCACTTTCTTTTAGAAACATTAAAAATGGGATTTTTGATAAAAATTTGAATACAAAATATATATTTATGAATATATAAACTTATCAAAATATATTTTTTGTTTTGTTTCTGATGGAAAAAGACTTATTCCATGAAGGTGAACACATATGCATGCATAATACACGTTTACATCTTGGGCAAAGGCATTAAAGTTTCTTTAGAGAAAAAGTGAAAATTTAGCATATTATAATATACAAAAACGATTGGTAAATAGTGGGAGTGTGACGTCACAAGCCAATGACGTCATTTTGAATTTGTCTTAAAAGGCAGTGATTTCAGTTTCATTGTTTCTTATTTCATAAAATAATTTATAACTTTCTTATTACTTGTCCGATTTTCCTCAAACTTTTTCTTTATGTTTCTTTAATTATTCAGCTTTTCGTGGGCCCGGAGTTCTCCTTTTATTTCGCATGAAAGTTTGCGGATTTTCTTTGTGCGGTATGATGGCAATCAGGGATGATCGGATTATGAAAATTAATTTCATAAATTAATTACCAATCTGTTGATGTAAATTTTAACATATTTACTGCAAAATCCAGTGATCATTTTGTCCTCAAACTTTTCCATGCACAGCATTTTTCTATTGGAAACTGAAAATGTAAAAATTCAGCGACATACCGAATGTGCCTCATTTATAAATATCAAGGAACCATGGGGTGAGTGGATTCGGAATGATGAATAAAATATCTACTTGTTGATATAAAACTTATCGTGATTGATACAAAATCCAGTGATCATTTTTTGCTCAGAGTTTGAGATGAATTTTGCAAATTAATTTGAATCACTGTATGTATGCCACATACGTGAGTCGCATCTCATTCGCGCTTGACTTCAAGACGGGTAGCTCGCTATCCGAAGAAGTCGAGATAATTAACAGAGACATCAGCCTAGAGTGTTGAGCATCTTTATATGAGTTGAAGTTATCTTTGATTATTGGTAATATTAATGGAATTAGTTAATGTGCAATCCCCACAATATGTAAACTGGCCATTTTGTGTCTATTCAAAGAGATAATTGGTCTATTTTGATTCATCTATGCACGAATTCCCCGCAGATGCATTATGGAGTAGTCTGGTCGTAAAATTAAGTCTGAAAGATGAACGCGCTGACCTTTGAGGTCAGTGGTGTTCGTAAATTCGCTGGGATGATCGTATTGCGTTATAAACTTTTCATTATGCTGTCCTTGTTTTGATGACCCTTTCCACTAAACTTGTTTCTTAATTTTACTTTTGGAATTGATGAGGGGGTGGGTGTAGGGATTGACAGACAGGCGACAATGGTGAGTCCTAGCTTTGGAAAAAAAAATGATGCATGCATTTACTACTTCATGTTTACTCATCTTTAAAACATTCAAGAGAGGAGCTGTCTTCAGTTGTAGGTTGCAAGTCCTTAAGCAATTATGCATTGTTTAAAAAACCTTACTGTGCTACTATGATAACAGCAGACAATGTCAATTCTGAATAGTTCATGGTTAATAAACAGGGCAGGTACATGTAAATGTGTGTATTCATGCTTGTGTTTACCATTATTGTTGGTTATGTATTGAACCAGTTTATGTACTCATCTTTAAACCTTCAAGAGAGGACTGTCTTCAGTTGCAGGTTGCAAGTCTATTTTTATAGGCACAACAATTGTTCACTGTTTAACAAACCTTAATTGCTACATGTATGTTTAATGGGAGTTGTGACTGTAATTGTTCTTGGAAATAAATAGGACAGCCGGAAACTGGCATTAATCATGTTATTTGTCGAAAATGCAGGCATTCCACTGCTAAATTTTATGAGGTTATGTGCTACCCTCATAAGTGTATCAAAAAATTAGACAATTAAGGAGATCTATTTTATTTTTACTCCTTCGACTTTTACCAACACTGTGCAATACCTTTAAACAGTGAATAATTGTTGCGTGTTTGCCTGCAAATAGCAACCTGCAGCTGAAGACAGTCCTCTCTTGAAGGTTTAAAGGAGAGTAAATGTAATGTATCATCAACAAAAAATGGTAAACACAACCATGAATAAAAGTTGCCAGGTAAGAATGCTAGAGGTAAACAAATAGCAGGGTTAGGGTAATTGTTAGGGTTATATGGCATTTTTACCTCTGGCATTTTTATCACCAGCAATTTTACACCGAACCGAATAAAAAGCTACCTGTCCTGTCTATTGTCCAAGAACAATATTCACATTGACATATTATAGAGCAGCAGAGGTTAATTGTTAAACAGTGAACAATTGTTGCATGTTTGCCTGCAAATATAATGGCAACCTGCAACTGCAGACAGTCCTCTCTTGAAGGAGATAAATGCTCAGGTAATGAATGCATCATTATTAAAAATGGTAAAAAACAATCATGAAAACTAGCTCTCCTGTTTATTTTCCATGAACTATATCACATAGACTAGCATATAGCACGGTATATAGGTGTGACAGCAAATTAATGCACAAGACCGTTGTGCCCATATCATGTACTCAATACCGGCAACCCACAACTTCAAAGACAATCCTAGAGCTGTTAAAAGTTTAAAGGAGAGTTAATGTGTAATTAGAAATTAACAAAGGTAAACACAGAATCATCAATAAAGACATCTTGGTGTCATGTTTTATTTCCATGAACTAGTCACATACATGTAGCACGGCTTATGATAAACAGTCGGGTTGCGTTTGCATCACATTCTCGTTATGGTATTCTCAAAAGGCCTGCTCAGAAGAAAAAGATAAATACATTTATAATAGTGATAAAAAATAACGATAATAATGATAATAGATAATAATGATAATGATAATAATAACAGTAATACATTATAATACAAATGGGGGGGGGGAGGGCTCAGTGATATCTTAAATGCATCAAATTATTGGAAATTCAATGATATCAGAGCCCCACCAAAACAATTTTTTTTTTGGGGGGGAGGGGGCGGGGGCTCAGTGATATCTTAACCTTAACATAAGGAAAGACTGATAAACAATGGATAATATAAAGAATTAGAAGGAAAGAGAAATAATGAATAATATAAGAAGATAGAGAAAACAATAACATAAGGAAAGAGAGAAAAACAACAAATAACATAAGGAGAGAAAAAACAATGAATAAGATAACAGAAAGAAAATGAAAGACAGATAAAAACAAAGAATAACATAAGGAAAGATAAAAAACATTAAACAACAGAGAGAAAGAAAAGATAAAAATAAAGAATACTATAAGAAAAGAGAGGAAGAGAAGCTGATACTTGATAGACTAATAAAAATAAAAATTTGTTAAACAGAAGGAACACTAAATAATATAAGTAACTAGGGATGAGAAACAAATGCACGTTGCATATGATGGAGGTTTCCTCTCTCTTTGCACTTTAACGATACCATAGGAACTTTTTTTTCTTTTTTTTTTAAGTCGATAATTTTTCTCGGCGAGTTACAAACTAAACGCGATGATACGCGAACGTGACCCGATTGTTTAGCATAAGCCTTTAGCACTTACAATTAAGGTTTTGTTGTCTTCTTTGATAATGTCAACAATGAACCCAGCCTCCAAACAAATGAAGAATTCACTGAAATTGACAATAGCATATGCATGTTCATGTAGGTATGCATTTTGCAACATTTCACTTTTGACTTGGCCCCAGCATATTCTGGTGCATTGGCGGCGGAGCAGAGGATTATCTTTTGTGTTTGGGGGGGGGACGTCTATTGTTGCGTCCCCCCCAAACACAAAAGATAATCCTCTGCTCCGCCGCCAATGTTCTGGTGTACTGCACATCCCATGTAATTAATTAATCATATAATCATTATGAATCGGGCCTCATTGTAAAGGGGCATAAGCAGACTTTGTTTTGCTTAATTGTTTGTAAATGTTACTTTATAGTGCTCCATTTTTTAATTATTTTTTTTGCTCCCGTTTCCCATAAAGTTAAAAACTTTTCTATATCCAATGAGTAGGCTGCTTACATGTAAAAGTAGACAGAAGCTCGCAGGGAACAGGCAATTATAAGCCCATTCCTTGTTGATCAATTGGTTTTATAAACTTTCCTGTTTGCAGGCAGAGGACTGTTTGCTCTAAAGAAGTTTAAGAAAGGAGAATTTCTTCTGGAATATAAAGGAGAGCTTTTGACTGAGAAGCAGGCTGAACAAAGGGAATACAACAACCAGCACTGCTATCAATATTTCTTCAGTTCAAAAGGCAAAACAGTCTGGTAAATATTTTTATGATATATATATATTTTTTTTTTTTTTTTGGGGGGGGGAGATGTCATAAAAAGAATATTGATGCAGGATTTTGGTTTTATACATGTATATAGTACCAGAAGAGAAAATTTCCTTTGGCATAATATGATAATAAAGCATAATATAGATCAAATAATGCTGTAAGTTTTAGCAGTATATTAACCTTGTCTTAAGATACCAGCAAACCATAGGGGTGAAAGAAAGCCATCTCTATATTACCACAAAATGCAACAAATCAAATTGAGACCATCCATTATAAATTAGTTATGAATTTTCAAATTTTCAAGTATTTCACATTTTGACTTCTCCAGAATGCATTATGAACACATTTTTACTTGGCAAGAATTAATCTGAGCAGATTGAGGATCAAATTATGCACCAGGCCCTTGTGGGGCACAGCTAGGAGCAACCTAGTTTGTTGTTGTTTTGTAGTTGTTGCTGTTTTTTTTTTTTGGGGGGGGGGCTCATGCGGGGGTGGTGGCCCCTGTAACAATGTACATGCATAGAGCTGAGCTAATATGACATATCCTATAGATATGGTGTATTTATATTTCATCTAAATATGATGAGAAACATCATGTGAAAAGGTTGTAAAGAGTAAAGAATGTCTCACAATTATATACTCAACATGTAACATCAGTCATTTGCAATTGTAAACGATTAATTGCTTTATTTAGTAGCCTTAGCACATTCGTTGACTATTGGTAGTTGAACATTTCTGCAGATCTGTGTTTGAGGGAGTTGCGCAGACAGCTGCCTCGTAATAAGGTCTAGGTGTCTTTATTGACATGCATTCTACAGTTTTTAGTCTTCATGTATCGCCTAAACATTTGATTTTAGGTCAGAAGTCATATCATTATTTTACATGTAATAATTTGTTTCCTTTGTTTCTTGTCTTCATCCTCTCCATTCAGCATAGATGCCATCCATGATACTAGTTTGGCACGGCTGGTCAATGACTCCCCATATACTAGCAGGGCCTGTAATTCGCAAATGAAGAAAATTGCCGGTAGTGGTGATAACGTCCACATTTGCCTCTTTGCCATCAGGGACATTGACATTGATGAAGAAATAAGGTATGATTACCATGTCAAGGGCCTACCATGGCGAAAGAAGGGAACAACACAGAGACGATTAGGTCCATCTTCCAGTGCTAATGTTGCATTAGCATTGAGTACTACATCAAATCGACCTGCCACAGAGAATGTACCAGACTTGCCAATCACTGAGAATGAAGTAGTCGGTGAAACATCTATGAGTGTTGAGACAGAACCAGAAGTTAGTCCGTCAGGTCAAGCATCGAGTACTACGTCAAATCAACCCGCTACAGAGCATGTACCAGACTTGCCGATCACTGAGAATGAAATAGTCGGTGAAACATCTATGAGTGTTGAGACAGAACCAGAAGTTTGTCCGTCAGGTCAAGCATCGCGTACTACATCAAATCAACCCGCCACAGAGTATGTACCAGACTTGCCAATCACTGAGAATGAAGTAGTCGGTGAAACATCTGTGAGTGTTGAGACAGAACCAGAAGTTAGTCCGTCAGGTCAAGCATCGCGTACTACATCAAATCAACCCGCTACAGAGTATGTACCAGACTTGCCGATCACTGAGAATGAAATAGTCGGTGAAACATCTATGAGTGTTGAGACAGAACCGGAAGTTAGTCCGTCAGGTCAAGCATCGCGCACTACGTCAAATCAACCCGCTACAGAGTATGTACCAGACTTGCCGATCACTGAGAATGAAATAGTCGGTGAAACATCTATGAGTGTTGAGACAGAACCAGAAGTTTGTCCGTCAGGTCAAGCATCGCGTACTACATCAAATCAACATGCCACAGAGAATGTACCAGACTTTCCAATCACTAAGAATGCAATAGTCGGTGAAACATCTATGAGTGTTGAGATGGAACCGGAAGTTTGTCATAGTACATCAGGTCAATCTATTATTGAGAATAATGCAGTACCAGACAGTATTTATAGAAGAGAAGTGGACCTTGATAGTGGATCAAATGCTAACTCTTCAGACTTCTATGATGATTCGGATAATGATTCAGACTATGTGCCAGAGTCTGTTAATGATGAAAGTGATGAGGAGAACAGTCCACTTCCAGTAACATCCCGGATGACAATGCAATATCATGACAATCAATCAAATAACAGCAATGCTGCACGAGTGCGTGCTGTTTCTCCCAATTTGACTGTTGGTCATTCTCCAGTAGGAGAGCATGCAGTTTCTCCTGATTTGACTGCTGGTTATTCTCCAGGAGATACTGGACATGCAGCGATATTGGTGATGCGTACTGAAAATCAAGGCAAGAGAAAGTGGGACAAAGGGGCGTACTGCCCATTCTGCAAAACCTATCAGAAGAAACTTCCGAGGCACTTGCAGACAAGAATACATGAGGATGAGGTAGAAGTGATACGATTAAAATCTATAAAAGATGAGACATTGAGGGATCAAAAACTAACCAAACTCAGGCATCTTGGCAATTACTACCACAATACAGAGGTGATAAGGAATCAGAAAGGCACAATAATTCCAGTTTACCGGCCCAACTTTGATGCAAACTATCAAAATTATGTGCCTTGTAGTGTTTGCCTTGGTTTCTTTGCTAAGAGAGATCTTTGGAAGCATGGCTGCAAACTGCAGGAGAATAGAGATGCAAGGAACAATGATAGGGACAGTGGACCTCAGCCGAAAAAGTCAAGAAAGGAACATGTAAGACCAGGCAAGCTTCTCCTCCCCTCAGTAGGTGTTAGTGATAAGGCTCACAAAATCCTCTCTGGACTGAGGGATGATGAAGAAGGGGTAGCTCGCTTAGTAAAATCAGATGACCTCATCAAAAAGCTAGCAGAGAAATTAGCTTTGAAATTAGGACATGATAAAGATCAAAATTCATATGTGCGAACAAAATTGAGGGAACTAGGAAGACTCGTGCTGAATTACAGGGATCTAACAGGGGAAAAATGTGCATGCCTTGCAAATTTGATAAATCCGGTGAAATTCAGTGAAGTAGTAGCTGCAACTCGACACACCGCCGGATTTGATAAGGAGAATCATCAATATGAAACACCAAGTCTTGCCTTAAAGATAGGACACTCATTGAAGAAGGCTGCAGGAATATTGCTTGGAGAAGCCATCATGAAGGAGGATGAAAAACTGGAAAAAAGGTGTGCAGCTTTCTTGAAGCTTTGTGACCTCAGATGGGAAGAAATGGTATCGACACATGCTCATCGTACACTTAATGAACAGAAGAGGAACAATCCCACCTACCTTCCTCTAATGCAGGATGTTGTGAAGCTTACAACTTACCTCAAAGAGGAAATTGAGAGAGGAAAGGTATTAATGTCAAAGAACCCTTCAGACGTGGCGGCATATAAAGGCCTTGCTGAAGTAACACTGACATCCATTTTGGTTTTCAACAGGAAGCGGGCTGGAGAGGTTTCTAAGATGAAACTGGCCGACTTTGCACACTGCAAAAAGGGAGGAGAAGACCTCATGACTGATGGACTGTCATCATGGGAGAAAGAATTATGCAGAGTTGTGTACCGCATTGAAATCATTGGAAAGAAAGCAAGGACGGTTCCGGTGCTGCTATCCGAGCAAGTCAAACAAAGTTTGGATGTTCTAAAGAACTCGAGAGATCTTGTGGGAGTAGATCCAGCGAATGAATATATGTTTCCATGCAATTCTGAAGGCCACATGAGGGGCTGTGATGCATTGCGCAAACACGCAAACCTATGTGGGGCAAGGAAACCAGAATATCTTAGATCTACACGTCTACGCAAACATATTGGTACTGTTTCACAAGTCATGAACCTGAAAGATCACGAACTTGACATTTTGGCAAGATTTATGGGTCATGATATCAGAGTCCACCGTGATTACTATCGTCTGCCAGACCAAACAATGCAATTGGCGAAAGTCACAAAGGTACTCCTGCAAATGGAGAAAGGGGATGTCACTCACCTTGCAGGAAAGAGCCTTGATGAGATAGATGTCACAGAGGGAGAAGGTATAAGCCCATTGACATTTTTTTAATGTAGCATAATGCAATAATGTCAATTTGTGCTCCTTATATGTGTACAAGTTACTCATCTTCAAATACATGTATGCCATTTTCAGGTAAATTTCCTAAACTTATTAATTTGAGGTAGAAAAAAATAAATAATCATGGGAATACTGATATACAGATATTATCCCTAAATGAAAATTTGATCAAAATGGGAGAAATTGCTCTGAGAAATTTGAAAATATGTAAACATTACTATTAATGCAAAGTCTTAAGTTCAGGAAATGTGGAATTGTACTTGTGCCATCTTTGCACCAGTGAGATAATAGACATACATAAAATTATGTTTATGAAATGAAATATATTTTCTATCTTTAATATACATGTACAAGTAATCTAAAGTTCACATTCACTATATGCTTTTTGGTAATATAAATCCCTGAATATGGCATCCCTAATACATATAAGAAAGTACCATTTGTAATGAATTTGCATACATAACCCAGTTCAGTAACGAAGTCATGAAATATGAGTTAAACATCACAGTTTTTTTTTCTCAATTATAATATAAAATCCATGGCAAAAGTAGCCTATGGTATTATTGCTATTAGTAAATAAGGACGGTTAGGCTGCATTCCTTGATAGAAAACAAATGCAATAGCTGGTTCTCTTGATCCATGTGCTATATGTACAGTACATGGCTTAATTGCATGCATATAACTCTTGTGTTTCTTGTTATAGTATTTATCATTGCAAAAATTTATGATACTCATGATCAAGAGCACCTTGTAACCCTTTTTAAGGCAATAAGATGTTTTAGAATTTAAGAAAAGATGCAGCTTGTTTAGAAATTTACAAGCACTTTTTTTCTAGTGAAATACTACTTCTCTGTTTCAAGCAAACATGCATGTACATGTATGAATGTTAGTAAGCTTCGTGGGAGGATTTCTTGAGAAAGAATTTTTACTGTACATGTATATAACTCCCAGTGTGTTAGATCGACTGCACGATCTGCATATGAATGCATGCATTTATGTTTGATTAATTTGGTTAATTTTTTTTACTTTTTATGTGTTTTTTTAAATCAGAAATACATCTGGATGATCTGTCTGATGCTGATGATCCTGATGAAGATGTATCACAGAACATCCCTAGAGCCCCTGACATGACTGCTGATGATGGAAGTGGACCAACAGGAAGCGATGGTCAGGAAGGGATTCCTACAGGAGTGCTGCGAGAAACTCTCAATCTGAAAGGTACATCATTTGAAAAGGGTGCTGTACAGAGCTAGGCTATGACAGCCTTGCTCTTATTGCACATCCCTTTAACTGGAGGTGGGGGAGGGGATGGGGTATACCAATATGATGTCTGCCATTAACAATTTCATTTCACATTCAAGACAAATTTATGTTGAATATTTTCAGACAAAAAATGGAAACATGGATTAACTATTATACAATATGTTCAGCACATTGTATTTCTCTTTGTTTAACATGGTGGGCTTCAGAAGTTTATACAAAATGAATAAATTTCAACAACAGATGAGGACAAATCAACAAATTTTAGAATTGGTATATTGTATTTAAGTATCACACAATTGTTTATAGATCTTCAGAACTTCACATGGAGAATAGGTTATGAATTTTATGATCATGTGTAAATGTAAGCCAATTGATACTTCAGATAAAGGAGTCATGCCTGTTTAAATTCTAATAGGACTTTGTATCCCCAGCCTTACTAATGTGTATGTGTACACTATCTTCGAAGAATGGCATTAAACAAAGACATGCTAATGCTTTTCGTCTTGCACTCGTCATAGTAAAACTCAAGAATGAACGAGACCAAGGGGGACGGAAAGACAATAACTTAAAGAAAATAATGCGCGCGAAATACAAAGATCGCTGATTGGCTGCAGCAAAATGCTAGTCTTAGCCACCTGCAGGTTTGCTAGACTATCTACCTTTTTTTTGGGGGGGGGGGGTTGGGGTTGCAGCAGAAATTAAAGCAATTCCATTTTCCCATCTTTAACTATAATCAGGGTCACAGGGAACCAAGAAGAAGACTTCTGAGAGAAAGGTCTGGACCAAGAAGGAAAAGACGGCCGTTGCAAGCTCACTACGATATTTTTTCATTCATCATAAGCTGCCAGGAAAGCGTGAGATTGAAAAAGCTATGTCTTCTCAGCCAGTATTACAGGCAAGGAATTGGAAGAACATTAAAGACTTTGTACGTAATAATATAAAGAAGGATGACCCATTAAGTTTCTTGTGAATTGAAGTCATTTAATCTCCTGGAAGCTATGTCCAATACCAAAAGTAAATTATAGAAACGGTTTTTATTTATTGTGTTTACCATTATTGTTGATGGTGCATGAACTACTTGCAAATCTCTTTTAAACCTTCAAGAGAGGACTGTCTTGTTGCAAGTTGTCACCAAGGTGTCCTAATTATCTTTCATGAACTAGCATAATTCACATTCACAGTAAAGGTTTGTTAAACAGTGCACAAGTGCCTACTCATCAACCACTAAATTACAATTAAAGGCAGTCCTCTCTTGAAGGTTTAATTAAAGGAGAGTAAATGTGCAGGTAATGAGTGCATCATCAACAAAAATGGTAAACACTTTATAAAGACATACTACTTTCCCTGTATATTATCCATGATATATTCATAATTAACATTGTCTGCTAGTACAATAAAGGTTATAGAGTGTACAAGTGTTGTGCCTATATACTCATAGACTCGCAACCTTCAACTTTAGACGGTCCTCTCTTGAAGGTTTAAAGATGAGTACATGTAAATATCCGATGGTTGAATGCATAACCAACAATAATGGTAAACACAAGTATGAATAAAACAGGTTATCTAACCTGTCCTGTTTATTTGCCATGAACTAGTCAAAATTCACATTGACTTTGAGCATAGCACACAAAATTCTTATTACACATTGAAAAAAATGTTGTGCCCACTTATAGACCACCAACATGCAACTAAAGACAGTCCTCTCTTGAAGGTTTAAAGATGAGTTGATCAAGAAAATTCTAGAGATGTTTTTTATTGATTGTGCATGTTTACAATTATTGTTGATGGTGCATAGTTAACTACTTGCAAATCTCTTTTAAACCTTGAAGTGAGGACTGTCTTGTTGCAGGTTGCCATCAAGGTGTCCAAATTTATTTTCCTTGAACTTGCATATTTCACTTTGTCTATTATAGCAAAGTAAATGTTTAACAGTGCACAAGTGGTATGCCTATACCCATAGACTGGCAACCTGCAAGTAAAGACAGTCCTCTCTTGAAGGTTTAAAGATGAGTTGATAAGGACAATGCTAGAGATGTTTTTTATCAATTGGGTTTACCACTATTGTTGATGCATTAACTACTTGCAAATCTCTTTTAAACCTTCAAGAGAGGACTGTCTTGTTGCAGGTTGCCATCAATTGTGTCCAAATTTATTTTCCATGAACTTGCATAATTCACTTTGTCTATTATAGCAAAGTAAATGTTTAACAGTGCACAAGTGGTATGCCTATACCCATAGACTGGCAACCTGCAAGTAAAGACAGTCCTCTCTTGAAGGTTTAAAGATGAGTTGATAAGGACAATGCTAGAGATGTTTTTTATCAATTGGGTTTACCACTATTGTTGATGCATTAACTACTTGCAAATCTCTTTTAAACCTTCAAGAGAGGACTGTCTTGTTGCAGGTTGCCATCAATTGTGTCCAAATTTATTTTCCTTGAACTTGCATAATTCACTTTGTCTATTATAGCAAAGTAAATGTTTAACAGTGCACAAGTGGTATGCCTATACCCATAGACTGGCAACCTGCAAGTAAAGACAGTCCTCTCTTGAAGGTTTAAAGATGAGTTGATAAGGACAATTAATGCTAGAGATGTTTTTTATCAATTGGGTTTACCACTATTGTTGAATATATGCATTAACTACTTTCAAATCTCTTTTAAACCATCAAGAGAGGACTTTCTTGTTGCAGGTTGTCACCAGGGCGCCCTACTTATCCTTCATTAACTAGCATAATTCACAAGTGCCTACTCAGCAACCACTAAACTGCAATTCAAGGCAGTTCTCTCTTGATAGTAGGGTCAAAATACAGCTTAACCCTAAACAAATGGCAAACCAAATGTTTTTCAACGGTTTCTAGTAGTATTTGACCTCAAGAATAACATAATAAAAATCTAAGTGAAAAATCCAAAAGCCCGGAAAGCTGTTATTTTCAAAATGGCATCCAAGATAGCTGCCGGTGCCTAAAATTAGCTGTAAACACAAGTACAGTGTATAGATAAAACATCTACCGGCATGTCCTGTTTATTTGCCATGAACTAGTCATAATTCACATTGACTTTATAGGGAGGAAGGATGGGTCCCCGAGCACCCGAAAGGTATATTTTTTTTAATGCGGATTTTTGGAATCTAGTTAATGAAATTTGATGTTCCCAGTGTGAAATATTGTCCCATTTGGTCCGTTGGGGGCCTTTGGGGGGGCCTATCAAAAATTTTTGATGAAATTCAATAATAAGCATATCTTTTGAACCAGACATCATACATGTACATGAATAAATGATATCACTTTTCCGAGTAATATTTATGTAAGGAATTGATTACGAGGGTTATTTCTGTGATTTGACTGGCTAGGATTCCACAAAATGTCAAAAGTATGAAAAAAAGGTACAAATTTACCTTAAAATTTGGGCACCCTAATGCCATTTTCTTTTTCAACTAATAAAAACAATAATATCCTACTAATTTTTGCCTGAATATGTTCAAAGTGGGAAATCGAAGCAGTGAAAAGCCCTGGGGGGCCACTTCCATTCACGAGTGGATACCATGCGCGACCATGGGGTCTCGAAAAGTACCCTAAACACGTAATTTTCATATTCTGAAAATGCACCCCATAACAAGTATTGGCGTGTGAAACCCTTCCCTTAAACAAGTATTGGAAACAAAACGATACTCTTGCAGTCTTGGTAAATATTCCCTGGAATGAACCCCTAAACAAGTACAGGAATGTTATATTGTTACGGGTCCTTCGGTCGTCGGCTTTACCTATTTGGTTTAGTACGATCCCAACGTCTACACCTCGCGCAAATCGGACTCTAAACACGAAGTGTTGAGGCAAAAAGGACATCCCTTATAAAACATTTTAATTTTGTTTTATCATCCCCGCAAATTCGACCCTAAACACGTAATTTTCCTAGCGAAATAGATACACTTTTTTCATTATTTTTGTGTTTTTGACACCCTTATCACGTTACGTACGTTACCTGCCCTATTGTGAAAAAGACATCCTTTTTACGTGTTTTTTTGTCGCGCATGGTATCCACTCGTCAATGTAAGTGGCCCCCCCCCCCCCCCCCCCCGGGTGAAAAGCAGTTAAATGTACATTATTATGCAAATTAGCATGTGCCATAATGAGTAAATTCATATTTCCATATATATCTGCCTGAAATTAACCAATGAACCTAATCATAGTGTTTAAATCCATGTCTAGAATTTCAATACACAAGAATACCTATATTTTAGCTGAATAAAATGATTTCAATTTGCATAATATGCAAATTAGCCTCTGAAAACAAGGAAATTCATATTTTTCATAAATTTGCTTATGAGTCTGACACATTGAAATACTTTAAAGTGTTAAAAATATGTTATTCATATCAACAAACTTAGTGGACAAATTTGAGATCTACATACATGTATAATTTGCACAATATGCAATAATATGCAAATTAGCTTCCAACAAAGGGTAATAACAATTCATATTTGTGTCATAACTTTCCATCCACACATCCGTTCAAATCTTTTTAAATAATGTAACCGATGTTCTCGATGTCACTGAAGATGATGGACCCATTCTAAAAATTGATGTAACAAGTAGATTTTGGAGATATGAAAATTTACCTTTACTTCTGGGTAGTAAAATGAAGAAATAAGTTTAATATTGGTATTTTTATGTATTAATTACAGTAATTTTTTTGCAGTTTCATTTTGAAAATGATTCATATGTGTTCACCGGCCTTGAAAACATTAATTGTCATAAAATGGTACTAAAATGTCAATTTAATACGAAAATATGACTTTTGATTAATTTATGACTGAAGCTCATTTGCATATTTTGTCGAATCTACTTGTTCGATTTTTAAATTTGACTATCATGTTCAGTGATATTGAGAACATTGGTTTCAAAATTTGGATCGAATCAGTCGGGTGTGTAGATAGAAAGTTATGACAAAAAATTGTTATTTCCCTCTGTTCGAAGCTTATCTGCATATTATGCAAATTATATGTGTACTACAGATCTCAAATTTTGTCCACTAAGATTGTTGATATGAATAACATAATTTTTGACACTTTAAAGTATGTCAATGTGTCAGACTCGTATGCAAATTTATGAATTATATGAAATTCCTTTGTTTTCAGAGGCTAATTTGCATATTATGCAAATTGAAATCATTTCATTCCCCTAAAATGTAGGTATTCTTGTGTATTTAAATTCTAGACATGGATTTGAGCACTATGATTTTGTTAATTGGGTAATTTCAGGTAGATATATATATATATATGAAAATATGAATTTACTAATTCACATGCTAATTTGCATAATAATTTACATTTTCCTGCTTTCCACTGCTTCGAGTTCCCTCAACTTTTAGTATTTTGTTAAGGGGACCATACTGAAAAGCAGTACTGCAGTGACAGAAATTGTGTTGAAATTTATTTTAGGCTAGCCTGCCAAATATTGCTACATGTATATGTTGACAGGAATATAATAGGCAATGGGGTTTCAAACACTACAGTGCGTCCCACAAAAAACGAAACCGAGATTTATCGATGATTTATCATAATTTAATCACAAATACAATAGACAAATGACCTACCATTGTAAAGCTTAGAATCTCCTCTTTCATCTAAAATTACTTAGATTATTTCTCATTCACGCATGAGTGAGCAAAAACAATTTGAAGAGGGGATACCAAAAAGTCATTTGGCGGGCTGTATCTGGGTTTCAAAAAGAAAATCACATTTCTAAAAAGTTCAATATCTGCTCTTTAATTTGATACCTCAATTACAGAAAATGGTCAAGAAATAAGAAAGTTCTGGTTATTTGAAATAAGGCTTGAATTTCAATAATTTCATAAAATGAAGAGGTTTTACAGGCCAGCGTTCAAACTCACTCGACACTCCGTTTTGTTGACGATCAGCCATGCATGAAGTCTTTTGTTAACCATGCGATAGCTTATGTGGGAACCGGTGAAAACAAGTTTATTTAATGAAATTATGGAAATACAAGCATTGTTTCGAGGGAACGTAACTTTTTTACTTCTTGACCATTTTTTGTGATTAAGGTATCAAATTAAAGAGCAGATATTGAACTTTTTAGGCATGTGATTTTCTTTTTAAAATTCAGATACCCCCCGCCAAATGAGTTTTTGGTATCCTTTCTTCAAATTGTTTTTGCTCACTCAGGCGTGAATGAGGAATAATCTAAGTAATATCAGATGAAAGAGGAGATTCTAAGCTTTACATTGGTAGGTCATTTGTCTATTTTATTTGTGATTAAGTTATGATAAATCATCGCTAAATCTCGGTTTCGTTTTTTCTGGGACGCACTGTATAGTCAATGGGGTTTGATTAGAGCATATGAAAACCGCTACATTTCCTAATCTGAGAGGTGTCTTTGAGCTGACCATGCTAGTAGGCCTTTATAATAGATGTGCCAATTGATACATATAAATCATGATTACATCACTCTGAACATATTCAGGCAGAAATTAGTAGGATAATATTGTTTCTATTAGTTGAAAAAGAACATGGCGTTAGAGTGCCCAATTTTTAATGTAAATTTGTACCTCTTTTTCACACTTTTTGAGTTTTTGTGGAATCCTAGCCAGTCAAATCACAGAAATAACCCTCGCAATCAATTCCTTACATGAATATTAATTTAAAAAATGGATATCATTTATTAGTGTATGATGTCTAATTCAAAAGATATGCTAATTATTGAATTTCATTAAAAATTCATGACGGGCCCCCAAAGAGGCCCCCAACGGAACCGTAGGACAACATTTTGCACTGGGAACATCAAATTTCATTAACTAGACATTCTAAGGATTTAAAAAATATACTTTTGGGTGCTTGTGGGGATCCCTTATTCCTACCAGACTATTAAGCATATAGCACACAAAATGCTTATTACAGTGAAAGAGTGTTGTGCCTACTTCTAGACCACCAACATGCAACTAAAGACAGTCAGTCCTCTCTTGAAGGTTTAAAGATAAGTTGATCAAGAAAATTCTAGAGATGTTTTTTATTGATTGTGCATGTTTACAATTATTGTTGATGGTGCATAGTTAACTACTTGCAAATCTCTTTTAAACCTTGAAGTGAGGACTGTCTTGTTGCAGGTTGCCATCAAGGTGTCCAAATTTATTTTCCTTGAACTTGCATAATTCACTTTGTCTATTATAGCAAAGTAAATGTTTAACAGTGCACAAGTGGTATGCTTATACGCATAGACTGGCAACCTGCAAGTAAAGACAGTCCTCTCTTGAAGGTTTAAAGATGAATTGATAAGGACAATGCTAGAGATGTTTTTTATCAATTGGGTTTACCACTATTGTTGATGCATTAACTACTTGCAAATCTCTTTTAAACCTTCAAGAGAGGACTGTCTTGTTGCAGGTTGCCATCAATTGTGTCCAAATTTATTTTCCATGAACTTGCATAATTCACTTTGTCTATTATAGCAAAGTAAATGTTTAACAGTGCACAAGTGGTATGCTTATACGCATAGACTGGCAACATGCAAGTAAAGACAGTCCTCTCTTGAAGGTTTAAAGATGAGTTGATAAGGACAATGCTAGAGATGTTTTTTATCAATTGGGTTTACCACTATTGTTGATGCATTAACTACTTGCAAATCTCTTTTAAACCTTCAAGAGAGGACTGTCTTGTTGCAGGTTGCCATCAATTGTGTCCAAATTTATTTTCCATGAACTTGCATAATTCACTTTGTCTATTATAGCAAAGTAAATGTTTAACAGTGCACAAGTGGTATGCTTATACGCATAGACTGGCAACCTGCAAGTAAAGACAGTCCTCTCTTGAAGGTTTAAAGATGAGTTGATAAGGACAATGCTAGAGATGTTTTTTATCAATTGGGTTTACCACTATTGTTGATGCATTAACTACTTGCAAATCTCTTTTAAACCTTCAAGAGAGGACTGTCTTGTTGCAGGTTGCCATCAATTGTGTCCAAATTTATTTTCCTTGAACTTGCATATTTCACTTTGTCTATTATAGCAAAGTAAATGTTTAACAGTGCACAAGTGGTATGCCTATACCCATAGACTGGCAACCTGCAAGTAAAGACAGTCCTCTCTTGAAGGTTTAAAGATGAGTTGATAAGGACAATGCTAGAGATGTTTTTTATCAATTGGGTTTACCACTATTGTTGATGCATTAACTACTTGCAAATCTCTTTTAAACCTTCAAGAGAGGACTGTCTTGTTGCAGGTTGCCATCAATTGTGTCCAAATTTATTTTCCTTGAACTTGCATATTTCACTTTGTCTATTATAGCAAAGTAAATGTTTAACAGTGCACAAGTGGTATGCCTATACGCATAGACTGGCACCCTGCAAGTAAAAGACAGTGCTCTCCTGAAGGTTTAAAGATGAGTTGATAAGGACAATTAATGCTAGAGATGTTTTTTATCAATTGGGTTTACCACTATTGTTGAATATATGCATTAACTACTTTCAAATCTCTTTTAAACCATCAAGAGAGGACTTTCTTGTTGCAGGTTGTCACCAGGGCGCCCTACTTATCCTTCATTAACTAGCATAATTCACAAGTGCCTACTCAGCAACCACTAAACTGCAATTCAAGGCAGTTCTCTCTTGATAGTAGGGTTAAAATACTGCTTAACCCTAAACAAATGGCAAACCAAATGTTTTTCAACGGTTTCTAGTAGTATTTGACCTCAAGAATAACATAATAAAAATCTAAGTGAAAATTCCAAAAGCCCGGAAAGCTGTTATTTTCAAAATGGCTTCCAAGATGGCTGCCGGTGCCTAAAATTAGCTGTAAACACAAGTACAGTGTATAGATAAAACATCTACCGGCATGTCCTGTTTATTTGCCATGAACTAGTCATAATTCACATTGACTTTATAAGGAGGAAGGATGGGTCCCCGAGCACCCAAAAGGTATATTTTCTTAATGCGGATTTTTGGAATCCTTACGATGTCTAGTTAATGAAATTTGATGTTCCCAGTGTGAAATATTGTCCCATTTGGTCCGTTGGGGGCCTTTGGGGGGGCCCATCAAGAATTTTTGATGAAATTCAATAATAAGCATATCTTTTGAACCAGACATCATACATGTACATGAATAAATGATATCACTTTTCCGAGTAATATTTATGTAAGGAATTGATTACGAGGGTTATTTCTGTGATTTGACTGGCTAGGATTTCACAAAATGTCAAAAGTATGAAAAAAAGGTACAAATTTACCTTAAAATTTGGGCACCCTAATGCCATTTTCTTTTTCAACTAATAAAAACAATAATATCCTACTAATTTTTGCCTGAATATGTTCAGAGTGGGAAATCGAAGCAGTGAAAAGCCCTGGGGGGGCCACTTCCATTCACGACTGGATACCATTTGCGACCATGGGGTCTCGAAAAGTACCCTAAACACGTAATTTTCATATTCTGAAAATGCACCCCATAACAAGTATTGGCGTGTGAAACCCTTCCCTTAACAAGTATTGGAAACAAAACGATACTCTTGCAGTCTTGGTAAATATTCCCTGGAATGAACCCCTAAACAAGTACAGGAATGTTATATTGTTACGGGTCCTTCGGTCGTCGGCTTTACCTATTTGGTTTAGTACGATCCCAACGTCTACACCTCGCGCAAATCGGACTCTAAACACGAAGTGTTGAGGCAAAAAGGACATCCCTTATAAAACATTTTAATTTTGTTTTATCATTCCCGCAAATTCGACCCTAAACACGTAATTTTCCTAGCGAAATAGATACCCTTTTTTCATTATTTTTGTGTTTTTGACACCCTTATCACGTTACGTGCCCTATCGTGAAAAAGACATCCTTTTTACGTGTTTTTTTGGTCGCGCATGGTATCCACTCGTCAATGTAAGTGGCCCCCCGGATGAAAAGCAGTAAAGTGTACATTATTATGCAAATTAGCATGTGCCATAATGAGTAAATTCATATTTCCATATATATCTGCCTGAAATGAACCAAATCATAGTGTTTAAATCCATGTCTAGAATTTCAATACACAAGAATACCTACATTTTAGCTGAATAAAATGATTTCAATTTGCATAATATGCAAATTAGCCTCTGAAAACAAGGAAATTCATATTTTTCATAAATTTGCTCATGAGTCTGACACATTGAAATACTTTAAAGTGTCAAAAATTATGTTATTCATATCAAACTTAGTGGACAAATTTGAGATCTACATACATGTATAATTTGCACAATATGCAATAATATGCAAATTAGCTTCCAACAAAGGGAAATAACAATTCATATTTGTGTCATAACTTTCCATCCACACATCCGTTCAAATCTTTTTAAATAGTGTAACCGATGTTCTCGATGTCACTGAAGATGATGGACCCATTCTAAAAATTGATGTAACAAGTAGATTTTGGAGATATGAAAATTTACCTTTACTTCTGGGTAGTAAAATGAAGAAATAAGTTTAATATTGGTATTTTTATGTATTAATTACAGTAATTTTTTTGCAGTTTCATTTTGAAAATGATTCATATGTGTTCACCGGCCTTGAAAACATTAATTGTCATAAAATGGTACTAAAATGTCAATTTAATACGAAAATATGGCTTTTGATTAATTTATGACTGAAGCTCATTTGCATATTTTGTCGAATCTACTTGTTCGATTTTTAAATTTGACTATCATGTTCAGTGATATTGAGAACATTGGTTTCAAAATTTGGATCGAATCAGTCAGGTGTGTAGATAGAAAGTTATGACAAAAAGTGTTATTTCCCTCTGTTCGAAGCTTATCTGCATATTATGCAAATTATATGTGTACTACAGATCTCAAATTTTGTCCACTAAGTTTGTTGATATGAATAACATAATTTTTGACAAAATGTCAATCTGTCAGACTCGTATGCAAATTTATGAATTATATGAAATTCCTTTGATTTCAGAGGCTAATTTGCATATCATGCAAATTGAAATCATTTCATTCCCCTAAAATGTAGGTATTATTGTGTATTTAAATTCTAGACATGGATTTGAGCACTATGATTTGGTTAATTGGGTAATTTCAGTTAGATATATATATATATGATAATATGAATTTACTAATTCACATGCTAATTTGCATAATAATTTACATTTTCCTGCTTTCCACTGCTTCGAGTTCCCTCAACTTTTAGTATTTTGTTAAGGGGACCATACTGAAAAGCAGTACTGCAGTGACAGAAATTGTGTTGAAATTTATTTTAGGCTAGCCTGCCAAATATTGCTACATGTATATGTTGACAGGAATATAATAGGCAATGGGGTTTCACACACTATAGTCAATGGGGTTTGATTAGAGCATATGAAAACCGCTACATTTCCTAATCTGAGAGGTGTCTTTGAGCTGACCATGCTAGTAGGCCTTTATAATAGATGTGCCAATTGATACATATATATCATGATTACATCACTCTGAACATATTCAGGCAGAAATTAGTAGGATATTATTGTTTCTATTAGTTGAAAAAGAACATGGCGTTAGAGTGCCCAATTTTTAATGTAAATTTGTACCTCTTTTTCACACTTTTTGAGTTTTTGTGGAATCCTAGCCAGTCAAATCACAGAAATAACCCTCGCAATCAATTCCTTACATGAATATTAATTTAAAAAATGGATATCATTTATTAGTGTATGATGTCTAATTCAAAAGATATGCTAATTATTGAATTTCATTAAAAATTCATGACGGGCCCCCAAAGAGGCCCCCAACGGAACCGTAGGACAAAATTTTGCACTGGGAACATCAAATTTCATTAACTAGACATCCTAAGGATTACAAAAATATACTTTTGGGTGCTTGTGGGGATCCCTTGTTCCTACCAGACTATTAAGCATATAGCACACAAAATGCTTATTACAGTGAAAGAGTGTTGTGCCTACTTCTAGACCACCAACATGCAACTAAAGACAGTCAGTCCTCTCTTGAAGGTTTAAAGATAAGTTGATCAAGAAAATTTTAGAGATGTTTTTTATTGATTGTGCATGTTTACAATTATTGTTAATGGTGCATAATTAACTACTTGCAAATTTCTTTTAAACCTTGAAGAGAGGACTCCCTAGTAAAAAAGAAATAGGAAAAAAATAGGAAATAAATACAAACATATATTTTTTTCCTATTTTCGAGCAAGATACTATTTTTTCCCTATTTTTTCAACTTCTAAATGACTCGATCACTCCGCTTTATTAATTTTTGTATTAATATTTTAATCCTGAATTCCATGAATTAGTCTTTATTATATGACTAGAATGCGCATTAAATACTGATGTATTTGATTTGTCCAGTTGCCCTAGCAGCTTGATTCCAATCAACACATATTCCCAATTGCTTACTGGTTCCAGTTGGAAACCAGTTGAAACAGGTATGCAAATTAGTTAATTTGCATACAACACATTGGCTGTATGCGAATCAACGGTTTTATGTAATTTATTTGACTAAAGATTAATTTACTTCATTAATGATGCTTTATTTTAGTGTAATATGTTTCCCAAATACAAAGAAAGATCAAGAGCAATCATTTGGAAATTTGCATGCAATATTAAACAGGACTTCAAGAAACACTAACCATTTAATACAAAAAAAAACATTAACTATAATACAAGTACATGAGAATACCATACTGTTTTAAATGCTAACAGTTTGCCAAATAGCAATGCATGCCTGTACATTGAAGAAACTGATCAGACACCATGTATAAAATGCCATTACACCCTTGGCAAAGACCTCAAGTGTCAATCAGTGCAAATTGACACTCAATTGTTACTTAATTAATAAATTTTTGTGTTAAATTGGTATTTCATGTATTATCATATTTTTATCAACTATTTTCTTTCTATTTTTAGACTATTTTCTTCCTATTTTTCAACACAATTTTTTTTACTATTTTGTATACTATTTTTTTCCTATTTGTTTATCGAAAAAATAGGAAAAAAAATAGTCTAAAATGTTCCAAACCTATTTTTTTCATTTCCAAAAACTATTTTTTCCCTATTTTGGAAATAGGAAAAAAATAGGAAAGAAATATATTTTTTTCGGTTCTTGCAGGCCTATTTTCCCCCTATTTTTTCCTATTTTATTTCGATTTTCGACTACTGGGGTAGTGTTCTGATAGTCCTAAGTTTATTCACCACGTGAAGCTTGAAGCTGTTAATTTTTCCTTTAATTCATAGTGCAAATAATTTTAGTCTCCTCTTCTGGAGAGTCGGTTATTTATGGTTAGTAGTGTGATTTTTCATTGGCTTATATATTTCCCGATATGCATGGTTTTGACCATGAACTTGAAATCAGAACAGGAATAAGAAAGATGATGGAGTAAAGAAGTAAATGAGGTCTCGAAATAATGTGTAGTGCATCGTTATTTTCAAGGTTTTTGTTTGAAGGTTATGGGTTGTGTCTTTTAGTGTTTGTTGTTTTGTTGCTTGCTTTTCAACTACCGGTACGTGCTTTCTTAATTAAAGTGTACTATTATAGATCTTCATGTACTCTTATGCCGAGGTTTAACAAGTCATTGAATTCCTCTAAATATACTGACTTGCATAGCTAGCACCATTCATAATTTCCATGTGCATTTATTTTGTATTTTATTTGCCTTGTTAATCTTATTTGAAGGAATATTACTCCTGCATACCAAGCATCTTCAAGACATATAGTTATAAAGTCATGTAAGTGCATTGTTCAGACACACCAGTAGGACCAAGAGAGAAAGAGGGGGGGGGGGCAGGCGGGGGATAGAGATAGCGAGAATGATATTAAAATAAAGAAAGAGTGAACTTAGACAGGAAAGAGAGAAAGGGGACAAGGGGAGGATAGAGGGCTAATAATAAATATATTAAATGATGAAAGAAAGAGTGAAATAGACAGAAGGGGGAGAGATGGAGAATGAAAGTGAAATGGACGGAAGATTGGGAAGAGAGAGGCATAGGCCTATTATTAAATGAAGGAAAGTGAAATAGACGGAAGATTGGGAAGAGAGATGCATATGCCTATTATTGAATGAAAGAAAGTGAAATAGACGGGAGAGAGGCATATATAGGCCTATTATTAAATGAAGGAAAGTGAAATAGACGGAAGATTGGGAAGAGAGAGACATAGGCCTATATTAAATGAAGGAAAGTGAAATAGACGAAAGATTGGGAAGAGAATATAGATTATGGCGTGCGTGGTTCTAAGAGGCCGGCCATGTTCGAAATTTTATATCCAGTTAAACCATGCGAGCTGAAATTTTTCGATATAGCGACGTGAAAACAAGGCCTTCGTAGCCCCTTTTCCCTCAAAATCCCCCTAAAATAATGCTTTCAGTAAATGAACGTGAAGTTTTTATTAACCAATCGGCGTCAAATTACAAGGGGGCTGCATGGCCACGTGTGATTTCTTTTTGTAATCCGATCCTTTAAAAAAAGCCCCGCCAAAAATATTGGAGGGGCCGCTAAATGATATCCTAGCCCTACTAACAAATATTGGGGGGGGGGGGGCTCATTAATATCCCACCAGAAATATTGGGGGGGGGGGGCTCAATGATATCTGAGCCCCCCCCTCAATATTTCTTTTGGGTGGGGCGCCCCCCCCCCCCCCCCGGTTACTAAGCCTATGTAATATTTCAACAATGAAATTGTCAGGAAACGCTTGCAGCTATGTTTAATATCTTTGCTCCGCATCTCTTATTAGGCTACATGAAATTACTCAATGGTTGATCATGTGACTGTACTGGTCCGCGCTGGGATGGTATAGTTTAGACACACTGGATGGCTAATCATGTGACTAGTCCACGCTCGGATGTAATAGTTGAGACGCACGTACTTGATGGTTGATCATGTGACTAGTCCACGCTTGGATGCATTTACACACGTACTGGATGGTTGATCATGTGACTAGCCCACGCTTGGATGCAACAGTTTAGACACACGTACTTGATGGTTGATCATGTGACTAGTCCACGCTTGGATTTAATAATTTATACACGTACCTGACGGTTGATCATGTGACTAGTCCGCACTTGGTTTGAACATAACATAAAAATAAAAAATCGTTTTCTCGCTTAGATGTGGACTTGGTCGATATGAATTTCATATAAATAATGTTTTTAAAGCAGTTTCCTTCCTAGAGATCTGTAAATTTCCCAATTAAAAAGATGTCCTCGTTTTTGTGTTTTAAATCAAAGTCCACGTTTGGATGCGATTGTCTGTAAGTGTGTGTGTGTGTGTGTTAGGGTGTGCGTGTTTGTGCGTACACCTGTGTGTAAAGGGGAGGGAATTACATCTGTGCATTTAATATTAGAGGTTGTCTATACAGGAGTAAAAAAAGGGCGGTGCTTCGGTTTCCTTAGGGCGCCTCCTTATTTGATGCGGAGTCTTTTCCTTAGCGATGTTGATGCATTCACAATATTATACCCATTTTGATGAGGTAGTAGTATGCTCGGGGAACGCCCTGCTTCATTAAGGTTGGTACCCTGGGCAAACAGAAACATAAATAATTTATAACCCCCCTCTATTGTTATATTCTTACATCATTTGTTCTTAAATTATACTCATTGAAAATATGTTACTTTTTGTGATATACCACTATGTAAAGGGGCCCCCTCAACATGCTCAACAAGCTGTGCTTCACTGGGGACCCAAACCTATCATTCTGAGTTCTATGATGTTATGCTTTGTACCACTGTTTGTGTTTGATTTGTTTTGAATATTTACTACATGCATACTATACTATTACTACTACTACTACTACTACTACTACTACTACTACTACTACTACTACTACTACTAATGCTACTACTGCTACTACTGCTGCTTCTGGTGCTGGTGCTGCTGCTACTACTACTACTACTATACTATACATTAATGTACACCGGAAAAAAGAAGAAAATAACAAATTAAAGTGATTTTAATATGCATTCAATTTATTTCATATATACTTCATGTAGAGTGACAAAATTATTAATAGGGTTATTTTCCATTTTTAGCTAACATACTACTTTGCTCTATGTTGCCATATATCTGAGTATCTGAGCATAAATACACGCATAATACACACGATTTTCGAACAGTGTGCCATAATAAAAGCATTACAAAAACAACCTTTGGGTTCTGATTAGGAATGTCACATTAAGTCATTTTGAAAAACGTACAATACTTTTTGTTTAATACGGATATCGTAGGTACCATGTCAGAGCAAATAATGATAATGAGGTTAAAATGACAACACCAGTGACGAAGTCCTTTACTTCCTATCATGAGATTGGGATAATATTTATTTTCATTGCTGTGTTTGCTGTTAACATTTTAATCATAATTATAATCACCATAAGTAATGTTTCATCAATTTTGTCTTAGGCAAATTCTTAGGCAATTTGTTTATGCTAGTACATTTAACCCTATCTGAATGAATTAAGCTGTCTAAAGCAATTTAGAAATTTTACTAACCATTATAACTGTTCAGAGAATATGTTTAGAACCACTTATCTCAATATTATATCGAATCAAAAGAGTTTATAGTGTATTTTTAGTAATATGTTGTTACTTTACATCCAAGATAAAGCTTGGTTTTGTTTGATCTGAAATGCAATAAACTCATTTTTTGTCAATGTATTATGATGAATTGAATTGAATTTATTAGAACGTCACTGGCAATTGCCAATATTTTTATGTATACTGTCAATTGTATTGGTATAAACTTTATTATGCAACAGTACCATTGGAATATACAAAGTAACCACGTTATCCGTTGTTGTCTAGTTTTGTATATATATATATATATATATATATATATATATATATATATATATATATATATATATATATATGTATATATATTTCGTCACGCCAATATTATGACTAACCTAACGCTCTCATCGTCTTTGTCAGCATTATGAACATTATCATCAGATCTATAGCCATTTGCTTAAAACGTTAAGAACCAGTCCTTGCAACTCAATATTTGGGGTGAAACACGACTTTGCCAAGTAGGGGAAAAATTAAAGATCTCAAGCTAATCTATCGGGGCTTAATGATACAAAACGGTTCATGAAGTCACCAAACACTGTAATACAAATCAGTCGAACATACACATATAACAAGGTTAAGGGGTTTTGTTTCGCTTACATACAATACCAAACGCTGTTTCGTCTGAATAACGTCATGGAAATACAAATGAAAATTAGATGGTAGCTTGCTTGCATGCGCAGGAAGGACATCGATTTAGTTGATCAGTATTGTTATATTTTTCATGGTTGTTATTATTTGGCTCTCCTGTAGCGTAATCTGGCTATTAGGGGATTTTCGGTCCGCGACGCACGGCATATTCAAGAACACTTGAAATGTATTGGAAAGGCCCGCCAAATGACAATAAACAGCTGAGAGGTCTCTGTGGAAAATTTAGTGAACCAGAATAATAGTTTCGTCCAAAGTTTCGAAGCTAATCAAAAAAATGAAAATATGTAATTTGTCCAGAGTCCCACACGGAACTTTTTGTTTTGGTTGACCAATTTTCGACAAAGACCTTTCAGTTGTTGCCCATTGCCATGAAGGGCATTTGACATTACATTTTATACTTTCTTGACTTTGTCGTGGGTTGTGGAGCGATAACTCTCTAATGCCCAAACAAGACTCTCGAAGTTATCTAGGAAGTTTCACAAAAGTGAAATTAGTTGATACATTTATTGCATTTAAAGAGCTTGTAGATTGAAGGAAATTTTCATTTTTTGTAATTTTTATTGCTTGCTTCATCAAATTGAATCTGGGTTGCAGGGTAATTTGAAGATACATATCTTTTCAAACTGAAGGAGTGTGACATATTATTAAACAAACACATTTACACTACTCGTATCCCGCTTCGCATTACTACGATTGTGGGTTCTATTTTATTCTAGCCATTTATAATTCTAAGGCTAGAGGAAATCATAAACAATTAATAAAAGGGGAATTGAAACGAACAAACAAACAATTAAATAGATAAGTAATGAAACTTTAATTTGCAGAACTGTGCATACGAACGTAAGTACCTCGGAACATCCAAGAACGTGCTCTGCTTGAGGATATATATATTATTATTATTGTTATTACTTATTTTTTTTTTTATTACAACGCAGAAGGATCGCAAGCGCCTTGAACATGTTGGCTGATGAGTTACAGTATGTATACGAACGATTGAATTCGTGTTTCACTCCAACACATGAAGAACTAGGACTGCAGACAGGTAACAAACTTGCACATTTCTAATTTACATTTCATATTTATTCTGGAATATATTCATATCTTTTTCTTACAAACCTATCTTTTCGTTATAATACACAGACAGTCAATCAAATAATCTATGAAATCCCAATAGTAGCCCGGAGACTTCGTGTTTGTGCTATCATATTTTCATATTCAGAGGCATACAGAGAGTCTTCGATTACGACATGTTTCCACATCAAAGTAGTATTTAAAATGTTGTTTAAACAGATAATGAGAGAAGGTTGGCAAACTACAAAAAATATACTTCATGAATATTATGACAATTACCGTGAGAATATAAGTAAACTTTGCACTTGATTTTCTTTTAAGATGCTACAAACATACACATCAACTTCTAACATACGGCGAGATGTAAAAAGAAAACCTTCAAAAATTGGATTTACCTGAAAGAATTTTCCTTACAAGGAGAACACGCATTAACGAAACTTAAATAATGAAAATAAATCAAGCAAAATTTCATAATGATTTTACTAATACCGTAAAAGATGATCAATACGTTATTACCAACACGAACGTTGTCACATCAACCAAACCTATTCTTTACTCCTAAGGAAAAAAAAATCATAAGTTGTACAAGAAACATACTGTAGACTGAAAAAGCCCACACGCTTCAAATAGTATGCTTCAATGTATTGACAGAGGTTTCTAACATATTAGGTATTGTATTAACATAATAATCCGAAGGTGATGGGGATTCCTTTATCGTATCTATTGATAAACATGAATCGAATTCTGCCTGATGTCTCTGTACATTTTTCAACAAGAGGATAAGGTCAGCCAATTGTTTCAAACAGGCTTTTCGTAGACTTCGTAGCTGGGGCTCGGATCTCCATTTTGTTTGAGATAAGGTTCAACGTACAGTGATTGTTCGCCAGCAACATAATTCGCATATCCTTCCGGAACATCTGGCAGAGGTCCCCGAGCTTTCTCACTGAGAGCTTCTTTTGATGGTGATGCCAAGCCGTATCCACGACTGAATTATACGATTTAAAAGAAAAAAAAAAGATATATGATTTTTTTTTATGATAAAACTGTTCGTAAGTTAAGCACGAATTTTCGGACGGCTGGCAATAGTTTCGTACGTTCTTATTCAGATTCTGAAAATTTTCCCCATCATCTTAACGTAAAACATGATCATTGTGAATTAAAATTCTCATTAGTAGTAGCCAAATGTTTGATCATTCATTCAAAACGTGACAGGAATGGGAAAAAGTGAACTAAACTTTTGATATTAAAAAAGCAAATTTAGGGTATCTTGCACTGCGGCAAGAGGAAGTAATGTATCAGAGCTTTTGAAAACTTATTTGCAGCACTTGCTAAGAACACATGTCGAGCTATGTGGATTAAACCAACTGATGAACATCATCACGTATAACTCATTTACTAAACAAGCTCTTAAAAATTCATAATCAAACACAATTTTTGTTCTTATTTTATAGTGCATGACACGAAAAGTGGTTACCAGTCGTATTCAAATTCCTGCGTAACATATGAATAGCTTCGTGAAAGACTTATATGACAATCAACATCATTCCCAAGTTACAGAAGCCCCAGTGCATGAAGGGTTCACTGAAAAGTTAACACCTGCTACATTCATAAAAAAAAAATAAAGGGCGAATATGTATCATCCTTGATGGTTGCGATGGTAGGTGGGTTTTTCACCTTCAGCGTGTTCGAGGCAATCTCGATGGAGACATATCACATAATGAATATCATACAGTAAAGCATGTCTTTACGTATTGCACATAACGTGTATACTTCAAGTAAGATAAGAATTCCTTGTTATTCTTGAAATCGTAGATAATAAATTATCTAAACGAAAAATACTTTCATTCGTAAGGATACATTAATGATATCATATGATTCAATTCTAAAAGAATAAACTACATTCTAGAGCTTTATCGTATAAGAGACAGTACTCTGTAAAAAAGCGATGTTAAGATTTCATACTCGGCACTCTAACAACTGCCGCATTTCCAAGTTTTAGACAAGTTATCTAAGAATATGAACAATTAGCAATATACATTATAAATATACATATACATAATGCATGTATATACGGTATATATATATATATATATATGTATTATTATACATTTTGGGATATATGTATTATACAGCACACATAACACAATATGTCTACATACTTTCACAAAAATGTTTGTAATAAAAATCTGCGTAAACTTAATTGATAATAATCCTAATTAAACATTACCGATGTAAAACATTTTCTTTTAAGATATACCTATATTTAGTAAATTTATTCAAATATATGCATGGTAATTGTAAAGCCATTATGTCTTTTATATTTTCAGATACCTGAAGAAGGCCCTACTAAATGGCCGAAAGCTTGTACTAATAAAAGTTGAAGAAATCCAGGTTACGTCTCTAGCTTCAATGCTTTTTGAGCTTCTTCGCCATTATATTACTCACTGAAGCACCCACGCAATGTTTAGGTCCTTGCTCATCAAGATTATATATATATATTTATTTTTTTATTTTTAGTGCATTTGTATATCATATTGTACGCAGATAACAAGATCAGGTTAAGGTTCATACTAGTAAGAAGAAGAAGAAAAAGAAGAACAACAACAACAAGATAAAAACTCACTTCCTAACGAAAATGAAGAACATCGCCAAACTCATTAAAACCAGAACGAACAAAATGACAGCTACTACAAGTAGGCCGGTGATAAAATACTCTCTGCCACTGACTTCCTTTGGTGGGTTTCTTATTGGCGCAGGAGGTCCTGGGTTCGGACCTATACATGTTAGAATAAGCAAAATCGAAGTAACAAATTTAATTAGCATCTTGCAATCTACATGTTGAACTTTTCATGAATTTGCCAACAGAATGTCCACGAGTCAGCATTAATACACAAAATTTTCCTCTCAAAAGTTATTAAAAAAGAAAAAGGTAAAAACCGGCAACGAATACATTAATATGACATGTTAAGGATAAAAACATTCAAAATACAGGATTTATTAATGCAAGCAATGTTAAAGAACGTTTTTAAGTTTGATTGTGCAAAACCCTCATTTCATCTCTTCAATAATATTCGTTTCAACATTATCTACTATTACATTGCACTGCATTAGGTAAGTTCAATAGTGCCTCCATTAGACACTGCAGCCCCTCTCACAGCCCATCAATTCATGTTCTTTTCGGCTTGCAGAAGGATTGTAACAACTCATAGCAATCATTTTAAGATATACTAAATAACCAGAGTCAACTTATTAGTTATCAATCATTTCCTTCGCAATGATTGTTAAGATACAGTTACAGTATAGCAAAAATTGTTACTTAAATTTCGGTGCTGTTTGCTAGTTTATATCGTTGTTTTTCCCATGGGATTAAATCTAAGAATTCAGGTATTTCCTTAGTAATTGAAATATGAATTTAATTGTAGGAAGAATGGAGATAACTTAGAGAAAATAAGTAATCAGGTTGAATGCTTGTCACATTGCCATAGTCATAACTAAACTGCTCTTCAAAACTATTGCTAAAGTTCGAAATATTCTGTGGACATTGGTTTTTATGTGTGTAATTACCTGCAATAGGTGTTACATTGAATGCACATGTGATGTACCTTCCTCGCCACAAACCATCTTCTTGGCATTCCCAGACGAACTGCTCAGAGTTATCGTTACATGTAATATTCACTTGGTCTCCATTCTTGTAGCGTGGTTTAACAGCTTCAATATATGAGATCGAAGGAATGTTCGGCGGATTGCACGCTGTGAATTAAATAAATGTAAATTTGCCATTTAACTGATAAGCCGTACATACCATTTTTTGTAATTCTTAAGCAATTAGGGGCCAAAACGTATTATAAATACATACATACATACACACAAACACACACACACACTCTCACCCACACACACACACACACACACATACATATATATGTATACACACATATATATGTAATTATATATATAATAATAATAAATTATGAAGAATAATAAATAAGCCGTTAAATACATATAGTAATGTCCGCATAATTTTGATAGGACATTCCAATGTCAAGATAAAAGTGAAATAAAAATCATATCTGTGTAAAAGGAAGCCCGCAAGAAATAATTTTTTTTTCTAATACTGTTCTGTAGAGATTTACAAAGTGGCCCACTACTCCAAGCGGACCCTTGTTATAGAATGATGCCATTATTATCCCGCCTTCAACTTGGCTGCCTATATAGGCGCTCAATCATTTGATAAATAACTTTCTGCATGGTACCCGTTTACTGCACCTGGTTGGAAAGTGGGGTATGTAGATAAACGCCTTCCCAAAGAACCCAAGAGCTGTGGTGGTTTTCGAACTCCAAACCGCTTGGTTGATAGTCCGTAGTCGTATTCACTCAGCCACAACACCTTTGTGTGTAGGTTCGTAAGTGTGTGTGTATGCCTCGGTGTGTGTGCATAATATGTTCAAGTAAATAGTTTTATTTTCATGTAAGAACTTACCTGGGGCGGGTGAATCACACACTACATTCTGTCCTGTCCATAAGCCATCATCACATTCCAATGTAACCGGTTCTCCCCTTATATCACACGTGACATTCAATCTGTCCCCGGGCTTGTAGGATAGTCGAAAATTCCCAATGGTGGCATAGGGAGGCACTACCGGGGCATTGCAGGAGAGCACTGTTTTGGTAAAATTGTATAAGCATCAAAGTATATATGGCTGTACAACATCATTACAAATAATTCATACAAAACATACAATCCAAAATCCACTGTAGTCATTAGCTAGTCGTGGCCCACGATTCAGACATAGGTGCATTAAAGACAAATGGCGTATCAAGAGGCTCATCAATTAGATTGTTAGTTTTGTCTCTTTGCATCAGTGTGTTTCTAGCGAAGGATAGGGTAATTCATTTAATATTAAATTGTTGATGGTTCGATTAACCAACGGATTATGATTTCAGTGGCTACATGGTCAACTTATTTTATTTTACTTGAATGCCATTATCAATCCTTCTTTCCCCGAAGCCGTTTAACCTTGGAGTGACCTCCCCAAAACTTATGTTGACATTGCTTCCAACACGGTATTTAAATCCGCTATATAAACTTGAATTCACGTGCAATTTCCTTATCTCATCATCCTGCCGAGTCATATTTCCAAGAGGACGTTTTCGGAAGTGAGGAACACATGATGCAAGATACAATCATAATAGTCAATACCTCAATTATGATATAATGCAATATACTTGAAATGCATTGATAATATCAAAAGTCTGCTTATATACAGTGTCTGTTTCTGGGATCTCATTTTGTAAAGTATCCACTGCTTCCTGACAAGGTTTCACAATGTGCATAACATTTTAAACTGCTCTTGCTATTGAAGTGTTGATTCAACTACATTGCAATATATATATATATATATATATATAAAATACTCTTGATTTTTCTTCATTTCCTTGTTAATGTTCAAAGCGATTAGTGCAACATATTGACGTGTTGGGATCGGTAATTATAATTTAGAAGGGAAGAGTAATGAAGAAACTTTGGAGAAAGTTATGCAGTTCAAATCACTGAGTATTTAATCATCACTTTGAGTTTACAGTCCGAAGTACATGAAGATTCGGATATAACAAGAGACGATAAATAAATAAAAAATTAGAAGTATCAGACTGAGATTGTGAAATAAATACTGGATGGACGTTTAAGTCTTGAAGTCAGTCAGTCTATATGGATGAGTGTGGGTCTAGTATTATCGTCTATCTCTGTAATCAAGATATCTTATTTATATCATTAGTTTTGGGGGTGTAACAATTTAAGGTGGGAGTGATCTAAATTTGTTCTGATTGGTCTACAGGTAACTGTCTATCAAACTTTCTCTGGTATAAGGGGTGTGGTGATGCTCTGTGCAAGTGACTTGGGCTGGAAATGTGAGTCATACTTCTTAGAACTTTTGTTCCTTGAAGTTAGCTGACGTCACTGAGGGTTTGTCTGTTCTGGTCAAGGTTTAGGATTTAAAGGGTATTGGGAGTTGTGGAATTCTTAGATGACATTGGGGGAGTTTGTAAACAAGTGAAAGTGAATGACTGAAATGATAACATGAACTTAAATTCATACTACATAACAAGATTATAGACCAATGAAAAATAGTGATATATATATTACAACTATTCATTTGCATGACAACATGGAAATCATCAAGGATGGATTACCTTTTGATGCTGATGGTGGAGGCACTGGGCAAGATACGTCTGGTCCGCTCCACAAGCCTTTATTATGACATTGCAGAGTAAAGCTAGATTGGTCGGCGTCGCAAGTCACAGTCACTCTGTCTCTGAATTGATAGTTCAAGCGAGGATCCTGGATTCTGGCGTGGTTTGGAACGTATGGTGTACTGCAGTTGAGGTGACCTGCCCATTGTAAAAGAAAACTTAAGTTACAACGCTGGCAATGCGAACATAATCGAGGACTTTACTGGGGATCATAATAGTATCGTTTTTTTTCACAAGACCATTCCTACATGCTTCTCTGCAACATTTCCCCCCGAGATATCATAATTATCATTACATATATATATATATATATATTATGTATATGTTTGCATTTTGTCGTAATTCCTTAATGCACTTCACTTGGAATAATAAATGTTTAAAGAGGAGTACAAATTGTGATTATGGTTATTTTCATATCACGAAATATAAACTGAAAGGTGCCAATTTTTGTGCATTTGCTATTGATATTTTTTCACCAAAGTGCCAATTTTGACATACTAAAGAAGTGCAGAGAAGCATGTCTTTGGAAGCTTGTGCATACTTAGGAGATGAAATAAAGACAAATGACTTTTATAGCAGATAAGGCAAATAAGGCATACGAACACATTGGCTGGAAAGAGATAACGCTCTTCTCTTCGTTGCGATTTCTTGCAACTCCGCCTGCTCATTGTTACGATAAGTGTACTAGAATCCAAGCTAAAACAGAAATAATATGCCCATTTTTTAACCGTATATTTATAATGAATTCGACGGTATTGCAAGTTATCCAAGTCTCAGATTGTACAATAAAACCCACTGGGATGTCATCTGCCACGTACTATAAACATATAGGCCTGCCAACGAAGCCGACCAGTTCATACTATTTGAAAGTTGAAAAAAGTTCCATGTTATAGAGCCAATAGAAAGATATATATTTATATATTTTTTTTGGAGGGGGGGGGGCGAAAAGGAACAACAAGTCTACACAAGAAGTAAACATTATCCTCCTGCTTGTCACTAACTTATAATGTTAAAAAAGGTATCAAACGCAAAAACAAATCTAAATAGATGGTGGGACTCTATTATCCAATGGATATATTTTTATTATAGATGTATACATGTCGTAGCTAATTTTTTTATTGAAAACCACTCATTTTAATTCAAGCGTTCAAACGAAAACCTGTACGAGAATATACGTATTACGGATACTGTGAATGCTGCCTACATTTCAAATTGTGGCATAAATGTTGTTTAGACATGTTAGAGTTGTTGGAATCTTTATTATTATGGTATTCAACATCAAGTCAAACTGTTGCCTTCTATGTAAGGAGGCAGGGGCAGTCTTCGTTACATAGATTTGTGAATATGGGATGGATTGATTGGACTATTATCAGATTATACCTACACAAACTGCAAATTATGGATAAGAGGGACGAGAGAACTCATGACATTTAACCTACTGGGGAGGACAAGAGGCACTGTTCAGAATAAGGCAGGTAAGGTTACGTGTGCGTGTGTTCATGTGGGTGTGCACATATATGTGAATGACTTGGTGTCACTGCGTCGGTGCCGTTTATTTGGTTGTGGCGATCATCTATGGTTTCAGAAATCGTGAGCAAACTTTGGATAACACGTCGTAACATTAGTTGTTACGTTATCATCTTTTTTCTCTAGTTTCAATAGCATAACAAATATTGCAGATAAGCTACGTTCTAAAGAAGCACATGATTTTAGTGTGATGAGTGCGAACAGCCAGTCAGTGCATCCCATGCTAGACTTTGAATTTCTCAGTCAAACGTCTCACCTTGTAAATTTCATCCGACGTTCACTTGGAATTTTCGTTGATAGTGATTCGAGTGTGCACCTTTGCCTGTGCTGTCGCTATCGAATATGTTAACGCACTGCGCCATGTCAGAGGGTACGTGGTACTTTCAAAACCAACACCCTTTTCCAGATTATATAGTATGCGATATTTTCTTGATACTCACTCTAAGTTCGCATCACTGAGTTCTGAATGCACTCGATTTCGTAAATACAGCTCTTGAATCATGGTTTCATCTATCGCACCCACACCCACTAACACACACCTGCACATACGCTCATATACACAAATACATTTACTTCAAAGTATAGCATGTATATTATAACGGATTTAACAAAATGTGAAAAGTCGTCCTTGGCATATTAATGTATGCAGATGCAACTTAACTTACAAGCTGGGAATCATTTTGCGTTTTGGAGTACTTTCTGCGCGTTGGACAATTGATAGACAGCAAAAGTGTAAAGGATAAATCTGTTTATCATTATCTCGAAATAAACTCAATTGTATATATCAGTAAGTTTACATGTATCGCACATATGGTTATACAAAAATGCTATTGAAAGTACACATTTATGGGTTATGGGATTTAGGGAAAGGAGAAACACATCAGATACATATAACTAAGACAAAATGCATTAAATATTGAAACACATTAATGAAGAAATTAAATAAGCCCTCAATGAAAATGAGAAATGAGGCCAATGTGTTATGCATTTCACAATGAAGACAACAAGTTTCGGTAAAAAAAAAGAAGTTTAGTTTGCTTGACTCTCTGAAGGTAAACAAACACTCCGATTTATCATGTACGTTTGACAGTTCAAGTTGGTTGTGCGCCGGTGCACAGAAAACGTTCTGGTTTACAATTTAATCAGCTAAAATATTAATAAATACATCATCGCTCCGAAGGGAAAACTGTGTGATGACCTGTGCAGATCTGTTACATGTATTTGGCAGGTACATAATATTGGAAAATTTGACATATATACAGTAGCACACGCAATTTCCAGGCTTTGCTTTTTCGCTCTCCTGAAGAAGACACTTGAACGCCACTAATACGTAATGATGCAAACGTCTCACCTGGTTTGTGGCATCCTAAGAATACTATTTTTGTCTCTGAACTATACGTGCAGCTTCGGTGCCACTAAATTCTGTAAGCACACCTAGATACTTTGGTCATACTGACCGAGCTGGGATATTTCAGTCAAGATCCAACCATTGTGCTACAGTTCTAGCATTGACAAGTACGTCGGATACTAGTAGAATTCCATGAACAAGATGAACATGATAAATATATCCATGCTCTTTCAATTGCCACTCTTAGCTTGACCTTGACGAAGCCTGCATATTGTTCAGGAATATCCCCAGGTTCATGGGGTTTATCATTTTCTAAAATATGTTCATTGGTTGCTGTTCTTGTTTATCACTGGGTTCTACAGAGATTCTGACGTTGCATATTTCTATTCAGTGTTTTTGTCTGTGTGTGTGTGTGTATTCATCAGTCTGTGATAATACATTTTACTAGTCAATGTAAATTAATATATATATATGTATTTCGGCATTTATTTGTGTCTATGTCACAAACATACTTTGTATTTGGTTGATTCGGTTTGCTCTATTTATATTCCACATTTAAAACTACACAGTGACAATGCTGCAAGTACAAACACAACAAGATAAAGCAATGACATTGCATAGAATTGTACCGAAGACGGTAAGTGAAAAAATGCAGTGAAAGACTATGATTGTGTGATTCATAAATCATTAGTCCCTTAGAACGAAGACGACCCCGACTATCAATTTTTTTATATAAAAACATCAATGAAGTTCTTCGGGGAGACGTCACCAAATAAAACAGTGCCCTTATTATTGGCATTGCTCTTTAGAAAAAAAAAGGTTAATTTGGAGCCTTAGACCTGTAGACCACGTGGCACAGGCTAATATCTTAGCGGCCTGGATCCGGCTTACACATTTCAATATTTGGATTGGGTGTGCTGCCTTACATTGGGTAAAGAGAGAGAGAGAGGGGGGGGGGTGGAAAGAAGCTTGCAAGTTGAATGTCACTTGTGAATGGAGAGGGGTCCACATTTGTAAACTAAAAAAACCTTGCCAAGCTGCGGCTCGGCGCGGTTATCGCCCCCCCTCCCCCACGTGATAGCATATTTACCCGAAATTGAACAAGATTCAGGAGCAAATTAGCCCTCCATGTAAACCAAACTTAGTCAATGTTAGCCAGTACATTGCTTTAATTTATTTGATTCAATTTGAGTACTACATTGTCTTAATACAGTCCCCACCATGGATGGAAGTTAAAAACACCCCAAGGTGATTATTGCCTCACCAACGTTTAAAGGTATACCAAATTAAAATTAAAATGAATAACGAATTTGACGGAGGAGGGAAGAAGAAGGGGGGGGGGGGGATAAGATATAGTATTTATTACTTTATTTTTCCCATATGCCAATAGATAACCTTCGCATGCGTTGACTTGGGAACAGGGGAGCCCACCAATATAAACAACAACAACAAACAAACAAAGACAGCAGCAGCCTTGTGCTTTGGTGGTGAAAGGACAGGAGACTGAACATTCTAAAATTAACAGAAAAGGACGACATGGGTAAAAGTAATTATTGCAGTAACATATGTGTTGATTGAAACGTCTCACCTGGTTTGTGGTATCCGAGGAATGCTATATAATTGGTTGTCAATGAAGCATACGTGCAGATGCCATATTTCGTAAGCGCAATTAGTCGCTTTGGTCATACTGAACGCGCTGGCATATTGAAAAAGGGCTTCATCAACACTGATTTCCAAACGACATTTACGATGAAAGTTCAAAAGATGCTCGGCTAAAAAGCAAACAGGTTTTCAGTTTTAACTCTCACTTCCAGCTTTATTTTCAAAATTCATGAAAATCGAAAATTTATCACGAAAAACTTTACTGTCAGGTTAGAAGTCTCATGAAATTTGAAGACACCTGGAATTCAAGTAGACCTACCATATTCTATGATCACATCCACATGAAAGAAATTAGGTTGCTTTTTAACAGACATTTCTAAGGACCCACTGGGCAATTTATTACCAATTACCAATTTTACCGGATATTACCGGTAATATCACCCGGAAATTTGAGTAACTCCAAATGTTACCGTTATAACCACTCTATTACCGAAATTACAATTCCTGTTGCTACTTGTTATTGTTATCACCCTGATGAAACCGACAATTACCTAGTTACAACAGGGTGATGATGGGTAATAAGGGTATTGTTGAATGACTTTGATTGGTTTTAACATTGCACACTTTAGTAATAACAGCAATCTTACAGCAATCCCAGCGATATTTTCAAAGTCCCAAAAAATACTGTTATCATCCCGATGAAACCCATAACTTACCGAGTTACAACTGGGTGATGAGGGTTAATATGGTAATGATGAATGGCTTGATTTGTTATAACCTTGTAAACTTGAGTAATAATAATCTTACAGCAATCCCAGCGAAATCTTCAATTCCAAAAAAAATATTGTTATCACCCTGATGAAACCGACATTTTACCGAGTTACAACAGGTTGATAAGGGGTAATGGGTAATGTTGAAACGCTTCCATTCCCAGACAGCTAAGTATCAGGATCTGGTTCTTATCTGGGATATCTGGGTCCCATATGGGCCCACATGAAACCCAGATGAAACAAATTTACTTGAACCAACATGGGGCCCAGCTAAGACCCAGATGGAAACGAGACCTCCAACCCATGCGGAACCCATTAATATTGGGTAAATGGAGTAATATCAGATGGTAATATCAGGATAATGCTGAAAATATTAGTTTTTCATGAATATCCATAACTACAATACAAATTTTTGAATTGTTTAAAGCTAATATTGCTCTAATAATTAATGTGTCTATGTTTATGCAATGATTCCACCCAGATAAGTTTCAGAAAAATATGTAGTTTATATATCATATTATTCACAATCATGACATTTAATTTTAGAAAAATGTTTTAGTGTTAAATAATTGTTAACCATAATTTGTCAAGTGTTGTAAACTCGCTCAATATATAAAAGTCAATGACAGGACTCGGTGGATAGGTGTAGGATAGGATTAGAATGTAAGATTTTAGGATAGGATAAGATGATATGGCTTAGAGTAAGGAGTTGTAAAAAATGTGCTTCAATGACAAATTTTTTTTTGATGAGCCCACATTAATTGGGTTATATTGGGTAAACAGAGTAATTATCAGGTTGTAATATCACGAAAATTCTTGAAATATTAGTAACATCATACTGGTTATTGGGTAAATGGAGTAATATCAGGTGGTAATATCATGGAAATGCTAAAAATATTAGTTACATCATACTGAGAAATACTGTGTAAATGGAGTAATATCAGGTCCAGGTAATAACAGGGAAAGATTGGTTAACAATTTCCCTGTTATTACCCACTGTTGTTACCGTAGTAATATTCATGCTATTACCTGTTACAACCCGGGTAATATCAGGTAAAATGCCCAGTGGGGAGGGGCTATGTATTTTTACGACGAATTTCAAAAGCAAGTGCAGATTTTCCATGTGCATACATCCCTAAGGTTAATCAAGCATAATAGGTAATGTTAACAATGTTATTAATTTTTCAAACGCCGATACTATTTCTTTTTGTCTTTGACGAAACCAAAAGAGAAACAGGTAGAGTGAAATATTTACATTCGAAGTGTAATTTTAAATATTATGATTAAATTCAATCATCAATTACAAAGATTAAGCATGTCAGATTAAGTGAATTCGAGCATAAGCTTAGTTAAGTTTATAACATCACACACTTCGTCCTCACAAAACGTGAGGACACACACACACACATATATATATATATAAACACACACACATCAAACAAAGGAGGACGGGCAGTGATATGGCTTACAAGAATGTAGTTTGAAAGCCTCAACTGACAGTGACTTATATAAATGATCAGCACTTTTTACTAATGAGGCAACAATTATTGTTTTTATTTCATTTATTGCTGTGTGGCGAATATGTTTCAGCCAGTTTTATACATTAGGCATCATTGCATTTCTGAATTAATAAAGCGGCAATTGATGACGTAACGATCCCACTCATAGAGGATATGAATTGCAACTTTAGCATCTACGCCAAAGGAATATGGATCTCCAATATTTAAGAAAAGTAATTGCCCCCCCCCCCCCACACACACACATCGTGAAAGTTGTTGACAAAAAGAAAAGAAAAGAAAACTAGACTTCATTGATTGGATAGTCATCTATTTGGGGTAGATTTACATAATCGGCTCAAATATCCCAAATTGTTTTATATGGCAGTTATTATTAAATTCCATTCGGGTGAAGTTCATATTATTTCAATAGTGCAAACGTCTCACTTGGTTTATGGCATTTGAAGAAAATGTTGGAATCTGTTTGACAGTGAAGTGAACGTGCAGCTTTGAGTTGTCCGCAATCTTGTAAGCGCAAGTGGTCACTTTGGTCAGACTGTTTGAGCTGGGATGTACCTATGTATTAATGATTTGCTTCACAGTTTTATATTTACTAGAAATTTAGAAACATATATATGAAGTTGATGTGATGTCTTCGAAGGGCTGCGGATGTTACTGTTATATTTTCCCTCAAAAAGAATTCTCCCCGTTCAAATTTTTAGCAAAATATTCATTGGCGAAAGATCCAATGTGCATGCACGCTCCTCAATGTGGAACAGCCTCGGTGAATACACCAACAATTGTAACTCTGTTGAGTCCACAAAAAGTCCAACAAAGTTCTTAAAACCGTACTATCGACGTATTCATTCTTCATGCGTCTTGTGCAATGTAGTGTATTTGACACCTATACAGTCGAATTACCTTTATAATCATCAGTCAAGGGAGCTGGTAATGTTGTGTCGATCATGCTTGCTAGGGTATCATCAATGCATTAAATACATTACTTTTCCAATATTTTTTTAATTTCCAGATTGATTGATACAAATATATAAGCATACTGTATAATAATTGCATGTTCCCATTTTAGAGCAGAGAGAATAAGATTTACATGAAATTAGTCATCAAATTTAGTCTCTTTTAGGGGTGAGGTAATTAGTTTTATGACTGTTATATTCAGGCTGTGAGCCGTCCATGCTCAAGCCTAGGGTACACAGCAAAAACCGTGGTGTAATCCTGTGTACATAGAGGACCACACACGTTAATTTACTCCGGTGTTAAATTGACAGTGTTATTACTACACCTTTGGTTGTTACATTTACGCTATTTGGTTCTATGTTCAATCTCTAGGGTGTAATTTTAACACCTCATGGTGTAGTCCTCTATATACAACTGGTGTCAGTTTTAACACCACAGTTTTACAGTGTACCTTGTCAAAAGTCAGAACCGCGTGTTTCGCGCGGGAATTCCACAAGCAGCCGCTCATTACAAGTTCTCACACTTAATCAATGACAAATCATGGTAAAAATAATTTGACAAAATGAAAACACCCTTGGTGTTCGAAACAAAAACAAAGATGTTGGTATAATCTTTAACGTCTCACCTGATTTGTGGCATGCGATGAAAGCTTGATATCTTTCTGACACTGAACGATACGTGCAGTTTTGCTTGGCTATATTGTATTACACCATGTAAACGCAATTGAACACTTCGGTCACACTGATCTTGGTGTCAGGGTTGTATCATCCACTCTAAATTCTTGCGATTTTTCTTGTTTGACTGCGCTTTCGCTGACTTTTTATTTGTATGTCTCGCGAAAATTTTGAGTTCAACTTTGCGACCCCCGTTTACGAAGTTTCGACAACCTTTCGCAAGTGCATGCAAACTCCAAAATTGCCCAAGAGCACGAATTCGTGCTTTAACTCTAATGCAATTCAGCGTTTTAAATAATAAATCATTATTTCACCTTTGACTGATTTATCTCTTTCAATTTAATCTTGATTACGATCAGAATAAATAACCCGACAATTCCCATAATAAAAAAAATCGAAAAACATACATGTAGATACATGAGAAATTTTGAAAAACAATTGAATACATAAAAAAATAATCGTCAAATAAATTTTTTTAAGTACATTAAATCACAATCTGATGGAGTCAGTAAGTAATAATAAATAAGAGTCCTTATTCAGTTAGACAGAACAAACTTTGACTCATGAATTCCCATGATTAATTAACAATGAAAATTTTCTAGGTATCAGATTTTAGAGTTTCTTACGTTATGCCATGGGTAGCGCGAGCGCCAATTTTCGTCACTATCCTATGCCGAGATCATTAGGGGGTGGGGCAGAATCAGCCCACATCCTGTCTTCCAAGGCGTCGGAATAGCTCAGTGTTTTAGATGGTTAAGACTACAACCTAATAAGTATTATTTTTTCTTTGCAATTTGACAATTATATTGGTGAATGAAGACTAAATAAAAATGCCATATACCTCTTATTGAACTTTGGCAAACTTGTCAACGATGTCCGCTTATTACGTACATACCACATGCGATGCATTATCAGAATTTGTCAAGTAGGTATAGGATAACATTCCAGAGGATCCGTGTAAAAGTGTAGGATATACTGTCCTTCTTCCAGTAAATGTAGATCACTCAGATGTATCTTCAGTGTATCGAAAATAGTGTGAAACTTTATAGGAGCCCCAATGACAAACTAGTAGGCAGGAACATTGCGATTATGTTTTTTTTTTTTTTTTTTTTTTTTGGGGGGGGGGTGAAATTTGATCATGATAGCTAATCAAAGATGAAAGGGAAATAATGCTTCCTTAAAAAAAGTAGGATGGGTAAATATTGTGAAATTCAATACATTACCCTTCCATCGGCAGTTTTCAAGATCAATAAGTTTACTTTTACCAAGCTTAATATCAATTCAAATGAAATCATTTGCCACTGGTCCCTGTAATATTTATACAACGTGTGTAAACGACGGGTTACTTTTAACACTCATTTTTGGTGCCGCCACTTTCTAAGAATGGATGTCGAGTTTTTCTCTCTTTTCACTCATTTTTGGTGTCGGTTCTTTACCATTATCGATTTTTCCTGTGCGGAGTCTATTATTATACAAGAGAGAAAAATACACACAATAAACCAAAAAGGAATAAACACCCCCCCCCGAAGTAAAAAAAAACACACACACACACACACAAACCACCACCAAAAATATGCATGAAATTGGGCTCATATTTGGTGCCGCCACTTTCCAAGAATGGTTGTCGAGTTTTCCTCTTTTTCACGCATTTCATTGTATCGGTTCTTTACCATTATCAATTTTTCCTGTGCGGAGTCTATTATTATACAAGAGAGAGAGAGAAAAAAAAAACACAAAAAACAAAAACAAATAATCATTCCTCCCCCGAAAAAAACCCCAAAACACACACAAAAACCGCCCCAAAAATGCATGAGATTGGGTTACGCACGCTATATGTGATTGTACAAAACAGACTTCGCTTCCTCCCTTCTAGAGTTGCAATAGACATGATAAGAAGACAAAGATGGTACTTGAATAGTATTTAGTTGGGATTTCTCGAAGACTTGCCAGTAGGGATAGTCAAGCCCGAACCCAGAAAGGCAACACATTCGTCATGCACGTAGCAGTGGCAGACAGGCAATGTGTATTCGAATGGACTTTAGATTTAGATACGTAGAGCAATGTAGGATGCTCTCTTCTTATACCAAAAGTAATTTTGTGATCGGATGTCAATTTTTTTTTTTTGTGTTAACTTATCCGTACAGACATTCGCAGTCGCCTGAATAACTGGCCTGTTTCCATGGTAAAACGGTTAATGCTTTAGTGCTCAGAGCTAAATACCTAAGTTTTATTCTGAACAGATATATTTCTTAAACGTTGACAACTTTTTTTAATGGTAAGGCAGCTGCAGGGAACTTTGATATTTTTTAAGCTGCTCAACTAATATCATCTAACTCGATTTTCACACATATATTGATGTCGGTTTACTAAGTACTGAACATTTTATTTTAAGTGTGTCGAGAAATGCAAATATTTATTTCATTGTTAAACGTCTCACCTGGTTTGTGGCATCCGACGACTGCTTAGTATATAATTTGTGATTGTAGAATACGAGCAGATATTGGAGTTTCAGCAATTATTTAAGCGCAACGCTCCACTATGGTCATAGTGAACGTGCTGCTAATTTGAGACGTGAAATGTTACAGTAACTTGACTTCATATGTTGGCTTGGGTTAGCATACATTGCAATTGATTCAGTCTAAATGAAATAGTACAGTTTGCCCCAACTGCCATTTGCAAGATTGACTTGATTTGAACATTGTCTTACTAAATGTTATCATCGGCATTGTAATATCATTTGCTAGTAGAAAATATAATGACCTACACTTTCTTTTAATTTTGAGACATGATATTTGAAATGTATTGCTTTTATCTCGAAATCCTCACTGAATGGCCCTATGTCATCTACAAATTTAGATTTCCTTAATAACATATTCAACACAGTTTGTATTATTGTATTAAATAATTAAATGTTTGCCATATTAACCACACGAACGGAACATATTTTATCGATGAAGATATCGCCCACGCAATCGGAATAACCTGTTAGAGGATACTAACAGTTAAGCTTTAATTAGGTAAATTAAAGCATATTAAAACGTCATTTAGTTTTTAAAGGCTAAAAAGCCCCCTCACACCTGACCGAATGTAGGATGACGAAGGGTGACAAATGGGAAAAATGCACGAAAGGCACGCGAATTCAACGAATTCAAATAAAACTTCCGTCAAATCATGCGATCAGTAACAATTGTCAAATTTTATCAACGAACGGTAAGCGAAGGATAAATATGACATGCGAAGGATATCGATTTTTTGGTTCACCTCTTTGAGTAAATTGCAGCCGAAGGCGAGCGAAGGGTTGATAACCCCAATAAGAAGAACGAACAGTAAGCAATGGTTTGATATGGCGTGCGATTAGAAACAAAGACGAGTTCATATGCGCTCCTTGGGGTGTAACTAATTTTTTTGTCATCGTGTTGGTTCGTTAAGGGTTCTTTCGAGATCGGTCCACTTTCGCAAAAGCGCGATGAGGAACTATGCGCGACAATAACACACGAACGATAAACGAACGATTACCGCAGACTAGATAAGAGATGCGAATTCAAACAGATGACCAACGATTTTTCAATTCGTCGGGAAATTTTAAACATGATCAAAATTTCCGCGCGAATTTGAATAATCACAGCTGTTAGTTCAAAAGTTGTACGAACCCAAACACGGAGGGTAAACATGATTTACTATTAGTTACCATTGAAAACGAAAAAAAAAAAGTGCCTTTCGCCAGCCATCGCAAAGCATATTTCAGGCAATTCGGTTAGGTGTGAGGGGGCCTTCAGCCAGATAACTGCCAGAAATCGAAACATGCGACGTTTAAACTGCCACTCCCCCTTGTACATGTCTACTTGCTGACTCGTGTGTGTTTGCGATGTGTGGACCCGTTTTCTTACTTTTTAAAGTAAATTTGTATGGTTTTGATTATAGTTCCTGAATATACACTAACATCTACTTCAGTCTCAAAACGTCGAAAGTTGCAATTTCTGCTCTTTACTGCATATAAATGATCGAAAGATACTTCAGTATTAAACTATGTCCTCGCAGAATAAGCATTACAAGTATAATTATACTTCAAACCGGAATTTTGAAATAAATTGCCCCCACAAAAAAATATATTAAAATGGCCGATGAGTAGATCTACTTATTGGAATACATGCGTTAAATATTAAAATTTGTATTGAGATGACAACCTTTTCATTAGTTGTAACAACACTCACTGCCGTACTACTCACCTTTTTCACAGGGCTGCGATATATTTTATGTTGTACCCGATTGCCAAATGGAAATGGCAATTTGCAGGTGCGGTATTATCTTGCTATGTTAGTAGCTAAGTCCTCTTTCATGAAAGTAATTGAACTTTAATTTATTTAATTTATTTGTTTTTGGGGGCCAACTAAATGACTTCCTTCACTTAAATAACTTATGCTAGAAATTAGAGGCTCGGAAATTGATTTTTTTTACAATGTTCAGTTGCTTGGTCTTGCTTGGTCAGACCAAGCAAGAGAACCCACACATCCCCCACCTGGTTAAGCACTTACAGTAAAACTTGACGATACCTGAAGAGGGCCCTACTAAATGGCCGAAAGCTTGTACTAATAAAAGTTGAAAAAATCCAGGCTACGTCTCTTGCTTCAATGCTTTTTGAGCTTCTTCGCCAATATATTACTCACTGAAGCACCCACGCAATGTTTAGGTCCTTGCTCATCACAATTATATTTATATATATATATATATATATATATATATATATATACAGTGCGTCCCAGAAAAAAGAAACAGGGATTCCCACATACTTTTTTTCAGACGCAAATTGATTATGAGGTTTCATTTACATTATTACACCCTTTAATTATTTCTCTACATTTTGATACCGAATATGTGACGAATACGTCACCCATCAATAAGCAAGACCAATTCGAAATTTTAATGTCAAAATCAGGTTGCGCAAAAAACAACATAATGGACAAGGTTGGTTCGTGAAACGACAACCGAGCTTATTCGACGATTCGCTCAATATCATTTCTTTTGTATGCTTTGTTGAGGATCTGTCACTTATCCCTGAAATGAGAGTCGATTCATATTGATACGTGAGTTGCTGTCTCAATATTCATTATTTGTAATATGCCATGCGTGGATGTTTTGCTAAGGTGTTCATCTCAGATTAAAGATGAAATTCAACTCTTACCATAAGTATCAAATTCATAGTAAAAACATGTTTAAGAATGGGGTAATCTATCTTTGCAAACGGGTTTCCTTTTTTGCGGGACGCACAGTGACTGTTTAGCATCCTTCATTCGCTCTTATATTTTAGGTCGTTTATACGTTAAAACGTCTCACCTAGTTTGTGGCATCCAATGCAATACCTATGTATTAATATTCAATCAGGACATCAAATTAATTCCAAAACTCATAAGCGCAGTTCCGCACTTTGGTCATACTGGCTGAGCTGCCTTAAACGAAAATTTCCTCTTGGTATATTCCCAAATTGTCCGTGGATATGTGGAAGCGGTCAACATTTCTTCTATTCGTTTATGGTTAAAGACAGGCAGCTACAGTATTTTATCATATGAGCAATGTGTCATTTTTCACTTTGTGTTTACCTCGTTTTTATTTAAAAAATTAGTTTCAGTGATGGGACTTTTAAAGCAGTTTGTATTGTGAACTTAATTGTTTGGAGACCAATGATGCAATTGGACTGATAATCAGTCAGACGAATAACCGAGGCTTATTTCACTTGGTGATCTGAAAGAAAGCTATACATTCTAATATCGAATGATATGCCTAATTGGCAACCGAAACATATTAAAAAAAAAAACCTTTAGAACACCATTAAGTCGTGGGCATTTTCGGTTGTCGAAACATACATTTTTTTTTCAAATTCGAATCAACTGCAATTCGTCATTTCAATCCAATTCTTGTGAGACATACTAAGCACATAATTTTCATAGCCAGCTAATTTTACGTGCCAAATTTTATTGTTAAAGAGTTGAAGTAGGTATCATATGCTTTTATCTGTCTCCTGCTACCCTCCAACAAACACTACAATGTCAGCGTAAGAGTACTTGTCATTCAAATAAAAAGGAGTAATAAAAAACTACACTCTTCAATGTCCTGGAATGACTATTGCCAAAGATTCAAGTACTTCCGGTCATTTCTTTAGCGGGAAATTCTTATAATGCACATTAAACATTTTGTAACGTCGAATTCCATTTCTTGACTTTGTTTAATTTCAATTTAGCAATTGTGTGCGTCGCCAAAATAGTTGGTGCTCTAGAGAGATAATGATAAAAAAAACCCGCGTAACAAAACGCTTAACGTAATGCAACTGATTGTGTAAAATAAAATGCACGCTATAGGGGGATCATTGGTTAATTAAAATGAAACTTAAGTGAACTAATGGCTATGGAAATACACTGTAACAAAAATATACTGAAACCTTCTTTTCTTCAAATTTTGCAGAAAAGAACTTCCTCCCTAATTCGTTACATGGGGGGGGGGGGGTGTTTGCATACCATAATTTGGATTACATTTGTAACAAGTCAATGATATAGAGTCTTTATTAATTTTCGTTTTTTTTTATCAAACGTGTTTATACTTACTACTATTTCCTTATTCATATTACCACGTTCTTAAAATAAATAATAAAAAGAAAGGATGAAGTGCTTACGAAATAAGTAGTTGTTATCATCAACATCTCCTCTCTTTATACACTTATACGTGATTATGAAGTTCAGATGTTATTTCCTTATTCTTATTAAGATGTACTATTGTGAGTATTTCGCCTGTGTTTTCAGGCTAAATGTGCGAGAATTCAGTCTCATTAATATTTGGAATATGGTCCAAATGAAGAATATCTAGTTGACTATTTTTGGTTACCGAATGCCATTTTTTTCGGAGGGAAAATATTTCATGTGACATTCACTATCATCAACAACTATTCATATGATATCCATAAGTTTTATCTCATTTCTCATAAATTTGCACTCCTAGTCACAAGTCTCATTCCCATATACTCAAAGTCGATGTGTCTTTTTCCCCTTGTTTTTACATATAATAATTGCTTAGGTATTCAAATTGCTAAACGTTTGCTGTGAACAATGATTTATGTATGCGAGCTGCTCTGCCTATGCTCATCACACGAGTTGATATCTACGAATACAAGCTGACGAAAAATGATCTTCGGCTTCAGGTAACCAGACCAGTCGGACCCCAAAAATGAGGATCAGGCTACTCCATTAGCCTCGTACAGATTTATCTTTACCATTTTTACAAGCAATCTATATCATTAACACGCTATAAATCTATTTGGTATTTTATGTCAACACTTTATCTTAAATGGCAAAGGAACGGCCAAGTAGCCTTAACAGCCCCACCTCAAGTTTTCAACTCCTCACACCTGGCCAAGGTCCTTACCCATAATTCAGCATTCTGAACAGTGTAGTCTTGTAGCAAAGGTATATATGAATGATAACACATCAATGAAAAACTGAATTCATTCATATCACAATAATTATGTTACCAATTAGCAGAACATGTACCTTTCTTCAAAAAAAACTATTAATTTCTCTACAAAAAATAACTTATAGGCTAATTTATTTTCTGTATTACTAAGATTTATCGCAAAGTTATATTTTAAGACTAGTATTTTATGCTGTAACAAACAGTCAAAGAGAGACAGCACAAAGTGTTAGTCAGTTCACTCCCTCTTTAACAGGCAATCCTATCATGTTTAGTATGCCATACATTGCATACATTTGAAACGCAATAACATCACATTTGCATCACCATTAATTCACTCATGATTACCATAAAGAGTTGTACTTAACTTTGTCACTAGGTTGAACACTAAGTACCCTTTTCCTAAGTGCATGAAATACGTCAACGAGAGGGTTAATTACCCTTATTACCCTTTTAGAGGCTAAAACGTTTGTTTGGATGTATGATGTATTTGGGGCTTTCGAAAAAAAAAACCAAGGGATAATTAAGATATAATATAAAGGCTTAAGTTGAATAAGATCTTACACATACCTCGTTTAAGGATTAATTTTGAGTTCTAATGAATTCAAACCTATCAGATCTCATAATCTTGTCCGATTGTAACTGTGTCAATGGTTCATCACATTGTCTTTAACATAATTTCTACTGATTTGATGGTCATCTTGTTTTTAACATAAAATCTAATGATTTGATGGCCATCTGACCATCAAATCAGATAGCTTTAAACTTTGACTAATAGTCAAAGTAAAAGTCTACGTTAAGTTTTAATAAAAATTAAGCTGGCGTATTCATAAAGATCTTACAAGTTAAGCTTTCTCAATCCTCACTGACTTAAGATTGAAAATGCTTCAAATATGGAAGCAATCGAGTACAATTTAGTGGAAACAAAATGCAGAAATTTACGTAGACAAAGCCTCATATTGAATCAGGTGTGGCATGTAGTAGTAAATGCAAAATAATAAAAGCTAATAATACAAAACGTTTCGAAAACTGGTACCTCATTCTAAAACACTTATTATTATTAAAAAAGTATTAATGTATGGATAATGTATGAAATAAATCGTTTTTTTGTATTGGGAACTTAACTGTATAATATATTATGATCTCATATGGCGCAAATTATAAATTGAGGATGGATATAACATCGGCAGACAGCTTAATGTTCACCAAATATTATATGTATGAACAAGAAAATCATATCCTAGTATATACAATTGACGTAATGAATAGTTGACGTTGATTCGAATTTTACAGGATTATCTTCCGTCTAAATCCACAAAACATCTCACCTGGTTTATGGCATCAGAGGAATGCTTGGTAACGGTATGACGATGAGTAATACGTGTATATTCAATGATTCGCAAATTATTTAGTATAGTTATACACGTACGTCATACCGGTCGAGCTGGTATAAACTTGATAATCAATTGCTCCATAAAACCAAGCTGACTTCTAATATATCCCAGGATTCAACCAAATGAGAAGCCCAATTGGACGGTGTCCACCAATAATGGTACAGTTTACATCTCCCTGCAATTACCGTCAAATAAAGACTCCTTGTTTTGGGAATTGGAGGCTATGAAAATTTGATATTGACGACAGTTTTGGGAATAGTCATGATGTTAACAGACCTACCACAGTATAATTGCTAAGATAAGTATGCTACCACACAATCTTTGTGGATACAAACAGAATTGCCAACACATAAACATCATCGGTAAGGGAACCAATCAGGGATGATATGGGGAAAGATGGATATTAAATCGAAACTGTCGCATGCCTATGGATAGGGTAATGTTTGTTAGGGAATCAGGAAATTAATGCGTGCTGTCTACGACTTAACCCATGATAGACTAGTAATCTAATAATTTGCAAATATGTTTGGAAATAAACATTACCCACATTTTTTTTTCATCTTGATTGCTGTTATGTAACACAAGATTATTTACAAGTTTGTGATAGTGATTTATTCCGAATGCTTATTAAATTGTGAACTCTGTGATCCATATTTGGTACAGGTGATGTGCAACGGTAGACAACAGATACACTAAAAGGAAGATATCCACACGATGAGCATGACGAATCATCATCGTGGATATTCTTGTATCATGACATAACCCTTGCAACATTGCATGCTGTACAAAACCACTCTGTTGTTAAGTACCACTTGCGCTGATAATGTTGATTGTATAGATCATACTCCCCTGGTCAAGGAAACACAGGTTTTGCTACAAAAATGAAGAATAATACACTAATGGCGTATTAGACAGGATGTGATCACGCTTATGATTTCATGTTACTTGGTTCTAGGACTCTCGTTATTTAACTCTTTAAGAGCCATTGGCAGCTATAGCTGCCCATAGCCCTCTAGTGCCATTGGCAGCTATAGTTGCCCAAAAAACTTTTTTTTGTTTAACCAATTTTACAGCCAGAAAATCAACACCATATTCTTTGTTTTTTATGTTGTTATATTGGCAAGGAATTCACAATTGATTTTGTCATATAAAAAATAATGGTTTACATAGACATTTTTTGAGTAAAATGGAATTTTGCATCATTATTTTGAAGAGTTGATTTAGGATATTGCCGCGATCTGAATCAAGATTTCCACTATAGACACGTGTGATATAAAGGTTGTGTGTAGCAATACACGTACTTCTATGGGCAGAGCAAAGGCGAGTGTGCGAAGGCATTCAGCTCGGAATTGACCAATGACAGAGCGGTACGATGTCTCTCACCCAACGCTACTCGCCCATTCGCTATTGTTTTATGAATATTCATGAGCTATCGATCGGGTCTTTTGCAGGCCGATATGGTAGTATTCTTGTGTCAAGGCTTTTTTCTGCCTGCAAATGTGCAAGGTTTGGGGGAGATTTTTTTTTTGGGGGGGGGCGGGGGGAAAAGGTATTTTACTTTGTTTTTTTAGCATTCTCACAAAATTGTTCTCGTTATAAATATATGAGTAAAGAAGGCTGTCATTTCCAACTCCCGTCGCACTGCAATCATCACACTCATTATTTATTTATTTATTCATTTATTATTATTATTATCATTATTAGTATTACTATTATCATAATCATTATTATTGTTATTGTTATTAGTATAATTATTATCATTATTCTCCTCCTTCACCTTCTTATTATTATTTATGTTATTGCCATCAGAATCATCATCATCATCATTATGATTATTATTAAAAAATAATTGTTGTAATCATATAAATTGCATTCCTTCTGCAGCCAAACTCTCTCTTCATAAAGTTAAGATCAGGTAAATAACGGTTCATATTCGTTTGTGTTTTTATAGCCCAAACCATTATACAAAAAAATGACTGACATTGTTATGCTTATCAATATCATATTCAAACTTCTCACAAAAATATGAATCGTTCAATATTCTCCTCTAATAAAATAGGAAGAAGCAAAAAAAAAATGTGATAATTAAAACGGCCGATAATACCGCTTTATTCTTCTCAAGATTTTTTTTTTTTTCAAGGTGGATGTTTTTCCTTTGCTAAATCAAACCATTGGTCAGAGAAAAAGTAAACGGAGTATATACAGTAATATCAGATGTTTTGAGGAAAAGAAAGAAAGGGATACATTAACAAAACCGATCAGACCGACCTGTTAGTTGCTGCATCATTGACGTCACTATCAAGGGGATTTTAAAACGACTTTAGAGAGTAGAAATTAAAATGATAACGATGATAACGGGTTGAATATTACATTTCTTTATACCACGCATATTATTGTACACTATGTTATCTGAACAAATTATTTCTTTTACCACGGATAGTGCTACGAGCTGGGGAGGCCCTGGGCGGATGCAGGATTTTTCTGTAGGGGGGCAAATTGTTTTCTCTTTACCTGGGTCACCCATAATAAATCAATACCGGAACCTTTGAAAGTATTAAAAAGTCAAATCAAAAGACGCGCGTGAGCCCCGATTTCTATGAACATCCTGTGCTAAATTACTTTCCTAGATAATAGGTCAGGAGGGAATGCGGATTAGAGATTAATCATGAAAGAGAGTCTGGGCATCTATTGTTCATGACTTGGTGGCATGAACAATAGAATGTAGTCGTGTAGAATGTTAACAGGTGGCTACTTTGGTCAGGCCAGTAATACAGAACAAATAGGCCTATTTTCTTTTTGAAAATTTTTATTGATTTTTTTGTTTGTAACTGATCTGCATTCCCTCTTCTTTGATTCACGAAAACTAAACTTTTTTTTCTTACTTCTGTGCACTTTGCCATGAACGCGTATATTATTTTGTGGGATTTTATACCCCAAACTTGTAATTATTGAATCTGTCCGACCCCTCTTTATCTATATTTCAATATATCATCTTTAGTTCTTTTATATTTTGTCTCCTTCTGACTGGCAATAACTTTGTTTGTTACACTACGAATAAAAAAATTTACAGAGTCTTATTTTGAAGACTACACGAATGAAAGGGTACGGTTGGCCGCACTTTGAAGATACATGGCTCTAATATATTATTGTGTGTGTTTGCGTGGGGATCGCAGCTGTGCTGTGATTGGTCACTTGATCGACGACAATGCCCTTTTTTGGAACAGGTCATACTCTATCGTACTTCAGAGGAAATAACTTGAATAGCAAAATAGTATTTCATTCAAATGAGCATTATTTTTCGTTATTTCTGTCTGTTCAATTTCATCAATACATACGTCATTTGAAAGGGTAAACATTGAACTTTCATTTTATCTTCTTAATTTCTTGGTATCTCTACAATTCGTCAGGTTATTTACTCTTTAAAATGTTCATGAAATCATAATTTTCTAGGTTTTACTTATTGAAAAAAAAACGATGTAAAATATTACATCTTTTCTCCATTTTTCCAAACGCAAATATGAAAGATAATAACACGACCATAAAGCCCATGAACCATGCATCATTTCATGTGTAGAAGGTTTTATTATACAACGTACGGGTAAAGAATTATGACCGTTTTAAAATCAGTTGCTTCTCAAGTTTCGGTCAATTTAGGATTCCCTCGAATATCCCTGGCAGTAGAGGGGTATTGGGCCTGGCAGAGTAAGAGTTAAGTGCAATGGGTGCTCCATAAAGGTAGGGTGTTCAGTACCTAAAGTAACCAAAAAGTGTAGCAATCTTGGAGTTACTTTTTGTATGATACATCTCTGTCAAATTAAGTGTCTAGTTTGTTTCAGTGTATTCAGTATCAACTTGGAACTTTTGGTTTATTTAGGAAATATCTCACATGTCTAGAACAAAGAAGCTGCTACACACATTCTTGCATTCCGTTTGGATTTATGTAATGCTCTTCATTTAAAAAAATCATAGTCGACAGGAACAGCAGCTGGGAGCCATCCATAGATATCCTGTCCGAAGCAAACTGGGGCGGCGAACATACACCTGTATCTAACTCAGCCATATTGCGACAAAAGAGGACATATACATACGTGAATAAATAACTAAAACTTTTACACCAAGACAGCGCGCTGTAGCTGTATAATACTCCACGTGACATTCCGCTTTGGTTACAGGTGGCAGGCATTTCCCTGAATTACTAGAAGTCAAGTTTTAAATATTCAAATGGTGTTCTTCTGATAAAAGAGTCAAACTCTTCAAATAAATTTCACATGATATATGTAATCTTAATTTCAACGTTGATTTGTGATCCACCGACACGTCTCACCTGGTTTGTTGCATCCGACGAATGCTTGCAACGTGGTTGACCATGAATCATACGTGCATTTTTAGTTGTCTGCAATGTTATAAGCGCAATTGTGCACCCAGGTCATGGTGTATGTCAGTATGTGCTGCCATATATGTAGACTTCACACCAACTAAGGTTCTCGAATCGAAACATAGGCCATTTTCTAAAAGTTATACAGGTTTAATGAGGAAAGCCATAAAGAATGATACAAATTGTGGCCCATAGAACAGGTAGCTTCAAGTGCATCCAGCGAGTTTAACTTTAATCTGATAATTATGGCATTTCATGATTTGTATCATACCTCGTTGTCAACGGATGCTGCTAAAAAAGAAACATCCATCTACATATATACGTAGGGCATTGATCAAATCTGCATGATGTAATTTAATACGTTTCAGATCATGTAGATTATTCATCCAAATCATTGTACCTTTTGGACGAAATACAATTCAGATAATGATTTTAGGTGTATCCATTGACACATGTGGCAAGGCTATTCTTCCAAATTAACATCATTTATGCCACTATGATGAACATTAAGAAGGAGACATGGTAGACGGTGACAACTAGAAGGGTACTTTGGAATTTTGCATTTACAAAACAACTAATACAACAACAAATTAATATCAACAAAAACTGCAACTGAATGGCAGCCAAAAGAAACTTTTGTTTAGGATCATTCTCAACAACAAAATATATCTTACAGTTTGTCGGAACTCGCTGCATTAAAACTCGTCGAGACGGTTTCCTCATTTCCTTCAATTCAACAAAAACATGTGAAATCCATAAATGATGACAATTTATCAAGGGCTATGAAACAAGGGGTAAAGATGTGTCAAAGCCCGCTGCCTTCTTTGATTTCATTTTGTATCATTTATTTTTGTAGACGAGTATTACCATACATTTATCCTGCACTAATATGTCTTGATGATGTTCAAGCTCTTGGAAAGATAGTGCATATATCTATGTAATTTCGGGTTTGACCTAGAAACGCCTTACTACTACTTACGTCTAAACTGCTTTGTTATATCCGAGGAAAACTTAATGTTTGACCGTGAACCATAGGTGCAACTTTAGCAGTACACAGTACCAAAAGCGCAATTGTGCACGTCGGTCATACCGAAAGTTCTGCCATGTACAAAGACCTCCCATAATTAAGGGTTTCGAATAAAACATATCATGCTTTACGTCTTTCATGCTAGAAGCCAGAAGGCTTGAGACCAATGGACGATTAGAACAGGAAGCTCCAAATGTCCCCAGCGAGCTCCAATGCCATCTCTACTCTCCTTGTATTTATACATTATTTGGTTTATGGCCGGTGATGGCATTTTATCTGTCAACCGTCAGGTAATTTGTAAGGCTGCATTCTCCTACAAAGTTCACTGCTTTGCGCTAACAATGGAACTACATCTTCAATATCAGTGTTGTGTCCGAGGCAGGCTTGTCCGAGGCTAAGGTCAGGGCCAAGGCCGGATCACCGAAGGACAAGAGCGGGACCAGGTCAAGGCCGGATCACCCAATGACAAGGACAAAGCAATTGCTGATTGCCTTAGGACAAAAAAAAAATCTATGAAAAGGACGAGGCCAAGGCCGGAATCCACAAACGCACAGAGCGCGTTAAGTTGTTGTTATATTATGTGTAGGATGATTGCCAAAGCAGTTCCTTTTGGAAGCACAAAAATCTTATTCATATATTATGGATTGATAAATAAATAGTTTATTTAATTATTCGAACCTAATTAGACTTGCAAAGTACAAATATATTCAGTAATAGGTGTTTTACATCATTTGAATATGCCCTTAATTACTTTTTTATTCATTTTTATTCAAAATTTACAGTCTGTTTATGTAAGTTAATTGCAATTAACTTCTTTTCCTTCATGTAGTGGCAGGGGGGAGGTGGGGCACTTTCTTCCCCAACAAATTCCAAACGGAAAAATTGTTCCTATTTTAGAAAGAAAATGTGCCCTTTGTGAGCTTGCAATTTTATCTAATCTGCACATTTTCGTCCCTGCAGTTGATTTTTTTTTTATATTGTGAAAAACTTATTAGTATATAACAATAAAGAGGGAACACAATTTGGAGAATTTTATAATAATATTTAACGAACAGCATATGCCTAAAAGGGCATACCTCCTCTTACTAGGTAGTGCCGTCGTGGAGGCAATAAAAAGGCGCCTCTCCATTTTTTTCCATGACACGATCCTATGTTCATGTTATTTTAAAGCGATAAAAAGTGCAAATTTAATTTTCGTGAGGAAATTTCCCGGCGACCACTTTTTCTTCTCAAACAAACTCATTTCAAGGAGAAAATTATATATTTACATTATCATACACACTAAAAATGATTAAAATTTGTAAATAGCGCCAGAATAGACCACAAAGCAAGTTTTATGACTTCCAAAAAAAAAACGCGATCGAGCTTATAGGTGACATGATATATTTACATACAGTAATCAGAAATGGCTTGAAAATTACTTACATTACCATGAAATGCACAACTACCTCGGGCAAGAAATATGATGGTTTGATGAATATACCTGTTTGCATCCGATTCCTCTTTAGACGCATACGTGTCCTGATTAGCCTCATTTCCACCCCCCCCCCCGAAAATACGTTGCACACCGCCCATGATTCATCACATACTACGAGTTATGAAATTTGAACGTTTATGCGTTTGTCAATTTGAGTGGGTGTGGGGGGGAGGGGGTAGATATTCTATTTGTGTTATAGTTATTTCATTTAATTAATAATACATTTCATCTAATTTAATTTCATGTAATAATTCAATTTAATTTCATAATTTAATCAATAATTTCATTTCATTTAATATACATATTCATCATCAAATTATATTTATTTTGAATTATTATACCATTAGAGCGTCAACCAGTATTATAAACGATTTAACTACGATATTTCTGTTTATTTCCTAGTCTTAAAATTGAAAACATTTGTCCTTTGCAATCATTCTTTTATTTAGGGATGGGGCTGTGGTCTTGCACTGCAGACACTCACTCCTCCCATACGTGATAATCATCATCATTTTGCTAGGTTGTTTTATTTAATTATATTTAAGGGAGTTGAGCCTAGTATAATTTACATATTAAAAAATCATGCAACAAAACTTTCAAAAGAAAAAAAAAATTGATTTGAATAATTATCGAATACGTTTTAGGGCTCCACATGAAAATTGTTAAAAATTGTATTTCGTATTTTTATTTATTTATATATTTATATATTTGATTTGTAACTTTGTGTCTCACTGTAAGTGTCAATATAAGTGTTTGTAAAATTGAGAATGATCCAATATGATGGATTTTGATAAATAAATTTTGAAAACTGAAACTTGAAATTTAAATTATTTATCATTGAATTTCTGGAGGGGGGGGGGGGGGGATGACAGTAGAGCCCCATTTCCACTGTGGCACTCCCTTGCCTTGAACTTCCACCCCTGTACCAAATTGTTGTGTCTACAATTGCCAGATATTGTTAGTTTAATATTTAATATTTTTCACAACCAATAAATCAAATTGAAAAAATATATAAAACCAAATGTTGTTTTAATTCATTTTCAAGACACCGAGAAAAGTTGAACGAAAATTTGGAAATGATAATACCAATTACAGATTAAAAAACTGTAATTACTAAAATGGTGCACGTGCAAAACTTTTTTTTTTCAATACTAGATTTGCATGCACGCATGTATTGCAAAGTCTTCGTCACGACATCAAGAACAAAAGAAGGGCGGACTCGACAATGGACTATCGCCCCCCCCATCTCTCTCTCTCAATAATATTTCATTTTTGAGAAACTAACAACAATTGGCATTTGCATTTCTCAATATTCTCCCGGCCTCGACCAGGCCTCGACCGTTGGATGGTGTCCGAGGCCGAGAACGAGGAATAACCTCCATTCTCGAGGACGAGACCAGGACGAATCTGCAGACCCGAGGCCGTCCTCGAGACCCATAATACTGTTCATTATTTCCAGATTGGTGCTCTATGTGGAGACAGGTGAACCGTTTCTACCGAATATATTACTTATTTAGGAATTCGCAAGACAATAGGCAACGACGATGAAGGTGATGCCGTCCAATATATACATCACATATCTACATACATATTACATAATTTCAATTAACCCAAAAAAAAACTTTTGTTTATTTTGTAATATTTTTCATTTGGATAATCTGAAAGTCATAATTTTACATCACATTGAAAGAAAATTTTCAAATATAAGTTGCGGGGAGGGTAAAAAAAAATGAAAATAAAAAATGTGGTGCCATACACAGTGTAAAGCGACTGACCGTAATGCGACTGACCGGAGTTTTTTTTATCTACAAATGTATTATTTGAACCTTTTGTATGACCGCAAGCAATGTTTTGCATGTATTGAAACTAGTAAGAATATTTTGATTCGAAAGAACTATCGAAAAGGAATCAATAACTTGTTTTCCATAAATTGACAATACAAACTTGACAGAAAGTATCATCCCTGTAATAATATTAAAAAAGAAATCGTAAAATTGTAATGCGACTGACCGGGAACCCGCCAATATATGTATATTTCAGACCTAATGAGGATTGTGAAGATTTTTTTTTTCTATACGTCACGCTCTAAATAAAAACATTGGAGTCCACAAATTAGTCCATTGGAATGGCATCACGCCAGAACGAAAACAAATATTGTGATACACTAAAACTAAGTCTTCACTACGTCTTGGAAGAAAAATATAATGTGGATTGTACACAGCATCATCTATCAGATTCACCAAATTAAAGATTTCTATTGAGCATAAGACAAACTCCTATTTCCTTCTACTTTTCTTCGTGAACAGGCTATACATTCGATAACAAAATGCACATCCAGCCCGCCATGGTAACACCGACAATAGCAGATTTCCCATTTCAAGCAACTTTCTCAACCAAACTGGAATCCTCATAGCTGGAACTCATGGAACTAAGCCTCAAAATCTGGAGAGTCTTCCTGACAACGTCGTCAACGCCTTTCGGGGCTGTATTGGTAATATGGAACCTAGAGAGATAGGTTATTCTCTTAGCATACGTTGCCCCCCGTTTAGGGAGATGCTCGGGCATATCCACAACAATGTAAAGCATCAGTTTCTCGAGCAGAGTCACCTCCTTCAAATTTATAGTCCAGACTGAGTGGATAAGAGCAAGCAATATTAAAGTTTATAAACCTCTCTTTAAGAATGTCGAATAATCCGTTCCTCTGATTGGTCAAAACTGAGGTCATGTAAACGACCATGCCTTCAAAACAACAAATTAAGGTGGTAACCAAGGGCAACGGGCATAGTTAACAAGATTTCTGCCCGTTGCCCCCTGACCCACCCCTTAACGACGGGCATGGCAAAATTTGGCCGAGATCCCCATTTGATTGCATGCAAAATGTTGCTTTCTGCGGTGATTGCGGATACCATAAATATCCGCGCGATTTGATCGGAAGTTTTAGACAATTCGCGCATTTACGCGCTTATAGCGCTAGTGCGCGCAACGGATATGTCACATCGATGGAAAGATGCCGATCTTTGTCTTTTGCTTGTTGATTCCTGTTAAAATATATGGCATTATTTAAAAGAAGACTAACTTATTAAGGACATAACGGATGTATCAATCATCAAGTCTTGTTGCAGTTTTTCATTGAAATGCATGCTCGCAAAAGGTGAGTCGAATGAAAAGATAATACCGTACGGTCACTGCACTTTCTAATTAAAGTTAGACTTAGATTTATAAGTAACGTTAGAGTCTAACGTTAGACTACTCGTTAGGTATGACAAACGACAACGTTAGGTCGTGAAATCTACCGTTAGCTTTTATAGGAGTTAAGAGTAGATTCAAGATCTAAGTTAGATCTAATTAACGTTAGGCCTAATGTTCCGTTTAATCTTACTTTGGATTTGACGTAGCCGAGATCTAACGTTCATGACGTCGGTTAGATCTAACTTAGACTGTAACGTTAATGGAGATTTAACGTTAAGTCAGTAAACTTAACTTGGGGTAGCCGCAGTTCAGACCCTAATTTGGTTCCTAAATAGGCCTAGTGGCAGTACTCAGTAGATCTAATTGGTATGGAATGCTTTAGTATTCGACTTCGAGACCTAACGTCAGGGGCAGGGCTAAGTTAGGGCCTAACGTTAGGCCTAATGTAATGTTAGCCTGTGGCTTAGGGCTTTTACGCCTAAAACTTGTTTAAGATCTAGATCTAGCGTTAATTCGGTTCATAAAATATATATGGACTGCTTTTATATTCGAGACATGGTTGTTTCTTTCGGCTCGCGGGTACCGCATCGGCCAGACCATGCCCTCGGGCAAAGCCCTCGGGCATAGTCGCGCTGCGGCCCCCTTGAGCCTCTAGAAACAACCATGCCTCTCAAAGCAGTCCATATATCTATAATATTCCTTTTCGGGAGCAGAAAACATGAAGCACTCGCTCTCTTTTTTCATGTGGCGAAAAATATCCATGTAAGCTTGTTTTACGAGCTTAGTACTCCCCAACCTGTAACTACAAGTCTTTCAACAGACGTGAGCTCTACCTTTTGACATGATCTGAACAATGCAATGGATGTTTTAAAATGTATTAAAGCGACATCATCTTTTTTTCAATCCAGAATTAAAACTACACGGCAGATTGGAATAATAGCCAGCCATTATGATTACAGTTTTGTATAACGTCTCACCTGGTTTGTGACATCCGACAAAAGCGTGATAATAGTTTGACGTTGAACCATACATGCAACTTCAGTGGTCCGCAATGCCATAAGCGCAACTCTGCACGTAGGTCATACGGATATCGCTGCTACTATATGTGAAGACTTTTAATTAGTCAACCTTTCTTAGTCAAAGCTGTTTGAAAATTTCAAGGCTTCAACCTGAAGTCCAGGTAGACGGAGACCAACCGTATGAATATAACACGTAACTTTAATGGTTTTAGCTTCATCGTACTCTCAATTTCGGAACACTATTTATGACTCCAGTTTGATGTTGCGTATGTGTGTGTGTTTTTTCTTTCCCTATGCACTACAAATATGCATATACATTGGTTTTGTCAGAAGGACTTGTGTGCCATAACATAAAGTGATCAACAATACATAATTGTGACCAAAATATATAAAAAAGACTCTGGGCACATAGAGTGGTCTTTTCCCGGCTTACATCGGAATTGCCTTATGTACAGTGTACTAGATAGCTTTGTAACCAAAGAATACCGTATATAGACCCCAAGTTCCCTCTGAGCCATTGTAAATAATAATAATAATGATGATGATGATGATAATAATAATACTAATGATATTAATAATAATAATAATAATAATGATAAAATAATGATAATTAAAAAAACTGTTGTTCCGGCAAGTCGGGAGAATCACTTAGTTATTGACACGGTTTAGAATCCAATGAACCTGAAATAAACAGTTCAGTCATGGTGAGACAGTACCATAACATGGCGATTGGCTGTTCGATAACATCCATATGATATCACTGTTACCAATAAGTACGCATTTTACCTAAATTTCTGAATTTCAAAATAGATATATGTGTTTGCTTTGTTTTTATTCAGATATATTACCACTAAACTAAGTCATGTAATGCCTCTATTATAATTCACCAATGTCACCATACTCACCAGGATACGAAGTTTATTCACCTGATACCCTTTACCTATCCCTGAAAAGAACGATCTGTTTATATGAAACAATCAATCAATATACCATGCCCAATTGACAAATTAAAATAACTTCAATAAGAACATTGGAGCCATTTGGAACGACTGTTGATTTTTTTTTTGCTTAATCCTGCAACCCTTGACACATTGGCTTGGACATATTACAAGGAAGAAAGAAAACTAGTATATTGACAACCATCTTCAAGGTTTCATAAACATGACAAAAAGTAAATCGTAGGTAAAAAAAGACGCTACAAGATTGCACAAGAGAGGAATACCTTGGCAATACATCTCCAGAAATGGGAACAGGTTGATATAGAGTAACGAATTGATTCGTATAATTCATTTTTATCACAATTTTTTTCTCCATATTATGTTCATGTATTAAACAATGTTTTATAACATTAGTCTTATGTTATTTTATAATTTTCAGTAAGTGTGATCAAATGTTACCTTTAATAATTATTTGCAAAATACATTTCGTCGTGTAATGTTTTGTGATACATGTATGATTCGTTTGATATTGAATATATTGAAATAAAATAATTGTTTTAAAACAAAAACATGGTAAACCTTTATGTGGATAAGACAAGAGGAGCAGTATCATCATCGCCCCATTGTAATACTTCCACATACATGATACTATTAGGCATAATCATTATTGTGAAGACGTTGCTTGCGCCACGTCTGCCCTTAACAAAAACTTTGGAGTACTCAGATCATCCATTTGAAATGGCATCACATAAGCACACAGAAAAATAACAAATTAATGAATACAAATAGATCGACTAGGGTAGCAGGAACTCACAGGACTAAGGCTTGATAACTTGAGTTCCAATCTTTCAATTGCATTTCGACGCTGTATTACCATTGTTACTTATATCTATTAATTTTGCTTCCGCCTTACATCTAGGCCTTCTTCCGGTTTATTTAGGTGCTGGCACATTCCAAGATCAATACAGTTGAGTTTATATTATAGAGTAGAAATGTATTATGCAAAATTCTTAAACTATCCAACACAGTTGATGACAATACATGACATATATAATTTAAAAGTTGTTTATTTTTTCTTTTTTTTCTTTTTGACGAAATACTATTTTGTTTTTGTTTATTTGCTTATATTCCTTGCATCGTATATTTGTCTTGTATCATTTTTTACTTCTTGTTATGAACAAAATGCTGGCAATTGCCAGTGAAGTTCTAATAAATTCAATTCAATTCATGACATAATTGTGATACCTACTTGCTCAGGTCTCAGGTCTCTCACTCTCACACTCTCTTTCCATGTGAAGAAAAGCCCGCCACTGCCTGTACTGCGAGTTCCTTGATCGTAAGACTTTCTTAATTAAACTCTTTTCAACAGACAGGTTTACTCCTCGTGAGCCCTACCTACCAACGTGATCTGAATTATTGAAGGCAATACCAACCATTTTCTTATATCTGTTACCAATTGAGATTAAAAATACATGGCGATTGGGATTACCATGATTAAAATTGCCACAATGATTACAATTGCAAAAACGTATCACCTGGTTTGTGACATCTTATAAAACTTGATGATGGCTTGACGTTGAACCATACGTGCAGAGTTTAGTGGTCCGCAATACCGTAAGCGCAACTCCGCACGTAGGCCATATTAACAGAGCTGTGGTATTTTAAGACTTTTCATTTGATCATGGACCCTACCACAAAGGGTCCATGATTTGATAAGCTTTTTGAGGCAAATTCCTTGAATCTAAACATTGTATGGCTTCCAACTGTATGATTTGATATGATTTGATAGCTTCATCGCACTGTCAACTCTGGAAATCTATCCATGACCATCTGACAGCTTTCATTCTCTGTGCTGGAAGTATGCAAGTACGACAGAACCTTCGATTAAATTCCAAAAGATAATGGGGATCCACAAGAGAAAATTAGAAGAAAATGTAGAAGAAAAGTGAGGGAGAAAGCATACATGACCATCTGTGCGCTCTCAAGTTGAAAGTGCATCATGGGCATGGAATCCCCCCACACAAAAACATATATATCAATTTGGCATCCAGACACAATTGTCGTCCAAGATTCCAGAAGACCATCAAGTGGGACAAATATGATATCATAACCGGCATGGAACATCCTACAGCGCCTAAGAATACTTCCCAATGTTAGATGTTCTTCAAAATTAACAAGGGTATAGTGAATATTCCATTCCCACCTGATATCCAACTAATCTAATACCGGTGTGTTGGCTCAGTTGGTAGGGCATCCGTCTCACAACCGGGAGTTCGGGGGTTCAAACCCTGGCAGCGACATACCAAAAGACGTTAAATGATGGGAGTTGCTGCTACCCTGTTCGGCGTTCTACGATTAAAGGGATAGAGCCTCGTCGATCTGGCGCTGCACATCGGCTGCCGGACCCACGATCAATTTGGCAAATCAAACTTTCTGAGTATTTCATTTCATGTCTATTTCGAACAATAAAATAGGGATTTTCATGGGGTTTTTTTTCATCTCACACGAAAGATGACTACGTGGACTCTGTACGCAAATTTTCTTAGGTTCATGTTTGGTAAAAATGCTGCATAGGTTTCCCAGTACTAAGGTTTAAAATCCTACACATGACATTTGAGTAAACGCAAATTGCAATTTCGATCATGCCACTTTTATGAAACATCTCACCTGGTTTGTTGCATCTGACGAATGCTTGCCATCTGTATGACATTGAAACATACGAGCAGTTTTAGTGGTCCGCAATGCCATAAGCGCAGTTGTACGCGTAGGTCATACCGACATTGCTGCTATACGTGAAGACTTCCATCTCCATTGTTCCTTATCCAAAATTGTGTTCATATATGTCAACGGCTTCAGTACGCTAGCCCAGTTGGACGAAGACCAAACGTAATTGTAGAACAGGTAATTCCAAAGCTTCATCATCACCCCAACTCCCGATTCCAGAGACTAATTCCTAAATAAGTATTCATTCCTACGTATTGTAAACGTCGCAAGTTATTTTCCCCCCGAAAATTAAAGTAATGAATGAAAAATCCGGATCTATTAGCCCTAAAGGCGTACGTATCACATAAGAAACATTTAATCTGCAAAAATCACAATTTATATATTCAGTAAAACTTTGAAATGATTTCCCGCTCCAGAATTTTCAAACTTCGCCTGGAATTAAGACAATCCACGACCTTTACATTTGGAATATAGAAAAAAAAAAATTCATCAATTTAGGAAGTAGGTCTATCTATGAGAAATCAAGCAGCGCAAACTTCAATTATATGGCATCATGGGGTACTAATTATTTTTTTTTATCAATGTATATATCAGTATATGTTATTTATTAATTAATTATTACTTCTATTGGCATATATGTTTATTTGTATTCATATTATTTGTATTTTTATTTGAAATATTTATTTGTATTCTTATTTCATTTATTTATCAATCTTTATCTATTTGTTTTTGATGGGGCTGTTTTTCTACCCAACCCCAGTTAATGACGTTCCACAGTTAAAACTGCAAAATATCAAAATACCTACAGGTCTTGAGCACTTGAATTTGTTTTGCGGATCTGTGAAAGGAGAGAATTCAAAAGCAAGGGCCACCATATGGGCCAAAGCTGCATTGACTTTGTATTGAATATTTAGCCAAACGAATTCGTTTGCTTATAAAACACACTACTCTTGATAGGAATAAAGGAAAAATACAGTAATTGCAGCAAACAGTTATTTATTGAGAAAGTCTTTAAAATCAAGGTCAATTGTCACATTTATCACACATCTTGATCTGGTATATAGAAATGAACTTTTCTTTGTGAAATCATGAAATTTGAGCTGAAATCGATCATTCTGATGATCACTAACACATATGGGACAGTGAATTAATATTTCTGTGAAAAATACCCGACATTTGATGGAATTCCGTCCCTATTTTGCTCATTTCCCAACAATTACGGATTTTCTTCCAAAGCCACTTGCCACATATCTTTTTATTGATACATACAAACACTTGGGTTGTAATTTCATTGGCTTCCGTTAGAACTTATTTTGAGATCGTTTTAAAAATGGTTATTTATGAATGACTTTAATAATAAAACGGTGTACTCTATACATGCAGGACTATTCTGAATACACGCATTCAATCGATGCCGTCTCTTGTGCTGCTTTAAGGACAAGTTTATATGATATGATGAGATCATAATGATATTATAAAGTAATCAGGTTTGTGACGTTAGCTCAGTTTCGGAGTTGTCACAACTGGAGGATCGGTATGTGAGCTCATAGTGTTTACACAGCAATGATACAAGGGATCTGAGATACAGGAATACTAGGTTGGTTGCTTTATACAAAGGGCTGTGTGGAATTACAAAATGAACTGAAAGAAAAATGAAACTAAGACGTCGCAGTAATCTAAATAAGGCAGAACTAGAGTCCACGTTACGTTCCTACTGACTGATTAGCTAATATGTTTGTATTTCGACATATGTTACGTAAACGAAAAGTTAAAATCATCCATATTTTAGAAATAATGCCCGCCATCGAGGTTCCTCTTAATATATTTTTTTTAATAATAACTTAAGAATATATTCTATTGTCCAACAGTGTATTCCAGTCATATTCAAATTTTCCCTGACAATGTTACATTTTAGCATTTTGACAATGCGAATCACATATTCAAATAGTATGCTATGCAAATAAACACTGTGAAAACAAAAACTGTCAATGTATTATAAGTGTGAAACTATTTTCATGATGCCAATCTAAACATTTTAAACGATGTGACTGACACATGTGACCTACCACCCAAAAACCACCAATCAATCGCCACGTAAGGTTCTCTGTCAATAGCCAAAACAGTAAAATCCAAAAATAAAAAGTAGCTTATCTGAAAGACCGATTCTTCTTCATACTGTGAAAATTCGAAGTCGTGAAGATTAATAAAAGAAAAGAAAAAATTTCTTGGACACTACTTTTTCAGACTGCTTGGAAGTTTCACTGACATTACACAGTATGCACATCTCATGCTTGAGTGAACCCCAAACTTCAAACCTTGTTTTTTCCTTATTTTTTACGCTCTTGCTGAATTTCATCTGCATTCAATCAAGTACTTGTAATGGTTATTGTCTGTCAATTTTATCATATTACATATTATTTTAAAGCTTAGGAAATTAATTTTTGAAGCTCAATAAAACTATCAATATTCATTTTGTTCGACTAATTGTTGGTTTTGGGGTGGCTGTTCACAAATTGCCAAAATCTAATATGTCAATACGTTAGCCCACTGTGAACATTCACACTGTCTTTGTATTCATAGTGTAACATTATTTTTACTCTGTTACTAAGCATCTCACAGTGCTCAACACATCTTCACCATTTATTAACACACTCTGTGCCGCAGTGTTCATCCAACAGGCATGACAGGGTATATCTCAATTTTGTGGGGGTTCAGATAGGCAGTTTGCGTAGACCGTGCAGAAAGGGAGTCACGAACAAATAATTCTGTTTAGTTCTAATTCAACGCCACTTGATTAACATTACTATTATCCAATGTTTAATATCTAAACATATATTATGCAGTTGGGTATTATTTGCATCGAAATGTGTTTTATCATGCTACAAATAGATATCTACGAGCAATTTACCTATGAAGGACCATCATCAGAGGTATTGTTTGAGCAATTGCAGAGCTCGACAGAGGCTTGTAACCATCTCTTTAAGAATGTCAAATAATCCTATCCTTCGATTGGACACAAGTGGGGCTATGTATTTGACCGTGCCTGTAACACTACAAAGTATGGTGATTACCAAGGGTAACGAACAAGGTTAACAAACTTTTTTGCAGATCCCCATTTGTTTTTGTGCAAAATGTTGCCTTTGGCGTTTATTGCTATCACCCTAATGTCAGCCCTAATTAATCGAAATTTGTTTAACAACTCGCCCATTTACATGCTTATTGCACTCGTGCACTAATAGTTGATATGGTATCGCTGGAACAATATGTATTCTTGACTTCTGCTCGATCTATCCCGAATATTTTATCAAGTTTAGTTTGAATATAAACACATTATTGGAAAGAATCGAAAGGACACTTATTACAGACGTAAAAAAAAAGAACCGTATTCAACCCTTAAGTATGCTCGCAAACAGGCAAGATCTAACTAAGACTAACAATTAGTTCGGCTAGATCTAACAATACTTATTCCACTCCTACTTTTAACGACGTTATTTCGTTACGTCGGGACTAAGCTACATCTCTAGACCTAACCTGGTAGCTTAGATCAAACGTAAGGTAAGCTGTTCCGTTTAATCTTACATCTTACGTACACTATTTTGGACACTTAGTCTTATTAGTAATCGGTTCGTATAATTTTTATGGACTCCTGAGATATTTGACACATGGTTGTTTCTTTCGGCTAGCAGGTACCGCATCGGCCAGACCATGCGCCGAGCACACAGCTCACAGGATAGTCGCATTGCAGTCCCTGTTAGTCTCTAGAAATTATACGAATCTTATAGACACAGCAGTCCTATCCTTAAAGTAGTAATTGTTATGATAGTTGTGACGTACAATGGTAGCTTATAATATGATGGAAATGACATATGTTAATTGTTATTGCGATAGGTACATTGTAAAATAGTGAAGAAAAACGAACACATTAAAGAAGTCACGGCCTTCGCTAGGTCCAATGATATGTACGGAATGATGAATGTCCATAGCGCCAACTCTAAAATTTATAAACATCAGATTCGAAGAGGCACTAACAATTAGAACAGAGTGAATCTCCTGCCATATGCCCATTTGCATTACGTTTTGCTTCATGCATTCTTACATCGAACAATATAAAACTTATTTGATTAATGACTATTGTTTTCTTCATATAGGGTGGTGTTTTTATACAGGCCTATCATAATCTATTATGCGACAAGCCACCCAAGAGTGGGAAATATATCGCTCGGGAAAGTCACAAATGGTGAAAATAGAGATCTGGTTCTCAAAAATAAAAGAGAAATGCAAAACAGTTTATCTGAAAAAGTAATTATTTTTTTTTAAATTGTAGAAATTCCGAGTTGTAAAGATGAACAGAAAACAAGATACAGGGTTTCTTTGACACAATGTTTGGCTTATCTAACGCTTGAGTGAACTCATAACTCGAAACGTTGTTTTCTTCTATCTATTTATCTTCTTATTTTTAAGTCTCTCTGTTAGTTTCCTCAGCATCCAATCAGATGCTTGTGTTGGGTTGTTGACTATTTTTTGCACGTCAAAAGCTTCTAATGTGGTTTTCAAACTGAAAAATAAATAATTTTCGACGACTTATTGCGAGTTTGGGGGTGGCTCGTTACATATATACCTTGGCAAATATCGATACATAAACGTGGTAAAGATAAGAAACTAATTTCATCATTGTAATGCGTATACATATCGAAAAGTCTTAACCTAAATTCGGATTCAGACATAGGTTTTCACGAGGTCCGTGAGCATGTTTACGTCGTAATATTGCTCTGTTCAAAGTGAAACAGTGCATTTGATGCCATTTTGAAATATATATAAATTCATTGCAATTACTGCTATAAGTTGGCGGTTAAATGGTAAGACGTCTCACCTGGTTTGTGGCATCCGACGAATGCTTGAACTACACTTGACAATGAACGATACGTGCAGCTTTAGTGTTCCGCAATACCATAAGCATTACTATCCATGTAGGTCACATCGCGTGAGCCGCTATGTGTAAAGACTTCCAACTAGTTAACCCTCCTTGAATCAAAGTTTAAATACATATTTCACATCTAGCAACATATACATAGCCCAGTTGGACGGAGACCAGTCATACCAATAGAACAGGAAACATAAGGCGTGTTGTCAAAAGTGTGCGTGCGTCTTTTCCTTTATATTCTACGGCGAAGCCGCTGAGCGTGCCATTGTCCATTTTGCTTTCCTATGGGTCAGTGCTCTTGCCATTCAAGACGCCAGCGTGCCCTTTTGCAGCGAAAACGGAAGCGTTCGCTTTTATCTTTTCTTCTGGCATGCTTCGGTTGGCTCTCCGATAAGATGTTTTTGCATTAGCGCCCTCTATGTTAACGATATCGGCGTTTTAGGCAAACTATTGAACGCCCGATCTCTAGTCACTGATCTGAATATCATTGTGTCCTTGTATCGGTGTGCCTAGTCCAGTGGGGGTATATGCATGTATTTTCCAAAGTTACGCTTTCACAATTTCTTTTGATAGTTTTTCGTTTTAGGTTTCAGTAGTGACAAAGTTCAATTGGATTTAGATTTCATTTTTTTAATAGAACGAGTTGTTTTATTTTGAAGAATATACCGTTAAGACATTGACTTTCTAAAAGTAAATGTCGAGGCGCGGGTAAGATTTTTTTTCATCACACTGAGCCCACACAGTCAGCATTGTCGGGTGAAAAGGAAAAATTTGGAATTGTCCTTAACTTCTTTGTAAACGAAATGCAAAACCCTTCGCAAAAGATGCAATATAAATCATACCTGGGTCCCAAAATGATGGCATTTAAATTTCTACATTGAAACGCTATATTGTGACAAAAAATAATAAACACATAAAATGCAAGCGTTTTTTATGGGAAAAAATATGAAATTTTACTCTTATTTTACATTATGTTTAAACATTAACATGTTAGAAACTTATATATTCACACATAATACAGATGTCGTGCAAAACAAACGAATAAAATATCATTAATTTGAACTTTTAAAGATTAAATTGGATGCTCAAGCAGTCATATCGGTCATTGTTAATTAAATGCACAATTCTTGAATTTCATTGCCCGAAATTTTGAACAAAAAGTACTTTCGTTACTTTGTAAGACCATTACAAACATCTTTACCTTCAAACGAAATCAAAAGCACTTAACAAATTAGTATTAAAATTATCAAATTTGAGGTAGTCTTGACCAAGAATTGAGTTGAATGTTTACAAAGGAATTATAGCGTCTTTTAATGAATCCCATTCTAAACTTTGAATGACCGATGTCTCCGGGGAAAAAATATCGCGTGAATCAAAATGCATTAACACATTTAAGTGACTCTGACATGAAATTGGACAGGAAAACCTATATTATCTTTTTACCTGGGATCCGTCTTTATACTCTTATCAATTTCCCTTGTGATCTGGAGTACTAAGTGACCAAGTGTTCTTGATTACCATCCAGGAGCCACAGAACCGAAGGGGGTCTGGGCTGAAGCCTCCACACTCCTTTCCCCCAAATAGCGTACAAAACGTAAAAAGTACCATGATTTTATGCATGGTGATCCCCCCTTCAAAACCGTTCTGCGGTTTGGGGAGGCTTTATTATTTCTTTCAATTTTCCAGTTCTACTCTCAATATTTAATTTTGTCAACTTAATTTGAATGGCTCCTTTTTTTCATCCAACTTCATTTCTTTGAATTTTTCTAAACCTTTTGTATACTTACTTTTTTAACCTTCACGTTTGACTTATACAGTAGTGCATATTGCCATTGATTTCTTCTTCCTATCAAATATCTGAATTTATCTGCATTGTGTGTGTGTCAAATTATTGCGAATTAGATTCCCAGTGTCTAAGGTAAACACAATTTACCGACGTAAAGTTTGTAATACGAAAGCCTCTTTGGCCTAGTTTCCCTTCCAACTTTGTACTTCATCTCTTAATCGTATAGCTGTATTCTGTATAGCTTGCAAATTTAAATACTTTTACACACACACAAAAATCAATAAACGTTCAGGAAATGGTAATGCGTCGGTCACATTTGCTCTCCGGCGGCCGTACGGCGAGTCGAAAACTGCCGTTTTATTCATTTTTATTCAAACCACCTATATTTAGCTGGTACAAAAACTGTTGAAACGACTGTTTTCGACTCGCCGTACGGCCGCCGTAGAACAAATGTGACCGAGGTATTAGGCATACTAGATCAAGAAGGATGGAGTGTATGCTGGCGCAGATCCTGCTGAATTAACACAATACAATCTAATAGGCGCCGTATTTATTTTGAACAATAGTTGGCCTCTCAAAAGTATTGTGGTCTATTCTGTGGCCTCTACTAAAAGAAGTCAGTGGGTCTATATTCTGCACCTGGAGGGTACAGTAGTGATTCCGGGGGGGGGGGTGGCATCCGGCCCGTGCGCCCTCCCCCTTTAAGAGCCATTTTTACACAAGTGTGCCCCCCTTTGAAACTCACAGCATGTATTTTAATGAGGATATGTCGTTCATGCACAAATGAGGACCTTCACTTTCGCCTGGTAAACACCCCTTTTCCAAATATATTTGATTATTAAAATGCACGTAGAGATGATAGGCAAAGAATATAACTCGGATGTTAATATTAAGAGTAGACCTATAAAGAGTGAAGTTACATGGTTAATTAAAAATGTGTTGATAAAATATCAGTGGAACGTTATGTTATAATTTGCTGCGCCAAACCGGTTTTATGTAATATTGCTCTTTATAAAGACAAGTATTAAACTACATTAAATGTCGAAATGCTGAGAAATATAATGGAAACCATATTAAAATACACATTACGAAAAGAACCAAAATCAAGGCTCTAGTATGGGGACAAAACGAGAACAACAAAACTACCCATTTGATGCTCATTTTAACTCCCCGAAAGCCGGACGTTGAAAATGACCTGGCCCAGTGCATTGCTAGCTGTATTTAATGGAGAGCTCGGCTTACCCCATTGTCAAGGTAGATTTAAATTACCCCATTCTTGATTGGGGAGATTACCCTATTGTTGAACATAGAGGTGGTCTGACTGGTGGCGGATTTCAATAGAAGGATGACCTATTGATTGGTGGGGGTATTTCAATGGGAGATTACCACTTTGTCAGTGCGGGTGACTGTCTTGATACTTTGATGTGTCCCCGATGTGTATTTTACTCGAACACCGTGTTTGCAACTAATCCCAATTAATGAGACTATTTGGCATCAAAATGAAAGTCTAACTTCCACCCTTTTCATAGATTTCGTTTGAAAATACTTACAGTGTACGTTTAAGGTAAAGCTGAAATATGAGAAGGCGCTTTGTAATATGTAAACCAAATATGATTTGTTCATAAGTATCTTTATAATAAATGTTACAAAATCGAGTTTCATAGAACAGATGTTATACTCGATTTAATTACAACCAAAATATTTTAAAGTCATCGAGAGGGTAAGTATCAGACTAAATAATGCAAGCGTGATTTGTTCAGGCGCGGGTAAGATTTGTTTTCAATCCCACTGAGCCTGATCTCTTTTTTTCATATTAAAGCCGGGATAGACATGTGGTTAAATAAGCATTAATTGGATTCGTGCTTTTGGGAAAATAGTATTTATTCACTAGCAAGAACATTGAACTGTTCAGTGTTGGCACCGGTTGGCACCACTGCGATGAAGTTAATTCGAATTGTGTTTTTGAACAAGATCATAATATTAGAAGTAAAAACGTTAAGCTTATTATATATATATTAATCATTCTGATTTATGCATTATTCTGGACTACACGTGTCTATAATTGAATGATTTATATGTATTCAATCAGTGGCAGATTTTCAGGTGGGGGCACATTTTCCCTTGAAAACTTTTTAGACAAAAAAGTTGTCACTAAAATAGGGCATTTTGACCCGTTTAAAACGTGACGTTAAAAAAATTAAGGTCTTTACTTGTGTTTGAACGACATTTTCATATTACAGATATTTGCTGTGACTCTCAAAATGAGAGTACACTTGCAGGGGCATATCCAGCCTTCGCCAAAGGGGGGGGGGGGGGGGAGTCTTTTTAACCACATTACCCCCGATCAGCCGCTCAAATCTGATTTTTGTTTGTTTAAATATATGTAAAATAATCTCATAAGCCTTATGTAAATAGTGCGAGCACGAAGCGCGAGCTATTTTTAAATTATTATTCCATGTATTTTGTCCTAAAATGGCATTCCGGCGATGCTTGTGATCCTAAACGAGATGAGTAAATTTAATATACGCTTTGATCATTCGGATAAAAAAGATCTGTTAACGGCTGATTGCAGATAGCCATGAAGACGTTACATATTTCAACAGTCAAATAACGCGAGCGCGAAGCGCGAGCTGAAAATGTTTACCTTTCTACCTGAAGAATAGAAATTCTAAGCAATTTTTGTAATCATGAAAAAGTTGAATATATAACAAAGCAATTGGTGCGAGCGCGAAGCGCATGCGGAAAATTCAAGATTTGTAGGAAAATTGTGAGTGGATATGGATCACAGTTAAAAAGGAGCTGATATGTTTCATTATTATTACTTTGAGTTTTGACATACATGTAGGACCGGGACATTCTAAGAACATTATTCCATCGTATGAAAATTATGACTGTCTTCCTATTTCTCTTCCTATCAATGCGCGAGATGAAACTTGTCGATATTCCATTCTGAAAAAGGGACAATTTATCATTAAATTAATTTATTAATCTAATAAGCCTAATCAGAGCGCGAAATCTGTCAATATTATAGCCTGAAAACTGGCCATTTAAAGCACTTTTGTAATAATGAATAAGATGCATGAGTTAATATATTTTTAACAATCAATGTGCGCGCATATCGCCAGCCGAAAATTGTTGATTATCTGTCATAAAATGGAGATTTTAAGTAGTTTGTTATATAATTAATATTTAAATTTTTATAACTCACCAATCAAAATGCGAGCATGCAGCGCTGGCTGATACGTTTTTACAATTTGACATGAACAGGGATATTTTGATAACTATATGGAATACAGGAAAATAATAGGTACCTGAAAATCAAATTTTGTGAGCGCGCAGCGCAAGCAGAAAATGTTAATATTCAGACAATAAAAAAGAAATTCTTACAGAACACTCTTTTAAACTGAAAGTTCGATTTCCGAGCTGAAATATGTTATGTGTATTGACTTCAAAATTTGATATTTAAAGTTCCATATATGTAAATCACCTAAAATGTAATGCGAGCGCGAAGCACGAGCGAAAATTTTATATAATGACGTGAAAGATTTTTTTATTGTTTTCGAAGTTTCCCTCATCTTATTTATTCACTCGTTTTCCTCCTCCCAATAGGGGGAGGAGGGAGGGCGGACCCCTTGCCCCACCCCTGGATCCCCTGGATCCAACTCTGGAACAATCTACCAAAAAGTATTAAACAAGCAGATTCAAGAGAGAAATTCAAATTCGTGTTAAAACATTGTTTGTTAAAGATAGCTTTACCTCCGCATGTGAAGCCCCTCAATTGTTTACAGCCTACTGTGAACTGTACAACTACTTTATTTTTTGGTGAAATTCCTTCTCTCTCTATATTTTTTCCTTAGCGTTTAGATAAATGTTTTGTGCTAAGTGGTATACAAATAATGTAAATTAGTGGCGTGCGTTTCCCGATCTCCGTATCGAAATGAATATTAATGAGAGAGCGCAATTTCATTGTTCTCGCTCTAATGGGGGAGGGGAGGGGGGTCAGTGTTCTATCAAGCAAAAGACGTAGGCCTATATGTGCATAAGTTCATGTCATTGGTGTAATGATAAAGAATCTGATGAATTCTGTTTGTCGACGTTATAATAAAGTTCATACAATCAATATGATTCAGGCGTACACCGCTTTAACTGCATTGGTATCATGCATCCAGAAATCGAAATAGCCGATGTATTCAAAACGTACGTATAGTAGCCGGGATGGCATGCAGTTCGGATGTTACAGTACTCTAACATTAGAATAATCTCGTATTACAAATGCCAACCGCAAAAACCCACAAAATCTTTTCCAAAATTAGATGAAGGCAGTCCATTCTCTCTCTTTTTAATTTAGATATAATCTATGTATTTCAGGATCATGATATGAAAACCTTTTATAACAAACATGATAAAGGAAAAACGCGTCTCATGTTATACATGGTTCATTGCCGCAAAATATACCAATCATCTTCATTTGTTAGCATTTAATCAACATTACCACTGATATTATTATTCGTATTATCATGTCCGTTAATATCACTTCAAAGTTATAATTATCATTATCATCATCACCATCATCATTCATTCATTAGCTATTTCCAATCGTTCTCCAATATCAATTTTATATTTTATATAATTAAGAATATATGAAAGATAATAGTAATGATTATGGTGATGCTGGTAATCATGAACATTAGATCCGTTTTGTGAGATAATTCATGCGATTTTACATGCGAATCGCTACTCGATGATGGTGAAAGAAAGAAGTCGGGACGGTAGTTACTGTATACACGTACTTTAATACACTATAGTACAAAAGATTCCCCATCGGACGGGCCAACGGTCTTTTGAAGTAGGTTCATCTATTGAAATTATGACAATAATCACGACAGCGGATATGGGGAACTATTCTCTTAGCGCCTCTCCCATTCATTAGTGTGTTTTCGCCCAGCGTCGTACGACGCTATCAACGACGTAGAACGATCTCTTGGTTCGTGCGTCCGTCGCGCTCAACTCTCGCTTGTAAGCAGTTTCGCAAATCGCTGATCGCGGCCGGATCGTTTTGAAGCTTTCAGCTATCAGTGCAGTGTAGTCAGAGTAGAGTACAACATGTGCATATGCACGCGATGGGCGAATGTTTACATCGGCTCAGCTTGCTCACTCTACAAGCGATCTGATTGGCTGTTGACGGCTGTTGACAAATCCTACGTTCTAATGCGGACGCCCGCTAATTTGCGGAAGAACCGTCCGTGATTTGAGCTCAAGATCGCTTGGGCCTCTGTTTCCATGGAAGTTGGCAATTTTTGCACACGACCCTTACGTTCTACGTCGTACGACGCTGGGCGAAAACCAGCTATTGTTGTCTGTGGCGAACGCTGAGCATGCCATTGTCAATGATTCTCTACACGGGTGAGTGATCTTGCTTTTTCATGATCATAGGCCTCGATGAGTATCAATGCCAAGTAATCCTGAAAGGTCAATAATGTTCAATTCTTGCTGGAGAAGACTATTTCATGGCCCTATTTGCTTTTGCTGTATGCCAGTTGTTTACAACCTGATATAGATGATAAATAATAATTATCTTTCATCTACTTTAGAGTAATGATCTAATGTTAACATCATTCTACATAATCATCCTGAAGCTTACGGCCCCATATCTTCACCCGTGAAGTATTGAAATTTGAAGTTAAAATTATTGAACATCATGGCATCCTAGCATTGTACTGATTTTTACTATCACTGCAATATAGATAAAAACATAGAGTTAATTCTACTCACATTGATTTTACTTTAGAACAAATTCACCCCCCCCCTTCCCGCTACAACCTTTCTTTCATTCCCTTTCATTATTTCCTTACCAAAATGATCCTAATTTCAATAACTATGATAATGACATAGATGATTTGCTGTTGACGATAATGATGCCGCTGATGATAGTGATGATAATCAACACTGATGATGATGATGGTGGTGGTGGTGGCGGTGATGGTGAATGTGGTAGTGGTAGCCTTGGTGATTATGACAAATGAAATACTGAAAGTTACGAAAGTCACACATTCAATGAATAATACCAAGAAACATACTTTTTGATGAAATAAAAATCACACACAATTTATGCAACTTGTAAGCCTCCCATTTCGTTCTTATTTTTTGAACTGAATTGTGTCCGCTTATATTCCTTCTTGATGATGATTTAAAGCTTTTAAGTTTATAATTATATTGGTAAATCGCGGTCAGAAAAGTTCATGTCACCATTCCATTCCTGAATACTATATTATATCAAGGCGATATAATATTGATTATATGAGCATGGCCCTAAAATGATTGTGATGTGATAGGTATGAAATCAAATGTGTTTTATTGGAAAATTTAGCCCTTTTCACACATTCTTATTTTTTTTCAGCGATTTGGCGACCGATCAAAATGTGTGTATTTTGTATTGGAAACCATCTATCGGGGCAGACTTCAAGATGTAGGTCTGTTACATTGAAACATACTTTGTTTGGTGCTCAAAAGGTTATTTCTAAAATAGAACATCATCGAGAAATGGTGCTTGATTCATGACATATGAAAAAAAAATCCGATGACCACTGCACTTTTGTAAACATTTTAGAATGCTTGTTAATACTCGACAAAATTCAAAAGACAAAATTACGTATTATTTACCAAAGTTAATCGAAGAGTTTTAACATGACAATTAGAACAATGAATTAAACACTACCCATGCAGAGAACGATCGAGATGAGAATAAAAACTTGATCAGATGATGTAATATACTGATAAGCTTTTTCTTTATCTTCCTTTTTCCTCTTCGTATTCTTCCTCATCTCTCATTATTATTCTCATCCCTTTTTACTGCTCCCCCATTCTACATGTACGTCTGCTTCTCCTTGGTAATTCTTCTTCTTCTCCTCCTTCTCCCACCTCATCGATTTATGAAGATAAAATTATAATGAAATAATAGAAATGTTTATGAAGATAATACTTATAATAGAGAAATGAAAATGATTGCGATTGTAACAGCGGTGATGACGATATCGATAATTATGAGAGGTCATAGCCCATGTACAGCACAAAGTATCAGACGCAATTTCAAATATGATTACATGACGATTTTGATACGAAATATTTATCATAAATCTAGATCTAGTACATTAATATACACTTATTTTTGTAGAATAATGAAATCGCCGCTCAATATCGATAATTCTGATGATGACTAAAACGGAAAAGCATACGTGGGACAGTGTATTATATTGCCTCGAAAAATACCTGACATTTGATGGAATTCCGTGCTTATATAGCTCATTTCTCAGCACTTTTACGATTTTCTTTCACAGGGCTATTTCGCAAATATTTTTCATTTATACAAACAAACACTCCGTTGGTAAATTTCATTGGATTCTGATCGAACTAATTTTCAGATCGTTACCACATTTGGTATTTATCTTCACTTCCGAACATTTCGTTTAATACGTTAAACCAATTAAATGAAGTTATATACTTTAGTACGTTATAAGTTGTTTATATGTTGTACTCTCATACCCCGAGAGGGGATCGATAGGGTGAATAAAATGTAAATCTAAATCAGGGGCGGATCCAGCCTCCGCCACTGCATGTCTTCCCCTCTGTTCCCGTTTCACTCTTTCCCTTTTCCCCGTTTATTTCTCCCCCATCGTCCATCAGCTCTCACTTCTTCTTTCCCCTTATTTTCTGTCTCTATCCATTTCGATATTCCAATTTGTCCCCCCTCTCCCGTTGATTCTCGATCCTAAATTTCTTCCCCTCTCAAATTTCCTAGTTTTTTTTCTCTTTCAACTGTTTTTCCTCCATATTTTTTCACCCTTCCTCTTCCTCCATCCCAATATTATTTTCTTATTTTCTCTCTGTTTCCCCTACCTTTTCTTTCCCTATCCTTCTTAGTTTTCTTCGTCCTCTTTTCATCTTCTCTTTTGGTCCCGCTTCTTTAAAACAAGGAGATAAAGAACATTAAGAGACAATATGTTATCCTGGGGAAATGGTTGCCCGTCCAAAAATGAACAAACTATTTTTAACAGTTTCTAATAAATCTTTTATCTATCTATGACTAATAGTGCCAAGCTGTTCCGGTCATATTCATTTCATCTTTCCATTTCCTTCTCTTTTTTTTTGTTTCAGATGCGAGTAATAATAAATATTCCAAGTTGACGTGAATTCTACGAATGGCTTGGGCCTACGAAACGAAAATTTGTGGAATCTTATTTTCCCACCTAAAACGTCATGAATTGACTCTCTTTCAATTGCAAAAAAAGAGGTTTTCATGGTTATTGCAGCAAATTCGAAAGATCAGTAACGATTTATGACACGTGCGTGATTTTTTATTAAGCTACCGTGGCTTTATGAATGCACCCGAACTTCCATTATAGATGCGAACCATAGTTCAGAACAGTAACCCGAACTCTCCGATCCGACAATAAATATGAAGGCACGCCTTTTTTTGGTCGTAGAGGGAGCTATTTAGAATAGATTCTTCGGTCTTTCGACAGAAATTAAGACTTGCAGGAAAGACGCACAAAAGAACGGTGGCATCAATGGGCCTTTGATGGCGGCCGTTCCTTTGAAGACGAGGGAACGTTGGGCGGGAAAGCCGAAGCGAAAACCCGGATGCGGTAAAAACGATAAAGAACGGTGCATGGACTTTTGACAAGCTCCCTAACGCCTTATATGTGAGCTTCATAGAAAACACTATCATAATGGTTTCGTGGTCATGGTGGTAGAATGATTTAAGCCAACGACACGGACACACTGTGATCGAGAACCAGTAACTGATATTAGATTGCAAAGCCGCCACTGACATTCAAAATAGGTCGGCAATTAGCAGGAGTAGAAAATTTATAAATATTCAGCACATGTACATACTGAATTAATGCTAAACTATAATTGGAGAAATAGTTTAAAGGCAAAGGTTTTATTTGTGAATGACAACAAATAAATGCATTTATATGCATACACATGTATATATCATAATTTTCACGTTTTGGGCCCAATTGATAACAAAACACATCTAGTTATGCCTTTCGCCAACCTAATGTTTTACTCCAGAAGAAGACGAAGGATTGTCGAAAACCTGAGGCTTATACTAAATATTTGATACACAAAGCATCAACTGGATCTACTAAATATATATATATATATAATATACCACTTTAATTTGTATAGCGCATCTGATATTTAGAGCTCTTTCTTTTTTTAAAACTTGTTTCTACACATCATTTTTTTTTTATTTAAGAGATATGTTTTTAATTTTGAATTGAAGAGCGTCAAGGATGGAGAGCTTCTTATGTCAATTGGCAGGCTATTCCATAGTTTGGGGGAATCAAGGGCAAATGCAAGATCACAATGTGTGACTTTTGCTTCATGAAATTGGATATGGAACAATACTTTATCTGTGGAACCTCGCAAGCTTTGACTGCGTGATTGGGTTTTAAGTTAGAGTAATTTTGTAATGTAATGTGGTGCTTGACAGATTAATGATTTATATACAATTAACATAATTTTGAATGAAATTATTTGGCGTACAGGCAACCAGTGAAGTTCACTTTGAAGAGGTGTAGTGGAACTGAACTTTGGGACACGGTAGACAAGTCTTGCACACGAATTTCGGACTCTTTGTAACCTAGAAATACGTCTATCAGGCATTCCACACAACAAACCATTACAGCAGTCAAGCTTACTTGTAATCAGAGCATGTTCCACTAGTTTGATACTTTATTGATCAAAGTATCTGCGAATGCGCCGAAGGTTATACAGGAAATAATATGTTAATTTGCATACATTTGAGAATTAGGTTTCCATGTTGAGGTTTGTATCAAAGTAAACTCCTAAATTCCTTGCAGTATGAGAGGGTTTGACATCGGATACTCCAATTTTTATACAGTTGATAATAATTTTATAGATCTTGTGTGAGGTGTCTATGAGCAAAAAATCCCATTTGCTATCGTTTAATTTCAGATTATCATTGAGCATCTACAAATGAAATGATACATTGTTCTAGACTTGAAACACTTGTGTCTGCAAATATATAAGATGGCCTAAAATATATATACCATTGTGTGTCGTCGGCAAAACAGTAACAAGAAACTTTAGGAAAATTGTTCTGAGTGCTATTGGTAGGGCTACTTGTGTATAATGAAAAAAAAACAGGGACCGAGTCGTGAACCCTTGGACACCCCAAAAAGGTACATTAGACACGCTTAAAAGGTACTGAGAAAGAATCTGCGACAGTGCCATCAATAACTTTTTGATGCCGATCAGACAATACGACTTGATCCAGTTGAGAGCAACACAATTGAAATCGAAACAATTACGCGAAATTTCCAAAAGTCTAGTGTGGTCAATAGTATCAAATGCGCTACTTAAGTCTAGAAATACTAGAAGCGTGACGTTCTTATTGTCCATTGCCATCAGAATATCACACTTAATTCAAAGAAATGCAGCTCTGTACTATGAAATTGTCTATATGCGGATTGGTTGGATGGAAGAAGTGAATTACTACTGAGAAACTGTTAGATTTGTTGAGTGGCTGCACATTCAACCAATTTGAAATGTATTGTAATTTGTTTACAAGTCTTAGATTACAAAATTCAGGATCCAGTCTTGACTTTGTCAACAAAGATGTAACAAAATACTTTTCATTCACTACGAAAATGACCTGTAGACAGGGAGAAATTGATGATATACGTAAACACAGGAAGTATAACATCAATATGTAGCATAATAATATTTGTTGGAAGTGGATCGGCGGAGCAAGACGACTAAGTGAGCGCCACCACGAGTTGCCTTACTTCTAGTTCTAATAAAAGTATAAATCTATCAAACTTAATATCTTATGGTGCTGGAGATAAACCACATGAATCAGTATCAATACCATCAATCAAATTTATATTGGATTTAATATCGCTGTAAATACTAAGAACTTCATCATGAAAACATTTTCCTATGTCATTCAGAAGTGCCATCCTATAAATGTTACGTGGCACCACTGGATGTTTGTTTGAGATATTCAGCAGAGATTTAACAACGGTGAACAAGCCTTTTACGTCATTCTTGTTACGTGCTATCAAGTCTTTGTGACAGGTTTTGTGAGCAGCATTTAAAACATATAATGCTGTGTTACGAGCTTTCTTATACTCGTTCAGACATTGATCGGTTCTTGTTCTATGCCATTTCTTCTCTGCTTTACGTCTCTGCCTTTTTGCTTCTCGGACCTCGTCTGTATACCATGGCACATGAGGGTGAGCAACTACTCGCTTCAAAACCAAGGGTGCATGCTTATCTAAGGGGTTCCTGAGTGTGATATATCAAACAAGTTTGCCAAATTCAGAAATATCTTGTGATACATGTACATTTTTGCAAACTCTTTGTTAAACATCACAGTGGTAATACATGAGTATTTACGATACGACACAATATTGTCAGTAAAAAATGGTTTACATGTGTTGAGATGGCACATGACTGGAATATGATCTGAAATAAGATATTTACATGCCATGGCTAACCAACGATTGCATCATCGGATTGGCGACAAATAAGGAAGTCAAACGTGTGACCTTGAGAATGAGTACTAAAGTTTACAAACTGAGTACAACAGAGTAATTCGAGAAAAATGACTTTGAGTTAATATCAACTTGGATGTTTAAATCACCAGTTATTAAGAGTGGAACATTGGACAGTAGGTGATCTTGGATGTACTCATTAAATTGACAAAGAAACGATGCAACAGACACCGGATGAGACTCTGAATATGTGGGTCTGTACATATTAATCATTTTAAGATGAAATAATTTGCATACGATATCAAACTCGGCAAACTCAAATGATTCCTTCTGACCAGCGGCAACCTGACGAGCATCGATAGGATTTTTTAAGAGAAGACCTGTGCCCCGGCCATGGCGACCAGTCCTTGGTTGATGGATAAACCGATATCCAGCGGGAACAAATTTTTGCAGTACAGCATAGTCGTTTTCAGTCAACCAAGTTTCCGTAAACGTAACTAAATCACCTTTACTTTCGCTGACAAAGCCGTTGATCGCAGTCGTTTTGTTACGAACAGAGCGTACATTGATGGAGCAAAGTTGAAGACAATTTAATGGTGATGAAATTATGCTTGATGTTTGCTTTGGATGTTGAAGACTATTCCTTTTCCTTCCTCTTCGAGTTCCCCACCCGATCTTCTTGTGCAACGTGTCCTGAATTCCATATGATGTGATTGCTTGGCATGCATGATGTGGAAGAGGTGCGACAAAGTCTCTCCACAGACAACTCCGTTGGAGTGTAATTGAAGACAGCATCGGAATGATCAAGCAGACGTCTTGTAGCATGTAGAGTGTCATCGCGTAGCTGTTCTGGGTCAGGATTAGGCTGGACATCGCCGGCATGAAACAGTTCCAACTGAAATGAGGATTTGCTGTTTACACTATATGGGATCCTCCTTAAAAAAACGCTTTCTGGTGAAAAGTTCACAAATCAAAGGATGTACAATGATATGTCCACTGCAGAACAAAACAGTCAATAACACTAGGAGAGTAGCACAGAAGAATGAATAGTCCCAGATGAACAGCGTGCATTGTGGTTGACCTCAGTCAAAGCGTTCAAGTTCATTGAAGTAACCTATACACAATAGCCACACAGTAAGGTATAGTGATGCATAGAGGTGCATACATACAACATGGATGTTTACATATTGTGTAAGTGTAGACAACCACTTAAAAGCTAACTTTAAAAATACACATGAAATCATCAAAAAATAAACTTACAAATTACCGAGCTGTTGCCATGCAACTTACATAATAACATACTAAAAGAACACATACAACATAATCAAGTTATTAAGAGCTCCTAACTAGAGAGTCGCGAAAGCATGTGCACATGCTCATGTGCTCATCCAGAATATATATACATATATATATATATATTTATATTTATGCTTGAATGATTTACGCCTATACATAGAACATGACGTGAGGTCACTCTCGATTCCGTCGGATAACAACGTATTCATTTGGTAATTAAAGTTCAACTGGGATCGAGCAATGTTTCTGTTTATCTGGTTGTTTGCATTAATGCATGCTTCTAGATCACCCAATTTCAGATGCTTCGAGCATTGGACAATACCCCAGTAATGCATTTGTTGGAGGTCGTTGAAAAATGAGTTGTGTGAATAAGCCTCCCCCCAAAACGATATGAACGTGATCAAAGGGGAACACATTTAATTTGAATAATCCAAGAGATTTTGCAGTAAAACAAATATATATATATTCACCAAGATTCTACGAGCTACTTAAAATCATTCATGTGTCATGATATGTAGAGTGACATCTCATCCGTCTACTTTGGTCAAAATTTAGATTTTTAGAGTTTTGCCCCTCCACCCCCCCCCCAAAAAAAAAATACTAAGAAATATAAAAATAAATAAACGTACACATATAAGTCTCACCCCTTTAGATATATGCATTTCTAGGCACAAATATTTTCAAGGCGATACCGTACCATTTCTCGATAAAATGAAATAATCGAAACCACGACATTGTGTACGCGCGCATGAGGGGAGGGGGCGCTTTATTACTGAACCAATTAGCCCGATGAACAAAGCAAATGTTATATAGGATCTTTATATAACACAAACCTTGTACGTTGAAGTTGCTCACTTTTGAATTATCAAATTGATTTTTTTTGGGATATTTATGGGCAACATATTTTACTGTGATTCATCAATATCATCGTCGTCGTTATCGTGATATGGATTATCATAGCAATCAAGTTTTCTTGCAGTATCGATGGGGAAACTAATACACTCTCATTTTCTTATCAGGTGAATGTGCTCACCTGGTTTGTGGCATCCGACGAATGCTTGCCATGTGTTTGACAATGAGTAATACGAGCAGCATTAGTGGTCCGAAATACCGTAAGCGCAACTGTACACGTTGGTTATGGCCTGATAGCTGCTACATGTATGTGTGAAGACTTCCCATCATTTTATGTCTTCTTGAATACATTTTCAGAGGCATATTTCACAGTTATAGATATGTTGCCCAGTAGGACTGAGACCAATCGATCCGATAGTAGAGGAATCTTAGATGCCCTTTGCCAGCTTTCGATTTCACCGACAATAACAAACAATGACCAAGAAGATGGTTGTGCCTTTGAAATAATGACGAACTTATAATAATAAATGACGAAAGCACAAGCAGAACGAGTCAAAAACATTGTACATCTTGGAAATTTTTTTCACAGAGAGGAATAAGATTTGGCATTGCGTCGTAATCCATGACTGAAACATGGAAAGATTAAGGCTTATATGACATAGGGCAATGGCAATGGAGCAGCTATCGTTCATTTCAGTGGAACTTGTTTAGATCCTTTTCTTCATTTGATAATACACAACGGATGCTCGACATATAGTTTGGCGATCATTATGTAGCAAAACAAGTACATATATAATGTATGAAAAGCGTTACCACCGAATTACAGATGGTTTTAAAGACTATAATTTCACATGTTTTTTTTATATACATTTAAGTTAATTCCTTTGATTATTGTATTGTCTTTACTTTAAGCAGTTCCTTAGTATATTTTCGGAATAAGTGGTTGTTTTAATTCAAATTGAAACGAAACATGCATGGGTTACACAGGTAAGGACTGGTTCTAGTTGGATGATAAATTCGTTTATATAAAACTTTGATTGACCAGGGAATAATAATTGACGTCTACTGATGGAAAGCTATTTGGTTTGTAAGCTTAAATTACGTAAATAAAACGATTGCTTGAAACAATGCATTCATATATTACTGATACAGAACGAACAATGTTTTATTCAAGCGCTGCTGACGCAAGACAATATCGATGAAGAGCGATTAGAACACCAGTGAGGAATAAACCCATGATAATTCACCGAGGGCATTAAAATGGCGAGCACTACACTTATGTGGGCATGTCGTCGAGGCACTGGTTTACAGCCGTGGCTGTATGTTTGTTTTAAATGCTGCTCACAAACCAGTCACAAAGACTTGATATCACATAACAAGGATGACGTAAAAGGCTTGTTCACCGTTGTTAAATCTCTGCTGAATATCTCAAACAAACATTCTTATTGCAATCTATTTGACGCTGAGTAGTACGTAATTTAAGAGCATCTCTATGCTTTCAGCTAGGCATCAAAACAGGAAGCCTCGTGAATAGACCTGTCAGAAGTGTATGTCTGACTATTGTGTCATTCACATAACCACGCTTGCCAAATGCGACAGAAACCAGTGAGTATAGAGTATCAGCAATAAACATCTTATAGAAGTATCAAATTTCATTGCGCGCACTTGATAATTTTGTTTTCTCTTTTACCTTGTGCAGTTGTGTGCACGTGTTTATGGGTATTTTTACACAAAGTTTAACATGTTTAAGAACACGGGCGTGGGTGTGTCAAACATCCGCATTGCATTACAATAGGTCATAGGAAGCATGGATGTAGTAGTCCTTTACGCATTTTTTTCTGTGCATTGTACCATTTAATGGTGGGGGCTAAACGTCCGCAGTGTGTGAACCATCATATTGACGTTGTTATTATTGTTATTATTTTGAGGTAAAATGTCCACCTTGAAAATCAAATACACGAGGGGGTAAATAATATGCCCACAATGAAGTCAAACATCCATTCAATAGAGACAGAAAGATGGGTCTTACTACAAGTAATCTGAAGGTTTTTTGCCTTACCAACCGCCTAAAAGACATGTGGACAACTCTCCATATCCCATATCAAGTACCATGCACTAGCCTTTAGATTAGATTACACCAACCAGACAATAACATACCGTTTTAACCGTAGCATGTGCTTACCTACATTGACAATAACAGCTACTGGTACCTTATACGATCATTAAACTTGACCACTCCCCTTTAAGCACCAGCATGCAAGATCTCACCTGGTTTGTAGCATCCGATGAATGCTTGGTGTCTCCATGACCCTGAAGAAAACGTGCAGCTTTGAAGTTTTAAATACTATAAGCGTAACTGTACACGAAGGTCATACCTACATTGCTGGTATCCACATAGACTTCCCACTAGTTTTCTAACTTTGCATTTCACAGTAGTTTCATCCGTTCATATTATATATTATATACATGCTTCCCACATAATTAAGGAACAGTTAGTTGGCAATGTTCACGATTACCTGGTCATAAATCGGCATGATTGACCCGGTTGTCGTCAACAATATTAAAGCCATCAAATAGTTACACCTGTGTGTACCAGCTTGCCTATATCTAAATGATTGATTTCAATCTGACCTTCCTTGTAACGTTTAATTTAAGTGAGTGTGGTTACATGGCCCAATGTAGGCACTGGGCAGTATGTTCTAGAGTCTTATTTACATATTGCCGTTTAACAAGATGATTATTTTCGTTGCCATTTCCTGCCGTGTCTGCATGATTGTGATGTTTAAACATGTAATACATTTATGCTGAGTAATGTGATCAGGTAAGGCCGTTTCCAACTTTTGGTTAAGCTAGAAGCCGAAAGTCCACTTCCTGTGCTTGCCCTTGCCTCATCCGAAGAAGAAATCTAGAGGCCATAGTCAGGGACAAGGTCTAGACATTCGAGGCCAATGCCGAGGACTTACCTGCGTGGCTAACATGGATAAGGGCAAACACAATCACGCAAATGCCTGCGTACATGTATTTCCCGAAGAGCAGACCATTGACCATCGACCAGGACCGATTACACCATCTTGTCCCCAAATTCAACACCGACATGGGACCTTTATTTTAGGAAACATTGTTATAGAAAAGCAGAGATATTGAAGGGAGAAAGGCTAGTATGCAGACTTACGCATTTCGCATTCAATTACCTGGCTATGATTTGCTCGAAAAGTGACTCTGCACCCTGGAAAACCTTTAAGTTACCATAGGGCGATGTTTAGAATCGCAAGCATCTCTGGAACTGGGAGCGTTTCATCAACATTTTTGTCCGACAAGTTGTCAGATTTGCCAAATTTTCTTGATTCTGATTGGATGAGAGGCATTTTTACTACGGTAAATGTCGGAAAATACAGGACCTGTCGGATAAAACGTCCGACAAGTGCTTTCATGAAATGCTCCCCTGGAATCTCTCCCAGAACGAAAGGTGTGACTGCGGAGAAGTCCAGTCTGCTAGATCACTCCGACGGCTCACACCAAGCTCCAATACATGACCGAACCTAAGCATTGTATATCAGCCACAGGCCCCGATTACCACTGAACCCTAGAGCACGGAGTAAAATTTCAACTGCCATTATCAATACCCTTGGTTCGATTATGAGCGATAACAAACGCTAATGAAGGGAAGAGGAAAAAGAATGAAGGAAAATGAGATATGAAATGAAAATAAAAGATAAAAGAGGGAGAGAAGGGAAAGGAGAAAGGAAAGAAAAGAGGGATAACAAAATATAGAGAAATGCCAGAGGAGAAAAAAAGGAAAGGGGGAGACAGAGAAGAAGAAACATGCTCAAGAGAGAAGGGAAAGAAAAGGAGAAAGGAAATGAAAGGGGGGGGGGGGGAATAAGGAATAGGGAGAAAAAGGAGAAAGAAATACAGACTGCACCCCGATCACGTCTTAACAGAACATGCGTCCGGGCGTTAACGGGGTAGAATTATTTTTCTACATCGCTTCCACCCTGGTCTGAGCAGACCGAAATTTTGAAAAATCCTTCCTGACACAGTCCTGCTTTTCTCCCATTGGGAGCGTCTTAATAGGAACGGATGATTTTGTTCACCCTGCCTCTGTCGGGGCAGGGTTGTCAAAAAAGTGTCTGTCTGTTAAGACGGGGATTAACCCTCCCCTGTATCAATTATTTTTCGTGCTGTGTTTTACTTTATTTTGGTGATTCAGCCATAGGGGTCGTAATAAAGATTGATTTGAATTTAAAGCATCTCATCTGGTTTGATGCATCCGACGAATGCTTGGTAGGGATATGATGACCATGAATAAAACGTGCAATTTTGACGGACTAAAACCATATACAAGCACAGCCGTACACTTCGGTCATAGTGATACAACTGCATGTATATCTGATATACTGCAACTGGTAGTTCTTGTGTACGATAAAGATCAACGGCTTCGTACGAGTAGTCCAGTAAGACAGAGACAATTGTTGGTAATAGAGCAGTATGTTCATCAACCACACCAATATTATGTTGTGTTTTGTTTGATAGTTATTCTATTTTTGTATACCGCTCTGAAGGGAGCTTTGTGTGCGCGCGCACGTATCTGTGTCTTTTCCGAGTATGCCACAGGATTTTGTTTGGGTGGGGGGGGGGGGGGGCGCACAATCCTATACGAGAAATACCTCATCATCCATTATGATAAAAAAAAGAATGTCGCCATTCACTATTTAAGTAATGGGTGGCAATTACAATGTTCTTTTATCATGCCACTGAATTGAACATTCGTTGAGCAATGATTGTATTCTTGTCTCTCTTGGGGCAAAATTTCGATTCGTCTTCCAGTTTAATTTGAAATACACACACACACAAACTCTTGTTGGGTGATGTAATCACTAAAGGCAGAAACTCAGATTTAACATTATTTTTGTGTTGCTGAGATAACATGGCCAGACATCAGAAATATTGTTGCCTCTCAAACCTTACAACTAAATCAATCCACTGCCAAAATTATCCGTAGAACGACCATCTTACTACAAATTCCTGATGTAAGAGCTTTAGGTAATGTTGAGTTTTGATTGTATTTACTCAGTTCAAGACGTGCATTTCGTAAGCATTGTCCCCGAACAATAACACAGGTTTAACTAATCAAGGAGGATTACAAAAAGAGGAACAATAAATTATCAGAGATTTGGATGATAAAATATAAAGCAAATACTAGCTGACATGAAAAAAGGCGGACTTCCAGGGAAAAGCTTTAGCTTACGATTTGAATTATACATATATATATATATATACATATACGAAGATAATCAACTCTACACCAATGAACCCGCCAAAAAGAGACTAAAATCAAGACGTAGTTTCCTTCACTCGACTAAACCCCTCGATGGCTCTACTCACAATCAAAGGGTCAACTTATGGTCCAACCACCTCCAGTCTGTGACGCACAGCTTTCCTTTGGACCCAGCGAGTCACTCCCCCGGGTTCAAGTGAGGAATGGCCAACCTGGCTATGTCATGTATGTCTTAATCGCCTACGGTCTGGAATAGGACGGTGCAGAAATGGGGCTACAACACAGATGGGGACACTGCTTGTGAGTGAGGGGAGGATCACACGATGCAACGCCTTCTGATCGGTCCTCTGCTACGAAAGCCGTGCACTGCCGAACTGATCTGGAGTCCTTTAACCCCAAAGCCGGTTCTTCTACCCTCCACTGGACAGGTCTTGTGTAGTTTGGTGAAGAATATATTTATATATATATATGTGTGTGTGTGTATGTATATACATAGATGTATATAAACGGATTGGTTAGAGATATGGGACAGCAAGTGCAGTCCCATATCTCTTTGGTTCTCCCTTTCATGGGACAAACTATATTGCCGACAAAAGGCCTAGATTAACTTCCCCTACACCAGCGTTGTTCACTTCAAAAAGATATCTAGATCTAGTTAGAAATAGTTATACGTTTACCTCCGAAGAAATTAATTCTTAAATAATCTTCAAAGACGGGAATGTTTTTTAAGCCGATATGTTCTTCTCAAGCATCTCACCTGGTTTGATGCATCTGACGAATGCTTGGTAAGACCATGACGATGAAGAATATGTGCAGTTTTAAAAGTACTTAAACTGTGTAAGCACAATTGTACACTTGGGTCATCATGATGTAGCTGATATATGGACATGGTTATTTATTTTTAGGCCTACTATAGAAATATTATCTGAATTGAAGTTGATGAAAAAATGATCGCCGGTTTCGGACGAGTAGCCCAGGCAGACGTAGACCACCACTGATAGTACAGTCTTTTTAAGTACATTTGAAAAATTTAACGTTTACCAAGCCTATATGATTACTTTAATAATAATAATAATACTAATAATAACGGCATATTTACACAGGATAGCCACTTCAGTTCCGAAAACTGTTCTCCCAGCGGGACCTTCTATTATTGATTGGTATGACAGAATAAATTTTCACATAGCTCATGTATCTAATTCTACGAATTATACAAATGGAAATTATATTCATAAAAACGTGCCTTGCTTAAACCAGGACCATATCTTCTAATAATCACCTCAGCAAAAAAAATTGTGTCAACTAAGGATTACTAAATGTATAAGCCAAAGTTCAATACAAATGGCTTTCACCGATCATCTCCGGTGCCTCCAAAATTGGGCAGCTCGTCTCATTGAAGTCCGCCGTGATACACATCCTGAACCCCTGTTACATAATTCACACTGGCTCCCAAGTAGAAAACGGAATAGTTTTAAGTTACTTCTTGTTGTATACAAATTACTCAATAACATAGCCCCAAAATACTTGGTTGCTTAGAAAAAAAATTCCAGGTAGAAGAACTCGATACTCTGAAGAGTCACTTAAAATAACATGTCCAGCTAAACGAAAACAGAATGGAGATAGAACATTCAGTTGCATCATCAATGGAATGGACCAATCTGACTCTCGCATTTAGACAATCCCCAAAAATTGAGTCATTTAATAAATCCCTTAAAACTTGTTGATTCTATGCAACTGCCTTCATTTTAAGTGTCATTTTGATTTTTTTATTATGTAAACTGAAATTTTGAACGCTTTGGGCCATGTGGGACAAGCGCGCTATAAATACTGATAAACAGAATAGTTGATAACTACGCTGCATGGACATCTTCTGATTTTATAACACCACCCTATCAAATAACATTTTCAGCAAACAGATCGCCAAAAAAAAACAATAAAGATTTGAAATATAAAGAAACTATCAAAGCAAGCCATTTAATTCATAGATCAGTTTATTCGAAGAACAATTTGAACTTTTTATTATTATGCATTCTCACTTTTAGTATTCATGTTACACATGTACTTCAAGAGCTACAGTTTGTGTGTTTTGTGGTTGAAGCTGCGCTGAATAAACGGTCATCATAACAGTTTGCACTTTTATTATCAAATATGCTTTGAGTGATAAATAAATTCGAACGTGCATAATCTATTCGAAGGTTGCAGCTTAATTCCACCATTGGCCCTCGTCGTGGTTTTACTAGCCTTTTGACAAGGCCTCGTGATTTGACTTTATTCCTCGTCAAGCAGTGGCTGAGATGAGACCAGACTGACAAAGAAACTTGGCGATCCCCGAGTGAGCGCGAGAGCGAGCAACTTTGAGATCGAAATCCTCGCACTCACTCGGATCTTTGCGAATAGACTTTTTCCAGTCGGTAGGCATATGATATGAATATCACAACAGACACAGGGCCCTGTTTAAAAGTTATGTTTTTACCGCCGAAATCGGCGGTTGTGAATGTGTTTGCGAATCGCAAAGGAACTATATGTATAGGCCTATATACTAGTACTTTCCTACAAAATCCTTCCGAGGGAATTAATAAATTTAATATATATATTTTTTTGTTTTGATAACTTAGAAATTTTGGGGGTAGAATAATAAACAACCAAAATCAATTAAACTATTTCATGGAAATATGAATTACTTAAGTAACTGTGTTCCTTGTTACACTATTAAAACGAATATAGTTTTCAAAATGTTTAATGACCCCAAATCAATTTTAAGGTTTTGTTCTGGTACATTATACGTTGTGATTAGATGATCTCCAATTACATGTGAAAAGCAGGATAATCTTCCCTAATTAATTAAAACACACCTAATGTCTCACCTGGTTTGTGGCATCCGACGAATGCTTGATAAGGAGTTGAGTATGAAGAATATATTTAAAGGATTCAAAACGCCATAAGCGCAACTGTACACTTCGGTCATACTTTTTTAGCTGTCATTTACTCATTATTCGCATATGTTTCTGAATTCAAGGTATCATAATATGATCACCGGCTTCGTACGAATAGCCCAGGAAGACGGATACCACTGATCATAGAACATATTATTCTAGCCGCTGCGCTAACGTTTATATTTATTGATTACGTATTCACCTCGTTAAAACTTTGTATATTGTTCATGTTGTCAGTTCGGAATATGGTGGCATAATAAATGGCCTAGACAGTACATAAAATTTGATGACATAGGTGATAAGTCAGGTAAGGCAAACATAGGAAAATCTTTTTCAATCTGCAAGGATTGCAGAAGCTTGAAGCTGAACTGCACATCGGCGTAAAGTAGACATTCTGAAAACTACCGTCATTAGCAGTCCATGGTCATGATCATTACAAATCAAAGAAATCCAATTAGAAATATATGTAAAAACCGCTCGATGATAAAAAATGCAACTTACACATTGGATTTTCGTTTGTTAATCTTCATTCAAATAAAATAGTCAATGTATACGCTTTTATGAATCATCAAAGAATGTCACGTCGCTGGCCTTATGCTTTGGGTGGAAATTACACTTAATATCACGTGATCTCATTGTACATACGGGCTAATTACTTCATTGCCTTAATCGATCTGTCCATCCATCCATCACCATGTGTTGCAAGAAGCATAATGTTTAACAGTTATCCACTATGTCCTGTCATTTATTGGGTTATCCAGTTCATCAACCTTCTAGGGTTCTGTTCAGTTTCGTAAACTATATACTAATTTTGATTACTTACGAGCCTTGGTACATTTGTCAAACATCTCCTTGATCGAAGTTAAGGTCCAAACAGACACTATTTGCCTCATGTACGTGCAATATATATTATAATCTACAAACTGCGTCACACAATACATTCGAGTCTTCTAGCTTTTCACACTGCATTTCCTTAACCCCATACTATCCTTAACCCCGGATTATCCTTAACCCCATACTATCTTTTTTTCGATTCACACTGTCTTTCTTAACCCCGTACTATTGCTTAGACAATCACACAGCTCATAAATATTGATGAGTTTACCATACAGAGCGCGATTAACGTGCAATTTCGACTTCTGTGATTGGCTAATGCTTAGCCCCGCTTTTGCTTAGCCCTGTTTCGTTTCACACTGCATCTCTTAGCACCGCAATTGTGGTGCTAGCACCACAATAAGCCGGCTAACCCTGCTTTTTTGCAGGGCCAGATAGTACCGTACTATTTACCGTGCTAGCCCACTTTGCTAAAACGTAGTGTGAAAACGAAATGGGTTAAGCTTAACCCCGGGAAATTGGTGGGGCTAAGACCCCCCCCCCTTAGCCCCACCAATTTAGGACAAAAAGTGCAGTGTGAAAAGCATATAAGAGTGTGTGTTAAATGTGTCTATGGTTCGTGCTAAAGACCAGGAGACATTTGCTGAACGATGCATTCAACAAGTGGGGAATGCGCCATGGAATATTTTCTCAAGAAATCGACCTCTCCTTCAATTCGAGTAGACGAGTGCTGCTACGCAGACCTACATAAATATATCAAACATTCCAAACGTCTCACCTTGTTTGTGGCATCCGATGAATGCTAGGTAATGGGATGAGTATGAAGAATACGTGCAGATTTAATGGTTACACTTGCTATAATCGTACCATTGATAGATGCACTTTAGTAAAATTGATACAATAATGCGATCTTAGGTAGGCAAATTTGATTTGAAGCTGATGATAAATGATCGCCGGCTTCGGACGAGTAGCCCAGGAAGACTGGGACCAAGAAGTGTAGAACAGTCTATTCCAATTACATTTCAAACCTGTGCTCTCGTCCAATCCTTACTTTGGATTTTCTATCAATTGGTATTACGGACTATCAGAGTCCAGTTTTGAACCAGAGCAGTCACAAATAATGGATCGTTTTACATATATATATTGACTAACAAGGAAGAACGACATTGCAATTGGTATTCATGACCTGCCCACGGCTCCTTCCTTTTCCCGCATACGTTTCACCACGTTTTATAATTGCCAGTTTTAAGAAATTAAAGCAAATGTTCTTTCATCTGCCTGTGATACAACAGGAGACGACGTATTGGGGAGGGTTGATTGCGTGCAAATGCAATTTTATATTAAATGATTCGAACATTAAAATTCCATCCAATCTGCTTATGGGTAAAATTTTTACCGATTAATCCTTCCTCGTTAAAGAAAGCAGTGGCATTAAAAAAAATTATAATATTGAAGCTTAACTAAGCATTACGACCGCCATCGCTCCTGACCGTCTGCCCTCTGCATGCGAAGACGTTTTGTGGACCATTGCGTGCAAATGCAATTTTATTCTTCGATCATAAAAATTCCATCGAATACGCTAATGAGTAAATTATTCACCAGTCAATTCTTCCTCAACGAAAACAAAGTGGCATGTGATTTTTTCAAAATCAATATCGAAGTTTTATTAACTGTAGTAAATCTTTATTACGTTTTTGAAATCATGATATTCGTTTCGACGTCATGGTTTAGAATTGCCACTTGAGCCCGGCTTGCATCTCGTGGGCGCATGTTTATATATGTTCATTTCGTCATAGCATCCATTCATGAAGTAAAACAAGTTTTCAATTCTATAGAAATATCTTAAATAATTTCAAAACTTGTGGGAACACCCTTTTTATTCATAGTCAGATATATGTTTTATCGGATGATACAATAATAAGCAAAATAATTATCTTCCCAATGCACTTCACCCATTAAATCATGCTTTATTATGCAGGTGTCCCCGGTGGCAATGGATTTCAGTTAACCTTGCTATAAAACAATACGGAATCAATTGTAGACAATGCACATACACACAGAAAGCAACCTATTCATATTGTAATTTGAAATGACCGGTCTATTACCATAATTGGTCTAGTGCTAGCCCATCGTCATACGGACCCCAGGGAAGAACATATTGGCTATTCATTCTAGGCTGTGTATTCTTGCAATATAAATCCACTTGAATATTAACATATTAATTGACTGCTAAATACATTCGTACCTTCCAAAATATTTTACCACGTAGCAAAATAACTTTTTTTTCACCTAAATACAGTTTAGTTTATGAGTATGAATAAATCAAAAGTCTAATTCATTATTCTTATTATTGATGGTGATCCAAAAAATATATTCATTAAACGTATGTAATAATTATATATACTGTATCCATCTTGCAACAGTAGTCGTTGGCGTTGAGGTGAATGATCATGCATATGGAATATTCTAAGTTAGTCCTAGATATTTTCTTTTTCTTCTTTAAGAAGATAAAGCGAATGCAAGTGCCTATATCAAATGCCCTTATCAAATCCATTATTCATATCATCCATGCACGAAATTATTATAAGTTTCTTATGCTTTATGGAGATTTAAATCAATTAACAAACTTGTTAAGAATACATGTACCTCCATTTGGATAACATGGAATGCAACGCGAGTGAATAATAGACCTACACTCGTCTTGGAAGTGTCAAATGCATGCATCGTAAGGTTTTTAATGTTGTGTCACCGAGAACACCTAAAAGATATTCCTTTTACCCGCTTCTGTGAATCACCTGAGAAAAATCATGCCATTGGGATTGCCATAAGCAGAATATTAAAAAGCCATTCAACGTTTTAGGGTTCAAATAAGTTTTGACAACTACGTACTTAAACTCGCCAACGAGCCCGCAGGCGCTTGTCAATATGTGGGTCCACGTGGGCATCTTTACCAATTGGTAAACTGAATCACAAAATGCAGGCAAAACTGCCAAGGTTTTATTTTCGTTCAGAGACCACGAGAATACTTCAGTATGATTAATTGGACAAGTGAAATATTTAGTTAAGAAATTTGTTTAAAATCGATCGCTCTTAAAGTTCTAAGGATAGAAGGGGAATGCTCTTATGTATATTTATAACGTATCACCTGGTTTGTGGCATCCGAGGAATGCTTGGTAAGGGGATGAGTATGAAGAATACGTGCAGATTTAACGGAGGATAATGCAGTAATCGCAGCTATACAATTTACTTAATTTTATTCAGTTTAATTATGTCATCAGAGAAAGGCCAATATGAATTAAAGCTGATGATAAACGATTGCCGGCTTAGGACGGGTAGCCCAGGATGAAGTCCATCCATTACAGTAGTATAGTTTATTCCAAATACATTTGAAAGCTTGACGTTAATCAAGCTTTTGTTAATATGAGTCTGCATCTTCTATCGGACTTCTATAATGGATATAATGGACTATGATACACCACTTTTAAATCAGCTCAAAACTCAATTTTAAATCACAATGACCAGTATCAATACCCTCAATTGTACAACATGGAATGCAACATGAGCGAACAATACACCTACACTAGTCTGGTAAGTATCAAATGTACGTATCGTTACGTTTAGCTTTCGGCACCCAGAACACCTAGATGAGATATTCCATTTACCTGTTTTTGTGAATCATCAGAATATCATGCCAGTGGGATTATCGGTCTGATTCAAAATACACTTATTGGCGCGTGATCATTTTGTACATTCGGAAGTAATGGTTTATTACCCTAATTAGTGTATTACTTGTCAATCATCCTAATAATGTTATGCCATAAGCAGAATATTTAAAAGTCGTCTAACAGTTCCCGTCATTAATCCAGTCGTTCGTTTTAATTTTCAGATTAGTATAGACAACTACGTACTTCAACTCGCTAACGAACCAGCAGACGCTTCTCAATTCATGGGTTCACTTGCAGTTCCGGTCCAGGCGAGCATCTCTAACCATCGGTAAACTTAAACTCGAAATGCAGCCGAAACTTCTAAGAAGTTTCATACTCGTTCAGAGACCAAGAGAGAATTGCAGTATGATGCATTCGACAAGTGGAGAATACCCATGAAATATTTTGTTAAGAAATTATTAAAACATCTTCTTCAGTTCTATGGAAAGATAAAGAGTGTTGTGTATTTCAAACATATCAAACGACTCACCTGGTCTGTGGCATTCGAGGAATGCTTGATGAGTGGTTGAGTATGAAGAATACGTGCATTTTTAATGGATCCTAATGCAGTAAACATGGTAAACGCAGCTGTACATTTTAGTCAAATTGATAGGGTTTGAGGGCTTGATGATATGTCATCAGAAGTAGGACAATATGATTTGAATCTGATGACAGATGCTTGCCGGTTTCAGACGAGTTGCCAAAGAAGACAGACCCACCCATCGGAATAGTACAGTTTATTCCAAATACATTTGAAAGCTTGACGTTGACCAAGCCTTTGGTTTGCTTTACATATTATATGGGGCTTAACGGACATAACGGACTATAGTAAAGTTGTTTCAAATCAGCTCATCTCTCCTTACTTTTATATCAATCATAATATGGTACATTTATATAGCGCAGCTACTATAATTACCTATACTCTACTGTGCTTGATACTTGGTATCATATTATTACCCCGGCTGTAGCTGAGCCGCCACACAGGCGCTAGAGCATTCAATGAATAAATCCTACCGGGTTCCAATTCGAACCCACGTCCGTCTGATTGAAAGACGAGAGTCTTAACCACTTGACCACACCCCCCCCCCCACTATCACATCATGGACCTACTACACATTGACCAGTCTTTCTGTGCACTAAGAGTTGACAGGATTATAATTTAGTTTGAAGCTCGATATCAACATCATTATTTGAATAATAAATTTTAGCGGTGTTTAATCGCTCAAATGATTTACAGTCGCATTTTGCACATTTTGTCGCGCGGTAGTTGCGCGGAGCGGCAGTTCTTTTTGCGGCTGTGATAAGTACTTGCGGTCACCTAGATCAAACGAAACCGCTCACAGAGCTGCCGCGAGTAGCGGCGCTCCATATAAAGCGGCCGCCTGTTTGTACTGCCGCGATGTTTACAAAACAGAATTCCTCGGGAAGTTACCGCGCATCAGAGGCGTGGGAAAGAAGCCTTTACTTGCATTCAGCATGAGTTACTGAGGGAATATAATCATTTTGAGTTGTGGTTTCGTTGAGAACACTTGTTATGTGTGAATCATCCCAATTTTAATTCCATCTCGGACTCGATATTGGAGCTAAAATCAACAGCAATAGGATTCATCGTATCGCGGCGGCCCCTGCTTCGATTCAAATCAAATTGAATTTCAAATCTTTTGCATGTTACATCGGTTTGACCTGCTAATTCTGGGTCTCAAGTTGAAATTTCGCAAAGGATCTGCATGGTTTCAGCAATACTCGTTGGGGAGCCCGATTTGAGCTGTTTAGTGGAAACCAAGGAGAAATCCAAATTTCTCGGATTTATGATGTACTTGGTGGATTTATACGAACTGGTGACTGACTAAGCAAGGATATCGAGGTGGAGAGCATCCTAGTTTAAAGCTACAGTTGATGCCGCAAGGATGAGATATGTTCATTATTCTTCTTCATGAGTTTTGCCTCGCAGATTATAGACAAAAGATTCCTACCTTACTACAAACATATACTGGCCAGATACTATTGGAAATATTTGGCATGCTGCATGTGGTTATAAAGGAATGAAGGTGCAGGCGAGTCGGTATTCGCGGAAAAAGTCGGGGCCGCAGAACTTGACTGCAGTTTGTGCGTGGAGTTCATATAATTGCAATCAGTTGGCAATTATACCTGAAAATGTAACTTCTTTCGTCCAAGTGATGTTCATGACTAGAGGGGTTTTAATCTTTAATGAGCTTGACTGACGGAGTTGATCTGAAACGGACCCTCGAATGCAGTAGACCATGGTTCCTTGGTAGATCCACGAGAGACCAAGGCTAGGATATGCAAGCATCCTGTGAGTATGGTATTGAGTTGGACCTACATGTATTTTTATATATTTTCGGTTGACCGCCGATATACCGCCGCCCAGAGCGGCGCCTCAGTCCGTTGTCTGAAAATGTATAGAAGTAGCAAAACACCCCCCCCCCCCAAAAAAAAAAAAAAAAAAAAAAAAAAATATATATATATATGTATAAATAAAAGAAAAAAAAAGATGGGTGATTAATTAAAAAGCAAAATAATTGCATTAACTTCCATGGGCGGTAATGCCTTGTTCTTGTTCCGAATTTATATTCCGTAATCCTTTTCTTCTTCCGCCAAGAATCCCATTCATTTAACCATGGACCTATGAAGAGATGGACATCCATCGCTTACTTAATGAATTCACTAACAGGTGACTGTAATTGTCCTCTGAATAACATTCTCTTCATACTAGTCTTCTTTGGTTCAATGATCGTCACCGTGAGAAGGGACGGAAGCAGTTCGTGACTGGACATTTATATTTCACAAATTATATGCGCAATATACAACAAATCACTTAAATCATGGAAAATCGATGTGCAGTTCTTTTTACATTTGGTAATCTTAGTTCCATGTGTTTTATTTGGGGAAATGTCTTCATATTGTAATATAGAGGCAATATTGTGATTGATTGTTTACCATTTAAAATTTAATTTTCCCAAGTTTCTCCATAATATTCCAGATATACGTGGTACATAACATTTATAGATCGTGTATCTGTCAATGTTATTAAAGTCTTTATGTGTGAGCGGTAGTTAGCGGATCGAATAATATCATATTTTATATCATAAAGATCGTCTGCTTTTCAAGTTTGCTGCTCCAAATATGAAGCATGTTGACTGAAAGGCACATGCTGAAACAGGGTATCAGCCAACAAAAATCAAGACCGGGAAACTGTTCCGTCTTTGGGTGATCAGATACGTCTTGGTAGTCACGATAATTGCTATTGTTACAACACCTGTATGTTCTCATTAAGATGCGCATAACCAGGCGACGGTGTCTATCATTGGACCAAATAATTGCTCGCGTTAATCGTCCATCTCTTCTTAGGTCCATGATTTAACACATAGTTTGTTTACCCTGCCAGGCCACGTCCCTCTTCCAAATCTCTCCAGATTTTGTAGGCATGTTGTCCAGCACCCCCAAACCTCGTGGACCTCGTATTCCATTTTCCAAAATCACCCATGCATTAACCATCCAGGCGACATTTTGTAAATTTCAAGTCCAATTGCATACCATTCCTCATCCCGTCCTCACTCTAGTCTACAAATATAGACCCACATCTGCAGTGTGTGTACCTCAGCTGATTCAACGAGTCTGCATAGCAGACTATGCTACTGAGGCTGCAGAAGTGGCTCGCTTCGCTCGCCCTTTCGGGCTGGTTTGCTTCGCAAACCAGCAGATCCCACCTCACGAGCCATTCAGAGTCTGCATAGCAGACTATCGTCACTCCCTTATCCTGCATACTTCAGACTACTAATAACTGCTGTCGAGTTCCTCTTTCAAAAAAAAAATATATATATATATGACTTGCAAGAATGCCGTCTTCACCCAAATTCAAATCGAATATAGCATACGTTCAAAAAATTCATATTTATAAAGATGCTAAATATCAAATTTGTAAAATGGCAATAACTTCCTTAAGTTTGTTTGCATTTTCGTCTTATATTTTCAGGGTTTACTAATCATGCCATCCCTCAACATTCTAGCACGCATCAGTGATCATTAATTTAAGATCTAGCACCCTTGATTTAAGAGTTAAAAAAAAAAAAAAAAAAAAAGTGGCCATAACTTTCTTGTTTTCAATTATTTCGGTCTCATATTTGCAGAGTTTGCCTATGGTATCATCCATCATAAATCGAACGGTTTTTACGCATCAGTGACTAATGCCTTACTAAATAGCACCCTCTATTGAAAAAGGGCAAATGTGAACTTGCCATAACTTCCTCGTTTTCATCCATTTTGGTCTCATATTTTCAGAGCTTACTAATTATGACTACATCCTTCATAATTCACCGGTTTGTTACGCATCAGTGACCATTATCTTTAGAAAGAGTGCCCTCTATTGAAAAGTTGAAATTAGTAAAATGGCCATAACTTGTTTTTAATTATTTTGGTCTCATATTTTCAGGGTTTGCCTAGGGTATCATCCCTCACAATCCAAACGGGTTTTTCGCATCAGTGACCCTCACCTTAATGAATAGCTCCCTCTTATGAAAAGTTGCAAAATGCAAACTTGCCATACTTCCTCTTTTTCATTCAATTTGGTCTCATAATTTCAGGGTTGGCTTATGGTATCATTCCCCAAATTCTAATGTTTTTCTTACGCATCGGTGAAAATTAGCTTAATAATAGCGTCCTCTATTGAAAAGTGGAAAGTAGTGAAATGGCCGTAAATTGTTTTCATTCATTTTGGTGAGTTGACAGTACGTAGCTCAAGAGGTCCCTACGGGCACGTTTGTTTTGCTAATACGGGAATATTTTGATTATTACTTCTTCTGGATGATTTCATATTCCGAATAGGCTAGTATGAATATTTACAGGATTACTATTTCAGGCTATTGGGAAAACATAACTCGTACATTAAGTCTTTTTTAATCGGAGGCAGATACTCATTGCTCAAATTTTATGCATTGCGATATGTCTGTGGTGATTAGGATTTACGGGTTCCTTTAATGGATGCAAGATTCTGCCAAAAGCTTCTTTTTATTTTTGCAGCCTCTACGGTCTGATTCACCGGGATTCAATGAAACATACCCGGCAAGCGGAGAAGAGCACATTATGCAGGCTGAGGGGGTTTCCCGGTTCAGCGGAATGGTCCACGAGTTGAAGGTTTGCCAGCTGCCTTGCCAGTAATGGGGCGGTTTGTCGATGGCGAAAACAGCCTATTCCAATGACCGGAGGGCGAACGAGGTGCAGCAATGCAAGAAGATTGATATTAAGAAACACCCACGGCGTATGTGACGGATCATCGGCCCTTCCTAAGCTCTAACATATACCTTGGCGATACTATCGATATAAGGGGCTGTCCCTTAAATGGCAAAAGGCCCTCATCGATTGGAAATGGTGGTTCGATATCATGCTGCAGCTCAGAAGGTTCAACAACTACACTTTGTTATGCTTCTATGCAACGACGTATAACTGAGAGAACTAAATCCATGGTTTGGGTAGATCTTTCAGCTACTGACGCCCTCTTAGACGGATATTTGCCACCTTTCGCACACCTCAGGAAAGGTCAGAGTTTTACGACCACGACGACGGGCCCAAAAGTCTTTTCCAAAATCAACTTACGTCGTAAATTATCGTTCGCGTTCTCCAACGAAAGGCCGGATTATTATTGGGCACGTCGGAACGACACAGTGGCAGTTAAGCTGAATATTAATTGCTAGCCTTTCCCCCAAATTGGGTTGGAAAGCTAAGCGTATCGTTTCCGGGACATCCGGTAGGCTCTTGGCTTTTATTATTTTTATCATTCGTAATATTTACGTTTATTATTGATTAGTTTTGTTTCTAATATCGATGCCAAGGGTTGAATATTGAGCTATAGTTTTGTTTACAAACCGTAGAATGAAAATGAAAAAACAAAAACAAAACAAAACAAAACCGGTACTTCTAATTCCTTATGTTTTGCAATGTAAAGTTTAAAGAGTTGAAATTGGCGTAATTAAGCATACGATACGCCTGCATGGTTAAGCCAATTAGCCTACGTACATGTACGTAATGTCATTATGGACGTTATTTATAGTCAACGTTTAGGTGTAGTTATTCTGGTTAGTTGCTTTTCTTAATGCTACATGTGTCGTTCTTTGATTGTTATATATTTTTATCACTTATTATACATACAGATTAAATATATTTATTTATTTATTTTTTTTTTTTCTTTCTCTCAATGCTAGTGAAGAAACTATGAATTCTTCCCACTTTCATCATGATATTTTTTGTTGGATCTGTTTATTCAGTTATGCGAATTTTCTCTCGCACACATAGAGAATGTTGTTTGTATGCAGCTAAGATGTTAGTTGGTAGATCCTTAGGCTGGTCTTACTGCGTCTCAACCGGGTATTCATCTTCATTACACGAATACACGAAAGGTTTATTCCTTTCTTTCATTCTGTGTGTATATGGTAAAAACATACTGAAGCCCATTTCATCTGGCATGGGAAAAAACGAGCTTCACGGGATTCGCAGACAATAATATGTGAGCGACAAAGCGATAAGCACAGTGGCGGCGGGCATTGCCCGTGTGGCGGTAAATTGTACAATTTTTGAGCCCCTGTGCCTATCTTACGTAACTTTGGCCGGCTTTATCATACCTCAGCAGGAAGGTGTATTGTTTTCAATTATTTGAGATCGGATGTATTGGCCATTGCGTCTTAATTATGCCCCATTTATTTCATGTTGTGCCTTTGTTTCCTCGTCCATATAGGTTGACACCCTATCATGTGGAGAGGGATTTTGTTCGGGCAGTGTTTGTGCCCTTTGAATGTTTCCTCGTCTGTAGAGGTGGGCACCCTATGCAGAGAGAGAATATTATTGTTTGCGTCATTATGCACCCCGGGTAGGGATATATATGTGCGGACGCGGGGCGGACGCCTTAGTAAATTGTGATTGAATTATCGGATAAAATATACCCGGGTCCTTCCAAGTAGTTATGCTGAAGCCGTCCTCTTTTTAAGTGGTATACCCATTTTATGAAGTTATAACATTGAACTTAGGATGGAGATCTACAGATTTAAGAATCGTAATATTATGTATTCAAATTATTCAAACCAAGTTATTCATGTTGTAATCGTCAAGATTATTAAGCCTATACACATAATGTATTATGTAATATGTATGAGATTAAAACCACAACCAATGGCACACCTTAGTTTCTTGTGCTTGTGTGAATTGTGAGTGTAATAAATTTTAGCGGTGTTTAATCGCTCAAATGATTTACAGTCGCATTTTGCACATTTTGTCGCGCGGTAGTTGCGCGGAGCGGCAGTTCTTTTTGCGGCTGTGATAAGTACTTGCGGTCACCTAGATCAAACGAAACCGCTCACAGAGCTGCCGCGAGTAGCGGCGCTCCATATAAAGCGGCCGCCTGTTTGTACTGCCGCGATGTTTACAAAACAGAATTCCTCGGGAAGTTACCGCGCATCAGAGGCGTGGGAAAGAAGCCTTTACTTGCATTCAGCATGAGTTACTGAGGGAATATAATCATTTTGAGTTGTGGTTTCGTTGAGAACACTTGTTATGTGTGAATCATCCCAATTTTAATTCCCTCCTCCTCCCCTCTTAGACCACCTGTCATACGTTATCATAATTAAATTACATAATCACGTGTCCGGTAGTGAATTGGCGCAAAATTGATATTGTCTGTAGATTTATTTATAGTCTTAAGGGCGCTACGCCTTCAAATTGAGTACCCATGGAGAACATTCAAATAAGCTATCATGCCTGTGCAATTTGCTGGTGCCTCAGACTGTGTTAGTATTGTTTAGTTGTCGAAGCTTTGCTTGGCAGTAAGGGGCTTTTCTCCTCCTTCGACCATGGAGGTTTTCACCCTTACCTGAGGTTCGCAGCACTTTGCACTCGAGCAGGGGGTGCATTTATATTGCCCCTGCCCGGTCATTTAGGGTACGTGTTCAAGTTCAAGGGGACCATCGATCCCACGGATATAGTTATATAAGGTAAACTTATAAACTTAATGTAAACTTATATATATTATTGCTAGAATGATTTCAGCAGTTGGTTTATGAGTTGGGATGTTGGTATGTCTGATCTATCCGAACATACATTGCACATCTTTCGTGCGGTAAATTGTACAATTTTTGAGCCCCTGTGCCTATCTTACGTAACTTTGGCCGGCTTCATCATACCTCAGCAGGAAGGTGTATTGTTTTCAATTATTTGAGATCGGATGTATTGGCCATTGCGTCTTAATTATGCCCCATTTATTTCATGTTGTGCCCTTGTTTCCTCGTCCATATAGGTTGACACCCTATCATGTGGAGAGGGATTTTGTTCGGGCAGTGTTTGTGCCCTTTGAATGTTTCCTCGTCTGTAGAGGTGGGCACCCTATGCAGAGAGAGAATATTATTGTTTGCGTCATTATGCACCCCGGGTAGGGATATATATGTGCGGACGCGGGGCGGACGCCTTAGTAAATTGTGATTGAATTATCGGATAAAATATACCCGGGTCCTTCCAAGTAGTTATGCTGAAGCCGTCCTCTTTTTAAGTGGTATACCCATTTTATGAAGTTATAACATTGAACTTAGGATGGAGATCTACAGATTTAAGAATCGTAATATTATGTATTCAAATTATTCAAACCAAGTTATTCATGTTGTAATCGTCAAGATTATTAAGCCTATACACATAATGTATTATGTAATATGTATGAGATTAAAACCACAACCAATGGCACACCTTAGTTTCTTGTGCTTGTGTGAATTGTGAGTGTAATATAGAAAGCAACATGATTTTGGAGCAATAACTATTTCTATTGCATGCCTTTTTTTTCTGACGGCAATCCACTGAGCGAAACCCCAAAACCCACTATTTTAATTCAATTCAATTCAAATTCAATTCAAACATGGTTTATTTCGTATCAAAACAATACATGTTACACAGGCAGAAGGCTGAAATTAGCATGTTTACAATGATTTAGATTTAGATTTAGATTTTATTTCCGTTCAACATTTTTTTCAAAATATAAACAAAGTAACAATACATATTCAATATAATCGATAATACAGACAAATCAATGAAATGTCGTAACAAATGTTCGTAACAATAACATTATCGTTCCCAGGGCCCTGCAGAGTTGGCCAATTATTTGGATTGTAACCATTGTAAATTACCCTCTAACCTAAAAGAAGCAAAAATTGGTTACACTTTGTAATTCCGAAGGTTCGTAATTTCGAAACACGTAAATTGCCTATACCTCGATGTTCGTTAATCCGAAAACGAAAAAGGTTTCGCTAATCCGAACATTTGTGGCGTTATTCCGAAGGTTCGTTAATCCGAAAACGAAGTGAGATTCGTTATTCCTAAGGTTCGTTAGTCCGAAAACGAAATGAGGTTCGTAATTCCAAAAGTTCGTTAATCCGAAAACGAAATGAGGTTCGTAATTCCGAAGGTTCGTTAGTCCGAAAACAAAATAAGGCTCGTTAATCCCAAGGGTCGTTAATCCGAAAACGAAATAAGGTTCGTTAATCCGAAAGTTAAATAAGGTTCGCATTTCCGAAAGTGAAATTAGTTCATTTTGGTAACAAGAACGGTGTTGTCCTTACAAGATAACAGGATATTATACAATAATAGTAATAACGAACGATGATACATGTGTGTGTTGTGGCCAAAGCATGTAATGCATTAAGAATAGGCGCCCGTATCAAGCATAGGCTTAATTTCGATTTTATCTTAGCAATTGCTGCCTAAGCAAATGGTTTAAGGATGCAGGGGATTAAGTGTGTTGGTCGCATGCGAGTAACCTCCAGATAATAATAATAATAATAATAATGATATAGGGTACTTATATTGCGCACATATCCACATTGTTAGGTGCTCAAGGCGCTTAAGTTATGTATATATTAATTTGGAGTAGTATCATTTCGCCATTAACTTGATGAACGACTCAACTGGTTTGAGTATCCGACGAATGCTATGTATCTGTTTGTCGTTGAAGAATATTGTGTAGTTATCTAATACCGTAAACGCAACTGTGCAAATGAGTTATAACATAAAAGATGGGTTTTACATAAAGTTCCAAACAATTGAGCTCCTACAATCCCAAATATGGCCCTCATTGGACGGCCTCAAGAACCTATATGTAGCCCATTCGGACGCAGATCAAAATAATAGCGCAGATATGAACAAATTCTACTTGATAGCCGCTTTGTGGCTCCTTTTTTTTTTTTTTAAGGGTTGGAGTGGGTGTTATGCATGGCCTGATTTTAATCGATGGGCGGGAGGGCATCAAACTGATGTAGATTTAAATGATTCAAATGATGGAACGACGTGATAGCGAGCGGGCCGTACGTGATTCACTGTATGGACGGAGGGGGGGGGGGGGGGGGGAGGGGTCGGGCGGACGATCACGTCAGAGACATTTCGGGCCATTTCACAGTGCAACTACTTGTGCACACATCCTATAACACTCTTCAACGTACTTAAAATGCTTTTACGTATGTGATGACATATACAAAATAAATATCATGGTTCATACAATTCCAAATATGATAAAGGTAATGCATCATTCAAATTACATGATTTTGTTAAAAGTTACTAAAACTGTGTCGGGGACGAGGGGGGGGGGGGGGGGGTGGTGGAAGCTAGCAGACCTCGCCAGAAAAAAAAAGCATAATTTTGACAGGGTCAGGCTGTCATGCTGACCGCTGTCGCAAGCTGAAATCTTCGAAGCTGATGGTAGAAGCAAGGCGCAAAAGCACCCGAAATATAGAAATAAAACCTTAATTACCCTCCGTAATATGTGCAGGCCTGAAACATGAATCATGAAATTAAATGAAAGAAATGGTAACAAGCACTAACTTACTGGTTTACAAAATCTTTTGAATCCCTGATACCTCGGATGTTAATTTCGTCTTCATCCATCTTTTTTCTAATCTTGGATGACGTCATAATCGATCTAGAGCTCGTACGAGCACACTAAACGTCGAAACCCTGAAGTACGAGACACATATTTAGGTAGTGAACAAGTGGGCTCGTCGCAGATTGCTTTGTGAATGCGCAGGGCTCCCACATTTTGTTCATCTCGTATCGTTCTTTGCCTCCTGCATGGAAAATATCGATTTTCTCTAGGAAAATATAATATTCTAAATTAAAGCTACCAGTAATAGACATTGGTCCCTCATTTGATCAGGTGACATGATCGGATTCGATATCAAATGAGTATTTTTCGTATCAGAGCTGTACCGTTCTCTATTCTGATCCACAGCTACTGAAAACAAATAGAGCATAGGTTCTATGAAATCATACAAGCCTTAGTCGGCCTATCCTCAAAACAACATTCCCTGAAGCGATGCAAATCTACTTAATCGGACTTAAACAAGAAGTTAAACGTCATCTGCAGCATACACCATGTCTGTTTCAGTAGAGGATAAATGAAAAGAAAACCATCAATAACTAAATCGAATAACAAAGATCAAGCATGGATTAGATTCATCCGCAGAATAAATGCTTCAGGACACAGATACCATTTGCCGTACTTTTATAAGATGATGATGATGATGCACAGCATTTATATAGCGCCACATATATGTCAAAGTCGCAATTTGCCGGGAGGAGCCAGCCAATCTGGGTCGCCTAGAAGGGCGCGCACACAGAACTGATACCCGCAGGTCTCTCTTCCCGATATAACTGGTTGGTTGGGGGAATGCAGGTGGATCACTACACCGGGGTTTCCCCTACTCTTATTCGAATAGTGCAATGGGTTCTTAACGTGCAAAGGTGGTGACTCTCTTCTACACGGGGCCTACATTTAACGTCATATCCGAGGGACAGAGTGTTTTCCACTGTAACATAGCCTGCATCTTTAAAACAGGGGAGAGACGTTTACACACCCTGCACAACGCACTGGCTTCAGTCATCCGCCCGGGGTGGACTCGAATCCACGATCTTTGGTTCGACGGGCAGACACTTTACCGACTGAGCCAACTTCGCTCTCTAAAGACCGCCCGCTAATAATGATTTTCTTTTTGATTTCGTCAAGACCGCCCAAAATTACAATTACTTTGATAAACGTTTCACCTGGTTTGTGGCATCCGACGAATGCTTGATTTCTGTTTGTCGTTGAAGAATATTGTACAGTTCTTTAAAATCGTAAGCGCAACTGTACACATAGGTCACATTAAAATAGATGGTTTATATAAAGAGTTCCTAATAATTGAGCTCCTACAATCTCAACTATGACACATATTCGACGGCTTCAGGTAATACGTAGCCCAGTCGGACGTGGACTAGACATTATAGTGCAGATTGTCCCAAATGCCACCTAATAGCTTGATGACTACATTAATCTGATTGTTTTCGCCTTATCTCTGTTTGGGTAACATGGCATGTAAAATGACGAGTGGAAATATCGGCTTTCGCTGCTCTGGTGGAATTAAGCTGTGGGAATCGAGAGCCCCCGAAAACAAGATATTTCATTTTCGCGCTGACACCAATGTGCAGAATCGAGTTTATACCGAGCAATTGTTGGTTCTTCACTAGAACATTTAATAGCGGCGTATCATGGCAGTTTATTACATGTTTGTTGTTGGGGTACATGATTAGTGGTCACATATGATCAGTTCTATCCGTAATGGTTTCTTATTCATCGGATATGTGTTACAATACAATTTCCCTGTTGCCCGATATTTCCTATCAACAACCCAATATTTTGGTTCAGCTCAGTTGCAAAAGGGGTTAGGCTCATTTTCATCAAATATGATTTTTTTTTGGGGTTTCAATGTTTAGATTTTTAGTAACAGCACTATAAGATAATACCAAAGAAAAGTTGAATTTCCTATTAAAACGCGAACAAAAATGGCAAAGAAAAATCCCCGCTTTCAAAAAGGGGTAAGGTCCATTTCAGTTTGGTTGCAAAAGGGGTTAGGTCCACAAATATTTATTTAAAGAATATTTAAAATAACATGAAGACAGGTAGATTTCTTTTATACCCTATCATATTTTCACATTGTAGGGTATCATGAAAATTTAGTTTAGCATAGGAATATTGCAATATGGTAGAATAAAAAAATGATTTTCATGGAGTGGACCTAACCCCTTTTGCAACCAAACTCTTCTGAAGAGCTCATTTGTCAAAAGGGGTTAGGTCCATTTTTCATAAGTGCTATTGTTTTCTGTCTCAAAACCTATTGATTTTAGTCGCTCTGATGATACCACAGAAAACATGAAATTCATATTAAAACGTGAATAAAAGTGGCAAAGAAAAATAATTGTTTTATTCAAAAGAGATTGGATTCATTTCAGTTTGCTTGCAAAAGGGGTTAAATCCACAATGATAATTATGTTTGCAGTATATAGAATAAAAATTGTTGATTTCTTTTATACCCAATGTTATGTTCAGATGATAGGGTAGTACATCATGCCAATTTAGTTTATCATAAGAATACTGCAATAAGTGAGAATAAAAAACAAGATTATTCTCGGAATGGTCCAAAGTGGACCTGACCCCTTTTGCAACCAAACTCTTCACACACTTATATATATATATATGTGTGTTAGGATATATATATATATACATACATATATTCAAAAGTTTGGTACATACATGAAAATGATTTAAGAAAAATGAAGTCCTTTATCAATATAAAGTCAAGTCATTTCTTTCATGATTTCGAATGCTTTAGCTGAAGATTGAAAGTCCAAATAAGAAGTAGATATTCTGGAGAGTTTTTACTTACTAAAAGCCCTTGATATGTAGCATGCATGCTTAACACACCACCACCATAGGTTACATAATTTATCGCCTCCATGACATTTGATCCGGGGACAATTGATCCAATCTTAATTCCATACACTAATCGAAACACTAACTTCAACCCTGGGTAAACCCAAGGTAAACACTACACCCTAGGCCTGCCCTTAACCTATCCATAACCGTAACCCTATTGCAACCCCAACCTTAACCGTACATCTTAGACAGTTAGACGAAATTAAGCCCGTCGCAATTATCGTAGGAGCAAGTGTGTCATCAGTTTATCTAACGCCATTGAGATACTCGAGTATAGATGATTGACTTGCTGACTTAAAGTTTAAGGGGTTTTTGTGGAGTTCAGAACCCTCAATACAGCATCCCTGCTTGATGTCAAACCAGAACTATGGTTAAAGATAAATCATACCTGAGAGTAAAATATCAACAAATTAATTATTCCTTATTGTGAAAGAAAACAGAAAATTTAACCTAAATCAGTTTCGAAGTGTTACTGAGCATAATGAATCTTCACTACGGTTTCCAAATATGACATCGGGTTCGACGCCATGGTTAAGAAATGCCACTTGAGCCCGGCTGCGTCGCTTTGTCACATATTGTTCTTTTCTCGAAGATTATTCATGGCGATGATCTGAATATATTTAAGCGTGCAAAGAACATACAAGTAACTAGATGAAGGGACGAAATTCATATAACAGACAATCACTACATTGTGAATTAAAATGATTTACCAATAAGGTTATACTTTTAAAATATGTTTTAGAATAAAAGAGAAACAGACAAGCAGCCTTGATAGCGCGAACTCAAATCCTAAACTACTCAAATTTGCCCAGAATAATACAACATTCTGAGTTGTGCAGACTTGTAATATAGGCCCACTTAAATGATAAAACACCAAATCATTTACCACGCTAAGTATGTTACCAAGTAGCAATATAATTATTTTCCTATTAAAACGTTCTAGTTTCTGGGTATTATAGGTTTATAGTCTAATCCATGCTCTCTATTATTGATGGTGATCTACAATGTATTTTTAGTTAACGTATGGAGTCATTTAACATACCCACTTTATCCATCTTGCAACATAAGTCGGTGATATGAATGATCTTGCATGTGGAGGAATAGTAATCCACATTTTCCCCCTCTTTTTTCAAGGAGATAACAAGAACGCCAGTGACCTAGATCAAATACCCTTATCGAATCCGTTCTCCGTAGCATCCATGCAGGAAATCAAAAAAAAAATCCTCTAATATTATTAATTTAGAATTTGATCAGAATACATTAGATAACGTGGAATGCAACACGAATGGACAAAATACATACACTACTCTGGCAAGTGTCAAATGTTTCGTTACGTATTTGTTTTGCCACCCAAACCACCTAGACGATATATTCCATTCACCCGTTTCTACGGATCATATGAGAGTATCACGCCAGTGGAATGTTTTTGGCTCAAATTACAATATTGGCGCATGATCATATTGCACATTCTTTGCCCTGACTTGTCTAGATCTTGTCCATCATCGTAATAATATTTTGCCACAAGCAGAATATTTCAACATCGTTCGATATTCCCCATTAATCCACTCATTCGTTTTGGGATTCATGCTGTTTTAGACAACTATATCAACTCGCTAACGAACCAGCAGGCGCTTGTCAATATATCGGTTGGCTCGCAGTTCTAACCATCGGTAAACTGCACCCCGAAACGCGACCGAAACTACCAAGAACCTCTTATTTCCGTTCAGAAACCAAGGGAGAACTGCAGTATGATGCGTTCGGCAAGTGGGAATACGCCATGGAATATTTAGTCTAGAAATTGTTTTAAAACCGATCTCTCCTTCAGTTCAAAAGTAAGATGAACAATGTTTACATGTATAGTTGAAACAATATCAAACGTCTCACCTGGTTTGTGGCATCCGAGGAATGCTTGAAAAGTGGCTGAGTATGAAGAATACATGTAGTTTTAAAGGAGTCTAATTCAGTAATTGCAGCTGTACACTTTAATCAAATTGATAGGGTTTGATGATTCGTCCTCAGAGTTAGGCCGATATGAATTCAAGCTGATGATAAATGATTGCTGGCTTCAGAAGATTAGCCCAATATGAAGTCCATCCAGTGGAAAAGTACAGGTTATTTCACATACATTAGAGAGCTTGACGTCGACTAAGCCTTTCTGAATTGTTACATATTCTATCGGATTTATATAAAGAACATAAAGGACTATGATAAACCAGCTTCAAATCAGCCCAAAACGGGCTCAAAACTCCATTTTAACAATGGGAATGTCAAATGAGAAAAATTTAGTGATTTTTTACTGCCAGGGATCTGTGCCCCAACTGGCTCTCCATAGTTAAACCACAACTTAAAACCAGGGTTTAATTTAAACCTGAATTCAGAATACGGGCCTATGTATTGACGTCATTGCGCAACCATCTTAGGGGCTGAAGCCACTGGATATCTTGCATGCACTGGTGATCCGGAGCTATTTTGTTTCTTCGCATTCCTATAGCTTCTGAGGAACTGCGCCATGAGATTTTGACGTCATACGCGTACAAAATGCATATTCGCATATGAGAGGGGAGTCGGACATTTGATTTCAGGCCTTTTCCACCAGTGGCATACACAATTTTTTATGGGTACAAACTCACTAAAATGTGTGCTTGTTTATAACGATGTACTAACAAACGTCATGTATATACCACTAAAACATAATGTATGAGAGCTCGCATGCCTCTGGTCAAAAGTACTGAATTTTTCTTTTGCGAGCCCTGGTCCATGGAAAAACCGTTTTCTTACTCTTTTCTTCTTTTCTTTCATTTCTACGATATCCATATTCCATTATCCAATTTCAAATTGTATTTTTGTAATTACATTGTACAATTTTTGTATGTTTTTATGTCCGAATAAATAATAATAATATATTAAATTACAATAATAAGCAATAAACAATTATGAACAATGGTGCCGTTTCAACGCTGTTGAATTGATTATAGATATTTCTGGTAAGTATAATGCTAATTCCATTATTATTACTATTTATTTTCTTTTTCTTAGTTTCAGCTACCTACCTGACATAACCCGACTGCGGTCTTCATGGATACCAAATCATATTACTTAAGCTAAAGATTATATTGCACGAGATTGAACCAAGAGTGTTCCTCTTACTTGTTCACGATCACAACATCATCTTTAAACGTCTCACCTGGTTTGTGGCATCTGACGAATATTTTGGTATGTTTTTGTAGTAGATAATGTGTAGATTCGGAGATGCGTAATCCCATAAGCACAACTGAACACTGTTGTCATGTCGATCGAGGTGGTATATTTGAAGGTATTCCATCATAGAGATTACTGAGTCAAAGCTGATGATAAAGTGACTGGGTTTGACTTGTGGCTCTATGATAAACGAATAGAACAGTTGATTCCAACTGCCGTCTGACAGTTTGACGTCCAGTTCGTAAAAAAAAGAAATGATAAACTGCAAAAACGTCAACGTTTTAACACACGAAAGGGTTTGACGAAAGTGAAAAACATGCACAAACAGAAGACGCCTGCGAAAGTACGCCAAAATGTGTTGATGAAATACAGGTAGAAAGTTGCGTTAAAGTCTCTGTGCGCGTTATGAGTCCATCATGAATTTATCGTTATCGTCATCAGTATATGTGAAAGATAGGAGGGAGATTAATAAGCTAAGTAATTTTTATTACAATGTTTTTTTTTCATTAATACAATTTTATATTTCTGTATCAATTGATTTTCCTCGAGTCATATCTGACAAAAGTTTGAGGCTTTGGCGACTTGATGATTATAACATATCAGTTAATATCATCTGCCGGTTTGGAAGTGAAGAAACGGGAAATGAATATGTTACGCTTTCAAATAATTTGAAAACTTAATTCCTAATTTGATTTTTGTTCAAATGCAGTTATGATTCAGGGAATATCAATTTTACTCAGCTACGTCGACGCATTCTTGAAAATCACGACTCAATGAACTACAATTTTCCTCTTATTTATTTTAATTGTTTCTCTCATAATTCCATCAATTCCAGAAGTACAACATATTTCCAGATTATATAGAAATCACATTTTAAATGGGCCCGATACTTGTGCAATACAGTAATTAAAAAAGAAATATCTTTCGAATCCTTTACCTCTAGAAAACTATATTTAACATTCAACTATAACCAATATTGACTAAAACATATTTCAAGGAAATATCAACAGTTATAATTGATATTGCAATAAGTTACAGGCGCTTGATAAATGCATACCAAGAACTAATATTTGAATATATATAAAACTATCGTGTCTTAGCATCTGATTACTGTATGAATAAAGAGTTTGATTATAGCTTGATATCTTCAACACATCTTCTGAAAGCTTTTATTCTCCCCAGCCAATTGCAATGAATATATGTTATGACAGTCATTACGACTGTTCATCTGAAAAGAACTACTATACATTACGGTATAAAAATAGTTTTTTTGCTATCGTTTGAAATACTCAGATACAATTTTTTAATGTGCGCATATTTACAATGTCTTTATATCAACAGGAGATCCAAACGCACATACAAAGCAAGATCAATACTCGTAATTATTTTATTTTTATTTCACTTATATCGAAAAAAGCAAGTTCAAGTTTGGTTTATTTCATTTCGACTCAACTCAATGCATACCTGATGAAATATTGTTTCAGATTGTCCAAATCTTTGTTCCTCATATTTGAATTTGGGTTTAATATTCGATTACTTTAGTAATATGAAGCCCTTGTTAACATTTATGATTTTGATTTTAATCGGAATAGCTTATTTTGGAGATTTGATGTATAAGATAATTATTCATAAACATGGCAACAAAATGCGAGTTACTTCTAAAATTTATTAATAAAAAAAATCAAGAGGAAATTTCTTCGTGTCTTGTACCTTAGAAAAAAAAACCGAATAGTAGGAATAAAACACACCACAAACAAAACAGATATTAACCACAATTAACGACAATACGCCAGACGGTGGCCTGTACTTATAGAGAAGAAGAAGAAGAAGAAGAAAAAAAAAATATATAATTTTGGTTTCTTTGTGTAAATATTCCGTTTTGTAATCATGTTTTTTGTCATTCTTCTCTATCTTTTCGTACAACGTATTGTCATCGCCAATGCCGATTCTAGTAAGATAGCTTAACGTGGGGTATCATAGTCCTCGTAGTTATGAGTGTTGCGGTCTGGTTTGAGGTAGGGTTCCGTGTACAATGACTTGTCACCTGCAATGTAACCTGCGTATCCCGATGGGACGTCGGGAAGTGGTCCCCGGTCAGCACTTTTATCATGCAGGTATTCGTTTGAGGATGAACGGACCCGACTGCCATGAGAAATAGAAAAACGAAAAGAAAAAAAAGTTAGTACGTTATTGTACATATAGACTGATAAAACCAACCTCGACAGTTTGTGTGTTGTGAGGTACTTTTTATGTTTTTTTTTAGATTGATAAAACCAACCTTGGCAATGTATTTGTGTGTTGAGAGGCACTTTTTATGTTTTTTTCAGTAAATGATACAAACGAAGGAATATTGCAAAAACATGCATCGAAATTGTTTTCGGGGAGTGGCCAAAGTAAATCCAAAGAGCGTTGTCTAATTTTATGATATTGCTTACAAATAGTTATAATTAAAATATTTGTCCCATTAAATTATTTTTATATTATTTTCAGCGGTTGCTTCATAAACCTACAACTGTATGACATTTCAATTCGGTGCAGTAAATCCGCAATGCGCAATCAAAAGTTGTACGTGTATATTATATATATATACAGTGCGTCCCAGAAAAAACGAAACCGAGATTTAGCGATGATTTATCATAACTTAATCATAAATAAAATAGACAAATGACCTACCAATGTAAAGCTTAGAATCTCCTCTTTCATCTGATATTACTTAGATAATTCCTCATTCACGCATGAGTGAGCAAAAACAATTTGAAGAAAGGATACTAAAAACTCATTTGGCGGGGGTATCTGAATTTCAAAGAGAAAATCACATGACTGAAAACTTCAATATCTGCTCTTTTATTTGATACCTTAATCACAGAAAATGGTCAAGAAGTAAAAAAGTTATGATCCCTCGAAACAATGCTTGTATTTCCATAATTTCATTAAATTAACGTGTTTCCACTGGCTTCCCACAGAAGCTATCGCACGTTAACAAAAGACTTAATGCATGGCTGATCGTCAACAAAACGGAATGTCGAGAGAGTTTGAACGCTAGCCTGTAAAACCTCTTCATTTTATGAAATTATTGAAATTCAAGCCTTATTTCAAATAACCAGAATTTTGTTATTTCTTGACCATTTTCTGTGATTAAGGTATCAAATTAAAGAGCAGATATTGAACTTTTTAATCATGTGGTTTTCTTTTTAAAACCCAGATACGGCCCGCCAAATGAGTTTTTGGTATCCTTTCTTCAAATTGTTTTTGCTCACTCATGCGTGAATGAGGAATTATCTAAGTAATACCAGATGAAAGAGGAGATTCTAAGCTTTAAAATGGTAGGTCATTTGTCTATTGTATTTGTGATTAAGTTATGATAAATCTCGGTTTCGTTTTTTGTGGGACGCACTGTATATATATATATATATATATATATATATAATGATAAATTAGCGTAATACTAACCGTTTCACGAAGATCGAGAGACCTGCCATTGACATCAGCACCAAAACGAAAACGATCAGCGCAGTTACAAGCAGGGCCGTAGTTAAGAAACCTGTGCTCTCATTCTCAGCTTTTCTATCTGCAGTATTTCCTATACAAAACACCAAAATATTTATTTTTTTCCATATCATATTTGGTGCTTTATGTTATAGTTAAACACTCAAATAACCACTGTTTTCCCTTTTCCGGGTAGTAAAGAAAAAAGCGAAACTTCTCAATTATGTAAATGTATTGAGATGTTTTTAAGCAAAGTGTATGGTGATAGTGATGGATACTTATTGATAAATTTTTACATATCAAGAAATTTAAGAAGAATAAATATTCATTTGATGTAAACAAATTGCATTTACAATGAAATTTACTAGAGTTCATTAGTGAAGATGATTTTTTAATACAAAATTTACTTTTTAGCATAAATGTCCATTCATGGTATGTTATGGTAATTCATAATCTTGAAAGCCAAATGCATTGATAAAATACATACCTGGAACGGTTCTAACATGGCCAAGGGATGGTTTTGGAATAGGACAATCAATGGCCCTTCCCCGCCATTTGCCATCCCGGTGACATTCCCAAATGAACCAATCAGAGTCGCCGTTGCAGGTAACGTTGACCTCGTCGCCAACCTTGTAGCGAGGTTTTAAATTTTTGACAGATGAAACAGCTGGTATAATTGGTGGGTTGCATTCTACAGAGAAGTGGGGAAGCCAGAATGGAAGTTACAATAAAAAAGTTGTTGTTCACTTAATCAATTTATATACACTGTCCGTAGTTGTTTAATCCACAGTACTCATTGAATTTGTTCTGGTGTGGCATTTCTAAAACTCGTTACTGTGTAACAAGAATAGGACTAGCCTTTTTGATCCAATAAACAAAACACCGGAAGGGGGGAGGGGGTGTGGCTAGCGAAATTTAAGGCGGGGTTTGGTCATCATTGAATATATATATTTTAATCTATTTTCGCTCATTATAAATCATGAATAGTTCTTGCGAAAATGGGGGTGTAAATTGAAAGCATAGTTTAGTATTTGCTATTGAGTTATTAGTTAATACATTGCTTAACGGTGCCTAACGGCGGAGGGTTGTGACAGCATATGTGGAGGTTTACATACCTACATCTGGTTCCTCGCACACTATGTTTTGTCCAATCCATAACCCTTCTCGACATACCAAGAGGAAAGAACTATGATCTTCATTGCATGTCACGTTAACCCTATCGCCAGGTTTGTATGAGAGACGAAGATTCTGGTTGGTTGAATGACGGGGAATGACCGGAGCACTACAGAAGGTTTGATGAGTGGCACCTGTATGTTTTTAGAACGCCAATAAGATTTTATGGAAAAAGAAATGATTTCTGTTTCTAGACAATTATTATTCAAGCAATTTAAACTTGGTGTAATACACAGTGAATACGCCGTTTAAAATTTCAAGTACGTATTTTATTCTTGTCACTCTAACAACTACTATTTTAATGGTTAAACAATTTTTGTTGTTCTTGAAGCAACGGGCTTGTAAAACGACGTACAATTCCAAACAGTTTACTGTCTATTACATCAGGGTAAGATTGGTACCGTTGGTGATTTTTGAAATTTTCTAAAAATTGTAGAATAGTCAATTTACAAGGGAGGTATCGGTGGCAATATATAGGCGCGCAAAACACTTTAAAACTAAGTTTCAAAGTTTCACTTGTAATATAAACATCTCTGGGGTTTAGAATTACGTTGTACGCCCTTTGCGAACTCAGCTATATTATGCCTTGTGCGAAAATTAATTATAAAGTAATACATGAAAATAAGCATGACTTTATTTCGGGGGAAAAACAACTAAAGTAGTAAAGAGATACCATACCCGGATCAGGCGCAGGGCAAACGATGGTAGGTCCAGTCCATATTCCAGCATTATTACATCGAAGGGTGAACTGAGAACTACCTCCGTCACAGGATACAACTACCTCGTCATTAGCATTATAGACCAATTGTTGTCCCTCAATACTTGAATATCTTGGGATAGCAGGAGCATTGCATTGTCTTGGAACTGTTTTGGAAATGGGGGAAATAAATGTACGTGAAATGAAATATAAATTAGAATAGATTTCCCAAGTATCATGTTTTGTCTTCATCTCTAAGTTATCGCGAATATGCACAGTAAAGGAAATGATCCAATACGCCCATGATACTTTTAGGGGAAACAAAGGGCAGTAAAATTTAATACATTATGTGTATAAAAACGTGATGATTTTCATAACACCTATTGTGATTCAAAAGAGGTATAAAGGAAAATAATGTAAATGTGTAATGAAACTTTCCAAAAAAAAGAAGAAAAAAAAATCAGTATATTATTATTTTATCTGAACTCAGTGTCATTACCAATACAATGACTCTGTATTAACTCTAATAAATGACTACTGCCGTAAAATATTGATGAATTTATCATTAAATACCTTGTGGAGGTTCTCGACAATCTACTGCCTGTCCTTTCCATAGACCGTTTGTGTCACACTGTATGATAAACTGAGTGGTGCTTCCATCACATGTCACAGTGATTATATCACTATAGTCATAACTCATTTGAAAATTTTGAATTGTTGCATATCGTGGAACGTATGGTGCGCTGCATTTTACGGGAGCTGTGAATAAAAAATAAATAAATGATGGAATGATAGGATAATAGTTATCAGAGATATTCTTAGTCTTAGCGTATCAATTCAATTTAAGACTGAAAAAAAAAATTATATTAACTTTAGTCATGTTTTTTAAAACAACAAATACCAAATGACAAAAGAAAGACAAATGAAAATGCGATGGGATTAAACAAAATTTCCGGTTTATTACACATATCCTTCACGGATACGTCTTAGTGATAGGCTCAGTCACAAATATGCTACAGGAAATTAACATTAAAAAATGAAATGAATGATAAAAATCACACAGCCACACACAAACCATTCTGTTGATGTCCCGGCAAACGGGGATAATCTGAAGAAGGTATGTGTCTGCGTGTACCCCACTCGGCCACACACAGACACACAATGTGCTCAGATAACCCCGGTCTACTGGAACATCCCCCGGGACCTGTGTGTCGCTGTGAGATTGCTCCATTCATTTATAATTTAAATTCCTGTAGCCTTTTTAGCGATTAAGCTAATCACTTAAACGTGCATTGGACGATATGTGTAATAAACTAGAAAGATTGTTTCATCCCATCTCTGCTTTAATTCCTCTGTCATTATTACAAACTTTTGATTCTGAACCAATTAATGCGAATGGATATAGCCTCTCTGTTTAAATATTCATTTTAACATAAAAATACAATTACTGAGACATATTGAACTACTGATATGTATCAAAATCAAGAAAACCATGTACTTTTCCGATACCCTGCTGGAAAAAAACACAATGCGAACATATTTATTTACACTATTAAAATGTTCAAATTCAAGAGTGTGAAGATATTTTCATTGTGAACATCTGTACACTGTGACTGTTCACAGCGTGTTCGCAATCATGATTGACTATGTCAACATGTGATTCATGCTTTTGAAATGCTCCAATATAATAATGTGAGGGTGATTTCACATGGCGTTCCACATCATTAACACTGTTGGTTACTGTCTTCTTTCCAGAGGGTCAGTAGGTAGATCACAGAACAATTTATTCTACAATTGGTTAATGTCTTACGTCTGTAAGGTTCTGGACAAGACACCACCTGGCCACTCCAAAGGCCATGCGCGTCACATCTGAGGGTAAACTGTGTAGTGCTGTTGTCACACGTTACGGTTATTCTTTCAGTGAAGTCGTAGCTCATTTTGAGGTCCTGGATTGTGGCATACCTTGGAACGTAAGGGGCGCTGCACTGCACTGGGGCTGTGGAAACAAAATGATTAAAATCGAAATAAATGCTATTCATGTTAGCTGCACTGCACTGGAGCTGTGGAAACAAAATGATTAAAATCGAAATAAATGCTATTCATGTTTGCTACACATTTTAACATTAGGACATAGTTCAACTACTCAAATACTCAAATTTGATATTGTGAAGGTGATTTCACATGGCGTTCCACATCTTGAACACACTGTTGGTTACTGTCTTCTTTCCTGAAGGTCAGTAGGTAGATCGCAGAAAGATTGTTTCTATAATTGTATTACTGTCTTACGTCTGTAAGGTTCTGGACAAGACACCACCGGACCACTCCAAAGGCCATGCGCGTCACATCTGAGGGTGAACTGTGTAGTGCTGTTGTCACACGTTACGGTTATTCTTTCATTGAAATCGTAGCTCATTTTGAGGTCCTGGATTGTGGCATACCTTGGGACGTAAGGGGCGCTGCACTGCACTGGGGCTGTGGAAACAAAATGATTAAAATCAAAATAAATGCTATTCATGTTTGCTACACATTTTAAGATTATATAGGACATAGTTCAACGTCTAAGAAAAAGTGATGTTGAATAAGAATAAAAAAATACGTTACAATGTTGAAGAAAAAAACTAATCCCCAGAATTGAACAAAAATCTAACATCGATATACATGCTTCTTGAAACTAACTATATAACAACAATGTATACGTTTTTAAATATCAATACAGTTATAGAGATGCGTTGAATTTCTTTCATATGCCAATATTATGTTTTGAAGATTCCAAAGGCTAAATTCTTAATTAGAATACGAACATTGAATCATCTTTGTAAATAATCACAGGGATTATGATACACAATCTTAACAGCTTCACAAAATTAAGAATTGAATTAAATTCTTACGTCTGTAAGGTTCGGGACAAGACACTACTGGGCCACTCCATAGGCCATGCGTGTGACATCTGAGGGTGAACTGTGAAGTACTGTTGTCACATACTACGGTTATTTGTTCATTGAAGTCATAACTCGTTTTGAGGACCTGGATTGTGGCATACCTTGGGACGTACGGGGCGCTGCAATTCTCTGGGGCTGTTAAGAAAAGAATTAAAAGATACCAAAACAATAGGGATTTATAATAATATTCAACATTTATATTGCGCTTAACACGTCGGAACGATGTCTCTAAACGCTTTAAAGATATTTGTATCACCCCGGTCATCGAATCCTTGCATGTCCACTCTGAGATTTAAAAAAAAAGTAAGGTGCATTCATGGATCTGCTTTACCTCAACGCACATATAAATCATTAACAATGAAAACAAATATCTACTGAATTGGCTAAAAAGGTATCACTACCTTCAATTGGCGATGGACAAGAAAGAACGCTTCCCATCCAGAATCCACCAGAGTTACACCGAAGGTTATAGCTGTCCGTACTGCTGTCACATGTGATCATAACACTGTCGCCAACACTGTAGTCCAGACGAAGGTTATCAATTGACCCATACCTTGGGATGTACGGACTGTTACATCGTACCGGTTCTGTGATGCGGAAAAGAAAATGTAACACATACTTAACAGGGGCCGCGGAACGGTTTTCAAAGTGGGGAGGGGGGGGGGGGGGGCTGTCCATTCAAAAACACAATCCTATGGTAATTTTTACGTTTTTGTACACGGTTTTGGAATAAAAGTGTGGGGGGGGGGGCTGAAGCCCCTGCCCCGCTTCCGCGGCTCCTGCTCAAGGGTGACATGACATAACCATTGAACATTTATGTGGACCAGTAAATCGAGCCACTAATTCTAAAATAATCCATTTTCAGATTCAATGATAATGAGTGGGCCCTAGATCTCAGTCATTACGTTAGTCCAGTTGCCTGCTCGAAAGATTTATAAAAGTATATAACATCCTTACAAAAGTAACACACTGTGCCTTCGAACTAGCGTTGTACTATTCCAACCGATTTTTGTTTCATGTTTAACTGCTATAACTACAACATTTTTAGTAAATGGTTAGAAGCAAAACAGCAAAACGTGTCATATGGGAACAATACATTAGTACGAGGAAAATAAAAGCTAACTAGAAGTTTTGTGACAAGGTGCTTTGTATACAAATTAACATGTTCATGTCCTATATGTTTGTTTAATCCATGTATCAAACTTGATAACGATTTATCCAAAATCTTAATTTCGGATCAAAAAGAGGAATTCAATTATTTTGTCAACGATCGCAGGCATTTCCATCCAACCGAATGAAAGTCTTACGTCTGTAAGGTTCTTGACAAGACACAACTGGACCACTCCAAAGGCCATGCACGTCACATCTGAGGGTAAACTGTGTAGTACTGTTGTCACACGTTACGGTTATTTGTTCATTGAAGTCGTAGCTCATCCTCAGGGCCTGGATTGTGGCATACCTTGGGACGTAAGGGGCGCTGCACTTCTCCGGAGCTGTTGGGAAAAAAATGAAAATGTAAGAGCAATATCAGGTGACATGAAGTAAGAAGACTGTTACGGATCCGTTGTCCGAGCTTTAATCCAACCCACATATAAACAATCACCAGTAACGACAGAATAGCGAGTGAACCTGAATGAATAACATATCACTACCTTCAACTGGTGCCGGACAAGAACGAACGCTTCCCGTCCAGAATCCGTCAGAGTTGCACTGAAGGTTATAGCTGTCTGCACTGTTGTCACATGTGATCCTGCTACTGTCGCCAACACTGTAGTCCAGACGAAGGTTATCAATAGACCCATACCTCGGGATGTACGGACTGTTACATCGTATCGGTTCTGTAATGTTACAAACACATTGTAAATAAAGGATGTCTTATGCAATGGGGACATGACATAGTCGTTAGATAATTAATTTGACATGTTACTCGAGCTAATAATTTATAAGATAATTTTAAATGGAAATCCTTTAACAACATTTATTTATGTATTAAGTACTAATCACATTAAATCTTTGATAGTCAAGATCCAAAATCATAATATTACCAGATAAATAAGTAGGCAAATTCGAAAAAAAATCATTCCGACAGACGATTCATGTACTTCACGATGGATTTCATACAAAATAAAGAGTCTTATGAAAAAGAAAATTTTCTATTTTTCCAAATACTACGACACATTGAACTACTGATGTGTATGTTTACGTATTAGCATTATACACACCATATACTGAATTCCAGATAGAGAATAATCATTGAAACGTATATTTGTGACGAGAATCACAGGGATTTTCATTGAATCAAAGTCTTGCGTCTGAAGGGTTATAAACAAGCTACCATGGTATATTTTAAGATACTAATAACATTACAGGGATGCATTAAACGTTATGATTCCATTATCTGATAATGATACCGAATTATGGATCAGAAATGGGCAATTTAACAATTTTTATGGACAACTGCAGACATTTTGATTCGGAATTCTTAACAAATACTTTGAATTGGTCCAAATACGTCAATGAGTTTCTGGACAAGACACAACTGGGCCACTCCATAGGCCAGGCGTGTGACAGCTGATGGTGAACTGTGTAGCACTGTTGTCAAATGTTACTGTTATTTTGGGACGTAAGGGGCGCTACCAAGTGAAAAAGAGTTCGAGTTTTATTGTCTAGACATAATTGACGGTTAGAAAAGTTAAATGTCGTGGTTTTAATAAGAATTGGAAATATGGAAAGACCACACTATAACCTCACTATTTAACACAGTGTGCAACACATGTGAGTAACATTTGTGGTAACCCTGTATTTACCACATGGTTACCAGAGTATGGTATGAATGTGTGTGTATAAACATTACAAAGTCACAAATACAAATTAATATAAATCATACAATCTCTATAAATTGAATGATTTCCAAAATACAATGACACAGTGAAAAGTTTGTACTCTGTAAAAATGCTCATGGGCCTTTTCCGATTTTGTCTTACATGTAACATACGTTATTTTGTTAAGTATATTCCTAATTTCAATTCTTCACAAACCAGACTTACTTGCTATAGGTGTTGGGCAATTTGCTACCTGTCCCTCCCAGAGTCCACCTGCGCGACATCTGAGTGTGAATCGAACCGAGCTGTTATCACATCTTACATTTACCCTGGCGCCCAAGTCGTAAGATGCTTGAAGATTCCGAACTGATGCATATCTTTGAATGCTAGGAGCGTTGCACCTTGTAGGGGCTGGAAACATACATTTCAGAAAATTGTGTTAGGTTCAGGGTAAGAAAAATAATTGTATTAAGCACATGAATGTTGAACGTTCACGAAGAACGCGATTTCATTTCAGAGATAGTAAGTCGGGAAAAAATGAAAATAACAAAACAAAGCGGACATCAATATAAAAAAATATACCTACTTAAATAAAATTTACCTACTTAAATAAAATGGAGAGGGGGAGAGAAAGAGAAAACAAGATATTTCAAATAGGTGCACAATAAGAGAAATATGTCAAACAACTTTTACGTATGGATATTACGCAATCAATCAGAGACCCAAATTTATTTAAGTTCTTACGTCTGTAAGGTTCTGGACAAGACACTACTGGACCGCTCCAAAGGCCATGCACGTCACATCTGAGGGTAAACTCTGTAGTACTGTTGTCGCACGTTACGGTTATTTGTTCATTGAAGTCGTAGCTCATTTTGAGGCCCTGGATTGTTGCATACCTTGGAACATAAGGGGCGCTGCATTTCTCTGGGTCTGAAAAAAAAGCAACGGCTGAAAATGTAAGTTAATTAGTGATTATCACCTTAAGTTGACATAAAGAAGTATATGGTTCCGTTGCTCCCGACCAACAAACAAACCATCGACGATAAAACAACGAGTGAAATTGAATGAAATCATGTCACTACCTTCAATTGGTGCCGGACAAGAAAGAACACTTCCCGTCCAGAATCCGTCAGAGCTACACCGAATGTTATAGCTGTCTGTACTGTTGTCACATGTGATTCTTACACGGGCGCCAACATTGTAGTCCAGACGAAGGTTATCAATTGACCCATACCTCGGGATGTACGGACTGTTACATCGTACCGGCTCTGTAATGTTAAATACACATTGTAAGTACATGTGGAATTCAAAAGGCTGACATGACGTTAAACTGGTAAACATTTATTTTACTTGCAACTCGAGTCAGTAATTGATACGAACATTTTAAGAGAAAATACATTATCGACATTTCTGTCCACGTAAAAAGTTAAATCATTGATAGACAAGATGCAAATCCTAGGAAATATTATCAGGTATTTACTGTAGTTTAACGAATGTACCTCTGTCAATTAATAGTGTTAATTTACTTGGGTTTTATTGACGTCTTGCAATTTTTTTACCGATTGACCTTTCCATCAATCTTGGTTTAGGCGTTAGATGGAAGGATCTGTAACTAATCACCTGCAATCGGGGGAGGACACTGCTGCATATGGCCAATCCATAACCCTGTGGTATTACATCGAAGTGTAAAGGGTTGAACACTGCTATTGTCACATTGTACAGTCACTCTTTCACCATGGTTATAGCTCAACTGAAGTGATTGAATCGCGGAGTACCTCGGAATTATAGGAGCGCTACATTTGGCTGGAAGATCTGGAAGACCTGGAAGAGATTTTAGGAAGAAAAAAAAAACGCATGATCTATTATCAAGGTCTATCGGGCAAGAGAAACATGACTGCTTCCACTTTATTGCAACACAGTAAAGATTCGAAGAAAAAGATGATAATTATTATTTTAATCGATTACAGCATTTCTAAATTTATCTATTTTATTTGAAATAATCATGTTGAATGAATTTTGTTAAATTCACGAACACTTTATGGCCGTAATAAGCTACATTAAAGCTCACGTATGGGATTATCTTTTCATTTAAGAAAATTAAAGAGAGTGCTTTACATGTTTATTAATGATAAGATCCTAGAGGATAATCAATGCATTGCTTCTTTACTGTTACTAATTTTTGTGATAACAAATTGATAGTACAATTGTTGTTTGCTAATCTTTTGCATGTTGTGATATGTGCATGTCTTGCTCATGCTTTTTCTTCTACGAATATTGGATAAGAACTTCGATTTTACCGACTGCATATGCAGGTGCAGGACATGAGATGTGGGGTCCACTCCATAGTCCCTTGTTGTGGCACTGAATGGTGAAGCTATCCGAGCTGGTATTGCAAGTTACAGTAATCCTGTCACCGTAGTTGTAGTTCAATCGGCGGTCTGTGAGGTGTGCATGAGCTGGGATGGATGGGGCGCTACAGTTGGTTGCTCCTGTAAAGAGATTTAGAAAAAAATATTATTTTTGTTATTTTCCAACTGCTATAAGTCTCATAGGGCACAGCAACGGATGCAACGGATGTACTTTCTTAGAAAAATTAATTCATTCCATGTTGATAGGGTAATTCTGAAACTATTCTATAAATCCGTAATTGAAAGTGTCAAGCTCTTCAGCTGTGTTGTTTGGTTCGGTGGGTGCAGGAAAGTGACCTAATAAAATACAGAAAATAGTAAACTATGCTTGCAAGATGACTGGTGAAGTGACAAATCTGGCAAATGAATGCAATAATATGATCTTGAAACATGTCTCACAGATAATAGAAAATGATAATCACCCTCTACACCCATGTTATACTCCCATGCGCTCAGGAAACGGTACAGGTCAATGAAAACACGTACTTCACACTTCCTTAATTCCTTTGTTTCGCTTCCTATCCGCAAATATAATGAACTACACTGAATAAGCCCATATCTTGTCACTTCGCCAGTCACCTGTACTTCATCAAATTTCACTCCTTCAACCAGTTAACAAATCTTTAAGTGATTATACATGTAAAATAATAATATGATAATGTAACAATATAATAAGTGAAATAATGACATATATGGCGTGCATGATGTATATTATTGTGCGGTATAATATATGTAAAATTTTAAATAATGTATGTATACTTTGTAATGCCAACCGAATGAATTCCATTGAGGACAATAAGTTAATGAATCTGAATCTGTAGATATATTACATAATAAATGAAGTAGTAAATAGATTTGAAGCATCTGACAATATAGAATGCTTGGTATCTTTAGGAATTAAAGTTGATGAACGAATAGTATCAGAGTTTTCAATCTCATTTAAAGCATCTCGTCACTTCGGACATACATGTGTGGCTCGTGGGGCGGGGGGGGGGGGGGACTGTTAAATATATAACCAAAGCAATAACTTTGCATTTAAGTGGAGCAGTCTCTGCGGACTTTCTGTCTGACGAATGTGTTCAAATTTTGCAGAACTTTTACCAATTTCAGACTATTTTGAGGATATCGTTCTGAGGACTAGCAGATAAAAAACCGGATTCCTCACCAAACACCATAACGCAAACTGTGTCTCATTCTAACAGCAATGGTAGATACAAATATAATATAAACGAACATAATCCTTGCAAATCCCCTTAGCTATATCAAATGTGGAATTACTTTAGAGACTTGAGACTTGGGGCACAATACAGCTAATGTGTTTCGAAATCATCATAATAGTAGTGGCCCAAGTTTCACCACTTTGATCATGCTGATGTCGAATATTGAACACGCTTAACCTCTCACCAATAGTTGTCATGAATTGGTGATATAATTTCTGATGTTTCTTGTACTTGCATATTTTTTGGTCCTTGCTATTGAATGGAATTCGTAATCTGATATGTGGTATCTGACCAATGCTTTGAGTTTGTTTGTAAACATACATCATTCAGGTTCCAGAAATAGTAATTTTAAGTCAACGAACGAGATTATATCGTAATTTAATGTGAATGAAATAGTTTATCAGGTATTTCTAAGTAAATGAAAGAGTTTATAAACCTTATCCTCACCTCTGTTCGTGTGCAAAAAAAATGAACAACTGTTTTTTTTGTACATCTCCTTAAATTAACGCGTATCATTTGTTGAACCGACAAGAAAAACCACGAAAACTCACTCTCAATGCTCGGTGATATTCTTGGACAACTATTACTCTTACTCACCAGGACAAAGATTGTGAAAGCTCGCTCTTAAGCCTATGCAAGACGGGTAAAGGACAATAAGCGTGTCGTGAACTCGGAAATATCAATATGGTCAAGACAATCCTGATATCGACGATGATTGAACAGCATCCGATCCTCAAAAAAAAAAAAAAACCCACACATTATCATCACTTGAAGAATGCAAACCAATGGTTTAAAATAATTTGAGAGGAGCTGCTCTTTTACCTTTTGAACAATTTGTAGCTTTGTTAATTTACTTTTTTTCATTGTAGTTTATAGGTCTCACCTGGTTTGTAGCATCTGAAGTTTCACAAATCTGTTTGACAAATGATGGTGTAAACGTGTAGCTTTTTTGTGGTCAAAGGAATAACGCGCATTGCTGGGTCAATTGTCAAGTGGGCAAATTGGCAAGTATGTGCAAAGGTAATTATGACATACCACTTGAGCTCCCTTTATATAAAGAACCAATGACACATGCTTGCCGATATCCACGTAATAATCAACTCCGCCATGGAGTCGCAAACCAGCATCCCGCTTAATATGCTTAAACAATTCAAAGGCATCTGTTAATTAGGTGATCTGTCAATCGACAGATCAACTATTAATTTCGTACAAATTTTCTTTCTTATTTATTATTCATTTATTTATTTCTTAATTTTTATTTTTCCACCCTTTTCTTGTTCCACCAAAATCTTCACATCAACATCATCAATTATCTTCAAAATATCATCAGATATGGGGCCTTATCATGTCATTTGTACGAAACAGGTTCAAGGTCAAAAAGTCGTCAGGACGTTGTCTAGACACCATTTTGTAAAATCACATTATCAATCATTATCTTCATTATTAATTATCAAAATTAACAATGTTTACATCACATTAACTTCAGGTCAAGGGTCAACAGTCCATGTCATCAAAAGTCATGTAAAGGTCAAAAGTTAAAAATGCTCAAAATCACTTTTTGACCGAAGTAAGGTATGATTCAGGTCATTTTAAGCATTTCTAAATTTGCGCGCACGCACGGTTACGCGCGCGTTCTCGCGCGTAACAGCACTATGCAACATAGAATCGCCATTTTTTAAATATCAATTCATCAATAATATAATTCTGAGTAATTTGATATCCTGATCAACCTTCTACGACAAGTAATAACTGAATTAGCCTCCATCAAAGTTTATAGCACGCGCGCGCGCGCGCACTAACCATAGACAATAAATGTGCAAAAACATGCCTATACAAAATTCATTATAGCTCTTCAGGATGTCCGTTGACCCCCAATTTTTTTCATATTCGAATAGAGTATGGATGGGAAATATGATTTCATGCCAATTTTGACCCTTAATTTCATCATGACGTCATCAAAATGGCGTCGGAACTCAAAATTTCAATTTGGCTAATTATGACGTCATCATAGTTATCCAAATTTGACTCTAACTCCGTAAATGTTGGTCAATTTTCGCTCAGTCTCTTATATATTGTAGCAGAAGACATACTCTTTTAATGTGATGGCTATATTTACATTCAAAGTAACGGATAACCCTTAAAAATGGCAAGTTATAGAGGCATGTCGTTTCCGCTCATTTTGTGTGCAATCTCTATGGGAAATGACTTTTTCTCAAAACTGGATTCTACTTTCCTCTATTTCGCGAGCCATATCTCAAATTTTCCTTGTCTATTTTCTTCGAGCCTTGAGTAAGTTGTAGCTGAGATTCAAAGCTATTGGAAATGTGGTCTCCATTTTCCGATCAGATGCCTGGAACATGCCAGTATTTCACTTGCAAAATTTGATTTGAGATCCTCTTAATTTGCTTATGTGTAAAGTCTATGGGAAATAGTGTAGCTCAATTGGCAAGGCATCAGACTTGCGTCTCTAGGGTCCACGGTTCGAGCCCAGGGGTGAATATGAAATTTTTTTTTTTTTCACAAATTGTCCTTTAGAACCATTACAGTGTATATAAAATAAAACATTGGACAATAAAAGAGGTTAAAATCCCTTTTAATGTACAATATGTACATGTACAATATGTGTATGACCTACACTTATTCACACTACTTTCTCATTTCCCTCTTTTTCAAGAGCATTCAACACATTCTTTTCGTAAGTTCAGTTTTCATCATGATGATCATATTGATCTCAACAAACATGCTGATTGTCTTCGTGATCATGAAATCAGAGACAGATCACCTAATTCGTCCTCGTGACGAATTAAAATTCTAGTTTTTACTTTCACCTTTGGATGTTTCAACTCAAAGGTCACATGTCCTAGATATGTTAGAAATATGAGGCCCTCAGAACTGAACGGTCAAACACAGACATCCTAGCAAAAGCCACCTTAAAGTGTCAGCATAGACATATGTATGTTTGTTTTGTTTTGTCTTCACTAGACATTTTTTCCATATTAATAATATCAAATACAACGTAGACCAAGGTTCAAAGCATATAAGTTCTCAGGAATGTTAGCCGATTCCGACAAGCCATCATGCAAATAAGCTATATCCGTAAATAAACCTTTGCTAATCGAGAAGGGATTCTTGCTTAACTCTTCGGAAAAAAATGACACAACGTGAATCTAAGCCAAATGTTCTAACATCTCACCTGGTTTGTGGTACACGACGAATGCTTGGAATTTGGTTGTGTATGGAGTAAACATGCAGTTTGTTGTATGCAAAGTTGTAGTGCACCTCAACACGAGGGTCATAGTTATCGAGCCGGTAATAAACAAAACCCACACAAAACTACAATAACATTTTATTAAAGATGCAGTCATCAACCCTTAGACAAATGTTCGCGACACGTGTTGGGCACCATTGCTTAATTAATCGATTCAATTTAGAACCTTCATGAATGTCAATCGAAAATGATCTTGATAATCAGTGCATATTTTTTGTAAAGGATGAATGCTAATATATATTTGCACACTTTTCAGATGATAAAACTTTCATCATCGTATCTAATGGGGGGGGGTGTTATTTATTTCAAATTCAAAATCACCTGGTATTGCTTCTCGTACTGTTTTAAGATATTTATCGATAGTTGTTAGCCTACTCACTCACTTGAGGAGCGAGGCAGAAATATCTTGTATTTTTTACGATGGCTCTGTTATATTTGTAAAATGGACCGGTATTCGTACAAAAAAAATGAATATGAGGAGGAATATTAACAAAATACTAAAAATTCAAAATGAAAAGATGAAGGAGAAAAGGTTAAATACATAAGACCGTTATGCCTGCGTGCATCACCATTTGAAACTCAAAAGTTGGTAATGTTGATGTCTCCAAAGCCTAAATAAACGATGAGGCCCAAAGACGAGCTGCGTTTACCATGTATACTGTATCTGCTTTACCTAAAACTACCACAACTGACATCTAGTTAAAAATAAGTAACATCAGTCTATTAATAATTTATTTCATTTACGATTTTGAAAGGAGAAAAACCATAATGTTACTTGCTGATCGCAATGCAGCCATTGGGTAAATATATTGATCAACTTTTCTAAACCTCACCACATGGTGCTGTCATCGTTGACATAATGCATGATATTGCAGCTCCAAATGTTAAGGGACACAAAGTCTATACATTCAATGTTAATTCGTATTCAAATATTCCTGCGATGACACATAATTACATGTTTTTAATGTTCATAAGGGCATGGACCTAAGTCCGTGATAAGGGTAATGTAAGGGCCTCGTCATCTTTCCCTTCAAACATCTCACCTGGTTTGTGGCATCCGACAAATGTTTGATATTTGGATGAGTATGGAGTATTGAACGAGCAGCTTTAGTGTTTCAAATCTCGTAAGCGCATCTTGTCACTTTGGTCATAGGGATCGTGGTGCTGAATTTAATACCCCTTTCATACTGCCCTCTTCATTTTTCACCGGCGAACTTCTCCGCCTCGCATTCCTCACTTCCCCGGCGAAGAAAAAAATGTACCCTTTCGCACTGACATTTCTTCCCCGGCGAAAGTCAACGGGCGATTGCAGAACAAACGAAAGAAAATTGTAAACATTACTTCTTACCTATTACAAAAAGGTATCAAGAAAATTAATTACAACATATTTTGGAAGTATTACGTTAAAACAAACAATATCACCTTGTTTTTATATTTTAGCGCATTTTATACATGTAAAAAGTGTTTTTTTAATAAATATTGTTAGTAAAAAAAATTATGTTCGAGGGTATCTACTTGGCCATAGCATTCAGCTGAGCTTGCAACTATCGCGCGCGACAGGGTACAGGGGACTTTCGGGAGAGAATAAAATTATTAAGGAGGAGAAGTTATCCGGTTTGCTTTCATACTGGCCTTTTCACCGGCGAACTTCACCATGTTCACCGGCGAAGTTCTCCTGTGTACCTTTCTTACTGGACAGTTTCCCCTTCGCTGGCGAACTTCGCCGGTGAAAAGCGCAATATGAAAGGGGTATAAGGGACATTCCAATAGAGCTTCACACTGACCCTCTTCAGTTTTTTCAACCCTTTCACAAACAACTTCATTACATACTATGACCGTACGCAGAATCCCCCCCCCCCCCCCCGAAGATTGTAACAGTTCTCGAAGAAATTCGAAGCGAGTGAGTAAAGCGACTGAGCTTGTCCTGAGGGGGCTTTTAAAATTTTCTAAAGTCAAAATTAAGGACTTCGTGCACACTTTCGGTGGAATTTGCCAACATTTTCAGTAAAAAGTGTAAATTTTACCAAAAAATCGGGAGGGGTAAGAGAGGTGGTTGCCCCTCCCTCTCTGCTGCGTACAGTCATGCGATTTCTTGAGCAGGAAAGGTTGGCGATAGCTTGCTTGACTACATCATGACAGCGGAGTAGTTCGTCAATCTAATAAAAGATCAGGTCAGCATGTTGACTTTTTACTATGTTGATATTTATATGAGCCAATGAAATAATGTTTCATTGTATTTTTTACTTCCTAGGCTTATTTCAGTGCGTGGGTCATAGAACTTGAGCCTGAGGTAGATTGAGGTGTTGATATAAACGAAATTGCGCAAGATCTACCATTTAAGCCATACTGACCCATACCTTGTGTTCGATGGACAAGTTGAAACTAATTAATGATGTAGAAACTCCTTTTGGACCTTGGTAACTATAAACTGACACAAGTTTAATCATTGATATTCTTCTATTCCATCAGGCAAGTACAGCAGACAGGATGTAGGTGAAGTTTTAACAGCACAAGTCTCTCTTATGTGTTTAGAAATATAAATTTCTTTTAATAAGCGTCTTACATGGTTTGTGGCATTTGACAATTGTTTTGTATTTAAATACTAGTACAGTCACGAGCGAGCAGCCCTGTAGTTCCTAATCCCGTAAGTGCATCTCGTCACTTGGGTCATAGGGTAGGTGATGCTGAATATTTAACTATTAGTAACATAATTATCGTAAACGTTTCGTGTGTTATGGACCCTATGGAGTTTTTGAGAGCGCTCTTGAGGACATGTCGGATGTTTTACCTGAAAGGTATATCTTATCCCAGAATTTCAATTTTAAAATTCTGATAAATGTGGCATAGTGAAATAATACTTTTTTAATGCATTTTTTAACTTCGTACGTGTATTCAGAGCGTTGGCATAGATCTTGAACCTGAGGGAGATTGAGGTGTTTACTTAAATGATTTGTACAACCCTTTTGCATCTTTGTAACTATAGACTGTATAAACTGTACAGGTGTTGTGGATTAGTGGATAAGTCCGGACTTTTAACCACGAGGTCCGGGGTTCAAATCCCACCGCAGCACTCGCGTCTTTCACCCAGGTGTAGTAAATGGGTACCCAGTAGGAAACAATTTCTTGAATGCTCGTGCGTCCGATCAGGGTAGCCGTGCTAAATCCGGGGTAATACTATGCAACGCTTATAAACATTTGAATTAAGCGCTATATAAATGTTGCATATTATTATTATTATTAAACTAACAGAAGTATAATCGTTGACATTATTCTATTCCACCAGACAAGCACAGCAAATAGGATATAGGTGATGTTTTAACAGAACAAATGCCACTCAACACTCTGCCACGTGTTTAGTGATACATACATTTATTTTTATAAACGTCTCACCTGGTTTGTGGTATTTGTTAACAATTGTTCTTGTATTTAAATACTTGTACAGTCAAAAGCGAGCAGCTTTAGAGTTCTGAATCTCGTAAGCGCAGCTTGTCACTTGGGTCATAGGGTACGTGATGCTGAATGTTTTACTATCAGTAGCATATCATACACGTTTCAATTGATACAGATCCCAGGGAGTTTTTGAGAGCGTTCTGGAGGACATCGAAAGTTTTACCTGAAATGTATGTATGTTTATCACAGAGTTCCTATAAGAATTGTGTACCCCAGCCATGCCAGCCTAATAAAATCAGGGAATAGTAATTGTCGGACAACCAACTGTGATGGAACGCTTCCCTTTTCATCACATGTGAACACGTTTTTAATAAAAAAATTTTATCAATGATTTAACGGATTTTTCCTACAATATGAGAGATAACTATGTTGCCAATAAAATGCAAAGTCGTGCTAACAATCTTGTCGACCCTGCTATTTTTTCAAATTATATTTGGAAATTAAGAAGAGAAAGTAAAATTTTACTATTTTCAGTCTCATCTCACCACGTTGGTCAGAAGCATTTAGATGCTGAATCTAACAACATTCAATGTCTGCCATCATCAATTCAGCGATATTGATTCAGATTTATCATGTGTGATCAGCAGATCGGAAAGTAACCAGACGAAGTTGTGCCATCAAGCAGGGGACTCTTGGATTCTTGAGATCTATATGCCCAATAACTGGATTGCCTGCGAATCGCACTTTGTCAGACCAGCACATTTAACGGAGAGTTGGTCATGTTTAAACCAAACCCAAGCCGTCAACGCTCTTTAGTAACCTCTCATTTTATATTAAAACACGTCTCACCTGGTTTGTGGCATCCGATGATTCAAAGATGTTGATACAAGTGACAAAGCATTTTCTGGAATTGCAACGATAAGCGCAACTCTCCACTAATGTCATAGTGTACGTGCGGCTATATTTAAGAAGTTCCCACCACCTGAGATCCCCGAGACTAAGATATGTAACCAGAGTAACGGACATTACCCTTGTGAGATCAGGGAAATCAGCAATGCTAACAACCCCAACTGCCATTTGAAATACGTTTACGAAACCTGAATATGATTAGGTCCGTCGACGAGCCGCAATCTAGTGAAACTACCGGGACCCATTATTGAGGGATGGAGTGGTGGGGGGGGGGGGGGGGCGTTGCTTTGGCAATATACAAATCAAATTGATTTCTGATCCGGAAATAAGAATATTAATTTCTGTCAAAAGACTCGTTCACATCCTTCTCATGTTATGTCTGGAATATACGTCAGTTTTACAATTTCCTTCCTGATAATTATGACACTTACAATATCTTTTTGCTTAACTCGAAAAAGAATAACCAGGTCCGTGGTTGAGTCGTTATCATGTTTCAAGAGGATAATTAATTCCATTCCAGTTCATTTATCTGAAATCTAAAATTAAACAATAACAATAATATTAATACAGGGGATGGGGTACATACTGAAATGAGGTTTTAATAGAGTTTCAGAATTTGGAAGTTATTCTCACGCCATAATTTTGAATATCGTAAAGGTCAAATAGCTCTGGAATGGTTTTACATGAAAATGTATTATCATAATTGATTCAAATACAATATTTACCCTAAATTACAGCTGATATCATGATCTCAATTTTAGAGGCATTGGAAACCAGCGTTTATGCAAACTACACACCCCAACTAAGAATCTACTGACGTCATTACCTTGATGCATGATACATTATGCAATCATATTCATTACTATCTATTTTGACCTGTACCTAGTATGCGCACTGATTAGGTCCTAAGACAATGAAGACGAGTCTGGAAAAGAAGCTTTACACGAGTAACGCGTGGCGAATGGGATTCCATACGCAACAGGAGACACACCTCTCCCCATCCCCACATAAACACACACAAACACCACGACTGATACGTAACACGGTTGTTTGTCCCTAATTGTATATTTTCTTGAATTCCATTCCCCGCTACCCCACCCCAAACCTTACCCACCAAATCTGGGAAAACTATGCATACGGTCATGGAGGTATTGAAATACTGTTTGTTAATGTTGTTTGCAATTTTATGAAAAGACAAAAATCCTTACAAACACAGACATAAACGTACACACCATCAGCAGTGGCGTAATGAGCCCCCCCCCCAAAAAAAAAAAAATGAGGGGCTAGATATGGCGTATCGCTCAAAGATCAGTAATAGGTTGGGAGAGAGCAAAGCGAGAGAGCAACAATTTCGACATTGTTTCATATAAATATCAAATTTTGTGACAGATTTTTTGTTATACAGTTATACAGTGTATGTCACCCTTCTCTACTACATTTTCTTTTATTTTCTCTCTTGTTTCTTGGTCATGTTTTTTTTTCATTTTCATTTTTATTTATCTATCTTATCTTATTATTATTACTTTTTTTGGGGGAGGCATATACCTAAATAAAAAGTAAGCAAACAAATGAAAATGATCATTGCTAAAATTATGAATTGCAGAGATTCCTGACGACGACAATTTATTTTGTATGATCGGGTAACTTGAACATGTTGAAGTATGGACCAATGTGATTAATATTCTAACTGCCATTTGTTAGCTTGACGTACACCCAGCCTGAATACTCATCAGGTCCGCTGGAGAGTTTAATGCCCGCATTATTTATTTACTAAACATATTCATAGGAGGAACAATACCGCACGATTGAAAAAATTATGTATATATACACACATATATGCATTTATTAGACAATGAAAACAATGAGCAATACCAGAAAGCCATGTATTTTAACCATGCACAGGTAAACGTAAAGCTCTTGAGATGTATTTGCGGTTGCGTTTGATTTTGCTATTTTTAAATAGTTTTAATGCCCTTTTGTTTTTATACACACACAAAAATTCTCCCTATTTCACAAAAAGAAGTGATGGGAACATTAGCTTGACCCGGACTTCTGAATTCTTACCATGACCGTAGATGAGTATGAAATTATTCACTGAAAGAAATTATCAGAGATAAAATAAAATTGTATTAGCTTATACTAACTGCCATTAATTAGCTTCAACCGGACCTAGTCTGAATGTTTATCATGACCATAAGTAAGTATGTACCATTTTTACCTGGACCTTTAAACGTTGATTTTATTTTTTGTTTTCTATTTTTGAAGTAAGATGTATCAAATGAAGATATTGACTGACAGAGAATTGAGTATCTGTAAAAAAGGCAAGTCCGTAGAAAGTTATGTCGAGGAAATCGAAAAAAGCTGGATATTTTCAAATGAGCGCAATAAAAAGTATATTGAGCCAAAAGACATCAGAGAACATCATAAAAAAAATAAGTGTACATTTGTATGAACATCAATATTCACGTTACTTGTGGGTAGGGCCAATTACGCCAAAAATTGGACTTGGGCCGTTTTTATATTCAGATGCTCAATTATCATGACTATCACAGATAAACGGACATGACAGAAGAAAACAATCTTGATTACCAATAATAAAGTATTTTTATTATCATTTGTTAGCTTGACCTGGACCCAGCCTGAATACTTATCAGGTCCGTTGACGAGTTGAATGCCCGCTTCACTTGGTTACCAAACATATTCAAATTGGGTCTCACACTGGTCAGAAGCTCTTCCGTGTAACTGTGTCATTTTAGTCTCACAGCCATCTGTTTGCTTGACCCAGACCAAGCCTGAATACTTATTACGTCTCTAGATGAATATGGCGCAGTTTTCACTTCGAACTTGCATAGTTTGGTTTGCATGCTAATTTCCGATTTCATGAATTGAACTTAGATTATTGGACTTATAATAGACAAACAGACACGGCAGAAGAAAAGAAATATCACCAACCATCATAACGTATCCTAATTGTCACTAGTTAGGTTGACCCGGAGCAAGCCTGAATACTTATCAGGTCCGTAGATGAGTTTAATGCCTGCTTTACTTGGTTTACTGAACACATTAAACTTAGGTCTTATACTAATCCGAAACAATCCTTTTCACGATGTAATTGTATAATCTTAGTATCACTGCTATTTGTTCGCTTGATCCGGACCTAGCCTAGATATGTATTAGGACCGTAGATGAGTATGATACCATTTTAATTTGGACCTTTAAACCTTGGTTTGCATCGCAATTTCTAATTTCCTAAGCGGACGCTAGATAATGTTGTAGTGTGACAACAGATGCATCAATTTACATTATTTAGTGCTAGAAAATTATCACAGATAAGCAGACAGGGAGGAAAAAGCAAAAGTGATTACCAATCATAAAATATCCTTACTGTCATTTGTTAGCTTGACCTGGACCAAACCTAAATACTTATCAGGACCGTAGATGAGTTTAATGCCTGCGTCACTTGGCTTACTGAATAGATCTTAATTAGGTCACATTTTCGTCCGAAGCACTTCTTGGCAAGATGTAATTGTGCCATTGTAGTCTCACTGCCATTTTCTAGCTTGCTACGGACCAGTCTGAATACTAATCAGGTCTATATGTTATTATGGTACCAATTTCACTTGAAACTTGCAAGGTTGCTTTGGATAATTATATCAAAAGTTCATGAATGGACGATAAGTTATTTTGTATTATGCAGTGCATCCAAATATAGATGTATAACATCAAATTTATAATGATTGAGATTTATCTCAGATGAACAGCCATGAGAGACAAAAAAAAAATTACCAATCATTATGATTACAACGTATCCAATTGCCAATTGTTAACTTGACCTGTACCCAGCCTGAATACTTATCAGGTCCGTAGGTGAGCTTAATGCCTGCTTTACTTGGTGCGGTTAAAAAAACACAAACAGTATACTGCATCAATTAATTTTAAGATAATACTGTGAAAGTGATATAAACATTGTTGGTGTGGTAGAATAGGGTTGTACCTACTAAGCGAAATTGTTTATTTGGGAACTACTATCGGTGTATAACAATGGTAAAGACAAATTAATCATTAACCTCAAAGATTCGGCTGTATCCAAGATGGTTCGTGATTATAAGTAACGATCTAAAAAACACAAAATATTGAGAGGTGATGTATTATTGCATACCAACATTTAAATAACACAACATATGGGGAAGCAGCCTTCCACCTTATTCATTGCAATCTAAATTTTACCTCAAACGATTCATTTATAAACGTATTGATGTTGAAGACAGCCCGAATGTCATTATCCCATGTTTTGCCAAGGAAAGGTAAGCTCAATCTTTGACTGATGAATCAGTCAATTCCAAGTCTTTGTCACTGAGTAAGGCCTTTCTTAATATACTTCAACTGGAGGCCAACCTCCCCCCCCCCCCCGAAAAAAAAGAGGAATTTGTACACGATGTCTTCGTTTCTTTGTTTTCTTCTTGTTTTCAGAATGTATCTAGAGTAAAATTATTGCCATTGGTAGAAATACGTTATCGGGAACAAACTGATGAGTTGCTGTCTTATGTCCTGAATCATTTAATTAATAATGTTGAAAAGTACTAGCCATCAAGGCCTTCATTTTTTTCAGCGGGACACCGATGCCCTTTGCTGTAATTGTCTATTTTTGGCAATGAAACACTGCCTTGTTGTCGAGAACCTAGCTTTCCATTACGTAAATTTCGATCGGATTTTATCACTGAGACCAAAGTGTGAAGAATCATCACCTACACGAATCTCACAATAAATAAGAAGAATAATTTCTACTCTTTGTTGCTGAATCTCTTTATTTTTCATGATAATGACTGCATGTGTTTTCATTTCCCTTAGTAAAAACAAACAAACATAATCCATGATCTATATATTTTCTGGATTAGAAAATGTATTCTGCTCGCAGAATATATTTTTTTATGATTTCATGAAAAGGATGCCTAATCCATCAGCCATTAGCAAAAACCCATACTGCTTTGAAATTATTTATAATAGATTATGTTAAAGAGTGGAATATGTTACACCATGACGTTAGAAATAACTTGATTCTGTCTCGTTAAAAAAAATGTGCAAAAAACACCCTTTTCGATAGATTGCAGTCCGATATGACTGCATAAATCATGAGGTGGATTGCAATGAGTTTCAATGAGTGTCTCCATGTTGTTGTGTGTAACCTGTGAATAAAGGGGATGGGGATTACATGTGTGCATTTATTATTAAGGTTGTCTATACATGAATAAAAAGGGTGGTGCTTCTGTTTCCTAAGGGCGCCTCCTTATTTGATGCGGCGTCTTTTCCTGAGCAATTTTGATGCATTCACAATATTGGACCCATTTTGATGAGGTAGTAGGATGCTCGGGGAACGCCCTGCTTCATTAAGGCTGGGACCCTGGGCAAAGGGAAACATAAGAATTTTATAACCTCCCTCAATTATTATATTCTTACATCATATACTCATTGAAAATATGTTACTTTTTGTGATATACCACTATGTAAACGGGCCCCGTCAACAAGATGTGCTTCACTGGGGACCCAAACCTATCATTCTGAGTTCTATGATATTATACTTTGTACCACTGTTTGTGTTTGATTTGTTTTGAATATAAATTACATGCATACTGTACTACTACTACTACTACTACTACTACTACTACTACTACTACTACTGCTGTTGTTGCTTCTGCTACTATTACTACTACTACTACTACTACTACTGCTGCTGCTGCCGCTGCTGCTGCTGCTGCTACATACTATACTATACATTAATGTACACCGGAAAAAGAAGAAAGTAACGAATTAAAGTTATTTTAATATGCATTCAATTTATTTTATATAAACTTCATGTAGTGTGACAAAATTATTAATAGGGTTATTTTCAACTTTTAGCTAACATACTACGTTGCTCTATGTTGCCATATATCTGAGTATCTGAGCATAAATACATGTATAATACACACGATTTTCGAACAGTGTGCCACAATAAAAGCATGACAAAAACAACTTTTGAGTTATGATAAGGAACGTCATATTGAAAAACGTACAATGCTTTTTGTTTAATACGGATGTCGTAGGTACCATGTCAGAGCAAAGAATGATAATGAGGTTAAAAATACAACACCAGTGACGAAGTCCTATACTTCCTATAATGAAATTTGGTTGATATATCGTTTCATTGCTGTGCTTACTGTTATCATTTTAATCATAATTATAATCACCATAAGTAATGTTTCATCGATTTTGTCTTTCTTTTCTAAGGCAATTTGTTTACGCTAGTACATTTAACCATATCTGAATGAATTAAGCTGTCTAAAGCAATTTGGAAAATTTACTAACCACTATCTTTAATTGTTCAGAGAATATGTTTAGAACCACTTATCTTAATAAAATGTATTACATCGAATCAAAAGAGTTTATAGAAATTTTAAATAATAAGTTGTTACTTTACATTTTTATGATATATACTGTCAACTTTATTAGTATGAACTTTATTATGCGACAGTACCATTGGAATGTACAAAGTAACCACGTTATCCGTTGTTGTCTAGTTTGTATATATATATATATATATGTATATATATATATATATATGTATATATATACATACATATGTATATATACTATATACATTTATACATTTCGTCACGCCAATAGTATGACGACAAACCTAGCGCTCTCATCATGTGTGTTAGCATTATGAACATCATTATCAGATCTATAACCATTTGCTTACACCATTAATAGCCAGTCCTCGCAACTCAATATTTGGGGTGAAACACGAGTTCGCCAAGTAGGGAAAAATGAAAGATCTCAGGCTAATCAATCGGGACTTAATGATACGAAACGGTTCATGACATATGTAGTACAAATCAGTCGAACATTCACATACATACAAGGTTAAGGGTGTTGTTTCGCTTTCATACTATACCAAACGCTGTTTCGTCTGAATGACGTCATTGAATCACAGACGAACATTGAATGGTATCTTGCTTGCATGTGCAGGAAGGACATCGATTTAGTTGATCAGTATTGTTATATTTTTCATGGTTGTTATTATGTGGCTCTCCTGTAGCTTAATCTGGCTATTAGGTAATTTTCAGTTTCAAGAACACTTTAAATGTATTGGAAAGGCCCGTCAAATGACAATAGGCAGCTGGGAGGTCTTTGTGAAAAATTTAGTGAACCCGAATAGCAGTTTCATACGAAGTTTCGAAGCTGACTAAAAATTGCAAATATGTAATTTGTCCAGAGTCCCACAAGAAACTTCTTTTTTTTATTGACCACTTTTCGACAGACTTCTTTGTTGCCCATTGCCATAAAGGGCATTTGGCAATACATTTTACATTGCCTTGAATTTGTAATGCGTTGTGGAGCAAAAACTCTCTATTGCCCAAACAAGACTCTCGAATTTGTCGCTCGAGATCTAGGGAGTTTCATAATAGTGTGATGTTAGTTTTGTAGGGTTTGCTCATATTGTTTCCTGACAAAATCAGAATTAGTTGATAAATTTATTGTATTTAAAGAGCTTGTAGATTGAAAAAAAAAATGTTTTGTGTAATTTTGATCGCTTGCATTATCAAATTGAATCTAGGTTGCAGGGTAATTTGAAGTGACATTTCTTTTCAAACTGAAGGGGTGTGACATATTATTAAACAAACACATGTACACTACTCGTATCCCGCTTCGCATTACTACGATTGTGGGTTCTATTTTATTCTAGCCATTTATCATTCTAAGGCTAGAAGAAATCATAAACAATTAATAAAAGGGGAATCGAAATGAACAAAACAACAATCAAATAGATAAGTAATGAAACTTTAATTTGCAGAACTATGCATACGAACGTAAGTATCCCGGAACATCCAAGAACGTGCTCTGCTTTAGGATATATATATATATTATTATTATTATCATTATAATTATTATCATTATTATTATTTATTTATTTATTCTTTTTTTATTTCAACACAAAAGTAGGGCAAGCGCCTTGACCAAGTTGGCTGATGAGTTACAGTATGTATACGAATAATTGAATTCGTGTTTCACTCCAACACATGAAGAACTAGGACTGCAGACAGGTAACAAGCTTGCACATTTCTAATTTACATTTCATATTTATTCTGGAATATATTTATATTCTGTTCTCACAAACATATCTTTTCGTTATAATACAAAGACAGTCAATCAAATAATCTATGAAATCCCAATAGTAGCCCGGAGGCTTCTTGTTCGTGCTATCATATTTTCATGTTCAGAGGCATACAGAGAGTCTTCGATTACGACATGTTTCCACATCCAAGTAGTATTTAAAATGTTGTTTAAATAAATAATGAGAGAAGGTTGGCAAGCTATAAAATAATACTTCATAAATATTATAACAACTACTGTAAGAATATAAGTAAACTTTGCAATCGATTTTCTTTTAACATGCTACATACCATACACATCAACTTCTAATATACGGCGAGGTGTAAACAACAAAAAACCTTCAACAAATTGGATTTACCTGAAAGCATTTTCCTTACAAGGATAACACGCATTAACGAAACTTAAATAATGAAAATAAATCAAGCAAAATTTCATAATGATTTACTAATACCGTAAACGATGATCAATGCGTTATTACCTACACGGACGTTGTCACATCAACCAAGCGTATTCTCTACTCCTAAGGAAAAAAATCATAAGTTGTACAAGAAACATAATGTCGACCGAAAAAGCCCACACGCTTCAAATAGTTAGCTTCCATAGATTGACAGAGGTTTCTAACATATTAGGTCTAGTATTAACATTATAAATTGAAAGTGATGGGATTCCTTTAACGCCTCTATTGATAAACATAAATCGAATTCTGCCTGATGTCTCTGTACAATTTTCAACAAGAGGATAAGGTCGGTCAATTGTTTCAAACTGGTTTTTCGTAGACTTCGTAGCTGGGGTTTGGATCTCCATTTTGTTTGAGATAAGGTTCAACGTAGAGGGATTGTTCGCCAGCAACATAATTCGCATATCCTTCCGGAACATCTGGCAGAGGCCCCCGAGCTTTCTCACTGAGAGCTTCTTTTGATGATGATGCCAAGCCGTATCCACGACTGAATTATACGATTTAAAAGAAAAAAAAGAGATAATAAGATTTTTTTTTGTATTAAAACTGCTTGTAAGTTAAGCACGAATTTTTGGACGGCTGGCGATAATTTCGTACATTCTCATTCAGATTATGAAATTTTTCCCATATCAGCTTAATGTAAAACCTGATCGTTGTGGATTAAAATTCTCATTAGCAATAGCCAGATGTTTGAATCATTCATTCTTTTTCGAAATGTGACAGGAATGGGAGCAAGTGCCCTAAAAGTTTGATTTTAAAAAGGTAATTTAGGGTATCTTGCACTGCGGCAAATAGAGGAAGTAATACATCAGAGCTTTTGAATTTTTTTTGCAGCATTAGCCAAAAACACGTGTCGAGCTATGTGGATTAAACCAACTGATGAACATCTTCACGTATAACTCATTTACTATACAAGCTCTTATAAATTTCTAATCAAATACAATTTTTTTTCTTGTTTTATAATGCATGACACGAAAAGTGGTCACCAGTCGTATTCAAATTCCTGCGTAACATATGAATAGCTTCGTGAAAGACTTATATGACAATCAACATCATTCCCAAGTTACAGAAGCCCCAGTGCATGAAGGGTTCACTGAAAAGTTAACACCTGCTACTTTTATTAAAAAAAATATAGGGCGAATATGTACCATCCTTGATGGTTGTGATGGTAGGTGGGTTTTTCACCTTCAGCGTGTTTGAGGCAATCTCGATAGAGATATATCACATAATGAATATTATACAGAAAAAAAACATGTCTTTACGTATTGGACATAACGTGTATACTTCAAGTAAGATAAGAGTTCCTTTTTTTTCATGAAATCGTAGATAATAAATTATCTAAACGAAAAATACTTTCATTCGTAAGGATTTATTAATGATATCATATGATTCAATTTAAAAAAATAAACTACATTCTAGAGCCTTATAGTATAAGAGACATTACTCTGTAAAAAGCGATGTTAATATTTCATACTCGGCACTCTAACAGCTGCATTTCCAAGTTTTAGACAAGTTATCTAAGAATATGAACAATTAACAATATACATTATATATACACATACATAATACATGTATATACGGTTTATATATATATATATATATATATATCGTTTTTTTTTCCATTTGTATATCATATTGTAAGCAGATAACAAGATCAGGGCAAGGTTCATATATCGGTCACTCGATTTAGTAAGAAGAAGAAGAACAACAACAACAACAACAACAAGATAAAAACTCACTTCCTAACGAAAATGAAGAACATCGCCAAACTCATTAAAACCAGAACGAACAAAATGACAGCTACTACAAGTAGGCCGGTGATAAAATACTCTCTGCCACTGACTTCCTTTGGTGGGTTTCTTATTGGCGCAGGAGGTCCTGGGTTCGGACCTATACATTTTAGAATAAGCAAAATCGAAGTAACAAATTTAATTAGCATCTTGCAATCTACATATTGAACTTTTCATGAATTTACCAACAAAATGTCTATGAGTCAGCATTAATACACAAGATTTCCCTCTCAAAAGTTATTAAAAGGGAAAAAGGGTAAAAACCGGCAACGAATACATTAATATGACATGTTAAGGATAAAAACATTCAAAATACAGGATTTATTAATGCAAGCAATGTTAAAGAACGGTTTTAAGATTGATTGTGCATAACCCTCATTTCATCTCTTCTAAAATATTCGTTTCAACATTATTTACTTTTCCAAGCTTTCATTAGGTAAGTTCAATAGTGCCTCCAAGAGGCACTGCATCCCCTCTTACAGCCCATCAATTCCTGTTCTTTTCGGCTTGCAGAAGGATTGTAACAACTCATAGCAATCATTTTAAGATATACTAAATAACCAGAGTCAACTTATTAGTTATCATTCATTTCTTTGGCAATGATTGTTAAGATACAGTATAGCAAGAATTATTACTTAAATTTCGGTGCTGTTTGTTAGTTTATATCGTTTTTTTCCATAGGATTAACTCTAAGAATTAAGGTATTTCCATAGTACTTGAAATATGAATTTAATTGTAGGAAGAATGGATATAACTTAGAGAAAATAAGTATTCAGGTTGAATGCTTGTCACATTGCCATACCCATAACTAAACTGCTCTTCAAAACTATTGCTAAAGTTCGAAATATTCTTTGGACATTGGTTTTTATGTGTGTAATTACCTGCAATAGGTGTTACATTGAATGCACACGTGATGTACCTTCCTCGCCACAAACCATCTTCTTGGCATTCCCAGACGAACTGCTCAGAGTTATCGTTACATGTAATATTCACTTGGTCTCCATTCTTGTAGCGTGGTTTAACAGCTTCAATATATGAGATCGAAGGAATGTTCGGCGGACTGCACGCTGTGAATTAAATAAATGTAAATTTGCCATTTAACTGATAGGCCGTACATACCATTTTTTGCAATTTTTAAGCAATTAGGGGCCAAAACGTGTTATAAATACATACATACATACACACAAACACCACACACATATATATATATACACACATATATGTATATAATTATATAATTTATATAATAATAATAACTTATGAAGAATAATAAATAAGCCGTTAATTACACATTGTTATGTCCGCATAATTTTGAAAGCACATTCCAATTTCAAGATAAAAGTGAAATAAAAATCATATCTGTGAAAAAGGAAGCCCGCAAGAAATATTTTATTGTTTTTCTCTAATACTGCTCTGTAGAGATTTACAAAGTGGCCCACTACTCCATGCGGACCCTTCTTATAGAATGATGCCATTATTATCCCGCCTTCAACTTGGCGCTCAATCATTTGATAAATAACTTCCTGCATGGTACCCGTTTACTGCACGTGGTTGGAGAGTGGGGTATGTAGATAAACGCCTTCCCAAAGAACCCAAGAGCTGTGGTGGTTTCGAACTCCAAACCTCTTGGTTGATAGTCCGAAGTCGTATTCACTCAGCCACAACACCTCTGTGTGTAGGTTCGTAAGTGTGTGTGTATGCCTCGGTGTGTGTGCATAATATTTTCATATAAATAGTTTTATTTTCATGTAAGAACTTACCTGGGGCGGGGGAATCACACACTACATTCTGTCCTGTCCATAAGCCATCATCACATTCCAATGTAACCGGTTCTCCCCTTATATCACACGTGACATTCAATCTGTCCCCGGGCTTGTAGGATAGTCGAAAATTCCCAATGGTGGCATAGGGAGGCACTACCGGGGCATTGCAGGAGAGGACTGTTTTGGTAAAATTGTATAAGCATCAAAGTATATATGGCTGTAGAACATAATTATAAATCATTCATACAAAACATACAATCAAAAATCCACTGTAGTCATTAGCTAGTCGTCGCCCACGATTCAGACACATGTGCATTAAAGACAAATGGCGTATCAAGAGGCTCATCAATTAGATTGTTAGTTTTGTCTCCTTGGCATCAGTGTGTTTCTAGCGAAGGATAGGGTAATTCATTTAATATTAAATTGTTGATGGTTCGATTAACCAACGGATTATGACTTTAGTGGCTCCATGGTCAACTTATTTTATTTTACTTGAATGTCATTATCAATCCTTCTTTCCCCGAAGCCGTTTAACCCTGGAGTGACCTCCCCAAAACTTACGTTGACATTGCTTCCAACACGGTATTTAAATCCGCTATATAAACTTAAATTCACGTGCAATTTCCTTATCTCATCATCCTGCAGAGTCATATTTCCAAGAGGACGTTTTCAGAAGTGAGGAACACATGATGCAAGATACAATCATAATAGTCAATACCTCAATTATGATATAATGCAATATACTTGAAATGCATTGATAATATCAAAAGTCTGCTTATATACAGTGTCTGTTTCTGGGATCTCATTTTGTAAAGTATCCACTGCTTCCTGACAAGGTTTCACAATGTGCATAACATTTTAAACTGCTCTTGCTATTGAAGTGTTGATTCAACTACATTGCAATATATATATATATATATAAAATACTCTTGATTTTTTTTCATTTCCTTGTTAATGTTCAAAGCGATTAGTGCAACATATTGACGTGTTGGGATCGGTAATTATAATTTAGAAGGGAAGAGTAATGAAGAAACTTTGGAGAAAGTTATGCAGTTCAAATCACTGAGTATTTAATCATCACTTTGAGTTTACAGTCCGAAGTACATGAAGATTCGGATATAACAAGAGACGATAAATAAAAAAAAAATAGAAGTATCAGACTGAGATTGTGAAATAAATACTGGATGGACGTTTAAGTCTTGAAGTCAGCCAGTCTATAAGGATGAGTGTGGGTCTAGTATTATCGTCTATCTCTGTTATCAAGATATCTTATTTATATCATTAGTTTTGGGGGTGTAACAATTTAAGGTGGGAGTGATCTAAATTTGTTCTGATTGGTCTACAGGTAACTGTCTATCAAACTTTCTCTGGTATAAGGGGTGTGGTGATGCTCTGTGCAAGTGACTTGGGCTGGAAATGTGAGTCATACTTCTTAGAACTTTTGTTTCTTGAAGTTAGCTGACGTCACTGAGGGTTTGTCTGTTCTGGCCAATGTTTAGGATTTAAAGGGTATTGGGAGTTGTGGAATTCTTAGATGACATTGGGGGAGTTTGTAAACAAGTGAAAGTGAATGACTGAAAGGATAACATGAACTTAAATTCATACTACATAACAATATTATAGACCAATGAAAAATAGTGATATATATATTACAACTATTCATTTGCATGACAACATGGAAATCATCAAGGATGGATTACCTTTTGATGGTGATGGTGGAGGCACTGGGCAAGATACGTCTGGTCCGCTCCACAAGCCTTTATTATGACATTGCAGAGTAAAGCTAGATTGGTCGGCGTCGCAAGTCACAGTCACTCTGTCTCTGAATTGATAGTTCAAGCGAGGATCCTGGATTCTGGCGTGGTTCGGAACGTATGGTGTACTGCAGTTGAGGTGACCTGCCCATTGTAAAAGAAAACTTAAGTTACAACGCTGACAATGCGAACATAATCGAGGACTTTACTGGGGATCATAATAGTATCATTTTTTTTCACAAGACCATTCCTACATGCTTCTCTGCAACATTTCCCCCCCGAGATATCATAATTATCATTATATATATTATGTATATGTTTGCATTTTGTCGTAATTCCTTAATGCACTTCACTTGGAATAATAAATGTTTAAAGAGGAGTACAAATTGTGATTATGGTTATTTTCATATCACGAAATATAAACTGAAAGGTGCCAATTTTTGTGCATTTGCTATTGATATTTTTCCACCAAAGTGCCAATTTTGACATACTAAAGAAGTGCAGAGAAGCATGTCTTTGGAAGCTTGTGCATACTTAGGAGATGAAATAAAGACAAATGACTTTTATAGCAGATAAGGCAAATAAGGCATACGAACACATTGGCTGGAAAGAGATAACGCTCTTCTCTTCGTTGCGATTTCTTGCAACTCCGCCTGCTCATTGTTACGATAAGTGTACTAGAATCCAAGCTAAAACAGAAATAATATGCCCATTTTTTTTTACCGTATATTTATAATGAATTTGACGGTATTGCAAGTTATCCAAGTCTCAGATTGTACAATAAAACCCACTGGGATGTCATCTGCCACGTACTATAAACATATAGGCCTGCCAACGAAGCCGACCAGTTCATACTATTTGAAAGTTGAAAAAAGTCCCATGTTATAGAGCCAATGGAAATATATATATATATATATATTTTTTTTTTTTTTTTTGGAGGGGGGGGGGGCGAAAAGGAACAACAAGTCTACACAAGAAGTAAACATTATCCTCCTTCTTGTCACTAACTTATAATGTTAAAAAAGGTATCAAACGCAAAAACAAATCTAAATAGATGGTGGGACTCTATTATCCAATGGATATATTTTTATTATAGATGTATACATGTCGTAGCTAATTTTTTTTATTGAAAACCACTCATTTTAATTCAAGCGTTCAAACGAAAACCTGTACGAGAATATACGTATTGCGGATACTGTGAATGCTGCCTACATTTCAAATTGTGGCATAAATGTTGTTTAGACATGTTAGAGTTGTTGGAATCTTTATTATTATGGTATTCAATATCAAGTCAAACTGTTGCCTTCTATGTAAGGAGGCAGGGGCAGTCTTCGTTACATAGATTCGTGAATATGGGATGGATTGATTGGACTATTATCAAATTATACCTACACGAACTGCAAAGTATCGATAAGAGGGACGAGAGAACTCATGACATTTAACCTACTGGGGAGGACAAGAGGCACTATTCAGAAGAAGGCAGGTAGGGTTACGTGTGCGTGTGTTCATGTGGGTGTGCACATATATGTGAATGACTTGGTGTCACTGCGTCGGTGCCGTTTATTTGGTTGTGGCGATCATCTATGGTTTCAGAAATCGTGAGCAAACTTTGGATAACACGTCGTAACATTAGTTGTTACGTTATCATCTTTTTTCTCTAGTTTCAATAGCATAACAAATATTGCAGACAAGCTACGTTCTAAAGAAGCACATGATTTTAGTGTGATGAGTGCGAACAGCCAGTCAGTGCATCCCATGCTAGACTTTGAATTTCTCAGTCAAACGTCTCACCTTGTAAATTTCATCCGACGTTCACTTGGAATTTTCGTTGATAGTGATTCGAGTGTGCACCTCTGCCTGTGCTGTCGCTATCGAATATGTTAACGCACTGCGCCATGTCAGAGGGTACGTGGTACTTTCAAAACCAACACCCTTTTCCAGATTATATAGTATGCGATATTTTCTTGATACTCACTCTAAGTTCGCATCACTGAGTTCTGAATGCACTCGATTTTGTAAATACAGCTCTTGAATCATGGTTTCATCTATCGCACCCACACCCACTAACACACACCTGCACACACGCTCATATACACATATACACACATACATTAACTTCAAAGTAAAGTATGTATATTATAACGAATATAACAAAATGTGAAAAGTCGTCCTTGGCATATTAATGTATTTAGATGCAACTTAACTTAAAAGCTGGGTATCATTTTGCTTTTTGGAGTACTTTCTGCGCGTTTGACAATTGATAGACAGTAAATGTGTACAGGATGAATCTGTTTATCATTATCTCGAAATAAACTTAATTTATACATATCAGTAAGTTTACATGTATCGCACATATGGTAATACAACAACGCTATTGAAAGTACACATTTATGGGTTATGGGATTTAGGGAAAGGAGAAACACATCAGATACATATAACTAAGACAAAATGCATTAAATACGGAAACACATTAATGAAGAAATTGAATAAGCCCTCAACAAAAATGAGAAATGAGGCCAATGTGTTATGCATTTCAAAATGAAGACATAACAAGTTTCGGTAAAAAAATAAGTTTTATAGTTTGCTTGACTCTCTTAAGGAAAATAAACACTCTGATTTATCATGTACGTTTGACTGTTCAAGTTGGTTGTGCGCCGGTGCACAGAAAACGTTCTGGTTTACAATTTAATCAGCTAAAATATTAATAAATACATCATCGCTCCGAAGGGAAAACTGTGTGATGACCTGTGTAGATCTGTTACATGTATGTGGCAGGTACATAATATTGAAAAATTTGACATATATACAGTAGTACACCCAATTTCCAGGCTTTGCTTTTTCGCTCTCCTGAAAACTACTTACTTACTTACTAATACGTAATGATGCAAACGTCTCACCTGGTTTTTGGCATCCGAAGAATACTATTTTTGTCTCTGAAGTATACGTGCAGCTTCGGTGCCACTAAATTCTATAAGCATACCTAGATACGTTGGTCATACTGACCGAGCTGGGATATTTAAGTCAAGATCCAACCATTGTGCTACAGTTCTAGCATTGACAAGTACGTCGGATACTAGTAGAATTCCATGAACATGATGAACATGATAAATATATCCATGATTTTTCAATTGCCACTCTTAGCTTGACCTTGACGAAGCCTGCATATTGTTCAGGAATATCCCCAGGTTCATGGGGTTTATCATTTTCTAAAATATGTTCATTGGTTGCTGTTCTTGTTTATCACTGGGTTCTACAGAGATTCTGACTTTGCATATTTCTATTCAGTGTTTTTGTCTGTGTGTGTGTGTGTATTCATCAGTCTGTGATAATACATTTTACTAGTCAATGAAAATTAATATATATATATGTATTTCGGCATTTATTTGTGTCTATGTCACAAACATACTTTGTATTTGGTTGATTCGGTTTGATCTATTTATATTCCAAATTTAAAACTACATAGTGACAATGCTCGCAAGCACAAACACAACAAGATAAAGCAATGACATTGCATAGAATTGTACTGAAGACGGTAAGTGAAAAAATGCAGTGAAAGACTATGATTGTGTGATGCATTAATCATTAGTCCCTTAGATCGAATACGACCCCGACTATCAAATTTTTAATAAAAACATAAATTAAGTTCTTCGGGGAGACGTCACCAAATAAAACAGTGCCCTTATTATTGGCATTGCTCTTTAGAAAAAAAGAAGTTTATTTTGGAGCCTTAGACCTGTAGACCACGTGGCCCAGGCTAATATATTAGCGGCCTGGATCCGGCTTAAACATTTCAATATTTGGATTGGGTGTGCTGCCTTACATTGGGTAAAGAGAGAGAGAGAGAGAGAGGGGGGGGGGGGGTGGAAAGAAGCTTGCAAGTTGAATGTCACGCGTGAATGGGGGAGGGGTCCACATTTGTAAACTAAAAAAACCTTGCCAAGCTGCGGCTCGGCGCGGTTATCGCCCCCCCCCCCCCCACGTGATAGCATATTTACCCGAAATTGAACAAGATTCAGGAGCAAATTAGCCCTCCATGTTAACCAAACTTAGTCAATGTTATAGCCAGTACATTGCTTTAATTTATTTGATTCAATTTGAGTACTACATTGTCTTAATACAGACCCCACCATGGATGAAAGATAAAAACACCCCAAGGTGATTATTGCCCCACCAACGTTTAAAGGTATACCAAATACCAACTTAAAATTGAAATGAATAACGAATTTGACGGAGCAGAGAAGAAGGGGGGGGAGATAAAATATAATATTTATTACTTTATTTTTTCCCGTATGCCAATAGATAACCTTCGCATGCGTTGACTTGGGAACAGGGGAGCCCACCAAATTAAAAAAACAACAACAAACACAGCAGCAGCCTTGTGATTTGGTGGTGAAAGGGCAGGAGACTGAACATTCTAAAATTAACAGAAAAGGACGACATGGGCAAAAGTAATTATTGCAGTAACATATATGTTGATTGAAACGTCTCACCTGGTTTGTGGTATCCGAGGAATGCTATATAATTGGTTGTCAATGAAGCATACGTGCAGATGCCATATTTCGTAAGCGCAATTAGTCGCTTTGGTCATACTGAACGCGCTGGCATATTGAAACAGGGCTTCATCAACAGTGATTTCCAAACGACATTTACGATGAAAGTTCAAAAGATGCTCGGCTAAAAAGCAAACAGGTTTTCAGTTTCAACTCTCACTTCCAGCTTTATTTTCAAAATTCATGAAAATTGAAAATAGATCACGAAAAACTTTACTGTCAGGTTAGAAAACTCAAGTAGACCTACAATATTATATGATCACAGCCACATGAAAGAAATTAGGTTGCTTTTTAACAGACATTTCTAAGGATCCAATGGGCAATTTGTTACCAATTACCAATTTTACCGGATATTACCGGTAATATCACCCGGAAATTTGAGTAACTCCAAATGTTACCGTTATTACCACTCTATTACCGAAATTACAATTCCTGATGCTACTTGTTATTGTTATCACCCTGATGAAACCGACAATTACCTAGTTACAACAGGGTGATGATGGGTAATAAGGGTATTGTTGAATGACTTTGATTGGTTATAACATTGCACACTTTAGTAATAACAGCAATCTTACAGCAATCCCAGCGATATTTTCAAAGTCCAAAAAATTACTGTTATCATCCCGATGAAACCCATATTACTTACCGAGTTACAACTGGGTGATGAGGGGTAATATGGTAATGATGAATGGCTTGATTTGTTGTAACCTTGTAAACTTGAGTAATAATAATCTTACAGCAATCCCAGCGAAATCTTCAATTCCAAAAAAAATATTGTTATCACCCTGATGAAACCGACATTTTACCAAGTTACAACAGGTCGATAAGGGGTAATGGGTAATGTTGAAACGCTTCCATTCGCAGAGAGTTAAGTATCAGGATCTGGTTCTTATCTGGGATATCTGGGTCCCATATGGGCCCACATGAAACCCAGATGAAACAAATTTACTTGAACCAACATGGGGCCCAGATAGGACCCAGATGGAAACGAGACCTCCAACCCATGCGGAACCCATTAATATTGGGTAGATGAAGTAATATCAGATGGTAATATCAGGATAATGCTGGGAATATTAGTTTTTCATGAATATTCATTACTACACTACAAATTTTTGATTTTTTAAAAGCTAATATTGCTCTAATAATTAATGTGTCTATGTTTATGCAATGATTCCACCCAAATAAGTTTATATATCATATTATTCACAATCATGACATTTAATTTTAGAAAAATGTTTTAGTGTTAAATAATTGTTAACCATAATTTGTCAAGTGTTGTAAACTCGCTCAATATACACAAGTCAATGACAGGACTCGGTGGATAGGTGTAGGATAGGATTAGGATGTAAAATTTTAGGACAGGATAAGATGATATGGCTTAGAGTAAGGAGTTGTAAAAATGTGCTTCAATTACTAATTTTTTTTTTGATGACCCCACATTAATTGGGTAAACAGAGTAATATCAGGTGGTAATATCATGAACATTCTTGAAATATTAGTAACATCATACTGGTTATTGGGTAAATGGAGTAATATCAGGTGGTAATATCATGGAAATGCTAAAAATATTAGTTACATCATACTGAGAAATAGTGTGTAAATGGAGTAATATCAGGTTCAGGTAATAACAGGGAAAGATTGGTCAACAGTTTCCCTGTTATTACCCACTGTTGTTACCGTAGTAATATTCATGTTATTACCTGTTACAACCCGGGTAATATCAGGTAAAATGCCCAGTGGGGAGGGACTATGTATTTTTACGACGAATTTCAAAAGCAAGTGCAGATTTTCCATGTGCATACTTCCCTAAGGTCAATCAAGCATAATAGGTAATGTTAACAATGTTATGAATTTTTTCAAACGCCGATACTATTTCTTTTTGTCTTTGACGAAACCAAAAGAGAAACAGGTAGAGTGAAATATTTACATTCGAAGTGTAATTTTAAATATTATGATTAAATTCAACCATAAAATTACAAAGAATAAGCATGTCAAATAAAGTGAATTCGAGCATTAGCTTAGTTTAGTTTATAACATCACACACTTCGTCCTCACAAAACGTGAGGACACACACACACACACACATATATATATATATATATAAACACACACACATCAAACAAAGGAGGAAGGGCAGTGATATGGCTTACGAGAATGTAGTTTGAAAGCCTCAACTGACAGTGGCTTATATACACGATCAGCACTTTTTACCAATGAGGTAAAAATTATTGTTTTTATTTCATTTATTGCAGTGTGGCGAATATGTTTCAGCCAGTTTGATACATTAGGCATCATTGCATTTCTGAATTAATAAAGCGGCAATTGGTGACGTAACGATCCCACTCTTAGAGGATATGAATTGCAACTTTAGCATCTACGCCAAAGGAATATGGATCTCCAATATTTAAGAAAAGTAATTGCCCCCCCCCCCCCCCACACACACACATCGTGGAAGTTTTTGACAAGAAAAAAAGAAAAGAAAACTAGACTTCATTGATTGGATAGTCATCTATTTGGGGTAGATTTACATAATCGGCTCAAATATCCCAAATTGTTTTATATGGCAGTTATTATTAAATTCCATTCGTGTGAAGTTCATATTATTTCAATAATGCAAACGTCTCACTTGGTTTATGGCATTTGATAAAAATGTTGGAATCTGTTTGACAGTGAAGTGAACGTGCAGCTTTGAGTTGTCCGCAATCCTGTAAGCGCAAGTGGTCACTTTGGTCAGACTGTTTGAGCAGGGATGTACATATGTATTAATGATTTGCTTCACAGTTTTATATTTACAAGAAATTTAGAAACATATATATGAAGTTGATGTGATGTCTTCGAAGGGCTGCGGATGTTACTGTTATATTTTCCCTCAAAACGAATTCTCCCAGTTCCAATTTTTAGCAAAATAGTCATTGGCGAAAGATCCAATGTGCATGGACGCTCCTTAATGTGGAACAGTCTCGGTGAATACACCAACAATTGTAACTCTGTTGAGTCCACAAAAAGTCCAACAAAGTTCTTAAAACCATACTATCGACGTATTCATTCTTCATGCGTCTTGTGCAATGTAGTGTATTCGACACTTATACAGTCGAATTACCTTTATAATCATCAGTCAAGGGAGCTGGTAATGTTGTGTCCATCATGCTTGCTAGGGTATCGTCAATGCATTAAATACATTACTTTTCCAATATTTTTTTTAATTTCCAGATTGATTAATACAAATATATAAGCATACTGTAGAATAATTGCATGTTCCCATTTTAGAGCAGAGAGAATAAGATTTACATGAAATTAGTCATCAAATCTTTTAGGGGTGGGGTTATTAGTTTTATGACTGTTATATTCAGGTTGTGAGCCGTCCATGCTCGAGCCTAGGGTACACAGCAAAAACTGTGGTGTTATCCTGTGTACATTGACGACCACACACGTTAATTTACTCCGGTGTTAAATTGACAGTGTTATTACTACACCTTTGGTTGTTACATTCACGCTATTTGGTGCTATGTTCAATCTATAGGGTGTAATTTTAACACCTCATGGTGTAGTCCTCTATATACAACTGGTGTCAGTTTTAACACCACAGTTTTACAGTGTACCTTGTCAAAAGTCAGAACCGCGTCTTTCGCGCGGGAATTCCACAAGCAGCCGCTCATTACAAGTTCTCACACTTAATCAATGACAAATCATGGTAAAAATAATTTGACAAAATGAAAACACCCTTGGTGTTCGAAACAAAAACAAAGATGTTGGTATAATCTTTAACGTCTCACTTGATTTGTGGCATGCGATGAAAGCTTGATATCTTTGTGACACTGAACGATACGTGCAGTTTTGCTTGGCTATATTGTATTACACCATGTAAACGCAATTGAACACTTCGGTCACACTGATCTTGGTGTCAATCCTTATAATACAGCAGGGTTGTATCATCCCCTCAAAATAGATTCTCTGCGATTTTTCTTGTTTGACTGCGCTTTCGCTGACTTTTTATTTGTATGTCTCGCGAAAATTTTGAGTTCAACTTTGCGACCCCCGTGTACGAGGTTTCGACAACCTTTCGCAAGTGCATGCAAACTCAAAAATTGCCCAAGAGCACGAATTCGTGCTTAACTCCGATGCAATTCAGCGTTTTAAAGAATAAATCATTATTTCACCTTTGACTGATTTAACTCTAAATTTTATCTTGATTACGATCAGAATAAATAACCCGACAATTCCCATTAAAAAAAAATCGAAAAACATAGAGACATGATAAATTTGGAAAAACAATTGAATACATAAGAAAATAATCGTCAAATGGATTTTTTTAAGTACATCAAATCACAATCTGATAGAGTCAGTAAGTAATAATAAATAAGGGTTCTTATTAAGTTAGACAGAACAAACTTTGACGCATAAATTCCCATAATTAATTAACAATGAAAATTCTCTAGGTATCAGATTTTAGATTTTTTTTACGTTATGCCATGGGTAGCGCGAGTGCCACTATCCTATGCCGAGATCATTAGGGGTGGGGCAGAATCAGCCCACATCCTGTCTTCCAAGGCGTCGGAATAGCTCAGTGTTTTAGATGGTTAAGACTACAACCTAATAAGTATTATTTTTTCTTTGCAATTTGACAATTATATTGGTGAATGAAGACTAAATAAAAATGCCATATACCTCTTATTGAACTTTGGCAAACTTGTCAACGATGTCCGCTTATTACGTACATACCACATGCGATGCATTATCAGAATTTGTCAAGTAGGTATAGGATAACATTCCAGAGGATCCGTGTAAAAGTGTAGGATATACTGTCCTTCTTCCAGTAAATGTAGATCACTCAGATGTATCTTCAGTGTATCGAAAATAGTGTGAAACTTTATAGGAGCCCCAATGACAAAATAGTAGGCAGGAACATTGCGATTATGTTTTTTTTTTTTTTTTTTTTTTTTTTTTTTTTTTGGGGGGGGGGTGAAATTTGATCATGATAGCTAATCAAAGATGAAATGGAAATAATGCTTCCTTAAAAAAAGTAGGATGGGTAAATATTGTGAAATTCAATACATTACCCTTCCATCGGCAGTTTTCAAGATCAATAAGTTTACTTTTACCAAGCTTAATATCAATTCAAATGAAATCATTTGTCACTGGTCCCTGTAATATCTATACAACGTGTGTAAACGACGGGTTACTTTTAACACTCACTTTTGGTGCCGCCACTTTCCAAGAATGGATGTCGAGTTCTTCTCTCTTTTCACTAATTTTTGGTGTCGGTTCTTTACCATTATCGATTTTTCCTGTGCGGAGTCTATTATTATACAAGAGAGAAAAATACACACAATAAACCAAAAAGGAATAAACACCCCCCCCCCCCCGAAGTTAAAAAAACACACACACACACACAAACCACCACCAAAAATATGCATGACATTGGGCTCATATTTGGTGCCGCCACTTTCCAAGAATGGTTGTCGAGATTTCCTCTTTTTAACGCATTTCATTGTATCGGTTCTTTACCATTATAAATTTTCTTGTGCGGAGTTTATTATTATACAAGAGAGAGAGAAAAAAAAAACACAAAAAACAAAAACAAATAATCACTCCTCCCCCGAAAAAAACCCCAGCACACACACAAAAAACCGCCTCAAAAATGCATGAGATTGGGTTACGCACGCTATATGTGATTGTACAAAACAGACTTCGCTTCCTCCCTTCTAGAGTTGCAATATACATGATAAGAAGACAAAGATGGTACTTGAATAGTATTTAGTTGGGATTTCTCGAAGACTTGCCAGTAGGGATAGTCAAGCCCGAACCCACAAAGGCAACACATTCGTCATGCACGTAGCAGTGGCAGACAGGCAATGTGCATTCGAATGGACCTTAGATTTAGATACGTAGAGCAATGTAGGATGCTCTCTTCTTATACCAAAAGGATTTTTGTGATCGGATGTCAAAATTATAATTTTTTTGTGTTAACTTATCAGTACAGACATTCGCAGTCGCCTGAATAACTGGCCTGTTTCCATGGTAAAACGGTTAATGCTTTAGTGCTCAGAGCTAAATACCTAAGTTTTATTCTGAACATATATATTTCTTAAACGTTGACAACTTCTTTTAATGGTAAGGCAGCTGCAGGGAACTTTGATATTTTTAAGCTGTTCAACTAATATCATCCAACTCGATTTTCACACATCTAAATTGATGTCGGTTTACTAAGTAGTGAACATTTTATTTTAAGTGTGTCGAGCAATGCAAATATTTATTTCATTGTTATACGTCTCACCTGGTTTGTGGCATCCGACGACTGCTTAGTATATAATTTGTGATTGTAGAATACGAGCAGATATTGGAGTTTCAGCAATTATTTAAGCGCAGCGCTCCACTATGGTCATAATGACCGTGCCGCTAATTTGAGACGTGAAATGTTACAGTAACTCGACTTCATACATGTCATATGTTCGCTTGGGTAAGCAATGCATTGCAATTAATCCAGTCTAAATGAAATAGTACAGTTTGCCCCAACCGCAATTTGAAAGATTGACTTGATTTGAACATTGTTTTACTAACTGTTATCATCAAAATTATAATATCATTTGCTAGTAGAAAATATAATGACCTACACTTTATTTTAGTTTTAAGACAAGATAATTGAAATTTATTGCTTTTATCTCGAAATCCTCACTGAATGGCCCTATGTCATTTGTAAATGTATATTTCCTTATAAAAAATTATACAGTTTGTATTATTGCATAAAGATAATATATTAATAAATGTTTGTCATATAAACCGCACGAACGAATAATATTTCATCCATGGTGACGTCGCCAATGCAATCGGAATAACATGTCAGATGATACCAAAAGTTAAGCCTTAATAACGTAACTGAATGTATATTAAAACGTCATTTAGTTTGTAAAGGCTATAACCAGATAACTACAAGAAATCGAAACATGCGACGTTTAAACTGCCGCCCTTTGTACATGACTACTTGCTGAATAGTCATGATAGTGTGTGTATGTGATGTGTGTAAACTCGTTTTCTTACTTCTTAAGTAAATTTGTATGGTTTTTGTTTATATTTTCTGAATATAAAAAAATACTAAAATATACTTTTCAAAACATCGAAAGATTAAATTTCTGTAGTGCATATAAATGATCGAAGGTAAATTCAGTATTAAACTATGTCCTCGCAGAATAAGCATTACAAGTATAACTATACTACAAACACCGGTAGGAAGTTATTCCTCAAGAAGCTGTGTGCGCTATGAACGCCTAGCTTAGCCGGGTAATATAGGAGCGCCTTGAGCACCTCACAAGGTGGATATGTGCGCAATATAAATACCCTATATTATTAAACCGTAATTGTGAAATAAATTGCCCCCTAAAAAAATATGGCCGACGAGTAGATCTACTTCACAAGGCCCAATCCTTCTCCTGTATATTCATAGCCTACACGGTAAACGGTTTGTAGCTGAGGTGCAAATATTAATAATAATGATAAAACACAGATGGATGTACCTATTTTTACACTACCCCTCTACTGTTAGTATAAAATCTACCCGACGACTTCTGGAAGATATGCCATACTTCCCTTCAAAAAATCAAATACCAATGTTTTTCCAATGTATTTCCGAGTAATGATAATTACGTTTTGTCCTAATCAGGTTGATGTACTTTCAGCGGCGTAACAGGGGTCGGTGGCAAGGGGGGGGGGGGGGGGGGGATGGGATCAAGAGCAAAAAAAATCCCGGTCATATCATAATAATAATAATAATAATAATAATAATAAACAGTTCTTGTATAGCGCATATCACAATTATAAATAATGTCTCTATGCGCTTCCAAAGGACTTGGATATTATTGCTCCAGCTGTAGCTTGGCAGCCGTAATAACTAAGATTACAGCGCACACGCATTTCAAGGAATAAATTCCTGCCAGGTACCCATTCACCTCACCTGGGTTGAGTGCAGCAGTATGTGGATACATTTCTTGCCGAAGGAAATTACGCCATGGCGGGGATTCGAACCCATGACCCTCTGTTTCAAAGTCCGGAGACTAATCCACTGGGCCACAACGCTCCATTGGTATGAACAGCCGTAATGCTGTAATGAGGCGACTATTTTGAGAGGGCCAGATATTGCGTATCGGGCAGAATTTATCTTTGAAAAAAAAGTTGCGAGAGAGCGAAGCGAGCGAGCACAAATTTTGACATATTTAATACAAAATCCAATTTTGTGATAGATTTTGATATGATATCAGAAAAAACATATTTCAGTCTTTTCTCTTTCCATTCCTTTTTTGTGGTCTGTACGAAACTGTGAACATGATTATTTGCGGCAGTAGCGTGAAGAGTAAAAAAAAATGAGGGGGGCAGTATCACACATGTGCTAAACAGCTGCTTAATTTAAGTCCCGAATGAGCGAAGCGAGCGAGAAAAAAAATCACCTCTTCATGAGAATCTAACTTTGAGATATATTTTTGGAATTATATTCAGTAAATAAAATGATATCGTACACTTTTCCTTTGCTTTTCTCTCCTCCTTTTTTTGGGAAGGGATCTTGTTTGTAGAACGTTTTGCGGCCAATGGCCCAACCCTTCCATACTCATACACGGCAGGGCTATGCGTTTGGGGTCCGGGGCGGAGCCCCCGGAACTTTTTGATATCAAAGCCATTTACACCTCGCAGATTGCCGCTATTTTAATCAAATCGCTGGTACATACAGAATATAGCTTTTACACAACACATTTATTCAACCCACAAATATATTTGGGGGGGGGGGCAAAACATAGCAATGTGGGAAAATTTACATCCTACATCCACTGCATGTTGGTCCTACTCTTTTTATTTGTCATTATTTTAAAAGTCGCCATTGTGCAAAGTGAGCTGGAAAAAAAATGCCTATCGAAATTACATTCTAAATAATATTTGTTCATTATATTCAGCAAATAACACATTTCACATTACATTGTTTCCATCCATTTCATTATACGTTGTCTCCTATAATTTCTTTATTCCCCCCCCCCCCCCGCTTGTACGCCAGTGATTGAACGTCATTGAACGGGGGCGTTATAGAGCCATTTGATGGTAATAGATGAAGAGCCCCTACTGCGTGGGGTCCGGGGCATAGCCCCGGTAGCTTAATTGCATAAAATCTAGCAAGCTTATACAATGTTGTATGCAATCCATCTTTCCTCCCGCTCTTTATTTTCAATCCTCGGCAGCCCGGTAATAATTTTTTTTGTCTTGTGCCTTTTTTTGCTTTCTAATTTAACTTTTGACTTATTCTATTCTACCTTCGTTTACCGCTATTGTTTGCCATTTTGTCATCTTTTAATTTATTTCCAATCTTGCTATTGCATTACATAAGCCTATTTCGGAATGATTTGTTCTTTGTCAAATGTTGTTCTTTCGTACCTTTTCCCGTTTTGTTTTCCTTTTCCATCAAAAAGATAATTATTTTCACTTTTCCCTTCCCCTTTCCTTTTCCTCCTTTCCTTTTTTTCTCCTTTCCTCCCCCTTTCCCTTTCTTTCTCCCTCTTTTTTTCCCCCGTTTTTTTTCCCCGATGAAATCTGCAAGGGGGCAGCTTGCCCCCTGCCCCCCAGCCTGTTACGCCAATGTGCACTATTACAAGGTGATTATGCTGCGTTCTGATAAAGTGCTAGGCGTTGTTTAAGTACAGTGATAGTTGTCAAACATATTGTAGACGGTCAACATAGAAATTTAAAATGAAAATACGTTAAAAACGTCTCACCTAGTTTGTGGCATCCGATACAATACATTTGTATTAATATTAAATCAGGCCATCAAATTAATTCCGAAACTCATAAGCGCAGTTCCGCACTTTGGTCATACTGGCTGAGCTGCCTTAAACGAAAATTTCCTCTCGGTATATTCCCAAATTGTCCGTGGATATGTGGAAGCGGTCAACATTTCTTCTATTCGTTTATGGTTAAAGGCAGGCAGCTACAGTATGTTTTCATATGAGCAATGTGTAATTTTTTTCACTTTGTGTTTACCTCGTTTTTATTCAAAAAGTTCGTTTCAGTGATGGGACTTTTAAAGCATTTTGTATTATGAACTAATCGTTTGGAGATCGATGATGCAACTGGACTGATAATCAGTCAGACGAATAACCGAGGCTTATTTCATTTGTTGATCTGAAAAAAAGCTATACATTCTAATATCGAATGATGTGGTAAATTGGCAAACGATATATATTTAGAAAAAACAAAATGGAAAAACAAAACATTTAGAACACCATTAAGTCGCGGGCATTTTCGGTTGTCGAATCAGTCATTTTCTTTTTCAAATTCGAATCAACTACAATTCATCATTTCAATCCGATTCTTGTGAGACATACTATGCACATAATTTTGAGAGCCAGCTAATATTACGTGCCAAATTTTATTGTTAAAGAGTTGAAGTAGGTATCATATGCTTTGATCTGTCTCCTGCTACCCTCCAACAAACACTACAATGTCAGCGTAAGAGTACTTGTCATTCAAATAAAGAGGAGTAATACAAAAATACACTCTTCAATGTACTGGGATGATTATTGCCAAAGATTCAAGTACTTCCGGTCATTTCTTTGGCGGGAAATTCTTATAATGCACAATAAACATTAGTAACGTCGAATTCGATTTCTTGACTTTGTTTAATTTCAATTTAGCAATTGTGTGCGTCGCCAAAATAGTTGGTGTTCTAGAAACATAATGATAAAAGAAACCCGTGTAGCAAAACGCTTAACGTTATGTTACTGATTGTGTAAAATAAAATGCACGCACTAAGGAAAACATTTGTTAATTAAAATGGAACTTAAGTGAACTAATGGCTATGGAAATACACTGTAACAAAAATATACTAAAACTTTTTTTCTTAAAATTTGCAGAAAATAACTTCCTCCCAATTTTGTTAATGACGTTGTATATCGTTACATGGGCGGGGGGGGGGGGGGGGGGGGGGTGTGCATACCATAATTTGGTTTACATTTGTAACAAGTCAATGATTAGAATCGTTATTCATGTTCGTTTTTGTTTATCAAACGTGTTTCTACTTACTACTATTTCCTTATTCATATTACCACGTTCTTAAAACAAAGAATAAAAAGCCCGGATGAAGTGCTTACGAAATATGTAGTTGTTATTATCAACATCTTCTCCCTCTATACACTTATACGTGATGATGAAGTTCAGATGTTATTTCCTTATTCTTATTACGATGTACTATTGTGAGTATTTCGCCTGTGTTTTCAGGCGAAATGTACGAGAGTTCAGTCGCATTAATATTTGGAATATGGTCGTTAGCTGTTGCCCAAATGAAGAATATCTAGTTGACTATTTTTTGATACCGAATGCCATTTTTTTGGAGGGAAAATATTTAATGTGACATTCACTATCATCAACAACTATTCAAATGATATCAATTAGTTTTATCTAATTTCTCATAAATTTGCACTCCTAGTCACATGTCTCATTCCCATATACTCAAAGTCGATGTGTCTTATTTCCCTTGTATTTACTTCCACATATTTTTTATCCAGAATGATTCCTCTGATAACTAGAGGATTATCATGGTTATTAACATTCTTCTTGTAATATTTTTACAATGCTTGTGTAAAGTATTCATAAGTTGAGAAACCTATAACCTGGACTGAGGCATCTGATTCGTAATATATTTATGTATATATTATATAACAGTTGCTTAGGTAAATCAAACTGCCAAACGTTTGCTGTGAACAATGATTTATGTATGCGAGCTGCTATGCCTATGCTCATCCCACGAGTTGATATCTACGAATACAAGCTGACGAAAAATGCTCTTGGGCTTCAGGTAACCAGACCAGTCGGATCAAAAAATCAGGAACAGTCTACTCCATTAGCGTCGTAGAGATTCCCCTTAATCATGTTTTTAAGCTATCTCTCTCATTAACTCGTTATAAATCTATATAATATTTTATGTTAAACATGTTATCTTAAATGGAAAATGAACGGCCTAGTATCCTTAACAGCCCCACTTCAATATTTAGAGGCTGAAACTTTTATTTGGATGTATGATGTGTTTGGGGGTTTCGAAACAAAAAATAATAAAATGGGAATATATACAACTAACGAAGGTCTAATTAAGACATCATTAAAAAAGAGCTCAAGTTTAAACAAATTTTACACATACCTCATTTAAGGATGAATTTTGAGTTCTAATGAATTTAAACCTATTAAATCTCGTTATCTTGTCCGATTGTAACTGAGTCAAAGGTTTATCACATTGTCTAATCAATTTCTAATGATTTGATGGTCTTGATGGTCATCTGACCATCAAATCATTAAACTTTGACTAATAATCATAGTAAAAGTCTACGTTAAAGTTTTGATTAAATTAAGCTGGCGTATTCATATAGGTTTCACAAGTTAAGCTTTCTGAATCCTCACTGACTAAAAATTCATAATGCTTCAAATATGGAAGCAATCGAGTACAATTTGGTTGATCGAAAATGCTGAAATTGACGAACACAACGCCTCATATTGAATCAGGAGTGGCATGTAGTAGTAAATGCAAAGTAATAAAAGCTAGTAACACAAATCGTTTCGATAATTGGTACATCATTCTGAGCTCCCCAAATTATTCATGTATGAATAATGTATCAAAGAAATATTTTTTGTAATGGGAACTTCACTGTATGATAAACTATGATCTCATGTGGCGCCAATTCTAAATTGAGGATGGATATAACAGCGGCAGAGAGATTAATGTTCACGACCTTTTGTATGTATGAACAAGACAATCATATCGTAGTATATACAAATGACGTAATTAATAGTTGCTTTTGATTCGAATTAATGGATTATCTTTCGTCAAAATCCACATAACGTCTCACCTGGTTTATGGCATACGAGGAATGCTTGGTATTGGTATGACGATGAGTGATACGTGTATTTTTAATGATTCGCAAATTATTTAGTACAGTTATACACATACGTCATACCGGTCGAGCTGGTATACGCTTGATAACCAATTGCTCCATTAAACCAAGCTGACTTCTAATATTTCCCAGGATTCAACCAAATGAGAAGCCCAATTGGACGGTGTCCACCAATAATGGTACAGTTTACATCTCCCTGCAATTACCGTCAAATACAGACTCCTTGTTTTGGGAATTGGAGGCTATCAAAATTTAATATTGACGACAGTTTTGGGGATGGTCATGATGTCAACAGACCTACCACAGAATAATCGCTAATGTACATGTAAGTATGCTTCCACGCAATCTTTGTGGAGACAAACAGAATTGCCAACACATAGACGTCATCGCTAAGGGAACCAAATCAGGGATGATATGGGGAAAGATGGATATTAAATCGAAACTGTCGCATGCCTATGGATAGGGTAATGTTTTTTAGGGAATCTGGAAATGAATGCGTGCTGTCTACGACTAAACCCAGGAGAGACAAGTAATCTAAGAATTTGCAAATATGTTTTTAAATAAACATTACCCACCATCTTTTTTCATCTTGATTGCTGTTATGTAACACAAGATTATTTACAAGTTTGTGATAATGATTTATTCCTAATGCTTATCAAATTGTGAACTCTGTGATCCATATTTGGTTGAGGCGATGTGCAACGGTAGACAACAGATACACTAAAAGGAAGATATCCACACGATGAGCATGATGAATCATCATCGTGGATTTTGTTGTATCAAGACATAACCCTTGCAACATTGCATGCTGTAGAAAAGCACTCTGTTATTAAGTACCACTGTTGCGTTGATAATGTTGAATGTATAGATCATACTCCCCTGGTCAAGAAAACACAGGTTTTGCTACGAAAAAGAAGAAGAATACACTAATGACGTATTAGACAGGATGTGATCACGCTTATGATTTTATGTTACTTGGTTCTAGGACTCTCGTTATTTAAGTGCAATGGGTGCTCCATAAAGGTAGGGTGTTCAGTACCCAAAGTAACCAAAAAGTGTAGCAATCTTGGAGCTATTTTGTTTTTATTATGATGTACATGTATCTATGTCAAATTAAGTGTCTAGTTTGTTTCAGTATAGATACTGATCAGTATCAACTTTGGAACTTATGGTTTATTTAGGAAATATCTCACAGGTCTAGCACAAGGAAGGTAGTACACTCATTTATTGCGTTCCCTTTGGATTTAAGTAATGCTCTTCATTTCAAAATCATAGTCGACAGGAACAGCAACTGGGAGCCATCCATTAATATCCTGCCCCCAAGCAAACTCGTGGGCGAATATACACCTGAATCTAACTCAGCCATATTGCGATAAAAGAGGACATATACATACATAAATAAATAAATAAAACTTTTATACCAAGACAGCGCGCTGTAGCGTATAACAACCCCGTGACATTCCGGTTTGGTTACAGGTGGCACGCATTTCCCTGAATTACTACTGGAAGTCAAGTTTTATATATTCAAATGATGTTCTTCTGGTAAAAAAAAGGCCAAACTCTTCAAATAAATTTCACATGATATATGTAATCTTAATTTCAACGTTGACTTGTGATCCACCGACACGTCTCACCTGGTTTGTTGCATCCGACGAATGCTTGCAACGTGGTTGACCATGAATCATACGTGCATTTTTAGTTGTCTGCAATGTTATAAGCGCAATTGTGCACCCATGTCATGGTGAATGTGCTGCCATACCTGTAGACTTCCCACCAATTAAGGTTCTCGAATCGAAACATAGGCCATTTTCTAAAAGTTATACAGGTTCAATGAGGAAAGCCATAAAGAATGATACAAATTGTGGCCAATAGAACAGGTAGCTCCAAGTGCCTCCAGCGAGTTTTTACTTTAATCTCATAATTATGGCATTTCATGATTTGTATCATACCTCGTTGTCAACGGATGCTGCTAAAAAAAGAAACATCCATCTAGATTGATACGTAGGGCATTAATCAAATTTGCATGATGTAAACTATTAAATACGTTTCAGATCATGTAGAGTATTCATACAAATCATTGTACCTATTGAATGTAATACAATTCAGATGATGATTTTAGGTGTATCCATTGACACAGGTGACAAGGCTATTCATCCAATTTAACATCAGTTATGCCACTATGATGAACATTAAGAAGGAGACATGGCAGACGGTGACAGCGAGACGGGTACTTTGGAATTTTGCGATTACAAAACTTATCTAATACAACAACAAATTAATATCAACAAAAACTGCAACTGAACGGCAGTTAAAATAAAGTTTTGTTTAGTCTCATTCTCAACAACAAAATATATCTTACAGTTTGTCGGAACTCGCTGCATTAATACTCGTTGAGATCTCCTCATTTCCTTAAATTCAACAAAAACATGTGAAATCTATAAATGATGACAATTTCTAAAAGGCTATGAAAAAAGGGGCAAAGATTTGTCAAAGCCCGCTGCCTTCTTTAATTTCATTTTGTATCATTTATTTTCGTAGACGAGTATTACCATACATTTATCCTGCACTAATATGTCTTGATGGTGTTCAAGCTCTTGGAAAGATAGTGCATATATCTATGTAATCTCGGGTTTGACCTAGAAACGCCTTACTACAAAATACGTCTAAACTGCTTTGTTATATCCGAGGAAAACTTGCATAATGTTTGACCGTAAACCATACGTGCAACTTTAGCAGTACACAGTACCAAAAGCGCAATTGTGTACGTCGGTCATACCGAAAGTTCTGCCATGTACAAAGACCTCCCATAATTAAGGGTTTCGAATCAAACATACCATGCTTTACGTCTTTCATGCTAGAAGCCAGAAGGCTTGAGACCAATGGACGATTAGAACAGGAAGCTCCAAATGCCTCCAGCGAGCTCCAATGCCATCTATACTCTCCTTGTATTTATACATTATTGGGTTTATGGCCGGTTATGGTATTTTATCTGTCAACCGTCAGGTAATTTGTAAGGCTGCATTCTCCTACAAAGTTCACTGCTTTGCGCTAACAATGGAACTACACCTTCAATATCAGTGTTGTGTCCGAGGCCGGCTTGTCCGAGGCCAAGGTCAGGGCCAAGGCCGGATCACCGAGGAACAAGAGCGGGACCAGTTCAAGGCCGGATCACCCAATGACAAGGACAAAGCAATTGCTGATTGCCTTATGACAAAACAAAAACAAGGCCAAGGACGACCAATCTATGACAAGGACGAGGCCAAGGCCGGAATTCACAAACGCACAGAGCGCGTTAAGTTGTTGTTATATTATGTGTAGGATGTTTGCCGAAGCAGTTCCTTTTGGAAGCACTAAAATCTTATTTATATATTATTGATTGATAAATAAATAGTTTATTTAATTATTCGAACCTAATTAGACTTGCAAAGTACAAACATATTCAGTAATATGTGTTTTATATCATTTACATCATTTGAATATGCCCTTAATTACTTTTTTTTATTCATTTTTATTCCTACTTTACAGTATGTTTATGTAAGTTAATTGCAATTAGCTTATTTTCCTTTATGTAGTGGCAGGGGGAGGTGGGGCACTTTCTTCCCCAACAAATTCCAAACGAAAAAAATTGTTCCTATTTTAGAAAGAAAATGTGCCCTTTGTGAGCTTGCAATTTTATCAAATCTGCGCATTTTCGTCCCTGCAGTTGATTTTTTTTATATTGTGAAAAATTTATAAGTATATAACAATAAAGAGGGAACACAATTTTGAGAATTTTATAATAATATTTAACGAACAGAATATGCCTAAAAGGGCATACCTCCTCTTACCAGGTAGTACCGTCGTGAAGGCAAAAAAAAGGCGCCTCTCCATTTTTTCCATGACACGACCCTATGTTCATGTTATTTTAAAGCGATAAAAAGTGCAAATTTAATTTTCGTGAGGGAATTTCTCGGCGACCACTTTTTATTCTCAAACAAACTCATTTCAAGGAGAAAATTATATATTTACATTATCATACACACTACAAATGATTAAAATTTGTAAATAGCGCCAGAATAGACCACAAAGCAAGTTTTATGACTTAAAAAAAAAACGCAATCGAGCTTTTAGGTGACATGATATATTTACATACAGTAATCAGAAATGGTTTGAAAATTACTTACATTACCATGAAATGCACAGCTACCTCGGGCAAGAAATATGATGGTTTGATGAATATACCTGTTTGCATCCGATTGCTCATTAGACGCATACGTGTCCTGATTAGCCTCATCTCCACCCCCCCCCCGAAAATACGCTGCACACCGCCCATGATTCATCACATACTACGAGTTATGAAATTTGAACGTTTATGCGTTTGTCAATTTGAGTGGGTGTGGGGGGTAGATAGTCTATTTGTGTTTTAGTTATTTCATTTAATTAATAATACATTTCATTTCATTTCATTTCATGTAATAAATCAATTTAATTTCATAATTTAATTAATAATTTCATTTCATTTGATATACATATTCATCATCAAATTCTATTTATTTTGAATTATTATACCATTAGAGCGTCAACCAGTATTATAAACGATTTAACTACGATATTTCTGTTTATTTCCTAGTCTTAAAATGGAAAACATTTGTCCTTTGCAATCATTCTTTTATTTACGGATGGGGTTGTGGTCTTGCACTGCAGACTCTCACTCCTCCCACACGTGATAATCATCATCCTTTTGCTAGGTTGTTTTATTTAATTATATTTAAGGGAGTTGAGCCTAGTATAATTTACATATTTAAAAATCATGCAAATAAACTTTCAAAAGAAAAAAAAATATTGATTTGAATATTTATCAAATACGTTTTAGGGCTCAACATGACAATTGTTAACCTTATTTTTTTTTGTATTTCGTATTTCTATTTATTTATATATTTGATTTGTAACTTTGTGTCTCACTGTAAGTGTCAATATAAGTGTTTGTAAAATTGAGAATGATCCAATATGATGGATTTTGATAAATAAATTTTGAAAACTGAAACTTGAAATTTAAATTATTTATCATTGAATTTTTGGAGGGGGGGGGGGGATGACAGTAGAGCCCCATTTCCACTGTGGCACTCCCTTGCCTTGAACTTCCACCCCTGTACCACATTGTTGTGTCTACAATTGCCAGAGATTGTTAGTTTAATATTTAATTTTTTCACAACCAATAAATCAAATTAAAAAAATATATAAAACCAAATGTTGTTTTAATTCATTTTCAAGACACCGAGAAAAGTTGAACGAAAATTTGGAAATGATAATACCAATTACAGATTAAAAAACTGTAATTACTAAAATGGTGCACGTGCAAAACTTTTTTTTTCAATACTAGATTTGCATGCGCGCATGTATTGCAAAGTCTTCGTCACGACATCAAGAACAAAAGAAGGGCGTACTCGACAATGGACTATCGCCCCCCCCCCCCATCTCTCTCTCTCAATAATATTTCATTTTTGAGAAACTAACAACAATCGGCATTTGCATTTCTCAATTTTCTCCCGGCCTCGACCGGGCCTCGACCGTTGGATGGCGTCCGAGGCCGAGAACGAGGAATAACCTCCATTCTCGAGGACGAGACCAGGACGAATGTGCAGACCCGAGGCCGTCCTCGAGACCCATAATACTGTTCATTATTTCCAGATTGGTGCTCTATGTGGAGACAGGTGAACCGTTTCTACCGAATATATTACTTATTTAGGAATTCGCAAGACAATAGGCAACGGCGATGAAGGAGATGCCGTCCAATATATACATCACATATCTACATACCTATTACATAATTTCAATTAACAAAAAAAAACCTTTTGTTTATTTTGTAATATTTTTCATTTGGATAATCTGAAAGTCATCATTTCACATCACATTGAAAGAAAATTTTCAAATATAAGTTGCGGGGAGGGTAAAAAAAAAGAAAAAAAAAATGTGGTGCCATACACAGTGTAAAGCGACTGACCGGCGTTTTTTTTAAATCTACAAATGTATAATTTGAACCTTCTGTATGACCGCAAGCAATGTTTTGCATGTATTGAAACTAGTAAGAATATTTTCATTCGAAAGAACTATCGAAAAGGAATCAATAACTTTTTTTCCATAAATTGACAATACAAACTTGACAGAAAGTATCATCCCTGTAATAATATTAAAAAGAAATCGTAAAATTGTAATGCGACTGACCGGGAACCCGCCAATATATGTATATTTCAGACCTAATGAGGACTGTGAAGTTTTTTTTTTCTATACGTCACGCTCTAAATAAAAACATTGGAGTCCACAAATTAGTCCATTGGAATGGCATCACGCCAGAACGAAAACAAATATTGTGATACACTAAAACTAAGTCTTCACTACGTCTTGGAAGAAAAATATAATGTGGATTGTACACAGCATCATCTATCAAATTCACAAAATTAAAGATTTCTATTGAGCATAAGACAAACTCCTATTTCCTTCTACTTTTCTTCGTGAACAGGCCATACATTCGATAACAAAATGCACATCCAGCCCGCCATGGTAACAACGACAATAGCAGATTTCACATTTCAAGCAACTTTCTCAACCAAACTGGAATCCTCATAGCTGGAACTCATGGGACTACGCCTCAAAATCTGGAGAGTCTTCCTGATAACGTCGTCAATGCCTTTCGGGGCTGTATTGGTAATCTGGAACTTAAAGAGATAGGTTATTCTCTTAGCATACGTTGTCCCCCGTTTAGGGAGATGCTGGGGCATATCCACAACAATGTAAAGCATCAGTGCCTCGAGCAGAGCCACCTCCTTCAAATGTATAGTCCAGACTGAGTGGATAAGAACAAGCAATATTAAAGAAAATTCCTTTTTGGGAGCAGAAAATATGAAGCACTCGCTCTCTTTCTTCGTGTGGCGAAAAATATCAATGTAAGCTTTTTATACGAGCTTAGTACTCCCCAACCTGTAACTACAAGTCTTTCAACAGACGTGAGCTCTACCTTCTGACATGATCTGAACAATGCAATGGATGTATTAAAATGTATTAAAGCGACATCATCTTTTTTCAATCCAGAATTAAAACTACACGGCAGATTGGAATAATAGCCAGCCATTATGATTACAGTTTTGTATAACGTCTCACCTCGTTTGTGACATCCGACAAAAGCGTGATAATAGTTTGACGTTGAACCATACATGCAGCTTCAGTGGTCCGCAATGCCATAAGCGCAACTCTGCACGTAGGTCATACGGATATCGCTGCTACTATATGTGAAGACTTTTAATTAGTCAACCTTTCTTAGTCAAAGCTGTTTGAAAATTTCCAAGGCTTCAACCTGAAGTCCAGGTAGACGGAGACCAACCGTATGAATATAACAGGTAAGTTTAATGGCTTTAGCTTCATCATACTCTCAATTTCGGAAAACTATTTATGACTCCAGTTTGATGTTGTGTATGCGTGTGTGTTTTTTCTGTCCCTATGCACTGCAAATATGCATAAACATTGGTTTTGTCAGAAGGACTTGTGTGCCATAACATAAAGTGATCATCAATATATAATTGTGACCAAAAAAGAGAAAGACTGTGGGCACATACGGTGATGATTTTCCGGCTTACATCGGAGTTTGCCTTATGTACAGTGTACCAGATAGCTTTGTAACCAAAGAATACCGTATATAGACCCCAAGTTCCCTCTGAGCCATTGTAAATAATAATAATAATGGTGATGATGTTGATAATAATAATACTAATGATATTAATAATAATAATAATAATAATGATAAAATAATGATAATAAAAAAAAACCTGATGTTCTGGCAAGCCGGGAGAATCACTTAGTTATAGACACGGTTTAGAATCCAATGAACCTGAAATAAACAGTTCAGTCATGGTGAGACAGTACCATAACATGGCGATTGGCTGTTCGATAACATCCATATGATATCACTGTTACCAATAAGTACGCATTTTACCTGAATTTCTGAATTTCAAAATAGATATATGTGTTTGCTTTGTTTTTATTCAGATATATTACCACTAAACTAAGTCATGTAATGCCTCTATTATAATTAACCAATGTCACCATACTCACCAGGATACGAAGTTTATTCACCTGATACCCTTTACCTATCCCTGAAAAGAACGATCTGTTTATATGAAACAATCAATCAATCACCATGCCCAACTGACAAATTAAAATAACTTCAATAAGAACATTGGAGCCATTTGGAACTACTGTTAATTTTTTTTTGCTTAATCCTCCAACCCTTGACACATTGGTCTTGACATATTACTAGGAAGAAAGAAAACGAGTATATTGACAACCATCTGCAAGGTTTCATAAACATTACAAAAAGTAAATCGTAGGTAAAAAAAGACGCTACAAGATTGCACTAGGGAGGAATACCTTGGCAATACATCTCCAGAAATGGGAACATGATGATTTAGAGTAACGAATGGATGCGTATAATTCATTTTTATCACTATTTTTTTCTCTCCAAAGTATGTTCATGTATTAAACAATGTTTATAACATTAGTTTTATGTTATTTTGTAATTTTCAGTAAGTGTGATCAAATGTTACCTTTAATAATTATTTACAATATACATTTTGTCGTGTAATGTTTTGTGATACATGTATGATTCGTTTGATATTGAATATATTGAAATAAAATAATTGTTTTAAAACAAAAACATGGTAAACCTGTATGTGGATAAGACAAGAGGAGCAGTATCACCATCACCCCATTGTAATACTTCCCCATACATGATACTATTAGGCCTAATCATTATTGTGAAGACGTTGCTTGCGCCACCTCTGCCCTTAACAAAAACTTTGGAGTACTCAGATCATCCCTTTGAAATGGCATCACGTAAGCACAAAAAAAAATAATGAATAAAATAGATCCACTAGGGTAGCAGAAACTATCAGGACTAAGGCTTGATAACTTAAGATCCCATCTTTCAGTTGTATTTCGACGCTGTATTACCATTGTTACCTATATCTATTCCTTTTGCCTTCGCCTTACATCTAGGCCTACTTCCGGTTTATTTAGGTGCTGGCACTTTTCAAGGTCAATACAGTTGAGTTTATATTATAGAGTAGAAATGAGTTGTGCAAAATTCTTAAACTATCCAACACAGTGGATGACAATACATGACATAATTGTGAAACTTTCTTGCTCAGGTCTCAGGTCTCTCACTCTCACACTCTCTTTTCATGTGAAGAAAAGCCCGCCACTGCCTGTACTGTGAGTTCATTGATCGTAAGACTTTCATAATTAAACTTTTTTCAACAGACAGGTTTACTCCTTGCGAACCCTACCTACCAACGTGATCTGAAGTATTGAAGGCAATACCAACCATTTTCTTAAAATTGTTACCAATTGAGATTAAAACTACATGGCGATTGGGATTACCATGATTAAAATTGCCACAATTATTACAATTGCAAAAACGTATCACATGGTTTGTGACATCTTATAAAACTTGATGATGGCTTGACGTTGAACCATACGTGCAGAGTTTAGTGTTCCGCAATACCGTATGCGCAACTCTGCACGTAAGTCATACTGACATAGCTGTGGTATTTGAAGATTCTTAATTTGTTAAGCTTTCTGAGGCAGATTCCTTAAATCTTAGCATGGCTTTAGTATGGCTTCCAACCGTATGAATAGAATATGTAACCATGGTGGATTTCATATCTTCACCGCACAGTCAACTCTCGGAATCTATCCATAACCATCTGACAGCTTTCCTTCTCTGTGCTGCAAGTATGCAAGTACGACATTACCTTCGATTAAATTTTAAAGGATAACGGGGATTCCCAGGACAAACTCTGGCTCCTGTACATGTAGCAGAAAAGTAAGGGAGACTGCATACATGACCATAGTGCGATCTCAAGTTGAATATGCATCATGGGCATGGAATCTCCCCACACAAAAACATATATATTAATTTGGCATCCAGACACAATTGTCGTCCTAGATTCCAGAAGGACATCAAGTGGGGCAAATATTATATCATAACCGGCATGGAACACACTACAGCGCCTAAACATACTTCCCAATGTTAGATGTTCTTCAAAATCAACAAGGGCATAGTGAATATTCCATTCCCACCTGATATCCAACCAATTCAATACCGTTGTGTTGGCTCAGTTGGTAGAGCGTCCGTCTCACAACCGGGAGGTCGGGGTTCAAACCCCGGCCGCGTCAGACCAAAAGACGTAAAATGACGGGAGTTGCTGCTACCCTGTTCGGCGTTCTACGACTAAAGGGATAGAGCCTCGTCGATCTGGCGCTGCACAGCGGCTGCCGGACCCACGATCAATTGGGCAAAGCAAATTTTCGGAGTATTTCATTTCATGTCTATTTCGAACAATAAAATATAGATTTTCATGTTTTTTCATCTCATACGAAAGATGACTACGTGGATTTTGTACGCACATTTTTTTTAGGGTCATGTTTGGTCAAAATGCTGCATAGGTTTCCCAGTACTAAGGTTTAAAATCCTACGCATGACATTTGAGTGAACGCTCACAGAAACGATAGCATCTTAATTGCAATTTCGATCATGCCACTTCTATGAAACGTCTCACCTGGTTTGTTGCATCTGACGAATGATTGCTGTCTGTATGACACTGAATCAAACGAGTAGTTTTAGTGGTCTGCAATACTGTAAGCGCAGCTGTACACGTTGGTCACACCGACCTTGCTGCTAAACGTAACTATTTCCCATTTCCATTTTTCCTGAATCAAAGTTATTTTGATGTATGTAAACTGCTTTAATGCCATATCCCAGTAAGACGGGTACCAATTGTAATAGTAGAACAGGTAATTACAATGCTTCGCCATCACCCTACCTCCCAAGTCCAGAGACTAATTCCAAAATACGGATTAGTTCTTAAATATTATAATAGTTCCATTTTTAGAAAGTGTTGTTAATGAAAATACTAATCTAGCAGTTAATAATAATGGCAAAAAGAAGCTGCTGAAAACTGCTTATCTAATATTAAAAGAGAGCCAATGGAGTAAATTAGAAAGTCAAAAAGGGGCCTAAGCTTTCGATCCTAGCAGAATCTTCGTCGGAGGCAAAATTACAAACATATAAAGTGGAACAACCATAATATGTACACTGACCTACATGTACGTTTCACGTGAAAAGCATTAAACCTGCAGAAATCACAAAACATTTCGTAGTTTCAGTAACATATTTTTTAGCTCCAGCACGTTTAAATTTCGCCAAGGCGTTAGGCAATCGATTATTATTACCTTTTTTCCTACGCTAAGTCCAAAAAAGTTAAAAATAATAACAATAACGAATGCAATTAATTAGGCGCCATATTCATCTCGTTAGATGTTCAAGGCGAAGACGTGAAGGGGGAGCAAAAAACAAACAAACAAAGGAACACAGAAACCAACGATAACAAGGAGCTATAGAGGTAAGTTTTTAGCTTAATCTGAAATGTTTCGAAAAACTTTGGATCTCTCATGGAGGGAACTACATAGCGTGGGCCCCGAGTAGATGGAAGACTTCCCCACTTTTTTTAGATTTTGCAACTGATAAAAGACTGGAGTCACTGGAGCGTAAATCCCGAGATGGTGTGTAGGTGTTGATGAGAGTAGTATTGTACTTTGGAGCACACGAACTGAGTGATATATACCAGCAAAATGATTTTGAATTCGACACGCTCAGTCTTGGGCGACCAATATGCAGATTTATGAACATGTGTGAGCAGTAGTCAGGTAGTAATTTAGGGCTAGGGAAGTTAAACAAGAGTGCATTGATTTGTCGAAATCAAGACGATTTGAGATCAATGAATTAACAAATTGTTCTTTTGCATCACGAGTCAAATATTTGCGTGTGAACTCTTTGAGTTATACTGTACAAATATATTGGATAAGAGTACCCATCGTAATGTTCGAGTCCAAGTCGAGAAACACACAAAGATTACAGCATGTGTCACAAACTCCAATAATGTGGCTGGCAATAAAAATTGATTTAATTTGTACACTGACCTTCATGTACGTTTCACGTGAAAAGCATTAAACCTGCAGAAATCACAAAACATTTCGTAGTTTCAGTAACATATTTTTTAGCTCCAGCACGTTTAAATTTCGCCAAGGCGTTAGGCAATCGATTATTATTACCTTTTTTCCTACGCTAAGTCCAAAAAATGGTTCATTCTCTTTTTAAAATGATAGATATGAGAGAACGAGCCGAGACAACTAAAATTGGTTACCGTTGCCGATCTGCCAATGGGGGGGGGGGGGGTTCCAAATAGATGGCCCCATGCCCCATATGAGCCAAATGACCCCCTATGGCATTGCCTACTGGACCAAACGGAATCTTTAGTTTATAAAACACATTAATCTTGATAAGATTTGAATTTGTATCCGTCAAATGCTGTACTCAACACCAGAATGAGTATTCAGAGTACAACGCATTTTGTCAATGGCGTTGTCCACACTGTGCTGCACTCGACCCAGGTGAGGTGAATGGGTAATGGACTGAGCGCCGGGGATGGCAGCTCGAGCTATAAGGCCGGGGTAATAATAGCAAGCGCTTTGTATCCTCAGAAAAAGCGCTATTCAAATCCAGCTATTATTATAATTATTATTATTATTTGAAAGACAAGTGTAAAATGAAATAATGATGTCCTAATTATATTATAATGTAATCAGGTTTGTGACGTTTAGTCTGTTTCGATATGTGAGCTCATAATGTTTAAACAGCAATGGCGTATTAAGGGATCTGAGATACAGAAGCAGATGAAAATGGATATTGAAAGCGAGGGAGTGAAGCGACTGTGTTTGCAATTTGGGCGTTGTATGTATTTTCTACAGTGAAATTAGAATATTACATTCACGATTTTGGTGCTTTTTGTGAGGTCTTAAAAATTCTGAGAGGCAATTGGCCTATTAATGTTGTTAGAGTTTGAAGTTTCAACATTTATTTATCAAAATCTACACATACTGGATCATTCTCAATTTTACAAACAAAGACATATACATTATAAGACATATCATTACATCCAGCGTAATTTGGCGCTTTCTGAATCCCCATCTTGGTCCCGAAATGTGATTTACTTCATGAATTGGAACAAACATCCCAATCTCAATCATAAACAGACAAGTGGTCTTTATGCATTTAAATGTAAGAAAGATAATTTTGACGAAATTGAAGCAAACACATGCTGCGCTGAGAAAGCTCGCTAATAAAGACACGTCATTACATGTCAACAAACTTCGAGCCAATGCCGAGGCTTCGCTGCCCATCGCCAAAACAATGACCACACACGCCGATATCGGGAGATGTGATGTTTACACAATACTGTGCATGAACAAGATGAGCAATTGAAAGACCACAGATTTTCATTCATTAAAGATGAAACAACTGACAAGTCTACAATGAGTCAGAAAGCTGGGATTGCAGCAACCTTCATTCTTAATACTTTCTTTGTTGAGCCCATTGATTTGCCAGATGGGAAAGCATATACTACATATAAAACGTATGTCATTGTTTGCGAGGCGAGGATTTTTTTGCCGATACGTGCAATGTTATATTTGGGACCAAGCTCTCTGTTTCACAACTGCTAAGGTAAAATTACAAACGGATCATAACTGTCAAATGTTCTTGAAACTTTACCAACCATTGTACCTCTCATGCATCTTTGCAGCTTCCTAAGTCTTTGGAAGACATGTGTAGGAACATTTATTCGCATTTTAGATTGTCCTCACAACGTTGCGTTGCTCTAAAGGAATTTCATGATTTCTTCAATGTAGAGAAGCACCGAATTCTCGAGCAGGACAAATGAGATGGCTATCCATGAAAATGTGTGTAGATCGAATTCTCGACCAATTCGAAGCGCTTAAATTCTATTTCCAGAGAATTTTATTATAGGATCCGACTGATACCAAGAATGCCATCTTTGAAAAACCTGAACAACAATTTTGCAGTTGCTTACTTGGAAATAATGAGCTTTAATATAGGTAGACTGAAAAGTTTTAACAAAATATTTCAGAGCGAAATTTCACTGCTCCACACACTGAGGAAAGAAGTTTCACAATTGCTTGCGGTCCTCTGTGCAAAAATCTTGCAATTCAGCTAAGAAAGAGTGACGCTCTAACTGTGAATGTGAAAGAAAAGCACACCATTTTCTCCTTAGTAAAGTATACAGTATCTACAGTATAAAGGAAAGTAAATGCAGCCAGCACCATCCAATAATAAGTGAAGATATTGGATCAAACCATCCAGATATCGAATTCTTCAAGATCCATAGGAAGTAATTTCTCATTGAATGTGTCTGTCAAATACAACAGAGGTTTAATAAATAACCTACATGAACGTGACTTCCTGCAATGCCTGTACCCCAGAGTGGCTTTCAATATGACCATACCATCGTTTGCTCCATTGTACAAAAAAATGATCTGGAAGAAGTGGCAGTATGACAAGAAGTGAACAGTGAATGGAGGATGCAATCTATGAATCCTACATTGAATGACACCATGGCTGTGATTGAATGCTGGAAAACTGAGTTCAGTCAACGCGATGTCTATGGAAATAATGTGTATCAAAATCTGAACAAAGTCATCGGTGTGTTGTTATCGTTTCCCTCTTGGAAGGCTGCTATTGATAGGGTTTTCGGCAAACTTAAACTGATAAAGAATAATTATAGGATAAACCCAAAGCAAGAGAGTTTATTTGGATTTCTTCTCACTAAACTGACATTCTAAAAGATGTGGACGCAGCAAGCAGCTCAGATGATCTTTGAAAGGACATGCTCAAACTGCATGCCAAGACCATGAAGACGAAGGCCAATTGTGATAAATGCAGAGGCAGCTGAACTTGGCAAGAAATTCATGGCTGAGTTCTGCAATGTAAGTAAACTGCCACGTCCTTTAACTGTTTAATGTAAAAATACAAATGTTATTTCTACATGAAGTAAATATAAATTAAGTACTTCCACCCTAGACGCTGATGATATAGATTTATCGGTGCAACAAATTCAAGATTCAAGATACGTGACTAATATAAAAAAAAAAAAACATCCATATACGTTAATTGCATTGACGCCATCAATGGCGACAATGTATTGTTGTTGTTCCGTATTCCTATTCCGCAATCTTCTTCTTCTTTTGCCAAAAACCCCATTCACTTAACACATAGAGTTTGTTAACTCTGCCCAGGCCACGTCCCTCATCCAAATTCATCCAATTTTGGCAGGCATTGTCTCCAGCATACCTAGTTGTGCACCTTATATTTCATTTTCCAAAATCACTCATGCATGACCGTGAAGGCGCCATTTTTTAAATTTCAAGTCCATTTGCATACCATTCCTAATCCCGTCCAAACTCCCGTATCCTGCATGCTACAGACTTCTAACAAATTCCTATAGATAGTCAAAGAGTTGCTCCATCATCTGCGATGCATAACCTGACCTTTTAAAATCTTCATACCCTAAATTCAAATCCGAATTAGCCTTTCTTCAAAAATTCATATTTATTGAAATGTTAAGTCAAAAAATCGTAAAATGGCCATAACTTTCTTGTTTTTATTCATTTTGAGATCATATTTTTTAGGAATCGATTACGGTACCAAATCATACACACCAGTCAGTTTTTACGCATCACTGATCATTCGTTATTGAAAGAGCGCCCTCTAAAGTTTCAAAAAAGCTTAAGGTGTTCAAAATATGCCCTTTCATGCCATTTGGAGAAAAATATACCCTACCACTGACGATATATCTGAAAAAATTCTCCCGAAAATCAGCAAAGTATGCAAAAATGCACTATAATGCCAGCACAACTTCAACTTGCTCTTATTTCCTTATTATTGAAGCTTATTCTTTCTAACTTGGCAGATATGATGTACATGAACATCATACCAGACAGAGAGACATATGATATTTACGCGTGCCCAAGTTTCGCACTGATTGTTATAAGTGTAGTCCAATCGTATCTTCAATATTTGAATGGAATAAGCTTGATAATTCAATTAGAACAGCTCCTTCTGTCATTTCATTAAAGAGAATGTTTAAAAGAACTTGTAATTTATAAATAACTTGCGGAACATCCACTGTTGTACTTATTTTGTGTTAGCATGACCTTGATGATTTGGTGTACATTATCAGTATTTTTAAGATGTCCTTCTCAGTTAATTTGATTTATTGATATTTTATTTTACGTCAAACGAGTGCCCGTCTGCGTTTTGTTTGCTGCTAAGTTTGTAAATGTTTCGTTTTACATTCAAATCCTTATGTGAATCTTAATGCTGTAACATTCTGTACATACATTATGCATTTTGTATTATGTTAATTGTTATTCAGGGCCCCATGCACGGCTGTTTCACAGTGAAAATAAGCTTAGCGCCCCCTTGCGGCCCAAGTGCGCATATGCATGTAACTTTGTTGTGCCGTAATCTCTGCTGGGGCGATGAAAAAATCTTCGGTGAATGTTGTGGCATCTGGCGCTGACACGACCAACTCTCTCTGTCTATCCCCAACAGTTTATTTATTTCGCAAGAATTCCGTGGAGGAAACATTTTTTTCCATGTTTGAAGTCGTAAGTATGGCAATGTGATAATACGTTTTCTGTTTTTCTCCATTTTGTCATGATGTTTGCGTTTGCATAATCCAATGTAAACTCGCGAATCTGGCCCTAATTATGGAACTTTTTAAAGTCCAAAATTTAAAAAGTCCGGTTTGTCAGCATTTCGTATTTATTGTAGTTTTGTTTTCAAAGTACTTAAGATTCATCTGGCGTAATTTTTCGTTGGACCCATCAGTAGAATTTATTTTAGGTTGATTTTTCGGTACAGCACATTCTGCTTGTGTAGGACGTGCGCGCCACTACCCCGGGTGAAGCCGGGCAGGGCCGGGTCGCGGGCCGCCTGGCTGTGTGGTCAGACACCGCTCATGTACACAGCAGCTCAGCTGCGCTTCGTGAGCTGAGGCTGAGCTAACCCAGGGAACTCCCGCCCGCGCAGCGGGCGGGCCGGAGCTCGCTGGGTTAAGGCTGAGCTAGCTGAGTGAGACCGAGTGCATTCGCTGTCCATGACCATGTAATGATTTTGCTGCATGCTGCTGAGTGCTAACTTTGACTCGTGAAAAAGGGTTTTTCACGGTCTGTAGAGCTAGGTCTAGACTCTAATTTTCACAATCATGACAACACTTGCAATGTTTTTTTTTTTGTTTTTTTTTTTGGGGGGGGGGGGTTTGCATACAAATTTACAATGTTACTTGTATCTGTGATACTGATAGGGCTACATTGACTACACCGCTAGTGACTAGATTCAAGGTCAGCAGTGCTAGTAGTACTAGTACTAGTAGGCCCTATAGATTCTAGATTTTTTAATTAATTTTTTAGGGTGGGGTAGATTCTGCTTGAGGTTTTTTCAGATATATGGGGGGGGGGGATTGCATTAAAAATATGCTGTACTGCATAGAGTCTATATGGTGGGGCCAGGGGATCGGGATTGGGTCTGAAATGAAGGATTTTGTACGAGGAAGTTTATTTATTCCTTCTTTGGTTTTCTCAATCTTTTAATAATCAATACCACGCATTGCTACATTTATTCACAACAATTTACTGTATCGTACTATGCACACAGAGGTCAGGTAAATTCTAATTTTCTATTATATCAGACCAAAATATACATTTATTATTATAGTTCATACAAAATTATATGATAGTTGTCTCTGCACTCGCTTCTTTGGTGGCATTTCTTGATTACTAAATTTCATCATAAGATGACTTTCATCTTTCAAAGGTCCTTTCGTCTTTAATATAACATGTCTTCTGTGTGCACGTTTTGTACAGGGAAGATTAGCATAAATTCTATTCGTCTTTTTTATCATCATGATAGTTGTTCTCTGGTGAAACAGGTAGTAAAATAATTGTGACTGGTACTGTAGCTTTTTCTTCTTTTGTTGATTTGAGTGGTGATAAGTCATATTTGACCAATGTCACCAACATAATCTAAAAAATCTCACTTCTCACATAATGACATTATTACCAACTAGTCTCAAAAATTGAAGAAAAAATATGTATGTTACATCAGAGGTTAAATCTAAATCATGCCTATATTACATCAGATAAAAGAAACATCTTAAACAACTGCCAGCTATTTTACTTTTTATATATAAAATTATTTTAAAAAATTATATCACACAATTTTCAGTAATAATCTACACATCTGTGACGTTACAAAATAGAATAATTAGAAATTTATATCTCCAACATCCTGACTTCTACATTTAATCTTCTTCATTTGTCAGTTGCTTGGCGATGGGATGAGTCATTTTCTGAAGCAATGAGATGGAAGGAACCTTCAGAGCATCCAACAAACAAGGATTTCTGTGAGGCATTGTGTTTTCCACATTGCAGACCTCTGTATCACCAACTTAAATGAGCCTCCACCTGTCCACCATGATCTCCCCCAAACTTAATCCACACCTCTTCTTCAGGAATTGCCCCATCGTGAGTTGTGAGAAATCCATTCCTCTGGAAAGATGATGGAACATGAACATACATGTATTGGTAGGTTTTGATGATTTCTGCCAATTAATAGCTTTGGCTATTAAAAAAAAGGCTGGCCTCCCTCAACATTTTTCAAGATATTTCTATTACTCTTTTTCGTTTGAGTCTACTGGTAATGCAAAATTTAAGGCCACATTTGTGACAATTGGCACAGTTTAAAAAAAAATAATACAATTATGCAAGTGCATATCAGATCAAAATTTGTTCAAAAACTTGTTTTAGTACAAATCAAATGCTTTATTCTGTCTCCAGCAAAGATTTATGATTGTATATATTATTCTCACTTTTGCTGAATTGAATCATGAATCTGGTGGCAGATTATAGTATCTATTGTCATTTAAAGGTTTGAATGATCATGAATAATCCTTGGTGGCCATGTCCCTGAGATGAATTTATTGATTTCATGTTCTTTATGATCATTAAAACTATTCAAAATAAAGCAATATTCCGGTGCTAACTTTTCTTTCTATTTCTGTTGTCTAACCACCTCCAGTCTGTGACTCTGCTATGGACCTAGCGAATCACTGTCGACTGTCCATGGTTCAAGTGAGGATTGGCAAACCTGGTCATTTCTTGATTACCTACAGAATGCAACTGCACCATGCAAAATCTTATGCAGTGATGGAGACACTACCTTTGACTGTGTGAAGATCAGACAATGCAATTCCCATTGGTCAGCCCCCCACCCCAAGGAGCCATTCACTGCCAGAGATCTTGAGCCAGGTCTTCAGTGGTTATCCATGGATAAGAAGAACGGAGACAATAAAGATAGTGAGGTCAGTATGACATTAATTCTCAGTGAAATTTACCTATTCATCTGTCTGTACTGTGACCAATTAAGGTGCCCATCATTCATCATGGCCAACGTCTTTGCTGCATCTCGTTATGTAAATCTCTTTGAATGACTAACAAGAAGAAGCTTTCTTCACATGTATAAGCTGTAAAACATATATACATAAGATAACAATTTTAATTTCATATTTTGATGGCCATTCACTAGAAGATTTTTCCCCCCGCAATTCAAATTTGGTGCATTTAAAATTCATCTGCCACTATACAGGTTGAAATAAAATACCCCCACTCACTTGCATGTACACATAGGGGTCATGGCTCGCCAAAATTTTCACCACAAAGAAAAGGGGATAAAAAAGGAAAGGAAAGTAAAAGGGGTGAAACATATTACTTTCTGAATATTGTGTCAATTGCTATCACAGTTACTATTATTTAAAATGTAAAAAATAGTCAATATGGAAGAAAATGTTTGAAGATGAGAAATCAAACTATCAAAGTGATTTGGATATCATAAGGAAGGGGATATATATTTTTCCAACTATAAGTAGATCAACATCTATACTTGTAAACCATTCTTAAAAATAAAATTCATGTTTTATCAATATTTCAAAGAAATAAACGAGTAGTATATTGCATTTGTACAGGCGATGAGCTTTGAATTAAGATAATTCTCTCATTTAATTCGCAGTGCTAAGAATTTGCGTTACTTACTGTTCCAGGTATCTTGTTGATTTCCGCGTGACCATCTTCCTGACGCTTCTTCCAAACAATGAAACTGGAGGCTCTTTCCACGAATCTTGGAATATGTACAATTGAATGTATAGCTGCTTCAAGTGTGATTCCAGCTTTTTCAAGAGCTTCTTGACGTTCTACTTCTACTGGCCTTTATTGTAGTTAACATGTCCTGTTAATATTTTTAGGAGGCCAGTTTTGCCACAAACACAGTAAACCTTAAGTTCACATATAGTTAAAAAACAGGGATTACTTGTAACATCATCTAGGAAAAAGTTCTTGCTACAAATTGGACATGGCGAAACTTTTCATTCATTATGTCTTCAGTATTTACTGAGGTACTCACTACAAAAGGAAGTTGGGGTCAAAAGGTCAAGGTTTTGTTCAACTTGGTCACATTCCTTTATTTCTGCATCAATTATGTTCACACTTACTACATCTGATCCTTGGGTAATACTACATGTACTTTCATTAGGATAATGGGTCAAAGGCCTAATGTTAATAATCAACTGAAAATTACTTAGTCAGGAAAAGTGGCTTATTGGATTCCCTATCTTTTGCTCATAATAATTTTTTTTTTCAAATTTAATATTTCTCCATCAAATCTGACAAATTCATTATTTTTTTTATCAATAATTATTAAACGATGTCAGTAATAAGAGTTTTAATAAACATGTGCAGTATATGTACCAACATCCATGTGCAGAATATTTGCTGGAAGGGTACATGCTACAGAGAAATTTTAAAGTGTGCAACCATAGGATACAGGAAAAAAAGTTCTTGCAGTCTTTGATGTACTTTTAAAGATCAAGATAGAATTCACCCAAAACATCTATTAGGCGTTAGTAGCCGAAAATATCCTAGATTAGTTCAGCACTATTCATCTGGAAGAAGAGACGAGTCAAAGCATTTTAAACAATTTTAAAAGTTGCCTGCGCTATAATTGTTTTAATTGTCAATTGATATGCAGTTAGAATTGATCAAATTCTGAATGCAAGCTGACAAATTATTTTAGAAGGAGGGTATTAACATGAATGTATTTCAATACAAGTAAGATGTCTCTGGCCATCTTGCCTGCATTAATATGCAATCCAATATGATCGCATTTCAGAAGTTCGGTATGGAAATGGGTGGATAATGGAAAAAGTATTTGTAGAGTTAAATGGCACTAATTGAATAATATTAAATTCAATTATTAACCAAAAACAAACTTCTGGAATGTCTCTACAGTTATTATTCATGACATGTCTAATCATACTAGACTAGTAGAAAAATGTCAGCCAATACAATATTCAAATTTTCAATTTTTTTTAGTTCCAATAATTTAGATATATTTCACTTCAAACTTTAATTCAAAGACTACAGGCATCACTTTTTATACGCCCGTCTTGACGGGTGTATTATGGTATCACGCTCGGTGTCCGTCCGTCCGTTAACTTTTCCTTGTAAACGCGATAACTTCAGTTTAACTTAAAGGGGAATCCAGCCTTGCCCATAAAATGTTGTGTTGGGAAGGAGAAAAATAAAAGAAACAGAATGGTTAAAGTTTGAAAGAAATCGGATAAGCAATAAGAAAGTTATAGCTCCTTTAAAATTGAGATTACTAATACTATGTAGATTTCAAATTGGCAACTGAGTAAGTAAATTATGACAAGGGGCAAGGACAACTTTCCCATAGGCCATGTACTTTATTATCAGGGATTAGTGGTTTTTCTCCTAAGTACCCATTCCCCTGGGGCAGTAATCTAAATATAACCCAGGTAGTAGTATATTGTTTTATGTCCTCATGAAAGAAAAATATAATTTGAAATAAAACTGTTTGGAAAAATGAAATTCTAGCCATAATATGTATTGGAGTACATGGAAGAGTAGTCCTTGCCTTACATCACTATGACATCCAATATGCGGCCAATTTGAAGTCTCCATGGGTATCGTGATTACCAATATTTACAACTTTTAAAAATTCATAACTTTCTTGTTGTTTATCCAATATTGTTCAAACTTTCAGCTATCAACTTGTCTGATTTTTCTTTTCCTTATAAAAACAAGTTTTTATCTGGGTTGGATTCCCCTTTAATCTAGGCTCATATAATTTGGTGCCCGATACTAGCATGGATCCCAGGAAGCCTATAGATTTTGAGGTCAGAAGGTCAAAGGTGAAGTCACCATCTTCCACTTCTCTTGCTTGACCAATAACTCCATTTTCCATGTTACAGACGGGCATATTATGTGCCCGCCTTAGCAACACTCTTGTTCAATTTGAAGTGTATTGATTAAGAAGTTATAGCATGTATGTTAAATAGTAGGTTAAAAACAACTAAAATATGTATTATAATGACAATGTATTATATTGTGTCATGATATGAATTATGACTGTAAGGTTTACATTTCTAGTCAGTTAAAATTCAAAGAACAACGAGATGCAGATTATTTTTACAAATTCAACCATTTTGAAAATATAAAGGAATGAGCTACATGTGCATGTCATACCCAATCTTATCAATTACCAGTAGTCACTTATCTGATTTGTAATTTATATTTATAGTATTTTTAAGTCTTGTATCATTGCATGAAAAAATTTTATCCACGGGGTACTGAATTTGCCGGGCATGTGAAGGTGAAAGTCATTTTTCATTTTTTTTTTATAACATTGTTAAAATTAAATGTACACTGTAATTGATATGTATACAACGATAGATAACCAATTTTTGTGACTGTTTGAGTGGTAGATCACATAAAATTTGCAAATATTATATTTTAAAATGACTGATTATTTCATATTTATATTTATTCTTTTTTTGGAGGGGGTATATAATGCAGACCTGACAAGTGACCATGGTTTTCATTTAGGAGTTCAATCCCTTCTCCTTTCATCCATATTTTATAGCTTTTATAAAGTTACGAGGGTTTCATTGACCCTACAGACATGTAGAGTTTGAATTTTACCTCCTGGAATCTAATCCAAACACATAAAATGAGGAGTATCCATATCAGGTAATGGTAAATGATTATGTCTTAAACACATTTTTTTCCAAACACATATAAAGTATTCTAATCTTGGGCTATCATGAATTAAGTTTTAGGCTATTTATCCCATATTTCTCACATTAGTCCATAATTCATTTCCATATCGGTTGTTATACATGCTTATTAAAACATTTTATTGGAAGGTTTCATTCAAGTAAAATTATTGTCTTAATGTTTATTTATATATATATCTTTGTGCATGTAATGTCACTGGAGGGCAAATTTTCAAATGTGGTTCAATAAATAGATGAATGTGAATGAATCTCTATCTTTATCTAAACTTCCTTAAATATGTAGTAATTCACTGCAACTTTATTGTAAATTTTGAATAAAATTCGTTTATACAATCTTACTCTTTTTTATAAGCAAGGGATGACCTGCAATGACTACTCGAGACATCTAACATTCTGTTGTATAATCAAGGATAAAGGCACAAGGGTGAGGCACATGTACTTGTATGCTGCCCTTCCACGCTATATTTTGAGAATGACTCCTTGATTAGGCATCTTTATCCAAATGAAAGACCATTGTCATTAGTACGCCACCCCCTTCCTCAATTTTGCCTTCTCCAGTGCCCCATTGCATAAAAGTTAGTATTATGGTAACCTTGTTATCAAATGGTAACTACCATGTTAACACTAATCAAAGCTAATCAAGATCAAGGACTCCATACAAGTTGTATTTGCATGGTAAATCATAATGGTAACTCTTTATGCAATGGGGCCCAGGTATATTAAATCCTTGATCACTGACAACAAACAATTAATGAAACGGGACAAAGGCAGTATTGATGAAACTGAAAAACCAGAGTCAAAGGCAGGGTTGGAAGGGACACATCCCTCCCCCCCCCCCTCATTTTGAAAAAAATCTCAATTGAACATGCTACTAATATAACTATAGGCCTGTTTTAAAAATACTGGACCTGCCTCTTTTAGGAAATTGCATAGAAAATTGTCATCTGCACCCACTCAATTTTCAGTTTTGCTCTTTGCACCCTCTTGATTTTAAAAATACTGGACCTGCCTCTGAGATATTGTGGGGTTGGATCGGCTTGGGTATTTATGACGGTGGGGGGGGGGGGGGATAATATTTCACCTCCACAATTAGAAAAAACATAGTTTCCATTAAAAAATTTAACAAGTAAAGTTATTTTAAATAATCAGTGACATTAATACTAAAGGGGGGGGGGGGCTGTGGGGCTTTCTAAAACCATGTACAAAAACATAAAAATTACCATGTAAATATGATTATTGCATGGTCAGCCCCTGCTTTCATAACTATTCCGCGGCACCTAACACCACTTTCCAGAAGGGGGGGGGGGGGACTCCTCAAAAGTAAGATGGCCCACCCACCCACCCCCCCCCCCCACAATAAAAAAAAACACAAATTTTTTTTACATTTAAGTTATTGAAGTAAATCATAACAATCACAATATTTACAAATGATTAGCATGATGGAAAAGCATAAAATCATGAAATATTACAAATAAAAAAGGCAGATATAAGATTATAATCATCTATACGTTTTCAAGAGGGAAGCGCCGAGATAGAAAAAAAAAGACCGCTCTAACTAAATTTTTTTGAAAGACCCTTTTTTATTTTTTTTCAATTTTTTTTTTTTTGGGGGGTTCATCAACATTTCATTCAGCTTGAACCCCCCCCCCCCCCTTAAATATTCCTACGTAAGCTTCTGTAACAAGTTGTGTATTTTTTTTATTTTTTAATGAGAAAGAGTTTGCCTATTTTTTTAGAGGACCGCCAACTTAAGCAACTTATGCAAATGAAAAAAATAGGCCAATATACTCTCGCACCTTATATGATATGACAGCTAGCTAGCTAGGGGCAACAATTATTTTCCATGATCGATCATGATCCGTGGTACTTGGTATCGTCGACTCGATCTCCCATTCTAAAATAGGCTCTCCCCATGATCAAGTCTGAAAAGGATCACAAAATGCTGTCTGACGAACGTGAATGTTTTAGTTGCAACATTTCTCTCAAATCTTAATTATGAGAAGAGAAATGGAATAATTCATGTATAAATTTTCCTCTAAAACAAATACATTTGTCTACGTGGTCTCGCTGTGTTTGGTCCGGTCTTGGACCTAACGCTAGATCTAGACCCATTTCCCCATTCAAAGTGTGATCGATGACGTCCAGATAGTTTTGTTTACAAATAAATCATAAATCGTATTTAGCGGTGAAAGATCGATTGCCAATTTGTATTTATAAATTTCAAGGATTCAAAACTATATAAACTAAATTCAACATATCATAATAATTTTTCCAACAAAACTTAACAAAAAATATCTAAAACTTCTAACAAACTTATTTTTATTTGAATTTGTTACTTTTTTAATGAAATATACACCTTACAAATCTTATAATGAAACAATGATCGTGTTATAAGTTTCCAGAAGAAATTTGGCAACGTCAAAGACCGAATATGGTATTTGACGTGCATTAGAAGTACTGGGTAGCAAAAGTCGAATTAAAAGAAAACTAGTGATGGGTTTGTGATGCCAATTGGATATGTTATTAAACAAGACATTATATCTTTTGAGACATTGAGAACACCAAAATCGGACGAGTGGTTTTCAAGAAATTGAGCCTGAAATGGACGCTCTCTGCAAGTCCCAGGGGCCAGGCTCATTCGCGATTGCACAGAAAATGTCTCTAATAAGAGTGGAACTCTCAGGATTTTTGTAAATATCTTCAAAATGATAAGGATTTTCGAAATTTGGAATGTGATTTCTCGTGATATTTTGGAGATACCATATAACGATGGAAAGGAATAACCTTAAAAGGTAAGGCAAACCTCAAAAAATGTAGCTTTCTAACACATGTCGAATGAAAGTCTTACAGTTGATCGTCGAGTGGTGTAAAAGTTGAAATTGCATATCAGCTGGCTGGGCAGCGCGCGCGGATTTCGTGCGCGCGTACTTGAAAGGGCTTATTTTGTACATAGCCTACACTCTAAAAAAAACCTCTTCATTTTTTAATAGAATCTATTCAGATTTGAATAGAAAACCTCTTCCGAGGGACACTTACAAGGTTCTCTTCAAAATGAAGAGGAAAATCTATTCAAATAAATGAATATGTATTCTATTCAAAGTTAAATAGTTTTCCTATTCAAGAATGAATAGAATCCTATTAAAAATGAATAGAATCAGTTTCATCCTCTTGTTAAATTGGAATATACCCTATTCAAAGTTAAATAGTATTCCTATTCAAGAATGAGTAGTCTTTCTATTCAAGAATGAATAGAATCCTGTTCAAAATGAATAGAATCATTGTCATACACACATAAAGAAAACAGGAGAATCATCAGTGTTAGCTTTCACATATAACACATTTTATTGCAACACCAAATTCAGGAATTGGTAACATTAACAATATAAAAAACATAACAAATTATAGAAAGGTATATTACATAAGTAAAAACAAAAGAAAGTCACATATTCACTATCAAGACATGATCTATGAACATTATGTTTATTATGTAGTGTAAGACAATAATTCCTGCACAGTAGTCATGGGATGATAAGTTGAAGTTATCCAATTTTAAAAAGTTTTTTCTGTAAATGATAAAACTTCAAGCATCCCCCCCCCCTCAGGTTCATTTCTATATTCCAATAGACATCCTGATAGCATACATGTAAGAACATGCAGCTCAGATTTTTAAAATTGAACACCATGTTGACCAATGCCTTTAAGCCATTGTAAATCTTTCTCATAGTAAGAATTGTTTCCACAAAAATAGGGTTTGCAATTCTCGAGCTACATCTGGTATACAAAGCATTCACAGCTCTAGGTTAACATCTCCTTTTAAAGGGCAAGTCGACCCCAACAAAAAGTTCATTTGAATCAAAAGAAAAAAAATTAAACAAGCATAACGCTGAAAATTTCATCAAAATCAGATTTGAAATAAGAAAGTTATGAAATTTTAAAGTTTGCTTAATTTCACAAAACAGTTATATGCACATCCTGGTCAGCATGGACCGATGACGTCACCCACTCACTATTTCTTTTGTATTTTATTATATGAAATATAGAATATTTTCAAATTTTGTAGTTTTGTCAATAAGGGAGCTCTTTGTTTAATTGCAGTATGTTGCAGAAGTGGATTCCCCACATGTAGGAAGGAGTCAAGCCCTTTTAAAACTTGTAATATAGAAAAAAATTACGATATTTCATATTTCATATAATAAAAATACAAAAGAAATAGCGAGTGGATGACCACATCAGTTCCCTCATTTGCATACTGACCAGGATGTGCATATAACTGTTTTGTGAAATTATGCGAAACTTTAAAATGTCATAACTTTCTTATTTTAAATCCAATGTTGATGAAATTTTCAGCGTTATGCTGGTTTGATATTTCTCTTTTTATTCAAATCATCTTTTTGTTGTGGTGGACTTGCCCTTTAAGGACAAAGGAATAGGTTGTATAAAGTTACATGCTTGAGATTAGCTAAAACCAGATTTTGCATTTTTTAAATGTTAAAATGATAAATTTTAATGTTAAAATTTTAACATTTTTTAAATGTTAAAATGTTAAAAGTTTGAGATATTTTTTCTGAGGCGGCGACAAAATCGAACGGTTTCTCTGGTTTGAGTCCTGATTTACTGGCATTCAACAGCTGCATTTTTAAAAGTGTCTTTAAATTTAGAATTTATGGTTTCTCTTTGGTGTGAGCAATACAAACTTTCAATTGCCATCCTGAGAAATTTGTAATCTACTTCTCATGAAGAACCCATCCAGGGTTGTTTGATTTAAATCATGTCGATTTAAATCATGATTTAAATCATGTGAGTTTTTCAAAAAAAATCACTGATTTGGCCTGAATATGAATATCAATGTCATTTTTAGGTTTTCAGATAATTTGCTTTAAGATGCATATCTCATTTTTCTAAAAAAAAAGAGGTGATATTTTGAGACAGCGCATAAAACATGCTAAATTTTTGTTTTGGTTGCCCTACCTCCTTAAAAATACAACTTGAATGACTTACCCACTTGACTTCACAAGTAGGGGTTTGGGTGCAAGAACATTATTGCACAAGAAAATTGTTGACATTTGTGATTGATTTTCACCCTTAATTCACTGAACTTGACCAATCTGAAAAAAAAAAATCTGTATCTATACATCTGTACAACAATTTCAAGCAATATTGTGAGATTTTTAGAAAACAAAAATTTCTTTTGAACTTGCCAGTTATGAGAATGGTCCAATACTCGCTTCTTTAATACTTCCAGCCCAATTTTCAAATGAAAACAAGTTTTGTCTACTTATGCTGGTAAACAAAACTTGTTACTTTTGGTTGCATTCTTTCTTTAAATGTTGGCATTTGCACAATGTGCTTGCCTCCACATTTCTCTCTGTTATTTCATGTTATTTACCTATTTATGATAAATACTTCTAAAGCTACAAAAACCCTAACACATATATACAACCCAGTAGGCTACGCACTTTAACCTCTTTACCTTGTTTCTATATATAGGCTGTTATTGCTGGCACTGAGGTACCGCTGTCTTTTCCCTGCCCAGTAAAAAATCCCAAACATGTTGGCACTGACAAGCATCAGTTTTTAAAAGATAAATCACATAAATGTGCTGCGAAAAGATATGCCTTCCTACACTTTTTATAATCTTATATCCGAGTAGATATTCATACGTAGTGATATTTAACATAATACGAAGTTTGAACTTCAACACTAGTTAATAAGTTTTACGCTAATCTTCTGCAGACAGAGGTGCTGTGATACCTGTCTACAACTGGTATGACATCATACAAAAAACAATATGTACATCTTTTCAATTTTCTTTTACCCAAGGGGCCAGGTGGAGCAACATTGTAATGTTTTCATGATGTAATCTTTTATGATGTTATACCAGATGAGGTTGCCGTTTTTAGACAGGTATCACTGCGCTAATATGTTGGACTAGTGAAAATGTTCCAGGTGAGCGTAGTACTTATGTAGTACTTGTTGAAGTTTAAACTTTCATCAGGCTTTTTCATTTGAGGCGTACAAGTTCGATAGCACACCTAAAATAGTCTTGAGGTGTGCGATTTTCAGCACACCTAAATTTGGTAAAATTATACACAGTTAGATACAAAATGCACACCTACAGCATACCTGAATATATTGAGAAGTAGTGTTTGTAGCACAACATTCATTTCTCAAAAGAAAAAGCCTACTTTCATATCATTCTTCTACTTTGTTTTCTACAAGACGCGTTACTGCTGGCATTGAGGTACCTCTGCCTTTCCCCTGCCACAGTGTGTATACATTCGTTTGCAATTAAGAAATCCCAAACATTATGGCACTGAAATTAAAATTAGACAAATCAATGCACTCCTACTTTGATGTTGGTTGTAATTGCTGTCTGGTTAAGAAAGTATCAACAAATCACTAACTGTGAGTGCATGGATTTGTCTTCACAAATGATGCAAGTTATTTACCTATCAAAGATTACCACTTCTTAAAGCTACAAAAATCAGAACACTATAGGTACATCCATTAGGCTTAAATACACCAATTCACCTAAATGTGTTGTACAAACATATGCCTCCCTAAACTTCTTTTACCTTGTTTTCTAGATAGGTTTTGAGAAGTGTTACTGCTGGAACTGAGGTACCTCTACCTTTCACCTGCCCAAGTTTGTAAACATTCTTCTGCAGAAAGTCCCAAACATGTTGACATTGCCAAGCATAATCCATATCAAGGATATACACTAGTTTCATGCATATATCAATTCCTTTCAGGAGACTTGTACATGGGATGGTGCTATTTTCCACAACAACAAACACTTGTTCTGGTTTGTCAATTTCACCTTGAATTAACACAAACGGTTGTGTTTGAGTCTTCTGGTCCAAGAAGCCTGGTATGTTTGTACCAATCTGCATATGAAATACAAATAAAATTGGTGACAAGTGAGATAGCAGAACCATCCACAAATGAAGGAGGGAATATTTAGTGCATCATTTCAATCTTAGTAAAACAGGCAAATGTAGTGAGGGTTGTGAAGCGGAGGGCTATACTGAATGCCAGACTAAGTTCTGATAAATGCAGGGAAATACAGCCAGCAGCTATACATGCCAATATTCGTTGAACTCAATTCTCACTGAAACATATTTTCCTCCAGAACAGTTTTCAAAGAAATTTTTTAAAAAATTAATTTCTCAGGTTTTTTAGTAATCACTACGGAACAGTACTATCATTTGTAATGTACGTCCATCCATTATGACAGGCGCGGATACGGGGGGGGGGCGAGCGGGGGAAAAAAGGGAGTGATAACCTTTTTTTTTTCTTGTAAGATTTCAAAAAGGAGTAATAAAGACTTTTTTTTTTGCTTGTCAGATTTCAAAAAGGAGTGATAAGCTTTTTCTTTCTTTTTTTTTTGCTTGTCAGGTTTCAAATTATTGTCAGAAAATTTTCCCAGTTTGAACCCCCCCCAGAAATCCTGGATCCGCGCCTGCGTTATGAGACGATATATGACAGGCAAAACAATTAATTCTATCTTTTATTCTCATTCTCAGTCACAAATTTGAGTAATTTTCAAACCAAAGATGATGTCAACACCCCCCCCCCCCCAAAAAAACAACATTTTTATTGAAAAATGTACACCCCTATTCAAACATACAATATTCCAAACCAAGTAGAGCAGTTCGCGTTTAGTTATAATGTGTAGCTTCACTGTGTTGACCGCTAAATGCACTGTCATATATTGTCTCATAATGGATAGCTTCATATTCCTATTAGGATTACAAACGCACTCATTTACTAGGAATAATAATTAAGGCTGATTTACAGAGCAAAACCTTTTCAAACATTGACAGGTTGACACCAGCCTTAAAACTGATTATTTTTTCTGTGAAGATTCAAAATAAACACGTCTGTTTGCAGATTTTTCTGACGGATCCACGTTTTCAAATGTCAAATTTTGGGGGTTAAAAAAGACGAAAATTCACCCACACACACACACTATGCGTCTCAGACGTGTAAATACCCTTGCTGCCACAATTGCTTAGTTTTTGTGTCATATTATATATAGCTGATTTAACTGACTCAAACTTATAGAGCACTATAGCGGGCTTGTCAAATTATTTAAATTTTACTATAAAAAATTCCATCCAGAAAGGAGTTTACTGCAGTTTCTTTCACAAAATGTCATATTTTTGTCTAGGCTTTCATGGAGTCATAGGAGTGCCCCAGATATACTGTAGGAGAGCAATTTCTACTTTTTGCCCAGGTGCTACAACCCTTTGCAATGAGCCACTGTGTGTTTTATGTAATATCACTAAAATAATCTCAGTCCTGTCCTTTTAATAGCAGGCTCTGGGTATTTGTTTAATTTCTGCTTGATCTGTCTGAAACAGTGTGTGCCAAATAGTAAAAATAAAATTTGTTCCTCACCTCTTTGCGCTGCACGAATGCCTTGCGGGCTTCATCCATCGTTGAAGAACCACTTCTCCCTTTTGCCCCTTTCTTCTTTCCCGGTGGAAACAGCATAGGCAACACCTGCAGAGATAAGTTTACCTCCTGTTCATCTGAAACATAGGAGACAAGATACAACTACATTTGTAAGTTTCTAAATTATAGTTCTTCCAAATGTTTATTTTCTCTCAAACTCACATCAAAGTCACATCTGTACAAGAACAATTTATGCCGCAGCATAGCAAGAGTAAATTGCTCATCAACCAGTTATGGGAGCGTGTTGTGAATCAAACAAGTGCATATGAAAGCGCGTACAGACGCCGCAAACGTGACATGATAGCAACGGCAAAAACACCTGCAGAGAAGTAAACTCCAGGACAGACTAAGATTAATTTGTGCTCATTTTATCACATCTAACCTGAGATTAAAGTTAAGTACAGATGTGCAGCCCGAACACCCAAAATTTCCAACAACCACCCTTTGATGAGTAAACCTAAGAAGATGCAAATTTGCAACCCATGTGTTAACCATTTACTTTTGTTGCTTTTGGAAGGGGCCTTTTTAAAACTAATCAGTGTTTTTTAATACCAAGTAAATTGGAATGCAAATAAGTACTTTTTGACAATATATCGGTAAACCAAAGAAAAATTCCTCAAAAATTAATATGTACACCAATTTTTAAAAAAGGGGCCATAGGTAAACAAGAGAGGCCAAAAAGGACCCTATTCGGGCCACACATCCCCGTACCCACCCTTTTACTAAGACCCCCTTCCCAGCATCAAACACGGGCTTTGTCCTCCATTCATATCACACAATTTCAAATTGGAGATAAAGAGGTGGTTATCAAATACGACTCAACACCAGTGAATGAGACTATAATATCATTGGTTATATTATAGTCTTAGGTGGGTGAGAATGATGTTGGCAGAGGTCAAATTAGAGTTATCTTGAAATAGCAAATTTTTTACAAAAATTTTCATCCTTCAATACTAAAATCACTGTACATGTCAGTAGCATAAATTTAAGATCCCAATATTGGCGTAGAGATGATAAAAATCGATCTGCATGTCAAATTTTGATGAAAATGACTTTAAAAAAGATTTTGTTGTTGCTAATTAATTCAGATTTTGTTCTGACAAACTTTTGCATTTCAATTTGCAAATATTATGTCCTACATGTACAATGAACTTACTGAACCTTGCAACTTACATGAACATGATCTGTAATCTTGTATTGAAAGCAATTAATGTATTTATGCTCTCCTGAACATTTCACTTTTTTGTTGAGATATAAGGCTTTTATCATCTCAGCAATGATATGATGAAGGAAGCAAGTTTTCGTACGACAAAGTAAATGAATTAATAATAATATTCATATTTAAAATAAACAAATACTTTTCCAGACATATTTGTAGTTTATTACTATTACTGCAAACTGTAAAAAATGTTGATATAGTTCACATCGCTCTAATTAATTAACATTAACATTAATCCCACTTACTGAAATGGGACAATCATAGTCTGGATTATCAGGTTTTCACCAAGCTATTATAATACATACATGTAGAATGGATTTCAAATTGCATATTCACTACTGTAGGCAGGGCCTTAGTTAGAATTTTGGAGTTGCCCCTCATTTTTGAAAGAGTGCCTGTCCAAAATGGGCTGAATTTGTATAAAATGTTCATTACTTGCCCGTCAAAAAGGGAAGTTACCTGTCAAAGTGACGGGCATGGCATGGCCTGACTGTAGGTTTGAAAGAAGAGTGAAGCTGTTAGACATAAGCACCATTTTACCTGTTTCAACAGCACCTTTGAAGTTAAGGTATAGCCTCCAATCCACCTGCTTTTCAGCATAGTTCAGGACATGTCTGCAAAATTTCGGCCATGTGAGGAATAACTTATCTGCTGATTGTGGGAAAAGAATTCGGAAATCCTGGTCAACCTGTATAAAGACAAAGTTAAAATCGAATAGTTTTATGTTTTGTCATTAGTATAAAGAAAACCTGTTTTGTACATTCTATTTGCTCTATTAAAGTGGAAACTACAAGAATTACAATATATATACATAAAATTGAATAATTTACTAAGCTGACTGGTCAAAAAATGGCTCTGCAAAAAATTTGAACGCAGGGAGCTAAAAAGTGTATAAGTTGTGAACTGTGAGAGCTGTGATATTTTGCCACCCTATGTAGACACCCCTATTTTTTTCACATCACATTACAGAACTGTGCCATCGTCTTAGAAATGCAAGCTGGCCTGAAGGAAAAACCTGAAAATGTGAATGAATCTGGGCTTTTAAAAGCCTTCAAAACGGGCTGAAATTAGATAAAAGTGCAAGATCAAGCTGGAAATCATAAATTAAAAAAGCAGGAATTACTGCAAAAGCAGGAAGACTTTACTAGTCAGTACCATTGAAAACTTACCATTCCTTCTGTGTCAATTAAACGTGGAAACAACAGTAAAAGCTCTTGCACAGGTTTGTCCTTATTGTCTCTAATGTAGCCTGCCCTCGCCTTACAGGTATCCCTCATCCATGATCGAACTTGTTGCCTTGGCTCTTTGTGGTCCTGAAGCCACTTTATTTTTGCATCTACTTCCTCATCTCTATCTAAATATGCAAATAAATTCAGGGAGTTAATGCATTATGCCTTTTTAGTTTATTTATAAGTCATGACAGTCACAAGCAAATGTTCCATTTCACCTGATGACAGTAAAAAATTAACACAAGAAATAAAACATGTGGGCAGGCTGTGACAATTGGTTGCCTGATTGCCCTGGGCAATCATTTTTTGGTTTGGGCAACAATGATTAATATCAAATCGTAAGTTAGCTTGCATCAATGTTATCACTTAAGTTACACACATCCAAAAATTATACATGTCTTAAATAGTTACAAACCATAAACATATTCTGACTTTTAACTTTGCACAGACCGTTTTGTTATGCGGCTTGTTAGCAAGGTCAAGCAGTTTTAAGGCCAAGCTTGCCTGACCAGGCAATCAAGTGAAGAAAAAATCGTCGCAGCCTGCATGATGCACGCTCAACCCCCAGGCTCATACACTGTAATGTGCATGGCGCTGAATAGATGAAGCATGTGAAGCCTTAAAGCACTAGGAGTTTATTTGTTAAGATGTCAAGAATTAACCACTTCCCTGAATATTTCTTGACTGATTTCACTATTTTGTACAAACAAAAAGGGTACAGAAAAAAAGGAAGGAACTTGTGGCGCAGATCTCCAAAATATCATTCAGATCGATACGAAAAATTGCCTCATTTTCGTTACAGCGCAACTAATTTGTATATTCAGATGTCGCTTGAATGTGTCAGCATGATTGCTTAAACCCACTTTTTAAAAGACACTATACACATGCATGGGTATTATTTGAGACTAATTCTGTGTATGCTTCCCTGGCAGACACAAATACCCCTATTAGATCTCCATGACCAATTAACTAAGGTTATGTAATGTTCAGTTGTTATATTTCTTCCTTACCTGACGACAGATCCAGGTCTTCTGTATTAGGCAAGTTTGCTTGCACTTTCTTGTTGCTTTCTTTTGGCGTTCTGGCAGGATCACGATATCTGACGTTCCTTAGCCGCATTTCAATGTAACCTGATGAATCTTTTGTTTTGTTTTGGCTTGCTGGAGTGAACCAGGTCAACTTTAAAGTAAAAGAGTAAAAAAAGTAAAACAAAACTATTGAATTTTAGAAGTAGAGATCACTGTTCATAAGAATTTATATTACCCTTTGGGGTAACTGTACGGTCAATCAGATTTACCTTAATAAAGGCTTGCCCAATCTGAGACAATAACCTTTCAATGATTTAAGCATTTAGACTTTCAGTTGTATCAAGTTTCATCCACTTTTGTCTGGTTGAGTAAATAATAACCTGCTGCAGATAACGTGTTCAGGGGGTCATTTAGCATTAGCTGATATTAAGTATAAACAATGGTTATCTTGGTCATCATGAGCCTAAAGTCAATGATGAACATGGCTTGTAAATGGGTGATCCTATCTTTAACAAGTAACAATGTTACACACAATTTATCTAGCCATGAACTAACATAATGAACTCAAAACTTACGTAAGCATCATGATCATCATTGTCCAACGCAGGAAACTGGGTAACAATGCATTTTGCCATTGCCAATTTTTGCTCTGTTTTAGGCCTTTAGAAAAATGAAAATTGAATGTTTAAGAATATTGTTTTAAAAGGCTATATATATTAGAGATTAAATGCAATTCTTTGCAGGGAATAAATTACCTAGTATCGCATCGCAATTTGCTTTGCTTTTTTGCAGGGCTGCTACACAAAATTTACTTTGTGTCACAATTTTTTTTCCATGGGATTGTACATAATTTGTTTTAAATATTTTCCCATCTCCAAAAATTTCTAATCAAATCTGGGAAGCAAAATTATTCCCTGCTTTGAATTGTAGTCTGATGAACTTCTGCTTCATTGGTGATCTGCTTTGAGAATATCCTTTATATAGCAAAATTTTGATCCACCCATTTTCTGATTTTAGTAATTCCAAACTCCCATCCTTTAATAAAGCAGACAAACAGTGCAAGGTGTATGTATCACACCAAACTATTTCCAAGCACCTGCATAATACACATGTAATGTCAGCTCATTGCATGTATTTGTTATGTAAATGTGATAAACAATTCAAAAGCTGTGTTTAAATATCAACACACAAGTTTCAATTATGCCATGAAAATGTAAAAAAATATAAATTTATGTGAAATTTGTTAGATAAGATTACATGTATACAATTTTTATACCAAGTGTCTGGTTATTTCTGGTATGCAATGCACCAGTTAAGTTGATAATTAACTTTTGTGTCATCTACAAGAGAAAGGGATTGCTTTTGAAATGGTATGTATGTGTCTGTGGTCAAACTTTTAATCCTTGACATCTATTTGATCACTGGAGTCAATTGGTAAGGCAAATAAGCAAATAAACTACCACATAGTATAGCACATCTAAATACGCTAGCATTTCCTTTTTCTGCTCATAGGATTTTAGCTTACCACTTTGTATATGTCTCTATCAGGTGTGAGACCAATGTGTTCACTATCAATTTTCGTGAATTGTAGCTGATGCACCCTTCCTCCATCTCCTTTATAAGCTCCTCCCCCTCTCTCCGTTTGGACAAGATGGCTCGTATGTCCTGCAGATCAGAAGTGATTACAAAGAAAGGTCATAAGTGGATGCTTTAAGTGATCCATGTATGTGCCGGGGCCTTCACATCTAGAATATGAGAGAGATACTATAGGAACAGGAACAAACAAGGAGCCTAGCTAGTACATTTTTTTTCTTCATTTTGCGCCAACAATCGTTAAATGTGGTACCATCATCCAAATCGATAGTTTCTGGGATTGTTTTCATACCTTTTTTTTAAATTAATTTCATATTTTTCTAAAAAACAGCCAACATGTTCTTAGGTCATAATTCAATTACATAGGGATATCACAGAGCACAAGAAAGGATCACCAGTCGTTCGTAAAGTCATTCGTATCTTACGAACAGCTTTATGAAACACCCACCAGGTGACTTCAAACTTTTTGATCATCAAAATGTCATTTTAATACTCCTTGGGTATAAATTTTTCTAAAATTTAACTCTTGGGCGATTATGAGACACATTTCTTTTTTATTTAAATTTTTTCCCCTCAAATAGAGCTCAAACTAAATTTCTATCTGATTTAATTTGACATGATAGACTAGAGCTGAATTAAGAAGCACTCATACAGGAATGTTAATTATTTGTCTCTGGAGACATAAGAACATTTATAAGATGGAAACTATCCCCTCTAATTTCATAATTTTTTCGATTTTGAGAAAACCATTAGAGTGGTGGGTTTGTATGTTGCTGCTGTTTCTACAACATAAAAAATCAATAGGTGTGGGTAAAAAATACAGTTGTCTATAAGGCAAGGGCAATAATGGAACTTGTAAACATAAAACTGGCAACGAGTTCTCAAGCTTTAAAATGGGCCAAAAATTAGTTTTAAAAAATCAGTTCTTTGAGCCCCTATTTTGGTGCCTTTCCATTCTTTAAGCCCCTATTTTCAGCCCTGCGAATCTCACACCCATACCAAAACAAAAGTTTAGTACCCCTCCCCCCCCCCCCCCGATCGATATTTGCTCTTGGAACCAAATTATGTCTCACATATATGAAATTCTTGTAGGCCTACATGGCATTATAAGCTTAGTGTTCAAAAATAAAAATTCCAGGGGAATTCGTCCCCTCCCCCCCCCCCCCCCCCTTAGTACTGCCACTGCTGAAAAATGTCTCTGGAGTGGCTTCTGACATGACTTGCCGCGATAAATTGCTCTGACTTAACCCATTTTAGATGTGCCACTGAGCGAAATCATGCACGCTCGCTTTAAAAGACAATATCTGATCTGATTTTGTAGGCACACAATATTTCATTTCCAGTAATTTTTCAACAAACCCCCCCCCCAAAAAAAAAAAACACATTTTAAGGCCAAGTAAAACCAAAAAAAATGGTTCTCTTCTGGTTTTTGGAAAAATAGGAGGGGCTCTTTGTTTTTTATTGAATTAATTTCTGAATACCTACGGTTTATAGCACTATATTTTCAATATGCGGTGCCCCCCAAAAAGATGGAGGCCTTTTTATTTTCTTGTTTCAAACATCTTTATAAAACAAGTTATATGGCCTTGGGAATTAAAGTTCCGGGGAGGGGAGGTAGTAGACTTGCATCTTTTTGAAATCACACAGGGCTTTATTTTTGTTCATTATCAGATCACTTATATAATATTCTGAGAAAATAAAAAAGTCCTGAATACAAAGTCTGTTGCAATTAGAATTTGTTGAAATACATGTAAATATATGCAAATGTCTCTAATTTCCCCCCTCGATCGGATTTGTTCTTTTTTACTAGCCCTGACAATATACATATCGGTCATATCAGACCAGCAAACTAAGCTAATTGCCTGACAGTGACTTTTACTGGTAAGGCCAAGTAAAATCAATTCCTAGTTTCTCGTCCGGATTTTTCGAAAATGAGGAGGGGGTTCCATGTTATTTATTTGATATTTGATTTTTTTTTATAAACAAAAATGCTATTGGGTCAACTTCAACACATTCTTCACAAATTTAGTAACACTTGTACTACACTACAGAGGATCGAAACAAGGTGTAATTGCATATTAATGTTTTTTGGTATATCATTGTCTAGAAGTCCTCATATTTTTATTCATATCATTTCAGAACAAAAATATCAAATAACAAAGCAATTAAGGCGGCCCCAAAAAAAGGAATGAGGGGACGAGAAAAAAAATTGAAATTATTTTTATTTGGCCTCATCTGACCACCTGACAGGTGTGTGTCAAGCCCTTTTTTTGGGGGGGGGGTGGTCTACATATGTGACCTCCTATCTCAAAAGCCCACAATAAGTCACCTAAAATGAGTTTTGAAATTTTCATTGTTGAAATTCCATTATTTTAATTATATTATTCTAGAATTTACAAGACGGCTGTGCCCTTAGCCTTTAGGTGTTGACATGCGTAGTCAGTCACAACTATGTCAACAGAGGGTTTCCTTTATGATAAAAATATTGAGGCCTAATCTTAAAGATCCATAATGCTTAGAAAATGTTTCGAATCGGCTACTCTTAAAATGTGGGATAATTCATCAAAGCACATAGTAATAAAGTACTAAAATCTACAAGAAAGGCCAACTGAGAAACTCTGATTTCTGAAACGAATTGAAATAAAATCACAGGTTTCTGGTAGGCTTTGAGTTTCCCCCTCCTGCGCTAAGCGTGGAAGCTTTGAAATTTCCTGAAATCATTAGCAAAAGAAGACAATCTTTGTTGTGATTCTACATCTGCCCTTTCCCTAACTTCTCTTACTTTTTCATTTTTTTTTCTCTCTCCCCCTTTCTCCCTCTCTCCTTTTTTTGTTTTTTTTTGGGGGGGTGACTGCCCCAACCCCCCCAGCTACATGCCTGGTAGTTATGACACTGATGGCTAGTTTTATCTCAATGTCAATCTTGACACTTTGCCAAAGACTCTCTTTGCATGCACATAATATAGGCCTAGGCCTACATAAAAAAACTAGAAATATCACTATCAGTGATTAATAATACTACCCCCGCCAGCAGCGCTCTACCTACATAAAAAATAATATCCCACTATAATAACCCCAAAAAGAAAAGAAAAAATGAAATATTTTGAAGTCTATCAGTTAGGGCAAAAACTATGCATCATCAGATATATCAAAGAATGACATTTCACTGAGAATCCAATCAACAGTGCAACCTTCTTTTTTTTAACTATTAGGCCTATATCTTGCACTTCTTCATATCACTATGGACCCATGCACCGAATTTCAAATCAATTGGTCAAAAAATGAGGGAGTAGTATGATCCACAAGATTTTTGCACCCATTTTATTTTAAAATGTTGTTGCCATGGCAACGCAATTCTCGACTTTGACGAAAATTATATCTTGCACTTATATTTTATACACATCAATATGGACTTAATGTTCCAAATTTCAAATTAATTGGTCCTTAACTGAGGGAGTAGTATGATCCACAAAAATTTTGCACAAATTTCATTCAAAAAATGCTGTTGCCATGGCAACACGATTCTCGACACTGACGAAAAATATATCTTGAATTTGTATACATCATTATGGACCTATGTAAGCCTACTACTAGCCTAATTAAAAATTCAGGTCAATTGATCAAAAACTGAGGAAGGAGTTAGATCCACAAATTTTTTGCATGAATTTCATTCAAAAAATGCTGTTGCCACGGCAACGCAATTCTCAACTTTGATGAACAATATATCTTGCACTTCTATACATCATTATGGACCTATGTAGGCCTACTAAATTTCAGGTCAATTGATCAAAAACTGAGGGAGGAGTTAGATCCACAAGATTTTTGCATGAATTTCACTCAAAAAATGCTGTTGCCATGGCAACGCATTTCCCGACTTTGACGAAAAATATATCTTGCACTTCTACATATCATTATGGACCCATGTATTAAATTTCAAGTCAATTGATCAAAAACTGAGGGAGTTTGATCCACAAGATTCTGCAACGGACCGCCCGCCCGCCCGGCCACACGGTGATTCCTATATAGGGCCTAGGCCTACCCCCTTACAGTTACACACCTTGTGTGTGGCGGGGGTATAAAAAAATCAGTAGTAGGCCTAAGTTAGGCCTACTAGGCCTAGGCTATAGCTACCTTCAAGACAGTGAAGCCATAACTTAGGCATTCATTGAAAAAAAATTGAATATCAAATACTAAAGTTAGGCCTAGGCCTAAACTAAGTTTGGGCCTAGGCTAGGCTAGGGCTAGGCCTTGATCTAGTCTAGCCTTGGCCTGGGTCAGGGCCCAGGCCTAGTATGAAATGAGGTTTGGAATAAAAATATGCTTCTTGACATTTTTGTGCATGAGATCGCTGAATACCTTAGCCTTCAGGGCCTATACAATCCACGCTTCATGAATATACTCGTATCGTAATGTAGATAGATCTAGGCCCCGCCGGGATCTAACAGTTAGGCCTATAGCTAGGCCTACATGGGTCTGCCTTGTTTTGCCTTGCCTTGCTCAAGACGACTCGACATGCTATTGCTAACCATAACTTACTAGGCCTAGTAGGCCTAATACTAGTTAGATAGGCCTAACGTTAGACCTAAGGTAGGCCTAGCCTAGCCCAACTTCCAAGCCTAACTTACTCGAGTTCCATTTGCTGTCTTATGACTGAGACTGCTAGTGCTAGCCGCGAGACCAGGGCCAGGGCCAGGCCCAGGGGTGAACATCATAAAACAACATCAATTCCAGACTAATCATTGTGCAAACTGCATGCAGACTGTCGAATGCAGTAGGCTAATTAAGGCTAAGCTACCGTACATCAATCGTATTCATAACGTACGGTATGTGCATCGAGTAGCATCGCAGTGATCGTACATGACATTTTGTGAGTTGCATTTTGACCGAAAATCGTATGATGGCACTGTTGCAGATACAAGAAATTTGTTCAAGAGAATAGAGCATATTAATACATATAAAAATAAAACTACTTCACCGACAAAATCATGTAATATCTTACAGATTAAACTGGATAACTTACCGCGGTATACACTCATGATATGGCGACTGATTTCAAATGATCGTCTGCGCTGCGCTGCGCTAGCTGCGCGCGCGGCCGGCGCGGTGACGTCAGTCAACAAGTTTGACCAATGAAATGTTTCATCGAAGACAACGTCATTTTGAAGAGAATACGTATCAAAAATTTTCAGCATCCACGTCATTTTGTCGGGGGGGGGGGGGGCACTCAACTTTGGGTTTGGTAGGGATGTGCGGCCCCGGTTTCTGAAACGGGGGACAGGTATAACCGAGTTGACTCTGAAAAGGAGATCTATAACCGAAGTGACCTTAAAAGCAGTGGCGGCACCAGGATTTTTAAGGGGGGGGGGGCAAATAGGGGGCAAAACAAAATGTGGGGGGGGGGGCAATGCCGGACAAAAAAACCCTCCCTTTTCTTTTCTTTCTCATTTTCAACCCTTTAATTTTTCACTCCGAAAATTATTGGGGGCAACTTGGAGGGGGGGGGCCGGGCAAAGCTTCTGACGGGGGGGGGGGGTCAAATGCCGTTTGAAGTTGAGAGCTATTTTTTGTCAATTGCTCTGGAAGCAAAAAAATCTGAAATTTGCTTAAAATGGCCGGGGGTCTAGATATTAAATTTCCCCCAAAAGGGATTAAGAATTTTCAAAAAGGGCTTGTGAACTAAATATTGTGCTTGAATTTATATGGGGTCTACGGAGCGGCAGGCAATTAAGGCGTGAAGAGGGTGTTTGCGGCGGCACATTTTTTAGGTCAGTACGTGCCCCGGGCATTTTGTCATTCAAAAGGGAACGATTCTCTATTTTCATTAAATAGTCTTCTATTCAAAATATTTGACAAGGAAATCTTTTTGTTATTGTCATTCAAAATGAAACGATTCTTTTCATTTTAAATAGTTTTCTAATCATTTTGAACAGTTTTCTATTCAAAATATTTGACAAGGAAATCTTTTTATCTTTGTCATTCAAAATGAAACGATTCTTTTTCATTTTGAACAGTTTTCTAATCATTTTGAATAGAAAACTATTCATTTTGAATAGTTTTCTATTCGAAAATATTTGACAAGGAAATCTTTTCAGAATTTGAAGAGGTTATTTTAAGAGTGTATGGGAGTGAAACAGCCGTGCATGGAAGACCACTACTTATTGGTGAATGGGCTACCCTGTCAAAATATCAGAAATAAATAAATAAATAAATAAATAAATATGAGTATTGATATATACTTCAACCGTTCGTCAACCTTTTGTAACAGAAACTGACAAAAAACTGACGTCAGCTTAAAATTATTCTGCAAAACTTTCATTTTTAATGTATTTCTTCATATGGCATTTACTTCCGGTCTATTGATTGCATAAAATTTGTATCAATGTCACCGCATTGGAATGCTCTTTCCAGTGATACCAAATACGACATAGGTTACAACATAATATTTCAAGATAAGTCAATCTGAACACATGGTATACTGCTCACAATGCACACATTATCAACATAATTGTACACAATGTCTATGGCATCGGTTTCAGGCAAAAACGAACTTAACGTATGAGCGGCTATATGGTCTAAAATGGACGAAATCTGTTTGATTCGAGAATGTAACTTCCTATGGAAGGCAAAATGTACCAAAATCCACTTTGATTAACATGCAATTTTTGTTAGTCCTCCCCTGCCTCCGTTTCTCATCCAAATTCATTCCGATTTGGTAGACATGTTGTCCATGATGCATTATCGTGTACCTCCTATTTCATTTTCTAAAATCATGTATGCATGACAGTGTAGGCGCCATTTTGTCCATTTCAAGTCCATTTGCATACCATTACTAATCTTGTCCTAACTCCCGCATCCTGCATGCTACCGACTTCTAACAAATTGCAGTAGATTGTTTAATACCCCTTTCATAAACCCAATTATGCGGCTAATAGCAGCATAATTTGGTCGTAAAATCGGAGGAGGACCAGACTTATCCGCATTATTTTGATGCTGCAATTATCTGCATAATAGCGGCATCGGGACCAGATTTTGACTTTATGAACGCAATCCAAAGTAATGCGGATAATTGCCATGGTGCGGTCACAAGGTCACCCTTTTCCAACACAACCGCATCGTAGGGGGTGTGTGCGGTTGCCATGACGATTATCCGCCTTTTTCAGGACGGTCGCTCGTAAAAATAGTGCGGATTACTTTCGGAGTTTGTAAACGCAATTTTTATTGAATTATCCGCATTACTCTTAGGCGGCTAATTGGAGGATGGGTTTATGAAAGGGGTATAAGAGTTGCTCTTTCATATAAATACCACGACTTGCCCTTCAAAATGCCGTCTTCTTGCCTTAGTCTACGTTCAAAATGTTCATATTTATTGAAATGCAATTAGGAAAATCGTAAAATTGCCATAACTTCCTTGTTTTTATTCATTTCCGTCTCATATTTTATGTTTTACTAATGGTATCACCCTTCAACAATTCAGCATCAGTGTCCGTTAAATTTACAAATAGCACCCTCTATTACAAAGTCAACAAATAGTAAAATGACAATAACTTTGTTGTTATCATTCATTTCGGTCTTATATTTTCGGGGCTGGCTAATGATATCATCCTTCAAAATCCATATTCTTTTTACGCATCAGTGACCATTACATTTAGAAATAGCGCCCTCTATTGCAAACTAAAGACATGTTAAAATGGTCATAAGTTCCTTGTTCTCATTCATTTTGGTGTCATATTTCCAGGGTATGCTTATTGTATCTTTCCACATAATCCACATGTTTTTAACGCATCAGTGACCATTACCTTTAAAAAATAGCGCCCTCTATTGAAAAATCAAAAATAGTAAAATGGCCATAACTTTCTTGTTTTCAATTATTTCGGTCTGACATTTTCAGGGTTTGGTAATGGTAACATGTTTTTTAATTAATTTGTTTTTTTACGCATCAGTGACCATTACTTTTGGAAATAGCACCCTCTATTGAAAATTTGCAAAATGTAGAATTGCCATAACTTCCTCGTTTTCATTAATTTTGGTCTCATATTTTAATCGGTTGCTTATAGTAATATCTTTCGAAATTTACTGGCGTCAATGCATGCACATCGTTCTGAAACGATTGCAGTTCTAGTTTATTTATGTTATTGTGCTTGTTTTGTATATGCATCTAATCATCTTAGGTATCCGTTGAGTGAACAGTCGCTTAAACAATAACCTTTTAATTGCAATTTCGCTAATGCCATTTCAATAAAACGTCTCACCTGGTTTCTTGCATCTGACGAATGCTTGCCATCTGTATGACACTGAATCATACGAGCAGTTTTAGAGGTCCGCAATGCCATAAGCGCAGCTGTACACGTAGGTCATAGCGACATTGCTGCTATACGTGAAGACTTCCCATCACCATATTTCCTGAATCAAAATTGTGTTCATGTATTTCAACGACTTTAGTACCATAGCCCAGTGAGACGGATACCAATCATAATCGTAGAACAGGTAATTACAACGCTTCATCAGCGCAATATCTTCCGATTCTAGAGACTTATAACTTATTCCTAAATAGTGTAATCGTCCAAAGTTATCTTTGTTCGTAAAGTGTTCGTTATCAAGCGAAAATCCGAATTTATTAGCCATCACATAGGCCTACATTTATGTATGACATAAGAAGTATTAAATCTGCAAATATCACAAAACATACCTTCAGTGACACTACTTTTACTATTATTTTTTTCTTTTCGTTGGTTGGTTGTTTACTTATTTGTAATTTTACTTTTTTTATTTTTATTTTTGTTTTTACATGTTATTATTATTATTTTCATTATATTTAGAGTTATTATTATTAATTTATTTATTTAAGTATTCATATGCTTTATTTATTAATTTTTTTTTTTTTTGGGGGGGGGTCCGCCGAAGTCAATGTTCAAAAAGTGGTTCTTTCATATCCAAAAAAATAAATGCGAAAGGACACAGAATTAAAGATCCAGCAAATTATCAAAATACCTTCAGTTCTTGAGCAATTAAAAATAATTGCTTTTGCGGATCTGTCAAAGGAGTGTGTTTCAAAGCAAGGACCCCCATATGGACTAAAGCCACCCCTCTTGGTTAAGCCAAATATTAAGCCAAATGAAACAATTAGTTTATAAAACGTAATAATCTTGATAGAATTCTCGTTTAAATTAGTAAAACGCTGCACTCAACACCAGCATAAATATTATGAATACAATGCATTCAGTCAATGACCTTCAACAGCACTGATAAAGGACAATGGTAACAAGGTATGATTATTTCATAACAATATTATAATGCTATCAGGTTTGTGACGTTTCGTTTAGTTTCGAAGTTGTCACAACTGGACGCTCTGTATGTGGGTTCATAATGATAGGAACAGCAATGTTTTAAGGGATCTGATATACAGGAACAAAATGATAATGTTTATTGGAAGCGAGGGATCGACGTGATCGAGTTTGTAATTGGGGCAGTTCAATTTCACTTTTTACAGTGAAATTGAATATTTCATGCACGCTTTTGTTGTATTTTGTAGAGTTTTCGAAATCAATGAGGAGCAACTGCTCTATTTATGTCATTATAAGCAATAACAATGCACCAAGCGTAACTTTGGCGCGTTCTGAATGCCCCATCTTGGTCTCGAAATGTGCTATACTCCATGTGCGTACTATACCCCGAGCTCTGACACACTAAACCACCTATAAATACATTTGGTTTAAAGTACACACAAAAATGCCATACGGGATCCGCAAGAGAAACACTGGCTCATGTTCATGTAGCAGAAAAGTAAGGAATGCTGCATACAAGACCCTAGTGCGACCTCAAGGTGAATATGCATCAGGCGCATGGAATCGCCACACAAAAAAGAGATATCAACTCGGCATCTAGAGACAAGGAGTACGTTTTGTAGTCCAAGATTTCAGAAGAACATCAAGTATGACAAATGCGATATTACAACTGGCTTGGAAGACCCAAGAAGAATGTAAATAATACTTTCCAGAAGAATACTTTCCCAGTGTAAGAACTTCTTCAAAGTGAACACGGGCACAGTGGATACTCCATTTCCACCTGATATCCAACTAATCTCAACACGACTACGTGACTTTTTTTACGCATCCACTTCCTTCCCACCGACTTCCCTGCAGACAAGACTATTAGCTATAGCTTTAGTTTCTTCCCCAGTCATCCCAATATGGAACAGACTTCCAGATACACATGCAGCATCTAGCTCTTCTGCTGATTCCCGTGCCATGGCAATCCCATTCACCACTGCCATGAAAGATACAACCACAAACACCTAATACAAAATAAAGACATGAAGGCTTTACTTTCACAATTGGCTGCTTTTGACTTGTACATCATGTGCGAACTCAATGTCACCATTACTTCTACCCTGGACAGCTGATGATACAGATTTATCGATGGAACAAATGCAAGATTCAACATACGTGAATAATATTCTCGGTTGATGTATTACAACCTTTCATGTTCATTTTTGAGCTCATTTTTGCTATCGTTGTAATTTTGTATATTCATCCTAGGTATTCGTTGAGTGAACAGTCGCATAAACAATAACGTTTTAGCCATTTCTATAAAACGTCTCACCTGGTTTGTTGCATCTGACGAATGCTTGCCATCTGTATGACACTGAAACATACGAGCAGTTTTATTGGTCCGCAATGCCATAAGCGCAGCTGTACACGTAGGTCATACCGACATTGCTGCTATACGTGAAGACTTCCATCTCCATTTTTCCTAAACTAAAATTGGGTTCCTGTTTGTCAACGGCTTCAGTACGCTAGCCCAGTTGGACGAAGACCAAACGTAATTGTAGAACAGGTAATTCCAAAGCTTCATCACCGCCCCAACTCCCGATTCCAGAGACTAATTCCTAAATAAGTATTCATTCCTACGTATTGTAAACGTCCCAAGTTATTTTTCCCCCGAAAATTAAAGTAATGAATAAAAAATCCGGATCTATTAGCCATCGCAAAGACGTACGTATCACATGAGACACATTTTATCTGCAAAAATAAGAATTTATATATTCAGTAAAACTTTGAAATGATTTCTCGCTCCAGAATTTTTAAACTTCGCCTGGACTTTGGACAATCCACGACCTTTACATTTGAAATATAGAAAAACAAGAATTCATTAATTTAGGAAGTAGGTCTCTCTATGAGAAATCAAGCAGCGCAAACTTCAATTATATGGCATAATGGGGTCCTTAATTTATTTTCTTTTTATCAATGTATCTATCAGTATGTGTTATTTATTTATTCATTATTTACTTTTATTGGCATATTTGTTTATTTGTATTCATATTATTTGTATTCTTATTTGAAATATTTATTTGTATTCTTATTTCATTTATTTATCAATCTGTATCTATTTGTTTTTGATGGGGCTGTTTTTCTACCCAACCCCAGTTAATGACGTTCCACAGTTAAAACTGCAAAATATCAAAATACCCACAGGTCTTGAGCACTTGAATTTGTTTTTGCGGATCTGTGAAAGGAGAGAATTCCAAAGCGAGGGCCCCCATATGGGCCAAGGCTGCATTGACTTTGTATTGAATAATTAGCCAAACGAATTCGTTTGTTTCTAAAACACACTACTCTTGAAAGGATTAAAGGTAAAATACAGTAATTGCAGCAAACAATTATTTATTGAGAAAGTCTTTAAAATCAAGGTCAATTGTCACATTTATCACACATCTTGATCTGGTACATAGAAATGAACTTTTCTTTGTGAAATCATGAAATTTTAGCTGAAAATCGATCATTCTGATGATCATTGACACATAAAAACATGTATGGGACAGTGGATTAATATTTCTGGGAAAAATACCCGACATTTGATGGAATTCCGTCCCTATTTTGCTAATTTCCCAGCAATTACGGATTTTCTTCCAAAGCCACTTGCAAAATATTTTAAAACAACTCACCCATTTACATGCTTATTAAACGCGTGCACTAATAGTTGATGTGGTATCGATGGAACAATATGTATTCTGACTTCTGCACGCTCTATCCCGAATATTTTATCAAGTTTAGTTTGAATATAAACACATTATTGGAAAGAATTGAAAGGACACTTATTACAGACGTAAAAAATGAACCGTATTCAACCCTTAAGTATGCTCGCAAAGAGGCAAGATCTAACTAAGACTAACAGTTAGTTCGGCTAGATCTAACAATACTTATTCCACTCCTACTTTTAACGACGTTATTTCATCACGTCGGGACTAAGCTACATCTCTAGGCCTAACCTGGTAGCTTAGATCAAGCGTAAGGTTAGCTTTTCCGTTTAATCTTACGTCTTACGTACACTATTTTGGACACTTAGTCTTATTAATAATCGGTTCTTATAATGTTTATGGACTCCTCAGATATCCGACACATTGTTGTTTCTTTCGGCTCGCAAGTACCGCATCGGCCAGACCATGCGCCGAGCACAGCTCACATGATAGTCGCATTGCAGTCCCTTTTAGTCTCTAGAAATTATACGAATCTTAGAGACACAGCAGTCCTATCCTTCAAGTAGTAATGGTTATGATAGTTGTGACGTACAATGGTAGCTTATAATATGATGGAAATCACATATTTGAATTGTTATTGCGATAGGTACATTGTAAAATAGTAAATAAAAACGAACACATTTAAGAAGTCACGGCCTTCGCTAGGTCCAATGATCTGTACGGCATGATGAATGTCCATAGCACCAACTCTAAAATTTCTAAACATCAGATTTGAAGAGGCACTAACAATTAGAACAGAGTGAATCTCCTGCCATATGCCCATTTGCATTACGTTTTGCTTCATGCATTCTTACATCGAACAATATAAAACTTTTTTTATTAATGATTATTGTTTTCTTCATATAGGGTGGTGTTTTTATACAGACCTATCATAATTTATTATGCGACAAGCTAACCCAAGAGTGGGAAATATATCGCTCGGGAAAGTCACAAATAGTGAAAATAGAGATTTGGTTCTCAAAAATAAAAGAGAAATGCAAAACAGCTTATCTAAAAAAGGAATTATTTTTCTTTAAATTGTAGAAATTCCAAGTTGTAAAGATGAACAGAAAACAAGATACAGGGTTTCTTTGACACAATTTTTTTGCTTATCTGAAGCTTGAGTGAACTCATAACTCGAAACGTTGTTTTCTTCTATCTATCTTCTTATTTTTAAGTCTCTCTGTTAGTTTCCTCAGCATCCAATCAGATGCTTGTGTTGGGTTGATGACTATTGTTTTGCACGTCAAAAGCTTCTAATGTGTTTTTTAAACTGAAAAATAAATAATTTTCGACGACTTATTGCGAGTTTGGGGGTGGCTCGTTACATATATACCTTGGCAAATATCGATACATAAACGTGGTAAAGATAAGAAACTCATTTCATCATTGTAATGCTTTACATATCGAAAAGTCTTAACCTCAATTCGGATTCAGACATAGGTTTTCACGAGGTCCGTGAGCATGTTTACGTCGTAATATTGCTCTGTTCAAAGTGAAACAGTGCATTTGATGCAATTTTGAAAAATATATTAATTCATTGCAATTACTGCTATAAGTAAGCGGTTCAATGGTAAGACGTCTCACCTGGTTTGTGGCATCCGACGAATGCTTGAACTACACTTGACAATGAACGATACGTGCAGTTTTAGTGGTCCGCAATACCATAAGCATTACTATCCATGTAGGTCATATCGCGTGAGCCGCTATGTATAAAGACTTCCATCCAACTAGTTAACCCTCCTTGAATCAAAATTTAAATACATATTTCACATCTTGCCACATAAATGTCGGAAAGTGGAATTTTCATTTGGTTGCTTGAGAAGAATGTGCCTAATTTGCATATTATTTTTGTACAGGTGTTTGGAATTCTCTTGATCGGCCGGATCACTAGATAGGGTTAGGATGATCGATGTATGTACGCTCGAAAAATATAATTCTAATTATTTTCTAATCCTTGTTATGTATTTTAAAGGATTTTAAGGATTTGTTTTCTCGTAATATTGAGTGAAAACAATATATATACTTATATCTTTTCATATTGGCTGTTTCAAAGTTTAACAAATCCTTAGCGGAATGATATTTTTTTGGCTGGTTCCGCGACTCCACTGCTTGTTGGCATTTTACGTTAGGTAGATTATTGCACGTCCTGGTTCTGGTGCAGGTCGGACTGCAATCGAAGCAGGCCTGGGAAAGGGCTGAAGTAAGTGTCGTTTTATCTTATTTTTGCATAGAATTACAGTAAAATATAATTAATTTAATAACTAATCGTTTCTATACTATCATGGACAAAATTATGAGAAAAGAATGAATTGTTTTAAGATTGAATTTAGTCACTTTTACTTAGCCCAGTTGGACGGAGACCAGTCGTACCAATAGAACAGGAAACCTAACGCCTTATATGTGAGCTTCATATAAAACACTATCATAATGGTTTCGTGGTCACGGTGGTGTAATGATTAAAGCCAACGACACGGACACACTGTGATCGAGAACCAGTAACTGATATTAGATTGCAAAGTCGCCACTGACATTCAAAATAGGTCGGCAATTAGCAGGAGTAGAAAATTTATAAATATTCAGCACATGTACATACTGAATTCATGCTAAACTATAATTGGAGAAATAGTTTAAAGGCAGAGGTTTTATTTGTGAATGACAACAAATAAATGCATTTATATGCATACACATGTATATATCATAATTTTCACGTTTTAGGCTCAATTGATAACAAAACACATCTAGTTATGCTTTTCGCCAACCAAATGTTTTACTCCAGAAGAAGACGAAGGATTGTCGAAAACCTGAGGCTTATACTAAACATTTGATACACATAGCATCAACTGGATTAGCATCAACTGGATCTATTATATATATATATGTAATAAACTATATATATATATACTACTTTAATTTGTATAGCGCATCTGATATTTAGAGCTCTTTTTTTTTTTTTTTTTACTTGTTTCTACACATCATTTTTTTATTTAAGAGATATGTTTTTAATTTTGATTTGAAGAGAGTCAAGGATGGAGAGTTTCTTATGTCAATTGGCAGGCTATTCCATAGTTTGGGGGAATCAAGTGCAAAGGCAAGATCACAACGTGTGACTTTTGCTTCATGAAATGGGATCTGGAACAATACTTTATCTGTGGAACCTCGCAAGCTTTGACTGTGTGATTGGGTTTAAAGTTAGAGTAATTTTGTAATGTAATGTGGTGCTTGACAGATTAATGATTTATATACAATTAAAATAATTTTGAATGAAATTCTTTGACGTACAGGCGACCAGTGAAGTTCACTTTGAAGAGGTGTAGTGGAACTGAACTTTGGGACACGGTAGACAAGTCCTGCACACGAATTTCGGACTCTTTGTAACCTAGAAATAAGACTAACAGGCATTCCACACAACAAACCATTAAATCAGTCAAGCTTACTTGTAATCAGAGCATGTTCCACCAGTTTGATACTTTATTGATCAAAGTATATTATTCACCATGTCCTGTCATTTATCGGGTTATTCAGTTCATCAACCTTCTAGGGTTCTGTTCAGTTTCGTAAACTATATAATAATTTTGATTACTTACGGGCCTTGGTACATTTGCCAAACATCTCCTTGTTCGAAGTTAAGGTCCAAACAGACACTATTTGCCTCATGTACGTGCAATATATATTATAATCTACAAACTGCGTCACACAATATATTCGAGTCTTCTAGGAGTGTGTTAAATGTGTCTATGGTTCGTGCTAAAGACCAGGAGACATTTGCTGAACGATGCATTCAACAAATGGGGAATGCGCCATGGAATATTTTCTCAATAAATCGACCTCTCCTTCAATTCGAGTAGACGAGTGCTGCTACGCAGAACTACATAAATATCTCAAACATTCCGAACGTTTCACCTTGTTTGTGGCATCCGATGAATGCTCGGTAATAGGATGAGTATGAAGGATACGTGCAGATTTAATGGTTACACTTAATAAAATCGTAGCATTGATAGATGCACTTTAGTAAAATTGATACAATAATGTGATCTGAGGTAGGCCAATTTGATTTGAAGCTGATGATAAATGATCGCCGGCTTCGGACGAGTAGCCCAGGAAGACTGGGGCTAAGAAGTGTAGAACAGTCTATTCCAATTACATTTCAAACCTGTGGATTTTATATCGATTGGTATTACGGACTATCAGAGTCCAGTTTTGAACCAGAGCAGTCACAAATGATGGATCGTTTTACATATATATATTGACTAGCAAGGAAGGACGACATTGCAATTGGTATTCATGACCTGCCCATGGCTCCTTCCTTTTCCCGCATACGTTTCACCACGTTTTATAATTGCCAGTTTTAAGAAATGAAAGCAAATGTTCTTTCATCTGCCTGTGATACAACTTATAGGAGACGACGTATTGGGGAGGGTTGATTGCGTGCAAATGCAATTTTATAATGATTCGAACATTAAAATTCCATCCAATCTGCTTATGAGTAAAATGTTTACCGATTAATCCTTCCTCGTTAAAGAAAGCAGTGGCATTAAACAAAAATTTATATTGAAGCTTTACTAAGCATTACGACCGCCATCGCTCCTGACCGTCTGCCCTCTGCATGCGAAGACGTTTTGTGGAGCATTGCGTGCAAATGCAAGTTTATTCTTCGATCATTAACATTCCATCGAATATGCTAATGAGTAAATTTTTCACCAGTCAGTTCTTCCTCAAAGAAAACAAAGTGGCATGTGATTTTTTCAAAATCAATATCAAAGTTTTATTAACCGTAGTAAATCTTCACTACGTTTTTGAAATCATGTTATTCGTTTTGACGTCATGGTTTAGAATTGCCACTTGAGCCCGGCTTGCATCTCGTGGGCGCATGTTTATATATGTTCATTTCGTCATAGCACCCATTCATGAAGTAAAACAAGTTTTCAATGCTATAAAACTATCTTAAATAATTTCAAAACTTGATGGGAACATCCTTTTTATTCATAGTCAGATATATGTTTTATCGGATGATACAATAATAAGCAAAATAATTATCTTCCCAATGCACTTCACCCATTAAATCATGCTTTATTATGCAGGTGTCCCCGGTGGCAATGGATTTCAGTTAACCTTGCTATAAAACATTTCAGAATCAATTGTAGACAATGCACATACACACAAAAAACAACCTATTCATATTGTAATTTGGAATGACCGGTCTATTACCATAATTGGTCTTGTGCTAGCCCATCGTCATACGGACCCCAGTGAAGAACATATTGGTTATTCATTCTAGGCTGTGTATTTTTGCAATATAAATCCACTTGAATTTTAACATATTAATTGACTGGTAAATACCTTCGTACCTTCCAAAATATTTTACCACGTAGCAAAATAACTTTTTTTTCACCTAAATACAGTTTAGTTTATGAGTATGAATAAATCAAAAGTCTAATTCATTCTTCTTATTATTGATGGTGATTCAAAAAAATGTATTAATTAAACGTATGGAATCATTATACATACTGGATCCATCTTGCAACAGTAGTCGTTGGCGTTGAGGTGAATGATCATGCATATGGAATATTTGAAGTTAATCCTATATATTTTCTTTCTCTTCTTTAAGAAGTTAAAGCGAATGCAAGTGCCCATATCAAATGCCCTTATCAAATCCATTATTCATATCATCCATGCACGAAATTAAATAAGTGTCTTATGCTTTATGGAGATTTAAATCAATTAACAAACTTGTTAATAATACATGTACCTCCATTTTGGATAACATGGAATGCAACGTAAGTGAATAATAGACCTACACTCGTCTTGTAAGTGTCAAATGCATGCATCGTAAGATTTTTAAGTTGTGTCACCGAGAACACCTAGCAGAGATATTCCTTTTACCCGCTTCTGTGAATCACCTGAGAAAAATCATACCATTGGGATTGCCATAAGCAGAATATTAAAAAGTCATTCAACGTTTTAGGGTTCAAATTAGTTTCGACAACTACGTACTTAAACTCGCCAACGAGCCCGCAGGCGCTTGTCAATATGTGGGTCCACGTGGGCATCTTTACCAATTGGTAAACTGAATCACAAAACGCAGGCAAAATTGCTTAGGTTTTATTTTTCGTTCAGAGACCACGAGAATACTTTAGAATGATTCATTCGACAAGTGAAATATTTAGTTAAGAAATTTGTTTAAAATTGATCGCTCTTAAAGTTCTAAGGATAGAAGGGGAATGCTCTTATGTATATTTATAACGTATCACCTGGTTTGTGGCATCCGAGGAATGCTTGGTAAGGGGATGAGTATGAAGAATACGTGCAGATTTAACGGATGATAATGCAGTAATCGCAGCTATACAATTTAATTAATTGTATTCAGTTTAATTATGTCATCAGAGAAAGGCCAATATGAATTAAAGCTGATGATAAACGATTGCCGGCTTAGGACGGGTAGCCCAGGATGAAGTCCACCCATTAGAGTAGTATAGTTTATTCCAAATACATTTGAAAGCTTGACGTTAATCAAGCTTTTGTTAATATGAGTTTGCATCTTCTATCGGACTTCTATAATGGATATAATGGGCTATGATACACCACTTTTAAATAAGCTCAAAACTCAATTTTAAATCACAATGACCAGTATCAATACCCTCAATTGTACAACATGGAATGCAACATGAGCGAACAATACACCTACACTAGTCTGGTAAGTATCAAATGTACGTATCGTTACGTTTTGGCTTTCGGCACCCAGAACACCTAGATGAGATATTCCATTTACCTGTTTCTGTGAATCATCAGAATATCATGCCAGTGGGATTATCGGTCTGATTCAAAATACACTTATTGGCGCGTGATCATTTTGTACATTCGGAATGAATGGTTTATTACCCTAATTGGTGTATTACTTGTCAATCATCCTAATAATGTTTTGCCATAAGCAGAATATTTAAAAGTCGTCTAACAGTTCCCGTCATTAATCCAATCGTTCGTTTTAATTTTCAGATTAGTATAGACAACTACGTACTTCAACTCGCTAACGAACCAGCAGACACTTATCAATTCATGGGTTCACTTGCAGTTCCGGTCCAGGCGAGCATCTCTAACCATCGGTAAACTTAAACTCGAAATGCAGCCGAAACTTCTAAGAAGTTTCATACTCGTTCAGAGACCAAGAGAGAATTGCAGTATGATGCATTCGACAAGTGGAGAATACCCATGAAATATTTTGTTAAGAAATTATTAAAACATCTTCTTCAGTTCTATGGAAAGATAAAGAGTGTTGTGTATTTCAAACATATCAAACGACTCACCTGGTTTGTGGCATTCGAGGAATGCTTGATGAGTGGTTGAGTATGAAGAATACGTGCATTTTTAATGGAGCCTAATGCAGTAAACATGGTAAACGCAGCTGTACATTTTAGTCAAATTGATAGGGTTTGAGGGCTTGATGATATGTCATCAGAAGTAGGACAATATGATTTGAATCTGATGACAGATGCTTGCCGGCTTCAGACGAGTAACCAAAGAAGACAGACCCACCCATCGGAATAGTACAGTTTATTCCAAATACATTTGAAAGCTTGACGTTGACCAAGCCTTTGGTTTGCTTTACATATTATATGGGGCTTAACGGACATAACGGACTATAGTAAAGTTGTTTCAAATCAGCTCATCTCTCCTTACTTTTATATCAATCATAATATGGTACATTTATATAGTGCAGCTACTATAATTACCTATACTCTACTGTGCTTGATACTTGGTATCATATTATTACCCCGGCTGTAGCTGAGCCGCCACACAGGCGCTAGAGCATTCAATGAATAAATCCTACCGGGTTCCAATTCGAACCCACGTCCGCCAATATGAATTAAAGCTGATGATAAACGATTGCCGGCTTAGGACGGGTAGCCCAGGATGAAGTCCATCCATTAGAGTAGTATAGTTTATTCCAAATACATTTGAAAGCTTGACGTTAATCAAGCTTTTGTTAATATGACTTCTATCGGACTTCTGTACATTTGATTGAAAGACGAGAGTCTTAACCACTAGACCACACCCCCCCCCACTATCACATCATGGACCTACTACACATTGACCAGTCTTTCTGTGCACTAAGAGTTGACAGGATTATGATTTAGTTTGAAGCTCGATATCAACATCATTATTTGAATAATATAGAAAGCAACATGATTTTGGAGCAATAACTATTTCTATTGCATGCCTTTTTTTCTGACGGCAATCCACTGAACGAAACCCCAACACCCACTATTTTAATTCAATTCAAACATGGTTTATTTCGTATAAAAACAATACATGTTACACAGGCAGAAGGCTGAAATTAGCATGTTTACAATGATTTAGATTTAGATTTAGATGTTATTTCCGTTCAACAATTTTTTTTAAAATATAAACGAAGTAACAATACATATTCAATATAATCGATAATACAGACAAATCAATGAAATGTCGTAACAAATGTTCGTAACAATAACATTATCGTTCCCAGGGCCCTGCAGAGTTGGCCAATTATTTGGATTGTAACCATTGTAAATTACCCTCTAACCTAAAAGGAGCAAAAATTGGTTAATACACTTCGTAATTCCGAAGGTTCGTAATTTCGAAACACGTAAATTGCCTATACCTCGATGTTCGTTAATCCGAAAACGAAAAAGGTTTCGCTAATCCGAACATTTGTGGCGTTATTCCGAAGGTTCGTTAATCCGAAAACGAAGTGAGATTCGTAATTCCTAAGGTTCATTCGTCCGAAAACGAAGTGAGATTCGTAATTCCTAAGGTTCATTAGTCCGAAAACGAAATGAGGTTCGTAATTCCAAAAGTTCGTTAATCCGAAAACGAAATGAGGTTCGTAATTCCGAAGGTTCGTTAGTCCGAAAAAGAAATGAGGTTCGTAATTCCGAAGGTTCGTTAGTCCGAAAACAAAATAAGGTTCGTTAATCCCAAGGGTCGTTAATCCGAAAACGAAATAAGGTTCGTTAATCCGAAAGTTAAATAAGGTTCGCATTTCCGAAAGTGAAATTAGCTCATTTTGGTAACAAGAACGGTGTTGTCCTTACAAGATAACAGGATATTATACAATAATAGTAATTACGAACGATGATACATGTGTGTGTTGTGGCCAAAGCATGTAATGCATTAAGAATATGCGCCCGTATCAAGCATAGGCTTAATTTCGATTTTATCTTAGCAATTGCTGCCTAAGCAAATGGTTTAAGGATGCAGGGGATTAAGTGTGTTAGTCGCATGCGAGTAACCTCCAGATAATAATAATAATAATAATAATGATATAGGGTACTTATATTGCGCACATATCTACATTGTTAGGTGCTCAAGGCGCTTAAGTTATGTATATATTAATTTGGAGTAGTATCATTTCGCCATTAACTTGATGAACGACTCAACTGGTTTGAGTATCCGACGAATGCTATGTATCTGTTTATCGTTGAAGAATATTGTGTAGTTATCTAATACCGTAAACGCAACTGTACAAATGAGTTATAACATAAAATATGGGTTTTACATAAAGTTCCAAACAATTGAGCTCCTACAATCCCAAATATGGCCCTCATTCGACGGCCTCAAGAACCTATATGTAGCCCATTCGGACGCAGATCAAAATAATAGCGCAGATATGAACAAATTCTACTTGATAGCCGCTTTGTGGCTCCCTTTTTTTTTTTTTTTTAAGGGTTGGAGTGGGTGTTATGCATGGCCTGATTTTAATCGATGGGCAGGAGGGCATCAAACTGATGCAGATTTAAATGATTCAAATGATGGAACGACGTGATAGCGAGCGGGCCGTACGTGATTCACTGTATGGACGGAGGGGGGGGGGGGGGAGGGGTCGGGCGGACGATCACGTCAGAGACATTTCGGGCCATTTCACAGTGCAACTACTTGTGCACACATCCTATAACACTCTTCAACGTACTTAAAATGATTTTACGTATGTGATGACATATACAAAATAAATATCATGGTTCATACAATTCCAAATATGATAAAGGTAATGCATCATTCAAATTACATGATTTTGTTAAAAGTTACTAAAACTGTGTCGGGGACGAGGGGGGGGGGGGGGAGGGGTGTGTGTAAGCTAGCGGACCTCGACAGAAAAAATTGCACAATTTTGAAAGGGTCAGGCTGTCATGCTGACCGCTGTCGCAAGCTGAAATCTTCGAAGCTGATGGTAGAAGCAAGGCGCAAAAGCACCCGAAATATAGAAATGAAACCTTGATTACCCTCCGTAATATGTGCAGGCCTGAAACATGAATCATGAAGTTTAATGAAAGAAATGGTAACAAGCACTAACTTACTGGTTTACAAGATCTTTTGAATCCCTGATACCTCGGATGTTAATTTCGTCTTCATCCATCTTTTTTCTAATCTTGGATGACGTCATAATCGATCCAGAGCTCGTACGAGCATACTAAACGTCGAAACCCTGAAGTACGAGACACAGATTGAGGTAGTGAACAATTGGGCTCGTCGCAGATTGCTTTGTGAATGCCCAGGGCTCCCAATTTTTTTTCATCTCGTATCGTTCTTTGCCTCCTGCAGGGACAATATCGATTTTCTCTAGGAAAATCTAATATTCTAAACTAAAGCTACCAGTAATAGACATTGCCCCCTCACTTGATCAGGTGACATTATCGGATTCGATATCAAATGAGTATTTTTCGTATCAGAGCTGTACCGTTCTCTATTCTGATCCACAGCTACTGAATACAAATAGAGCATAGGTTTTATGATATCATACTAGCCTTAGTCGGCCTATCCTCAAAACAACATTCCCTGAAGCGATGCAAATCTACCGGACTTAAACAGGAAGTTAAACGTCAGCTGCAGCATACACCATGTCTGTTTCAGTAGAGAATAAATTAAAATAAAACCATCAATAACTAAATCGAAGAACAAAGATCAAGCATGGATTAGATTCATCCGCAGAATAAATGCTTCAGGACACAGATACCATTTGCCGTACTTTTATAAGATGATGATGATGATGCACAGCATTTATATAGCGCCACATATATGTCAAAGACACTCAAAGTCGCAATTTGCCGGGAGGAGCCAGCCAATCTGGGTCGCCTAGAAGGGCGCGCACACAGAACTGTTACCCGCAGGTCTCTCCTCCCGATATAACTAGTTGGTTGGGGGAATGCAGGTGGACCACTACACCGGGGTTTACCCTACTCTTATTCGAATAGTGCAGTGGGTTCTTAACGTGCAAAGGTGGTGACTCTCTTCTACACGGGGCCTACATTTAACGTCATATCCGAGGGACGGAGTGTTTTCCACTGTAACATAGCCTGCATCTATAAAACAGGGGAGAGACGTTTACACACCCTGCACAACGCACTGGCTTCAGTCATCCGCCCGGGGTGGACTCGAACCCACGATCTTTGGTTCGACGGGCAGACACTTTACCGACTGAGCCAACTTCGCTCTCTAAAGACCGCCCGCTAATAATGATTTTCTGTTTGATTTCGTCAAGACCGCCCAAAATTACAATTACTTTGATAAACGTCTTACCTGGTTTGTGGCATCCGACGAATGCTTGATTTCTGCTTGTCGTTGAAGAATATTGTACAGTTCTTTAATACCGTAAGCTCAACTGTACACATTGGTCACATTAAAATAGACGGTTTCTATAAAGAGTTCCCAATAATTGAGCTCCTACAATCTCAACTATGACACATATTCGACGGCTTCAGGTAATACGCAGCCCAGTCGGACGTGGACTAGACATTATAGTGCAGATTATCCCAAAGGCCACCTAATAGCTTGATGACTACATTATTCTGATTGTTTTCGCCTTATCTCTGTCTGGGTAACATGGCATGTACCATAAAATGACGAGTGGAAATATCGGCTTTCGCTGCTCTGGTGGAATTAAGCTGTGGGCATCGAGAGCCCCTGAAAACAAGGTATTTCATTTTCGCGCTGACACCAATGTGCAGAATCGAGTTTATACCGAGCAATTGTTGGTTCTTCACGAGAACATTTAATAGCGGCGTATCATGGCAGTTTATTATATGTTTGTTGTTGGGGTACACGATTAGTGGTCACATATGATCAGTTCTATCCGTAATGGTTTATTAATCATCGGCTATGTGTTACAATACAATTTCCCTGTTGCCCGATATTTCCTATCAACAACGCAATATTTTGGTTCAGCTCAGTTGCAAAAGGGGTTAGGCTCATTTTCATCAAATATGATTTTTGTTGGGGGTCTCAATGTATATATTTTTAGTAACAGCACTATAAGATAATACCAAAGAAAATTTGAATTTCCTATTAAAACGCGAACAAAAATGGCAAAGAAAAATCCCCGCTTTCAAAAAGGGGTAAGGTCCATTTCAGTTTGGTTACAAAAGGGGTTAGGTCCACAAATATTTATTTAAAGAATATTTAAAATAACATGAAGACAGGTAGATTTATTTTATGCCCAATCATATTTTCACATTGTAGGGTATCATGAAAATTTAGTTTAGCATAGGAATATTGCAATATGGTAGAATAAAAAAAATGATTTTCTTGGAGTGGACCTAACCCCTTTTGCAACCAAACTCTTCTGAAGAGCTCATTTGTCAAAAGGGGTTAGGTCCATTTGTCATAAGTGCTATTGTTTTCTGTCTCAAACCCTATTGATTTTAGTCGCTCTGATGATACCACAGAAAATATGAAATTCATATTTAAACGTGAATAAAAGTGGCAAAGAAAAAAAAAAATTTTATTCAAAAGAGATTGGATTCATTTTAGTTTGCTTGCAAAAGGGGTTACATCCACAATTATATATTTTTTAAGTATATAGAATAAAAATTGTTGATTTCTTATATACCCAATGTTGTGTTCACATGATAGGGTAGTACATCATGTACATCATGCCAATTTAGTTTATCATAAGAATATTACAATAAGTGAGAATAAAAAAGAAGATTATTCTTGGAATGGCCCAAAGTGGACCTAACCCCTTTTGCAACCAAACTCTTCACACACTTATATAAATATATATGTGTGTGAGGATATATATATATATATATATGTATATATATATATATATATATATATATATATATATATATATATATATATATATATATATATCCTTAGATGTGTAGATGTCGATGATTGTGCAAAGTGCTCAAATTGACCCGCCGCACCACACAAATAGCCAATAACGTCAGTCTGCCTGAAGATCGCCTCAAGTCCGGGCGTGAAACCGCCGGTAGCAGACGTTTAACAGGTACGAATATATATATATATACATATATATATATACATTCATATATTCAAAAGTTTGGTACATACATGAACATTATTTGAGAAAAATGAAGTCCTTTATCAATATAAAGTCAAGTAATTTCTTTCACGATTTCGAATGCTTTAGCTGAAGGGTTAAAGTCCAAATAAGAAGTATATATTCTGGAGAGTTTTTACTTACTCAAAGCCCTTGATATGTAGCATGCATGCTTAACACACCGCCACCATAGGTTACATAATTTATCGCCTCCATGACATTTGATCCGGGGACAATTGATCCACTTTTAATTCCATACACTAATCGAAACACTAACTTCGACCCTGGGTAAACCCAAGGTAAACACTTTACCCTAGGCCTGCCCTTAACCTATCCATAACCGTAACCCTATTGCAACCCCAGCCTTAACCGTACATCTTAGACAGTTAGACGAAATTAAGCCCGTCGCAATTATCGTAGGAGCAAGTGTGTCATCAGTTTATCTAACGCCATTTAGATACTCGAGTATAGATGATGTCTTGCTGACTTAAAGTTTAAGGGGTTTTTGTGGAGTTCAGAACCCTCAGTACAGCATCCCTGATTGATGTCAAAACAGAACTATGGTTAAAGATAAATCATACCTGAGAGTAAAATATCAACAAATTAATTATTCCTTATTGTGAAAGAAAACAGAAAATTTAACCTAAATCAGTTCCGAAGTTTTACTAAACATAATGAATCTTCATAACAGTTTCCAAATATGACATCGGGTTCGACGCCATGGAAGAGAAATGCCACTTGAGCCAGGCTGCGTCGCTTTGTCACATATGTATGTTCTTTTCTCAAAGGTTATTCAAGGCGATGATCTGAATATATTTAAGCGTGCAAAGAACATACAAGTAACTAGATGAAGGGACGACATTCATATAACAGACAATCACTACATAGTGAATTAAGATGATTTACCAATAAGGTTATACTGTTAACATATGTTTTAGAATAAAAGAGAAACTGACAAGCAGCCTTGATAGCGCGAACTCAAATCCTAAACTACTCAAATTTGCCCAGAATAATGCAACATTCTGAGTTGTGCAGTCTTGTAATATAGGCCCACTTAAATGATAAAACACCAAATAATTTACCACGATAAGTATGTTACCAAGTAGCAATATAATTCTTTTCCTATTAAAACGTTCTAGTTTCTGGGTATTATAGGTTTATAGTCTAATCCATGCTCTCTATTATTGATGGTGATCTACAATGTATTTTTAGTTAACGTATGAAGTCATTTAACATACCCACTATACCCATCTTGCAACATAAGTCGGTGATATGAATGATCATGCATGTGGAGGAATAGTAATCCACATCTTTTTCTCTCTCTTATGTCAGGGAGATAACAATAACGCCAGTGACCTAGATCAAATACCCTTATGAAATCCATAATCCGTAGCATCCATGCAGGAAAAAAAAAGTACTCTGGTATTATTATTTTAAAACTTGATAAGGATACATTAGATAACGTGGAATGCAACACAAATGAACAATATACATACACTATTCTGGCAAGTGTCAAATGTATCGTTACGTTTTTGTTTTGCCACCTAATATTCCATTCACCCGTTTCTGTGGATCATCTGAGAGTATCACGCCAGTGGCATTGTTTTGGTTCAAATTACAATATTGGCGCATGATCATATTGCACATTCTTTGCCCTGACTTGTCTAGATCTTGTCCATCATCGTAATAATATTTTGCCACAAGCAGAATATTTCAACATCGTTCGATATTCCCCATTAATCCACTCATTCGTTTTGGGATTCATGTTGTTTTAGACAACTATATCAACTCGCTAACGAACCAGCAGGCGCTTGTCAATATATCGGTTGGCTCGCAGTTCTAACCATCGGTAAACTGCACCCCGAAACGCGACCGAAACTACCAAGAACCTATTATTTCCGTTCAGAAACCAAGGGAGAACTGCAGTATGATGCGTTCGGCAAGTGGGAATACGCCATGGAATATTTAGTCTAGAAATTGTTTTAAAACCGAGCTCTCCTTCAGTTCAAAAGTAAGATGAACAATGTTTACATGTATAGTTGAAACAATATCAAACGTCTCACCTGGTTTGTGGCATCCGAGGAATGCTTGAAAAGTGGCTGAGTATGAAGAATACATGCAGTTTTAAAGGAGCCTAATTCAGTAATTGCAGCTGTACACTTTAATCAAATTGATAGGGTTTGATGATTCGTCGTCAGAGTTAGGCCGATATGAATTCAAGCTGATGATAAATGATTGCTGGCTTCAGAAGATTAGCCCAATATGAAGTCCATCCAGTGGAAAAGTACATGTTATTTCACATACATTAGAGAGCTTGACGTCGACCAAGCCTTTCTGAATTGTTACATATTCTATCGGATTTATATAAAGGACATAAAGGACTATGATAAACCAGCTTCAAATCAGCCCAAAACGGGCTCAAAACTCCATTTTAACAATGGGAATGTCAAATGAGAAAAATGTAGTGATTTTTTACTGCCAGGGATCTGTGCCCCAACTGGCTCTCCATAGTTAAACCACAACTTAAAACCAGGGTTTAATTTAAACCTGAATTCAGAATACGGGCCTATGTATTGACGTCATTGCGCAACCATCTTAGGGGCTGAAGCCACTGGATATCTTGAATGCACTGGTGATCCGGAGCTATTTTGTTTCTTCGCATTCCTATAGCTTCTGAGGAACTGCGCCATGAGATTTTGACGTCATACGCGTACAAAAAGGCATATTCGCATATGAGAGGGGAGTCGGACATTTGATTTAAGGCCTTTTCCACCAGTTGCATACACAATTTTTTATGGGTACAAATTCACTAAAATGTGTGCTTGTTTATAACGATGTACTAACAAACGTCATGTATATACCACTAAAACATAATGTATGAGAGCTCGCATGCCTCTGGTCAATAGTACTGAATTTTTCTTTTGCGAGCCCTGGCCCATGGAAAAACCGTTTTCTTACTCTTTTCTTCTTTTCTTTCATTTCTACGTTATCCATATTCCATTATCCAATTTCAAATTGTATTTTTGTAATTACATTGTACAATTGTTGTATGTTTTATGTCCGAATAAATAATAATGATATATTAAATTACAATAATAAGCAATAAACAATTATGAACAATGGTGCCGTTTCAACGCTGTTGAATTAATTATAGATATTCTGGTAAGTATAATGCTTATTCCATTATTATTACTATTTATTTTCTTTTTCTTAGTTTCAGCTACCTACCTGACATAACCCGACTACGGTCTTCATGGATACCAAATCATATTACTTAAGCTAAAGATTATATTGCACGAGATTGAACCAAGAGTGTTCCTCTTACTTGTTCACGATCACAACATCATCTTTAAACGTCTCACCTGGTTTGTGGCATCTGACGAATATTTTGGTATGTTTTTGTAGTAGATAATGTGTAGATTTGGAGATGCGTAATCCCATAAGCACAACTGAACACTGTTGTCATGTCGATCGAGGTGGTATATTTGAAGGTATTCCATCATAGAGATTACTGAGTCCAAGCTGATGATAAAGTGACTGGGTTTGACTTGTGGCTCTATGATAAACAAATAGAACAGTTGATTCCAACTGCCGTCTGACAGTTTGACGTCCAGTTCGTAAAAAAAAGAAATGATAAACTGCAAAAACGTCAACGTTTTAACACACGAAAGGGTTTGACTAAAGTGAAAAACATGCACAAACAGAAGACGCCTGCGAAAGTACGCCAAAATGTGTTGATGAAATACAGGTAGAAAGTTGCGTTAAAGTCTCTGTGCGCGTTATGAGTCCATCATGAATTTATCGTTATCGTCATCAGTATATGTGAAAGATAGGAGGGAGATTAATAAGCTAAGTAATTTTTATTACAATGTTTTTTTCATGAATACAATTTTATATGTCTGTATCAATTGATTTTCCTCGAGTCATATCTGACAAAAGTTTGAGGCTTTGGCGACTTGATGATTATAACATATCAGTTAATATCATCTGCCGGTTTGGAAGTGAAGAAACGGGAAATGAATATGTTACGCTTTCAAATAATTTGAAAACTTAATTCCTAATTTGATTTTTGTTCAAATGCAGTTATGATTCAGGGAATATCAATTTTACTCAGCTACGTCGACGCATTCTTGAAAATCACGACTCAATGAACTACAATTTTCCTCTTATTTATTTTAATTGTTTCTCTCATAATTCCATCAATTCCAGAAGTACAACATATTTCCAGATTATATAGAAATCACATTTTAAATGGGCCCGATACTTGTGCAATACAGTAATTAAAAAAGAAATATCTTTCGAATCCTTTACCTCTAGAAAACTATATTTAACATTCAACTATAACCAATATTGACTAAAACATATTTCAAGGAAATATCAACAGTTATAATTGATATTGCAATAAGTTACAGGCGCTTGATAAATGCATACCAAGAACTAATATTTGAATATATATAAAACTATTGTGTCTTAGCATCTGATTACTGTATGAATAAAGAGTTTGATTATAGCTTGATATCTTCAACACATCTTCTGAAAGCTTTTATTCTCCCCAGCCAATTGCAATGAATATATGTTATGACAGTCATTACGACTGTTCATCTGAAAAGAACTACTATACATTACGGTATAAAAATAGTTTTTTTGCTATCGTTTGAAATACTCAGATACAATTTTTTAATGTGCGCATATTTACAATGTCTTTATATCAACAGGAGATCCAAACGCACATACAAAGCAAGATCAATACTCGTAATTATTTTATTTATATTTCACTTATATCGAAAAAAGCAAGTTCAAGTTTGGTTTATTTCATTTCGACTCAACTCAATGCATACCTGATGAAATATTGTTTCAGATTGTCCAAATCTTTGTTCCTCATATTTGAATTTGGGTTTAATATTCGATTACTTTAGTAATATGAAGCCCTTGTTAACATTTAATTAAGATGATTTTGATTTTAATCGGAATAGCTTATTTTGGAGATTTGATGTATAAGATAATTATTCATAAACATGGCAACAAAATGCGAGTTACTTCTAAAATTTATTAATAAAAAAATCAAGAGGGAATTTCTTCGTGTCTTGTACCTTAGAAAAAAAAACCCGAATAGTAGGAATAAAACACACCACAAACAAAACAGATATTAACCATCTATTTAAAAAAAAATGTTATATAATTTTGGTTTCTTTGTGTAAATATTCCGTTTTGTAATCATGTTTTGTGTCATTCTTCTCTATCTTTTCGTTCAACGTATTGTCATCGCCAATGCCGATTCTAGTAAGATAGCTTAACGTGGGGTATCATAGTCTTCGTAGTTATGAGTGTTGCGGTCTGGTTTGAGGTAGGGTTCCGTGTACAATGACTTGTCACCTGCAATGTAACCTGCGTATCCCGATGGGACGTCAGGGAGTGGTCCCCGGTCAGCACTTTTATCATGCAGGTATTCGTTTGAGGATGAACGGACCCGACTGCCATGAGAAATAGAAAAACGAAAAGAAAAAAAAGTTAGTACGTTATTGTATATCTAGATTGATAAAACCAACCTCGACAGTTTGTGTGTTGTGAGGTACTTTTTATGTTTTTTTGAGATTGATAAAACCAACCTTGGCAATTTATTTGTGTGTTGAGAGGCACTTTTTATGTTTTTTTCAGTAAATGATACAAACGAAGGAATATTGCAAAAACATGCATCGAAATTGTTTTCGGGGAGTGGCCAAAGTAAATCCAAAGAGCGTTGTCTAATTTTATGATATTGCTTACAAATAGTTATAATTAAAATATTTGTCCCATTAAATTATTTTTATATTATTTTCAGCGGTTGCTTCATAAACCTACAACTGTATGACATTTCAATTCGGTGCAGTAAATCCGCAATGCGCAATCAAAAGTGGTACGTGTATATTATATATATATACAGTGCGTCCCAGAAAAAACGAAACCGAGATTTAGCGATGATTTATCATAACTTAATCATAAATAAAATAGACAAATGACCTACCAATGTAAAGCTTAGAATCTCCTCTTTCATCTGATATTACTTAGATAATTCCTCATTCACGCATGAGTGAGCAAAAACAATTTGAAGAAAGGATACCAAAAACTCATTTGGCGGGGGGTATCTGAATTTCAAAGAGAAAATCACATGACTGAAAAGTTCAATATCTGCTCTTTTATTTGATACCTTAATCACAGAAAATGGTCAAGAAGTAAAAAAGTTGTGATCCCTCGAAACAATGCTTGTATTTCCATAATTTCATTAAATTAACGTGTTTTCACTGGCTTCCCACAGAAGCTATCGCACGGTAACAAAAGACTTAATGCATGGCTGATCGTCAACAAAACGGAATGTCGAGAGTTTGAACGCTAGCCTGTAAAACCTCTTCATTTTATGAAATTATTGAAATTCAAGCCTTATTTCAAATAACCAAAATTTTGTTATTTCTTGACCATTTTCTGTAATTGAGGTATCAAATTAAAGAGCAGATATTGAACTTTTGAATCATGTGGTTTTCTTTTTAAAACCCAGATACGGCCCGCCAAATGAGTTTTTGGTATCCTTTCTTCAAATTGTTTTTGCTCACTCATGCGTGAATGAGGAACTATCTAAGTATAAGTAATACCAGATGAAAGAGGAGATTCTAAGCTTTAAAATGGTAGGTCATTTGTCTATTGTATTTGTGATTAAGTTATGATAAATCATCGATAAATCTCGGTTTCGTTTTTTGTGGGACGCACTGTATATATATATATATATATATATATATATATATATATATATAATGATAAATTAGCGTAATACTAACCGTTTCACGAAGATCGAGAGACCTGCCATTGACATCAGCACCAAAACGAAAACGATCAGCGCAGTTACAAGCAGGGCCGTAGTTAAGAAACCTGTGCTCTCATTCTCAGCTTTTCTATCTGCAGTATTTCCTATACAAAACACCAAAATATTTATTTTTTTCCATATCACATTTGGTGCTTTATGTTATAGTTAAACACTCAAATAACCACTGTTTTCCCTTTTCCGGGTAGTGAAGAAAAAAGCGAAACTTCTCAATTATGTAAATGTATTGAGATGTTTTTAAGCAAAGTGTATGGTGAAAATGATGGATACTTATTGATACATTTTTACATATCAAGAAATTTAAGAAGAATAAATATTCATTTGATGTAAACAAACTGCATTTACAATGAAATTTACTAAAGTTCATTAGTGAAGATGATTTTTTAATACAAAATTTACTTTTTAGCATAAATGTCCATTCATGGTATGTTATGGTAATTCATAATCTTGAAAGCCAAATGCATTGATCAAATACATACCTGGAACGGTTCTAACATGGCCAAGGGATGGTTTTGGAATAGGGCAATCAATGGCCCTTCCCCGCCATTTGCCATCCCGGTGACATTCCCAAATGAACCAATCAGAGTCGCCGTTGCAGGTAACGTTGACCTCGTCGCCAACCTTGTAGCGAGGTTTTAAATTTTTGACAGATGAAACAGCTGGTATAATTGGTGGGTTGCATTCTACAGAGAAGTGGGGAAGCCAGAATGGAAGTTACAATAAAAAAGTTGTTGTTCACTTAATCAATTTATATACACTGTCCGTAGTTGTTTAATCCACAGTACTCATTGAATTTGTTCTGGTGTGGCATTTCGAAAACTCGTTACTGTGTAACAAGAATAGGACTAGCCTTTTTGATCCAATAAACAAAACACCGGAAGGGGGGAGGGGGTGTGGCTAGCGAAATTTAAGGCGGGGTTTGGTCATCATTGAATATATATATTTTAATCTATTTTCGCTCATTATAAATCATGAATAGTTCTTGCGAAAATGGGGGTGTAAATTGAAATCATAGTTTTGTATTTGCTATTGAGTTATTAGTTAATACATTGCTTAACGGTGCCTAACGGCGGAGGGTTGTGACAGCATCTTGTAAGAAAAACTCGCTAATGTTGAGGTTTACATACCTACATCTGGTTCCTCGCACACTATGTTTTGTCCAATCCATAACCCTTCTCGACATACCAAGAGGAAAGAACTATGATCTTCATTGCATGTCACGTTAACCCTATCGCCAGGTTTGTATGAGAGACGAAGATTCTGGTTGGTTGAATGACGGGGAATGACCGGAGCACTACAGAAGGTTTGATGAGTGGCACCTGTATGTTTTTAGAACGCCAATACAATTTTATGGAAAAAGAAATGATTTCTGTTTCTAGACAATTATTATTCAAGCAGTTTAAACTTGGTGTAATACACAGTGAATACGCCGTTTAAAATTTCAAGTACGTATTTTATTATTGTCACCCTAACAACTACTATTTTAATGGTTAAACAATTTTTGTTGTTGTTGAAGCAACGGGCTTGTAAAACGACGTACAATTCCAAACAGTTTACTGTCTATTACATCAGGGTAAGATTGGTACCGTTGGTGATTTTTGAAATTTTCTAAAAATTGTAGAATAGTCAATTTACAAAGGAGGTATCGGTGGCAATACATAGGCGCGCAAAACACTTTAAAACTAAGTTTCAAAGTTTCACTTGTAATAGAAACATCTCTGGGGTTTAGAATTACGTTGTACGCCCTTTGCGAACTCAGCTATATTATGCCTTGTGCGAAAATTAATTATAAAGTAAAACATGAAAATAAGCATGACTTTATTTCGGGGGGAAAAACAACTAAAGTAGTAAAGAGATACCATACCCGGATCAGGCGCAGGGCAAACGATGGTAGGTCCAGTCCATATTCCAGCATTGTTACATCGAAGGGTGAACTGAGAACTACCTCCGTCACAGGATACAACTACCTCGTCATTAGCATTATAAACCAATTGTTGTCCCTCAATACTTGAATATATTGGGATAGCAGGAGCATTGCATTGTCTTGGAACTGTTTTGGAAATGGGGGAAATAAATGTACGTGAAATGAAATATAAATTAGAATAGATTTCCCAAGTATCATGTTTTGTCTTCATCTCTAAGTTATCGCGAATATGCACAGTAAAGGAAATGATCCAATACGCCCAGGATACTTTTAGGGGAAACAAAGGGCAGTACAATTGAATACATTATGTGTATAAAAACGTGATGATTTTCATAACACCTATTGTGATTAAAAAGAGGTATAGAGGAAAATAATGTAAATTTGTCATGAAACTTGCAAAAAAAAAGAAAAAAAAAAAAATCAGTATATTATTGTTTTATCTGAACTCAGTGTCATTACCAATACAATGACTCTGAATTAAGTCTAATAAATGACTACTGCCGTAAAATATTGATGAATTTATCATTAAATACCTTGTGGAGGTTCTCTACAATCTACTGCCTGTCCTTTCCATAGACCGTTTGTGTCACACTGTAGGATAAACTGAGTGGTTCTTCCATCACATGTCACAGTGATTATATCACTATAGTCATAACTCATTTGAAAGTTTTGAATTGTTGCATATCGTGGAACGTATGGTGCGCTGCATTTTACGGGAGCTGTGAATAAAAAAAAAATCAATGATGGAATGATAGGATAATAGTTATCAGAGATATTATTAGTTTTAGCGTAACAATTCAATTTAAGACTGAAAAAAAATATACATTGACTTTAGTCATGTTTAAAAGAACAAATACCAAATGACAAAAGAAAGACAAATGAAAATGCGATGGGATTAAACAAAATTCCCGGTTTATTACACATTTCATTCACGGATACGTTTTAGTGATTGGCTCAGTCACAAATAAGCTACAGGAAATTAACATAAAAAATGAAATGAATGATACATATCACACAGCCACACACAAACCATTCTGTTGATGTCCCGGCAAACGGGGATAATCTGAAGAAGGTATGTGTCTGCGTGTACCCCACTCGGCCACACACAGACACACAATGTGCTCAGATAACCCCGGTCTACTGGGACATCCCCCGGGACCTGTGTGTCGCTGTGTGATTGCTCCATTCATTTATAATTTAGAATTCCTGTAGCCTTTTTGGCGATTAAGCCAATCACTTAAACATGCATTGGACGATATGTGTAATAAACTAGAAAGTTTTTTTCATCCCATCTCTGTTTTAATTCCTCTGTCATTATTATAAACTTTTGATTCTGAACCAATTAATGCGATGGGCTATAGCCTCTATGTTTAAATATTCATTTTAACATACAAATACAATTACTGAGACATATTGAACTACTGATATGTATCAAAATCAAGAAAACCATGTACTTTTCCGTTACCCTGCTGAAAAAAAACACAATGCGAACATATTTATTTACACTATTAAAATTGTCAAATTCAAGAGTGTGAAGATATTTTCATTGTGAACATCTGTACACTGTGACTGTTCACGGCGTGTTCGCAATCATGATTGACTATGTCAACATGTGATTCATGCTTTTGAAATGCTCCAATATAATAATGTGAGAATGACTTCACATGGCGTTCCACATCGTGAACACACTGTTGGTTACTGTCTTCTTTCCCGAAGGTCAGTAGGTAGATCGCAGAAAGATTGTTTCTATAATTGGATTACTGTCTTACGTCTGTAAGGTTCTGGACAAGACACCACCGGACCTCTCCAAAGGCCATGCGCGTCACATCTGAGGGTGAACTGTGTAGTGCTGTTGTCACACGTTACGGTTATTCTTTCATTGAAATCGTAGCTCATTTTGAGGTCCTGGATTGTGGCATACCTTGGGACGTAAGGGGCGCTGCACTGCACTGGGGCTGTGGAAACAAAATGGTTAAAATCGAAATAAATGTTATTCATGTTTGCTACACATTTTAACATTAGGACATTGTTCAACGTATAAGAAAAAGTGATGTTGAATAAGAATAAAAAAATACGTTACAATATGGAAGAAAAAAACAAATCCCCAGAATTGAACAAAAATCTAACATCGATATACATGCTACCTGAAACTAATTATATAAAAACAATGTATACGTTTTGTTAATATCAATACAGTTATAGAGATGCGTTGAATTTCTTTCATATACCAATATTATGTTTTGAAGATTCCAAAGGCTAAATTCTTAATCAGAATACGAACATTGAATCATCTTTGTCAACGATCACAGGGATTATGATACACACTCTTAACAGCTTCACAAAATTAAGAATTGAATTAAATTCTTACGTCTGTAAGGTTCGGGACAAGACACTACTGGGCCACTCCATAGGCCATGAGTGTGACATCTGAGGGTGAACTGTGAAGTACTGTTGTCACATACTACGGTTATTTGTTCATTGAATTCATAGCTCGTTTTGAGGCCCTGGATTGTTGCATACCTTGGGACGTACGGGGCGCTGCAATTATCTGGAGCTGTTAAGAAAAGAATTAAAAAATACCAAAACAATAGGGATTGATAATGATATTCAACATTTATATAGCGCTTAAGACGTCGGAACGACGTCTCTAAACGCTTTAAATATATTTTTATCATCCCGGTCATCGTATCCTTGCATGCCCACTCTGAGATAACAAAAACGTAAGGTGATTTCATGGATCTGCTTTACCTCAACGCAAATATAAATCATTAACTATGAAGAAAAAATATCTACTGAATTGGATGAAATGGTATCATTACCTTCAATTGGCGATGGACAAGAAAGAACGCTTCCCATCCAGAATCCACCAGAGTTACACCGTAGGTTATAGCTGTCCGTACTGCTGTCACATGTGATCATAACACTGTCGCCAACACTGTAGTCCAGACGAAGGTTATCGATTGACCCATACCTTGGGATGTACGGACTGTTACATCGTACCGGTTCTGTGATGCGAAAAAGAAAATGTAACACATACTTAACAGGGGCCGCGGAACGGTTTTCAAAGTGGGGAGGGGGGGGGGGGCTGTCCATTCAAAAACACAATCCTATGGTCATTTTTACGTTTTTGAACACGGTTTTGGATAACAAGTGGGGGGGGGGGGGGAGGGGCTGAAGCCCCTGCCCCGCTTCCGCGGCTCCTGCTCAAGGGTGACATGACATAACCATTTAACATTTATGTGGACCAGTAAATCGAGCCACTAATTCTAAAATAAGCCATTTTCAGATTCAATGATAATGAGTGGGCCCTAGATCTCAGTCATTACGTTAGTCCAGTTGCCTGCTCGAAAGATTTATAAAAGTATATAACATCCTTACAAAAGTAACACACTGTGCCTTCGAACTAGCGTTGTAATATTCCAACCGATTTTTCTTTCATGTTTAACTGCTATAACTACAACAGCTTTAGTGAATGGTTAGAAGCAAAACAGCAAAACGTGTCATATGGGAACAATACATTAGTACGAGGAAAATAAAAGCTAACTAGAAGTTGTGACAAGGTGCTTTGTATACAAATTAAAATGTTCATGTCCTATATGTTTGTTTAATCCATGTATCAAACTTGATAACGATTTATCAAAAATCTTAATTTCGGATCAAAAAGAGGAATTCAATTATTTTGTCAACGATCGCAGGCATTTCCATCCAACCGAATGAAAGTCTTACGTCTGTAAGGTTCTTGACAAGACACAACTGGACCACTCCAAAGGCCATGCACGTCACATCTGAGGGTAAACTGTGTAGTACTGTTGTCACACGTTACGGTTATTTGTTCATTGAAGTCGTAGCTCATCCTCAGGGCCTGGATTGTGGCATACCTTGGGACGTAAGGGGCGCTGCACTTCTCCGGAGCTGTTGGGAAAAAATGAAAATGTAAGAGCAATATCAGGTGACATGAAGTAAGAAGACTGTTACGGATCCGTTGCCCGAGCTTTAATCCAACCCACATATAAACAATCAACAGTAACGATAGAATAGCGAGTGAACCTGAATGAATAACATATCACTACCTTCAACTGGTGCCGGACAAGAAAGAACGCTTCCCGTCCAGAATCCGTCAGAGTTGCACTGGAGGTTATAGCTGTCTGCACTGTTGTCACATGTGATCCTGCTACTGTCGCCAACACTGTAGTCCAGACGAAGGTTATCAATAGACCCATACCTCGGGATGTACGGACTGTTACATCGTATCGGTTCTGTAATGTTACAAACACATTGTAAATAAAGGATGTCTTATGCAATGGGGACATGACATAGTCGTTAGATAATTAATTTGACATGTTACTCGAGCTAATAATTTATAAGATAATTTTAAATGGAAATCCTTTAACAACATTTATTTATGTATTAAGTACTAATCACATTAAATCTTTGATAGTCAAGATCCAAAATCATAATATTACCAGATAAATAAGTAGGCAGATTCGAAAAAAATCATTCCGACAGACGATTCATGTACTTCACGATGGATTTCATACAAAATAAAGAGTCTTGTGAAAAAGAACATTTTCTATTTTTCCAAATACTACGACACATTGAACTACTGATGTGTATGTTTACGTATTAGCATTATACACACCATATACTGAATTCCAGCTAGAGAAAAATCATTGAAACGTATATTTGTGACGAGAATCACAGGGATTTTCATTGAATCAAAGTCTTGCGTCTGAAGGGTTATAAACAAGCTACCATGGTATATTTTAAGATACTAATAACTTTACAGGGATGTATTAAACGTTATGATTCCATTATCTGATAATGATACCGAATTATGGATCAGAAATTGACAATTTAACCATTTTTATGGACAACTGCAGACATTTTGATTCGGAATTCTTAACAAATACTTTGAATTGGTCCAAATACGTCAATGAGTTTCTGGACAAGACACAACTGGGCCACTCCATAGGCCAGGCGTGTGACAGCTGATGGTGAACTGTGTAGCACTGTTGTCAAATGTTACTGTTATCTTGGGACGTAAGGGGCGCTACCAAGTGAAAAAGAGTTCGAGTTCTATTGTTTAGACATAATTGACTGTTAGAAAAGTTAAATGTCGTGGTTTTAATAAGAATTGGAAATATATATGTATATACACTTATGGAAAGACCACACTATAACCTCACTATTTAACACAGTGTGCAACACATGTGAGTAACATTTGTGGTAACCCTGTATTTACCACATGGTTACCAGAGTATGGTATGAGTGTGTGTGTATAAACATTACAGAGTCACAAATACAAATTAATATAAATCATAAAATCTCTCTAAATTGAATGATTTCAAAAATACAATGACACAGTGAAAAGTTTGTACTCTGTAAAAATACTCATGGACCTTTTCCGATTTTGTCTTACATGTAACATACGTTATTTTGTTAAGTATATTCCTAATTTCAATTATTCACAAACCAGACTTACTTGCTATAGGTGTCGGGCAATTTGCTACCTGTCCCTCCCAGAGTCCACCTGTGCGACATCTGAGTGCGAATCGAACCGAGCTGTTATCACATCTTACATTTACCCTGGCGCCCAAGTCGTAAGATGCTTGAAGATTCTGAACTGATGAATATCTTGGAATGCTAGGAGCGTTGCACCTTGTAGGGGCTGGAAACATACATTTCAGAAAATTGTGTTAGGTTCAGGGTAAGAAAAGTAATCGTATTAAGCACATGAATGTTGAACGTTCACGAAGAACGATATTTCATTTCAGAGATAATAAGTCGGGGAAAAATGAAAATAACAAAACAAAGCGGACATCGATATGAAATATACCTACTTAAATAAAATATACCTACTTAAATACAATGGAGAGGGGGAGAGAAAGAGAAAACAAGATATTTCAGATAGGTGCACAATAAGAGAAATATGTCAAACAACTTTTACGTATGGATATTACGCAATCAATCAGAGATCCAAATTTATTTAAGTTCTTACGTCTGTAAGGTTCTGGACAAGACACTACTGGACCGCTCCAAAGGCCATGCACGTCACATCTGAGGGTAAACTGTGTAGTACTGTTGTCGCACGTTACGGTTATTTGTTCATTGAAGTCGTAGCTCATTTTGAGGCCCTGGATTGTTGCATACCTTGGAACATAAGGGGCGCTGCATTTCTCTGGGTCTGAAAAAAAAAAGCAACGGCTGAAAATGTAAGTTGATAAGTGATTATCACCTTAAGTTGACATAAAGAAGTATATGGTTCCGTTGCTCCCGACCCACAAACAAACCATCAACGACAAAACAACGAGTGAAATTGAATGAAATCATGTCACTACCTTCAATTGGTGCCGGACAAGAAAGAACGCTTCCCGTCCAGAATCCGTCAGAGTTACACCGAATGTTATAGTTGTCTGTACTGTTGTCACATGTGATTCTTACACTGGCGCCAACACTGTAGTCCAGACGAAGGTTATCAATTGACCCATACCTCGGGATGTACGGACTGTTACATCGTACCGGCTCTGTAATGTTAAATACACATTGTAAGTACATGTGGAATTCAAAAGGCTTACATGACGTTAAACTGGTGGACATTTATTTTACTTGCAACTCGAGTCAGTAATTTTAAATTTTAAGAGGAAATACATTATCCATTATACATTTCTGTCAACTTAAAAAGTTAAATCATTGACAGACAAGATGCAAATCCTAGGAAATATAATCAGGTATTTTCTGTAGTTTAACGAATGTACCTCTGTCAATTCATATTATTATTTTACTTGGGTTTTAGCGACGTCTTGTATTTTATTTTACCGATTGACCTTTCCATCAATCTTGGTTTAGGTGTTAGACGGAAGGATCTGTAATTAATCACCTGCAATTGGCGGAGGACACTGTTGCATTTGACCAATCCATAACCCTGTGGTATTACATCGAAGTGTAAAGGGTTGAACACTGCTATTGTCACATTGTACAGTCACACTTTCCCCATGGTTATAGCTCAACTGAAGTGATTGAATCGCGGAGTACCTCGGAATTATAGGAGCGCTACATTTGGCTGGAAGACCTGGAAGACCTGGAAGAGATTTAAAGAAGAAAAAAAAAACGCATGATCTATTATCAAGGTCTATCGGGCAAGAGAAACATGACTGCTTCCACTTTATTGCAACACAGTAAAGATTCGAAGAAAAAGATGATAATTATTATTTTAATCGATTACAGCATTTCTAAATTTATCTATTTTATTTGAAATAATCATGTTGAATGAATTTTGTTAAATTCACGAACACTTTATGGCCGTAATAAGCTACATTAAAGCTCACGTATGGGATTATCTTTTCATTTAAGAAAATTAAAGAGAGTGCTTTACATGTGTATTAATGATAAGATCCTAGAGGATAATCAATGCATTGCTTCTTTACTGTTACTATTTTTGTGATAATAAATTGATAGTACAATTGTTGTTTGCTAATCTTTTGCATGTGGTGATATGTGCATGTCTTGCTCATGCTTTTTTTTCTACGAATATTGAATAAGAACTTCGATTTTACCGACTGCATATGCAGGTGCAGGACATGAGATGTGGGGTCCACTCCATAGTCCCTTGTTGTGGCACTGAATGGTGAAGCTATCCGAGCTGGTATTGCAAGTTATAGTAATCCTGTCACCGTAGTTGTAGTTCAATCGGCGGTCTGTGAGGTGTGCATGAGCTGGGATGGATGGGGCGCTACAGTTGGTTGCTCCTGTAAAGAGATTTAGAAAAAAATATAATTTTTGTTATTTTCCAACTGCTATAAGTCTCATAGGGCACAGCAACGGATGCAACGGATATACTTTCTTAGAAAAATTAATTCATTCCATGCTGATAGGGTAATTCTGAAACTATTCTATAAATCCGTAATTGAAAGTGTCATGCTCTTCAGCTGTGTTGTTTGGTTCGGTGGGTGCAGGAAAGTGACCTAAAAAATACAGAAAATAGCAAACTATGCTTGCAAGATGACTGGTGAAGTGACAAATCTGGCAAATGAATGCAATAATATGATCTTGAAACATGTCTCACAGATAATAGAAAATGATAATCACCCTCTACACCCATGTTATACTCTCATGCGCTCAGGCAAACGGTATAGGTCAATGAAAACACGTACTTCACACTTCCTTAATTCCTTTGTATCCGCAAATATAATGAACTACACTGAATAAGCCCATATCTTGTCACTTCGCAAGTCACCTGTACTTCATCAAATTTCACTCCTTCAACCAGTTAACGAATCTTTAAGTGATTATACATGTAAAATAATAATATAATAATGTAACAATATAATAAGTTAAATAATGACATATATGGCGTGCATGATGTATATTATTGTGCGGTATAATATATGTAAAATTTTGAATAATGTATGTATACTTTGTAATGCCAACCGAATGAGGACAATAAGTTAATGAATCTGAATCTGTATATATATTACATAATAAATGAAATAGTAAATAGATTTGAAGCATCTGACAAGATAAAATGCTTGGTATCTTTAGGAATTAAAGTTGATGAACGAATAGTATCAGAGTTTTCAATCTCATTTAAAGCATCTCGTCACTTCGGGCATACATGTGTGGCTCGTGGGGCGGGGGGGGGGGGACTGTTAAATATCCAACCAAAGCAATAACTTTGCATTTAAGTGGAGCAGTCTCTGCGGACTTTCTGTCTGACGAATGTGTTCAAATTTTGCAGAACTTTTACCAATGTCAGACTATTTTGAGGATATCGTTCTGAGGACTAGCAGATAAAAAACCGGATTCCTCACCAAACACCATAAAGCAAACTGTGTCTCATTCTAACAGCAATGGTAGATACAAATATAATATAAACGAACATAATCCTTGCAAATCCCCTTAGCTATATCAAATGTGGAATGACTTTAGAGACTTGAGACTTGCGGCACAATACAGTTAATGTGTTTCGAAATCATCGTAATATTAGTGGCCCAAGTTTCACCACTTTGATCATGCTGATGTCGAATATTGAACACGCTTAACCTCTCACCAATAGTTGTCATGAATTGGTGATATAATTTCTGATGTTTCTCGTACTTGCATTTTTTTTTGGTCCTTGCTATTGAATGGAATTTGTAATCTGATATGTGGTATCTGACCAATGCTTGGAGTTTGTTTGTAAACATACATCATTCAGGTTCCAGAAATAGTAATTTTAAGTCAACGAACGAGATTATATCGTAATTTAATGTGAATGAAATAGTTTATCATGTATTTCTAAGTAAATGAAAGAGTTTATAAACCTTATCCTCACCTCTGTTCGTGTGGAAAAAGAATAACAACTGGTTTTTTTTTACATCTCCTTAAATTAACGCGTATCATTTGTTGAACCGACAAGAAAAACCACGAAAACTCACTCTCAATGCTCGGTGATATTCTTGGACAACTATTACTCTTACTCAACAGGACAAAGATTGTGAGAGCTCGCTGTTAAGCCTATGCAAGACGGGTAAAGGACACTAAGCGTGTCGTAGACTCGGAAAGATCAATATGGTCAAGACAATCCTGATATCGACGATGATTGAACAGCATCCGATCCTCAAAAAAACCCACACACATTATCATCACTTGAAGAATGCAAACCCATGGCTGCTCTTTTACCTTTTGAACAATTTGTAGCTTTGTTTAATTTACTTTTTTTCATTGTAGTTTATAGGTCTCACCTGGTTTGTGGCATCTGAAGTTTCACAAATCTGTTTGACAAATGATGGTGTAAACGTGTAGCTTTTTTGTGGTCAAAGGAATAACGCGCATTGCTGGGTCAATTGTCAAGTGGGCAAAATGGCAAGTATGTGCAAAGGTAATTATGACTTACCACTTGAGCTACCTTTATATAAAGAACCAATGACACATGCTTGCCGATATCCACGTCTAAAGTTGAAAAGTGCGCTGCAAACTTTCATGAGTCCCAACGGCCGAAAATGAAATGTTCAACGACGCCAGAATAATGATCAGCTCCGCCATCGAGTCGCAAACCAGCACTCCGCTTAATATGATTAAACAATTCAAAGGCATCTGTTAATTAGGTGATCTGTCAATCGACAGATCAACTATTAATTTCGTACAAATTTTCTTTCCTATATATTATTCATTTATTTATTTCTTAATTTGTATTTTTCCACCCTTTTCTTGTTCCACCAAAATCTCCACATCAACATCATCAATTATCTTCAAAATATCATCAGATATGGGGCCTTATCATGTCATGTGTACGAAACAGGTTCAAGGTCAAAAAGTCATCAGGACGTTATCTAGACACCATTTTGTAAAATCACATTATCAATCATTATCTTCATTATAAATTATCAAAATTAACAATATTTACATCACATTAACTTCAGGTCAAGGGTCAACAGTCCATGTCATCAAAAGTCATGTAAAGGTCAAAAGTTAAAAATGCTCAAAATCACTTTTTGACCGAAGTAAGGTATGATTCAGGTCATTTTAAGCATTTCAAAATTTGCGCGCACGCACGGTTACGCGCGCGTTCTCGCGCGTAACAGCACTATACAACATAGGATCGCCATTTTTTTTTTATATCAATGCATCAATAATATAATTCTGAGTAATTTGCTATCTTGATCAACCTTCTACGACAAGTAATAACTGAATTAGCCTCCATCAAAGTTTACAGCACTCGCGCGCGCGCACTAACCATAGACAATAAATGTGCAAAAACATGCCTATACGAAATTCATTATAGCTCTTCAGGAAGTCAGTTGACCCCCAATTTTTTTCATATTCGAATAGAGTATGGATGGGAAATATGATTTCATGCCTATTTTGACCCTTAATTTCATCATGACGTCATCAAAATGGCGTCGGAACTCAAATTTCCATTTTGCTAATTATGACGTCATCATAGTTATCCAAATTTGACTCTTACTCCGTAAACGTTGGTCAATTTTCGCTCAGTCTCTTATATATTGTAGCAGAGGACATACTCTTTTTAATGTGATTGCTATATTTACATTCAAAGTAACGGATAACCCTTAAAAATAGCAAGTTATATAGGCATGTCATTTCCGCTCATTTTGTGTGCAATCTCTATGGGAAATGACTTTTTCTCAAAACTGGATTCTACTTTCCTCTATTTCGCGAGCCATATCTCAATTTTTCCTTGTCTATTTTATCTGAGCCTTGAGTAAGTTGTAGCTGAGATTCAAAGATATTGGAAATGTGGTCTCCATTTTCCGATCAGATGCCTGGAACATGCCAGTATTTCACTTGCAAAATTTTATTTGAGATCCTCTTAATTTGCTTATGTGTAAGGTCTATGGGAAATAGTGTAGCTCAATTGGTAAGGCATCAGACTTGCGTCTCTAGGGTCCAGGGTTCGAGCCAATGGGTGAATATGATGATTTTTATTTTTTTCACAAATTGTCCTTTATGACCATTACAGTGTATATAAAATAAAACATTGGACAATAAAAGAGGTTAAAATCCCATTTAATGTACAATATGTACAGGTACAATATGTGTATGACCTACACTTTTCACACTACTTTCTAATTTCCCTCTTTTTCAAGAGTATTCAACACATTCTTTTCGTAAGAGAAGTTCAGTTTTCATCATGCTAATCATATTGATCTCAATAAACATGCTGATTGTCTTCGTGATCATGAACTCAGAGACAGATCACCTAATTCGTCCTCATGACGAATCAAAATTCTAGTTTTTACTTTCACTTTTGGATGTTTCAACTCAAAGGTCACATGTCTTAGATATGTTAGAAATATGAGGCCCTCAGAACTGAACGGTAACACACAGACATCCTAGCAAAAGCCACCTTAAAGTGTCAGCATAGATATATGTATGTTTGTTTTGTTTTGTCTTTAGTAGACATTTTTTCCATATTGATAATATCAAATACAACATGGACCAAGGTTCAAAGCATATAAGTTCTCAGGAATGTTAGCCGATTCCGACAAGCCATCATGCAAATAAGCTATATCCGTAAATAAACCTTTGCTAATCGAGAAGGGATTCTTGCTGAACTCTTTGGAAAAGAAAATGACACAACGTGAATCTAAGCCAAATGTTCCAACATCTCACCTGGTTTGTTGTACACGACGAATGCTTGGAATTTGGTTGTGTATGGAGAAAACATGCAGTTTGTTGTATGCAATGTTGTAGTGCACGTCAATACGAGAGTCATAGTTATCGAGCCGGCAATAAACAAAACTAACAAAACCCTACAATAACATTTTATTGAAGATGCAGTAATCAACCCTTAGACAAATGTCCGCGACACGTGTTGGGCACTACCATTGTTAAATTATTCGATTCCATTTAGAACCTCCATGAATGTACATCGAAAATGATCTTGATAATCAGTGCATACTTTTTGTAAAGGATGAATGCTAATGTATATTTGCACACTTTTCAGATAATAAAACTTTCATCATCGTATCTAATGGGGGGGGGGGGTATATTTTTCAAATTCAAAATCACCTGGTATTACTTCTCGTACTGTTTTAAGATATTTATGGATAGTTGATAGCCTACTCACTCACTTGAGGAGCGAGGCAAAAATATCCTATATTTTTTTACGATGGCTCTGTTATATTTGTAAAATGGACCGGTATTCGTACAAAAAAAAATTAATATGAGGAGGAATATTAATATTTTTTCAAAGAAACAAAATACTAAATAATCAAAATGAAAAGATGAAGGAGAAAAGGTTAAATACATAAGACCGTTATGCCTGCGTGCATCACCATTTGAAACTCAAAAGTTGGTAATCATGTCTCCAAAGCCTAAATAAACGATGAGGCCCAAAGACGAGCTGCGTTTACCACGTATACTGCATCTGCTTTACCTAAAATTACCACAACTGACATCTAGTTAAAAATAAGTAACTTCAGTCTATTTATATTTTATTTACGATTTTGAAAGGAGAAAGACCATAATGTTACTTGCTGATCGAAATGCAGCCATTGGGTAAATATATTGATCAACTTTTCTGAACCTCATCACATGGTGCTGTCATCGTTGACATGCATGATCTTGCAGCTCAAAATGTTAAGGGACGCAAAGTCTATACATTCAATGTTAATTCGTATTCAAATATTCTTGCGATGACACATAATTACATGTTTTTAATGTTCATAAGGGCATGGACCTAAGTCCGTGATATGGGTAATGTAAGGGCCTCGTCATCTTTCCCTTCAAACATCTCACCTGGTTTGTGGCATCCGACAAATGCTTGATAATTGGATGAGTATGGAGTATTGAACGAGCAGCTTTAGTGTTTCAAATCCCGTAAGCGCACCTTGTCACATTGGTCATAGGGATCGTGGTGCTGAATTTAAGGGACATTCCAATAGAGCTTCACACTGACCCTCTTCAGTTTTTTCGAACCTTACACAAACAACTTCATTACATACTATTACCGTACGCAGAATCCCCCCTCCCCCCGAATATTGTAACAGTTCTCGAAGAAATTCGAAGCGAGTCAGTAAGGCGACTGAGCTTGTCCTGAGGGGGCTTTTACAATTTTCTATAATAAAAGTAAAAATTAAGGACTTCGTGCACACTTTCGGTGGAACTTGCCAAAATTTTCCGTAAAAAATGTAAATTTAACAAAAAAAAATCGGGAGGGGGAAGGAGGGTGGTTGCCCCTCCCTCTCTGCTGCGTACAGTCATGCGACTTCTTGAGCAGAAAAGGTTGGCGATAGCTTGCTTGACTACATCATGACAGCGGAGTAGTTCGTCAATCTAATAAAAGATCAGGTCAGCATGTTGACTTTTTACTACATGTATGTTGATATTTATATGAGGCAATGACGTAATGTTTCATTGTGTTTTTTACTTCCTATGCTTATTTCAGCGCGTGGATCATAGAACACTAGACAAGCACAGCAGATAGGATATAGTTGATGTTTTAACAGAACAAATGCCACTCAACACTCTGCCACGTGTTTAGTGACACATTAATTTATTTTCATAAACGTCTCACCTGGTTTGTGGTATTTGATAATAATTGTTATTGTATTTAAATACTTGTACAGTCAAAAGCGAGCAGCTTTAGAGTTCTGAATCTCGTAAGCGCAGCTTGTCACTTGGGTCATAGGGTACGTGATGTTGAATGTTTTACTATCAGTAGCATATCATACACGTTTCAATTGATACAGATCCCAGGGACTTCTTGAGAGCGTTCGAGAGGACATCGAAAGTTTTACCTGAAATGTATGTATGTTTATCCCAGAGTTCCTATAAGAATTGTGTACCCCAGCCATGCCAGCCTAATAAAATCAGGGACTAGTAATTGTCGGACAACCAACTGTGATGGAACGCTTCCCTTTTCATCACATACGAACACGTTTTTAATAAAAAAATTCCATCAATGATTTAACGGATTTTTTTCTACAATATGAGAGATAACTATTTTGCCAATACAATGCAAAGTCAGGTTAACAATCTTGTCGACCCTGCTATTTTTTCAAATTATATTTGGAAATTAAGAAGAGAAAGTAAAATTTTACTATTTTCAGTCTCATCGCGGCACGTTGGTCAGAAACATTTAGATGCTGAATTTAACAACATTCAATGTCTGCCATCATCAATTCAGCGATATTGATTCAGATTTATCATGTGTGATCGGCAGATCGGAAAGTAACCAGACGAAGTTGTGCCATCAAGCAGGGGACTCTTGGATTATTGAGATCTATATGCCCAATAACTGGATTGCCTGCGAATCGCACTTTGTCATACCAGCACATTTAACGGAGAGTTGGTCATGTTTAAACCAAACCCAAGCCGTCAACGCTCTTGAGTAACCTCTCATTTTATATTAAAACGCGTCTCACCTGGTTTGTGGCATCCGATGATTCAAAGATGTAGATACAAGTGACAAAGCATTTTCTGGTATTGCAACGATAAGTGCAACTCTCCACTAATGTCATAGTGTACGTGCGGCTATATTTAAGAAGTTCCCACCACCTGAGATCCCCGAGACTAAGATATGTTACCAGAGTAACAGACATTACCCTTTTGAGATCAGGGAAATCAGCAATGCTAACAACCCCAACTGCCATTTGAAATACGTTTACGAAACCTGAATATGATTAGGTCCGTCGACGAGCCGCAATCTAGTGAAACTACCGGAACCCATTATTGAGGGATGGAGGGGTGGGGGGGGGGGGGGGGGCGTTGCTTTGGCGATATACAAATCAAATTGATTTCTGATCCGGAAATAAGAATATTAATTTCTGTCAAAAGACTCGTTCACATCCTTCTCATGTTATGTATGGAATATACGTCAGTTTTACAATTTCCTTCCTGATAATTATGACACTTTTCTTTTACAATATCTTTTTGCTTAACTCGAAAAAGAATAACCAGGTCCGTGGTTGAGTCGTTATCATGTTTCAAGAGGATTATTAATTCCATTCCAGTTCATTTATCTGAAATCTAAAATTAAACAATAACAATAATAATAATACAGGGGATGGGGTAGATACTGAAATGAGGTTTTAATAGAGTTTCAGAATTTGGAAGTTATTTTCACGCCTGAATTTTGAATATCGTAAAGGTCAAATAGCTCAGAAATAGTTTTACATAAAAATGTATTATCATAATTGATTCAAATACAATATTTACCCTAAATTACAGCTGATATCATGATCTCAATTTTAGAGGCATTGGAAACCAGCGTTTATGCAAACTACACACCCCAACTAAGAATCTGCTGACGTCATTACCTTGATGCATGATACATTATGCAATCATATTCATTACTATCTATTTTGACCTGTACCTAGTCTGCGCACTGATTAGGTCCTAAGACAATGAAGAAGAGTCTGGAAAAAGAAGCTTTACACGAGTAACGCGTGGCGAATGGGATTCCATACGCAACAGGAGACACACCTCTCCCCATCCCCACATAAACACACACAAACACCACGACTAATACGTAACACAGTTGTTTGTCCCTTATTGTATATTTTCTTGAACTCCATTCCCCGCTACCCCACCCCAAACCTTACCCACCAAATCTGGGAAAACTATGCATACGGTCATGGAGGTATTGAAATACTGTTTGTTAATGTTGTTTGCAATTTTATGAAAAAACAAAAATCCTTACAAACACAGACATAAACGTACACACCATCAGCAGTGGCGTAATGAGCCCCCCCCCCCAAAAAAAAAAAAAAAAAAAAAAAAAAAAACGAGGGGGCTAGATATGGCGTATCGCTCAAAGATCAGTTATAGGTTGGGAGAGAGCGAAGCGAGAGAGCAACAATTTCGACATTGTTTCATATAAATATCAAATTTTGTGACAGATTTTGTGTTATACAGTTATATGTCACCCTTCTCTACTACATTTTCTTCTATTTTCTCCCTTGTTTCTTGGTCATGTTTTTTTTTTCATTTTCATTTTTATTTATCTATCTTATCTTATTATCATTACTTTTTTTTTTGGCGGGAGGCATATACCTAAATAAAAAGTAAGCAAACAACTGAAAATGATCATTGCTAAAATAAGTAATTGCAGAGATTCCTGACGACGACAATTTATTTTGTATGATCGGGTATTAACTTGAACATGTTGAAGTATGGACCAATGCGATTAATATTCTAACTGCCATTTGTTAGCTTGACGTACACCCAGCCTGAATACTTATCAGGTCCGAGAGAGAGTTTAATGCCCGCATTAATTGTTTACTAAACATATTCATAGGAGGAACAATACCGCACGATTGAAAAAGTTATGTATATATACACACATATATGCATTTATTACACAATGAAAACAATGAGCAATACCAGAAAGCCATGTATTTCAACCATGCACAGGTAAACGTAAAGCTCTTGAGATGTATTTGCGGTTGCGTTGATATTGCTATTTTTAAATAGTTTTAATGCCCTTTTCTTCTTATACACACAAAAAAAAGCTCCCAATTACACAAATCGAAGTGATGGGAACGTTTTATCTGGATAAAAATAACACACAGTGTATTTTACTCTATAATTAGCTTGACCTGGACTTAGTCTGAATTCTTACCATGACCGGAGATGAGTATGAAATTATTCACTGAAAGAAAATTATCACAGATGAAATAAAATTGTATTAGCTTATAATAACTGCCATTAATTAGCTTTAACCGGACCTAGTCTGAATGTTTATCATGACCATAAGTGAGTATGTACCATTTTTACTTGGACCTTTAAACGTTGATTTTTTTTTTCTTTCTATTTTTGAAGTTAGATGTATCAGATGAAGATATTGACTGACAGAGAATTGAGTATATGTAAAAAAGGCAAGTCAATAGGAGGTTATGTCGAGGAAATCCAAATGAGCGCAATAAAAAGTATATTGAGGCAAAAGACACCAGAGAACATCATAAAATATGTAAGTGTACATTTTTATGAACATTAATATTCACGTTACTCGTGGGTGGGGCCAATTACGCCAAAAACTAGAGTTGGGTCGTTTTCATATTCAGATGCTCAATTATCATGACTATCACAGATAAACGGACATGACAGAAGAAAACAATCTTGATTACCAATCATAAAGTATCTTTATTGTCATTTGTTAGCTTGACCTGGACCTAGCCTGAATACTTATCAGGTCCGTTGACGAGTTTAATGCCCGCTTCACTTGGTTACCAAACACATTCAAATTAGGTCTCACACTGGTCAAAAGCTCTTCCGTGTAACTGTGTCATTTTAGTCTCACAGCCATCTGTTTGCTTGACCCGGACCAAGCCTGAATACTTATTACGTCTCCAGATGAATATGGCACAGTTTTCACTTCGAACTTGCATAGTTTGGTTTGCATGCTAATTTCCGATTTCATGGATTGAACTTAGATTATTGGACTTATAATATACAAACAGAAACGGCAGAAGAAAAGGAATATCACCAATCATCATAACGTATCCAAATTGTCACTTGTTAGGTTGACCCGGAGCAAGCCTAAATACTTATCAGGTCCGTAGATGAGTTTAATGCCTGCTTTACTTGGTTTACTGAACACATTAAACTTAGGTCTTATACTAATCCGAAACAATCCTTTTTACGATGTAATTGTATCATTTTAGTATCACTGCTATTTGTTCGCTTGATCCGGACCTAGCCTAGATATGTATCAGGACCGTTCGCTTGGCAATTTCTAATTTCCTAAGCGGACGCTAGATAATGTTGTAGTTGTGACGACAGATGCATCAATTCACATTATTTAGTGCTAGAAAATTATCACAGATAAGCAGACAGGAAGGTAAAAGCAAAAGTGATTACCAATCATAAAATATTCTTACTGTCATTTGTTAGCTTGACCTGGACCAAACCTAAATACTTATCATGACCGTAGATGAGTTTAATGCCCGCTTCACTTGGTTTACTCAACATATTATACTTAGGTCTTATACAAATCTAACGCTCTTCTTGTCACGATGTAATTGTATAATTTTACTCAAAGTGCCATTTGTTTGCTTGGCCCTTTGACCGAGCCTGAATACTATCAGGACTTTAGATGAGTATGGTACAATTTTCACTTCGAACTTGCAAAGTTTGGTTTGCATGCTAATTTCCAATTCGACGGACTAACCTAGATTATTAGACTTATACTAGACAAACGAACGTGGCAGAAGAAACAAAATGGAATACCTATCAGGTCTATAGGGGAGTTTAATGCCCGCGTCACTTGGCTTACTGAATAGATCTTAATAAGGTCACATTTTCGTCCGAAGCTCTTTTTGGCAATATGTAATTGTGCCATTGTAGTCTCACTGCCATTTTTAGCTTGCTACGGACCAGTCTGAATACTTATCAGGTCTATATGTTATTATGGTACCAATTTCACTTGAAAGTTGCAAGGTTGCTTCGGATGATTATATCAAAAGTTCATGAATGGACGATAAGTTATTTTGTACTATGCAGTGCATCCAAAGATAGATGTGTAAAATCAAATTTATAATGATTGAGATTTATCTCAGATGAACAGCCATGAGAGACAAAAAAAAAATTTATTACCACTCATTATGATTTACAACGTATCCAAATGCCAATTGTTAACTTGACCTGTACCCAGCCTGAATACTTATCAGGTCCGTAGGTGAGCTTAATGCCTGCTTTACTTGGTGTGGTTAAAAAAACACAAACTTTATTCTGCATCAATTAATTTTAAATAATACTGTGAAAGTGATATAAACATTGTTGGTGTGGTAGAATAGGGTTGTACCTACTAAGCGAAATTGTTTATTTGGAACCACTATCTGTGTATAACAATGGTAAAGACAAATTAATCATTAACCTCAAAGATTCGGCTGTATCCAAGATGGTTGCTGATTATAAGTAACGATCTAAAAAACACAAAATATTGAGAGGTGATGTATTATTGCATACCAACATTTAAATAACACAACATATGGGGAAGCAGCCTTCCACCTTATTCATTGCAATCTAAATTTTACCTCAAACAATTTATTTATAAACTTATTGATGTTGAAGACAGCCCGAATGTCATTATCCCATGTTTTGCCAAGGAAAGGTAAGCTCAATCTTTGACTGATGCACCATTCAATTCCAAGTCTTTGTCACTGAGTAAGGTCTTTCTTAATAGACTTCCACTGGAGGCCAACCTCACCCCCCCCCCCTGAAAAAAGGAGGAATTTGTACACGATGTCTTATTTTCTTAGTTTTCTTCTTGTTTTCAAAATGTATCTAGAGTAAAATTATTGCCATTGGTAGAAATACGTTATCGGGAACAAACTGAGGAGTTGCTGTCTTATGTCCTGAATTATTTGATTAATAATGTTGAAAAGTACTAGCCATCAAGGCCTTAATTTTTTCAGCGGGACACCGATGCCCTTTGCTGTAATTGTCTATTTTTGGCAATGAAACACTGCCTTGTTGTCGAGAACCTAGCTTTCCATTACGTAAATTTCGATCGGATTTTATCACAGAGACCAAAGTGTGAAGAATCTCCACCTACACGAATCTCACAATAAATAAGAAAAATAATTTCTACTCTTTATTGCTGAATCTCTTTATTTTTCACGATAATGACTGCATGTGTTTTTATTTCCCTTAGTAAAAACAAACAAACAGAATCCATGATCTATACATTTTCTGGATTAGAAAATGTATTCTGCTCGCAGAATATATTTTTGAATGATTTCATGAAAAGGATGCCTAATCCATCAGCCATTAGCAAAAACCCATACTGCTTTGAATTTATTTATAATAGATTATGTTAAAGAATGGAATATGTAACCCCATGACGTTAGAAATAACATGATTCTGTTTCGATTAAAAACAATGTATAAAAAACACCCTTTTCGATAGATTGCAGTCCGGTATGACTGCATAAATCATAAGGTAGATTGCAATGAGTTTCAATGAGTGTCTCCATGTCTGTGTGTGTAACCTGTGAATAAAGGGGGTGGGGATTACATGTGTGCATTTATTATTAAGGTTGTCTATACAGGAATAGAAAAGGATGGTGCTTCGGTTTCCTAAGGGCGCCTCCTTATTTGATGCGGCGTCTTTTCCTGAGCAATTTTGATGTATTCACAATATTGGACCCATTTTGATGAGGTAGTAGGATGCTCGGGGAACGCCCTGCTTCATTAAGGCTGGGACCCTGGGCAAACAGAAACATAAGAATGTTATAACCTCCCTCAATTATTATATTCTTACATCATATGTTCTTAAGTTATACTCATTGAAAATATGTTACTTTTTGTGATATACCACTATGTAAAGGGGCCCCGTCAACAAGCTGTGCTTCACTGGGGACCCAAACCTATCATTCTGAGTTCTATGATGTTATGCTTTGTACCACTGTTTGTGTTTGATTTGTTTTGAATAGATACTACATGCATACTGTACTACTACTACTACTACTACTACTACTACTACTACTACTACTACTACTACTTCTACTGCTACTGCTGCTGCTGCTTCTGCTACTACTACTACTACTACTACTGCTGCTGCTGCCGCTGCTGCTGCTACTACATACTATACATTAATGTACACCGGAAAAAAGAAGAAAGTAACGAATTAAAGTGATTTTAATATGCATTCAATTTATTTTATATAAACTTCATGTAGTGTGACAAAATTATTAATAGGGTCATTTTCCATTTTTAGCTAACATACTACGTTGCTCTATGTTGCCATATATCTGAGTATCTGAGCATAAATACATGTATAATACACACGATTTTCGAACAGTGTGCCACAATAAAAGCATGACAAAAACAACTTTTGAGTTCTGATAAGGAATGTCATATTGAAAAACGTACAATGCTTTGTGTTTAATACGGATGTCGTAGGTACCATGTCAGAGCAAAGAATGATAATGAGGTTAAAAATACAACACCAGTGACGAAGTCCTATACTTCCTATAATTAAATTCGGTTAATATATCGTTTCATTGCTGTGTTTACTGTTATCATTTTAATCATAATTATAATCACCATAAGTAATGTTTCATCAATTTTGTCTTTCTTTTCTTAGGCAATTTGTTTACGCTAGTACATTTAACCCTATCTGAATGAATTAAACTGTCTAAAGCAATTTTGAAAATTTACTAACCACTATCTATAATTGTTCAGAGAATATGTTTAGAACCACTTATCTTAATATTATATCGAATCAAAAGAGTTTATAGTGGATTTTCAATAATAAGTTGTTACTTTACATCTTTATGATATATACTGTCAACTTTATTAGTATGAACTTTATTATGCGACAGTACCATTGGAATGTACAAAGTAACCACGTTATCCGTTGTTGTCTAGTTTGTATATATATATATATATATGTATATATATATATATATATATATATATATGTATATATATACATATATATGTATATATACTATATACATTTATATATTTCGTCACGCCAATAGTATGACAAACCCAGCGCTCTCATCATCTTTGTCAGCATTATGAACATCATCATCAGATCTATAACCATTTGCTTACACCATTAATAGCCAGTCCTCGCAACTCAATATTTGGGGTAAAACACGAGTTCGCCAAGTAGGGAAAAATGAAAGATCTCAGGGTAATCAATCGGGACTTAATGGCCCGAATTCACAAAGGTGGTTTTGAAAACCAAAGGTTGAGTCCATGGTTTATGCAGATTTCCTGTATGAATTACGCTTAATTTAGCGCGTATCTGGTGCGTGAATAAAAAATGTCCAATTCTGATGCGCGCTTTTGTCACAGTGCGCCAAATTTACGCCTGTTACCATGATAAGATACGCTATTTTATTCATGAGTCCACTGTTTTTATTCATGAGTCCACTCTTCAAACAGTGGACTCATGAATAAAATAGCGTATATAACCATGGTAACAGGCTTCAATTTGGCGCACTGTGACAAAAGCGCGCATCAGAATTTGACATTTTTTATACACGCACCAGATATGCGCTAAATTAAGCGTAATTTATACAGGAAATCTGCATAAACCATGGACTCAAACGTGGGTTTTCAAAACCACCTTTGTGAATTCGGGCCAATGATACGAAACGGTTCATGAAATATGTAATACAAATCAGTCGAACATACACATACATACAAGGTTAAGGGTTTTGTTTCGTTTTCATACAATACCAAACGCTGTTTCGTCTGAATGACGTCATTGAATCACAGACGAACATTGAATTGTATCTTGCTTGCATGTGCAGGAAGGACATCGATTTAGTTGATCAGTATTGTTATATTTTTCATGGTTGTTATTATGTGGCTCTCCTGTAGCGAAATCCGGCTACTAGGAAATTTTTAGTCCGCGACGCACGACAGATTCAATAACACTTTAAATGTATTGGAAACGCCCTCAAATGTGGAAAATTTAGTGAACCAGAATAGCGGTTTCGTCCAAAGTTTCGTAGCTGACTAAAAATTGCAAATATGTAATTTGTCCAGAGTCCCACATGAAACTTTTTTTTGTTTTTGATTGACCAATTTTCGACAAAGACTTCTTTGTTGCCATTGTAATAAAGGGCATTTGGCAATACATGTTATATTGCCTTGAATTTGTCGTGCGTTGTAAAGCGAAAACTCTCTATTGCCCAAACAAGACTCTCGAATTTGTCGCTCGAGATCTAGGAAGTTTCATAAAAGTGTGATGTTAGTTTTATAGGGTTTGCTCATATTGTTTCCTGACAAAGTCAGAATTATTTGATATATTTATTGCATTTAAAGAGCTTGTAGATTGAAGGACATTTCAATTTTATTTTTTTTTGATGGCTTGCTTTATCAAATTGAATCTTGGTTGCAGGGTAATTTGAAATGACATTTCTTTTCAAACTGAAGGGGTGTGACATATTATTAAACAAACATATTTACTCTACTCGTATCCCGCTTCGCATCACTACGATTGTGGGTTCTATTTTATTCTAGCCATTTATCATTCTAAGGCTAGAAGAAATCATAAACAATTAATAAAAGGGTAATTGAAATGAACAAACAATCAAATAGATGAGTACTGAAACTTTAATTTGCAGAACTATGTATACGAACGTAAGTACCTCGGAACATCCAAGAACGTGCTCTGCTTGAGGATATATACATATATATATATATATATATATGTATATTATTAATATCATTATTATTATTATTTATTTATTCTTTTTTTAATTACAACACAGAAAGATGGCAAGCGACTTGACCATGTTGACTGATGAGTTACAGTATGTATACGAATGGTTGAATTCGTGTTTCACTCCAACACATGAAGAACTAGGACTGCAGACAGGTAACAAGCTTGCACATTTCTAATTTACATTTCAAATTTATTCTGGAATATATTTATATTTTGTTCTCACAAACATATCTTTTCGTTTTAATACAAAGACAGTCAATCAAATAATCTATGAAATCCCAATAGTAACCCGGAGGCTTCTTGTTCGTGCTATCATATTTCCATATTCAGAGGCATACAGAGAGTCTTCGATTACGACATGTTTCCACATCCAAGTAGTATTTAAAATATTGTTTTAATAAATAATGAGAGAAGGTTGGCAAGCTATAAAATTGTTTTTTTTTATATTATAACAATTACTGTAAGAATATAAGTAAACTTCGCAATCGATTTTCTTTTAACATGCTACATACCATACACATCAACTTCTAATATACGGCGAGGTGTAAACAAAAAAAAAACCTTCAACAAATTGGATTTACCTGAAAGCATTATCCTTACAAGGATAACACGCATAAACGAAACTTAAATAATGAAAATAAATCAAGCAAAATTTCTTAATGATTTTACTAATACCGTAAACGATGATCAATATGTTATTACCAACATGGACGTTGTCACATCAACCAAGCGTATTCTTTACTCCTAAGGAAAAAAATCATAAGTTGTACAAGAAACATACTGTAGACCGAAAAAGCCCACACGCTTCACATTATAATTTGAAAGTGATGGGATTCCTTTAACGCCTCTATTGATAAACATAAATCGAATTCTGCCTAATGTCTCTGTACATTTTTCAACAAGAGGATAAGGTCGGTCAATTGTTTCAAACTGGTTTTTCGTAGACTTCGTAGCTGGGGTTTGGATCTCCATTTTGTTTGAGATAAGGTTCAACGTAGAGGGATTGTTCGCCAGCAACATAATTCGCATATCCTTCCGGAACATCTGGCAGAGGCCCCCGAGCTTTCTCACTGAGAGCTTCTTTTGATGATGATGCCAAGCCGTATCCACGACTGAATTATACGATTTAAAAGAAAAAATAGAGATAATAAGAATTTTTTTTAAATAATAAAACTGCTTGTAAGTTAAGCACGAATTTTTGGACGGCTGGCGATAATTTCGTATATTCTCATTCAGATTCTGAAATTTTTCCCATATCAGCTTAATGTAAAACCTGATCGTTGTGGATTAAAATTCTCATTAGCAATAGACAAATGTTTGAATCATTCATTCTTTTTCGAAACGTGACAGGAATGGGAGCAAGTGCCCTAAAATTTTGATTTTAAAAGGTAATTTAGGGTATCTTGCACTGCGGCAAATAGAGGAAGTAATACATCAGAGCTTTTGAAAACTTTTTTGCAGCACTAGCCAAAAACACGTGTGGAGCTACGTGGATTAAACCAACTGATGAACATCATCACGTATAACCCATTTACTATACAAGCTCTTATAAATTTCTAATCAAACACAATTTGTTGTCTTGTTTTATAATGCATGACACGAAAAGTGGTCACCAGTCGTATTCAAATTCCTGCGTAACATATGAATAGATTCGTGAAAGACTTATATGACAATCAACATCATTCCCAAGTTACAGAAGCCCCAGTGCATGAAGGGTTCACTGAAAAGTTAACACCTGCTACATGTATTTAAAAAAATATAGGGCGAATATGTACCATCCTTGATGTCTTTACGTATTGCACATAACGTGTATACTTCAGGTAAGATAAGAGTTCCTTGTTATTCTTGAAATCGTAGATAATAAATTATCTAAACGAAAAATACTTTCATTTGTAAGGATTCATTAATGAGTTTATATGATTCAATTCTAAAAAAATAAACTACATTGTAGAGCTTTATAGTATAAGAGACATTACTCTATAAAAAGCGATGTTAATATTTCATACTCGGCACTCTAACAACTGCATTTCCAAGTTTTAGACAAGTTATCTAAGATTATGAACAATTAACAATATACATTATATGTATACACATACATAATGCATGTATATACGGTATACATATATATATATATATATATATATATATATATATATATATATATATATATATATATATATATATCATTTTTTTATTTCATTTGTATATCATGTTGTGCGCAGATAACAAGATCAGGGTAAGGTTCATCCATTGGTCACTCGATTTAGTAAGAAGAAGAAGAAGAAGAAGACCAACAACAACAAGATAAAAACTCACTTCCTAACGAAAATGAAGAACATCGCCAAACTCATTAAAACCAGAACGAACAAAATGACAGCTACTACAAGTAGGCCGGTGATAAAATACTCTCTGCCACTAACTTCCTTTGGTGGGTTTCTTATTGGCGCAGGAGCTCCTGGGTTCGGACCTATACATTTAAGAATAAGCAAAATCGAAGTAACAATTTTAATTAGCATCTTGCAATCTACATGTTGAACTTTTCATGAATTTGCCAACAGAATGTCCATGAGTCAGCATTAATACACAAAATTTCCCTCTCAAAAGTTATTAAAAGGGAAAAAGGGTAAAAACCGACAACGAATACATTAATATGACATGTTAAGGATAAAAACATTCAAAATACAGGATTTATTAATGCAAGCAATGTTAAAGAACGGTTTTAAGTTTAATTGTGCAAAACCCTCATTTCATCTCTTGGATAATATTTGTTTCAACATTATCTACTATTACATTGCACTGCATTAGGTAAGTTCAATAGTGCCTCCATTAGACCTCTCTCACAGCCCGTCAATTCATGTTCTTTCGGCTTGCAGAAGGATTGTAACAACTCATAGCAATCATTTTAAGATATACTAAATAACCAGAGTCATCTTATTAGTTATCATTCATTTCCTTCGCAATGATTGTTAAGATACAGTTACAGTATAGCAAAAATTGTTACTTAAATTTCGGTGCTGTTTGTTAGTTTATATCGTTTTTTCCATAGGATTATATCTAAGAATTAAGGTATTTCTATAGTACTTGAAATATGAATTTAATTGTAGGAAGAATGGATATAACTTAGAGAAAATAAGTATTCAGGTTGAATGCTTGTCACATTGCCATACCCATAACTAAACTGCTCTTCAAAACTATTGCTAAAGTTCGAAATATTCTGTGGACATTGGTTTTTATGTGTGTAATTACCTGCAATAGGTGTTACATTGAATGCACATGTGATGTACCTTCCTCGCCACAAACCATCTTCTTGGCATTCCCAGACGAACTGCTCAGAGTTATCATTACATGTAATATTCACTTGGTCTCCATTCTTGTAGCGTGGTTTAACAGCTTCAATATATGAGATCGAAGGAATGTTCGGCGGATTGCACGCTGTGAATTAAATAAATGTAAATTTGCCATTTAACTGATAAGCCGTACATACCATTTTTTTGTAATTCTTAAGCAATTAGGGGCCAAAACGTATTATAAATACATACATACATACACACAAACACACACACACACTCTCACCCACACACACACACACACATACATATATATATATACACACATATATATCTAATTATATATATAATAATAATAAATTATGAAGAATAATAAATAAGCCGTTAAATACATATAGTAATGTCCGCATAATTTTGATAGGACATTCCAATGTCAAGATAAAAGTGAAATAAAAATCATATCTGTGTAAAAGGAAGCCCGCAAGAAATAATTTTTTTTTCTAATACTGTTCTGTAGAGATTTACAAAGTGGCCCACTACTCCAAGCGGACCCTTGTTATAGAATGATGCCATTATTATCCCGCCTTCAACTTGGCTGCCTATATAGGCGCTCAATCATTTGATAAATAACTTTCTGCATGGTACCCGTTTACTGCACCTGGTTGGAAAGTGGGGTATGTAGATAAACGCCTTCCCAAAGAACCCAAGAGCTGTGGTGGTTTTCGAACTCCAAACCGCTTGGTTGATAGTCCGCAGTCGTATTCACTCAGCCACAACACCTTTGTGTGTAGGTTCGTAAGTGTGTGTGTATGCCTCGGTGTGTGTGCATAATATGTTCAAGTAAATTGTTTTATTTTCATGTAAGAACTTACCTGGGGCGGGTGAATCACACACTACATTCTGTCCTGTCCATAAGCCATCATCACATTCCAATGTAACCGGTTCTCCCCTTATATCACACGTGACATTCAATCTGTCCCCGGGCTTGTAGGATAGTCGAAAATTCCCAATGGTGGCATAGGGAGGCACTACCGGGGCATTGCAGGAGAGCACTGTTTTGGTAAAATTGTATAAGCATCAAAGTATATATGGCTGTACAACATCATTATAAATAATTCATACAAAACATACAATAAAAAATCCACTGTAGTCATTAGCTAGTCGTGGCCCACGATTCAGACATAGGTGCATTAAAGACAAATGGCGTATCAAGAGGCTCATCAATTATATTGTTAGTTTTGTCTCTTTGCATCAGTGTGTTTCTAGCGAAGGATAGGGTAATTCATTTGATATCAAATTGTTGATGGTTCGATTAACCAACGGATTATGATTTCAGTGGCTACATGGTCAACTTATTTTATTTTACTTGAATGTCATTATCAATCCTTTCCCCGAAGCCGTTTAACCCTGGAGTGACCTCCACAAAACTTATGTTGACATTGCTTCCAACATTCCAGTATTTAAATCCGCTATATAAACTTAAATTCACGTGCAATTTCCTTATCTCATCATCCTGCCGAGTCATATTTCCAAGAGGACGTTTTCGGAAGTGAGGAACACATGATGCAAGATACAATCATAATAGTCAATACCTCAATTATGATATAATGCAATATACTTGAAATGCATTGATAATATCAAAAGTCTGCTTATATACAGTGTCTGTTTCTGGGATCTCATTTTGTAAAGTATCCACTGCTTCCTGACAAGGTTTCACAATGTGCATAACATTTTAAACTGCTCTTGCTATTGAAGTGTTGATTCAACTACATTGCAATATATATATATATATATATATATAAAATACTCTTGATTTTTCTTCATTTCCTTGTTAATGTTCAAAGCGATTAGTGCAACATATTGACGTGTTGGGATCGGTAATTATAATTTAGAAGGGAAGAGTAATGAAGAAACTTTGGAGAAAGTTATGCAGTTCAAATCACTGAGTATTTAATCATCACTTTGAGTTTACAGTCCGAAGTACATGAAGATTCGGATATAACAAGAGACGATAAATAAATAAAAAATTAGAAGTATCAGACTGAGATTGTGAAATAAATACTGGATGGACGTTTAAGTCTTGAAGTCAGTCAGTCTATATGGATGAGTGTGGGTCTAGTATTATCGTCTATCTCTGTAATCAAGATATCTTATTTATATCATTAGTTTTTGGGGTGTAACAATTTAAGGTGGGAGTGATCTAAATTTGTTCTGATTGGTCTACAGGTAACTGTCTATCAAACTTTCTCTGGTATAAGGGGTGTGGTGATGCTCTGTGCAAGTGACTTGGGCTGGAAATGTGAGTCATACTTCTTAGAACTTTTGTTCCTTGAAGTTAGCTGACGTCACTGAGGGTTTGTCTGTTCTGGTCAAGGTTTAGGATTTAAAGGGTATTGGGAGTTGTGGAATTCTTAGATGACATTGGGGGAGTTTGTAAACAAGTGAAAGTGAATGACTGAAATGATAACATGAACTTAAATTCATACTACATAACAATATTATAGACCAATGAAAAATAGTGATATATATATTACAACTATTCATTTGCATGACAACATGGAAATCATCAAGGATGGATTACCTTTTGATGCTGATGGTGGAGGCACTGGGCAAGATACGTCTGGTCCGCTCCACAAGCCTTTATTATGACATTGCAGAGTAAAGCTAGATTGGTCGGCGTCGCAAGTCACAGTCACTCTGTCTCTGAATTGATAGTTCAAGCGAGGATCCTGGATTCTGGCGTGGTTTGGAACGTATGGTGTACTGCAGTTGAGGTGACCTGCCCATTGTAAAAGAAAACTTAAGTTACAACGCTGGCAATGCGAACATAATCGAGGACTTTACTGGGGATCATAATAGTATCGTTTTTTTTCACAATACCATTCATACATGCTTCTCTGCAACATTTCCCCCCGAGATATCATAATTATCATTATATATATATATATATATATATTATGTATATGTTTGCATTTTGTCGTAATTCCTTAATGCACTTCACTTGGAATAATAAATGTTTAAAGAGGAGTACAAATTGTGATTATGGTTATTTTCATATCACGAAATATAAACTGAAAGGTGCCAATTTTTGTGCATTTGCTATTGATATTTTTCCACCAAAGTGCCAATTTTGACATACTAAAGAAGTGCAGAGAAGCATGTCTTTGGAAGCTTGTGCATACTTAGGAGATGAAATAAAGACAAATGACTTTTATAGCAGATAAGGCAAATAAGGCATACGAACACATTGGCTGGAAAGAGATAACGCTCTTCTCTTCGTTGCGATTTCTTGCAACTCCGCCTGCTCATTGTTACGATAAGTGTACTAGAATCCAAGCTAAAACAGAAATAATATGCCCATTTTTTAACCGTATATTTATAATGAATTCGACGGTATTGCAAGTTATCCAAGTCTCAGATTGTACAATAAAACCCACTGGGATGTCATCTGCCACGTACTATAAACATATAGGCCTGCCAACGAAGCCGACCAGTTCATACTATTTGAAAGTTGAAAAAAGTTCCATGTTATAGAGCCAATGGAAAGATATATATTTATATATTTTTTTTGGAGGGGGGGGGGCGAAAAGGAACAACAAGTCTACACAAGAAGTAAACATTATCCTCCTGCTTGTCACTAACTTATAATGTTAAAAAAGGTATCAAACGCAAAAACAAATCTAAATAGATGGTGGGACTCTATTATCCAATGGATATATTTTTATTATAGATGTATACATGTCGTAGCTAATTTTTTTATTGAAAACCACTCATTTTAATTCAAGTGTTCAAACGAAAACCTGTACGAGAATATACGTATTACGGATACTGTGAATGCTGCCTACATTTCAAATTGTGGCATAAATGTTGTTTAGACATGTTAGAGTTGTTGGAATCTTTATTATTATGGTATTCAACATCAAGTCAAACTGTTGCCTTCTATGTAAGGAGGCAGGGGCAGTCTTCGTTACATAGATTTGTGAATATGGGATGGATTGATTGGACTATTATCAGATTATACCTACACAAACTGCAAATTATGGATAAGAGGGACGAGAGAACTCATGACATTTAACCTACTGGGGAGGACAAGAGGCACTATTCAGAATAAGGCAGGTAGGGTTACGTGTGCGTGTGTTCATGTGGGTGTGCACATATATGTGAATGACTTGGTGTCACTGCGTCGGTGCCGTTTATTTGGTTGTGGCGATCATCTATGGTTTCAGAAATCGTGAGCAAACTTTGGATAACACGTCGTAACATTAGTTGTTACTTTATCATCTTTTTTCTCTAGTTTCAATAGCATAACAAATATTGCAGATAAGCTACGTTCTAAAGAAGCACATGATTTTAGTGTGATGAGTGCGAACAGCCAGTCAGTGCATCCCATGCTAGACTTTGAATTTCTCAGTCAAACGTCTCACCTTGTAAATTTCATCCGACGTTCACTTGGAATTTTCGTTGATAGTGATTCGAGTGTGCACCTTTGCCTGTGCTGTCGCTATCGAATATGTTAACGCACTGCGCCATGTCAGAGGGTACGTGGTACTTTCAAAACCAACACCCTTTTCCAGATTATATAGTATGCGATATTTTCTTGATACTCACTCTAAGTTCGCATCACTGAGTTCTGAATGCACTCGATTTCGTAAATACAGCTCTTGAATCATGGTTTCATCTATCGCACCCACACCCACTAACACACACCTGCACATACGCTCATATACACAAATACATTTACTTCAAAGTATAGCATGTATATTATAACGGATTTAACAAAATGTGAAAAGTCGTCCTTGGCATATTAATGTATGCAGATGCAACTTAACTTACAAGCCGGGAATCATTTTGCGTTTTGGAGTACTTTCTGCGCGTTGGACAATTGATAGACAGCAAAAGTGTAAAGGATAAATCTGTTTATCATTATCTCGAAATAAACTCAATTGTATATATCAGTAAGTTTACATGTATCGCACATATGGTTATACAAACATGCTATTGAAAGTACACATTTATGGGTTATGGGATTTAGGGAAAGGAGAAACACATCAGATACATATAACTAAGACAAAATGCATTAAATATTGAAACACATTAATGAAGAAATTAAATAAGCCCTCAATGAAAATGAGAAATGAGGCCAATGTGTTATGCATTTCACAATGAAGACAACAAGTTTCGGTAAAAAAAAAAAGTTTAGTTTGCTTGACTCTCTGAAGGTAAACAAACACTCCGATTTATCATGTACGTTTGACAGTTCAAGTTGGTTGTGCGCCGGTGCACAGAAAACGTTCTGGTTTACAATTTAATCAGCTAAAATATTAATAAATACATCATCGCTCCGAAGGGAAAACTGTGTGATGACCTGTGCAGATCTGTTACATGTATTTGGCAGGTACATAATATTGGAAAATTTGACATATATACAGTAGTACACGCAATTTCCAGGCTTTGCTTTTTCGCTCTCCTGAAGAAGACACTTGGACGCCACTAATACGTAATGATGCAAACGTCTCACCTGGTTTGTGGCATCCTAAGAATACTATTTTCGTCTCTGAACTATACGTGCAGCTTCGGTGCCACTAAATTCTGTAAGCACACCTAGATACTTTGGTCATACTGACCGAGCTGGGATATTTCAGTCAAGATCCAACCATTGTGCTACAGTTCTAGCATTGACAAGTACGTCGGATACTAGTAGAATTCCATGAACAAGATGAACATGATAAATATATCCATGCTCTTTCAATTGCCACTCTTAGCTTGACCTTGACGAAGCCTGCATATTGTTCAGGAATATCCCCAGGTTCATGGGGTTTATCATTTTCTAAAATATGTTCATTGGTTGCTGTTCTTGTTTATCACTGGGTTCTACAGAGATTCTGACGTTGCATATTTCTATTCAGTGTTTTTGTCTGTGTGTGTGTGTGTATTCATCAGTCTGTGATAATACATTTTACTAGTCAATGAAAATTAATATATATATATGTATTTCGGCATTTATTTGTGTCTATGTCACAAACATACTTTGTATTTGGTTGATTCGGTTTGCTCTATTTATATTCCACATTTAAAACTACATAGTGACAATGCTGCAAGTACAAACACAACAAGATAAAGCAATGACATTGCATAGAATTGTACCGAAGACGGTAAGTAAAAAAATGCAGTGAAAGACTATGATTGTGTGATTCATAAATCATTAGTGCCTTAGAACGAAGACGACCCCGACTATCAAATTTGTTTATAAAAACATCGATTAAGTTCTTCGGGGAGACGTCGCCAAATAAAACAGTGCCCTTATTATTGGCATTGCTCTTTAGAAAAAAAAAGGTTAATTTGGAGCCTTAGACCTGTAGACCACGTGGCACAGGCTAATATCTTAGCGGCCTGGATCCGGCTTTAACATTTCAATATTTGGATTGGGTGTGCTGCCTTACATTGGGTAAAGAGAGAGAGAGAGAGGGGGGGGGGGGTGGAAAGAAGCTTGCAAGTTGAATGTCACGCGTGAATGGGGAGGGGTCCACATTTGTAAACTAAAAAAACCTTGCCAAGCTGCGGCTCGGCGCGGTTATCGCCCCCCCCCCCACGTGATAGCATATTTACCCGAACTTGGACAAGATTCAGGAGCAAATTAGCCCTTCATGTAAACCAAACTTAGTCAATGTTAACCAGTACATTGCTTTAATTTATTTGATTCAATTTGAGTACTACATTGTCTAAATACAGACCCCACCATGGACGAAAGATAAAAACACCCCAAGGTAATTATTGCCCCACCAACGTTTAAAGGTATACCAAATACCAACTTAAAATTGAAATGAATAACGAATTTGACGGAGGAGAGAAGAAGGGGGGGGGGGGAGATAAAATATAATATTTATTACTTTATTTTTCCCCGTATGCCAATAGATAACCTTCGCATGTGTTGACTTGGGAACAGGGGAGCCCACCAATATAAAAAACAACAACAAACAAACAAAGACAGCAGCAGCCTGGTGCTTTGGTGGTGAAAGGGCAGGAGACTGAACATTCTAAAATTTACAGAAAAGGACGACATGGGTAAAAGTAATTATTGCAGTAACATATGTGTTGATTGAAACGTCTCACCTGGTTTGTGGTATCCGAGTAATGCTATATAATTGGTTGTCAATGAAGCATACGTGCAGATGCCATATTTCGTAAGCGCAATTAGTCGCTTTGGTCATACTGAACGCGCTGGCATATTGAAAAAGGGCTTCATCAACAGTGATTTCCAAACGACATTTACGATGAAAGTTCAAAAGATGCTCGGCTAAAAAGCAAACAGGTTTTCAGTTTTAACTCTAACTTCCAGCTTTATTTTCAAAATTCATGAAAATTGAAAATTGTTCACTTTTTTTCGAAAAACGTTACTGTCAGGTTAGAAAACTCATGAAATTTGAAGACACCTGGAATTCAAGTAGACCTACCATATTCTATGATCACATCCACATGAAAGAAATTAGGTTGCTTTTTAACATACATTTCTAACGACCCACTGGGCAATTTGTTACCAATTACCAATTTTACCTGATATTACCGGTAATATCACCGGGAAATTTGAGTAACTCCAAATGTTACCGTTATTACCACTCTATTACCGAAATTATAATTCCTGTTGCTACTTGTCCTGTTGCTACTTGCCGACAGTTACCTATAGTTACAACAGGCTGATGATGGGTAATAAGGGTAATTTTGACTGACTTTGATTGGTTATAACATTGCAAACTTTAGTAATAACAGTATTCTTACAGCAATCCCAGCGAAATTTTCAAAGTCCAAATAATAACTGTTATCATCCCGATGAAACCCATATCTTACCGAGTTACAACTGGGTGATGAGGGGTAATATGGTAACGATGAATGACTTGATTTGTTGTAACCTTGTAAACTTGAGTAATAATAATCTTACATCAATCCCAGCGAAATCTTCAATTCCAAAAAAATATTGTTATCACCCTGATGAAACCGACAGTTACCTAGTTACAACAGGGTGATGATGGGTAATAAGGGTAATGTTGAAACCCTTCCATTCCCAGACAGTTAAGTATCAAGATCTGGTTCTTTTATGGGATATCTGGGTCCCATATGGGCCCACATGAAACCCAGATGAAACAAATTTACTTGAACCAACAATGGGGCCCAGATAGGACCCATATGGAAACGAGACCTCCAACCCATGCGGAACCAATTAATATTGGGTAAATGGAGTAATATCAGATGGTAATATCAGGATAATGCTTGGAATATTAGTTTTTCATGAATATTCATTACTACAATACCAATTTTTGAATTTTGTAAAGCTAATATTGCTCTAATAATTAATGTGTCTATGTTTATGTAATGATTCCACCCAGATAAGTTTCAGAAAAATATGTAGTTTATATATCATATTATTCACAATCATAACATTTAATTTTAGAAAAATGTTTTAGTGTTAAATAATTGTTAACCATAATTTGTTGTAAATGTTGTAAACTCGCTCAATATATAAAAGTAAATGACAGGACTCGGTGGATAGGTGTAGGATAGGATTAGGATGTAAGATTTTAGGATAGGATAAGATGATATGGCTAAGAGTAAGGAGTTGTAAAAATGTGCTTCAATGACTAATTAATTTTTTTGATGAGCCCACATTAATTAGGTAATATTGGGTAAACAGAGTAATATTAGGTGGTAATATCATGAAAATTCTTGAAATATTAGTAACATCATACTGGTTATTGGGTAAATGGAGTAATATCAGGTGGTAATATCATGGAAATGTTAAAATATTAGTTACATAATACTGAGAAATACTGTGTAATTGGAGTAATATCAGGTCCAGGTAATGTTGTTACCGCAGTAATATTCATATTATTACCTGTTACAACCCGGATAATATCAGGTAAAATGCCCAGTGGGGAGGGGCTATGTATTTTTACGACGAATTTCAAAAGTAAGTGCAGATTTGCCATGTGCATACCTCCCTAAGGTTAATGAAGCATAATAGGTAATGTTAACAATGTTATTAATTTTTCAAACGCCGATACTATTTCTCTTTGTCTTTGACGAAACCAAAAGAGAAACAGGTAGAGGGAAATATTTACATTCGAAGTGTAATTTTAAATATTATGATTAAATTCAACCATCGAATTACAAAGATTAAGTGAATTCGAGCATAAGCTTAATTTAGTTTATAACATCACACACTTCGTCCTCACAAAACGTGAGGATACACACACAATAAATATATGTATATATATATATATATATATATATATATATATAAACACACACACATCAAACAAAGGAGGACGGGCAGTGATATGGCTTACAAGAATGTAGTTTGAAAACCTCAACTGACAGTGACTTATATAAACGATCAGCACTTTTTACTAATGAGGCAAAAATTATTGTTTTTATTCCATTTATTGCAGTGTGGCGAATATGTTTCAGCCAGTTTTATACATTAGGCATCATTGCATTTCTGAATTAATAAAGCGGCAATTGGTGACGTAACGATCCCACTCATAGAGGATATGAATTGCAACTTTAGCATCTACGCCAAAGGAATATGGATCTCCAATATTTAAGAAAATTAATTGCCCCCCCCCCACACACACACACATCGTGAAAGTTGTTGACAAGAAAAAAAGAAAAGAAAACTAGACTTCATTGATTGGATAGTCATCTATTTGGGGTAGATTTACATAATCGGCTCAAATATCCCAAATTGTTATATGGCAGTTATTATTAAATTCCATTCGTGTGAAGTTCATATTATTTTAATAGTGCAAACGTCTCACTTGGTTTATGGCATTTGATGAAAATGTTGGAATCTGTTTGACAGTGAAGTGAACGTGCAGCTTTGAGTTGTCCGCAATCCTGTAAGCGCAAGTGGTCACTTTGGTCAGACTGTTTGAGCTGGGATGTACCTATGTATTAATGATTTGCTTCACAGTTTTATATTTACAAGAAATTTAGAAACATATATATGAAGTTAATGTGATGTCTTCGAAGGGCTGCAGATGTTACTGTTATATTTTCCCTCAAAACGAATTCTCCCCGTTCCAATTTTTAGCAAAATAGTCATTGGCGTAAGATCCAATGTGCATGCACGCTCCTCAATGTGGAACAGCCTCGGTGAATACACCAACAATTGTAACTCTGTTGAGTCCACAAAAAGTCCAACAAAGTTCTTAAAACCGTACTATCGACGTATTCATTATTCATGCGTCTTGTGCAATGTAGTGTATTCGACACTTATACAGTCGAATTACCTTTATAATCATCAGTCAAGGGAGTTGGTAATGTTGTGTCCATCATGCTTGCTAGGGTATCGCCAATGCATTAAATACATTACTTTTCCAATATTTTTTTAATTTCCAGATTGATTGATACAAATATATAATCATACTGTAGAATAATTGCATGTTCCCATTTTTGAGCAGAGAGAATAAGATTTACATGAAATTAGTCATCAAATTTAGTCTCTTTTAGGGGTGGGGTTATTAGTTTTATGACTGTTATATTCAGGTTGTGAGCCGTCCATGCTCGAGCCTAGGGTACACAGCAAAAACTGTGGTGTTATCCTGTGTTCATAGAGGACCACACACGTTAATTTACTCCGGTGACAGTGTTATTACTACACATTTGGTTGTTACATTTACGCTATTTGGTGCTATGTTCAATCTCTAGGGTGTAATTTTAACACCTCATGGTGTAGTCCTCTATATACAACTGGTGTCAGTTTTAACACCACAGTTTTACAGGGAACCTTGTCAAAAGTCAGAACCGCGTCTTTCGCGCGGGAATTCCACAAGCAGCCGCTCATTACAAGTTCTCACACTTAATCAATGACAAATCATGGTAAAAATAATTTGACAAAATGAAAGCACCCTTGGTGTTCAAAACAAAAACAAAGATGTTGGTATAATCTTTAACGTCTCACCTGATTTGTGGCATGCAATGAAAGCTTGATATCTTTGTGACACTGAACGATACGTGCAGTTTTGCTTGGCTATATTGTATTACACCATGTAAAGGCAATTGAACACTTCGGTCACACTGATCTTGGTGTCAATCCTTATAATACAGCAGGGTTGTATCATCCCCTCAAAATAGATTCTCTGCGATTTTTCTTGTTTGACTGCGCTTTCGCTGACTTTTTATTTGTATGTCTCGCGAAAATTTTGAGTTCAACTTTGCGACCCCCGTGTACGAGGTTTCGACAACCTTTCGCAAGTGCATGCAAACTCCAAAATTGCCCAAGAGCACGAATTCGTGCTTAACTCCGATGCAATTCAGCGTTTTAAAGAATAAATCATTATTTCACCTTTGACTGATTTAACTCTTTAAATTTAATCTTGATTACGATCAGAATAAATAACCCGACAATTCCCATAAAAAAAAATCGAAAAACATAGAGACATGATAAATTTGGAAAAACAATTGAATACTTAAGAAAATAATCGTCAAATAGATTTTTTTAAGTACATCAAATCACAATCTGATAGAGTCAGTAAGTAATAATAAATAAGGGTTCTTATTCAGTTAGACAGAACAAACTTTGACGCATAAATTTCCATAATTAATTAACAATGAAAATTCTCTAGGTATCAGATTTTAGAGTTTTTTTTACGTTATGCCATGGGTAGCGCGAGTGCCACTATCCTATGCCGAGATCATTAGGGGTGGGGCAGAATCAGCCCACATCCTGTCTTCCAAGGCGTCGGAATAGCTCAGTGTTTTAGATGGTTAAGACTACAACCTAATAAGTATTATTTTTTCTTTGCAATTTGACAATTATATTGGTGAATGAAGACTAAATAAAAATGCCATATACCTCTTATTGAACTTTGGTAAACTTGTCAACGATGTCCGCTTATTACGTACATACCACATGCGATGCATTATCAAATTTGTCAAGTAGGTATAGGATAACATTCCAGAGGATCCGTGCAAAAGTGTAGGATATACTGACCTTCTTCCCGTAAATGTAGATCACTCAGATGTATCTTCAGTGTATCGAAAATAGTGTGAAACTTTATAGGAGCCCCCATGACAAACTAGTAGGCAGGAATATTGCGATTATGTTTTTTTTTTTTTTTTTTTTTTTTTTTTGGGGGGGGGGGTGAAATTTGATCATGATAGCAAATCAAAGATGAAATTAAAATAATGCTTCCTTAAAAAAAGTAGGATGAGTAAATATTGTGAAATTCAATACATTACCCTGCCATCGGCCGTTTTCAAGATCAATAAGTTTACTTTTACCAAGCTTAATATCAATTCAAATGAAATCATTTGTCACTGGTCCCTGTAATAAATATACAACGTGTGTAAACGACGGGTTACTTTTAACACTCACTTTTGGTGCCGCCACTTTCCAAGAATGGATGTCGAGTTTTTCTCTCTTTTCACTCATTTTTGGTGTCGGTTCTATACCATTATCGATTTTTCCTGTGCGGAGTCTATTATTATACAAGAGAGAAAAATACACACAAAAAACCAAAAAGGAATAAACACCCCCCCCCCGAAGTAAAAAAAAAAACACACATACACACAAACCACCACCAAAAATATGCATGAAATTGGGCTCATATTTGGTGCCGCCACTTTCCAAGAATGGTTGTCGAGTTTTCCTCTTTTTCACGCATTTCATTGTATCGGTTCTTTACCATTATCAATTTTTCCTGTGCGGAGTCTATTAGAGAGAGAGAAAAAAAAAAAAAAAAAAAAAAAAAAAATAATCACTCCTCCCCCGAAAAAAAACCCAAAACACACACAAAAAACCGCCCAAAAAATGCATGAGATTGGGTTACGCACGCTATATGTGATTGTACAAAACAGACTTCGCTTCCTCCATTCTAGAGTTGCAATATACATGATAAGAAGACAAAGATGGTACTTGAATAATATTTAGTTGGGATTTCTCGAAGACTTGCCGGTAGGGATAGTCAAGCCCGAACCCAGAAAGGCAGCACATTCGTCATGCACGTAGCAGTGGCAGACAGGCAATGTGTATTCGAATGAACTTTAGATTTAGATACGTAGAGCAATGTAGGATGCTCTCTTCTTATACCAAAAGTAATTTTGTGATCGGATGTCATTTTTTTTTTGTGTGTTAACTTATCCGTACAGACATTCGCAGTCGCCTGAATAACTGGCCTGTTTCCATGGTAAAACGGTTAATGCTTTAGTGCTCAGAGCTAAATACCTAAGTTTTATTCCGAACAGATATATTTCTTACACGTTGACAACTTCTTTTAATGGTAAGGCAGCTGCAGGGAACTTTGATATTTTTTAAGCTGCTCAACTAATATCATCTAACTCGATTTTCACACATATAAATTGATGTCGGCTTACTAAGTACTGAACATTTTATTTTAAGTGTGTCGAGCAATGCAAATATGTATTTCATTGTTAAACGTCTCACCTGGTTTGTGGCATCCGACGACTGCTTAGTATATAATTTGTGATTGTAGAATACGAGCAGATATTGGAGTTTCAGCAATTATTTAAGCGCAACGCTCCACTATGGTCATAGTGAACGTGCTGCTAATTTGAGACGTGAAATGTTACAGCAACTTGACTTCATATGTTGGCTTGGGTTAGCATACATTGCAATTGATTCAGTCTAAATGAAATAGTACAGTTTGCCCCAACTGCCATTTGCAAGATTGACTTGATTTGAACATTGTCTTACTAAATGTTATCATCGGCATTGTAATATCATTTGCTAGTAGAAAATATAATGACCTACACTTTCTTTTAATTTTGAGACATGATATTTGAAATGTATTGCTTTTATCTCGAAATCCTCACTGAATGGCCCTATGTCATCTACAAATTTAGATTTCCTTAATAACATATTCAACACAGTTTGTATTATTGTATTAAATAATTAAATGTTTGCCATATTAACCACACGAACGGAACATATTTTATCGATGAAGATATCGCCCACGCAATCGGAATAACCTGTTAGAGGATACTAACAGTTAAGCTTTAATTAGGTAAATTAAAGCATATTAAAACGTCATTTAGTTTTTAAAGGCTAAAAAGCCCCCTCACACCTGACCGAATGTAGGATGACGAAGGGTGACAAATGGTAAAAATGCACGAAAGGCACGCGAATTCAACGAATTCAAATAAAACTTCCGTCAAATCATGCGATCAGTAACAATTGTCAAATTTTATAAACGAACGGTAAGCGAAGGATAAATATGACATGCGAAGGATATCGATTTTTTGGTTCACCTCTTTGAGTAAATTGCAGCCGAAGGCGAGCGAAGGGTTGATAACCCCAATAAGAAGAACGAACAGTAAGCAATGGTTTGATATGGCGTGCGATTAGAAACAAAGACGAGTTCATATGCGCTCCTTGGGGTGTAACTAATTTTTTTGTCATCGTGTTGGTTCGTTAAGGGTTCTTTCGAGATCGGTCCACTTTCGCAAACGCGCGATGAGGAACTATGCGCGACAATAACACACGAACGATAAACGAACGATTACCGCAGACTAGATAAGAGATGCGAATTCAAACAGATGACCAACGATTTTTCAATTCGTCGGGAAATTTTAAACATGATCAAAATTTCCGCGCGAATTTGAATAATCACAGCTGTTAGTTCAAAAGTTGTACGAACCCAAACACGGAGGGTAAACATGATTTACTATTAGTTACCATTGAAAACGAAAAAAAAAAAGTGCCTTTCGCCAGCCATCGCAAAGCATATTTCAGGCAATTCGGTTAGGTGTGAGGGGGCCTTCAGCCAGATAACTGCCAGAAATCGAAACATGCGACGTTTAAACTGCCACTCCCCCTTGTACATGTCTACTTGCTGACTCGTGTGTGTTTGCGATGTGTGGACCCGTTTTCTTACTTTTTAAAGTAAATTTGTATGGTTTTGATTATAGTTCCTGAATATACACTAACATCTACTTCAGTCTCAAAACGTCGAAAGTTGCAATTTCTGCTCTTTACTGCATGTAAATGATCGAAAGATACTTCAGTATTAAACTATGTCCTCGCAGAATAAGCATTACAAGTATAATTATACTTCAAACCGGAATTTTGAAATAAATTGCCCCCACAAAAAAATATATTAAAATGGCCGATGAGTAGATCTACTTATTGGAATACATGCGTTAAATATTAAAATTTGTATTGAGATGACAACCTTTTCATTAGTTGTAACAACACTCACTGCCGTACTACTCACCTTTTTCACAGGGCTGCGATATATTTTATGTTGTACCCGATTGCCAAATGGAAATGGCAATTTGCAGGTGCGGTATTATCTTGCTATGTTAGTAGCTAAGTCCTCTTTCATGAAAGTAATTGAACTTTAATTTATTTAATTTATTTGTTTTTGGGGGCCAACTAAATGACTTCCTTCACTTAAATAACTTATGCTACAAATTAGAGGCTCGGAAATTGATTTTTTTTACAATTTTCAGTTGCTTGGTCTTGCTTGGTCAGACCAAGCAAGAGAACCCACACATCACCCACCTGGTTAAGCACTTACAGTAAAACTTGACGATACCTGAAGAGGGCCCTACTAAATGGCCGAAAGCTTGTACTAATAAAAGTTGAAAAAATCCAGGCTACGTCTCTTGCTTCAATGCTTTTTGAGCTTCTTCGCCAATATATTACTCACTGAAGCACCCACGCAATGTTTAGGTCCTTGCTCATCACAATTATGATTTATATATATATATATATATATATATATATATATACAGTGCGTCCCAGAAAAAAAGAAACAGGGATTCCCACATACTTTTTTTCAGACGCAAATTGATTATGAGGTTTCATTTACATTATTACACCCTTTAATTATTTCTCTACATTTTGATACCGAATATGTGACGAATACGTCACCCATCAATAAGCAAGACCAATTCGAAATTTTAATGTCAAAATCAGGTTGTGCAAAAAACAACATAATGGACAAGGTTGGTTCGTGAAACGACAACCGAGCTTATTCGACGATTCGCTCAATATCATTTCTTTTGTATGCTTTGTTGAGGATCTGTCACTTATCCCTGAAATGAGAGTCGATTCATATTGATACGTGAGTTGCTGTCTCAATATTCATTATTTGTAATATGCCATGCGTGGATGTTTTGCTAAGGTGTTCATCTCAGATTAAAGATGAAATTCAACTCTTACCATAAGTATCAAATTCATAGTAAAAACATGTTTAAGAATGGGGTAATCTATCTTTGCAAACGGGTTTCCTTTTTTGCGGGACGCACAGTGACTGTTTAGCATCCTTCATTCGCTCTTATATTTTAGGTCGTTTATACGTTAAAACGTCTCACCTAGTTTGTGGCATCCAATGCAATACCTATGTATTAATATTCAATCAGGACATCAAATTAATTCCAAAACTCATAAGCGCAGTTCCGCACTTTGGTCATACTGGCTGAGCTGCCTTAAACGAAAATTTCCTCTTGGTATATTCCCAAATTGTCCGTGGATATGTGGAAGCGGTCAACATTTCTTCTATTCGTTTATGGTTAAAGACAGGCAGCTACAGTATTTTATCATATGAGCAATGTGTCATTTTTCACTTTGTGTTTACCTCGTTTTTATTTAAAAAATTAGTTTCAGTGATGGGACTTTTAAAGCAGTTTGTATTGTGAACTTAATTGTTTGGAGACCAATGATGCAATTGGACTGATAATCAGTCAGACGAATAACCGAGGCTTATTTCACTTGGTGATCTGAAAGAAAGCTATACATTCTAATATCGAATGATATGCCTAATTGGCAACCGAAACATATTAAAAAAAACAAAACCTTTAGAACACCATTAAGTCGTGGGCATTTTCGGTTGTCGAAACATACATTTTTTTTTCAAATTCGAATCAACTGCAATTCGTCATTTCAATCCAATTCTTGTGAGACATACTAAGCACATAATTTTCATAGCCAGCTAATTTTACGTGCCAAATTTTATTGTTAAAGAGTTGAAGTAGGTATCATATGCTTTTATCTGTATCCTGCTACCCTCCAACAAACACTACAATGTCAGCGTAAGAGTACTTGTCATTCAAATAAAAAGGAGTAATAAAAAACTACACTCTTCAATGTCCTGGAATGACTATTGCCAAAGATTCAAGTACTTCCGGTCATTTCTTTAGCGGGAAATTCTTATAATGCACATTAAACATTTTGTAACGTCGAATTCCATTTCTTGACTTTGTTTCAATTTCAATTTAGCAATTGTGTGCGTCGCCAAAATAGTTGGTGCTCTAGAGAGATAATGATAAAAGAAACCCGCGTAACAAAACGCTTAACGTAATGCAACTGATTGTGTAAAATAAAATGCACGCAATAGGGGGATCATTGGTTAATTAAAATGAAACTTAAGTGAACTAATGGCTATGGAAATACACTGTAACAAAAATATACTGAAACCTTATTTTCTTCAAATTTTGCAGAAAAGAACTTCCTCCCTAATTCGTTACATGGGGGGGGGGGGTGTTTGCATACCATAATTTGGATTACATTTGTAACAAGTCAATGATATAGAGTCTTTATTAATTTTGGTTTTTTTTTATCAAACGTGTTTATACTTACTACTATTTCCTTATTCATATTACCACGTTCTTAAAATAAATAATAAAAAGAAAGGATGAAGTGCTTACGAAATAAGTAGTTGTTATCATCAACATCTCCTCTCTTTATACACTTATACGTGATTATGAAGTTCAGATGTTATTTCCTTATTCTTATTAAGATGTACTATTGTGAGTATTTCGCCTGTGTTTTCAGGCAAAATGTGCGAGAATTCAGTCTCATTAATATTTGGAATATGGTCGTTAGCTGTTGCCCAAATGAAGAATATCTAGTTGACTATTTTTGGTTACCGAATGCCATTTTTTTCGGAGGGAAAATATTTCATGTGACATTCACTATCATCAACAACTATTCATATGATATCAATAAGTTTTATCTCATTTCTCATAAATTTGCACTCCTAGTCACAAGTCTCATTCCCATATACCCAAAGTCGATGTGTCTTTTTCCCCTTGTTTTTACATATAATAATTGCTTAGGTATTCAAATTGCTAAACGTTTGCTGTGAACAATGATTTATGTATGCGAGCTGCTCTGCCTATGCTCATCACACGAGTTGATATCTACGAATACAAGCTGACGAAAAATGATCTTCGGCTTCAGGTAACCAGACCAGTCGGACCCCAAAAATGAGGATCAGGCTACTCCATTAGCCTCGTACAGATTTATCTTTACCATTTTTACAAGCAATCTATCTCATTAACACGCTATAAATCTATTTGGTATTTTATGTCAACACTTTATCTTAAATGGCAAAGGAACGGCCAAGTAGCCTTAACAGCCCCACCTCAAGTTTTCAACTCCTCACACCTGGCCAAGGTCCTTAGCCATAATTCAGCATTCTGAACAGTGTAGTCTTGTAGCAAAGGTATATATGAATGATAACACATCAATGAAAAACTGAATTCATTCATATCACAATAATTATGTTACCAATTAGCAGAACATGTACCTTTCTTCTAAAAAAACTATTAATTTCTCTACAAAAAATAACTTATAGGCTAATTTATTTTCTGTATTACTAAGATTTATCGCAAAGTTATATTTTAAGACTAGTATTTTATGCTGTAACAAACAGTCAAAGAGAGACAGCACAAAGTGTTAGTCAATTCACTCCCTCTTTAACAGGCAATACTATCATGTTTAGTATGTCATACATTGCATACATTTGAAACGCAATAACATCACATTTGCATCACCATCAATTCACTCATGATTACCATAAAGAGTTGTACTTAACTTTGTCACTAGGTTGAACACTAAGTACCCTTTTCCTAAGTGCATGAAATACGTCAACGAGAGGGTTAATTACCCTTATTACCCTTTTAGAGGCTAAAACGTTTGTTTGGATGTATGATGTATTTGGGGCTTTCGAAAAAAAAAACCAAGGGATAATTAAGATATAATATAAAGGCTTAAGTTGAATAAGATCTTACACATACCTCGTTTAAGGATTAATTTTGAGTTCTAATGAATTCAAACCTATCAGATCTCATAATCTTGTCCGATTGTAACTGTGTCAATGGTTCATCACATTGTCTTTAACATAATTTCTACTGATTTGATGGTCATCTTGTTTTTAACATAAAATCTAATGATTTGATGGCCATCTGACCATCAAATCAGATAGCTTTAAATTTTGACTAATAGTCAAAGTAAAAGTCTACGTTAAGTTTTAATAAAAATTAAGCTGGCGTATTCATAAAGATCTTACAAGTTAAGCTTTCTCAATCCTCACTGACTTAAGATTGAAAATGCTTCAAATATGGAAGCAATCGAGTACAATTTAGTGGAAACAAAATGCAGAAATTTACGTAGACAAAGCCTCATATTGAATCAGGTGTGGCATGTAGTAGTAAATGCAAAATAATAAAAGCTAATAATACAAAATGTTTCGAAAACTGGTACCTCATTCTAAAACAATTATTATTATTAAAAAAAGTATTAATGTATGGATAATGTATGAAATAAATCGTTTTTTTGTATTGGGAACTTAACTGTATAATATACTATGATCTCATATGGCGCAAATTATAAATTGAGGATGGATATAACATCGGCAGACAGCTTAATGTTCACCAAATATTATATGTATGAACAAGAAAATCATATCCTAGTATATACAATTGACGTAATGAATAGTTGACGTTGATTCGAATTTTACAGGATTATCTTCCGTCTAAATCCACAAAACATCTCACCTGGTTTATGGCATCAGAGGAATGCTTGGTAACGGTATGACGATGAGTAATACGTGTATATTCAATGATTCGCAAATTATTTAGTATAGTTATACACGTACGTCATACCGGTCGAGCTGGTATAAACTTGATAATCAATTGCTCCATAAAACCAAGCTGACTTCTAATATATCCCAGGATTCAACCAAATGAGAAGCCCAATTGGACGGTGTCCACCAATAATGGTACAGTTTACATCTCCCTGCAATTACCGTCAAATAAAGACTCCTTGTTTTAGGAATTGGAGGCTATCAAAATTTGATATTGACGACAGTTTTGGGGATGGTCATGATGTTAACAGACCTACCGCAGTATAATTGCTAAGATAAGTATGCTACCACACAATCTTTGTGGATACAAACAGAATTGCCAACACATAAACATCATCGGTAAGGGAACCAATCAGGGATGATATGGGGAAAGATCGATATTAAATCGAAACTGTCGCATGCCTATGGATAGGGTAATGTTTGTTAGGGAATCAGGAAATTAATGCGTGCTGTCTACGACTTAACCCATGATAGACTAGTAATCTAATAATTTGCAAATATGTTTGGAAATAAACATTACCCACATTTTTTTTCATCTTGATTGCTGTTATGTAACACAAGATTATTTACAAGTTTGTGATAGTGATTTATTCCGAATGCTTATTAAATTGTGAACTCTGTGATCCATATTTGGTACAGGTGATGTGCAACGGTAGACAACAGATACACTAAAAGGAAGATATCCACACGATGAGCATGACGAATCATCATCGTGGATATTCTTGTATCATGACATAACCCTTGCAACATTGCATGCTGTACAAAAGCACTCCGTTGTTAAGTACCACTTGCGCTGATAATGTTGATTGTATAGATCATACTCCCCTGGTCAAGGAAACACAGGTTTTGCTACAAAAATGAAGAATAATACACTAATGGCGTATTAGACAGGATGTGATCACGCTTATGATTTCATGTTACTTGGTTCTAGGACTCTCGTTATTTAAGTGCAATGGGTGCTCCATAAAGGTAGGGTGTTCAGTACCTAAAGTAACCAAAAAGTGTAGCAATCTTGGAGTTATTTTTTGTATGATTCATCTATGTCAAATTAAGTGTCTAGTTTGTTTCAGTGTATTCAGTATCAACTTGGAACTTTTGGTTTATTTAGGAAATATCTCACATGTCTAGAACAAAGAAGCTGCTACACACATTCTTGCATTCCGTTTGGATTTATGTGATGCTCTTCATTTCAAAAAATCATAGTCGACAGGAACAGCAACTGGGAGCCATCCATAGATATCCTGTCCGAAGCAAACTGGGGCGGCGAACATACACCTGTATCTAACTCAGCCATATTGCGACAAAAGAGGACATATACATACGTAAATAAATAACTAAAACTTTTACACCAAGGCAGCGCGCTGTAGCTGTATAATACTCCACGTGACATTCCGCTTTGGTTACAGGTGGCAGGCATTTCCCTGAATTACTAGAAGTCAAGTTTTAAATATTCAAATGGTGTTCTTCTGATAAAAGGGTCAAACTCTTCAAATAAATTTCACATGATATATGTAATCTTAATTTCAACGTTGACTTGTGATCCACCGACACGTCTCACCTGGTTTGTTGCATCCGACGAATGCTTGTAACGTGGTTGACCATGAATCATACGTGCATTTTTAGTTGTCTGCAATGTTATAAGCGCAATTGTGCACCCAGGTCATGGTGTATGTGCTGCCATATCTGTAGACTTCTCACCAATGAAAGTTCGTGAATCAAAACATAGGCCATTTTCTAAAAGTTATACAGGTTTAATGAGGAAAGCCATAAAGAATGATACAAATTATGGCCAATAGAACAGGTAGCTTCAAGTGCATCCAGCGAGTTTAACTTTAATCTGATAATTATGGCATTTCATGATTTGTATCATACCTCGTTGTCAACGGATGCTGCTAAAAAAGAAACATCCATCTACATACATGTATATACGTAGGGCATTGATCAAATTTGCATGATGTAATTTAATACGTTTCAGATCATGTAGGTTATTCATCCAAATCATTGTACCTATTGGACGAAATAAAATTCAGATAATGATTTTAGGTGTATCCATTAACACATGTGGCAAGGCTATTCATCCAAATTAACATCAGTTATGCCACTATGATGAACATTAAGAAGGAGACATGGTATACGGTGACAACTAGAAGGGTACTTTGGAATTTTGCATTTACAAAACAACTAATACAACAACAAATTAATATCAACAAAAACTGCAAGTGAATGGCAGCCAAAAGAAAGTTTTGTTTAGGATCATTCTCAACAACAAAATATATCTTAAAGATTGTCGGAACTCGCTGCATTAAAACTCGTCGAGACGGTTTCCTCATTTCCTTCAATTCAACAAAAACATGTGAAATCCATAAATGATGACAATTTCTCAAGGGCTATGAAACAAGGGGTAAAGATTTGTCAAAGCCCGCTGCCTTCTTTGATTTCATTTTGTATCATTTATTTTTGTAGACGAGTATTACCATACATTTATCCTGCACTAATATGTCTTGATGATGTTCAAGCTCTTGGAAAGATAGTGCATATATCTATGTAATCTCGGGTTTGACCTAGAAACGCCTTACTACAAAACACGTCTAAACTGCTTTGTTATATCCGAGGAAAACTTGCATATTGTTTGACCGTGAACCATACGTGCAACTTTAGCAGTTCACATTATTAAAAGCGCAATTGTGCACGTCGGTCATACCGAAAGTTCTGCCATGTACAAAGACCTCCCATAATTAAGGGTTTCGAATAAAACATATCATGCTTTACGTCTTTCATGCAAGAAGCCAGAAGGCTTGAGACCAATGGACGAATAGAACAGGAAGCTCCAAATGCCTCCAGGGAGCTCCAATGCCATCTATACTCTCCTTGTATTTATACATTATTTGGTTCATGGCCGGTTATGGTATTTTATCTGTCAACCGTCAGGTAATTTGTAAGGCTGCATTCTCTTACAAAGTTCACTGCTTTGCGCTAACAATGGAACTACACCTTCAATATCAGTGTTGTGTCCGAGGCCGGCTTGTCCGAGGCCAAGGTCAGGGTTAAGGCCGGATCACCAAAGGACAAGAGCGGGACCAGGTCAAGGCCGGATCACCCAATGACAATGACAAAGCAATTGCTGATTGCCTTAGGACAAAAAAAAAATCTATGAAAAGGACGAGGCCAAGGCCGGAATCCACAAACGCACAGAGCGCGTTAAGTTGTTGTTATATTATGTGTAGGATGATTGCCAAAGCAGTTCCTTTTGGAAGCACAAAAATCTTATTTATATATTATTGATTGATAAATAAATAGTTTATTTAATTATTCGAACCTAATTAGACTTGCAAAGTACAAATATATTCAGTAATAAGTGTTTTACATCATTTGAATATGCCCTTAATTACTTTTTTATTCATTTTTATTCCAAATTTACAGTCTGTTTATGTAAGTTAATTGCAATTAACTTCTTTTCCTTCATGTAGTGGCAGGGGGGAGGTGGGGCACTTTCTTCCCCAACAAATTCCAAACGGAAAAATTGTTCCTATTTTAGAAAGAAAATGTGCCCTTTGTGAGCTTGCAATTTTATATAATCTGCACATTTTCGTCACTGCAGTTGATTTTTTTTTATATTGTGAAAAACTTATTAGTATATAACAATAAAGAGGGAACACAATTTGGAGAATTTTATAATAATATTTAACGAACAGCATATGCCGAAAAGGGCATACCTCCTCTTACTATGTAGTGTCGTCGTGGAGGCAAAAAAAAAGGCGCCTCTCCATTTTTTTCCATGACACGATCCTATGTTCATGTTATTTTAAAGCGGTAAAAAGTGCAAATTTAATTTTCGTGAGGAAATTTCCCGGCGACCACTTTTTCTTCTCAAACAAACTCATTTCAAGGAGAAAATTATATATTTACATTATCATACACACTAAAAATGATTAAAATTTGTAAATAGCGCCAGAATAGACCACAAAGCAAGTTTTATGACTTCCAAAAAAAAACGCGATCGAGCTTATAGGTGACATGATATATTTACATACAGTAATCAGAAATGGCTTGAAAATTACTTACATTACCATGAAATGCACAGCTACCTCGGGCAAGAAATATGATGGTTTGATGAATATACCTGTTTGCATCCGATTCCTCTTTAGACGCATACGTGTCCTGATTAGCCTCATTTCCACCCCCCCCCCCGAAAATACGTTGCACACCGCCCATGATTCATCACATAGTACGAGTTATGAAATTTGAACGTTTATGCGTTTGTCAATTTGAGTGGGTGTGGGGGGGGGTAGATATTCTATTTGTGTTATAGTTATTTCATTTAATTACTAATACATTTCATCTAATTTAATTTCATGTAATAATTCAATCTAATTCAATTTAATTTCATAATTTAATCAATAATTTCATTTCATTTAATATACATATTCATCATCAAATTATATTTATTTTGAATTATTATACCATTAGAGCGTCAACCAGTATTGTAAACGATTTAACTACGATATTTCTGTTTATTTCCTAGTCTTAATATTGAAAACATTTGTCCTTTGCAATCATTCTTTTATTTAGGGATGGGGCTGTGGTCTTGCACTGCAGACACTCACTCCTCCCATACGTGATAATCATCATCCTTTTGCTAGGTTGTTTTATTTAATTATATTTAAGGGAGTTGAGCCTAGTATAATTTACATATTTAAAAATCATGCAAAAAAACTTTCAAAAGAAAAAAAAAATTGATTTGAATAATTATCGAATACGTTTTAGGGCTCCACATGAAAATTGTTAAAAATTGTATTTCGTATTTTTATTTATTTATATATTTGATTTGTAACTTTGTGTCTCACTGTAAGTGTCAATATAAGTGTTTGTAAAATTGAGAATGATCCAATATGATGGATTTTGATAAATAAATTTTGAAAACTGAAACTTGAAATTTAAATTATTTATCATTGAATTTCTGGAGGGGGGGGGGGGGGGGGTGACAGTAGAGCCCCATTTCCACTGTGGCACTCCCTTGCCTTGAACTTCCACCCCTGTACCAAATTGTTGTGTCTACAATTGCCAGAGATTGTTAGTTTAATATTTATTTTTTTTCACAACCAATAAATCAAATTAAAAAAATATATAAAACCAAATGTTGTTTTAATTCATTTTCAAGACACCGAGAAAAGTTGAACGAAAATTTGGAAATGATAATACCAATTACAGATTAAAAAACTGTAATTACTAAAATGGTGCACGTGCAAAACTTTTTTTTTTCAATACTAGATTTGCATGCACGCATGTATTGCAAAGTCTTCGTCACGACATCAAGAACAAAAGAAGGGCGGACTCGACAATGGACTATCGCCCCCCCCCCATCTCTCTCTCTCAATAATATTTCATTTTTGAGAAACTAACAACAATCGGCATTTGCATTTCTCAATATTCTCCCGGCCTCGACCAGGCCTCGACCGTTGGATGGTGTCCGAGGCCGAGAACGAGGAATAACCTCCATTCTCGAGGACGAGACCAGGACGAATCTGCAGACCCGAGGCCGACCTCGAGACCCATAATACTGTTCATTATTTCCAGATTGGTGCTCTATGTGGAGACAGGTGAACCGTTTCTACCGAATATATTACTTATTTAGGAATTCGCAAGACAATAGGCAACGACGATGAAGGTGATGCCGTCCAATATATACATCACATATCTGCATACATATTACATAATTTCAATTAACCAAAAAAAAACTTTTGTTTATTTTGTAATATTTTTCATTTGGATAATCTGAAAGTCATAATTTTACATTACATTGAAAGAAAATTTTCAAATATAAGTTGCGGGGAGGGAAAAAAAATGAAAATAAAAAATGTGATGCCATACACAGTGTAAAGCGACTGACCGTAATGCGACTGACCGGAGTTTTTTTTTTCTACAAATGTATTATTTGAACCTTCTGTATGACCGCAAGCAATGTTTTGCATGTATTGAAACTAGTAAGAATATTTTGATTCGAAATAACTATCGAAAAGGAATCAATAACTTTTTTCCATAAATTGACAATACAAACTTGACAGAAAGTATCATCCCTGTAATAATATTAAAAAGAAATCGTAAAATTGTAATGCGACTGACCGGGAACCCGCCAATATATGTATATTTCAGACCTAATGAGGATTGTGAAGATGTTTTTTTTTCTATACGTCACGCTCTAAATAAAAACATTGGAGTCCACAAATTAGTCCATTGGAATGGCATCACGTCAGAACGAAAACAAATATTGTGATACACTAAAACTAAGTCTTCACTACGTCTTGGAAGAAAAATATAATGTGGATTGTACACAGCATCATCTATCAAATTCACAAAATTAAAGATTTCTATTGAGCATAAGACAAACTCCTATTTCCTTCTACTTTTCTTCGTGAACATGCTATACATTCGATAACAAAATGCACATCCAGCCCGCCATGGTAACACCGACAATAGCAGATTTCCCATTTCAAGCAACTTTCTCAACCAAACTGGAATCCTCATAGCTGGAACTCATGGAACTAAGCCTCAAAATCTGGAGAGTCTTCCTGACAACGTCGTCAACGCCTTTCGGGGCTGTATTGGTAATATGGAACCTAGAGAGATAGGTTATTCTCTTAGCATACGTTGCCCCCCGTTTAGGGAGATGCTGAGGCATATCCACAACAATGTAAAGCATCAGTTTCTCGAGCAGAGCCACCTCCTTCAAATTTATAGTCCAGACTGAGTGGATAAGAACAAGCAATATTAAAGTATATTCCTTTTCGGGAGCAGAAAACATGAAGCACTCGCTCTCATTTTTCATGTGGCGAAAAATATCCATGTAAGCTTGTTTTACGAGCTTAGTACTCCCCAACCTGTAACTACAAGTCTTTCAACAGACGTGAGCTCTACCTTCTGACATGATCTGAACAATGCAATGGATGTTTTAAAATGTATTAAAGCGACATCATCTTTTTTCAATCCAGAATTAAAACTACACGGCAGATTGGAATAATAGCCAGCCATTATGATTACAGTTTTGTATAACGTCTCACCTGGTTTGTGACATCCGACAAAAGCGTGATAATAGTTTGACGTTGAACCATACATGCATCTTCAGTGGTCCGCAATGCCATAAGCGCAACTCTGCACGTAGGTCATACGGATATCGCTGCTACTATATGTGAAGACTTTTAATAAGTCAACCTTTCTTAGTCAAAGCTGTTTGAAAATTTCCAAGGCTTCAACCTGAAGTCCAGGTAGACGGAGACCAACCGTATGAATATAACAGGTAAGTTTAATGGCTTTAGCTTCATCATACTCTCGATTTCGGAAAACTATTTATGACTCCAGTTTGATGTTGTGTATGTGTGTGTGTGTTTTCTGTCCCTATGCACTGCAAATATGCATATACATTGGTTTTGTCAGAATGACTTGTGTGCCATAACATAAAGTGATCAACAATATATATTTGTGACCAAAAAAAAAAGACTATGGGCACATACGGTGATGATTTTCTGGCTTACATCGGAGTTTGCCTTATGTACAGTGTACCATATAGCTTTGTTACCAAGGAATACCGTATATAGACCCCAAGATTAATAATAATAATAATAATGATGATGATGATGATGATAATAATGTTATTTAAGTATTGTGTTTGTTCCGGCAAGTCGGGATAATCATAGAGTTACTGACACAGTTTAGAATCCAATAAACCTGACATAAGCAGTTCACAGTAATGGTGAGAGAGTACCATTATAGGGCAATTGGCTGTTCCATAAATTTCATATGACATCACTGTTACCAATAAGAACGTATTTTGACCTAATTTTTTGAATTTCAAAATACAAATATGTGTTTGCTTTGTTTTTATTCAGATATAGTACCACTAAACTAAGTCATGTAACGCCCCTATCATAATTCACCAATGTCACCATACTCACCAGGATACGAAGTTAATTCACCTGATACCCTTTACCTATCCCTGAAAAGAACGATCTGTTTTGAAACAATCAATCCCCATGCCCAACTGACAAATTAAAATAACTTCAATAAGAACATTGGAGCCATTTGGAACTACTGTTAATTTTTTTTGCTTAATCCTCCAACCCTTGACACATTGGTCTTGACATATTACTAGGAAGAAAGAAAACGAGTATATTGACAACCATCTGCAAGGTTTCATAAACATTACAAAAAGTAAATCGTAGGTAAAAAAAGACGCTACAAGTTTGCACAAGAGAGGAATACCTTGGCAATACATCTCCAGAAATGGGAACAGGTTGATTTAGAGTAACGAATGGATGAGTATAATTCATTTTTATCACTATTTTCTTTGCTCCAAAGTATGTTCATGTATTAAACAATGTTTTATAACATTAGTCTTATGTTATATTATAATTTTCAGAAAGTGTCATCAAATGTTACCTTTAATATTTATTTGCAATATACATTTCGTCGTATAATGTTTTGTGATACATGTATGATTCGTATGATATTGAATATATTGAAATAAAATAATTGTTTTAAAACAAAAACACGGAAATTTGTATGTGGATCAGACAAGAGGAGCAATATCATCACCGCCCCATTGTAATACCGATTGTGGTAGGGTTTGTAACCCCCACCCCAACACACACACTTCCCCATACATTATACTATTAGGCATAATCATAATTGTGAAGACGTTGCTTGCGCCACCTCTGCCCTTAACAAAAAGTTTGGAGTACACAGATCATCCCTTTGAAATGGCATCACGTAAGCAAAAAAAAAATAATGAATAATTTAAAAATAGATCCACTAGGGTAGCAAAAACTCTCAGGACTAAGGCGTGATAACTTGAGATCCCATCTTCCAATTGCATTTCGACGCTGTACTACCATTGTTACTTATATCTATTCCTTTTGCTTCCGCCTTTCATCTAGGCCTACTTCCGGTTCATTTAGGTGCTGGCACATTTCAAGATCAATACAGTTGAGTTTATATTATAGAGTACAAATGTATTATGCAAAAATCTTAAACTATCCAACATAGTGGATGACAATACATGACATAATTGCGATACCCTCTTGCTCAGGTCTCAGGTCTCTCACTCTCACACTCTCTTTTCATGTGAAGAAAAGCCCGCCACTGCCTGTACTGCGAGTTCCTTGATCGTGACTTTCTTAATTAAAGTCTTTTCAACAGACAGGTTTACTCCTCGTGAGCCCTACCTACCAAAGTGATCTGAATCATTGAAGGCAATACCAACCATTTTCTTATAATTGTTACCAATTGAGATTAAAAATACATGGCGATTGTGATTACCATGATTAAAATCGCCACAATGATTACAATCGTTTCCGTTGTAAAAACGTCTCACATGGTTTGTGACATCTTATAAAACTTGATGATGGCTTGACGTTGAACCATACGTGCAGAGTTTAGTGGTCCGCAATACCGTAAGCGCAACTCTGCACGTAAGTCATACCGACATAGCTGTGGTATTTGAAGACTCTTAATTTGTTAAGCTTTCTGAGGCAGATTCATTAAATCTTAGCATGGCTTCAGTATGGCTTCCAACCGTATGAATAGAATATGTAACCATGGTGGATTTGATAGCTTCATCGCACAGTCAACTCTGGGAATCTATCAATGACCATCTGACAGCCTTCATTCTCTGTGCTGGAAGTATGCAAGTACGACATAATCTTCGATTCAATTCCAAAAGATAATGGGGATCCACGGGAGAAAAGTAGAATAAAATTCAGGGAAAAAGCATACATGACCATCTGTGCGCTCTCAAGTTGAAAGTGCATCATGGGCATGGAATCCCCCGACACAAAAACATATATATCAATTTGGCATCCAAACACAATTGTCGTCCAAGATTCGAGAAGAACATCAAGTGGGACGAATATGATATCATAACCGGCATGAAACATCCTACAGCGCCTAAGAATACTTCCCAATATTATATTTTCTTCAAAATCAACAAGGGCATAGTGAATATTCCATTCCCACCTGATATCTGACTAATCTAATACCGGTGTGTTGGCTCAGTTGGTAGGGCGTCCGTCTCACAACCGGGAGTTCGGGGGTTCAAACCCCGGCAGTGTCATGCCAAAATAGGTTAAATGATGGGAGTTGCTGCTACCCTGTTCGGCGTTCTACGATTAAAGGGATAGAGCCTCGTCGATCTGGCGCTGCACAGCGGCTGTCGGATTTTCGATCAATTGGGCAAATCAAATTTTCGGAGTATTTCATTTCATGCCTATTTCGAACAATAAAATAGGGATTTTCATGGGTTTTTTTTTCATCTCACACGAAAGATGACTACGTGGACTCTGTACGCACATTTTCTTAGGTTCATGTTTGGTAAAAATGCTGCATAGGTTTCCCAGTACTAAGGTTTACAATCCTACGCATGACATTTGAGTAAACGCAAATTGCAATTTCGATCATGCCACTTTTATGAAACATCTCACCTGGTTTGTTGCATCTGACGAATGCTTGCCATCTGTATGACACTGAAACATACGAGCAGTTTTAGTGGTCCGAAATGCCATAAGCGCAGCTGTACACGGAGGTCATACCGATATTGCCGCTATAATACTTCCCATCTCCATTTTTCCTGAATCAAAGTTGTTTTCGTATATATCAAGTGCTTCAATACCATAGCCCAGTGAGACGGATACCAATCGTAATAGTAGAACAGGTAATTACAACCATGACATTACTTCGCCGTAACCCTCCTCCCAAGTCCAGAGACTAATTCTTAAATACGGATTAGTTCATGAATATTGTAATAGTCAAATTTTTAGAAAGTGCTCTTAATGAACATGTTATCTAGCTGTTAATAATAATAACAGTAACGAATGCAATAATTTAGCCGCCAAATTCACCTCGTTAGATGCTCAAGGCGCAGAAGTGAAGAGGAGCAAACAAAATAACAAATGAACACAGAAACCAATGATACAAACGAGTTGTTTCTAGCTTAATCTGAAATCTTTCGGAAAACTTTGAATCTCTCTAGGAAGGAAATTACATAGCGTGGGCCTAGAGCAGATCCCGGGGGGGGGCACTCGACCAAAAAAGTGGTAGGGGTGTGCCGCGGGCGAGACAAAAAACGGGGGCCTTGGAGCGGGCTCATTGTAAAAAGGAGGGTCCTCGGAACGGGCTCGGAACTACAAATATTTGTGAAAACGGGGGTCCTTGGAACGGGTCGCCTGCGTGCGAGTGCGTATGCATCCCTATGGAACGTACATGCAGCTAGCCCGGCGGCACAACTGACGGGCGCGCTAGCGCAGAGGCGATGGTCGGACAGCGAGCTGCGGCCGCTTTTCACCAAAATTGCGACCGGAACGGCGTAACGGAAAATATGCGAAGCCCTGGAGCGGAAGTTTTTCCTCTTTTTTTCTCGAGAAGAAGAAAATGCCATGCTCTGGAGCGGCTTTCTTTGTTCTTTTTCTCAATAAGACAAAAATGCTATGCCTCGGAACGGAAATTTGAGTGTAAAAATGGGGGTCCCCTCCGCGGCACATACCCACTATGCAATATATACTGAGTGCCCCCCCCCGGGGAGCAGATGGACGACTTTCCCCCCTTGTTTTTACGTTTTGCAACTGAAAGAAGACCGGAGTCACTGGAGCGTAGAAGCCGAGATGGTGTGTAGGTGTTGATGAGAGCAGTGTTCAACTGTGGAGCACAGTCATGGGCAATCAATACACAGATTTATGAACAGGTGTGAGCAGTAGTAATTTAGGGCTGAGGAAGTTAAACAAGAGTGCATTAATTTGTCGAAATCAAGACGAGTTGAGATCAATGAATGAACAAATTGTTCTTTTGCGTCACGAGTCAAAAATTTGCGTGTGAACCCTATGAGTTTAAATATACGGTACATATGTATTGGATAAGAGTTACCCATCGTCATGTTCGAGACCGATTCGAGAAACACACCAAGATTACAGCATGTGTCACAAACTCCAATAATGTGGTAGGCAATAACAATTGATTTAATTTGTACACTGACCTACATGTATGTATCACGTGACGAATGCTTGCCATCTGTATGACACTGAAACATACGAGCAGTTTTATTGGTCCGCAATGCCATAAGCGCAGTTGTACACGTAGGTCATACCGACATTGCTGCTATACGTGAAGACTTCCACCTCCATTTTTCCTAAACCAAAATTGTGTTCATGTATGTCAACGGCTTCAGTACGCTAGCCCAGTTGGACGAAGACCAAACATAATTGTAGAACAGGTAATTCCAAAGCTTCATCATCGCCCCAACTCCCGATTCCAGAGACTAATTCCTAAATAAGTATTCATTCCTACGTATTGTAAACGTCCCAAGTTTTTTTTCTCCCGAAAAAGAAAGTAATGAATGAAAAATCCGGATCTATTAGCCATCGCAAAGGCGTACGTATCACATGAGAAACATTTAATCTGCAAAAATCACAATTTATATATTCAGTAAAACTTTAAAATGATTTCCCGCTCCAGAATTTTCAAACTTCGCCTGGAATTTGGACAATCCACGACCTTTACATTTGAAATATAGAAGAAAAAAAAAATTCATCAATTTAGGAAGTAGGTCTATCTATGAGAAATCAAGCAGCGCAAACTTCAATTATATGGCATCATGTGGTCCTTATTTTTATTTTTTTTATCAATTTATTTATCAGTATATGTTATTTATTTATTCATTATTTACCTTTATTGGCATATTTGTATTTTTATTTGAAATATTTATTTGTATTCTTATTTCATTCATTTATCAATCTTTATCTATTTGTTTTTGATGGGGCTGTTTTTCTACCCAACCCCAGTTAATGACGTTCCACAGTTAAAACTGCAAAATATCAAAATACCTACAAGTCTTTAGCACTTGAATTTGTTTTGCGGATCTGTGAAAGGAGAGAATTCCAAAGCGAGGGCCCCAATATGGGCCAAAGCTGCATTGACTTTGTATTGAATATTTAGCCAAACGAATTCGTTTGCTTATAAAACACACTACTCTTGATAGGATCAAAGGTAAAATACAGTAATTGCAGCAAACAATTATTTCTTGAGAAAGTCTTTAAAATCAATTTCAATTGTCACATCTATCACACATCTTGATCTGGTACATAGAAATGAACTTTTCTTTGTGAAATCATGAAATTTGAGCTGAAAATCGATCATTCTGATGATCACTAACACATGAAAGCATGTATGGGACAGTGGATTAATATTTCTGGGAAAAATACCCGACATTTGATGGAATTCCGTCCCTATTTTGCTCATTTCCCAGCAATTACGGATTTTCTTCCAAAGCCACTTGCCACATATCTTTTTATTGATACATACAAACACTTGGGTTGTAATTTCATTGGATTCCGTTAGAACTCATTTTGAGATCGTTACCCAAAATGGTTATTTATGAATGATTTAAATAATAAAACGGTGTACTCTATACATGCATGACTATTCTGAATACACGCATTCAATCAATGCCGTCTCGTGCGCTGCTTTAATGACAAGTTTAGATGATATGATGAGATCATAATGATATTACAAAGTAATCAGGTTTCTGACGTTAGCTTGGTTTCGCAGTTGTCACAACTGGAGGATCGGTATGTGAGCTCATAATGTTTACACAGCAATGATACAAGGGATCTGAGATACAGGAATACTAGGTTGGTTGCTTACAAAGGGCTGTGTGGAATTACAAAATGAACTGAAAGAAAAATGAAACTAAGACGTCGCAGTAATCTAAATAAGGCAGAACTAGAGTCCACGTTACGTTCCTACTGACTGATTAGCTAATATGTTTGTATTTCGACATATGTTACGTAAACGAAAAGTTAAAATCATCCATATTTTAGAAATAATGCCCGCCATCGAGGTTCCTCTTAATATTTATTTTTTAATAATAACTTAAGAATATATTCTATTGTCCAACAGTGTATTCCAGTCATATTCAAATTTTCCCTGACAATGTTACATTTTAGCATTTTGACAATGCGAATCACATATTCAAATAGTATGCTATGCAAATAAACACTGTGAAAACAAAAAACTGTCAATGTATTATAAGTGTAAAACTATTTTCATGATGCCAATCTAAACATTTTAAACGATGTGACTGACACATGTGACCTACCACCCAAAAAACCACCAATAAATCGCCACGTAAGGTTCTCTGTCAATAGCCAAAACAGTAAAATCCAAAAATAAAAAGTAGCTTATCTGAAAGACCGATTCTTCTTCATACTGTGAAAATTCGAAGTCGTGAAGATTAATAAAAGAAAAGATAAAAAAAAAATCTTGGACACTACTTTTTCAGACTGCTTGGAAGTTTCACTGACATTACACAGTATGCACATATCATGCTTGAGTGAACCCCAAACTTCAAACCTTGTTTTTTCCTTATTTTTTACGCTCTTGCTGAATTTCATCTGCATTCAATCAAGTACTTGTAATGGTTATTGTCTGTCAATTTTATCATATTACATATTATTTTAAAGCTTAGGAAATTAATTTTTCAAGCTCAATAAAAATATCAATATTCATTTTGTTCGACTAATTGTTGGTTTTGGGGTGGCTGTTCACAAATTGCCAAAATCTAATATGTCAATACGTTAGCCCACTGTGAACATTCACACTGTCTTTGTATTCATAGTGTAACATTATTTTTACTCTGTTACTAAGCATCTCACAGTGCTCAACACATCTTCACCATTTATTAACACACTCTGTGCCGCAGTGTTCATCCAACAGGCATGACAGGGTATATCTCAATTTTGTGGGGGTTCAGATAGGCAGTTTGCGTAGACCGTGCAGAAAGGGAGTCACGAACGAATAATTCTGTTTAGTTCTAATTCAACGCCACTTGATTAACATTACTATTATCCAATGTTTAATATCTAAACATATATTATGCAGTTTGGTATTATTTGCATCGAAATGTGTTTTATCATGCTACAAATAGATATCTACGAGTAATTTACCTATGAAGGACCATTAGGTATTGTTTGAGCAATTGCAGAGCTCGACAGAGGCTTGTAACCATCTCTTTAAGAATGTCAAATAATCCTATCCTTCGATTGGACACAAGTGGGGCTATGTATTTGACCGTGCCTGTAAAACTACAAAGTATGGTGATTACCCAGGGTAACGAACAAGGTTAACAAACTTTTTTGCAGATCCCCATTTGTTTTTGTGCAAAATGTTGCCTTTGGCGTTTATTGCTATCACCCTAATGTCAGCCCTAATTAATCGAAAAAATTTTAACAACTCGCCCATTTACATGCTTATTGCACTCGTGCACTAATAGTTGATATGGTATCGATGGAACAATATGTATTCTTGACTTCTGCTCGATCTATCCCGAATATTTTATCAAGTTTAGTTTGAATATAAGCACATTATTGGAAAGAATCGAAAGGACACTTATTACATACGTAAAAAAATGAACCGTATTCAACCCTTAAGTATGCTCGCAAACAGGCAAGATCTAACTAAGACTAACAATTAGTTCGGCTAGATCTAACAATACTTATTCCACTCCTACTTTTAACGACGTTATTTCGTTACGTCGGGACTAAGCTACATCTCTAGGCCTAACCTGGTAGCTTAGATCAAACGTAAGGTTAGCTGTTCCGTTTAATCTTACATCTTACGTACACTATTTTGGACACTTAGTCTTATTAGTAATCGGTTCGTATAATTTTTATGGACTCCTGAGATATTTGACACATGGTTGTTTCTTTCGGCTCGCAGGTACCGCATCGGCCAGACCATGCGCCGAGCACACAGCTCACAGGATAGTCGCATTGCAGTCCCTTTTAGTCTCTAGAAATTATACGAATCTTATAGACACAGCAGTCCTATCCTTAAAGTAGTAATTGTTATGATAGCTGTGACGTACAATGGTAGCTTATAATATGATGGAAATGACATATGTTAATTGTTATTGCGATAGGTACATTGTAAAATAGTGAAGAAAAACGAACACATTTAAGAAGTCACGGCCTTCGCTAGGTCCAATGATATGTACGGAATGATGAATGTCCATAGCGCCAACTCTAAACTTTATAAACATCAGATTTGAAGAGGCACTAACAATTAGAACAGAGTGAATCTCCTGCCATATGCCCATTTGCATTACGTTTTGCTTCATGCATTCTTACATCGAACAATATACAACTTATTTGATTAATGACTATTGTTTTCTTCATATAGGGTGGTGTTTTTATACAGGCCTATCATAATCTATTATGCGACAAGCCACCCAAGAGTGGGAAATATATCGCTCGGGAAAGTCACAAATGGTGAAAATAGAGATCTGGTTCTCAAAAATAAAAGAGAAATGCAAAACAGCTTATCTGAAAAAGTAATTTTTTTTTTTAATTGTAGAAATTCCAAGTTGTAAAGATGAATATAAAACAAGATACAGGGTTTCTTTGACACAATGTTTGGCTTATCTAACGCTTGAGTGAACTCATAACTCGAAACGTTGTTTTCCTCTATCTATTTATCTTCTTATTTTTAAGTCTCTCTGTTAGTTTCCTCAGCATCCAATCAGATGCTTGTGTTGGGTTGTTGACTATTTTTTGCACGTCAAAAGCTTCTAATGTGGTTTTCAAACTGAAAAATAAATAATTTTCGACGACTTATTGCGAGTTTGGGGGTGGCTCGTTACATATATACCTTGGCAAATATCGATACATAAACGTGGTAAAGATAAGAAACTAATTTCATCATTCTAATGCGTATACATATCGAAAAGTCTTAACCTAAATTCGGATTCAGACAAAGGTTTTCACGAGGTCCGTGAGCATGTTTACGTCGTAATATTGCTCTGTTCAAAGTGAAACAGTGCATTTGATGCAATTTTGAAATATATGTAAATTCATTGCAATTACTGCTATAAGTTGGCGGTTCAATGGTAAGACGTCTCACCTGGTTTGTGGCATCCGACGAATGCTTGAACTACACTTGACAATGAACGATACGTGCAGCTTTAGTGGTCCGCAATACCATAAGCATTACTATCCATGTAGGTCACATCGCGTGAGCCGCTATGTGTAAAGACTTCCAACTAGTTAACCCTCCTTGAATCAAAGTTTAAATACATATTTCACATCTAGCCACATATACATAGCCCAGTTGGACGGAGACCAGTCATACCAATAGAACAGGAAACCTAACGCCTTATATGTGAGCTTCATAGAAAACACTATCATAATGGTTTCGTGGTCATGGTGGTAGAATGATTTAAGCCAACGACACGGACACACTGTGATCGAGAACCAGTAACTGATATTAGATTGCAAAGCCGCCATTGACATTCAAAATAGGTCGGCAATTAGCAGGAGTAGAAAATTTATAAATATTCAGCACATGTACATACTGAATTCATGCTAAACTATAATTGGAGAAATAGTTTAAAGGCAAAGGTTTTATTTGTGAATGACAACAAATAAATGCATTTATATGCATACACATGTATATATCATAATTTTCACGTTTTGGGCCCAATTGATGACAAAACACATCTAGTTATGCTTTTCGCCAACCTAATGTCTTACTCCAGAAGAAGACGAAGGATTGTCGAAAACCTGAGGCTTGTACTAAATATTTGATACACAAAGCATCAACTGGATCTATTAAATATATATATATATATATAATATACCACTTTAATTTGTATAGCGCATCTGATATTTAGAGCTCTTTCTTTTTTTTAAACTTGTTTCTACACATCATTTTTTATTTATTTAAGAGATATGTTTTTAATTTTGATTTGAAGAGAGTCAAGAATGGAGAGCTTCTTATGTCAATTGGCAGGCTATTCCATAGTTTGGGGGAATCAAGTGCAAATGCAAGATCACAATGTGTGACTTTTGCTTTATGAAATTGGATATGGAACAATACTTTATCTGTGGAACCTCGCAAGCTTTGACTGCGTGATTGGGTTTTAAGTTAGAGTAATTTTGTAATGTAATGTGGTGCTTGACAGATTAATGATTTATATACAATTAACATAATTTTGAATGAAATTATTTGGCGTACAGGCAACCAGTGAAGTTCACTTTGAAGAGGTGTAGTGGAACTGAACTTTGGGACACGGTAGACAAGTCTTGCACACGAATTTCGGACTCTTTGTAACCTAGAAATACGACTATCAGGCATTCCACACAACAAACCATTACAGCAGTCAAGCTTACTTGTAATCAGAGCATGTTCCACTAGTTTGATACTTTATTGATCAAAGTATCTGCGAATGCGCCAAAGGTTATACAGGAAATAATATGTTAATTTGCATACATTTGAGAATTAGGTTTCCATGTTGAGGTTTGTATCAAAGTAAACTCCTAAATTCCTTGCAGTATGAGAGGGTTTGACATCGGATACTCCAATTTTTATACAGTTGATAATAATTTTAGAGATTTTGTATGAGGTGTCTATGAGCAAAAAATCCCATTTGCTATCGTTTAATTTCAGATTATCATTGAGCATCTACAAATGAAATGATACATTGTTCTAGACTTGAAACACTTGTGTCTGCAAACATATAAGATGGCCTAAAAGATATATACCATTGTGTGTCGTCGGCAAAACAGTAACAAGAAACTTTAGGAAAATTGTTCTGAGTGCTATTGGTAGGGCTACTTGTGTATAATGAAAAAAAAACAGGGACCGAGTCGTGAACCCTTGGACACCCCAAAAAGGTACATTAGACACGCTTAAAAGGTACTGAGAAAGAATCTGCGACAGTGCCATCAATAACTTTTTGATGCCGATCAGACAATACGACTTGATCCAGTTGAGAGCAACACAATTGAAATCGAAACAATTACGCAAAATTTCCAAAAGTCTAGTGTGGTCTATAGTATCAAATGCGCTACTTAAGTCTAGAAATACTAGAAGCGTGACGTTCTTATTGTCCATTGCCATCAGAATATCACACTTAATTCAAAGAAATGCAGCTCTGTACTATGAAATTGTCTATATGCGGATTGGTTGGATGGAAGAAGTGAATTACTACTGAGAAACTGTTAGATTTGTTGAGTGGCTGCACATTCAACCAATTTGAAATGTATTGTAATTTGTTTACAAGTCTTAGATTACAAAATTCAGGATCCAGTCTTGACTTTGTCAACAAAGATGTAACAAAATACTTTTCATTCATTACGAAAATGACCTGTAGACAGGGAGAAATTGATGATATACGTAAACACAGGAAGTATAACATCAATATGTAGCATAATAATATTTGTTGGAAGTGGATCGGCGGAGCAAGACGACTAAGTGAGCGCCACCACGAGTTGCCTTACTTCTAGTTCTAATAAAAGTATAAATCTATCAAACTTAATATCTTATGGTGCTGGAGATAAACCACATGAATCAGTATCAATACCATCAATCAAATTTATATTGGATTTAATATCGCTGTGAATACTAAGAACTTCATCATGAAAACATTTTCATATGTCATTCATAAGTGCCATCCTATAAATGTTACGTGGCACCACTGGATGTTTGTTTGAGATATTCAGCAGAGATTTAACAACGGTGAACAAGCCTTTTACGTCATCCTTGTTACGTGCTATCAAGTCTTTGTGACAGGTTTTGTGAGCAGCATTTAAAACATATAATGCTGTGTTACGAGCTTTCTTATACTCGTTCAGACATTGATCGGTTCTTGTTCTATGCCATTTCTTCTCTGCTTTACGTCTCTGCCTTTTTGCTTCTCGGACCTCGTCTGTATACCATGGCACATGAGGGTGAGCAACTACTCACTTCAAAACCAAGGGTGCATGCTTATCTAAGGGGTTCCTGAGTGTGATATATCAAACAAGTTTGCCAAATTCAGAAATATCTTGTGATACATGTACATTTGTGCAAACTCTTTGTTAAACATCACAGTGGTAATACATGAGTATTTACGATACGACACAATATTGTCAGTAAAAAATGGTTTACATGTGTTGAGATGGCACATGACTGGAATATGATCTGAAATAAGATATTTACATGCCATGGCTCACCAACGATTGCATCATCGGATTGGCGACAAATAAGGAAGTCAAACGTGTGACCTTGAGAATGAGTACTAAAGTTTACAAACTGAGTACAACAGAGTAATTCGAGAAAAACGACTTCGAGTTAATATCAACTTGGATGTTAAAATCACCAGTTATTAAGAGTGGAACATTGGACAGTAGGTGATCTTGGATGTACTCATTAAATTGACAAAGAAACGATGCAACAGACACCGGATGAGACTCTAAATATGTGGGTCTGTACATATTAATCATTTTAAGATGAAATAATTTGCATACGATATCAAACTCGGCAAACTCAAATGATTCCTTCTGACCAGCGGCAACCTGACGAGCATCGATAGGATTTTTTAAGAGAAGACCTGTGCCCCGGCCATGGCGACCAGTCCATGGTTGATGGATAAACCGATATCCAGCGCGAACAAACTTTTGCAGTACAGCATAGTCGTTTTCAGTCAACCAATTTTCCGTAAACGTAACTAAATCACCTTTACTTTCGCTGACAAAGCCGTTGATCGCAGTCGTTTTGTTACGAACAGAGCGTACATTGATGGAGCAAAGTTGAAGACAATTTAATGGTGATGAAATTCTGCTTGATGTTTGCTTTGGATGTTGAAGACTATTCCTTTTCCTTCCTCTTCGAAATCCCCACCCGATCTTCTTGTGCAACGTGTCCTGAATTCCATATGATGTGATTGCTTGGCATGCATGATGTGGAAGAGGTGCGACAAAGTCTCTCCACAGACAACTCCGTTGGAGTGTAATTGAAGACAGCATCGGAATGATCAAGCAGACGTCTTGTAGCATGTAGAGTGTCATCGCGTAGCTGTTCTGGGTCAGGATTAGGCTGGACATCGCCGGCATGAAACACTTCCAACTGAAATGAGGATTTGCTGTTTACACTATATGGGATCCTCCTTAAGAAAACGCTTTCTGGTGAAAAGTTCACAAATCAAAGGATGTACAATGATATGTCCACTGCAGAACAAAAAAGTCAATAACACTAGGAGAGTAGCACAGAAGGATGAATAGTCCCAGATGAACAGCGTGCATTGTGGTTGACGTCAGTCAAAGCGTTCAAGTTCATTGAAGTAACATATACACAATAGCCACACAGTAAGGTATAGTGATGCATAGAGGTGCATATATACAACATGGATGTTTACATATTGTGTAAGTGTAGACAACCTCTTAAAAGCTAACTTTAAAAATACACATGAAATCATCACAAAATAAACTTACAAATTACCGAGCTGTTGCCATGCAACTTACTTAATAACATACTAAAAGAACACATACAACAGAATCAAGTTATTAAGAGCTCCTAACTAGAGAGTCGCGAAAGCATGTGCACATGCTCATGTGCTCATCCAGAATATATATACATATATATATATATATATATATATTTATGCTTGAATGATTTACGCCTATACATAGAACATGACGTGAGGTCGCTCTCGATTCCGTCGGAAAACAACGTATTCATTTGGTAATTAAAGTTCAACTGGGATCGAGCAATGTTTCTGTTTATCTGGTTGTTTGCATTAATGCATGCTTCTAGATCACCCAATTTCAGATGCTTCGAGCATTGGACAATACCCCAGTAATGCATTTGTTGGAGGTCGTTGAAAAATGAGTTGTGTGAATTAGCCTCCCCCCAAAACGATATGAACGTGATCAAAGGGGAACACATTTAATTTGAATAATTCAAGAGATTTTGCAGTAAAACAAATATATATATATTTACCAAGATTCTACGAGCTACTTAAAATCATTCATGTGTCATGATATACAGAGTGACATCTCATCCGTCTACTTTGGTCAAAATTTAGATTTTTAGAGTTTTGCCCCTCCACCCCAAAATAAAAAATACTAAGAAACATAAAAATAAATAAACGTACACATATAAGTCTCACCCCTTTAGATATATGCATTTCTAGGCACAAATATTTTCAAGGCGATACCGTACCATTTCTCGATAAAATGAAATAATCGAAACCACGACATTGTGTACGCGCGCATGAGGGGAGGGGGCGCTTTATTACTGAACCACTTAGCCCGATGAACAAAGCAAATGTTATATAGGATCTTTATATAACACAAACCTTGTACGTTGAAGTTGCTCACTTTTGAATTATCAAATTGAATTTTTTGGGATATTTATGGGCAACATATTTTACTGTGATTCATCAATATCATCGTCGTCGTTATCGTGGTATGGATTATCATAGCAATCAAGTTTTCTTGCAGTATCGATGGGGAAACTAATATACTCTCATTTTCTTATCAGGTGAATGTGCTCACCTGGTTTGTGGCATCCGACGAATGCTTGCCATGTGTTTGACAATGAGTAATACGAGCAGCATTAGTGGTCCGAAATACCGTAAGCGCAACTGTACACGTTGGTTATGGCCTGATAGCTGCTATGTGTGAAGACTTCCCATCATTTTATGTCTTCTTGAATACATTTTCAGAGGCATATTTCACAGTTATAGGTATGTTGCCCAGTAGGACCGGGACCAATAGATCCGATAGTAGTGGAATCTTAGATGCCCTGCTCCAGCTTTCGATTTTACCGACAATAACAAACAATGACCAAGAAGATGGTTGTGCCTTTGAAATAATGACGAACTTATAATAATAAATGACGAAAGCACAAGCAGAACGAGTCAAAAACATTGTACATGTTGGAAAAATTTTCACAGAGAGGAATAAGATTTGGCATTGCGTCGTAATCCTTGACTGAAACATTATTATGACATGTAAGCTTTTTCGAACCATGGAAAGATTAAGGCTTATATGACATAGGGCAATGTCAATGGAGCACCTATCGTTCATTTCAGTGGAACATGTTTAGATCTTTTTCTTCATTTGATAATACACAACGGATGCTCGACATATAGTTTGGCGATCCTTATGTAGCAAAAAAAAGTACATATATAATGTATGAAAAGCGTTACTACCGAATTACAGTTGGTTTTAAAGACTACAATTTCACATGTTTTTTATATACATTTCAGTTCATTCCTTTGATTATTGTATTGTCTTTACTTTAAGCAGTTCCTTAGTATATTTTCGGAATAAGTGGTTGTTTTAATTCAAATTGAAACGAAACATGCATGGGTTACACAGGTAAGGACTGGTTCTAGTTGGATGATAAATTCGTTTATATAAAACTTTGATTGACCAGGGAATAATAATCGACGTCTACTGATGGAAAGCTATTTGGTTTGTAAGCTTAAATTACGTAAATAAAACGATTGCTTGAAACAATGCATTCATGTATTACTGATAAAGAACGAACAATGTTTTATTCAAGCGCTGCTGACGCAAGACAATATCGATGAAGAGCGATTAGAACACCAGTGAGGAATTAACCCATGGAAATTCACCGAGGGCATTAAAATGGCGAGCACTACACTTATGTGGGCATGTCGTCGAGGCACTGGTTTACAGCCGTGGCTCTTCGAAAAAAAAAAATAACATTCTTATTGCAATCTATTTGACACTGAGTAGTACGTAAATTAAGAGCAACTCTATGCTTTCAGCTAGGCATCAAAACAGGAAGCCTCGTGAATAGACCTGTCAGAAGTGTATGTCTGACTATGGTGTCATTCACATAACCACGCTTGCCAAATGCGAAAGAAACCAGTGAGTATAGAGTATCAGCAATAAACATCTCATAGAAGTATTACATTTCATTGCGCGCACTTGATAATTTTGTTTTCTCTTTTTACCTTGTGCAGTTGTGTGTACGTGTTTATGGGTATTTTTACACAAAGTTTAACATGTTTAAGAACACGGGCATGGGTGTGTCAAACATCCGCATTGCATTACAATAGGTCATAGGAAGCATGGATGTAGTAGTCCTTTACGCATTTTTTTTCTGTGCATTGTACCATTTAATGGTGGGGGCTAAACGTCCGCAGTGTGTGAACCATCATATTGATGTTGTTATTATTGTTATTATTTTGAGGTAAAATGTCCACCTTGAAAATCAAATACACGAGGGGGTAAATACTATGCCCACAATGAAGTCAAATATCCATTCAATAGAGACAGAAAGATGGGTCTTACTACAAGTAATCTAAAGGTTTATTGCCTCACCAACCGCCTAGAAGACATGTGGACAACCCTCCATATCCCATATCAAGTACCATGCACTAGCTGAGAGCCTTTGGATTAGATTACACCAACCAGACAATAACATACCGTTTTAACCGTAACATGTGCTTACCTACATTTCACAATACCAGCTATTGATACATTATACGATCATTAAACTTGACCACTCCCCTTTAAGCACCAGCATGAAAGATCTCACCTGGTTTGTAGCATCCGATGAATGCTTGGTGTCTCCATGACCCTGAAGAAAACGTGCAGCTTTGAAGTTTTAAATACTATAAGCGTAACTGTACACGAAGGTCATACCTACATTGCTGGTATGCACATAGACTTCCCACTAGTTTTCTAACTTTGCATTTCACAGTAGTTTCATCTGTTCATATTATATGTTATATACATGCTTCCCACATGATTAAGAAATAGTTAGTTGGCAACGTTCACGATTACCTGGTCATAAATCAGCATTATTGACCCGGTTATCGTCAACAATCTTAAAGCCATCGAGTAGTTACACCTGTGTGTACCAGCTTGTCTCTATCTAAATGAATGATTTCAATCTGACCTTCCTTGTAACGTTTAATTTAAGTGAGTATGGTTACATGGCACAGTGTAGGCACTGGGCAGTATGTTCTAGAGTCTTATTTACATATTGCCGTTTAACAAGATGATTATTTTCGTTGTCATATCTAATTTTCCTGCCGTGTCTGCATGATTGTGATGTTTAAACATTTATGCTGAGTAATGTGATCCGGTAAGGCCGTTTACAACTTTTGGTTAAGCTAGAAGCCGAAAGTCCACTTCCTGGGCTTGCCCTTGCCTCATCCGAAGAACAAATCTAGAGGCCATAGTCAGGGACAAGGTCTAGACATTCGAGGCCAATGCCGAGGACTTACCTGCGTGGCTAACATGGCTAAGGGCAAACATGTATTTCCCGAAGAGCAGACCATTGACCATCGACCAGGACCGATGACACCATCTTGTCCCCAAATTCAACACCGACATGGGACCTTTATTTTAGGAAACATTGTTATAGAAAAGCAGAGATATTGAAGGGAGAAAGGCTAGTATGCAGACTTACGCATTTCGCATTCAATTACCTGGCTATGATTTGCTCGAAAAGTGACTCTGCACCCTGGAAAACCTCTAAGTTACCATAGGCCGATGTTTAGTATCGCAAGCATCTCTGGAACTGGGAGCGTTTCATCAACATTTTTGTCCGACAAGTTGTCAGATTTGCAAAATTTTCTTGATTCTGATTGGCTGAGAGGCACTTTTACTACGGTAAATGTCGGAAAATACAGGACCTGTCGGATAAAACGTCCGACAAGTGCTTTCATGAAATGCTCCCCTGGAATCTCTCCCAGAACGAAAGGTGTGACTGCGGAGAAGTCCAGTCTGCTAGATCACTCCGACGGCTCATACCAAGCTCCAATACATGACCGAACCTAAGCATTGTATATGTATATCAGCCACAGGCCCCGATTACCTCTGAACCCTAGAGCACGGAGTTAGATTTCAACTGCCATTATCAATACCCTTGGTTCGATTATGAGCGATAATAAACGCTAAGGAAGGGAAGAGGAAAAAGAATGAAGGAAAATGAGATATGAAATGAAAAGAAAAGATAAAAGAGGGAGAGAAGGGAAAGGAGAAAGGAAAGAAAGGGGGGTAAAAAGATATAGAGAAATGCAAGAGGAGAAAAAAGGAAGGGGAAGAGAGAGAAGGGAAAGAAAAGGAGAAAGGAAATGAAAGGGGGGGGGAGAGGAAATGAGGAATAGGGAGAAAAAGGAGAAAGGAATACAGACTGCACCCCGATCACGTCTTAACAGAACATGCGTCCGGGCGTTAACGGGGTAGAGTTATTTTTCTACATTCTTTTGGAAGTTTATTTCATAGGAATTCCCCGGCATGTTGAAACGATCGATCCCCTTATTAATTATGAGATTGTGGTACAGCAAGTAAGGATGAACTGCATGGAACTGTCCACGGAGGATTATTCTATTGCTACTGGGGTGCTGACCATTGTCACAACTCCCCCAGTAAAAATAGATAATCCTCCGTGGCCAGGTCCATGATGAACTAGCAGAGCTAAGGTTGCGGGAAGGATGGTAAGGAGTTATCAGGCTAGAGTATTGTGGTGCAGTTCCATGTAATACATGGAAAACAGGTAAGAGCAAATTTAAAGGTTATGCGATGTACAACAGGTAACCATTTTAGGGGAAATGGTGACTATACGGGCAGAATTATGATGTACATGTAGCTTCCTAAGGCGATCTAACTAAGATTGTGAAACGTTATATATTAGAGCATTTTAGAAATCAAGACGGGACGTAATAAGTGCATGTATAATCTTCTCTGTACAAGACTTAGTGAAATGCTTCCGAATGAACCCCAAATTCCGTAGTTGACAGTGTACATATTGACATATATTAGAGCCCTGACTTGACAGAGACATATAAGAATCAAAGATGACACCGATATTTCTAATCTTATCTGAAACATTGATTACAGAACATCCTACTTTAATAGTGCGTACAGTAAACTTAGATAGCTGAGCCGTAGAATCGAAAAACATGAATTCAGAATTAGCCTTATTTACCTTACCAATGCTTCATCTTGTTTGTCCGTCGATGCGACGAGGACCATCTAATCATCCTGGGGTTTAATCATTAGCTTGATGGGTCCGCAGATAACTAGTCAGGCCAATCTGTGCCCTAAATAGTCTCTGGCAGTGTGGACAGGGAATATTGGCTTCTGCTACAGGGTTGGCGGTCCTTGCCTTCCTGGCCTGCCTGCGGGCTACGGCCACTACGGTCCTATTGGCCTCATATGCTTCAGCACCCTTATGTACAGCTGTTTGCCATGCTCCTCTGTCTTGGGCTTTCTGTTCACATGTGTCATGGTTGATGTTAAAAGACTTAAGTGATTCTTTTAGTGTGTCTTTGAAGCGCTTCTTTGGGCCTCCATGAGAGCGTCTTCCTTCCTGGAGCTCGCCAAACAGAAGTTTCTTTGGAAGACGTTCGTCCGGCATGCGAACTACATGTCCTGCCCACCGGAGCTGAGACTGCATCAGGACGGTGTAAATGCTGTAAATACCAATGCTTACGAGAGTGTAAACACATCCAGTCTATTGCATCATTAATACATTCTTCGAGCTTCTTGATAGCCAATTCAGTGTTTTTCTTTACCAGCGGCAAATGATGTTTAGAAATGAACTGCATCAGCGTAACAGTGGTAATTAATAATATAGTGTTTATCTAATATATGCATCAGACCGCTGATGTATACAGAAAACAGCGGGGGACATCCCACTGATCCTTGAAGAACTCCGCTTGCTAGGGGAACTTGATCTGACGTTAACCAGCTGAAATCGATCGGACAGATACGACTAAAACCAGCTAAAGACCTTTCCCCAAAGACCAATAAATTGCAATATGTACAAGAGTATGTCCGGGTGGACCGTGTCAAATGCAGAATACATGTCCAAACAAACCACAGCTGTGACACGCCCGATGTCCATTTCTTACAATATGTATTTCGATAAGTTAACCAAGAGAGTCTCGACGCTGTGATTCGGACAGTACGCTGACCGCCTTCTGTCAATCAGATCCTTTTCAATGAGATAGTCCGACAGTCTAGAAAAGGCAACAAGTTCCACTACTTTAGATAGGTAAGGTAAATTGTAGATAGCTAATGAGTGAATCACAGTACAAAGATGGTTTCTTAAGTAGATGATGGATGTGGGCCCGCTTAAGTTCTTTGGGAACCTCACTATCAGATCTAGAGAAACTCATGTTGACGATCGCTGCAGTCACATAATCACTTGTGCAACTGTTGGAGCACAATTTTTGAGCAACTTTATCGGAGCAGGGTCGAGTCCGCTTGAATTCATTGGAGTTGCACCTCTCATGTGGTTGGTTCCAAAATTTCATCCGTTAGACGAGGTCGTGAAGAAAAATCTGGAGAAAGGCTACGTTGGATCGAATTAACATTGTCATCAAAACAAATATTGAAGATACCTGCCAGCGACTTATCACATGCAAGTGATGGAAGTGGGGATTACCAACCAGGAACCGATGTTCCGCCACAGTTTTCTATAACTTTTCTGTAGTAGGATTGTTTAGATTGACGATTAAGAAAATTAACGTGCCTCTTTTGCTCTTGATACAACATACAATCAATCTCTAATCACAGAGACCGCTACTTCTTTTCAAGAAGCCTCCGTCTATGTTTCTCATTGGTACACTCTTGGGTATACCAATGAGCCTGAGAGCGAATGTTGACCTAGCACAAGTTAGCCGGTATATGATTGTCCATTAGACTGATCAGGCTTATGCTGTAGTGAGCAATTGCAGCGTGAACATCCTGAGAGCAGCCACCAGCAATGTTGCTCTGCTTCAGATCATCAGCGGACGATACTTAGTCAATTGATTTGATGTTACGTACAACAGAACGTTTCACCTCAGGACGAGGTTTGGCCACATTAAGAATGCATGCAACTGTCGAATGGGCCAAAATGCCAAGGATTACCCGAAGACCAGAGTGAATATCTCTATCAGATGATCGTAAGATGGAAGCATCAAGAATATGGCCACGTTTATGCGTAGGTGATGTTATCATCTGAACAAGGATTCCCTAAGTTGTAAATGTATATTGTTTACGATTAAAAAAATGAGGTCAGAATAAGGTCAAGGGAAGTTCTGAAAGTATTATAAATCCATCAGTCTTGCCAAAAGTATTCTTTGGTGCCTTTGTTTTTATCATTAAACAGCCACTACATGGCTATGTGACCCCAACTGAACGCAAGTGCACTTTTGCTTCGCCCCACTCTCTATGTGTTCAGATGTTATATTCTTTTTAAATAACAGGTGGGGAGATATTGGTGTTCTTGGTTAATTTTCACTCGCTCAATCAGTGAATAAACAAACATTAATAGCATCCATCCAAAAGACATAATATCCTACCAAACGTCTCCCCTGGTTTGTGGCATCTGATGAATGATTGGTATTGGTAGTGGTATGAGAATGAAGAATACGTGTATATTATTCGGCAGAAACTATCGTAAGCGCAGCTGTACACTTCGGTCATACTGGTATAGCTGCTATATGAATGCGAGTATTCCATTAGTTACCATTGGTTAACTCTAACTTGTTGATGACTAATACAAGCCGGCTTCGTGCGCGTAGCCCAATAAGATGGATTCCACTAATAATAGAACAGTATACTCTTACGACATTTTGTCAGGATTACGTACCCCCAAATTCCTTACTAGGCCTATTTGTATGTTGACATCGGGTACACACAATGAAGTACTGTAATCTGCTAATAAACTTAGAGTGTTTATTTACACCGTCATTTTGCATTTTAATGCATGAGTTTTGTACCTTCCGCATTTTTTACTTTTGATAATTAACCTTGATAACATGAAGGTGATTGAACCCGAGTTTACAACACGCCAAGACTCTACCAAAAGTGTCAAATATGCGCTCCGTTTATACGTTTCAGCTTTATTTAGCGCCAAGGTCTCGTTCAAACTATATTATATAGTCAATTTATACGGTTTTATGAATCATCAAAGAATGTCACGTCGCTGGCCTTATGCTTTGGGTGCAAATTACGCTTAATATCACGTGATCTCATTGTACATACGGGCTAATTACTTCATTGCCTTAATCGATCTATCCATCAATCCATCACCATGTGTTGCAAGAAGCATAATGTTTAATAGTTATCCACTATGTCCTGTCATTTATCGGGTTATTCAGTTCATCAACCTTCTAGGGTTCTGTTCAGTTTCGTAAACTATATACTAATTTTGATTACTTACGAGCCTTGGTACATTTGTCAAACATCTCCTTGATCGAAGTTAAGGTCCAAACAGGCACTATTTGCCTCATGTACGTGCAATATATATTATAATCTAGAAACTGCGTCACACAATACATTCGAGTCTTCTAGGAGTGTGTTAAATGTGTCTGTGGTTCGTGCTAAAGACCAGGAGACATTTGCTGAACGATGCATTCAACAAGTGGGGAATGTGCCATGGAATATTTTCTCAAGAAATCGACCTCTCCTTCAATTCGAGTAGACGAGTGCTGCTACGCATACCTACATACATATCTCAAACATTCCAAACGTCTCACTTTGTTTGTGGCATCCAATGAATGCTCGGTAATGGGATGAGTATGAAGAATACGTGCAGATTTAATGGTTACAATTGCTACAATCGTAGCATTGATATACGCACTTTAGTAAAATTGATACAATAATGCGATCTGAGGTAGGCCAATTTCATTTGAAGCTGATGATAAATGATCGCCTGCTTCGGACGAGTAGACCAGGAAGATTGGGACCAAGAAGTGTAGAACAGCCTATTCCAATTACATTTCAAACATGTGCTCTAGTCCAATCCTTACTTTGAATTTTCTATCGATTGGTATTAAGGACTATCAGAGTCAAGTTTTGAACCAAAGCAGTCACAAATAATGGATCGTTTTACATATATATATTGACTAGCAAGGAAGGACGACAATGCAATTGGTATTCATGACCTGCCCATGGCTCCTTCCTTTTCCCGCATACGTTTCACCACGTTTTATAATTGCCAGTTTTAAGAAATAAAAGCAAATGTTCTTTCATCTGCCTGTGATACAACTTATAGGAGACGACGTATTGGGGAGGGTTGATTGCGTGCAAATGCAATTTTATAATGATTCGAACATTAAAATTCCATCCAATCTGCTTATGAGTAAAATGTTTACCGATTAATCCTTCCTCGTTAAAGAAAGCAGTGGCATTTAAAAAAAAAATAATATTGAAGCTTAACTAAGCATTACGACCGCCATCGCTCCTGACCGTCTGCCCTCTGCATGCGAAGACGTTTTGTCATGTTTGTGGAGCATTGCGTGCAAATACAAGTTTATTCTTCGATCATTAAACTTCCATCGAATCTGCTAAGGAGTAAATTATTCACCAGTCAATTCTTCCTCAAAGAAAACAAAGTGGCATGTGATTTTTTCAAAATCAATATAGAAGTTTTATTAACCATAGTAAATCTTCACTACGTTTTTGAAATCATGATATTCGTTTCGACGTCATGGTTTAAAATTGCCACTTGAGCCCGGCTTGCATCTCGTGGGCGCATGTTTATATATCTTCATTTCGTCATAGCATCCATTCATGAAGTAAAACAAGTTTTCAATGCTATAGAAATATCTTAAATAATTTCAAAACTTGATGGGAACATCCTTTTTATTCATAGTCAGATATATGTTTTATCGGATGATAGAATAATAAGCAAAATAATTATCTTCCCAATGCACTTCACCCATTAAATCATGCTTTACTATGCAGGTGTCCCCGGTGGCAATGGATTTCAGTTAACCTTGCTATAAAACAATACGGAATCAATTGTAGACAATGCACATACACACAAAAAACAACCTATTCATATTGTAATTTGGAATGACCGGTCTATTACCATAATTGGTCTAGTGCTAGCCCATCATGATACGGACCCCAGGGAAGAACATATTGGCTATTTATTCTAGGCTGTGTATTCTTGCAATATAAATCCACTTGAATATTGAAATATTAATTAACTGCTAAATACATTTGTACCTTCCAAAATATTTTACCACGTAGCAAAATAACCCTTTTTTCACCTAAATACAGTTTAGTTTATGAGTATGAATAAATCAAAAGTCTAATTCATTCTTCTTATTATTGATGATGATCCCAAAAAATATATTCATTAAACGTATTGAATTATTATACATACTGGATCCATATTGCAAAAGAAGTCGTTGGCGTTGAGGTGAATGATCATGCATATGGAATATTTTAAGTTAGTCCTAGATATTTTCTTTTTCTTCTTTAAGAAGAGAAAAGCGAATGCAAGTGCCTATATCAAATGCCCTTATCAAATCCATTATTCATATCATCCATGCACGAAATTAAATAAGTGTATTATGCTTTATGGAGATTTAAGTCAATAAACAAACTTGTTAAGAATACATGTACCTCCATTTTGGATAACATGGAATGCAACGTGAGTGAATAATAGACCTTCACTCGTCTTGTAAGTGTCAAATGCATGCATCGTAAGGTTTTATGTTGCGTCACCGAGAACACCTAAAAGAGATATTCCTTTTACCCGCTTCTGTGAATCACCTGAGAAAAATCATGCCATTGGGATTGCCATAAGCAGAATATTAAAAAGCCATTCAACGTTTTAGGGTTCAAATTAGTTTCAACAACTACGTACTTAAACTCGCCAACGAGCCCGCAGGCGCTTGTCAATATGTGGGTCCACGTGGGCATCTTTACCAATTTGTAAACTGAATCATAAAATGCAGGCAAAACTGCCAATGTTTTATTTTCGTTCAGAGACCACGAGAATACTTTAGTATGATTCAATCCACAAGTGGAATATTTAGTTAAGAAATTTGTTTAAAATCGATCGCTCTTAAAGTTTTAAGGATAGAAGGGGAATACTCTTATGTATTTTTGAAACGTATCACCTGGTTTGTGGCATCCGAGGAATGCTTGGTAAGGGGTTGAGTATGAAGAATACGTGCAAATTTAACGGAGGATAATGCAGTAATCGCAGCTATACCATTTAGTTAATTTTATTCAGTTTAATTATGTCATCAGAGAAAGGCCAATATGAATTAAAGCTGATGATAAACGATTGCCGGCTTAGGACGGGTAGCCCAGGATGAAGTCCACCCATTAGAGTAGTATAGTTTATTCCAAATACATTTGAAAGCTTGACGTTAATCAAGCTTTTGTTAATATGAGTTTGCATCTTCTATCGGACTTCTATAATGGATATAATGGGCTATGATACACCACTTTTAAATCAGCTCAAAATTCAATTTTAAATCATAATGACCAGTATCAATACCCTCAATTGTACAACATGGAATGCAACATGAGCGAACATTACACCTACACTGGTCTGGTAAGTATCAAATGTACGTATCGTTACGTTTTGGCTTTCGGCACCCAGAACACCTAGATGAGATATTCCATTTACCTGTTTCTGTGAATCATCAGAATGTCATGCCAGTGGGATTATCGGTCTGATTCAAAATACACTTATTGGCGCGTGATCATTTTGTACATTCGAAATGAATGGTTTATTACCCTAATTGGTGTAGTACTTCTCAATCATCCTAATAATGTTTGGCCATAAGCAGAATATTTAAAAGTCGTCTAACAGTTCCCGTCATTAATCCAGTCATTCGTTTTAATTTTCAGATTAGTATAGACAACTACGTACTTCAACTCGCTAACGAACCAGCAGACGCTTATCAATTCATGGGTTCACTTGCAGTTCCGGTCTAGGCGAGCATCTCTAACCATCGGTAAACTGAAACTCGAAATGCAGCCGAAACTTCCAAGAAGTTTCATACTCGTTCAGAGACCAAGAGAGAATAGCAGTATGATGCATTCGACAAGTGGAGAATACCCATGAAATATTTTGTTAAGAAATTATTAAAACATCTTCTTCAGTTCTATGGAAAGATGACGAGTGTTGTATATTTTGAACATAGCAAACGACTCACCTGGTTTGTGGTATTCGAGGAATGCTTGATGAGTGGTTGCGTATGAAAAATACGTGCATTTTTAATGGAGCCTAATGCAGTAAACATGGTAAACGCAGCTGTACATTTTAGTCAAATTGATAGGGTTTGAGGGCTTGATGATATGTCATCAGAAGTAGGACAATATGATTTGAATCTGATGACAGATGCTTGACGGCTTCAGACGAGTAGCCAAAGAAGACAGACCCACCCATCGGAATAGTACAGTTTATTCCAAATACATTTGAAAGCTTGACGTTGACCAAGCCTTTGGTTTGCTTTACATATTATATGGGGCTTAACGGACATAACGGACTGTAGTAAAGTTGTTTCAAATCAGCTCATCTCTCCTTACTTTTATATCAATCATAATATGGTACATTTATATAGCGCAGCTACTATAATTACCTATACTCTACTGTGTTTGATACTTGGTATCATATTATTACCCCGGCTGTAGCTGAGTCGCCACACAGGCGCTAGAGCATTCAAGGAATAAATCCTACCGGGTTCCCATTCGAACCTACGTCCGTCTGATTGAAAGACGAGAGTCGTAACCACTAGACCACAACCCCCCCCCCCCCCCACTATCACATCATGAACCTACTACACATTGACCAGTTATTTTTTGCACTAAGAGTTGATTTATTTTGAAGTTCGATATCAACATCGTTATTTGAATAATATAGAAAGCAACATGATTTTGGAGCAATAAATATTTATGTTGCATGCCTTTTTTCTGACGGCAATCCACTGACCGAAACCCCAACACCCCCTATTTTAATTCAATTCAAATTCAATTCAAACATGGTTTATTTCTTATAAAGACAATACATAATCGCTAGAGGGTATTCATTTGTCTCGCAATCTACTATGGTCAACAAGGAAATTCGTGATCACTCTCGCAAAAAGTGTTCACTGGCTTTCTAGGAAATTCGTGATCACTCTCGCAAAAAGTGTTCACTAGCTTACAAGTTCACGAGCTTTCGAGTGCCGCTGCAACTCTTTATCAAGAGACGAAAATTATCTGATGACGTACTCTATTTATACTAATCTCCAGGACCGTACGCACGAACGCGAGAACAATCCGCAATAATGAACCTATTTAGTATTAAGACAATACATGTTACACAGCCAGAAGGCTGAAATTAGCATGTTTACAATAACATTATCGTTCCCAGGGCCCTGCAGAGTTGGCCAATTATTTGGATTGTAAATTACCCTCTAACCTAACAGTAGCTAAAATAACAAAGTTACCTTAACATTCAATGATACACGTTATTTTTTTCCTAACTCGGCTAATGCTTAACGCCTTCAGCAACTTTAAAACACTGCCTATACGGGACCGTCAGATTGTCTGAATGTGTTTTGTTTTCATATTACTTTAATGATTTCTCCTTTTTTCACATTTATTTCTATTCTATTGTGGTTAAGTTATTTATAGATTTATTTGGAGTAGTATCATTTCGCCATTAACTTAATGAACGACTCAACTGGTTTGAGTATCTGACGAATGCTATGTATCTGTTTGTCGTTGAAGAATATTGTGTATTTATCAAATACCGTAAATGCAACTGTACAAATGAGTTATAACAGAAAATATGTTTTTACATAAAGTTCCAAACAATTGAGCTCCTACAATCCCAAATATGGCTCTTATTCGACGGCCTCAATAACCTATATGTAGCGCATTCGGACGCAGACCAAAAATAATAGCGCATGTATGACCAAATTTCACTTGATAGCTTCGTGGCTACCGTTTTTTTTAAGGGTTGGAGTGGGTGTTATGCATGGCCTGAGATCATCGATGGGCGGGAGGGCATCTAACTGATGCAGATTTAAAAGATTCAAATGATGGAACGACGTGATAGCGAGCGGGCCGTACGTGATCTACTGTTTGGTCGGAGGGAAGGGGGAGGGGTCAGGCAGACCATCACGTCACAGACATTTCGGGCCATTTCACGGTGCAACTACTTGTGAACACTTCCTATATCACTCTTCCACGTACTTAAAATGCTTTTACGTATGTGATGACATATACAAAATAAATATCATGGTTCATACAATTCCAAATATGATAAAGGTAATGCATTATTCAACTTACATAATTTCGTAAAAAAGTTGAAAAAAACAAACCTTAAAACTGTGTCGGGGACGGAGGGGGGGGGGGGTTAAAGCTAGCGGACCTCGACAAAAAAAAATTGCACAATTTTGGCAGGGTCAGGCTGTCATGCTGACCGCTGTCGCAAGCTGAAATCTTGGAAGCTGATGGTAGAAGCAAGGCGCAAAAGCACCCGAAATATAGAAATAAAACGTTAATTACCCTCCCTAATATGTGCAGGCCTGAAACATGAATCATGAAATTAAATGAAAGAAATGGTAACAAGCAGTAACTTACTGGTTTACAAGATCCTGTGAATCCTTGATACCTCGGATGTTAATTTCGTCTTCATCCATTTTTTTCTAATCTTGGATGATGTCATAATCGACCTAGAGCTCGTACGAGCACACTAAACGTCAAAACCCTGAAGTACGAGACACAGATTTAGGTAGTGAACAAGTTGGCTCGTCGCAGATTGCTTTGTGAATGCGCAGGGCTCCCAAATTTTGTTCATCTCGTATCGTTCTTTGCCTCCTGCAGGGACAATATCGATTTTCTCTAGGAAAATCTAATATTCTAAACTAAAGCTACCAGTAATAGACATTGCCCCCTCACTTGATCAGGTGACATGATCGGATTCGATATCAAATGAGTATTTTTCGTATCAGAGCTGTACCGTTCTCTATTCTGATCCACAGCTACTGAATACAAATAGAGCATACAGTCGGCCTATCCTCAAAACAACATTCCCTGAAGCGATGCAATCTACCGGACTTAAAGGGGAATCCAGCCTTGGCCACAAAATGCTGTGTGGGGAAGGAGAAAAATAAATTAAACAGAATGGTGAAAGTTTGAAATAAATCGGACAAGCAATAAGAAAGTTATGGCTGCTTTAAAATTGAGATCACTAATACTATGTAGATTTCAAATTGGCAACTGGGTAAGTAAATTATGACAAGGGGCAAGGACAACTTTTCCATAGGCCATGTACTTTATTATCAGGGATGTGTGGTTTTCTCCTAAGTACCCAATCCCCTGGGGCAGTAATCTAAATATAACCCACGTAGTATTTTGTTTTATGTCCTCATGAAACAAAACTATAATTTGAAATAAAACTTTTGGGAAAAATGACATTTTAGCCATAATATGTAATGGAGTACATGGAAGAGTAGTCCTTGCCTTACATCACTATGACATCCCATATGTGGCCAATTTGAAGTCTCCATGGGTATAGTGATTACCAATGTATACAACTTTTAAAAATTCATAACTTTTTTGTTGTTTGTCCAATATTGTTCATACTTTCACCTATCAACTTGTTTGATTTTTCTTTTCCTTATAAAAACAAGTTTTTATTTGGGTTGGATTCCCCTTTAAACAAGAAGTTAAACGTCAGCTGCAGCATACACCATGTCTGTTTTAGTAGAGGATAAATGAAAAGAAAACCATCAATGACTAAATCGAAGAACAAAGAATAAGATCAAGCATGGATTAGATTCATCCGCAGAATGAATGCTCTAGGACACAGATACCATTTGCCGTACTTTTATAAGATGATGATGATGATGCACAGCATTTATATAGCGCCACATATATGTCAAAGACACTCAAAGTCACAATTTGCCGGGAGGAGCCAGCCAATCTGGGTCGCCTAGAAGAGCGCGCACACAGAACTGATACCCGCAGGTCTCTCCTCCCGATAAAAAACTGGTTGGTTGGGGGAATGCAGGTGGATCACTACACCGGGGTTTCCCCTACTCTTATTCGAATAGTGCAGTGGGTTCTTAACGTGCAAAGGTGGTGACTCTCTTCTACACGGGGCCTACATTTAACGTCCTATCCGAGGGACAGAGTTTTTTCCACTGTAACATAGCCTGCATCTATAAAACAGGGGAGAGACGTTTACACACCCTGCACAACACACTGGCTTCAGTCATCCGCCCGGGGTGGACTCGAACCCACGATCTTTGGTTCGACGGGCAGACACTTTACCGACTGAGCCAACTTCCCTCTCTAAAGACCCCCGCTAATAATGATTTTCTGTTTGATTTCGTCAAGACCACCCAAAATTACAATTACTTTGATAAACGTCTCACCTGGTTTGTGGCATCCGACGAATGCTTGATTTTTGTTTGTCGTTGAAGAATATTGTACAGTTCTTTAATACCGTAAGCGCAACTGTACACATGGGTCACATTAAAATAGATGGTTTCTATAAAGAGTTCCCAACAATTGAGCTCCTACAATCTCAACTATGACACATATTCGACGGCTTCAGGTAATACGTAGCCCAGTCGGACGTGGACTAGACATTATAGTTCAGATTGTCCCAAATGCCACCTAATAGCTTGATGACTACATTATTCTGATTGTTTTCGCCTTATCTCTGTCTGGGTAACATGGCATGTACCATAACATGACGAGTGGAAATATCGGCTTTCGCTGCTCTGGTGGAATTAAGCTGTGGGCATTGAGAGCCCCTGAAAACAATATGTTTCATTTTCGCGCTGACACCAATGTGCAGTATCGAGTTTATACCGAGCAATTGTTGGTTCTTCACGAGAACATTTAATAGCGGCGTATCATGGCAGGTTATTATATGTTTGTTGTTGGGGTACACGATTACTGGTCACATATGATCAGTTCTATCCGTAATGGTTTCTTATTCATCGGCTATGTGTTACAATACAATTTCCCTGTTGCCCGATATTTTCTATCAACAACCCAATATTTTGGTTCAGCTCAGTTGCAAAAGGGGTTAGGCTCATTTTCATCAAATATGATTTTTTTTGGGGGGGTCTCAATGTTTAGATTTTTAGTAACAGCACTATAAGATAATACCAAAGAAAAGTTGAATTTCCTATTAAAAAGCGAACAAAAATGGCAAAGAAAAATCCCCGCTTTCAAAAAGGGGTGAGGTCCATTTCAGTTTGGTTGCAAAAGGGGTTAGGTCCACAAATATTTGTTTAAAGAATATTTTAAATAACATGAAGACAGGTAAATTTCTTTTATACCCAATTATGTTTTCACATTGTAGGGTATCATGAAAATTTAGTTTAGCATAGGAATATTGCAATATGGTAGAATAAAAAAAAATGATTTTCTAGGAGTGGACCTAACCCCTTTTGCAACCAAACTCTTCTGAAGAGCTCATTTGTCAAAAGGGGTTAGGCCCGTTTTTCATAAGTGCTATTGTTTTCTGTCTCAAACCCTATTGATTTTAGTCGCTCTGATGATACCACAGAAAATATGAAATTCATATTTAAACGTGAATAAAAGTGGCAAAGAAAAAAACTTTTTTATTCAAAAGAGATTGGATTAATTTCAGTTTGCTTGCAAAAGGGGTTAAATCCACAATGATCTTTTTTTTTGGTATATATAATAAAAATTGTTGATTTCTTATATACCCAATGTTGTGTTCACATGATAGGGTAGTACATTATGTACATCATGCCAATTTAGTTTATCATAAGAATATCGCAATAAGTGAGAATAAAAAACAAGATTATTCTTGGAATGGTCCAAAGTGGACCTAACCCCTTTTGCAACCAAACTCTTCACACACTTATATAAATATATATGTGTGTGAGGATATATATATATATATATATACATTCATATATTCAAAAGCTTGGTACATACATGAAAATGATTTAAGAAAAATGAAGTCCTTTATCAATATAAAGTCAAGTAATTTCTTTCACGATTTCCAAATAAGAAGTAGATATTCTGGAGAGTTTTTACTTACTCAAAGCCATTGATATGTAGCATGCATGCTTAACACACCGCCACCATATGTTACATAATTTATCGCCTCCATGACATTTGATCCGGGGACAATTGATCCACTCTTAATTCCATACACTAATCGAAACACTAACTCCGACCCTGGGTAAACCCAAGGTAAACACTTCACCCTAGGCCTGCCCTTAACCTATCCGTAACCGTAACCCTATTGCAACCCCAACCTTAACCGTACATCTTAGACAGTTAAACGAAATTAAGCCCGTCGCAATTATCGTAAGAGCAAGTGTGTCATCATCTAACGCCATTTAGATACTCGAGTATAGATGATTGTCTTGCTGACTTAAAGTTTAAGGGGTTTTTGTGGAGTTCAGAACCCTCAGTACAGCATCCCTGATAGATGTCAAAACAGAACTATGGTTAAAGATAAATCACACCTGAGAGTAAAATATCAACAAATTAATTATTCCTTATTGTGAAAGAAAATAGAAAATTTAACCTAAATCAGTTCCGAAGTTTTACTAAACATAATGAATCTTCACTACGGTTTCCAAATATGACATCGGGTTCGACGCCATGGAAGAGAAATGCCACTTGAGCCCGGCTGCGTCGCTTTGTCACATATGTATGTTCTTTTCTCAAAGGTTATTTATGGCGATGATATGAATATATTTAAGCGTGCAAAGAACATACAAGTAACTAGATGAAGGGACGACATTAATATAAAAGACAATAACTACATTGTGAATTAAGATGATTTACCAATAAGGTTATACTTTTAACATATGTTTTAGAATAAAAGAGAAACTGACAAGCAGCCTTGATAGCGCGAAGTCAAATCCTCAACTACTCAAATTTGCCCAAAATAATACAACATTCTGAGTTGTGCAGACTTGTAATATAGGCCCACTTAAATGATAAAACACCAAATCATTTACCACGCTAAGTATGTTACCAAGTAGCAATATAATTATTTTCCTATTAAAACGTTCTAGTTTCTGGGTATTATAGGTTTATAGTCTAATCCATGCTCTCTAATATTGATGGTGATCTACAATGTATTTTTAGTTAACGTATGGAGTCATTTAACATACCCACTTTATCCATCTTGCAACATAAGTCGGTGATATGAATGATCTTGCATGTGGAGGAATAGTAATCCACATTTTTTCCCTCTTTTTTCAAGGAGATAACAAGAACGCCAGTGACCTAGATCAAATACCCTTATCAAATCCGTTCTCCGTAGCATCCATGCAGGAAATCAAAAAAAAAATCCTCTAATATTATTAATTTAGAATTTGATCAGAATACATTAGATAACGTGGAATGCAACACGAATGGACAAAATACATACACTACTCTGGCAAGTGTCAAATGTTTCGTTACGTATTTGTTTTGCCACCCAAACCACCTAGACGATATATTCCATTCACCCGTTTCTACGGATCATATGAGAGTATCCCGCCAGTGGAATGTTTTTGGCTCAAATTACAATATTGGCGCATGATCATATTGCACATTCTTTGCCCTGACTTGTCTAGATCTTGTCCATCATCGTAATAATATTTTGCCACAAGCAGAATATTTCAACATCGTTCGATATTCCCCATTAATCCACTCATTCGTTTTGGGATTCATGTTGTTTTAGACAACTATATCAACTCGCTAACGAACCAGCAGGCGCTTGTCAATATATCGGTTGGCTCGCAGTTCTAACCATCGGTAAACTGCACCCCGAAACGCGACCGAAACTACCAAGAACCTCTTATTTCCGTTCAGAAACCAAGGGAGAACTGCAGTATGATGCGTTCGGCAAGTGGGAATACGCCATGGAATATTTAGTCTAGAAATTGTTTTAAAACCGATCTCTCCTTCAGTTCAAAAGTAAGATGAACAATGTTTACATGTATAGTTGAAACAATATCAAACGTCTCACCTGGTTTGTGGCATCCGAGGAATGCTTGAAAAGTGGCTGAGTATGAAGAATACATGCAGTTTTAAAGGAGCCTAATTCAGTAATTGCAGCTGTACACTTTAATCAAATTGATAGGGTTTGATGATTCGTCCTCAGAGTTAGGCCGATATGAATTCAAGCTGATGATAAATGATTGCTGGCTTCAGAAGATTAGCCCAATATGAAGTCCATCCAGTGGAAAAGTACAGGTTATTTCACATACATTAGAGAGCTTGACGTCGACTAAGCCTTTCTGAATTGTTACATATTCTATCGGATTTATATAAAGAACATAAAGGACTATGATAAACCAGCTTCAAATCAGCCCAAAACGGGCTCAAAACTCCATTTTAACAATGGGAATGTCAAATGAGAAAAATTTAGTGATTTTTTACTGCCAGGGATCTGTGCCCCAACTGGCTCTCCATAGTTAAACCACAACTTAAAACCAGGGTTTAATTTAAACCTGAATTCAGAATACGGGCCTATGTATTGACGTCATTGCGCAACCATTTTAGGGGCTGAAGCCACTGGATATCTTGCATGCACTGGTGATCCGGAGCTATTTTGTTTCTTCGCATTCCTATAGCTTCTGAGGAACTGCGCCATGAGATTTTGACGTCATACGCGTACAAAATGCATATTCGCATATGAGAGGGGAGTCGGACATTTGATTTCAGGCCTTTTCCACCAGTGGCATACACAATTTTTTATGGGTACAAACTCACTAAAATGTGTGCTTGTTTATAACGATGTACTAACAAACGTCATGTATATACCACTAAAACATAATGTATGAGAGCTCGCATGCCTCTGGTCAAAAGTACTGAATTTTTCTTTTGCGAGCCCTGGCCCATGGAAAAACCGTTTTCTTACTCTTTTCTTCTTTTCTTTCATTTCTACGATATCCATATTCCATTATCCAATTTCAAATTGTATTTTTGTAATTACATTGTACAATTTTTGTATGTTTTTATGTCCGAATAAATAATAATAATATATTAAATTACAATAATAAGCAATGAACAATTATGAACAATGGTGCCGTTTCAACGCTGTTGAATTGATTATAGATATTTCTGGTAAGTATAATGCTAATTCCATTATTATTACTATTTATTTTCTTTTTCTTAGTTTCAGCTACCTACCTGACATAACCCGACTGCGGTCTTCATGGATACCAAATCATATTACTTAAGCTAAAGATTATATTGCACGAGATTGAACCAAGAGTGTTCCTCCTACTTGTTCACGATCACAACATCATCTTTAAACGTCTCACCTGGTTTGTGGCATCTGACGAATATTTTGGTATGTTTTTGTAGTAGATAATGTGTAGATTCGGAGATGCGTAATCCCATAAGCACAACTGAACACTGTTGTCATGTCGATCGAGGTGGTATATTTGAAGGTATTCCATCATAGAGATTACTGAGTCCAAGCTGATGATAAAGTGACTGGGTTTGACTTGTGGCTCTATGATAAACGAATAGAACAGTTGATTCCAACTGCCGTCTGACAGTTTGACGTCCAGTTCGTAAAAAAAAGAAATGATAAACTGCAAAAACGTCAACGTTTTAACACACGAAAGGGTTTGACTAAAGTGAAAAACATGCACAAACAGAAGACGCCTGCGAAAGTACGCCAAAATGTGTTGATGAAATACAGGTAGAAAGTTGCGTTAAAGTCTCTGTGCGCGTTATGAGTCCATCATGAATTTATCGTTATCGTCATCAGTATATGTGAAAGATAGGAGGGAGATTAATAAGCTAAGTAATTTTTATTACAATGTTTTTTTTTCATTAATACAATTTTATATTTCTGTATCAATTGATTTTCCTCGAGTCATATCTGACAAAAGTTTGAGGCTTTGGCGACTTGATGATTATAACATATCAGTTAATATCATCTGCCGGTTTGGAAGTGAAGAAACGGGAAATGAATATGTTACGCTTTCAAATAATTTGAAAACTTAATTCCTAATTTGATTTTTGTTCAAATGCAGTTATGATTCAGGGAATATCAATTTTACTCAGCTACGTCGACGCATTCTTGAAAATCACGACTCAATGAACTACAATTTTCCTCTTATTTATTTTAATTGTTTCTCTCATAATTCCATCAATTCCAGAAGTACAACATATTTCCAGATTATATAGAAATCACATTTTAAATGGGCCCGATACTTGTGCAATACAGTAATTAAAAAAAAAATATCTTTCGAATCCTTTACCTCTAGAAAACTATATTTAACATTCAACTATAACCAATATTGACTAAAACATATTTCAAGGAAATATCAACAGTTATAATTGATATTGCAATAAGTTACAGGCGCTTGATAAATGCATACCAAGAACTAATATTTGAATATATATAAAACTATCGTGTCTTAGCATCTGATTACTGTATGAATAAAGAGTTTGATTATAGCTTGATATCTTCAACACATCTTCTGAAAGCTTTTATTCTCCCCAGCCAATTGCAATGAATATATGTTATGACAGTCATTACGACTGTTCATCTGAAAAGAACTACTATACATTACGGTATAAAAATAGTTTTTTTGCTATCGTTTGAAATACTCAGATACAATTTTTTAATGTGCGCATATTTACAATGTCTTTATATCAACAGGAGATCCAAACGCACATACAAAGCAAGATCAATACTCGTAATTATTTTATTTTTATTTCACTTATATCGAAAAAAGCAAGTTCAAGTTTGGTTTATTTCATTTCGACTCAACTCAATGCATACCTGATGAAAAATTGTTTCAGATTGTCCAAATCTTTGTTCCTCATATTTGAATTTGGGTTTAATATTCGATTACTTTAGTAATATGAAGCCCTTGTTAACATTTATGATTTTGATTTTAATCGGAATAGCTTATTTTGGAGATTTGATGTATAAGATAATTATTCATAAACATGGCAACAAAATGCGAGTTACTTCTAAAATTTATTAATACAAAAAATCAAGAGGAAATTTCTTCGTGTCTTGTACCTTAGAAAAAAAACCGAATAGTAGGAATAAAACACACCACAAACAAAACAGATATTAACCACAATTAACGACAATACGCCAGACGGTGGCCTGTACTTATAGAGAAGAAGAAGAAGAAGAAAAAAAAAATATTATATAATTTTGGTTTCTTTGTGTAAATATTCCGTTTTGTAATCATGTTATGTGTCATTCTTCTCTATCTTTTCGTTCAACGTATTGTCATCGCCAATGCCGATTCTAGTAAGATAGCTTAACGTGGGGAATCATAGTCCTCATAGTTATGAGTGTTGCGGTCTGGTTTGAGGTAGGGTTCCGTGTACAATGACTTGTCACCTGCAATGTAACCTGCGTATCCCGATGGGACGTCGGGGAGTGGTCCCCGGTCAGCACTCTTATCATGCAGGTATTCGTTTGAGGATGAACGGACCCGACTGCCATGAGAAATAGAAAAACGAAAAGAAAAAAAAGTTAGTACGTTATTGTATATATAGACTGATAAAACCAACCTCGACAGTTTGTGTGTTGTGAGGTACTTTTTATGTTTTTTTTTAGATTGATAAAACCAACCTTGGCAATTTATTTGTGTGTTGAGAGGCACTTTTTATGTTTTTTTCAGTAAATGATACAAACGAAGGAATATTGCAAAAACATGCATCGAAATTGTTTTCGGGGAGTGGCCAAAGTAAATCCAAAGAGCGTTGTCTAATTTTATGATATTGCTTACAAATAGTTATAATTAAAATATTTGTCCCATTAAATTATTTTTATATTATTTTCAGCGGTTGCTTCATAAACCTACAACTGTATGACATTTCAATTCGGTGCAGTAAATCCGCAATGCGCAATCAAAAGTTGTACGTGTATATTATATATATATACAGTGCGTCCCAGAAAAAACGAAACCGAGATTTAGCGATGATTTATCATAACTTAATCATAAATAAAATAGACAAATGACCTACCAATGTAAAGCTTAGAATCTCCTCTTTCATCTGATATTACTTAGATAATTCCTCATTCACGCATGAGTGAGCAAAAACAATTTGAAGAAAGGATACTAAAAACTCATTTGGCGGGGGGTATCTGAATTTCAAAGAGAAAATCACATGACTGAAAACTTCAATATCTGCTCTTTTATTTGATACCTTAATCACAGAAAATGGTCAAGAAGTAAAAAAGTTATGATCCCTCGAAACAATGCTTGTATTTCCATAATTTCATTAAATTAACGTGTTTTCACTGGCTTCCCACAGAAGCTATCGCACGTTAACAAAAGACTTAATGCATGGCTGATCGTCAACAAAACGGAATGTCGAGAGAGTTTGAACGCTAGCCTGTAAAACCTCTTCATTTTATGAAATTATTGAAATTCAAGCCTTATTTCAAATAACCAGAATTTTGTTATTTCTTGACCATTTTCTGTGATTAAGGTATCAAATTAAAGAGCAGATATCGAACTTTTTAATCATGTGGTTTTCTTTTTAAAACCCAGATACGGCCCGCCAAATGAGTTTTTGGTATCCTTTCTTCAAATTGTTTTTGCTCACTCATGCGTGAATGAGGAATTATCTAAGTAATACCAGATGAAAGAGGAGATTCTAAGCTTTAAAATGGTAGGTCATTTGTCTATTGTATTTGTGATTAAGTTATGATAAATCTCGGTTTCGTTTCTTGTGGGACGCACTGTATATATATATATATATATATATATATATAATGATAAATTAGCGTAATACTAACCGTTTCACGAAGATCGAGAGACCTGCCATTGACATCAGCACCAAAACGAAAACGATCAGCGCAGTTACAAGCAGGGCCGTAGTTAAGAAACCTGTGCTCTCATTCTCAGCTTTTCTATCTGCAGCATTTCCTATACAAAACACCAAAATATTTATTTTTTTCCATATCATATTTGGTGCTTTATGTTATAGTTAAACACTCAAATAACCACTGTTTTCCCTTTTCCGGGTAGTAAAGAAAAAAGCGAAACTTCTCAATTATGTAAATGTATTGAGATGTTTTTTAAGCAAAGTGTATGGTGATAGTGATGGATACTTATTGATAAATTTTTACATATCAAGAAATTTAAGAAGAATAAATATTCATTTGATGTAAACAAATTGCATTTACAATGAAATTTACTAGAGTTCATTAGTGAAGATGATTTTTTAATACAAAATTTACTTTTTAGCATAAATGTCCATTCATGGTATGTTATGGTAATTCATAATCTTGAAAGCCAAATGCATTGATCAAATACATACCTGGAACGGTTCTAACATGGCCAAGGGATGGTTTTGGAATAGGACAATCAATGGCCCTTCCCCGCCATTTGCCATCCCGGTGACATTCCCAAATGAACCAATCAGAGTCGCCGTTGCAGGTAACGTTGACCTCGTCGCCAACCTTGTAGCGAGGTTTTAAATTTTTGACAGATGAAACAGCTGGTATAATTGGTGGGTTGCATTCTACAGAGAAGTGGGGAAGCCAGAATGGAAGTTACAATAAAAAAGTTGTTGTTCACTTAATCAATTTATATACACTGTCCGTAGTTGTTTAATCCACAGTACTCATTGAATTTGTTCTGGTGTGGCATTTCTAAAACTCGTTACTGTGTAACAAGAATAGGACTAGCCTTTTTGATCCAATACACAAAACACCGGAAGGGGGGAGGGGGTGTGGCTAGCGAAATTTAAGGCGGGGTTTGGTCATCATTGAATATATATATTTTAATCTATTTTCGCTCATTATAAATCATGAATAGTTCTTGCGAAAACGGGGGTGTAAATTGAAAGCATAGTTTAGTATTTGCTATTGAGTTATTAGTTAATACATTGCTTAACGGTGCCTAACGGCGGAGGGTTGTGACAGCATCTTGTAAGAAAAACTCGCTAATGTGGAGGTTTACATACCTACATCTGGTTCCTCGCACACTATGTTTTGTCCAATCCATAACCCTTCTCGACATACCAAGAGGAAAGAACTATGATCTTCATTGCATGTCACGTTAACCCTATCGCCAGGTTTGTATGAGAGACGAAGATTCTGGTTGGTTGAATGACGGGGAATGACCGGAGCACTACAGAAGGTTTGATGAGTGGCACCTGTATGTTTTTAGAACGCCAATAAGATTTTATGGAAAAAGAAATGATTTCTGTTTCTAGACAATTATTATTCAAGCAATTTAAACTTGGTGTAATACACAGTGAATACGCCGTTTAAAATTTCAAGTACGTATTTTATTCTTGTCACTCTAACAACTACTATTTTAATGGTTAAACAATTTTTGTTGTTCTTGAAGCAACGGGCTTGTAAAACGACGTACAATTCCAAACAGTTTACTGTCTATTACATCAGGGTAAGATTGGTACCGTTGGTGATTTTTGAAATTTTCTAAAAATTGTAGAATAGTCAATTTACAAGGGAGGTATCGGTGGCAATACATAGGCGCGCAAAACACTTTAAAACTAAGTTTCAAAGTTTCACTTGTAATATAAACATCTCTGGGGTTTAGAATTACGTTGTACGCCCTTTGCGAACTCAGCTATATTATGCCTTGTGCGAAAATTAATTATAAAGTAATACATGAAAATAAGCATGACTTTATTTCGGGGGAAAAACAACTAAAGTAGTAAAGAGATACCATACCCGGATCAGGCGCAGGGCAAACGATGGTAGGTCCAGTCCATATTCCAGCATTATTACATCGAAGGGTGAACTGAGAACTACCTCCGTCACAGGATACAACTACCTCGTCATTAGCATTATAGACCAATTGTTGTCCCTCAATACTTGAATATCTTGGGATAGCAGGAGCATTGCATTGTCTTGGAACTGTTTTGGAAATGGGGGAAATAAATGTACGTGAAATGAAATATAAATTAGAATAGATTTCCCAAGTATCATGTTTTGTCTTCATCTCTAAGTTATCGCGAATATGCACAGTAAAGGAAATGATCCAATACGCCCATGATACTTTTAGGGGAAACAAAGGGCAGTAAAATTTAATACATTATGTGTATAAAAACGTGATGATTTTCATAACACCTATTGTGATTCAAAAGAGGTATAAAGGAAAATAATGTAAATGTGTAATGAAACTTTCCAAAAAAAAGAAGAAAAAAAAATCAGTATATTATTATTTTATCTGAACTCAGTGTCATTACCAATACAATGACTCTGTATTAACTCTAATAAATGACTACTGCCGTAAAATATTGATGAATTTATCATTAAATACCTTGTGGAGGTTCTCGACAATCTACTGCCTGTCCTTTCCATAGACCGTTTGTGTCACACTGTATGATAAACTGAGTGGTGCTTCCATCACATGTCACAGTGATTATATCACTATAGTCATAACTCATTTGAAAATTTTGAATTGTTGCATATCGTGGAACGTATGGTGCGCTGCATTTTACGGGAGCTGTGAATAAAAAATAAATAAATGATGGAATGATAGGATAATAGTTATCAGAGATATTCTTAGTCTTAGCGTATCAATTCAATTTAAGACTGAAAAAAAAAAATTATATTAACTTTAGTCATGTTTTTTAAAACAACAAATACCAAATGACAAAAGAAAGACAAATGAAAATGCGATGGGATTAAACAAAATTTCCGGTTTATTACACATATCCTTCACGGATACGTCTTAGTGATAGGCTCAGTCACAAATATGCTACAGGAAATTAACATTAAAAAATGAAATGAATGATAAAAATCACACAGCCACACACAAACCATTCTGTTGATGTCCCGGCAAACGGGGATAATCTGAAGAAGGTATGTGTCTGCGTGTACCCCACTCGGCCACACACAGACACACAATGTGCTCAGATAACCCCAGTCTACTGGAACATCCCCCGGGACCTGTGTGTCGCTGTGAGATTGCTCCATTCATTTATAATTTAAATTCCTGTAGCCTTTTTAGCGATTAAGCTAATCACTTAAACGTGCATTGGACGATATGTGTAATAAACTAGAAAGATTGTTTCATCCCATCTCTGCTTTAATTCCTCTGTCATTATTACAAACTTTTGATTCTGAACCAATTAATGCGAATGGATATAGCCTCTCTGTTTAAATATTCATTTTAACATAAAAATACAATTACTGAGACATATTGAACTACTGATATGTATCAAAATCAAGAAAACCATGTACTTTTCCGATACCCTTCTGGAAAAAAACACAATGCGAACATATTTATTTACACTATTAAAATGTTCAAATTCAAGAGTGTGAAGATATTTTCATTGTGAACATCTGTACACTGTGACTGTTCACAGCGTGTTCGCAATCATGATTGACTATGTCAACATGTGATTCATGCTTTTGAAATGCTCCAATATAATAATGTGAGGGTGATTTCACATGGCGTTCCACATCATTAACACTGTTGGTTACTGTCTTCTTTCCAGAGGGTCAGTAGGTAGATCACAGAACAATTTATTCTACAATTGGTTAATGTCTTACGTCTGTAAGGTTCTGGACAAGACACCACCTGGCCACTCCAAAGGCCATGCGCGTCACATCTGAGGGTAAACTGTGTAGTGCTGTTGTCACACGTTACGGTTATTCTTTCAGTGAAGTCGTAGCTCATTTTGAGGTCCTGGATTGTGGCATACCTTGGAACGTAAGGGGCGCTGCACTGCACTGGGGCTGTGGAAACAAAATGATTAAAATCGAAATAAATGCTATTCATGTTAGCTGCACTGCACTGGAGCTGTGGAAACAAAATGATTAAAATCGAAATAAATGCTATTCATGTTTGCTACACATTTTAACATTAGGACATAGTTCAACTACTCAAATACTCAAATTTGATATTGTGAAGGTGATTTCACATGGCGTTCCACATCTTGAACACACTGTTGGTTACTGTCTTCTTTCCTGAAGGTCAGTAGGTAGATCGCAGAAAGATTGTTTCTATAATTGTATTACTGTCTTACGTCTGTAAGGTTCTGGACAAGACACCACCGGACCACTCCAAAGGCCATGCGCGTCACATCTGAGGGTGAACTGTGTAGTGCTGTTGTCACACGTTACGGTTATTCTTTCATTGAAATCGTAGCTCATTTTGAGGTCCTGGATTGTGGCATACCTTGGGACGTAAGGGGCGCTGCACTGCACTGGGGCTGTGGAAACAAAATGATTAAAATCAAAATAAATGCTATTCATGTTTGCTACACATTTTAAGATTATATAGGACATAGTTCAACGTCTAAGAAAAAGTGATGTTGAATAAGAATAAAAAAATACGTTACAATGTTGAAGAAAAAAACTAATCCCCAGAATTGAACAAAAATCTAACATCGATATACATGCTTCTTGAAACTAACTATATAACAACAATGTATACGTTTTTAAATATCAATACAGTTATAGAGATGCGTTGAATTTCTTTCATATGCCAATATTATGTTTTGAAGATTCCAAAGGCTAAATTCTTAATTAGAATACGAACATTGAATCATCTTTGTAAATAATCACAGGGATTATGATACACAATCTTAACAGCTTCACAAAATTAAGAATTGAATTAAATTCTTACGTCTGTAAGGTTCGGGACAAGACACTACTGGGCCACTCCATAGGCCATGCGTGTGACATCTGAGGGTGAACTGTGAAGTACTGTTGTCACATACTACGGTTATTTGTTCATTGAAGTCATAACTCGTTTTGAGGACCTGGATTGTGGCATACCTTGGGACGTACGGGGCGCTGCAATTCTCTGGGGCTGTTAAGAAAAGAATTAAAAGATACCAAAACAATAGGGATTTATAATAATATTCAACATTTATATTGCGCTTAACACGTCGGAACGATGTCTCTAAACGCTTTAAAGATATTTGTATCACCCCGGTCATCGAATCCTTGCATGTCCACTCTGAGATTAAAAAAAAAAGTAAGGTGCATTCATGGATCTGCTTTACCTCAACGCACATATAAATCATTAACAATGAAAACAAATATCTACTGAATTGGCTAAAAAGGTATCACTACCTTCAATTGGCGATGGACAAGAAAGAACGCTTCCCATCCAGAATCCACCAGAGTTACACCGAAGGTTATAGCTGTCCGTACTGCTGTCACATGTGATCATAACACTGTCGCCAACACTGTAGTCCAGACGAAGGTTATCAATTGACCCATACCTTGGGATGTACGGACTGTTACATCGTACCGGTTCTGTGATGAGGAAAAGAAAATGTAACACATACTTAACAGGGGCCGCGGAACGGTTTTCAAAGTGGGGAGGGGGGGGGGGGGCTGTCCATTCAAAAACACAATCCTATGGTAATTTTTACGTTTTTGTACACGGTTTTGGAATAAAAGTGTGGGGGGGGGGCTGAAGCCCCTGCCCCGCTTCCGCGGCTCCTGCTCAAGGGTGACATGACATAACCATTGAACATTTATGTGGACCAGTAAATCGAGCCACTAATTCTAAAATAATCCATTTTCAGATTCAATGATAATGAGTGGGCCCTAGATCTCAGTCATTACGTTAGTCCAGTTGCCTGCTCGAAAGATTTATAAAAGTATATAACATCCTTACAAAAGTAACACACTGTGCCTTCGAACTAGCGTTGTACTATTCCAACCGATTTTTGTTTCATGTTTAACTGCTATAACTACAACATTTTTAGTAAATGGTTAGAAGCAAAACAGCAAAACGTGTCATATGGGAACAATACATTAGTACGAGGAAAATAAAAGCTAACTAGAAGTTTTGTGACAAGGTGCTTTGTATACAAATTAACATGTTCATGTCCTATATGTTTGTTTAATCCATGTATCAAACTTGATAACGATTTATCAAAAATCTTAATTTCGGATCAAAAAGAGGAATTCAATTATTTTGTCAACGATCGCAGGCATTTCCATCCAACCGAATGAAAGTCTTACGTCTGTAAGGTTCTTGACAAGACACAACTGGACCACTCCAAAGGCCATGCACGTCACATCTGAGGGTAAACTGTGTAGTACTGTTGTCACACGTTACGGTTATTTGTTCATTGAAGTCGTAGCTCATCCTCAGGGCCTGGATTGTGGCATACCTTGGGACGTAAGGGGCGCTGCACTTCTCCGGAGCTGTTGGGAGAAAAATGAAAATGTAAGAGCAATATCAGGTGACATGAAGTAAGAAGACTGTTACGGATCCGTTGTCCGAGCTTTAATCCAACCCACATATAAACAATCACCAGTAACGACAGAATAGCGAGTGAACCTGAATGAATAACATATCACTACCTTCAACTGGTGCCGGACAAGAACGAACGCTTCCCGTCCAGAATCCGTCAGAGTTGCACTGAAGGTTATAGCTGTCTGCACTGTTGTCACATGTGATCCTGCTACTGTCGCCAACACTGTAGTCCAGACGAAGGTTATCAATAGACCCATACCTCGGGATGTACGGACTGTTACATCGTATCGGTTCTGTAATGTTACAAACACATTGTAAATAAAGGATGTCTTATGCAATGGGGACATGACATAGTCGTTAGATAATTAATTTGACATGTTACTCGAGCTAATAATTTATAAGATAATTTTAAATGGAAATCCTTTAACAACATTTATTTATGTATTAAGTACTAATCACATTAAATCTTTGATAGTCAAGATCCAAAATCATAATATTACCAGATAAATAAGTAGGCAAATTCGAAAAAAAATCATTCCGACAGACGATTCATGTACTTCACGATGGATTTCATACAAAATAAAGAGTCTTATGAAAAAGAAAATTTTCTATTTTTCCAAATACTACGACACATTGAACTACTGATGTGTATGTTTACGTATTAGCATTATACACACCATATACTGAATTCCAGATAGAGAATAATCATTGAAACGTATATTTGTGACGAGAATCACAGGGATTTTCATTGAATCAAAGTCTTGCGTCTGAAGGGTTATAAACAAGCTACCATGGTATATTTTAAGATACTAATAACATTACAGGGATGCATTAAACGTTATGATTCCATTATCTGATAATGATACCGAATTATGGATCAGAAATGGGCAATTTAACAATTTTTATGGACAACTGCAGACATTTTGATTCGGAATTCTTAACAAATACTTTGAATTGGTCCAAATACGTCAATGAGTTTCTGGACAAGACACAACTGGGCCACTCCATAGGCCAGGCGTGTGACAGCTGATGGTGAACTATGTAGCACTGTTGTCAAATGTTACTGTTATTTTGGGACGTAAGGGGCGCTACCAAGTGAAAAAGAGTTCGAGTTTTATTGTCTAGACATAATTGACGGTTAGAAAAGTTAAATGTCGTGGTTTTAATAAGAATTGGAAATATGGAAAGACCACACTATAACCTCACTATTTAACACAGTGTGCAACACATGTGAGTAACATTTGTGGTAACCCTGTATTTACCACATGGTTACCAGAGTATGGTATGAATGTGTGTGTATAAACATTACAAAGTCACAAATACAAATTAATATAAATCATACAATCTCTATAAATTGAATGATTTCCAAAATACAATGACACAGTGAAAAGTTTGTACTCTGTAAAAATGCTCATGGGCCTTTTCCGATTTTGTCTTACATGTAACATACGTTATTTTGTTAAGTATATTCCTAATTTCAATTCTTCACAAACCAGACTTACTTGCTATAGGTGTTGGGCAATTTGCTACCTGTCCCTCCCAGAGTCCACCTGCGCGACATCTGAGTGTGAATCGAACCGAGCTGTTATCACATCTTACATTTACCCTGGCGCCCAAGTCGTAAGATGCTTGAAGATTCCGAACTGATGCATATCTTTGAATGCTAGGAGCGTTGCACCTTGTAGGGGCTGGAAACATACATTTCAGAAAATTGTGTTAGGTTCAGGGTAAGAAAAGTAATTGTATTAAGCACATGAATGTTGAACGTTCACGAAGAACGCGATTTCATTTCAGAGATAGTAAGTCGGGAAAAAATGAAAATAACAAAACAAAGCGGACATCAATATAAAAAAATATACCTACTTAAATAAAATGTACCTACTTAAATAAAATGGAGAGGGGGAGAGAAAGAGAAAACAAGATATTTCAAATAGGTGCACAATAAGAGAAATATTTCAAACAACTTTTACGTATGGATATTACGCAATCAATCAGAGACCCAAATTTATTTAAGTTCTTACGTCTGTAAGGTTCTGGACAAGACACTACTGGACCGCTCCAAAGGCCATGCACGTCACATCTGAGGGTAAACTCTGTAGTACTGTTGTCGCACGTTACGGTTATTTGTTCATTGAAGTCGTAGCTCATTTTGAGGCCCTGGATTGTTGCATACCTTGGAACATAAGGGGCGCTGCATTTCTCTGGGTCTGAAAAAAAAAGCAACGGCTGAAAATGTAAGTTAATTAGTGATTATCACCTTAAGTTGACATAAAGAAGTATATGGTTCCGTTGCTCCCGACCAACAAACAAACCATCGACGATAAAACAACGAGTGAAATTGAATGAAATCATGTCACTACCTTCAATTGGTGCCGGACAAGAAAGAACGCTTCCCGTCCAGAATCCGTCAGAGCTACACCGAATGTTATAGCTGTCTGTACTGTTGTCACATGTGATTCTTACACGGGCGCCAACATTGTAGTCCAGACGAAGGTTATCAATTGACCCATACCTCGGGATGTACGGACTGTTACATCGTACCGGCTCTGTAATGTTAAATACACATTGTAAGTACATGTGGAATTCAAAAGGCTGACATGACGTTAAACTGGTGGACATTTATTTTACTTGCAACTCGAGTCAGTAATTGATACGAACATTTTAAGAGAAAATACATTATCGACATTTCTGTCCACGTAAAAAGTTAAATCATTGATAGACAAGATGCAAATCCTAGGAAATATTATCAGGTATTTACTGTAGTTTAACGAATGTACCTCTGTCAATTAATAGTGTTAATTTACTTGGGTTTTATTGACGTCTTGCAATTTTTTTACCGATTGACCTTTCCATCAATCTTGGTTTAGGCGTTAGATGGAAGGATCTGTAACTAATCACCTGCAATCGGGGGAGGACACTGCTGCATATGGCCAATCCATAACCCTGTGGTATTACATCGAAGTGTAAAGGGTTGAACACTGCTATTGTCACATTGTACAGTCACTCTTTCACCATGGTTATAGCTCAACTGAAGTGATTGAATCGCGGAGTACCTCGGAATTATAGGAGCGCTACATTTGGCTGGAAGATCTGGAAGACCTGGAAGAGATTTTAGGAAGAAAAAAAAAACGCATGATCTATTATCAAGGTCTATCGGGCAAGAGAAACATGACTGCTTCCACTTTATTGCAACACAGTAAAGATTCGAAGAAAAAGATGATAATTATTATTTTAATCGATTACAGCATTTCTAAATTTATCTATTTTATTTGAAATAATCATGTTGAATGAATTTTGTTAAATTCACGAACACTTTATGGCCGTAATAAGCTACATTAAAGCTCACGTATGGGATTATCTTTTCATTTAAGAAAATTAAAGAGAGTGCTTTACATGTTTATTAATGATAAGATCCTAGAGGATAATCAATGCATTGCTTCTTTACTGTTACTAATTTTTGTGATAACAAATTGATAGTACAATTGTTGTTTGCTAATCTTTTGCATGTTGTGATATGTGCATGTCTTGCTCATGCTTTTTCTTCTACGAATATTGGATAAGAACTTCGATTTTACCGACTGCATATGCAGGTGCAGGACATGAGATGTGGGGTCCACTCCATAGTCCCTTGTTGTGGCACTGAATGGTGAAGCTATCCGAGCTGGTATTGCAAGTTACAGTAATCCTGTCACCGTAGTTGTAGTTCAATCGGCGGTCTGTGAGGTGTGCATGAGCTGGGATGGATGGGGCGCTACAGTTGGTTGCTCCTGTAAAGAGATTTAGAAAAAAAATATTATTTTTGTTATTTTCCAACTGCTATAAGTCTCATAGGGCACAGCAACGGATGCAACGGATGTACTTTCTTAGAAAAATTAATTCATTCCATGTTGATAGGGTAATTCTGAAACTATTCTATAAATCCGTAATTGAAAGTGTCAAGCTCTTCAGCTGTGTTGTTTGGTTCGGTGGGTGCAGGAAAGTGACCTAATAAAATACAGAAAATAGTAAACTATGCTTGCAAGATGACTGGTGAAGTGACAAATCTGGCAAATGAATGCAATAATATGATCTTGAAACATGTCTCACAGATAATAGAAAATGATAATCACCCTCTACACCCATGTTATACTCCCATGCGCTCAGGAAACGGTACAGGTCAATGAAAACACGTACTTCACACTTCCTTAATTCCTTTGTTTCGCTTCCTATCCGCAAATATAATGAACTACACTAAATAAGCCCATATCTTGTCACTTCGCCAGTCACCTGTACTTCATCAAATTTCACTCCTTCAACCAGTTAACAAATCTTTAAGTGATTATACATGTAAAATAATAATATGATAATGTAACAATATAATAAGTGAAATAATGACATATATGGCGTGCATGATGTATATTATTGTGCGGTATAATATATGTAAAATTTTAAATAATGTATGTATACTTTGTAATGCCAACCGAATGAATTCCATTGAGGACAATAAGTTAATGAATCTGAATCTGTAGATATATTACATAATAAATGAAGTAGTAAATAGATTTGAAGCATCTGACAATATAGAATGCTTGGTATCTTTAGGAATTAAAGTTGATGAACGAATAGTATCAGAGTTTTCAATCTCATTTAAAGCATCTCGTCACTTCGGACATACATGTGTGGCTCGTGGGGCGGGGGGGGGGGGGGGGGACTGTTAAATATATAACCAAAGCAATAACTTTGCATTTAAGTGGAGCAGTCTCTGCGGACTTTCTGTCTGACGAATGTGTTCAAATTTTGCAGAACTTTTACCAATTTCAGACTATTTTGAGGATATCGTTCTGAGGACTAGCAGATAAAAAACCAGATTCCTCACCAAACACCATAACGCAAACTGTGTCTCATTCTAACAGCAATGGTAGATACAAATATAATATAAACGAACATAATCCTTGCAAATCCCCTTAGCTATATCAAATGTGGAATGACTTTAGAGACTTGAGACTTGGGGCACAATACAGCTAATGTGTTTCGAAATCATCATAATAGTAGTGGCCCAAGTTTCACCACTTTGATCATGCTGATGTCGAATATTGAACACGCTTAACCTCTCACCAATAGTTGTCATGAATTGGTGATATAATTTCTGATGTTTCTCGTACTTGCATATTTTTTGGTCCTTGCTATTGAATGGAATTCGTAATCTGATATGTGGTATCTGACCAATGCTTTGAGTTTGTTTGTAAACATACATCATTCAGGTTCCAGAAATAGTAATTTTAAGTCAACGAACGAGATTATATCGTAATTTAATGTGAATGAAATAGTTTATCAGGTATTTCTAAGTAAATGAAAGAGTTTATAAACCTTATCCTCACCTCTGTTCGTGTGCAAAAAAAATGAACAACTGTTATTTTTGTACATCTCCTTAAATTAACGCGTATCATTTGTTGAACCGACAAGAAAAACCACGAAAACTCACTCTCAATGCTCGGTGATATTCTTGGACAACTATTACTCTTACTCACCAGGACAAAGATTGTGAAAGCTCGCTCTTAAGCCTATGCAAGACGGGTAAAGGACAATAAGCGTGTCGTGAACTCGGAAATATCAATATGGTCAAGACAATCCTGATATCGACGATGATTGAGCAGCATCCGATCCTCAAAAAAAAAAAAACCCACACATTATCATCACTTGAAGAATGCAAACCAATGGTTTAAAATAATTTGAGAGGAACTGCTCTTTTACCTTTTGAACAATTTGTAGCTTTGTTAATTTACTTTTTTTTCATTGTAGTTTATAGGTCTCACCTGGTTTGTGGCATCTGAAGTTTCACAAATCTGTTTGACAAATGATGGTGTTTAAACGTGTAGCTTTTTTGTGGTCAAAGGAATAACGCGCATTGCTGGGTCAATTGTCAAGTGGGCAAATTGGCAAGTATGTGCAAAGGTAATTATGACATACCACTTGAGCTCCCTTTATATAAAGAACCAATGACACATGCTTGCCGATATCCACGTCTAAAGTTGAAGAGTGCGCTGCAAATTTTCATGAGTCCCAACGGCCGAAAATAAAATGTTCAACGACGCCAGAATAATGATCAACTCCGCCATGGAGTCGCAAACCAGCATCCCGCTTAATATGCTTAAACAATTCAAAGGCATCTGTTAATTAGGTGATCTGTCAATCGACAGATCAACTATTAATTTCGTACAAATTTTCTTTCTTATTTATTATTCATTTATTTATTTCTTAATTTTTATTTTTCCACCCTTTTCTTGTTCCACCAAAATCTTCACATCAACATCATCAATTATCTTCAAAATATCATCAGATATGGGGCCTTATCATGTCATTTGTACGAAACAGGTTCAAGGTCAAAAAGTCGTCAGGACGTTGTCTAGACACCATTTTGTAAAATCACATTATCAATCATTATCTTCATTATTAATTATCAAAATTAACAATATTTACATCACATTAACTTCAGGTCAAGGGTCAACAGTCCATGTCATCAAAAGTCATGTAAAGGTCAAAAGTTAAAAATGCTCAAAATCACTTTTTGACCGAAGTAAGGTATGATTCAGGTCATTTTAAGCATTTCTAAATTTGCGCGCACGCACGGTTACGCGCGCGTTCTCGCGCGTAACAGCACTATGCAACATAGGATCGCCATTTTTTAAATATCAATTCATCAATAATATAATTCTGAGTAATTTGATATCCTGATCAACCTTCTACGACAAGTAATAACTGAATTAGCCTCCATCAAAGTTTATAGCACGCGCGCGCGCGCGCACTAACCATAGACAATAAATGTGCAAAAACATGCCTATACAAAATTCATTATAGCTCTTCAGGATGTCCGTTGACCCCCAATTTTTTTCATATTCGAATAGAGTATGGATGGGAAATATGATTTCATGCCAATTTTGACCCTTAATTTCATCATGACGTCATCAAAATGACGTCGGAACTCAAAATTTCAATTTTGCTAATTATGACGTCATCATAGTTATCCAAATTTGACTCTAACTCCGTAAATGTTGGTCAATTTTCGCTCAGTCTCTTATATATTGTAGCAGAAGACATACTCTTTTAATGTGATGGCTATATTTACATTCAAAGTAACGGATAACCCTTAAAAATGGCAAGTTATAGAGGCATGTCGTTTCCGCTCATTTTGTGTGCAATCTCTATGGGAAATGACTTTTTCTCAAAACTGGATTCTACTTTCCTCTATTTCGCGAGCCATATCATAAATTTTCCTTGTCTATTTTCTTCGAGCCTTGAGTAAGTTGTAGCTGAGATTCAAAGCTATTGGAAATGTGGTCTCCATTTTCCGATCAGATGCCTGGAACATGCCAGTATTTCACTTGCAAAATTTGATTTGAGATCCTCTTAATTTGCTTATGTGTAAAGTCTATGGGAAATAGTGTAGCTCAATTGGCAAGGCATCAGACTTGCGTCTCTAGGGTCCACGGTTCGAGCCCAGGGGTGAATATGATAATTTTTTTTTTTTCACAAATTGTCCTTTAGAACCATTACAGTGTATATAAAATAAAACATTGGACAATAAAAGAGGTTAAAATCCCTTTTAATGTACAATATGTACATGTACAATATGTGTATGACCTACACTTATTCACACTACTTTCTCATTTCCCTCTTTTTCAAGAGCATTCAACACATTCTTTTCGTAAGTTCAGTTTTCATCATGATGATCATATTGATCTCAACAAACATGCTGATTGTCTTCGTGATCATGAAATCAGAGACAGATCACCTAATTCGTCCTCGTGACGAATTAAAATTCTAGTTTTTACTTTCACCTTTGGATGTTTCAACTCAAAGGTCACATGTCCTAGATATGTTAGAAATATGAGGCCCTCAGAACTGAACGGTCAAACACAGACATCCTAGCAAAAGCCACCTTAAAGTGTCAGCATAGACATATGTATGTTTGTTTTGTTTTGTCTTCACTAGACATTTTTTCCATATTAATAATATCAAATACAACGTAGACCAAGGTTCAAAGCATATAAGTTCTCAGGAATGTTAGCCGATTCCGACAAGCCATCATGCAAATAAGCTATATCCGTAAATAAACCTTTGCTAATCGAGAAGGGATTCTTGCTTAACTCTTCGGAAAAAAATGACACAACGTGAATCTAAGCCAAATGTTCTAACATCTCACCTGGTTTGTGGTACACGACGAATGCTTGGAATTTGGTTGTGTATGGAGTAAACATGCAGTTTGTTGTATGCAAAGTTGTAGTGCACCTCAACACGAGGGTCATAGTTATCGAGCCGGTAATAAACAAAACCCACACAAAACTACAATAACATTTTATTAAAGATGCAGTCATCAACCCTTAGACAAATGTTCGCGACACGTGTTGGGCACCATTGCTTAATTAATCGATTCAATTTAGAACCTTCATGAATGTCAATCGAAAATGATCTTGATAATCAGTGCATATTTTTTGTAAAGGATGAATGCTAATATATATTTGCACACTTTTCAGATGATAAAACTTTCATCATCGTATCTAATGGGGGGGGGGGGTGTTATTTATTTCAAATTCAAAATCACCTGGTATTGCTTCTCGTACTGTTTTAAGATATTTATCGATAGTTGTTAGCCTACTCACTCACTTGAGGAGCGAGGCAGAAATATCTTGTATTTTTTACGATGGCTCTGTTATATTTGTAAAATGGACCGGTATTCGTACAAAAAAAATGAATATGAGGAGGAATATTAACAAAATACTAAAAATTCAAAATGAAAAGATGAAGGAGAAAAGGTTAAATACATAAGACCGTTATGCCTGCGTGCATCACCATTTGAAACTCAAAAGTTGGTAATGTTGATGCCTCCAAAGCCTAAATAAACGATGAGGCCCAAAGACGAGCTGCGTTTACCATGTATACTGTATCTGCTTTACCTAAAACTACCACAACTGACATCTAGTTAAAAATAAGTAACATCAGTCTATTAATAATTTATTTCATTTACGATTTTGAAAGGAGAAAAACCATAATGTTACTTGCTGATCGCAATGCAGCCATTGGGTAAATATATTGATCAACTTTTCTAAACCTCACCACATGGTGCTGTCATCGTTGACATAATGCATGATATTGCAGCTCCAAATGTTAAGGGACACAAAGTCTATACATTCAATGTTAATTCGTATTCAAATATTCCTGCGATGACACATAATTACATGTTTTTAATGTTCATAAGGGCATGGACCTAAGTCCGTGATAAGGGTAATGTAAGGGCCTCGTCATCTTTCCCTTCAAACATCTCACCTGGTTTGTGGCATCCGACAAATGTTTGATATTTGGATGAGTATGGAGTATTGAACGAGCAGCTTTAGTGTTTCAAATCTCGTAAGCGCACCTTGTCACTTTGGTCATAGGGATCGTGGTGCTGAATTTAATACCCCTTTCATACTGCCCTCTTCATTTTTCACCGGCGAACTTCTCCGCCTCGCATTCCTCACTTCCCCGGCGAAGAAAAAAATGTACCCTTTCGCACTGACATTTCTTCCCCGGCGAAAGTCAACGGGCGATTGCAGAACAAACGAAAGAAAATTGTAAACATTACTTCTTACCTATTACAAAAAGGTATCAAGAAAATTAATTACAACATATTTTGGAAGTATTACGTTAAAACAAACAATATCACCTTGTTTTTATATTTTAGCGCATTTTATACATGTAAAAAGTGTTTTTTTAATAAATATTGTTAGTAAAAAAAATTATGTTCGAGGGTATCTACTTGGCCATAGCATTCAGCTGAGCTTGCAACTATCGCGCGCGGAATCTCGGTACAGGGGACTTTCGGGAGAGAAAAAAATTATTAAGGAGGAGAAGTTATCTGGTTTGCTTTCATACTGGCCTTTTCACCGGCGAACTTCACCATGTTCACCGGCGAAGTTCTCCTGTGTACCTTTCTTACTGGACAGTTTCCCCTTCGCTGGCGAACTTCGCCGGTGAAAAGCGCAATATGAAAGGGGTATAAGGGACATTCCAATAGAGCTTCACACTGACCCTCTTCAGTTTTTTCAACCCTTACACAAACAACTTCATTACATACTATGACCGTACGCAGAATCCCCCCCCCCCCCGAAGATTGTAACAGTTCTCGAAGAAATTCGAAGCGAGTGAGTAAAGCGACTGAGCTTGTCCTGAGGGGGCTTTTAAAATTTTCTAAAGTCAAAATTAAGGACTTCGTGCACACTTTCGGTGGAATTTGCCAACATTTTCAGTAAAAAGTGTAAATTTTACCAAAAAATCGGGAGGGGTAAGAGAGGTGGTTGCCCCTCCCTCTCTGCTGCGTACAGTCATGCGATTTCTTGAGCAGGAAAGGTTGGCGATAGCTTGCTTGACTACATCATGACAGCGGAGTAGTTCGTCAATCTAATAAAAGATCAGGTCAGCATGTTGACTTTTTACTATGTTGATATTTATATGAGCCAATGAAATAATGTTTCATTGTATTTTTTACTTCCTAGGCTTATTTCAGTGCGTGGGTCATAGAACTTGAGCCTGAGGTAGATTGAGGTGTTGACTTAAACGAAATTGCGCAAGATCTACCATTTAAGCCATACTGACCCATACCTTGTGTTCGATGGACAAGTTGAAACTAATTAATGATGTAGAAACTCCTTTTGGACCTTGGTAACTATAAACTGACACAAGTTTAATCATTGACATTCTTCTATTCCATCAGGCAAGTACAGCAGACAGGATGTAGGTGAAGTTTTAACAGCACAAGTCTCTCTTATGTGTTTAGTAATATAAATTTCTTTTAATAAGCGTCTTACATGGTTTGTGGCATTTGACAATTGTTTTGTATTTAAATACTAGTACAGTCACGAGCGAGCAGCCCTGTAGTTCCTAATCCCGTAAGTGCATCTCGTCACTTGGGTCATAGGGTAGGTGATGCTGAATATTTAACTATTAGTAACATAATTATCGTAAACGTTTCGTGTGTTATGGACCCTATGGAGTTTTTGAGAGCGCTCTTGAGGACATGTCGGATGTTTTACCTGAAAGGTATATCTTATCCCAGAATTTCAATTTTAAAATTCTGATAAATGTGGCATAGTGAAATAATACTTTTTTAATGCATTTTTTAACTTCGTACGTGTATTCAGAGCGTTGGCATAGATCTTGAACCTGAGGGAGATTGAGGTGTTTACTTAAATGATTTGTACAACCCTTTTGCATCTTTGTAACTATAGACTGTATAAACTGTACAGGTGTTGTGGATTAGTGGATAAGTCCGGACTTTTAACCACGAGGTCCGGGGTTCAAATCCCACCGCAGCACTCGCGTCTTTCACCCAGGTGTAGTAAATGGGTACCCAGTAGGAAACAATTTCTTGAATGCTCGTGCGTCCGATCAGGGTAGCCGTGCTAAATCCGGGGTAATACTATGCAACGCTTATAAACATTTGAATTAAGCGCTATATAAATGTTGCATATTATTATTATTATTAAACTAACAGAAGTATAATCGTTGACATTATTCTATTCCACCAGACAAGCACAGCAAATAGGATATAGGTGATGTTTTAACAGAACAAATGCCACTCAACACTCTGCCACGTGTTTAGTGATACATACATTTATTTTTATAAACGTCTCACCTGGTTTGTGGTATTTGTTAACAATTGTTCTTGTATTTAAATACTTGTACAGTCAAAAGCGAGCAGCTTTAGAGTTCTGAATCTCGTAAGCGCAGCTTGTCACTTGGGTCATACGTGATGCTGAATGTTTTACTATCAGTAGCATATCATACACGTTTCAATTGATACAGATCCCAGGGAGTTTTTGAGAGCGTTCTGGAGGACATCGAAAGTTTTACCTGAAATGTATGTATGTTTATCACAGAGTTCCTATAAGAATTGTGTACCCCAGCCATGCCAGCCTAATAAAATCAGGGAATAGTAATTGTCGGACAACCAACTGTGATGGAACGCTTCCCTTTTCATCACATGTGAACACGTTTTTAATAAAAAAAATTTTATCAATGATTTAACGGATTTTTCCTACAATATGAGAGATAACTATGTTGCCAATAAAATGCAAAGTCAGGCTAACAATCTTGTCGACCCTGCTATTTTTTCAAATTATATTTGGAAATTAAGAAGAGAAAGTAAAATTTTACTATTTTCAGTCTCATCTCACCACGTTGGTCAGAAGCATTTAGATGCTGAATCTAACAACATTCAATGTCTGCCATCATCAATTCAGCGATATTGATTCAGATTTATCATGTGTGATCAGCAGATCGGAAAGTAACCAGACGAAGTTGTGCCATCAAGCAGGGGACTCTTGGATTCTTGAGATCTATATGCCCAATAACTGGATTGCCTGCGAATCGCACTTTGTCAGACCAGCACATTTAACGGAGAGTTGGTCATGTTTAAACCAAACCCAAGCCGTCAACGCTCTTTAGTAACCTCTCATTTTATATTAAAACACGTCTCACCTGGTTTGTGGCATCCGATGATTCAAAGATGTTGATACAAGTGACAAAGCATTTTCTGGAATTGCAACGATAAGCGCAACTCTCCACTAATGTCATAGTGTACGTGCGGCTATATTTAAGAAGTTCCCACCACCTGAGATCCCCGAGACTAAGATATGTAACCAGAGTAACGGACATTACCCTTTTGAGATCAGGGAAATCAGCAATGCTAACAACCCCAACTGCCATTTGAAATACGTTTACGAAACCTGAATATGATTAGGTCCGTCGACGAGCCGCAATCTAGTGAAACTACCGGGACCCATTATTGAGGGATGGAGTGGTGGGGGGGGGGGCGTTGCTTTGGCAATATACAAATCAAATTGATTTCTGATCCGGAAATAAGAATATTAATTTCTGTCAAAAGACTCGTTCACATCCTTCTCATGTTATGTCTGGAATATACGTCAGTTTTACAATTTCCTTCCTGATAATTATGACACTTACAATATCTTTTTGCTTAACTCGAAAAAGAATAACCAGGTCCGTGGTTGAGTCGTTATCATGTTTCAAGAGGATAATTAATTCCATTCCAGTTCATTTATCTGAAATCTAAAATTAAACAATAACAATAATATTAATACAGGGGATGGGGTACATACTGAAATGAGGTTTTAATAGAGTTTCAGAATTTGGAAGTTATTCTCACGCCAGAATTTTGAATATCGTAAAGGTCAAATAGCTCTGGAATGGTTTTACATGAAAATGTATTATCATAATTGATTCAAATACAATATTTACCCTAAATTACAGCTGATATCATGATCTCAATTTTAGAGGCATTGGAAACCAGCGTTTATGCAAACTACACACCCCAACTAAGAATCTACTGACGTCATTACCTTGATGCATGATACATTATGCAATCATATTCATTACTATCTATTTTGACCTGTACCTAGTATGCGCACTGATTAGGTCCTAAGACAATGAAGACGAGTCTGGAAAAGAAGCTTTACACGAGTAACGCGTGGCGAATGGGATTCCATACGCAACAGGAGACACACCTCTCCCCATCCCCACATAAACACACACAAACACCACGACTGATACGTAACACGGTTGTTTGTCCCTAATTGTATATTTTCTTGAATTCCATTCCCCGCTACCCCACCCCAAACCTTACCCACCAAATCTGGGAAAACTATGCATACGGTCATGGAGGTATTGAAATACTGTTTGTTAATGTTGTTTGCAATTTTATGAAAAGACAAAAATCCTTACAAACACAGACATAAACGTACACACCATCAGCAGTGGCGTAATGAGCCCCCCCCCCCAAAAAAAAAAAATGAGGGGCTAGATATGGCGTATCGCTCAAAGATCAGTAATAGGTTGGGAGAGAGCAAAGCGAGAGAGCAACAATTTCGACATTGTTTCATATAAATATCAAATTTTGTGACAGATTTTTTGTTATACAGTTATACAGTGTATGTCACCCTTCTCTACTACATTTTCTTTTATTTTCTCTCTTGTTTCTTGGTCATGTTTTTTTTTCATTTTCATTTTTATTTATCTATCTTATCTTATTATTATTACTTTTTTTGGGGGAGGCATATACCTAAATAAAAAGTAAGCAAACAAATGAAAATGATCATTGCTAAAATTATGAATTGCAGAGATTCCTGACGACGACAATTTATTTTGTATGATCGGGTAACTTGAACATGTTGAAGTATGGACCAATGTGATTAATATTCTAACTGCCATTTGTTAGCTTGACGTACACCCAGCCTGAATACTCATCAGGTCCGCTGGAGAGTTTAATGCCCGCATTATTTATTTACTAAACATATTCATAGGAGGAACAATACCGCACGATTGAAAAAATTATGTATATATACACACATATATGCATTTATTAGACAATGAAAACAATGAGCAATACCAGAAAGCCATGTATTTTAACCATGCACAGGTAAACGTAAAGCTCTTGAGATGTATTTGCGGTTGCGTTTGATTTTGCTATTTTTAAATAGTTTTAATGCCCTTTTGTTTTTATACACACACAAAAATTCTCCCTATTTCACAAAACGAAGTGATGGGAACATTAGCTTGACCCGGACTTCTGAATTCTTACCATGACCGTAGATGAGTATGAAATTATTCACTGAAAGAAATTATCACAGATAAAATAAAATTGTATTAGCTTATACTAACTGCCATTAATTAGCTTCAACCGGACCTAGTCTGAATGTTTATCATGACCATAAGTAAGTATGTACCATTTTTACCTGGACCTTTAAACGTTGATTTTATTTTTTGTTTTCTATTTTTGAAGTAAGATGTATCAAATGAAGATATTGACTGACAGAGAATTGAGTATCTGTAAAAAAGGCAAGTCCGTAGAAAGTTATGTCGAGGAAATCGAAAAAAGCTGGATATTTTCAAATGAGCGCAATAAAAAGTATATTGAGCCAAAAGACATCAGAGAACATCATAAAAAAAATAAGTGTACATTTGTATGAACATCAATATTCACGTTACTTGTGGGTAGGGCCAATTACGCCAAAAATTGGACTTGGGCCGTTTTTATATTCAGATGCTCAATTATCATGACTATCACAGATAAACGGACATGACAGAAGAAAACAATCTTGATTACCAATAATAAAGTATTTTTATTATCATTTGTTAGCTTGACCTGGACCCAGCCTGAATACTTATCAGGTCCGTTGACGAGTTGAATGCCCGCTTCACTTGGTTACCAAACATATTCAAATTGGGTCTCACACTGGTCAGAAGCTCTTCCGTGTAACTGTGTCATTTTAGTCTCACAGCCATCTGTTTGCTTGACCCAGACCAAGCCTGAATACTTATTACGTCTCTAGATGAATATGGCGCAGTTTTCACTTCGAACTTGCATAGTTTGGTTTGCATGCTAATTTCCGATTTCATGAATTGAACTTAGATTATTGGACTTATAATAGACAAACAGACACGGTAGAAGAAAAGAAATATCACCAACCATCATAACGTATCCTAATTGTCACTAGTTAGGTTGACCCGGAGCAAGCCTGAATACTTGTCAGGTCCGTAGATGAGTTTAATGCCTGCTTTACTTGGTTTACTGAACACATTAAACTTAGGTCTTATACTAATCCGAAACAATCCTTTTCACGATGTAATTGTATAATCTTAGTATCACTGCTATTTGTTCGCTTGATCCGGACCTAGCCTAGATATGTATTAGGACCGTAGATGAGTATGATACCATTTTAATTTGGACCTTTAAACCTTGGTTTGCATCGCAATTTCTAATTTCCTAAGCGGACGCTAGATAATGTTGTAGTGTGACGACAGATGCATCAATTTACATTATTTAGTGCTAGAAAATTATCACAGATAAGCAGACAGGGAGGAAAAAGCAAAAGTGATTACCAATCATAAAATATCCTTACTGTCATTTGTTAGCTTGACCTGGACCAAACCTAAATACTTATCAGGACCGTAGATGAGTTTAATGCCTGCGTCACTTGGCTTACTGAATAGATCTTAATTAGGTCTCATTTTCGTCCGAAGCACTTCTTGGCAAGATGTAATTGTGCCATTGTAGTCTCACTGCCATTTTCTAGCTTGCTACGGACCAGTCTGAATACTAATCAGGTCTATATGTTATTATGGTACCAATTTCACTTGAAACTTGCAAGGTTGCTTTGGATAATTATATCAAAAGTTCATGAATGGACGATAAGTTATTTTGTATTATGCAGTGCATCCAAATATAGATGTATAACATCAAATTTATAATGATTGAGATTTATCTCAGATGAACAGCCATGAGAGACAAAAAAAAATTACCAATCATTATGATTACAACGTATCCAATTGCCAATTGTTAACTTGACCTGTACCCAGCCTGAATACTTATCAGGTCCGTAGGTGAGCTTAATGCCTGCTTTACTTGGTGCGGTTAAAAAAACACAAAAAGTATACTGCATCAATTAATTTTAAGATAATACTGTGAAAGTGATATAAACATTGTTGGTGTGGTAGAATAGGGTTGTACCTACTAAGCGAAATTGTTTATTTGGGAACTACTATCGGTGTATAACAATGGTAAAGACAAATTAATCATTAACCTCAAAGATTCGGCTGTATCCAAGATGGTTCGTGATTATAAGTAACGATCTAAAAAACACAAAATATTGAGAGGTGATGTATTATTGCATACCAACATTTAAATAACACAACATATGGGCAAGCAGCCTTCCACCTTATTCATTGCAATGTAAATTTTACCTCAAACAATTTATTTATAAACTTATTGATGTTGAAGACAGCCCGAATGTCATTATCCCATGTTTTGCCAAGGAAAGGTAAGCTCAATCTTTGACTGATGCACCATTCAATTCCAAGTCTTTGTCACTGAGTAAGGCCTTTCTTAATATACTTCCACTGGAGGCCAACCTCCCCCCCGAAAAAAGAGGAACTTGTACACGATGTCTTATTTTCTTTGTTTTCTTCTTGTTTTCAAAATGTATCTAGAGTAAAATTATTGCCATTGGTAGAAATACGTTATCGGGAACAAACTGAGGAGTTGCTGTCTTATGTCCTGAATTATTTGATTAATAATGTTGAAAAGTACTAGCCATCAAGGCCTTAATTTTTTCAGCGGGACACCGATGCCCTTTGCTGTAATTGTCTATTTTTGGCAATGAAACACTGCCTTGTTGTCGAGAACCTAGCTTTCCATTACGTAAATTTCGATCGGATTTTATCACAGAGACCAAAGTGTGAAGAATTTTCACCTACATGAATCTCACAATAAATAAGAAAAATAATTTCTACTCTTTGTTGCTGAATCTCTTTATTTTTCACGATAATGACTGCATGTGTTTTTATTTCCCTTAGTAAAAACAAACAAACAGAATCCATGATCTATACATTTTCTAGATTAGAAAATGTATTCTGCTCGCGGAATATATTTTTGAATGATTTCATGAAAAGGATGCCTAATCCATCAGCCATTAGCAAAAACCCATACTGCTTTGAATTTATTTATAATAGATTATGTTAAAGAATGGTCTACCCTTTTTACACAGGATTTTCTTAGCCCCGGACTATCGCTAACCCCGTACTATCCTTAACCCCGTACTATTTTTTTTCCCTTTTCACACATGCCAAATTGTTATTGCTAACCCCGGATAAGGAATGCTTGCTTTTCAGACACGAAACTCGCTAACCCCGGACTAGTGGTTTTTGTCGATTATTCGTAGTACAAGTAGTTCAGTGGCGGATCCAGGGGGGTGGCGCAGGGGGCGCGCGCCCCCCCTAATATTTGAGCGGCGCCGCTAAAAAAAAAAAAAAAAAAGTAAAAGAAAGAAAAGGCGCTGCTTGAAAAAATAAAAATAAAGGAAAGAAAAGAAAAGGCGCCTCTTAAAAAAATTATACACTGATATAATATTAGCAACAGTAAGGAAAGACTATCCCCCAGCAAAGCACAATCATATCATCTTCCTTATCTTTTCTTTTAACTACCCTTTTCCCAATAACTTCGCCGGTTGAAAATAATCAGCAGTGCGCTGCCTGCATATAACTGGCGCCGGTCAAGAATAATCCGCTCCACCTAAATCTAAATCGGCGCCGGGCAAGAATAAACGACGCCATCTGGTTATAAATCGGCGCCGGTAAAGAAAAATCGGCGCTGCCTGAGTTCGTAACCGGCGCCGATCAAGGATAATCAGCGCCACCTATATCTAAATCGGGGCTGGTCAAGAATAATCAGCACCATCTTGTTATTAATCGGCGCTGCCTAGTCTTAACCGGCGCCGATCAAGAGTAATCAGCTCCACCTAAATCTAAATCGGCGCCGGACAAGAATAATCAGCACCACCTGGTTAAAAATCGGCGCCAGTCAAGAATAATCGGCGCCTCCTGGTTCTAAATCGGCGCCAGTCAATTATGAATTGCCGCTGCCTGAATCTTACGTGACGTCGGTAAAATTAATCAGCACTACTTGTTCTAAATCGGCGCCGGTCAAGAATAATCAGCGTCCCCTGGTTCCAATAAATAGGCGCCGGTAGAATAATGAGAAGGGCCTATTGCCAACCAAATCTAGATCGGCGCCGGTCAAGAATGATCAGCGGAACCTGGTTATACATTTTATTGTTGAATGGTCATAACAAAGCTTATCGCATGCCCTTACAGAGTGGACTGGACGGGGCAGTTGCCCACAGAATGAATGATGTCATGAAATTTTTAATTAATTAAAAAAAATCCCAGAATCATACAAAAGCAAAAGCAAATCCTTTAATTTTGATCTTATTTTTCAATGCTTTAATAAAAAGAAGGTCAGTCACTTTTCTTCTTTACACATTCCACATTGTGCCACCTCTATGGCCTTTAGTTTAAGACAGCTACTATAGTGTTTTATGAAGATGATTCGATATTTTAGCCCAAAACTTTGCTAAAACCCGTTGCTAGTACCGGGAGTGTATAATTACGCAACCAGTCGTATATTGAGATTGAGCTACACAACTCGTTCTTTATTTAAAATCGTGCTTAAATTATCCGCTTCTCAGATTGGAATATAAAAATTTTCAGCTCGCGCTTCGCGCTCGCATCATTTCTGTAGCAAAACCCCATACTTTTCATGATTAAATAGGTGAATAGAATTTCCCTTTTTCAGGACTAAACGTCAAAAGAATTCCCGCTTCGATTTGCAATAATCTTTTGCTGGATATAATCTTGTTCTTTATTACAAACGTCCATTAAACTGTCATTTTTTTTCAGATCGAAATATCAAAATTTTAAGCTCGCGCTTCGCGCTTGCATCTATTGTTTTTTTTTTTAGATACCCATCTTAATCATTGGTACCAAAAATGCATAGAATATCAAGCTTTCTGGTCAGAATATAAAGAAATTTCAGCTCGCCCTCGGCACTCGCATTATCTGTGTAGTGAGATATGTATCCTTCTCATGAGTTACTACAAACAGTCCTAAACAGGCACCTTTTTTCATGTCAGTATACTAAAAAATTTCAGCTCGCGCTTCGCGCTCGCATTAATTTGTTGGTGAGATATGTGTTTCTATATCATGAGTCATATATATATATATATATATATATATATATATATATATATGCATATGTGTGTGTGTGTTTGTGTGAGTTTGTTTGTTTTGTGTGATATCGAGCGCCTTTGGAAAGTTGATTCATGATTTTGCCCCCCAAATCTTAAAAAAGGATCGACGCCCCTGTGTATATATATATATACATATAGTTAAAAAAAACTTGTATCTCTATTGATATACAAAAGTATTGGCCTCATCGCAATAAAAGGGTTAATGCACGAGATTTTGAAATCGCACATAACATGCATAATTTGTGTGACTTTTTGCTTGTTTCTTTCTTTAATAAGTTTTTCAATCTCTCTCTATATATGTTTTAAAAAGATTATATGTTTAAATTGATGTATATTTTCTGTTATAATGAGATATGTTTAAGTGGACTTCAGGAAATGGTCGTACGCAGCAAGGGGGAAGGCACATTCGCGATCTGCTGTTGTGAAAAACAATTTTTTTCCTTAACATTTCATGAAAACTATGAAAAATTTCCAAATGTGAGATGTGCACCATATTTTCGAGTCTTGCCCCCCCCCCCGGAAATATTATCTGCGTGTGGTCATGCAAAATGGCATGACTGGAAAACCTACATTTTGAAAAGAGCATTTGACAGGGTCAGACTTTACCCCTTTTTCAACATTTTCTTTTATGGCGCCGGTGAAGTGCAAAAATATGTGCGCCGCTCGGCAGTGCGCCCCCCCTTTCGCCAAAAGCTGGATCCGCCTATGTAGTTCACTCGTACCTTTTTACACACGCTAAAATTTCCTTAACCCCGTACTATAGGTGGGGCTAAATTGCCATTTAGCCCCACCTATAGTACGGGGTTAAGCTTAGCCCACTTTCGTTTTACACTAGCGATCTTAACCCCGTACTTTCGCTCTTAGCACCGCAATTGCTGGGATAACCCTGCTTTTTTGCAGGGCCAAATAATCCCGTACTAAAGGTGGGGTTAGCCCACTTTGCAAAAATGCTGTGTAAAAAGAAAGTGGGCTAAGCTTAACCCCGTACTATAGGTGGGGCTAAATAGCAATTTAGCCCCACCTATAGTACGGGGTTAAGGAAATTTTAGCGTGTGTAAAAAGGGTAGACGTTAGAAATAACATGATTCTGTTTCGATTAAAAACAATGTATAAAAAACACCCTTTTCGATAGATTGCAGTCCGGTATGACTGCATAAATCATAAGGTAGATTGCAATGAGTTTCAATGAGTGTCTCCATGTCTGTGTGTGTAACCTGTGAATAAAGGGGGTGGGGATTACATGTGTGCATTTATTATTAAGGTTGTCTATACAGGAATAGAAAAGGATGGTGCTTCGGTTTCCTAAGGGCGCCTCCTTATTTGATGCGGCGTCTTTTCCTGAGCAATTTTGATGTATTCACAATATTGGACCCATTTTGATGAGGTAGTAGGATGCTCGGGGAACGCCCTGCTTCATTAAGGCTGGGACCCTGGGCAAACAGAAACATAAGAATGTTATAACCTCCCTCAATTATTATATTCTTACATCATATGTTCTTAAGTTATACTCATTGAAAATATGTTACTTTTTGTGATATACCACTATGTAAAGGGGCCCCGTCAACAAGCTGTGCTTCACTGGGGACCCAAACCTATCATTCTGAGTTCTATGATGTTATGCTTTGTACCACTGTTTGTGTTTGATTTGTTTTGAATAGATACTACATGCATACTGTACTACTACTACTACTACTACTACTACTACTACTACTACTACTACTACTACTTCTACTGCTACTGCTGCTGCTGCTTCTGCTACTACTACTACTACTACTACTGCTGCTGCTGCCGCTGCTGCTGCTACTACATACTATACATTAATGTACACCGGAAAAAAGAAGAAAGTAACGAATTAAAGTGATTTTAATATGCATTCAATTTATTTTATATAAACTTCATGTAGTGTGACAAAATTATTAATAGGGCCATTTTCCATTTTTAGCTAACATACTACGTTGCTCTATGTTGCCATATATCTGAGTATCTGAGCATAAATACATGTATAATACACACGATTTTCGAACAGTGTGCCACAATAAAAGCATGACAAAAACAACTTTTGAGTTCTGATAAGGAATGTCATATTGAAAAACGTACAATGCTTTGTGTTTAATACGGATGTCGTAGGTACCATGTCAGAGCAAAGAATGATAATGAGGTTAAAAATACAACACCAGTGACGAAGTCCTATACTCCCTATAATGAAATTTGGTTAATATATCGTTTCATTGCTGTGTTTACTGTTATCATTTTAATCATAATTATAATCACCATAAGTAATGTTTCATCAATTTTGTCTTTCTTTTCTTAGGCAATTTGTTTACGCTAGTACATTTAACCCTATCTGAATGAATTAAACCTGTCTAAAGCAATTTTGAAAATTTACTAACCACTATCTATAATTGTTCAGAGAATATGTTTAGAACCACTTATCTTAATATTATATCGAATCAAAAGAGTTTATAGTAGATTTTCAATAATAAGTTGTTACTTTACATCTTTATGATATATACTGTCAACTTTATTAGTATGAACTTTATTATGCGACAGTACCATTGGAATGTACAAAGTAACCACGTTATCCGTTGTTGTCTAGTTTGTATATATATATATATATATTTATATATATATATATATATATATATATATATGTATATACAGTATATACATATATATGTATATATACTATATACATTTATATATTTCGTCACGCCAATAGTATGACAAACCCAGCGCTCTCATCATCTTTGTCAGCATTATGAACATCATCATCAGATCTATAACCATTTGCTTACACCATTAATAGCCAGTCCTCGCAACTCAATATTTGGGGTAAAACACGAGTTCGCCAAGTAGGGAAAAATGAAAGATCTCAGGGTAATCAATCGGGACTTAATGGCCCGAATTCACAAAGGTGGTTTTGAAAACCAAAGGTTGAGTCAATGGTTTATGCAGATTTCCTGTATGAATTACGCTTAATTTAGCGCGTATCTGGTGCGTGAATAAAAAATGTCCAATTCTGATGCGCGCTTTTGTCACAGTGCGCCAAATTTACGCCTGTTACCATGATAAGATACGCTATTTTATTCATGAGTCCACTGTTTTTATTCATGAGTCCACTCTTCAAACAGTGGACTCATGAATAAAATAGCGTATATAACCATGGTAACAGGCTTCAATTTGGCGCACTGTGACAAAAGCGCGCATCAGAATTTGACATTTTTTATACACGCACCAGATATGCGCTAAATTAAGCGTAATTTATACAGGAAATCTGCATAAACCATGGACTCAAACGTGGGTTTTCAAAACCACCTTTGTGAATTCGGGCCAATGATACGAAACGGTTCATGAAATATGTAATACAAATCAGTCGAACATACACATACATACAAGGTTAAGGGTTTTGTTTCGTTTTCATACAATACCAAACGCTGTTTCGTCTGAATGACGTCATTGACTCACAGACGAACATTGAATTGTATCTTGCTTGCATGTGCAGGAAGGATATCGATTTAGTTGATCAGTATTGTTATATTTTTCATGGTTGTTATTATGTGGCTCTCCTGTAGCGAAATCCGGCTACTAGGAAATTTTTAGTCCGCGACGCACGACAGATTCAATAACACTTTAAATGTATTGGAAACGCCCTCAAATGACAAAAAACAGCTGGGAGGTCTTTGTGGAAAATTTAGTGAACCAGAATAGCGGTTTCGTCCAAAGTTTCGTAGCTGACTAAAAATTGCAAATATGTAATTTGTCCAGAGTCCCACATGAAACTTTTTTTTGTTTTTGATTGACCAATTTTCGACAAAGACTTCTTTGTTGCCATTGTAATAAAGGGCATTTGGCAATACATGTTATATTGCCTTGAATTTGTCGTGCGTTGTAAAGCGAAAACTCTCTATTGCCCAAACAAGACTCTCGAATTTGTCGCTCGAGATCTAGGAAGTTTCATAAAAGTATGATGTTAGTTTTATAGGGTTTGCTCATATTGTTTCCTGACAAAGTCAGAATTATTTGATATATTTATTGCATTTAAAGAGCTTGTAGATTGAAGGACATTTCAATTTTTTTTTTTGATGGCTTGCTTTATCAAATTGAATCTTGGTTGCAGGGTAATTTGAAATGACATTTCTTTTCAAACTGAAGGGGTGTGACATATTATTAAACAAACATATTTACTCTACTCGTATCCCGCTTCGCATCACTACGATTGTGGGTTCTATTTTATTCTAGCCATTTATCATTCTAAGGCTAGAAGAAATCATAAACAATTAATAAAAGGGTAATTGAAATGAACGAACAATCAAATAGATGAGTACTGAAACTTTAATTTGCAGAACTATGTATACGAACGTAAGTACCTCGGAACATCCAAGAACGTGCTCTGCTTGAGGATATATACATATATATATATATATATATATATGTATATTATTAATATCATTATTATTATTATTTATTTATTCTTTTTTTAATTACAACACAGAAAGATGGCAAGCGACTTGACCATGTTGACTGATGAGTTACAGTATGTATACGAATGGTTGAATTCGTGTTTCACTCCAACACATGAAGAACTAGGACTGCAGACAGGTAACAAGCTTGCACATTTCTAATTTACATTTCAAATTTATTCTGGAATATATTTATATTTTGTTCTCACAAACATATCTTTTCGTTTTAATACAAAGACAGTCAATCAAATAATCTATGAAATCCCAAAAGTAACCCGGAGGCTTCTTGTTCGTGCTATCATATTTCCATATTCAGAGGCATACAGAGAGTCTTCGATTACGACATGTTTCCACATCCAAGTAGTATTTAAAATATTGTTTTAATAAATAATGAGAGAAGGTTGGCAAGCTATAAAATTGTTTTTTTTTATATCATAACAATTACTGTAAGAATATAAGTAAACTTCGCAATCGATTTTCTTTTAACATGCTACATACCATACACATCAACTTCTAATATACGGCGAGGTGTAAACAAAAAAAAAAACCTTCAACAAATTGGATTTACCTGAAAGCATTTTCCTTACAAGGATAACACGCATAAACGAAACTTAAATAATGAAAATAAATCAAGCAAAATTTCTTAATGATTTTACTAATACCGTAAACGATGATCAATATGTTATTACCAACATGGACGTTGTCACATCAACCAAGCGTATTCTTTACTCCTAAGGAAAAAAATCATAAGTTGTACAAGAAACATACTGTAGACCGAAAAAGCCCACACGCTTCACATTATAATTTGAAAGTGATGGGATTCCTTTAACGCCTCTATTGATAAACATAAATCGAATTCTGCCTAATGTCTCTGTACATTTTTCAACAAGAGGATAAGGTCGGTCAATTGTTTCAAACTGGTTTTTCGTAGACTTCGTAGCTGGGGTTTGGATCTCCATTTTGTTTGAGATAAGGTTCAACGTAGAGGGATTGTTCGCCAGCAACATAATTCGCATATCCTTCCGGAACATCTGGCAGAGGCCCCCGAGCTTTCTCACTGAGAGCTTCTTTTGATGATGATGCCAAGCCGTATCCACGACTGAATTATACGATTTAAAAGAAAAAAATAGAGATAATAAGAATTTTTTTTAAATAATAAAACTGCTTGTAAGTTAAGCACGAATTTTTGGACGGCTGGCGATAATTTCGTATATTCTCATTCAGATTCTGAAATTTTTCCCATATCAGCTTAATGTAAAACCTGATCGTTGTGGATTAAAATTATCATTAGCAATAGACAAATGTTTGAATCATTTATTCTTTTTCGAAACGTGACAGGAATGGGAGCAAGTGCCCTAAAATTTTGATTTTAAAAGGTAATTTAGGGTATCTTGCACTGCGGCAAATAGAGGAAGTAATACATCAGAGCTTTTGAAAACTTTTTTGCAGCACTAGCCAAAAACACGTGTGGAGCTACGTGGATTAAACCAACTGATGAACATCATCACGTTTAACTCATTTACTATACAAGCTCTTATAAATTTCTAATCAAACACAATTTGTTGTCTTGTTTTATAATGCATGACACGAAAAGTGGTCACCAGTCGTATTCAAATTCCTGCGTAACATATGAATAGATTCGTGAAAGACTTATATGACAATCAACATCATTCCCAAGTTACAGAAGCCCCAGTGCATGAAGGGTTCACTGAAAAGTTAACACCTGCTACATGTATTTAAAAAAATATAGGGCGAATATGTACCATCCTTGATGTCTTTACGTATTGCACATAACGTGTATACTTCAGGTAAGATAAGAGTTCCTTGTTATTCTTGAAATCGTAGATAATAAATTATCTAAACGAAAAATACTTTCATTCGTAAGGATTCATTAATGATATCATATGATTCAATTCTAAAAAAATAAACTACATTCTAGAGCTTTATACTATAAGAGACATTACTCTATAAAAAGCGATGTTAATATTTCATACTCGGCACTCTAACAACTGCATTTCCAAGATTTAGACAAGTTATCTAAGATTATGAACAATTAACAATACATATGTATACACATACATAATGCATGTATATACGGTATATATATATATATATATATATATATATATATATATATATATATATATATATATATATATAATTTTTTTCTTTCATTTGTATATCATATTGTGCGCAGATAACAAGATCAGGGTAAGGTTCATACATTGGTCACTCGATTTAGTAAGAATAAGAAGAAGAAGAAGACCAACAACAACAAGATAAAAACTCACTTCCTAACGAAAATGAAGAACATCGCCAAACTCATTAAAACCAGAACGAACAAAATGACAGCTACTACAAGTAGGCCGGTGATAAAATACTCTCTGCCACTAACTTCCTTTGGTGGGTTTCTTATTGGCGCAGGAGGTCCTGGGTTCGGACCTATACATGTTAGAATAAGCAAAATCGAAGTAACAAATTATATTAGCATCTTGCAATCTACATGTTGAACTTTTCACGAATTTACCAACGAAATGTCTATGAGTCAGCATTAATACACAACATTTCCCTCTCAAAAGTTATTAAAAGGGTAAAAACCGGCAACGAATACATTAATATGACATGTTAAGGATAAAAACATTCAAAATACAGGATTTATTAATGCAAGCAATGTTAAAGAACGGTTTTAAGTTTGATTGTGCAAAACCCTCATTTCATCTCTTCTATAATATTCGTTTCAACATTATTTACTTTTCCAAGCTTTCATTAGGTAAGTTCAATAGTGCCTCCAAGATGCACTGCAGCCCCTCTTACAGCCCATCAATTCCTGTTCTTTTCGGATTGTAACAACTCATAGCAATCATTTTAAGATATACTAAATAACCAGAGTCAACTTATTAGTTATCATTCATTTCTTTCGCAATGATTGTTAAGATACAGTATAGCAAGAATTATTACTTAAATTTCGGTGCTGTTTGCTAGTTTATATCGTTGTTTTTCCCATGGGATTAAATCTAAGAATTCAGGTATTTCCTTAGTAATTGAAATATGAATTTAATTGTAGGAAGAATGGAGATAACTTAGAGAAAATAAGTAATCAGGTTGAATGCTTGTCACATTGCCATAGTCATAACTAAACTGCTCTTCAAAACTATTGCTAAAGTTCGAAATATTCTGTGGACATTGGTTTTTATGTGTGTAATTACCTGCAATAGGTGTTACATTGAATGCACATGTGATGTACCTTCCTCGCCACAAACCATCTTCTTGGCATTCCCAGACGAACTGCTCAGAGTTATCGTTACATGTGATATTCACTTGGTCTCCATTCTTGTAGCGTGGTTTAACAGCTTCAATATATGAGATCGAAGGAATGTTCGGCGGACTGCACGCTGTGAATTAAATAAATGTAAATTTGCCATTTAACTGATAGGCCGTACATACCATTTTTTGTAATTCTTAAGCAATTAGGGGCCAAAACGTAATATAAATACATACACACAAACACACACACACCCTCTCACCCACACACACACATACACACACATATATATACACACACTCCAAACCTCTTGGTTGATAGTCCGTAGTCGTATTCACTCAGCCACAACACCTCTGTGTGTAGGTTCGTAAGTGTGTGTGTATGTCTCGGTGTGTGTGCATAATATTTTCAAGTAAATAGTTTTATTTTCATGTAAGAACTTACCTGGGGCGGGGGAATCACACACTACATTCTGTCCTGTCCATAAGCCATCATCACATTCCAATGTAACCGGTTCTCCCCTTATATCACACGTGACATTCAATCTGTCCCCGGGCTTGTAGGATAGTCGAAAATTCCCAATGGTGGCATAGGGAGGCACTACCGGGGCATTGCAGGAGAGCACTGTTTTGGTAAAATTGTATAAGCATCAAAGTATATATGGCTGTACAACATCATTACAAATAATTCATACAAAACATACAATCCAAAATCCACTGTAGTCATTAGCTAGTCGTGGCCCACGATTCAGACATAGGTGCATTAAAGACAAATGGCGTATCAAGAGGCTCATCAATTATATTGTTAGTTTTGTCTCTTTGCATCAGTGTGTTTCTAGCGAAGGATAGGGTAATTCATTTAATATTAAATTGTTGATGGTTCGATTAACCAACGGATTATGATTTCAGTGGCTACATGGTCAACTTATTTTATTTTACTTGAATGCCATTATCAATCCTTCTTTCCCCGAAGCCGTTTAACCTTGGAGTGACCTCCTCAAAACTTATGTTGACATTGCTTCCAACACGGTATTTAAATCCGCTATATAAACTTAAATTCACGCGCAATTTTCTAACCTCATCATCCTGCCGAGTCATATTTCCCAGAGGACGTATTCGGAAGTGAGGAACACATGATACAAGATACAATCATAATAGTCAATACCTCAATTATAATATAATGCAATAAACTTGAAATGCATTGATAATATCAAAAGTCTGCTTATATACAGTGTCTGTTTCTGGGATCTCATTTTGTAAATTAAAGCACTGCTTCCTGACAAGGTTTCACAATGTGCGTAACATTCTTAACTGCTCTTGTTATTGAAGTGTTGATTCAACTACATTGCAATATATATATATATATATATATATATATATATATATATATATATATATATAATACTCTTGATTTTTCTTCATTTCCTTGATAATGTTCAAAGCGATTAGTGCAACATATTGTCGTGTTGTGATCGGTAATTATAATTTAGAAGGGAAGAGTAATGAATAAACTTTGGAGAAAGTTATACAGTTCAAATCACTGGGTATTTAATCATCATTTACAGTTTAGTTTACAGTTCGAAGTACATGAAGATTCGGATATAACAAGAGACGATAAATATAAAATAATTTAGAAGTATCAGTACAGACTGAGATTGTGAAGTAAATACTGGATGGACGTTTAAGTCTTGAAGTCAGTCAGTCTATATGGATGAGTGTGGGTCTAGTATTATCCTCTATCTCTGTAATCAAGATATCTTATTTGTATCATTAGTTTTGGGGGTGTAACAATTTAAGGTGGGAGTGATCTAAATTTGTTCTGATTGATCTACAGGTAACTGTATATCAAACTTTCTCTGGTATTAAGGGGTGTGGTGATGTTCTGTGCAAGTGACTGGGGCTGGAAATGTGAGTCATACTTCTTAGAACTTTTGTTTCTTGAAGTAAGCTGACGTCACTGAGGGTTTGTCTGTTCTGGTCAAGGTTTAGGATTTAAAGGGTATTGGGAGTTGTGGAATTCTTAGATGACATTGGGGAGTTTGTAAACAAGTGAAAGTGAATGACTGAACAAGAACTTAAATTCATACTACATAACAATATTATAGACCAATGAAAAATAGTGTTATATATATTACAACTATTCATTTGCATGACAACATGGAAATCATCAAGGATGGATTACCTTTTGATGGTGATGGTGGAGGCACTGGGCAAGATACGTCTGGTCCACTCCACAAGCCTTTATTATGACATTGCAGAGTAAAGCTAGATTGGTCGGCGTCGCAAGTCACAGTCACTCTGTCTCTGAATTGGTAGTTCAAGCGAGGATCCTGGATTCTGGCGTGGTTTGGAACGTATGGTGTACTGCAGTTGAGGTGACCTGCCCATTGTAAAAGAAAACTTAAGTTACAACGTTGGCAATGCGAACATAATTGAATAATTTACTGGGGATCATAATAGTATCGTTTTTTTCACAAGACCATTCCTACATGCTTCTCTGCAACATTTCCCCCCGAGATATCATAATTATCATTATATATATATATACATATATATATATATATATATTATGTATATGTTTGTATTTTGTCGTAATTCCTTAATGCACTTCACTTGGAATAATAAATGTTTAAAGAGGAGTACAAATTGTGATTATGGTTATTTTCATATCACGAAATATAAACTGAAAGGTGCCAATTTTTGTGCATTTGCTATTGATATTTTTCCACCAAAGGGCAAATTTTGACATACTAAAGAAGTGCAGAGAAGCATGTCTTTGGAAGCTTGTGCATACTTAGGAGATTAAATAACGACAAATGACTTTTATAGCAGATAAGGCAAATAAGGCATATGAACACATTGGCTGGAAAGAGATAACGCTCTTCTCTTCGTTGCGATTTCTTGCAACTCCGCCTGCTCATTGTTACGAGAAGTGTACTAGAATCCAAGCTAAAACAGAAATAATATGCCAATTTTTTCACCGTATATTTATAATGAATTCGACGGTATTGCAAGTTATCCAAGTCTCAAATTGTACAATAAACCCACTGGGATGTCATCTGCCACGTACTATAAACATATAGGCCTGCCAACGAAGCCGACCAGCTCATACTATTTGAAAGTTGAAAAAAGTCCCATGTTATAGAGCAAATGGAATTTTTTTTTTTTCGGGGGGGGGGGGCGAAAAGGAACAACAAGTCTACACAAGAAGTAAACATTATCCTCCTTCTTGTCACTAACTTATAATGTTAAAAAAGGTATCAAACGCAAAAACAAATCTAAATAAATGGTGGGACTCTATTATCCAATGGATATATTTTTATTATAGATGTATACATGTCGTAGCTATTTTTTTTTAATTGAAAACAACTCATTTTAATTCAAGCCTTCAAAAGAAAACCTGTACGAGAATATACATATTACGGATACTGTGAATTCTGCCTACATTTCAAATTGTGGCATAAATGTTGTTTAGACATGTTAGAGTTGTTGGTTTCTTTATCATTATGGTATTCAACATCAAGTCAAACTGTTGCCTTCTATGTAAGGAGGCAGGGGCAGTCTTCGTCACATAGATTAGTGAATATGGGATGGATTGATTGGACTATTATCAGATTATACCTACACAAACTGCAAATTATGGATAAGAGGGACGAGGGAACTCATGACATTTAGCCTACTGGGGAAGACAAGAGGCACTATCCAGAAGAAAGCAGGTAGGGTTACGTGTGCGTGTTTTCTTGTGGGTGTGCACATATATGTGAATGACTTGTTGTCACTGCGTCGGTGCCGTTTATTTGGTTGTGGCGATCATCTATGGTTTCAGAAATCGTGAGCATACTTTGGATAACACGTCGTAACATTAGTTGTTACGTTATCATCTTTTTTCTCTAGTTTCAATAGCATAACAAATATTGCAGATAAGCTACGTTCTAAAGAAGCACATGATTTTAGTGTGATGAGTGCGAACAGCCAGTCAGTGCATCCCATGCTAGACTTTGAATTTCTCAGTCAAACGTCTCACCTTGTAAATTTCATCCGACGTTCACTTGGAATTTTCGTTGATAGTGATTCGAGTGTGCACCTTTGCCTGAGCTGTCGCTATGGAATATGTTAACGCACTGCGCCACGGCTGTCAGAGGGTACGTGGCACTTTCAAAACCAACACCCTTTTCCAGATTATATAGTATGCGATATTTTCTTGATACTCACTATAAGTTCGCATCATTGAGTTCTGAATGCACTCGATTTCGTCAATACAGCTCTTGAATCATGGTTTCATCTATCGCACCCACACCCACTAACACACACCTGCACACACACTCACATACTCAAATACATTAACTTCAAAGTAAAGTATGTATATTATAACGAATATAACAAAATGTGAAAAGTCGTCCTTGGCATATTAATGTATTTAGATGCAACTTAACTTACGAGCTAGGTATCATTTTGCGTTTTGGAGTACTTTCTGCGCGTTTGACAATTGATAGACAGCAAATGTGTAAAGGATGAATCTGTTTATCATTATATCTAAATAAACACACTTTATATATATCAGTAAGTTTACATGTATCGCACATATGGTTATACAGCAATGCTATTGAAAGTACAAATTTATGGGTTATGGGATTTAGGGAAAGCAGAAACACATCAGATACATATAATTAAGACAAAATGCATTAAATACGGAAACAAATTAATGAAGAAATTGAATATGCCCTTAACAAAAAACAGAAATGAGGCCAATATGTTATGCATTTCACAATGAAGACATAACGAGTTTCGGTAAAAAAAAAAAGTTTAGTTTGCTTGACTCTCTGAAGGAAAACAAACACTTTGATTTATCATGTACGTTTGACAGTTCAAGTTGGTTGTGCGCTGGTGCACATAAAACGTTGTGGTTTACAATTTAATCAGCTAAAATATTAATAAAAACATCATCGCTCCGAAGGGAAAACTGTGTGATGACCTGTGTAGATCTGTTACATGTATGTGGCAGGTACATAATATTAGAAAATTTGACATATATACAGTAGTACATGCAATTTCCAGGCTTTGCTTTTTCGCTCTCCTGAAGAAGACACTTGAACGCCACTAATACGTAATGATGCAAAAAAACGTCTCACCTGGTTTGTGGCATCCGAAAAATGCTATTTTTGTCTTTGAAGTATACGTGCAGCTTCGGTGCCACTCAATTTTGTAAGCACACCTAGATACTTTGGTCATACTGGCAGAGCTGGGATATTTGAGTCAAGATCCAACCATTGTGCTACAGTTCTAGCATTGACAACTACGTCGGATACTAGTAGAATTCCATGAACATCATGAACATGATAAATATATCCATGATTTTTCAATTGCCACTCTTAGCTTGACCTTGACGAAGCCTGCATATTGTTCAGGAATATCTCCGGGTTCATTGGGTTTATCATTTTCTAAAATATGTTCATTGGTTGCTGTTCTTGTTTATCACTGGGTTCTACAGAGATTCTGACGTTGCATATTTCTATTCAGTGTTTTTGTCTGTGTGTGTGTGTGTGTATTCATCAGTCTGTGATAATACATTTTACTAGTCAATGAAAATTAATATATACATGTATATATGTATTTCGGCATTCATTTGTGTCTATGTCACAAACATACTTTGTATTTGGTTGATTCGGTTTGATCTATTTATTTTCCACATTTAAAACTACATAGTGACAATGCTCGCAAGTACAAACGCAACAAGATAAAGCAATATCATTGCATAGAATTGTGCCGAAGACGGTAAGTGAAAAAATGCAGTGAAAGACTATGATTGTGTGATTCACAATTCATTAGTCCTTTAGAACGAAGACGACCCCGACTATCAATTTAATAAAAACATCAATTAAGTTCTTCGGGGAGACGTCACAAAATAAAACAATGCCTTATTATTGGCAGTGCTCTTTAGAAAAAAAATGTTTATTTTGGAGTATTAGACCTGTAGACCACGTGGCCCAGGCTAATATATTAGCGGCTTGGATCCGGCTTAAACATTTCAATATTTGGATTGGGTGTGCTGCCTTTATACATTTGGTAAAGAGAGAGAGAAATAGAAAGGGGGGGGGTGTAAAGAAGCTTGCAAGTTGAATGTCTTGCGTGAATGGGGAGGGGTCCACATTTGTAAACTAAAAAAACCTTGCCAAGCGGCGGCTCGGCGCGGTTATCGCCCCCCCCCCCACGTGATAGCATATTTACCCGAAATTGGACAAGATTCAGGAGCAAATTAGCCCTCCATGTAAACCAAACTTAGTCAATGTTAGCCAGTACATTGCTTTAATTTATTTGATTCAATTTGAGTACTACATTGTCTTAAAGGGGAATCCAACCCAAATAAAAACTTGTTTTTATAAGAAAGAGATAAATAAGACAAGTTGATAGGTGAAAGTTTGAACAATATTGGACAAACAACAAGAAAGTTATGAATTTGTAAAAGTTGTAAATATTGTTAATCACTATACCCATGGAGACTTCAAATTGGCCGCATATGGGATGTCATAGTGATGTAAGGCAAGGACTACTCTTCTATGTACTCCAATATATATTATGGCTAAAATGTCATTTTTCCCAAAAGTTTTATTTCAAATTATATTTTTCTTTCATGAGGACATAAAACAATATACTACCTGGGTTATATTTAGATTACTGCCCCAGGGGAATGGGTACTTAGGAGAAAACCACAAATCCCTGATAATAAAGTACATGGCCTATGGGAAAGTTGTCCTTGCCCATTGTCATAATTTACTTACCCAGTTGCCAATTTGAAATCTACATACTATTAGTGATCTCAATTTTAAAGCAGCTATAACTTTCTTAATGCTTGTCCGATTTCTTTCAAACTTTCATTTATGTTTGTCCTTCCGAACACAACATTTAATGGCCAAGGCTGGATTCCCCTTTAATACAGACCCCACCATGGACGAATGATAAAAACACCCCAAGGTGATTATTGCCCCACCAACGTTTAAAGGTATACCAAATTAAAATTAAAATGAATAACGAATTTGACGGAGGAGAGAAAAAGTGGGAAGATGAGATATAGTATTTATTACTTTATTTTTCCCGTAAGCCAATAGATAACCTTCGTATGCGTTGACTTGGGAACAGGGGAGCCCACCAATATAAAAAACAACAACAAACAAACAAAGACAGCAGCAGCCTTGTGCTTTGGTGGTGAAAGGACAGGAGACTGAACATTCTAAAATTTACAGAAAAGGACGACATGGGTAAAAGTAATTATTGCAGTAACATATGTGTTGATTGAAACGTCTCACCTGGTTTGTGGTATCCGAGGAATGCTATATAATTGGTTGTCAATGAAGCATACGTGCAGATGCCATATTTCGTAAGCGCAATTAGTCGCTTTGGTCATACTGAACGCGCTGGCATATTGAAAAAGGGCTTCATCAACAGTGATTTCCAAACGACATTTACGATGAAAGTTCAAAAGATGCTCGGCTAAAAAGCAAACAGGTTTTCAGTTTTAACTCTCACTTTCAGCTTTATTTTCAAAATCCATGAAAATTGAAAATTGATAACGAAAAACTTTACTGTCAGGTTAGAAAACTCATGAAATTTGAAGACACCTGGAATTCAAGTAGACCTACCATATTCTATGATCACATCCACATGAAAGAAATTAGGTTGCTTTTTAACATACATTTCTAAGGACCCACTGGGCAAATTGTAACCAATTACCAATTTTACCGGATATTACCGGTAATATCACCCGGAAATTTGAGTAACTCAAAATGTTACCGTTATTACCACTCTATTACCAAAATTATAATTCCTGTTGCTACTTGTTATTGTTATTACCCTGATGAAACCGACAGTTACTTAGTTACAACAGAGTAATGATGGGTAATAAGGGTAATGTTGAATGACTTTGATTGGTTATAACATTGCAAACTTTAGTGATAACAACAATCTTACAGCAATCCCAGCGATATTTTCAAAGTCCAAAAAATTACTGTTATCATCCCGATGGAACCCATATCTTACCGAGTTACAACTGGGTGATGATGGGTAATATGGTAATGATGAATGGCTTGATTTGTTGTAACCTTGTAAACTTGTTGACAAGAAAAAAAGAAAAGAAAACTAGACTTCGTTGATTGGATAGTCATCTATTTGGGGTAGATTTACATAATCGGCTCAAATATCCCAAATTGTTATATGGCAGTTATTATTAAATTCCATTCATGTGAAGTTCATATTATTTTAATAGTGCAAACGTCTCACTTGGTTTATGGCATTTGATGCAAATGTTGGAATCTGTTTGACAGTGAAGTGAACGTGCAGCTTTGAGTTGTCCGCAATCCTGTAAGCGCAAGTGGTCACTTTGGTCAGACTGTTTGAGCTGGGATGTACCTATGTATTAATGATTTGCTTCACAGTTTTATATTTACAAGAAATTTAGAAACATATATGTGAAGTTAATGTGATGTCTTCGAAGGGCTGCAGATGTTACTGTTATATTTTCCCTCAAAACGAATTCTCCCCGTTCCAATTTTTAGCAAAATAGTCATTGGCGTAAGATCCAATGTGCATGCACGCTCCTCAATGTGGAACAGCCTCGGTGAATACACCAACAATTGTAACTCTGTTGAGTCCACAAAAAGTCCAACAAAGTTCTTAAAACCGTACTATCGACGTATTCATTATTCATGCGTCTTGTGCAATGTAGTGTATTCGACACGTATACAGTCGAATTACCTTTATAATCATCAGTCAAGGGAGTTGGTATATAATGTTGTGTCCATCATGCTTGCTAGGGTATCGCCAATGCATTAAATACATTACTTTTCCAATATTTTTTTAATTTCCAGATTGATTGATACAAATATATAATCATACTGTATAATAATTGCATGTTCCTATTTTTGAGCAGAGAGAATAAGATTTACATGAAATTAGTCATCAAATTTAGTCTCTTTTAGGGGTGGGGTTATTAGTTTTATGACTGTTATATTCAGGTTGTGAGCCGTCCATGCTCGAGCCTAGGGTACACAGCAAAAACTGTGGTGTTATCCTGTGTTCATAGAGGACCACACACGTTAATTTACTCCGGTGACAGTGTTATTACTACACATTTGGTTGTTACATTTACGCTATTTGGTGCTATGTTCAATCTCTAGGGTGTAATTTTAACACCTCATGGTGTAGTCCTCTATATACAACTGATGTCAGTTTTAACACCACAGTTTTACAGGGAACCTTGTCAAAAGTCAGAACCGCGTCTTTCGCGCGGGAATACCACAAGCAGCCGCTCATTACAAGTTCTCACACTTAATCAACGACAAATCATGGTAAAAATAATTTGACAAAATGAAAACACCCTTGGTGTTCAAAACAAAAACAAAGATGTTGGTATAATCTTTAACGTCTCACCTGATTTGTGGCATGCGATGAAAGCTTGATATCTTTGTGACACTGAACGATACGTGCAGTTTTGCTTGGCTATATTGTATTAAACCATGTAAACGCAATTGAACACTTCGGTCACACTGATCTTGGTGTCAATCCTTATAATACAGCAGGGTTGTATCATCCCCTCAAAATAGATTCTCTGCGATTTTTCTTGTTTGACTGCGCTTTCGCTGACTTTTTATTTGTATGTCTCGCGAAAATTTTGAGTTCAACTTTGCGACCCCCGTGTACGAGGTTTCGACATCAAGCAACCTTTCGCAAGTGCACAAACCCCAAATTGCCAAAGAGCACGAATTCGTGTTTAACTCCAATGCAATTTAGCGTTTCAAACAATAACTCATTATTTCACCTTTGACTGATTTAACTCTATAAATTTAATTTTGATTACGATCAGAATAAATAACCCCACAATTCCCATAAAAAAATCGAAACACATAGAAAGACATGAGAAATAAAAAAAAACAATTAAATACATCAGAAAATAATCATCAAATATATTTTTTTAAGTACATTAAATCACAATCTGATAGAGTCAGTAAATAGTAATTAAAAAAGGGGCCTTATTCAGTTAGATAGAGAAAACTTTCACGCATAAATTCTCAAAATTAATTAACAATGACAAGTTTCTAGGTATTAGATTTTACAGTTTTGTAAGTTATGCCATGGGTAGCGCGAGTGCCAATTTTCGTCACTATCCTATGCCGAGATCATTAGGGGTGGGGCAGAATCAGCCCACATCCTGTCTTCTAAGGCGTCGGAATAGCTCAGTGTTTAGAGGGTCAAGACTACGATTATTTTGGGGGGTGAAATTTGATCATGAGAGCTTATCAAAGATGAATTGAAAATGCTTCCAAAAACAAAGTAGGATGGGTAAATATTGTGAAATTCAATACATTACCCTGCCATTGCTTGGCCGTTTTCAATATCAATACGTTTACTTATACCAAGCTTACTATCAATTCGAATGAAATCATTTGTCACTGGTCCCTGAATAGAAACTATACAACGTGTGTAAACGACGGGTTATTTTTAAGACTCATATTTGGTGCTGCAACTTTCCAAGAATGGATGTCGAGTTTTTCTCTCTTTTCACCCATTCTTTTGTGTCGCTCTTCACCTTTATCGATTTTTCCTGTGCGGAGTCTATTATTATATAATAGAGAGAGAGAAAAAAAAAAACACACAAAAAACAACAAATAATCACTCCTCCCCCGAAAAAAAAAAAAAAAAAACCGCCCCAAAAATGCATGAGATTGGGTTACACACACTATATGTGATTGTACAAAACAGACTTCGCTTCCTCCCTTCTAGAGTTGCAATATACATGATAAGAAGACAAAGATGGTACTTGAATAGTATTTAGTTGGGGTTTCTCGAAGACTTGCCAGTAGGGATAGTCAAGCCCGAACCCAGAAAGGCAACACATTCGTCATGCACGTAGCAGTGGCAGACAGGCAATGTGTATTCGAATGGACTTTAGATTTAGATACGTAGAGCAATGTAGGATGCTCTCTTCTTATACCAAAAGTAATTTTGTGATCGGATGTCAATTTTTTTTTTGTGTGTGTGTTAACTTATCCGTACAGACATTCGCAGTCGCCTGAATAACTGGCCTGTTTCCATTGTAAAACGGTTAATGCTTTAGTGCTCAGAGCTAAATACCTACGTTTTATTCCGAACAGATATATTTCTTAAACGTTGACAACTTCTTTTAATGGTAAGGCAGCTGCAGGGAACTTTGATATTTTTTAAGCTGCTCAACTAATATCTTCTAACTCGATTTTCACACATATAAATTGATGTCGGTTTACTAAGTACTGAACATTTTATTTTAAGTGTGTCGAGCAATGCAAATATTTATTTCATTGTTAAACGTCTCACCTGGTTTGTGGCATCCGACGACTGCTTAGTATATAATTTGTGATTGTAGAATACGAGCAGATATTGGAGTTTCAGCAATTATTTAAGCGCAACGCTCCACTATGGTCATAGTGAACGTGCTGCTAATTTGAGACGTGAAATGTTACAGTAACTCGACTTTATATGTTGGCTTGGGTTAGCAATGCATTGCAATTAATTCAGTCTAAATGAAATAGTACAGTTTGCCCCAACTGCCATTTGCAAGATTGACTTGATTTGAACATTGTCTTACTAAATGTTATCATCGACATTGTAATATCATTTGCTAGTAGAAAATATAATGACCTACCCTTTTTTTTAATTTTGTATTGCTTTTATCTCGAAATCCTCACTGAATGGCCCTATGTCATCTACAAATTTAGATTTCCTTAATAACATACTCAACACAGTTTGTATTATTGTATAAAATAATTAAATGTTTGTCATATTAACCACACGAACGGAACATATTTTATCGATGAAGATATCGCCCACGCAATCGGAGTAACCTGTTAGAGGATACCAAAAGTTAAGCTTTAATTGGGTAAATTAAAGCATATTAAAACGTCATTTAGTTTTTAAAGGCTATAAAGCCCCCTCACACCTGACCGAATGTAGGATGACGAAGGGTGACGAATGGGAAAAATGCACGAAAGGCACGTGAATTCAACGAATTCAAATAAAACTTCCGTCAAATCATGCGATCAGTAACAATTGTCAAATTTTATCAACGAACGGCAAGCGAAGGATAAATATGACATGCGAAGGATATCGATTTTTTGGTTCACCTCTTTGAGTAAATTGCAGCCGAAGGCGAGCGAAGGATTGATAAACCCAATAAGAAGAACGAACAGTAAGCAATGGTTTGATATGGCGTGCGATTAGAAACAAATACGAGGGGATAGATCGTGCGTTCTTGTGCGTTTATATGCGCTCATCGGGGTGTAACTAATGTTTTTGTCATCGTGTTGGTTCGTTAAGGGTTCTTTAGATATCGGTCCACTTTCGCAAAAGCGCGATGAGGAACTATGCGCGACAATAACACACGAACGATAAACGAACGATTACCGCAGACTAGATAAGAGATGCGAATTCAAACAGATGACCAACGATTTTTCAATTCGTCGGGAAATTTTAAACATGATCAAAATTTCCGCGCGAATTTGAATAATCACAGCTGTTAGTTCAAAAGTTGTACGAACCCAAACACGGAGGGTAAACATGATTTACTATTAGTTACCATTGAAAACGATTAAAAAAAAAGTGCCTTTCGCCAGCCATCGCAAAGCATATTTCAGGCAATTCGGTTAGGTGTGAGGGGGCCTTCAGCCAGATAACTGCCAGAAATCGAAACATGCGACGTTTAAACTGCCACTCCCCCTTGTACATGTCTACTTGCTGACTCGTGTGTATTTGCGATGTGTGGACACGTTTTCTTACTTTTTTATGAAAATTTGTATGGTTTTGATTATAGTTCCTGAATATACACTAAAATCTACTTCAGTCTCAAAACGTCGAAAGTTGCAATTTCTGCTCTTTACTGCATGTAAATGATCGAAAGTTACTTCAGTATTAAACTATGTCCTCGCAGAATAAGCATTACAAGTATAATTATACTTCAAACCGGAATTTTGAAATAAATTGCCCCCACAAAAAAAATATTAAAATGGCCGATGAGTAGATCTACTTATTGGAATAAATGCGTTAAATATTAAAATTTGTATTGAGATGACAACCTTTTCATTAGTTGTAACAACACTCATTGCCGTACTACTCACCTTTTTCACAGGGCTGCGATATATTTTATGTTGTACCCGATTGCCAAATGGAAATGGCAATTTGCAGGTGCGGTATTATCTTGCTATGTTAGTAGCTAAGTCCTCTTTCATGAAAGTAATTGAACTTTAATTTATTTAATTTATTTGTTTTTGGGGGCCAACTAAATGAATTCCTTCACTTAAATAACTTATGCTAGAAATTAGAGGCTCGGAAATTGATTTTTTTTTACAATGTTCAGTTGCTTGGTCTTGCTTGGTCAGACCAAGCAAGAGAACCCACACATCACCCACCTGGTTAAGCACTTACAGTGAAACTTGACGATACCTGAAGAGGGCCCTACTAAATGGCCGAAAGCTTGTACTAATAAAAGTTGAAAAATCCAGGCTACGTCTCTTGCTTCAATGCTTTTTGAGCTTCTTCGCCAATATATTACTCACTGAAGCACCCACGCAATGTTTAGGTCCTTGCTCATCACAATTATATTTATATATATATATATATATATATATATATATATATATATATATATATATATATATATATATATATATATATATATATATATATATATATATAGACAGTGCGTCCCAGAAAAAAAAAACAGGGATTCCCACATCCTTTTTTTCAGACGCAAATTGATTATGAGGTTTCATTTACATTATTACACCCTTTAGTTATTTCTCTACATTTTGATACCGAATATGTGACGAATACGTCACCCATCAATGAGCAAGACCAATTCGAAATTTTAATGTCAAAATCAGGTTGCGCAAAAAACAACATAATGGCCAAGGTTGGTTCGTGAAACGACAACCGAGCTTATTCGACGATTCGCTCAATATCATTTCTTTTGTATGCTTTGTTGAGGATCTGTCACTTATCCCTGAAATGAGAGTCGATTCATATTGATACGTGAGTTGCTGTCTCAATATTCATTATTTGTAATATGCCATGCGTGGATGTTCTGCTAAGGTGTTCATCTCAGATTAAAGATGAAATTCAACTCTTACCATAAGTATCAAATTCATAGTAAAAACATGTTTAAGAATGGGGTAATCTATCTTTGCAAACGGGTTTCCTTTTTTTGCGGGACGCACAGTGACTGTTTAGCATCCTTCATTCGCTCTTATATTTTAGGTCGTTTATACGTTAAAACGTCTCACCTAGTTTGTGGCATCCGATGCAATACCTATGTATTAATATCAAATCAGGACATCAAATTAATTCCAAAACTCATAAGCGCAGTTCCGCACTTTGGTCATACTGGCTGAGCTGCCTTAAACGAAAATTTCCTCTTGTTATATTCCCAAATTGTCCGTGGATATGTGGAAGCGGTCAACATTTCTTCTATTCGTTTATGGTTAAAGACAGGCAGCTACAGTATTTTATCATATGAGCAATGTGTCATTTTTCACTTTGTGTTTACCTCGTTTTTATTAAAAAAGTTCGTTTCAGTGATGGGACTTTTAAAGCAGTTTGTATTGTGAACTTAATTGTTTGGAGAACAATGATGCAATTGGACTGATAATCAGTCAGACGAATAACCGAGGCTTATTTCACTTGGTGATCTGAAAGAAAGCTATACATTCTAATATCGAATGATATGCCTAATTGGCAACCGAAACATATTTTAAAAAACAAAACTTTTAGAACACCATTAAGTCGTGGGCATTTTCGGTTGTCGAAACAGACATTTTCTTTTTCAAATTCGAATCAACTACAATTCATCATTTCAATCTGATTCTTGTGAGACATACTATGCACATAATTTTCAGAGCCAGCTAATTTTACGTGCCAAATTTTATTGTTAAAGAGTTGAAGTTGGTATCATATGCTTTGATCTGTCTCCTGCTACCCTCCAACAAACACTACAATGTCAGCGTAAGAGTACTTGTCATTCATATAAAGAGGAGTAATACAAAACTACACTCTTCAATGTCCTGGGATGACTATTGCCAAAGATTCAAGTACTTCCGGTCATTTCTTTGGCGGGAAATTCTTATAATGCCTATTGAACATTTTGTAACGTCGAATTTGATTTCTTGACTTTGTTTAATGTCAATTTAGCAATTGTGTGCGTCGCCAAAATAGTTGGTGTTCTATAAAGATAATGATAAAAGAAACCCGCGTAACAAAACGCTTAGCGTAATGTAACTGATTGTGTAAAATAAAATACACGCAGTAGGAGGATCATTAGTTAATTAGAATGGAACTTAAGTGAGATAATAAATACAGTGTAACAAAAATATACTGAAACTTTCTTTTCTTCAAATTTTGCAGAAAATAACTTCCTCCCTATTTTGTTGATGGCGTTATATATCGTTACATGGGGGGGGGGGGGGGGGGGTTGGGGGTGTTTGCATACCATAATTTGGTTTACATTTGTAACAAGTTAATGATTAGAGTCGTTATTCATTTTCGTTTTTGTTTATCTAACGTGTTTCTACTTACTACTATTTCCTTATTCATATTACCACGTTTTTAAAACAAAGAATAAAAAGCCCGGATGAAGTGCTTACGAAATAAGTAGTTGTTATCATCAACATATTCTCCCTTTTTACACTTATACGTGATTACTAAGTTCAGATGTTATTTCCTTATTCTTATTACGATGTACTATTGTGAGTATTCGCCTGTGTTTTCAGGCGAAATGTACGAGAGTTCAGTCGCATTAATATTTGGAATATGGTCGTTAGCTGTTGCCCAAACGAAGAATATCTAGTAGACTATTTTTGGATACCGAATGCCATTTTTTCGGAGGGAAAATATTTCATGTGACATTCACTATCATCAACAACTATTCAAATTATATCAATTAGTTTTATCTCATTTCTCACAAATTTGCACTCCTAGTCACACGTCTCATTCCCATATACTCAAAGTCGATGTGTCTTATTTCCCTTGTTTTTACGTCCACATATTTTCTATCCAGAATGATTCCTCTGATAACTGATAACATGGTTATTAACATTCTTCTTGTAATATTTTTACAATGCTTGTGTAAAGGATTCAAAAGTTGAGTAACCTATCACCTGGACTGAGGCATCTGATTCGTAATATATTTATATATATATTTATATATATATTATATAACAGTTGCTTAGGTAAATCAAACTGCCAAACGTTTGCTGTGAACAATGATTTATGTATGCGAGCTGCTATGCCTATGCTCATCCCACGAGTTGATATCTACGAATACAAGCTGACGAAAAATGCTCTTCGGCTTCAGGTAACCAGACCAGTCGGACCAAAAAATCAGGAACAGTCTACTCCATTAGCGTCGTACAGATTCACCTTAATCATGTTTATAAAGCTATCTCTCTCATTAACTCGTTATAAATCTATATATATTTTATGTTAAACATGTTATCTTAAATGGAAAATGAACAGCCTAGTATCCTTTACAGCCCCACCTCAATATTTGGAGGCTGAAACTTTTATTTGGATGTATGATGTGTTTGGGGGTTTCGAAAAAAAAAATAATAAAATGGGAATATATACAACTAACGAAGGGACAATTAAGACATTATTAAATAAAAGCTCAAGTTTAATCAAATTTTACACATACCTCATTTAAGGATGAATTTTGAGTTCTAATGAATTTAAACCTATTAAATCTCCTTATCTTGTCCGATTGTAACTGTGTCAAAGGTTTATCACATTGTCTAATCAATTTCTAATGATTTGATGATCATCTGACCATCAAATCATTAAACTTTGACTAAGAATCATAGTAAAAGTCTACGTTAAAGTTTTGATTAAATTAAGCTGGCGTATTCATATAGGTTTCACAAGTTAAGCTTTCTGAATCCTCACTGACTAAAAATTCATAGTGCTTCAAATATGGAAGCAATCGAGTACAATTTGGTTGATCGAAAATGCTGAAATTGACGAACACAACGCCTCATATTGAATCATGAGTGGCATGTAGTAGTAAATGCAAAGTAATAAAAGCTAGTAATACAAATCGTTTCGATAATTGGTACATCATTCTGAGCTCCCCAAATTATTCATGTATGAATAATGTATCAAATAAATCTTTTTTGTATTGGGAACTTCACTGTATGATAAACTATGATCTCATGTGGCGCCAATTCTTAATTGAGGATGGATTAGAGCGGCAGAGAGATTAACGTTCACGACATATTGAATGTATGAACAAGACAATCATATCGTAGTATATACAATTGACGTAATTAATAGTTGTTGTTGATTAGAACTGATGGATTATCTTCCGTCAAAATCCACAAAACATCTCACCTGGTTTATGACATCCGAGGAATGCATGGTAACGGTATGACGATGAGTAATACGTGTATATTCAATGATTTGCAAATTATTTAGTACAGTTATACACATACGTCATACCGGTCGTGCTGATATACACTTGATTATCAATTGCTCCATGAAACCAAGCTGAATTTTGATATTTCTCAGGATTCATCCAAATGAGAAGCCCATATGGACGGAGCCCACAAATAATAGTACAGTTTACATCTCCCTGCATTTACTGTCAAATACAGACTCCTTGTTTTGAGGCTATCAACATTTAATATTGAGGACAGTTTCGGGGATTGTCATGATGACAACAGACCTACCAGAAACTTGGGGTAAGTATGCTACGTACACACGATCTTTGTGGATACAAACATATTTGCCAACACATGGACCTCATCGGTAAGGGAACCAAATCAGGGATTATATGGGGAAAGATGGATATCAAATCGAAACTGTCGCATGCCTGAAGATGTAAGTGAAGATATAAGACTAAATGATTCTGCTCCTATTCTCGATTTAGAATTTGATCAACAATATGTAAATGATTGCAAATACTATTCCGACGATGACTTCAAGGAATCTGTTGATCCTAATTTGGTACAGTTCAGTGCTATCCACTTTAACTCGAGGAACAAATTCGATCAAATTTCTGCGTACTTGAGCAGTCTTTCTTTCAATTTTACTGTGATAGGTATAACTGAGACTTGGTTAAACACAGAAAACGAAAATCGGTTCATATTGGATGGTTATAACTTTGTCAATAATAATAGAAAAGACGGTAGAGGAGGAGGCGTTGGAGTATATTTAGATGAACGACTACTCTATCAATTACGCAATGATCTAAATCCGACATCTTCTTCGTGTGAATCTATTTTCATTGAAATCAATATACCTAGGGTTAAAAGTATTATAGTTGGAATAATCTATAGGCCCCCGAAATCTAATCATCGTCAATACGCTGAATATTTTTCCGATTTATTGCAAAAACTTTCAAAAGAAAACAAACAAATATATCTACTTGGAGATTATAATATTAATTTATTGAATATGACTTCAAATAACACTATTAATTTAATGAATACAATTGCACAATATTGCTTTTATATCAAAATTAACTTGCCAACTCGTGTAACTAATACATCTCAATCTATTATTGACAATATATTAACATATGAAAGTGATATTATCTCGGGTGTGCTTTATTCTCCAAAAACTGATCACATGCCAATTTTTTGTTAGAAGAAAGCAATTCTTAAGAATCATTCATCCCAATATTACATTTCCAGGAAAATCAATGAATCAATGATCAATAGTTTTTTGTTAACTGTATAATGTTGACTGGAGTGAAGTACTAGCATGTATCGATGCTGACAAATCTCATAATTTATTCATGAAAATTTTCATCAAACTTTATGATAACAATTTTCCTCTTCAACAACAAAAAAGGAGAAGAAGAAATAGAAAACTGTGGGTTACCAACAAAATTTTAAGATTAATTAAAAAAAAAGAATAAATGTTTCAAAATATTTTGCCAAATTAGACTTGCCAGTAACGAGAAAAAAAAAATATCAGAAATAAACTTATTAATATCATTCGTATATCTCGTCAAGAATAAAAAAAAAATATTATACATGTATATGAATCAGAGTAGTATAAAAAAGACATGGAAAACTATTAATGAGTAATTAGGTATCCCCAAAGTGTTTAAATGTAATCAAAACATATATTCTCAACCAACTGAAATATATGATGCATTCAATGAGTATTTTGTAAATATTGGAAATAATATTAGTGATATGGTCCCACAATCTATTCATTCTTCTCATTTTTATTGTCGAACAAATGTGGTTGGTTCCTTCTTTTTATCACCTGTACATATAAATGAATAGATTAATATTTGTAAATGCCTTGAAAGTAATGCAAGTTGTGGAATTGATAACGTCAATTTTAATGTTGTTAAGCGTGTCATTTATGCCATTGCCTTGCCTTTAACTCATGTATTTAATCTGTATTTTGCAACTGGAAGAGTACCTTCAAAACTCAAAGAATCTAAAGTAATATCCGTTTTTAAGAAATATGACCCCGATAAATTTGTAAATTATAGACCAATATCCCTCTTACCATGTTTCTCTAAATTGCTTGAACGACTAGTATATAATCGATTACATAAGTTTTTAAACAGTAATGATATCTTAAGTGATTCTCAATACGGATTTCGACCCACTTATTCATGTGAGCATGTTCTTTTAAAAGTAAAAAAAAAATAATGGATTCATTTATTGCTGACGAACACATAATTTGAGTTTTCTTAGATCTATCTAAAGCTTTCGATTCTATGGACCATTCATTACTTTTATTTAAACTTAATCAATATGGAATTCGAGGGATCGCGTTAGACTGGTTTAGGGATTATCTTTTGAATAGGGTTCAACATACATTTGTCCACGGTGTCTTATCTTCTTCATTAAACGTTTCCGTTGGGGTACCGCAAAGATCAATTCCAGGCCCCTTGTTATTTATTTTGTATATAAACGACCTTTGTAAATCATCTAATTTGTTAACCTTTTATCAATTTGCTGATGATACAAGTATTTTTTTATTCTTCTAAAGATTTAAATAATACCATCCACATCCTGAACAATGAACTCCAAAATGTTTCCGACTGGTTAAAAGTAAATAAGTTGTCCCTGAATATAAATAAAACTAGATGCATCTATTTTCAAAAAAAAATAAATCTTTAACACGAACCCATACTGACAAATCTAATAATTATAATCCAATTGACAACGATCATATTCACATTTATATCGACAATAAACGTATCGAATTAAGTAATTCCATTTACTTTTTAGGTGTCACATTGGATAATCTTTTGAATTTTAAGTACCATATGATAAATGTATTACATATGATAAGTAGGAATACTGGTTTAATTTACAAACTTAAGCATAGTTTGCTTCATGAAAATCTGATAACTCTATACCATTCCATAATTTTCCCTTATTTAAAATATTGCAATATTGTATGGTCTACCAATATAGCCTCATATTAATAGGACTCAATATTCAAATTTCAAAAGAAATGTTTCAAAATAATTACTAATTCCCATTACCTAGCACCATCCGCACCTTTATTTAAGAAATTGTCTTTACTTAATATATATGATATTAATAAGCAAGAACTCTCATTATTTATGTATAAGTACAAGAAGAGGTTGTTACCCACTCCTTTTTCAGATCTTTTTCAATATAATAATCAAGTTCATAACCATAATACCCGTTCTTCCAATAAATTTCATCTATGGTCTATCAAGTCTTGTCACGAAGCTAAATCATTGAGTTATGTAGGTCCCAAACATTGGAATGAGATTCCCCAAATAATAACTAATTCACAATTTATATCTTCCTTTAAAAAACAGTACACAAAAATTATAGTAAATGATTATTAATTTTCGCGGTTGATATCAATACATTACTTGTACCCTATCTGCCCCCCCCCTTCGATTCGTGTCTTTTTGTATTCTTTGTTTTATTTCTCTCCTTTTACCTACATTCTATTTACTATAATGATATCATATTCTGGTTTTTTTTTATTAATATTGTTGTCTTTTTACTATGTTTTGGCGATCCAGCCTTACAGGTTTCTAATAACCTTCATGGAAAGCCACGCAATTTATTGTATTATCTAATCACATTATTTGATGTTTCTTTGTATTTTTTATCCTATTTTGCGAAATAAAGATTGAATTGAATGCCTGTGGACGTGATGGATAGGGCAATGTTTTTTAGGGAAACTGGGAAAGAATGAGTGCTGTCTACGACTTAACCCAGTAGAGACTAGTAATCTAAGGATTTGCATGGATGTTTCGAAATAAACATTACCCACCATCTTTTTCATCTTGATTGCTGTTATGTAACACAAGATTACTTACAACTTTGTGATAATGATTCATATTGCTTATTAAATTGTAAACTCTATGATCCACATTTGGTTCAGGTGATGTGCAACGGTAGACAACAGAAACACTCAAAGGAAGATTATCCACACAATGAGCATGATGAATCATCGTGGATATTCTTGCATCAATACATAAGCTTTACAACATGCCATGCTTTAGAAAAGCACTCTGTTATTAAGTACCACCGTTCAAGAAAATACAGGTTTTGCTACCAAAAAGAAGAAGTAGAGTTCCCACAGAATTTGAAAATAAAATTCCATAATTATCATTTCCATGACTTTTCCATGACTACATTGCTGCTTTCTATGACTTCCCGTGACGTCCCGGGAGTTATGTAGAATTTGGAATGTCACAAAACTGGGAAAAATTGAAATTATGGACACCAATTATAATAACAGAGTATGATCACAGAGTAAGAGAGTTGCGAGACATGATAAACTGAGAAGCTACCATAGCGAAGAGGTAGATGCAATTCCATGATTTTCCATGACTTTTCACAAATTTTCAAAATTCCCTGACTTTCCTTGACCATGAATTTTTCCAGGATTTTTCATGACTGTGGGAACCCTGAGAAGAATCTACTAATGGCGTATTTGCATGATATGCTCACGCTTCTGATTTCATGTTACTGGGTTCTAGGACCCAGTTATTTAAGTGTAATGGATGCTTTATAAAGGTAGGGTGTTCTGTATTTAAAGTAACCAAGAAGTGTAGCCATCTTGGAGCTCATTTTTATTATGATGTATCTATGTCAAATTAAGTGTCTAATTTGTTTCATTCTATTCAGTATCAGCTTTGGAACTCATGGTTTATGTAGGAAATATCTCTCAGGTCTAGTACAAGGAAGGTAGTACACATAATCATTGCATTCCGTTTGGATTTGAGTAATGCTCTACATTTCAAAATCATAGTCGACAGGAGCAGCAACTGAATGTACTGGGTGCCATCCATACATATCCTGCCCCCAAATAAACTGGGGCGGCGAATATACAATTCACCCATATTGCGATAAAAGAGAACATAATACATAAACAAATAAATAAATAAAACTTTAGCAAGACATCGCGCTGTAGCTGTATAATATCCCCCGTGACATTTCGCTTTGGTTACAGGTGGCACGCATTTCTCTTAATTACTAGAAGTCAAGTTTTATATATTGAAATGGCGTTCTTCTGGTCAAAATAGTCAGACTATTCAAACAAATTTCACATGATATATGTACTCTTAAAATCATCATTGACTTGTGATCCGCCGACACGTCTCACCTGGTTTGTTGCATCCGATGAATGCTTGCAACGTGGTTGACCATGAATCATACGTGCATTTTTAGTGGTCCGCAATGTTATAAGCGCAATTGTGCACCCAGGTCATAGTGAATGTGCTGCCATATCTGTAGACGTCCCACCAATTAAGGTTCGTGAATCAAAATATAGGCCATTTTCGAAAAGTCATACAGATTCAATGAGGAAAGTCATAAAGAATGATACAGATTATGGCCAATAGAACAGGAAGCTCCAACTGAATGGCTGCCAAAATAAAGTTTTTGTTTAGTCTCATTCTCAACAAAATATACCTTACATTTTTTCGGAACTCTCTGCATTTAATCTCGGTGAGATTGTTTCCGCTTGTCCTTCAATTCAACATAAACATGTGGAATCCATAAATGACAATTTCTTAAAGGCTATGAAAAGGGGTTAAAGATTTGTCAAAGCCCGCTGCCTTCTTTCATCTCATTTTGTATCATTTATATTTGTAGACGAGTATTACCGTACCTTTATCCTGCACTGATATGTCTTGCTGGTGTTCAAGCTCTAGGAGAGAAAGTGCATATATCTATGTAATCTCGGGTTTGACCTAGAAACGCCTTATTACAAAACACGTCTAAACTGCTTTGTTATATCCGAGGAAAACTTGCATATTGTTTGACCGTGAACCATAGGCCCAATTGTGCACGTCGGTCATACCGAAAGTTCTGCCATGTACAAAGACCTCCCATAATTAAGGGTTTCGAATCAAACATATCATGCTTTACGGCTTTCATGCAAGAAGCCAGAAGGCTTGAGACCAATGGACGAATAGAACAGGAAGCTCCAAATGCCTCCAGCGAGCTCCAATGCCATCTATACTCTCCTTGTATTTATACATTATTTGGTATATGGCCGGTTATGGCATTTTATCTGTCAACCGTCAGGCAATTTGTAAGGCTGCATTCTCCTACAAAGTTCACTGCTTTGCGCTAACAATGGAACTACACCTTCAGTATCAGTGTTGTATCCGAGGCCGGCTTGTCCGAGGCCAAGGCCAGATCACCGAAGGACAAGAGCGGGACCAGGTCAAGGCCGGATCACCCAATGACAAGGACAAAGCAATTGCTGATTGCCTTAGGAAAAAAAAACAAGGCCAAGGACGACCAATCTATGACAAGGACGAGGCCAGGGCCGGAATCCACAAACGCACAGAGCGAGTTAAGTTGTTGTTATATTATGTGTAGGATGTTTGCCAAAGCAGTTCCTTTTGGAAGCACTAAAATCTTATTTATATATTATTGATTGATAAATAAATAGTTTATTTAATTATTCGAGCCTAATTAGACTTGCAAAGTACAAATATTCAGTAATATGTGTTTTACATCATTTACATCATTTGAATATGCCCTTAATTACTTTACAGTCTGTTTATGTAAGTTATTTGCAATTAGCTTCATTTCCGTTATGTAGTGGCAGGGGGGAGGTGGGGCACTTTCTTCCCCAAAAAATTTCAAACGGAAAAATTGTTCCTATTTTAGAAAGAACATGTGCCCTTTGTGAGCTTGCAATTTTATCTAATCTGCACATTTTCGTCCCTGCAGTTGATTTTTTTAATATTGTGAAAAACCTATTAGTATATAACAATAAAGAGGGAACACAATTTGGAGAATTTTATAGTAATATTTAACGAACAGCATATGCCCAAAAGGGCATACCTCCTCTTACCAGGTAGTGCCGTCGTGGAGGCAAAAAAAGGCGCCTCTCCATTTTTTTCCATTACACGACCTTATGTTCATGTTGTTTTAATGCGATAAAAAGTGCAAATTTAATTTTCGTGAGGGAATTTCCCGGCGACCACTTTTTCTTCTCAAACAAACTCATTTCAAGGAGAAAATTATATTTTTACATTATCATACACGCTAAAAAATAGCGCCAGAATAGACCACAAAGCAAGTTTTATTACATCAAAAAAAAAAAAAACGCGATCGAGCTTATAGGTGGCATGATATATTTACATACAGTAATCAGAAATGGCTTGAAAATTACTTACATTACCATGAAATGCACAGCCACCTCGGGCAATAAATATGATGGTTTGATGAATATACCTGTTTGCATCCGATTCCTCTTTAGACGCATACGTGTCCTGATTAGCCTCATTTCCACCCCCCCCCCGAAAATACGTTGCACACCGCCCATGATTCATCACATACTACGAGTTATGAAATTTGAACGTTTATGCGTTTGTCAATTTGAGTGGGTGTGGGGGGGGGGGGGTAGATATTCTATTTGTGTTATAGTTATTTCATGTAATTAATAATACATTTAATTTCATTTAATTTAATGTAATAATTCAATTTAATTCAATCTAATTTCATAATTTAATTTATAATTTCATTTCATTTCATATTCATCATTAAATTTTATTTATTTTGAATTATTATACCATTGGAGCGTCAACCAGTATTATAAACGATTAAACTACGATATTTCTGTTTATTTCCTAGTCTTAAAATTGAAAACATTGTCCTTTGCAATCATTCTTTTATTTAGGGATGGGGGTGTGGTCTTGCACTGCAGACTCTCACTCCTCCCACACGTGATAATCATCATCCTTTTCCTAGGTTGTTTTATTCAATTAATAAGGGAGTTGAGCCTAGTATAATTTACATATTAAAAAATCATGCAAATAAACTTTCAAAAGAAAAAAATATTGATTTATATAATTATCGAATACGTTTTAGGGCTCCACATGAAAATTGTTAACCTTAATTTTTTTTGTATTTCGTATTTTTATTTATTTATACATTTATATATTTGATATGTAACTTTGTGTCTCACTGTAACTGTCAATGTGTGTTTGTAAAATTGAAAATGATCCAATATGATGGATTTTGATAAATAAATTTTTAAAATTTAAAATTGAAATTTAAATTATTTATCATTGAATTTCTGGAGGGGGGGGGGGTGACAGTAGAGCCTCATTTCCACTGTGGCACTCCCTTGCCTTGAACTTCCACCCCTGTACCAAATTGTTGTGTGTACAATTGCCAGAGATTATTAGTTTAATATTTAATTTTTTCACAACCAATAAATCAAATTAAAAAAATATATAAAACCAAATGTTGTTTAAATTCATTTTCAAGACACCGAGAAAAATTGAAAGAAAATTTGGAAATGATAATACCAATTACAGATTAAAAAACTGTAATTACTAAATAGTGCAATACTAGACTTGCATGCGCGCATGTATTGCAAAGTCTTCGTCACGACATCAAGAAAAAAAGAAGGGCGTACTCGACAATGGACTATCGCCGACCATCTCTCTCTCTCAATAATATTTCGTTTTTGAGAAACTTACAACAATCGGCATTTGCATTTCTCAATATTCTCCCGGCCTCGACCGTTGGATGGCGTCCGAGGCCGAGAACGAGGAATAACCTCCATTCTCGAGGACGAGACCAGGAGGAATGTGCAGACCCGAGGCCGTCCTCGAGACCCATAATACTGTTCATTATTTCCAGATTGGTGCTCTCTTTGGATACAGGTGAACCGTTTCTACCGAATATATCACTTATCTAGGAATTCGCAAGACAATAGGCAACGACGATGAAGGAGATGCCGTCCAATATATATACATCACATATCTACATACATATTACATAATTTCAATAAAAAAAAAAAAAACTTTTGTTTATTTTGTAATATTTTCATTTGGATAATCTGAAAGTCATCATTTAACATCACATTGAAATAAAATTTTCAAATATAAGTTGCGGGGAGGGTAAAAACAAATGAAAAAAAAATTGTGGTGCCTTACACAGTGTAAAGCGATTGACCGTATTAAATGCGACTGACCGGAGTTTCTGTATCTACAAATGTATTTTTTAACTTCTATATGACTGTAGGCAATGTTTTGCATGTATTGAAACTGGAGTATTTTGATTCGAAAGAACTATCGAAAAGGAATCAATAACGTTTTTCCATAAATTGACAATACAAACTCGACAGAAAGTCTCATCCCTGTAATATTGACAGCACCAAGTATTAAAAATGAATCGTAAAAGTGTAATGCGACTAACCGGGAACCCGCCAATATATGTATATTTCAGACCTAATGAGGATTGTGAAGAGGTTTTTTTTTCTATACGTCACGCTCTAAATAAAAACATTGGAGTCCACAAATTAGTCCATTAGAATGGCATCACGCCAGAACGTACACTCTTAAAAATGTTGGGCAACATACGGTCCACACAACAATTGGTTAAAACTTTATCCAATTCTGGGTAGTTTTACACCAATAATGTGTGCTTTGGGTGAAAACTACACAGTATTGGTGTAAAACTACCCAGAATTGGATAAAGTTTTAACCAATTGTTGTGTGGACCGTATGTTGCCCAACATTTTTAAGAGTGTACACAAATATCGTGATACACTAAAACTAAGTCTTGGAAGAAAAATATAATGTGGATTCTACACAGCATCATCTATCAAATTCACAAAGTTAAAGATTTCTATTGAGCATAAGACAAACTCCTATTTCCTTCTACTTTTCTTCGTGAACAGGCTATACATTCGATAATAAAATGCACATACAACCCGCCATGGTAACAACGACAGTAGCAGATCTCCCATTTCAAGCAACTTTCTCAACCAAACTGGAATCCTCATAGCTGGAACTCATGGGACTACGCCTCAAAATCTGGAGAGTCTTCCTGACAACGTCGTCAACGCCTTTCGGGGCTGTATTGGTAATCTGGAACTTAGAGAGATAGGTTATTCTTTTAGCATACGTTGTCCCCAGTTTAGGGAGATGCTGGGGCATATCCACAACAATGTAAAGCATCAGTGCTTCGAGCAGAGCCACCTCCTTCAAATGTATAGTCCAGACTGAGTGGATAAGAACAAGCAATATTAAAGTAAATTCCTTTTTGGGAGCAGAAAATATGAAGCACTCGCTCTTTTTCTTCGTGTGGCGAAAAATATCAATGTAAGCTTTTTATACGAGCTTAGTACTCCCCAACCTGTAACTACAAGTCTTTCAACAGACGTGAGCTCTACCTTCTGACATGATCTGAACAATGCAATGGATGTATTAAAATGTATTAAAGCGACATCACCTTTTTTTTTAATCCAGCATTAAAACTACACGGCAGATTTGAATAATAGCCCGCCATCATGATTACATTTTTGTATAACGTCTCACCTGGTTTGTGACATCCGACAAAAGCGTGATAATAGTTTGACGTTGAACCATACATGCAGCTTCAGTGGTCCGAAATGCCATAAGCGCAACTCTGCACGTAGGTCATACGGATATCGCTGCTACTATATGTGAAGACTTTTAATTAGTCAACCTTTCTTAGTCAAAGCTGTTTGAAAATTTCGAAGGCTTCAACCTGAAGTCCAGGTAGACGGATACCAACCGTATGAATGTAACAGGTAACTTTCATGGCTTTAGCTTCATCTTACTCTAAATTTCGCAAAACTAGTTATGACTCCAGTTTGATGTTGTGTATGTGTGTGTGTTTTTTCTCTCCCTATGCACTACAAATATGCATTATACATTGGTTTTGTCAGAAGGACTTGTGTGCCATAACATAAAGTGATCAACAATACATAATTGTGACCAAAATATATAAAAAAGACTCTGGGCACATAGAGTGGTCTTTTTCCGGCTTAAATCGGAGTTTGCCTTATGTACAGTGTACTAGATAGCTTTGTTACCAACAAAATCCTACGCATGACATTTGAGTAAACGCAAATTGCAATTTTGATCATGCCTCTTTTATGAAACATCTCACCTGGTTTGTTGCATCTGACGAATGCGTGCCATCTGTATGACACTGAAACAAACGAGCAGTTTTAGTGGTCCGCAATGCCATAAGCGCAGCTGTACACGGAGGTCATACCGACATTGCCGCTATACGTAAATTCTTCCCATCTCCATTTTTCCTGAATCAAAGTTGTTTTCGTATATATCAAGTGCTTCAATACCATAGCCCAGTGAGACGGATACCAATCGTAATAGTAGAACAGGTAATTGCAACCATGACAATACTTCGCCGTAACCCTACCTCCCAAGTCCAGAGACTAATTATTAAATAGGGATTAGTTCATAAATATTGTAATAGTCTCATTTTTAGAAAGTGCTTTTAATAAAATTGTAATCTAGCTGTTAATGATAATAACAGTAACGAATGCAATAAATTAGCCGCCAAATTCACCTCGTTAGATGCTCAAGGCGCAGAAGTGAAGAGGAACAAACAAAATAAAAAAAGAAACACAGAAACCAATGATACAAACGAGTTGTTTTTAGCTTAATCTGAAATCTTACGACAAACTTTGAATCTCTCTAGGAAGGAAATTACATAGCGTGGGCCCAGAGTAGATGGATGACTTTTCCCCCTTTTTTTTTACATTTTGCAACTGAAAGAAGACCGGAGTCACTGGAGCGTAGAAGCCGAGATGGTGTGTAGGTGTTTATGAGAGCAGTGTTCAACTGTGGAGCACAGTCATGGGCAATCAATACACATATTTATGAACAGGTGTGAGCAGTAATAATTTAGGGCTGGGGAAGTTAAACAAGAGTGAATGAATTTGTCGAAATCAAGACGAGTTGAGATCAATGAATGAACAAATTGTTCTTTTGCGTCACGAGTCAACAAATTTGCGTGTGAACCCTATGAGTTATACTGTACAGATGTATTGGATAAGAGTTACCCATCATCATGTTCGAGACCGAGTCGAGAAACACACCAAGATTACAGCATGTGTCACAAACTCCAATAATGTGGTTGGCAATAAAAATTGATTTAATTTGTACACTGACCTACATGTATGTATCACGTGAAAAGCATTAAATCTGCAAAAATCACAAAACATTCCGTAGTTTCAGAAACATATTTTCTAGCTCCAGCACGTTTAAATTTTGCCAAGGCGTTAGGCAATCGATTATTATTATCATTTTGTTTGGGGGGGGGGGTTGTTTCCTACGCTAAGTCCAAAAAGTGGTTCAATATCCTTTTAAATGATAAATATGAGAGAACAACGAGCCGAGACAACTAAAAATGGTTACCTTTGCCGATCTGTTAATTCGGGGGGGGGGGGTCCAAATAGATGGCCCCGTGCCCTAAATGAGCCAAAGTACCCCCTACGGTATTGCCTACTGTACCAAACGGAATCTTTAGTTTATAAAACACATTAATCTTGATAATCTTGATTAGATTTTAAATCTGATCCGTCAAATGCTGTACTCAACGCCAGAATGAGTATACACAGTACAGCGCCTTTAGTCAATGGCGTTTAAATGCACTACTTCTGACTCTCTGGTTCTAACTCTCGCCTTTCAAACATAAGGTCGTGGGTTCGAATCCTAGCCATGGCGTGTTTTCTTTCAGCAATAAATTTATCCACACTGTGCTGCACTCGACCCAGGTGAGGTGAATGGGTACCCGGTAGGATTAATTCCTAGCGTGCACTGAACCCGTTCATGGTAGCTGGAGCTAACGCCGGGGTAATATTAGCAATCGCCTTGTATCCTCAGGAAAAAAAAGCGTTATATAAATCCAGATATTATTTTTATTACTGGAAGGGCAAGTGTAACATGAAATGATGATGTCCTATTTTTTTATAATGTAATCGGGTTTGTGACGTTCAGTTCAGTTTCGACGTTGTTACAACTGCACGCTCCGCTCGATATGTGAGCTCATAATGTTTACACAGCAATGGCGTAAGGGATCTGAGATACAAAAGCAGATGAAAATGGATATTGAAAGCGAGGGAGCGAAGCGACTGTGTTTGTAATTGGGGTGTTGTATGTATTTTCTAAAGTCTTAAAAATTCCGAGGGGCAATTGGCCTATTAATGTCGTTTTAAGACATATCATTGCATCCAGCGTAATTTGGCGCTTTCTGAACCCCCCATCTTGGTCCCGAAATGTGCTTTACTCCATGAATTGGAACAAACATCCTATGTCCTCAATCATAAACAGATGAGTGGTCTTTATGCATTTAAATATAAGAAAGTTAATTTTGGTGAAAATGAAGCAAACACATGCTGCGCAGAGATAGCTCGTTGATAAAGTTACGTCATTACACGTAAACAAACTTCGGGCCAATGCCGAGGCTTCGCTGCCCATTGCTAAAACAATGAACACACACGCCGATATCGGGAGATGCGATGTCTTTACAATACTGTGCATGAACAAGATGAGCAATTGAAAGACGATAGTGTTTTTTATTAATTATAGATGAAACAACTGACAAGTCTACAATGAGTCAGATGGCTGGGGTTGGAGTTTACTTTGATTCAGAAACCTTCACTCTTAATACTTTCTTTGTTGAGCTCATTGATTTGCCAGATGGGAAAGCAGATACTATATATGAAACGTCTCTCAGCGTTTGCAAGAAAAGGACATCCACGTGGAAAATAGCATTGGATTTTGTGCCGATACATGCAATGTTATGTTTGGGGTATGTTTCACAACTGCTAAGGTAAAATCACAAACAGATCATAACTGTCAAATGTTCTTGCCACTTCATCCGGCATTGTGCCTCCCATGCATCTTTCCAGATTCCCAAGTCTTTTGAAGGCCTGTGTAGGAATATTTATTCGCATTTTAGATTGTCCTCACAACGTTGCGTTGCTCTGAAGGAATTTCATGATTTCTTCAACAGTTCAATGCAGAGAAGCACCGAATTCTCGAGCAGGACAAACAAGATAGCTATCCATGAAAAATTATTGACCAATTCGACGCGCTTATGTTCTATTTCCAGAGAATTTCATTGGAGGATCCAACTGATACCAATGATGCCATCTTTGATAAAACCTGAACAACAAATTTGTAGTTGCTTTCTTGGAAATAATGAGCTTTAATCTAGGTAGACTGAAAAGACAGAAACAAAACAAAAAAATTCAGAGCGAGATTTCACCTCTCCACACACAAAGGAAATAAGTTTTATAATTGCTTGCGGCCCTTTGTGCAAACATCTTACAACTCAGCTAACTAATAAACAGTGACCCTCTAACTGTGAATGTAAAGGAGAAAGCAATCATGTTCCCCTGTGTAAAGTATACAGTATATACAGTATAAAGTAAAGTAAATGCAGCCAGCACCATCCAATAATAAGTGAGTATATTGGATCAAACCATCCATATATCAATATCTTAAAAATCCATTGCAAGAAATTTTTCATTGAACGTGTCTGTAAAATACAATAGAGGTTTTATAAATAACCTACATGAACTTGACTTCCTGCAATGCCTGAACCCCAATTTGACCGTACAATCATTTGCCCGATTGTAAAAGAGTGGCAGTAAAACAAGAAGTGGACAGTGAATGGAGGATGCACTCTGAATCCTACATTGAATGACACCATGGCTGTGATTGAATGCTGGAAAACTGAGTTCAGTCAACGCGATGTCTATGGAAATAATGTGTATCAAAATCTGAACAAAGTCATCGGTGTGTTGTTATCGTTTCCCTCTTCGAATGATGCTATTGATAGGGTTTTCGGCAACTTAAACTGATAAAGAATAATCATAGGATAAACCCAAAGCAAGAGAGTTTATTTGGACTTCTTCTCACTAAACTGACATTCCAAAAGATGTGGACGCAGCAAGCAGCTCAGATGATCCTTTAAAGGACATGCTCAAACTGCATGCCAAGACCATGAAGACGAAGGCCAATTGTGATAATGCAGAGGCAGCTGAACTTGGCAAGAAATTCATGGCTGAGTTCTGCAATGTAAGTAAACTGCCACGTCCTTTAACTGTTTAATGTAAAAATACAAATGTTATTTCTACATGAAGTAAATATAAATTCAATACTTCCACCCTAGACGCTGATGATATAGATTTATCGGTGCAACAAATTCAAGATTCACGATACGTGACTAATATAAAAAAAATCCATGTACCTTAATTGCATTGACGCCATCAATGGCGACAATGCATTGTTGTTGTTCCGTATTCCTATTCCGCAATATTCTTCTTCTTTTGCCAAAAACCCCATTCACTTAACACATAGAGTTTGTTAACTCTGCCCAGGCCACGTCCTTCATCCAAATTCATCCAAATTTGGCAGGCATTGTCTCCAGCAACCCTAGTTGTGCACTTTATATTTCATTTTCCAAAATCACTCATGCATGACCGTGAAGGCGCCATTTTGTAAATTTCAAGTCCATTTGCATACCATTCCTAATCCCGTCTAAACTGCCGTATCCTGCATGCTACAGACTTCTAACAAATTGCTATAGATAGTCAAAGAGTTGCTCCATCATCTGCAACATATAACCTGACCTTCAAAATGTCATCTTCATACCCTAGATTCAAATCCGGAATAGCCTTTCTTCAGTAAAAAGTAAAAAAAATCGTAAAATGGCCATAACTTTCTTGTTTTTATTCATTTCGAGTTCATATTCTCAGGAATTGATTACGGTACCATATCATACATACTAGTCAGTTTTTACGCATCATTGATCCTTCGTTATGGAAAAAGCGCCCTCTAAAGTTTCAAAAAAACTTACCTTTGAATGCTCGTCATGCATGGCCAAACCCGTACCTTTTTTTAATTTAGGGTGCTCAAGATATGCTCTTTCATGCCATTTTGAGAAAAATATACCCTACCACTGACGAAATATCTGTAAAATTCTCCCGAAAATCAGCAAAATACGCAAAAAATGCACTATAATGACAGCACAACTTCAACTTGCTCTTATTTCCTTATTATTGAAGCTTTCTAACTTAGCAGATATGAGTATTGATATATACTTCAACCGTTCGTCAACCTTTTGTAAGAGAAACTGACAAAGAACTGACGTCAGCTTAAAATTATTGTGCAAAACTTTCATTTTTAATGTATTTCTTTATATGGTATTTACTTCCGGTCTATTAATTGCACACTAATAAAAGTGGTATGAATGTCACTGCATTGGAGTGCTCTTTCCAGTGATACCAAATACGACATAGGTTACAACAGAATATTTCAAGATAAGTCAATCTGAACACATGGTATACTGCTCACAATGCACATATTATCAACAGAATTGTACCCAATGTCTATGGCATCGGTTTCAAGCAAAAACGAACTGAACGTATGAGCGGCCATATGGTCTAAAATGGACGAAATCTGTTTGACTCGAGAATGTAACTTCCTATGGAAGGCAAAATGTACCAAAATCCACTTTGATTAACGTGTAATTTTTGTTAGTCCTCCCCTGCCTCCGTTCCTCATCCGAATTCATTCCGATTTGGTAGACATGTTGTTCATGATGCATTATCGTGTACCTCCTATTTTTTTCATTTTCTAAAATCATTCATGCATGACAGTGCAGGCGCCATTTTGTCCATTTCAAGTCCATTTGCATACCATTACTAATCTTGTCCTAACTGCCGCATCCTGCATGCTACCGACTTCTAACAAATTGCAGTAGATTGTTTAAGAGTTGCTCTTTCATATAAATACTACGACTTGCCCTTCAAAATGCCGTCTTCTTGCCATAAATTTAATTTCAAGATAGTCTACGTTCAAAATGTTCATATTTATTGAAATGCAAATTAGGAAAATCGTAAAATGGCCATAACTTCCTTGTTTTTATTCATTTCCGTATCATATTCTTATGGTTCACTAATGGTATCACCCTTCAGTCTCTGTGAAATTTACAAATAGCGCCCTCTATTACAAAATCAACAAATAGTAAAATGACAATAACTTTGTTGTTATCATTCATTTCGGTCTTATATTTCCAGGGCTGGCTAATGATATCATCCTTCAAAATCCATATTCTTTTTTACGCATCAGTGACCATTACATTTAGAAATAGCGCCCTCTATTGCAAACTAAAGAAATGTTAAAATGGTCATAAGTTCCTTGTTCTCATTCATTTTGGTGTCATATTTTCAGGGTATGCTTATTGTATCTTTTCACATAGTCCACATGTTTTGTACGCATCAGTGACCATTACCTTTAATAAATAACGCCCTCTATTGAAAAATCAAAAATAGTGAAATGGCCATAACTTTCTTGTTTTCAATCATTTCGGTCTGACATTTTCAGGGTTTGATAATGGAAACATGTTTTCTAATTAATTTGTTTTTTACGCATCAGTGACCATTACTTTTAGAAATAGCACCCTCTATTGAAAATTTGCAAAATGTAGAATTGCCATAACTTCCTCGTTTTCATTCATTTTGGTCTCATATTTTCATCGGTTGCTTATGGTAATATCTTTCGATATTCACTGGCGTCAATGCATGCACATCTTTCTGAAACGATTGCAGTTCTAGTTTATTTATGTTATTGTGCTTGTTTTGTATATGCATCTAATCATCTTAGGTATCCGTTGAGTGAACAGTCGCTTAAACAATAACCTTTTAATTGCAATTTCGCTAATGCCATTTCTATAAAACGTCTCACCTTGTTTCTTGCATCTGACGAATGCTTGCCATCTGTATGACACTGAGACATACGAGCAGTTTTATTGGTCCGCAATGCCATAAGCGCAGTTGTACACGTAGGTCATACCGACATTGCTGCTATACGTGAATACTTCCATCTCCATTTTTCCTAAACCAAAATCGTGTTCATGTATGTCAACGGCTTCAGTACGCTAGCCCAGTTGGACGAAGACCAAACGTAATTGTAGAACAGGTAATTCCAAAGCTTCATCCTCACCCCAACTCCCGATTCCAGAGACTAATTCCTAAATAAGTATTCATTCCTAGGTATTGTAAACGTCCCAAGTTATTTTTCCCCCGAAAATTAAAGTAATGAATGAAAAATCCGGATCTATTAGCCATCGCAAAGGCGTACGTATCACATGAGAAACATTTAATCTGCAAAAATCACAATTTATATATTTAGTAAAACTTTGAAATGATTTCCCGCTCCAGAATTTTCAAACTTCGCCTGAAATTTGGACAATCCACGACCTTTGCATTTGAAATATAGAAAAAAAAGAATTCATCAATTTAGGAAGTAGGTCTATATATGAGAAATCAAGCAGCGCAAACTTCAATTATATCGCATCATGGGGTCCTTATTTTATTTGTTTTTATCACTGTATTTATCAGTATATGTTATTTATTTATTCATTATTTACTTTTATTGGCATATATGTTTATTTGTATTCATATTATTTGTATCTTTATTTGAAATATTTATTTGTATTCTTATTTCATTTATTTATCAATCATTATCTATTTGTTTTTGATGGGGCTGTTTTTCTACCCAACCCCAGTTAATGACGTTCCACAGTTAAAACTGCAAAATATCAAAATACCTACAGGTCGTGAGCAATTGAAATTGTTTTGCGGATCTGTGAAAGGAGATAATTCCAAAGCGAAGGCCCCCATATGGGCCAAAGCTGCATTGACTTTGTATTGAGTATTTAGCCAAACGAATTCGTTTGCTAATAAAACACACTACTCTTGATAGGATTAAAGGTAAAATACAGTAATTGCAGCAAACAATTATTTCTTAAGAAAGTCTTGAAAATCAAGGTCAATTGTCACATTTATCACACATCTTGATCTGGTATATAGAAATGAACTTTTCTGTGTGAAATCATGAAATTTGAGCTGAAAATCGATCATTCTGATGATCACTAACACATATGGGACAGTGGATTAATATTTTTGTGAAAAATACCCGACATTTGATGGAATTCCGTCCCTATTTTGCTCATTTCCCAGCAATTACGGATTTTCTTCCAAAGCCACTTGCCGCATATCTTTTTATTGATACATACAAACACTTGGGTTTTAATTTCATTGGATTCCGTTAGAACTCATTTTGAGATCGTTACCAAAAATGGTTATTTATTAATGATTTAAATAATAAAACGGTGTACTCTATACATGCAGGACTATTCTGAATACACGCATTCAATCAATGCCGTCTCTTGTGCTGCTTTAAGGACAAGTTTAGATGATATGATGAGATCATAATGATATTATAAAGTAATCAGATTTGTGACGTTAGCTCAGTTTCGCAGTTGTCACAACTGGAGAATCGGTATGTGAGCTCATAATGTTTACACAGCAATGATACAAGGGATCTGAGATACAGGAATACTAGGTTGGTTGCTTACAAAGGGCTGTGTGGAATTTCAAAATGAACTGAACGAAAAATGAAACTAAGACGTCGCAGTAATCTAAATAAGGCAGAACTAGAGTCCAAGTTACGTTCCTACTGACTGATTAGCTAATATGTTTGTATTTCGACATATGTTACGTAAACGAAAAGTAAAAATCATCCATATTTTAGAAATAATGCCCGCCATCGAGGTTCCTCTTAATATTTATTTTTTAATAATAACTTAAGAATATATTCTATTGTCCAACAGTGTATTCCAGTCATATTCAAATTTTCCCTGACAATGTTACATTTTAGCATTTTGACAATGCGAATCACATATTCAAATAGTACGCTATGCAAATAAACACTGTGAAAACAAAAACTGTCAATGTATTATAAGTGTGAAACTATTGTCATGATGCCAATCTAAACATTTTAAACGATGTGACTGACAAATGTGACCTACCACCCCAAAACCACCAATAAATAGCTACGTAAGGTTCTCTGTCAATAGCCAAAACAGTAAAATCCAAAAATAAAAAGTAGCTTATCTGAAAGACCGATTCTTCTTCATACTGTGAAAATTCGAAGTCGTGAAGATGAATAAAAGAAAAGATACAATATTTTCTTGGACACTACTTTTTCAGACTGCTTGGAAGTTTCACTGACATTACACAGTATGCACATCTCATGCTTGAGTGAACCCCAAACTTCAAACCTTGTTTTTTCCTTATTTTTTACGCTCTTGCTGAATTTCATCTGCATCCAATCAAGTACTTGTAATGGTTATTGTCTGTCAATTTTATAATATTACATATTATGTTAAAGCTCAATAAAAATATCAATATTCATTTGTTCGACTAATTGTTGGTTTTGGGGTGGCTGTTCACAAATTGCCAAAGTCTAATATAATGTCAATACGTTAGCCCACTGTGAACATTCACACTGTCTTTGTATTCATAGTGTAACATTATTTTTACTCTGTTTCTAAGCATCTCACAGTGCTTAACACATCATCACCATTTATTAACACACTCTGTGCGGCAGTGTTCATCCAACAGGCATTACAGGGTATATCTCAATTTTGTGGGGGTTCAGATAGGCAGTTTGCGTAGACCGTGCAGAAAGGGAGTCACGAACGAATAATTCTGTTTAGTTTTTAATTCAACGCCACTTGATTAATATTGCTATTATCCAATGTCTAATATCTAATCATATATTATCCAGTTGGGTATTATTTGCATCGAAATGTGTTTCATCATGCTACAAATAGATATCTACGAGCAATTTACCTATGAAGGACCATCATCAGAGGAATTGTTTGAGCAATTGCAGAGCTCGACAGAGGCTTGTAACCTTCTCTTTAAAGGAGAATGAAACCCAAAATGTAATACCACATAATATCATTGATAAGTAAATGATAATAAAAATGAATCCACTTAATCCCAAATCCGATTTCCCAGAGTGGAGTACCACCTCTTCAAAGTTGGGCTTCTTCACGTTCAAAGTCTCTAAATGGAGATCGCCATTGTTGCGAGGTTCATTCAAAATCGTGACGTCAGCGACGTACAACTGCTCTCGGTACTAACTTCCATGTGCAGTTAGTCACAGGCTGAAACTAACCCCGAGTTTGCATAATATAGATACTTTTTTACAAGATATGAATATAATATACACATAAAACACTTTAAATAATTATCAAAAAGCTATTCAAATTATTTTATGGTTTAAAACACAAATTGATGAGTTTTGATGAAAATGTTTACACATTTATTTACGATATCCAAATTGGCAAATTTGACAAAGCTAAATTTGTTCGTAGACAGTACAGCCACCCACTCATCACACGTATTGCGAGGTTAGTATATAGCTAGCACCGTGAACCGCGTTTTTCAGTGGATTTCTATCTAGTGGGTCGCGCGTGCTGGGATCTTCCTTCTGGTGTCCACAACACACGACTTCCATGGCTTGATTTTTCTGTGCGCGGCAGCATGTAATGAACACTTGAGTGCCGACCGCCGGCCCCTGAACCGAGTGATCGTGTTGACTTTTATGTTGGAAGTTTGGTTGTTTATCCCGTTTGAATATCGTTAAATTGTTAATTGTGCTATAATATTTCAATATATCTAACGTTGTTTATTATTTGTTACCGTCGATTTAAGTATTATCGGACGTTTGTATTGAAATAGAACTTAGTTAGAAGGCCTGAGAGCCTACGACTTCGAGCCCCAATACTCGGCCGAAAAAATCGGTAAAATGCTCGCTACGAACAACATCATTCCTCTTGAATTTGGAAGAATTGTAGTTTTTTTCCAGTGCAGCCAATCATTTTTAAAGAGATTTCTGGCCTCTTCTGCGGATCAGGAATTTGGCAAAAGCTGCATTTTGTGCCCCTTACTGACCTATTTTCGGCAGCCAGATCCACTCTGGCCCATGTATTTTATGCTAGCAATCAAAGGCGATTGCCGAGGTCGGACACCGAGTTGTACGTCGCTGACGTCACAACCCCTCACAGAGATATAGGGAGGATGAGCAAAATGGCAATCTCCACGGGTCTTTCAAAATCAAAATATTGATAACTTTGACTGGCATATCATGGGAAATAGGAAACTGTTCTGCCTCATTTTAATTTTATTTTAATCAGTGAAATGTAATCAGTTTATGACCAGATAATAAATCTATCCTTTCATTTTCCTTTAAGAATGTCAAATAATCCTATCCTTCGATTGGACAAAAGTTGGGCTATGTATTTGACCGTGCCTGTAAAAATACAAAGTATGGTGATTACCAAGGGTAACGAACAAGGTTATCAAACTTTTTTGCCCAGTGCCCCCTGATCCGCCCCATGGCAACTTACATAGTTAAATTGGATGAGATCTCCATTTGTTTTTGTGCAAAATGTTGCCTTTGGCGTTTATTGCGATCACCCTAATGTCAGCCCAAATTAATCGAAATTTTTAAACAACTCGCCCATTTACATGCTTATTGCACGCGTGCACTAATAGTTGATATGGTATCGATGGAACAATATGTATTCTTGACTTCTGTTCGCTCTATCCCAAATATTTTATCAAGTTTAGTTTGAATATAAACACATTATTGGAAAGAATCGAAAGGACACTTATTACAGACGTAAACAAATTAACCGTATTCAACCCTTAAGTATGCTCGCAAAGAGGCAAAATCTAACTAAAACTAACAATTAGTTCGGCTAGATCTAACAATACTTATTCCACTCCTATTTTTAACGACGTTATTTTGTTACGTCGGGACTAAGCTACATATCTAGGCCTAACCTGGTAGCTTAAATCAAACGTAAGGTTAGCTGTTCCGTTTAATCTTACATCTTACGTACACTATTTTGGACACTTAGTTTTATTAGTAATCGGTTCGTATAATGTTTATGGACTCCTCAGATATTTGACACATTGTTGTTTTTTTCGGCTCGCAGGTACCACATCGGCCAGACCATGCGCCGAGCACAACTTACAGGATAGTCGCTTTGCAGTCCCTTTTAGTCTCTAGAAATTATACGACTCTTATAGACACAGCAGTCTTATCCTTCAAGTAGTAATGGTTATGATATGATGGAAATGACATATTTGAATTGCTATTGCGATAGGTACATTGTAAAATAGTAAAAAAAAACGAACACATTTAAGAAGTCACGGCCTTCGCTAGGTCCAATGATCTGTACGGCATGATGAATGTCCATAGCGCCAACTCGAAAATGTCTAAACATCAGATTTGAAGAGGCACTAACAATTAGAACAGAGTGAATATCCTGCCATATGCCCATTTGCATTACGTTTTGCTTCATGCATTCTTACATCGAACAATATAAAACTTATTTGATTAATGATTATTGTTTTCTTCATATAGGGTGGTGTTTTTATACAGCCCTATCATAATCTATTATGCGACAAGCCACCCAAGAGTGGGAAATATATCGCTCGGGAAAGTCACAAATTGTGAAAATAGAGATTTGGTTAAAAAAAAAAAGAGAAATGCAAAACAGCTTATCTGAAAAAGTTATTATTTTTCTTTAAATTGTAGAAATTCCAAGTTGTAAAGATGAACAGAAAACAAGATACAGGGTTTCTTTGACACAAATTTTGCTTATCTCGCGCTTGAGGGAACTCATAACTATAAACGTTGTTTTCTTCTCATATTTTAAATCTCTCTGTTAGTTTCCTCAGCATCCAATCATATGATCGTGTGGGTTGTTGTTGACTATTTTTCGCAAGTTAAGGACGTTCCACAGTTATGTTTGTGCGCATTATGATCTGCGCATAGTTTACACTCTGCGCGCTGACGTCACAATTGATGAACAGGTGACTAATTAGCTGCGGGTATGAGCTGATTTTTCTCATCTTCTGCACTTTAACTGCAGATCCGATGCGTTATTTCATGAAGCTTAAAAATGGAATTATTCCATGGACCATTAAACAAAAATTCTCTACAATTTCAAAATACTTTACTCTGCAGTGCTGCCAAGAATCACGAATATTACCCCGAGTTTGAATAAATGGTAGAGTGGTTTTGATTTTTTCTTCACTTAGATACAAAGCATTCGGCGCATTTTTGGTGTTTAAAAAAACACATTTGCTCTTATAAGAATGCTGATAGTTTAAAAACAAGCACATGAACCCCTGGTTTTTAATGTTTGTACCTCTTAGTTATACCTTCCTCTACAACTTTGCAAATTTTGGTGAAAATGACATGGATTTTGAATAAAGTGCAGCATTTATTGTACGTTTGTAGTTTGTTACTGAAATTTCAAATATTTTATATTGGGATTTTGTTATCTTTTACGCCATTTTTAAGAACTGACAGTGCTGTTAAACTAAAAATTGCAAACAAATAGGACTATAAATAGATTCTCCATTCTAATTATACAATTATTAACTCTCTTGCGAAATTTGATGACTTTTTCATGTATATTGACTGAATAATAGAGGTTTAAACTCATTGTAGTAATTTTGGGCGGTCTAAAAATGCCAAATTCTTTTGAGTGCGCAATTCTTAAGAACATCAATTTGGGTGAACTTTGAAGCTCTATAGCAAAAAATCAAGCACATGGACCTATGTTATTTTTTGCATATTTCGAATATTAAGGTTCTAAAGTATCTATGTGCAAAGTTTTGTGAAAATGACATGGATTTCACTTTAACTGTGGAACGTCCTTAAAAGCTTTTAATGTGGTTTTCAAACTGAAAAATAAATAATTTTCGACGACTTATTGCGAGTTTGGGGTGGCCCGTTACATATATACCTTGGCAAATATCGATACATAAACGTGGTAAAGATAAGAAACTAATTTCATCATTGTAATGCGTATACATATACACAAGTCTTAACCTCAATTCGGATTCAGACATAGGTTTTCCCGAGGACCGTGAGCATGTTTACGTCGTAATATTGCTCTGTTCAAAGTGAAACAGTGCATTTGATGCAATTTAGAAATATATATTGATTCATTGCAATTACTGCTATAAGTTGGCGGTTCAATGGTAAGACGTCTCACCTGGTTTGTGGCATCCGACGAATGCTTGAACTACACTTGACAATGAACGATACGTGCAGCTTTAGTGGTCCGCAATTTAGAATTGACACTTGAGCCCGGCTTCCGGCTTGCATCTCGTGGGCGCATGTTTATATATGTTCATTTCGTCATAGCATCCATTCATGAAGTAAAACAAGTTTTCAATGCTATAGAAATATCTTAAATAATTTCAAAACTTGTGGGAACACCCTTTTTATTCATAGTCAGATATGTGTTTTATCGGATGATACAATAATAAGCAAAATAATTATCTTCCCAATGCACTTCACCCATTAAATCATGCTTTATTATGCAGGTGTCCCCGGTGGCAATGGATTTCAGTTAACCTTGCTATAAAACAATACGGAATCAATTGTAGACAATGCACATACACACAGAAAGCAACCTATTCATATTGTAATTTGGAATGACCGGTCTATTACCATAATTGGTCTAGTGCTAGCCCATCGTCATACGGACCCCAGGGAAGAACATATTGGCTATTCATTCTAGGCTGTGTATTCTTGCAATATAAATCCACTTGAATATTAACATATTAATTGACTGCTAAATACATTCGTACCTTCCAAAATATTTTACCACGTAGCAAAATAACTTTTTTTTCACCTAAATACAGTTTAGTTTATGAGTATGAATAAATCAAAAGTCTAATTCATTATTCTTATTATTGATGGTGATCCAAAAAATATATTCATTAAACGTATGGAATAATTATATATACTGGATCCATCTTGCAACAGTAGTCGTTGGCGTTGAGGTGAATTATCATGCATATGGAATATTTTAAGTTAGTCCTAGATATTTTCTTTTTCTTCTTTAAGAAGAGAAAAGCGAATGCAAGTGCCTATATCAAATGCCCTTATCAAATCCATTATTCATATCATCCATGCACGAAATTAAATAAGTTTCTTATGCTTTATGGAGATTTAAATCAATTAACAAACTTGTTAAGAATACATGTATCTTCATTTTGGATAACATGGAATGCAACGTGAGTGAATAATAGACCTACACTTGTCTTGTAAGTGTCAAATGCATGCATCGTAATGTTTTATGTTGTGTCACCGAGAACACCTAAAAGAGATATTCCTTTTACCCGCTTCTGTGAATCACCTGAGAAAAATCATGCCATTGGGATTGCCATAAGCATAATATTAAAAAGCCATTCAACGTTTTAGGGTTCAAATAGGTTTCGACAACTACGTACTTAAACTCGCCAACGAGCCCGCAGGCGCTTGTCAATATGTGGGTCCACGTGGGCATCTTTACCAATTGGTAAACTGAATCACAAAATGCAGGCACAACTGCCAAGGTTTTATTTTCGTTCAGAGACCACGAGAATACTTCAGTATGATTCATTCGACAAGTGAAATATTTAGTTAAGAAATTTGTTTAAAATCGATCGCTCTTAAAGTTTTAAGGATAGAAGGGGAATGCTCTTATGTATATTTGAAACGTATCACCTGGTTTGTGGCATCCGAGGAATGCTTGGTAAGGGGATGAGTATGAAGAATACGTGCAGATTTAACGGAGGATAATGCAGTAATCGCAGGTATACAATTTAGTTAATTTTATTCAGTTTGATTATGTCATCAGAGAAAGGCCAATATGAATTCAAGCTGATGATAAACGATTGCTGGCTTCGGACGGGTAGCCCAGGATGAAGTCCATCCATTAGAGTAGTATAGTTTATTCCAAATACATTTGAAAGCTTGACGTTAATCAAGTTTTTATTAATATGAGTTTTCCTCTTCTATCGGACTTCTATAATGGGTATAATGGACTATGATACACCACTTTTAAATCAGCTCAAAACTAAATTTTAAATCACAATGACCAGTGTCAATACCCTCAGTTGAACAACATGGAATGCAACATGAGCGAACAATACCCCTACACATGTAGTCTGGTAAGTATCAAATGTACGTATCGTTCCGTTTCGGCTTTCGGCACCCAGAACACCTAGATGAGATATTCCATTTACCTGTTTCTGTGAATCATCAGGATGTCATGCCAGTGGGATTATCGGTCTGATTCAAAATACACTTATTGGCGCGTGATCATTTTGTACATTCGGAATGAATGGTTTATTACCCTAATTGGTGTATTACTTGTCAATCATCCTAATAATGTTTTGCCATAAGCAGAATATTTAAAAGTCGTCTAACAGTTCCCGGCATTAATCCAGTCATTCGTTTTAATTTTCAGATTAGTATAGAAAACTACCTACTTCAACTCGCTAACGAACCAGCAGACGCTTATCAATATATGGGTTTACTTGCAGTTCCGGTCTATATAGGCGAGCATCTCTTAACATCGGTAAACTGAAACTCGAAATGCAGCCGAAACTTCCAAGAAGTTTCATACTCGTTCAGAGACCAATAGAGAATTGCAGTATGATGCATTCGACAAGTGGAGAATACCCATTAAATATTTTGTTAAGAAATTATTAAAACATCTTCTTCAGTTCTATGGGAAGATGACGAGTGTTGTATATTTCGAACATATCAAACGACTCACCTGGTTTGTGGCATTCGAGGAATGCTTGATGAGTGGTTGAGTATGAAGAATACGTGCAGTTTTAATGGAGCCTAATGCAGTAAACATGGTAAACGCAGCTGTACACTTTAGTCAAATCGATAGGGTTTGATGATATGTCATGAAAAGTAGACAAAATGATTTGAATCTGATTACAGATGCTTGCCGGCTTCAGACGAGTAGCCCAAGAAGACAGAGACCACCCATCGGAATAATACAGTTTATTCCAAATACATTTGAAAGCTTGACGTTGACCAAGCCTTTGGTTTGCTTTACATATTATATGGGGCTTAACGGACATAACGGACTATAGTAAAGTTGTTTCAAATCAGCTAATCTATCCTTACTTTTATATCAATCATAATATGGTACATTTATATAGCGCAGCTACTATAATTACCTATACTCTACTGTGCTTGATACTTGGTATCATATTATTACCCAGGCTGTAGCTGAGCCGCCACACAGGCGCTAGAGCATTCAAGGAATAAATCCTACCGGGTTCCAATTCGAACCCACGTCCTTCTGATTGAAAGACGAGAGTCGTAACCACTAGACCACACCCCCCCCCCCCCCACTATCACATCATGGACCTACTACACATTGACCAGTTATTCTGTGCACTAAGAGTTAACAGGATTATAATTTATTTTGAAGCTCGATATCAACATCGTTATTTGAATAATATAGAAAGCAATATGATTTTGGAGCAATAACTATTTCTATTGCATGCCTTTTTTTCTGACGGCAATCCACTAAACGAAACCCCAACAATTCAATTTAATTCAATTCAAATTCAATTCAAACATGGTTTATTTCGTACAAAACACATGTTACACAGCCAGAAGGCTGAAATTAACATGTTTACAATAACATTATCGTTCCCAGGGCCCTGCAGAGATGGCCAATTATTTGGATTGTAACCATTTTAAATTACCCTCTAACCTAACAGTAGCTAAAATAACAAAGTTACCTTAACATTCAATGATACACGTTATTTTCTTCCTAACTCGGATAATGCTTGACGCCTTCAGCAACTTTAAAACACTGCTTATACGGGACCGTCAGATTGTCTGAATGTGTTTTGTTTTCATATTACTTTAATTATTTCTCCTTTTTTCATATTTATTTCTATTCTATTGTGGTTAAGTTATTTATAGATTTATTTGGAGTAGTATCATTTCGCCCTTAACTTAATTAACGACTCAACTGGTTTGAGTATCTGACGAATGCTATGTATCTGTTTGTCGTTGAAGAATATTGTGTAGTTATCAAATACCGTAAACGCAACTGTACAAATGAGTTATAACAGAAAAGATGTTTTTACATACAGTTCCAAACAATTGAGCTCCTACAATCCCAAATATGGCTCTTATTCGACGGCCTCAATAACCTATATGTAGCGCATTCGGACGCAGACCAAAAGTAATAGCGCATGTATGACCAAATTCCACTTGATAGCTTCGTGGCTACCGGTTTTTTTTTAGGGTTGGAGTGGGTGTTATGCATGGCCTGAGATCATCGATGGGCGGGAGGGCATCTAACTGATGCAGATTTAAAAGATTCAAATGATGGAACGACGTGGTAGCGAGCGGGCCGTACGTGATCTACTGTTTGGTCGGAGGGGGGGGGGGGAGGGGTAGGGCAGACCATCACGTCACATACATTTCGGGCCATTTCACGGTGCAACTACTTGTGAACACTTCCTATATCACTCTTCCACGTACTTAAAATGCTTTTACGTATGTGATGACATATACAAAATAAATATCATGGTTCATACAATTCCAAATATGATAAAGGTAATGCATTATTCGACTTACATAATTTCGTAAAAAAGTTGGAAAAAACCCTGAAAACTGTGTCGGGGACGGAGGGGGGGGGGGGGGTGGAAGCTAGCGGACCTCGACAAAAAAAATTGCACAATTTTGGCAGGGTCAGGCTGTCATGCTGACCGCTGTCGCAAGCTGAAATCTTGGAAGCTGATGGTAGAAGCAAGGCGCAAAAGCACCCGAAATATAGAAATAAAACGTTAATTACCCTCCCTAATATGTGCAGGCCTGAAACATGAATCATGAAATTAAATGAAAGAAATGGTAACAAGCAGTAACTTACTGGTTTACAAGATCCTGTGAATCCTTGATACCTCGGATGTTAATTTCGTCTTCATCCATTTTTTTCTAATCTTGGATGATGTCATAATCGATCTAGAGCTCGTACGAGCACACTAAACGTCAAAACCCTGAAGTACGAGACACATATTTAGGTAGTGAACAAGTTGGCTAGTCGCAGATTGCTTTGTGAATGCGCAGGGCTCCCAAATTTTGTTCATCTCGTATCGTTCTTTGCCTCCTGCAGGGACAATATCGATTTTCTCTAGGAAAATCAAATATTCTAAACTAAAGCTACCAGTAATAGACATTGCCCCCTCACTTGATCAGGTGACATGATCGGATTCGATATCAAATGAGTATTTTTTCGTATCAGAGCTGTACCGTTCTCTATTCTGATCCACAGCTACTGAATACAAATAGAGCATACAGTAGGTTCTATGAAATCATACAAGCCTTAGTCGGCCTATCCTCAAAACAACATTCCCTGAAGCGATGCAATCTACCGGACTTAAACAAGAAGTTAAACGTCAGCTGCAGCATACACCATGTCTGTTTTAGTAGAGGATAAATGAAAAGAAAACCATCAATGACTAAATCGAAGAACAAAGATCAAGCATGGATTAGATTCATCCGCAGAATAAATGCTCTACGACACAGATACCATTTGCCGTACTGTTATAAGATGATGATGATGATGCACAGCATTTAAATAGCGCCACATATATGTCAAAGACACTCAAAGTCACAATTTGCCGGGAGGAGCCAGCCAATCTGGGTCGCCTAGAAGGGCGCGCACACAGAACTGATACCCGCAGGTCTCTCCTCCCGATAAAACTGGTTGGTTGGGGGAATGCAGGTGGACCACTACACCGGGGTTTCCTCTACTCTTATTCGAATAGTGCAGTGGGTTCTTAACGTGCAAAGATGGTGACTCTCTTCTACACGGGGCCTACATTTAACGTCCTATCCGAGGGACGGAGTTTTTTCCACTGTAACATAGCATGCATCTATAAAACAGGGGAGAGACGTTTACACACCCTGCACAACGCAATGGCTTCAGTCATCCGCCCGGGGTGGACTCGAACCCACGATCTTTGGTTCGACGGGCAGACACTTTACGACTGAGCCAACTTCGCTCTCTAAAGACCCCCGCTAATAATGATTTTCTTTTTGATTTGGTCAAGACCGCCCAAAATTACAATTACTTTGATAAACGTCTCACCTGGTTTGTGGCATCCGACGAATGCTTGATTTCTGTTTGTCGTTGAAGAATATTGTACAGTTCTTTAATACCGTAAGCGCAACTGTACACATTGGTCACATTAAAATAGATGGTTTTTATAAAGAGTTCCCAATAATTGAGCTCCTGCAATCTCAACTATTACACATATTCGCCGGCTTCAGGTAATACGTAGCCCAGTCGGACGTGGACTAGACATTATAGTTCAGATTGTCCCAAATGCCACCTAATAGCTTGATGACTACATTATTCTGATTGTTTTCGCCTTATCTCTGTCTGGGTAACATGGCATGTACCATAAAATGACGAGTGGAAATATCGGCTTTCGCTGCTCTGGTGGAATTAAGCTGTGGGCATCGAGAGCCCCTGAAAACAAGATGTTTCATTTTCGCGCTGACACCAATGTGCAGAATCGAGTTTATACCGAGCAATTGTTGGTTCTTCACGAGAACATTTTATAGTGGCGTATCATGGCAGTTTATTATATGTTTGTTGTTGGGGTACACGATTAGTGGTCACATATGATCAGTTCTATCCGTAATGGTTTCTTATTCATCGGCTATGTGTTACAATACAATTTCCCTATTGCCCGATATTTCCTATCAACAACACAATATTTTGGTTCAGCTCAGTTGCAAAAGGGGTTAGGCTCATTTTCATCAAATATGATTTTTTGGGGGTCTCAATGTATAGATTTTTAGTAACAGCACTATAAGATAACACCAAAGAAAAGTTGAATTTCCTATTAAAAAGCGAACAAAAATGGCAAAGAAAAATCCCCGCTTTCAAAAAGGGGTAAGGTCCATTTCAGTTTTGTTGCAAAAGGGGTTAGGTCCACAAATATTTGTTTAAAGAATATTTAAAATAACATGAAGACAGGTAGATTTATTTTATACCCAATCATATTTTCACATTGTAGGGTGTCATGAAAATTTAGTTTAGCATAGGAATATTGCAATATGGTAGAATAAAAAAAAATGATTTTCTTGGAGTGGACCTAACCCCTTTTGCAACAAAACTCTTCTGAAGAGCTCATTTGTCAAAAGGGGTTAGGTCCATTTTTCATAAGTGCTATTGTTTTCTGTCTCAAAACCTATTGATTTTAGTCGCTCTGATGATACCACAGAATGAAATTCATATTAAAACGTGAATAAAAGTGGCAAAGAAAAATAACTTTTTTATTCAAAAGAGATTGGATTCATTTCAGTTTGCTTGCAAAAGGGGTTAAATCCACAATGATAATTTTGTTTAAAGTATATAGAATAAAAATTGTTGATTTCTTTTATACCCAATGTTATGTTCAGATGATAGGGTAGTACATCATGCCAATTTAGTTTATCATAATAATATTGCAATAAGTGAGAATGAACAACAAGATTATTATCGGAATGGTCCAAAGTGGACCTGACCCCTTTTGCAACCAAACTCTTCACACATTTATATAAATATATATGTGTGTGATGATATATATATATATTTACATAAATAAATTCAAAAGCTTGGTACATACATGAAAATGATTTAAGAAAAATGAAGTCCTTTATCAATATAAAGTCAAATAATTTCTTTCACGATTTCGAATGCTTTGGCTGAAGGTTGAAAGTCCAAATAAGAAGTAGATATTCTGGAGAGTTTTTACTTACTCAAAGCCCTTGATATGTAGCATGCATGCTTAACACACCGCCACCATATGTTACATAATTTATCGCCTACATGACATTTGATCCGGGGACAATTGATCCACTGTCAATTCCATACACTAATCGAAACACTAACTAAAACCCTGGGTAAACCCAAGGTAAACACTACACCCTAGGCCTGCCCTTAACCTATCCGTAACCGTAACCCTATTGCAACCCCAACCTTAACCGTACATCTTAGACAGTTAGACGAAATTAAGCCCGTTGCAATTATCGTAGGAGCAAGTGTGTCATCAGTTTATCTAACGCCATTTAGATACTCGAGTATAGATGATTGTCTTGCTGACTTAAAGTTTAAGGGTTTTTTGTGGAGTTCAGAACCCTCAGTACAGCATCCCTGATTGATGTCAAAACAGAACTATGGTTTAAGATAAATCATACCTGAGAGTAAAATATCAACAAATTAATTATTCCTTATTGTGAAAGAAAACAGAAAATTTAACCTAAATCAGTTCCGAGGTTTTACTAAACATAATGAATCTTCATAACGGTTTCCAAATATGACATCGGGTTCGACGCCATGGAAGAGAAATGCCACTTGAGCCCGGCTGCGTCGCTTTGTCACATATGTATGTTCTTTTCTCAAAGGTTATTCATGGCGATGATCTGAATATATTTAAGCGTGCAAAGAACATACAAGTAACTAGATGAAGGGACGAAATTAATATAAAAGACAATAATTACATTGTGAATTAAGATGATTTACCAATAAGGTTATACTGTTAACATATGTTTTAGAATAAAAGAAAAACTGACCAGCAGTCTTGATAGCGCGAAGTCAAATCTTAAACTACTCATATTTGCCCAGAATAATGCAACATTCTGAGTTGTGCAGTCTTGTAATATAGGCCCGCTTAAATGATAAAACACCAAATCATTTACCACGCTAAGTATGTTACCAAGTAGCAATATAATTATTTTCCTATTAAAACGTTTTAGTTTCTGGGTATTATAGGTTTATAGTCTAATCCATGCTCTCTATTATTGATGGTGATCTACAATGGATTTTTAGTTAGCGTATGAAGTAATTTAACATACCCACTATACCCATCTTGCAACATAAGTCGGTGATATGAATGATCATGCATGTGGAGGAATAGTAATCCACATCTTTTTCTCTCTCTTTTGTCAAGGAGACAACAAGAACGCCAGTGACCTAGATCAAATACCCTTATGAAATCCATAATCCGTAGCATCCATGCAGGAAATGAAAAAAAGGTACTCTGGTATTATTAATTTAGAACTTGATAAGAATACATTAGATAACGTGAAATGCAACACAAATGAACAATAAACATACACTACTCTGGCAAGTGTCAAATGTATCGTTACGTTTTTGTTTTGCCACCTAATATTCCATTCACCCGTTTCTATGGATCATATGAGAGTATCACGCCAGTGGCATTGTTTTGGTTCAAATTACAATATTGGCGCATGATCATATTGCACATTCTTTGCACTGACTTGTCTAGATCTTGTCCATCATCGTAATAATATTTTGCCACAAGCAGAATATTTCAACATCGTTCGATATTCTCCATTAATCCACTCATTCGTTTTGGGATTCATGTTGTTTTAGACAACTATATCAACTCGCTAACAAACCAGCAGGCGCTTGTCAATATATCGGTTGGCTTGCAGTTCTAACCATCGGTAAACTGCACCCCGAAACGCAACCAAAACTACCAAGAACCTCTTATTTCCGTTCAGAGACCAAGGGAGAACTGCATTATGATGCGTTCGGCAAGTGGGAATACGCCATGGAATATTTAGTCTAGAAATTGTTTTAAAACCGATCTCTCCTTCAGTTCAAAAGTAAGATGAACAATGTTTACATGTATAGTTGAAACAATATCAAACGTCTCACCTGGTTTGTGGCATCCGAGGAATGCTTGAAAAGTGGCTGAGTATGAAGAATACATGCAGTCTTAAAGGAGCCTAATTCAGTAATTGCAGCTGTACACTTTAATCAAATTGATAGGGTTTGATGATTCGTCGTCAGAGTTAGGCCGATATGAATTCAAGCTGATGATAAATGATTGCTGGCTTCAGAAGATTAGCCCAATATGAAGTCCATCCAGTGGAAAAGTACAGGTTATTTCACATACATTAGAGAGCTTGACGTCAACCAAGCCTTTCTGAATTGTTACATATTCTATCGGATTTATATAAAGGACATAAAGGACTATGATAAACCAGCTTCAAATCAGCCCAAAACGGGCTCAAAACTCCATTTTAACAATGGGAATGTCAAATGAGAAAAATGTAGTGATTTTTTACTGCCAGGGATCTGTGCCCCAACTGGCTCTCCATAGTTAAACCACAACTTAAAACCAGGGTTTAATTTAAACCTGAATTCAGAATACGGGCCTATGTATTGACGTCATTGCGCAACCATCTTAGGGGCTGAAGCCACTGGATATCTTGCATGCACTGGTGATCCGGAGCTATTTTGTTTCTTCGCATTCTTATAGCTTCTGAGGAACTGCGCCATGAGATTTTGACGTCATACGCGTACAAAAGGCATATTCGCATATGAGAGGGGAGTCGTTCATTTGATTTCAGGCCTTTTCCACCAGTTGCATACACAATTTTTTATGGGTACAAACTCACTAAAATGTGTGCTTGTTTATAACGATGTACTAACAAACGTCATGTATATACCACTAAAACATAATGTATGAGAGCTCGCATGCCTCTGGTCAATAGTACTGAATTTTTCTTTTGCGAGCCCTGGCCCATGGAAAAACCGTTTTCTTACTCTTTTCTTCTTTTCTTTCATTTCTACGTTATCCATATTCCATTATCCAATTTCAAATTGTATTTTTGTAATTACATTGTACAATTTTTGTATGTTTTTATGTCCGAATAAATAATAATAATATATTAAATTACAATAATAAGCAATAAACAATTATGAACAATGGTGCCATTTCAACGCTGTTGAATTAATTATAGATATTTCTGGTAAGTATAATGCTTATTCCATTATTATTACTATTTATTTTCTTTTTCTTAGTTTCAGCTACCTACCTGACATAACCCGACTGCGGTCTTCATGGATACCAAATCATATTACTTAAGCTAAAGATTATATTGCACGAGATTGAACCAAGAGTGTTCCTCTTACTTGTTCACGATCACAACATCATCTTTAAACGTCTCACCTGGTTTGTGGCATCTGACGAATATTTTGGTATGTTTTTGTAGTAGATAATGTGTAGATTCGGAGATGCGTAATCCCATAAGCACAACTGAACACTGTTGTCATGTCGATCGAGGTGGTATATTTGAAGGTATTCCATCATAGAGATTACTGAGTCCAAGCTGATGATAAAGTGACTGGGTTTGACTTGTGGCTCTATGATAAACAAATAGAACAGTTGATTCCAACTGCCGTCTGACAGTTTGACGTCCAGTTCGTAAAAAAAAAAAGAAATGATAAACTGCAAAAACGTCAACGTTTTAACACACGAAAGGGTTTGACTAAAGTGAAAAACATGCACAAACAGAAGACGCCTGCGAAAGTACGCCAAAATGTGTTGATGAAATACAGGTAGAAAGTTGCGTTAAAGTCTCTGTGCGCGTTATGAGTCCATCATGAATTTATCGTTATCGTCATCAGTATATGTGAAAGATAGGAGGGAGATTAATAAGCTAAGTAATTTTTATTACAATGTTTTTTTTTCATTAATACAATTTTATATTTCTGTATCAATTGATTTTCCTCGAGTCATATCTGACAAAAGTTTGAGGCTTTGGCGACTTGATGATTATAACATATCAGTTAATATCATCTGCCGGTTTGGAAGTGAAGAAACGGGAAATGAATATGTTACGCTTTCAAATAATTTGAAAACTTAATTCCTAATTTGATTTTTGTTCAAATGCAGTTATGATTCAGGGAATATCAATTTTACTCAGCTACGTCGACGCATTCTTGAAAATCACGACTCAATGAACTACAATTTTCCTCTTATTTATTTTAATTGTTTCTCTCATAATTCCATCAATTCCAGAAGTACAACATATTTCCAGATTATATAGAAATCACATTTTAAATGGGCCCGATACTTGTGCAATACAGTAATTAAAAAAGAAATATCTTTCGAATCCTTTACCTCTAGAAAACTATATTTAACATTCAACTATAACCAATATTGACTAAAACATATTTCAAGGAAATATCAACAGTTATAATTGATATTGCAATAAGTTACAGGCGCTTGATAAATGCATACCAAGAACTAATATTTGAATATATATAAAACTATCGTGTCTTAGCATCTGATTACTGTATGAATAAAGAGTTTGATTATAGCTTGATATCTTCAACACATCTTCTGAAAGCTTTTATTCTCCCCAGCCAATTGCAATGAATATATGTTATGACAGTCATTACGACTGTTCATCTGAAAAGAACTACTATACATTCCGGTATAAAAATGGTTTTTTTGCTATCGTTTGAAATACTCAGATACAAATTTTTAATGTGCGCATATTTACAATGTCTTTATATCAACAGGAGATCCAAACGCACATACAAAGCAAGATCAATACTCGTAATTATTTTATTTTTATTTCACTTATATCGAAAAAAGCAAGTTCAAGTTTGGTTTATTTCATTTCGACTCAACTCAATGCATACCTGATGAAATATTGTTTCAGATTGTCCAAATCTTTGTTCCTCATATTTGAATTTGGGTTTAATATTCGATTACTTTAGTAATATGAAGCCCTTGTTAACATTTAATTAAGATGATTTTGATTTTAATCGGAATAGCTTATTTTGGAGATTTGATGTATAAGATAATTATTCATAAACATGGCAACAAAATGCGAGTTACTTCTAAAATTTATTAATAAAAAAAATCAAGAGGAAATTTCTTCGTGTCTTGTACCTTAGAAAAAAAAACCGAATAGTAGGAATAAAACAAACCACAAACAAAACAGATATTAACCATCTATTTAAAAAAAAATCTTATATAATTTTGGTTTCTTTGTGTAAATATTCCGTTTTGTAATCATGTTTTTTGTCATTTTTCTTTATCATTTCGTACAACGTATTGTCATCGCCGATGGCGATTCGAGCAAGATAGCTTAACGTGGGGTGTCATAGTCCTCGTAGTTATGAGTGTTGCGGTCTGGTTTGAGGTAGGGTTCCGTGTACAATGCCTTATCACCTGCAATGTAACCTGCGTAACCCGATGGGACGTCGGGGAGTGGTCCCCGGTCAGCACTTTTATCATTCAGGTATTCGTTTGAGGATGAACGGACCCGACTGTCACGAGAAATATAAAAATGAAATGAAAAAAAATAATTCTGAGTTTAGTACGTTATAGTATAGAGACTGATAAAACCATCCTCGACAATTTGTGTATTGTGAGGTACGTTTTATTGTTTTGTGTGTGTTTAAACACATCAGTAAATCATACAAACAAACGAATATTGCAAAGGCAAGCATCGAAATTGTGTTAGGGGTGTGGACAGAGTAAATCCAAATAGCCTCGTCTGATTTTATGATATTGCTAAGAAATGTTTACAATTCAACTATGCGTCCCAGGAAAACCAAATCATTATTTTCAGAGGTCGTTTAAAAAACTTACAACTGTATGGCATTTCCATTGGGTTGAGTAAATCAGATTCTGCACTGAACATAAACACCATACGAACCATTCAAGAAATCTAATTTCAAGAGTTCTGTAATTCGGTTATTACAAAATCAAAATCAGCATAATTGAAAGTGATATATATATATAATGATTAAGGTTAATGAGCATAGCACTAACCGTTTCACAAAGATCGAGAAGCCTGCCATTGACATCAACACCAAAACGAAAACGATCAGCGCAGTTACAAGCAGGGCCGTAGTTAAAAAACCTGTACTCCCCTTCTCAGCTTTTCTATCTGCAGTATTTCCTATACAAAATATCAAAAGGTTTTAAAAAAAAGGTTTAATTTTTTTTTTCATATCATATTTAGTGCTTCATGTTATAGTTAAACAATCAAATAACCACTGTTTTCCCTTTTTTGATTAGGAAAGAAAAAAAGAGAAACTTCTCAATTACGTAAATGTATTGAGATGTTTTCAACCAATATGTGTGATGATAATGATGGTAAAATATTGATTAATTTTTACATATTAAGAAATATTTAACAAAAATAAATATTCATTTGATGTAAACAAAGTGCATTTACAATGAAATTAACCAAAGTTGATTAGTGGTGACGATTTATATACACAACCTACTTTTAGCACACATGTCCATTCATAGTGTATTATGATTATGGCAAATTATAATCTTGAAAGCCGAATGCATTGATCAAATACCTACCTGGAACGGCACTAACATGGCCAAGGGATGGTCGTGGAATAGGGCAATCAATGGCCCTTCCTCGCCATTTGCCATCCCGGTGACATTCCCAAATAAACCAATCAGAGTCGCCGTTGCAAGTGACGTTGACCTCGTCGCCGACCTTGTAGCGAGGTTTTAGATTTTCGACAGATGAAACAGCTGGTATGATTGGTGGGTCGCATACTATAGAGAAGTGGGGAAGTCAGAGAAGAAGTTACAATGGAAAGAAAGTCACATAGAAAATACGTTGTTATTCACTTTATCAATCTCTATTAACTGTTGGTAGTTGGTTAATACACAGTGCTCCTTGAATTCGATCTGGTGTGGCATTTCGAAAACTCGTTGTTGTGTAATAGGAATAGGACCAGACTTTTTGATCCAATAAACAAACCACCGGAAAGGGGGGGGGGGGGGGTGGCTAGCGAAACTTAAGGCGGGGTTGGGTCATCATTGAATATATATAATGTTTATTTATTTTCGCTCATTATAAATCATGAATAGATCTTGCGAAAATGGGGGTGTAAATTGAAATCCTACTTTTGAATTTGCTATGGAGTTATTAGTTAATACATTGCTCGCCTCTTCTGACACGATTTTCTATTTTCCTAACGGTGGAGGGTTGTGACAGCATCTTGTACGAAAAACTAGCTAATGTGGAGGTTTACATACCTACATCTGGTTCCTCGCACACTATGTTTTGTCCAATCCATATACCTTCTCCGCATACCAAGAGGAAAGAACTAGGATTTTCATTGCATGTCACGTTAACCCTATCGCCAGGTTTGTATGAGAGACGAAGATTCTGGTTGGTTGAGTGATGGGGCACCACTGGAGCACTGCAGAAGGTCTGATGAGTGGCACCTGTATGTTTTCGAAACGCCAATACGATTTCATTTAAATTAAAATATCTGTTTTTAAGACAATTATATTCAAGCAACTTAAACTTGGTTTAATACACATTGAAAGTGCTGTTAAAAAATTTAAGTACGTTGTTTATGCTTGTCACTCTAACAACTACTATTTAAGGTCATTTGTACAAATTGGAAATGGTGAAAGGTTTTAACCTTTTTTTTTTTTTTATAGTTACTGCTGAAGCATTGGGCTTGTAAAACGACTAACAATTTGTTTTTGCTGAGTAGTTAACATCAGGGTAAGATTGGCACCGTTGGTGATTTTTGAAATTTTCAAAAAAATAGTAGAATGTAGTCATTTTACAAAGGAGGTTCTGTGGTAATGAATAGGCGCGCAAAAAACGTTAAAATAAAACTAATTTTCATAGTTTCGCTTGTAACAGTAACATCTCTGGGGTTTGGAATTACGTTGTACGCCCTTTGCAGACTAGGCCCTGTGCGCAAATTAATCATAATTATTCATCATTAACAAATTAATAACTATGTTCATGAGTTAATACATGAAATAAGCATGAATATATTTCTGGAAAAAAACAAGTAAAGTAGGAAAAAGATACCCGGATCAGGCGCAGGGCAGGCGATGTTTGGTCCAGTCCATATTCCAGCACTGTTACATCGAAGGGTGAACTGAGAACTACCGCCGTCACAGGATACAACTACCTCGTCATTAGCACTATAGACCATTTGTTGTCCCTCAATACTTGAATATCTTGGGGTAGCAGGAGCATTGCATTGTCTTGGGACTATGTTGGAAACGGAGGGAAATGAATATACGTGAAATGAAATATAGATTAAAATAGATTTCCCAAATTTCATTTTTTGTCTTCATCTCTAAGTTATCGCAAATATGCACATTAAAGGGAATGATACAATACGACCAGGAAACTTTTAGGAGGAAACAAAGGGCAGTAAAATTTAATACATTATGTGTTTAAGAACATGATGATTTTCATAACGCCTATTATTATTCACGAGAGGTATAGAGGAAAATAATGTACATGTGTCAACGGACTTGCAAAAAAAGAAGAAATATAAAAAAAATCAGTATATAATTTTGGATCTGAATTCAATGTCATTACCAGTCCATTGACTCTTTATTAACTCTAATAGATGACTATTGCCGTAAAAAAATATTGATGAATTTATCATTACATACATTGTGGAGGTTCTGGACAAGATACCACCTGGCCTTTCCATAGACCGTTCGTGTCGCACTGTAGGCCAAACTGAGTGTTGCTGCCATCACATGTCACAGTAATTCTATCACTAGAGTCATAACTCAGTTGAAAGTTTTGAATTGTTGCATATCTTGGGACGTACGGTGCGCTGCATTTCACGGGAGCTGTGAATAAAACAAAAATCAATGATGGAATGATAGGATAACAGTTCTCAGTGATATTCTTAGTTTTAGCCTAATGATTCATTTTAAGACTGAAAAATATATATTTACTTTAGTCATGTTTAAAATAACAAATGGCAAAAGAAAGACCAATGAAAATACGATGCGATCAAAAATAATTCCGTGTTTATAACACACATCCTTCACGGACATGTCTTAGTGATTGGCTCTATCACAAAGAAGGTACAAAAAATTAACATCAAAATTGAAATGACTGAAGCAATCACACCGCAACACACAAACCATAATGGTGATGTCTCAGCAAGCGGGGATAGTCTGAACACGATGTGTCTCTGCATTTACTCCACTCAGTCACAGACAGACATGCGATGTGCTCAGATTATTCCCCGCTTGCTGGGACATCCCCCGGGATCTGTGTGTGGCTGTGTGATTGTTCCAGTCATTCCAAATTTCGATTTTAATTCATTGTAACCCTAATGTGATTAAGCCAATCACTTAAACGTGCATTGAACGATATATCTAATAAACTGACAGGTTTGTTTCATCCCATCTCATTTTCGATTCCTTTGCCATTATTATAAACTTTGGATTATGAACCAATTAATGTTATGGGCTCCTTAAAAACATTAAAGAGCATAAAAGTACAATTACTATTAAGACATATTAAACTACTGATATGTAATAAAATCAAGAAACCCATGTACTTTCTCGATACCCTGCTGGAAAAACTAAATGCGAACATATTTATTTACACCATTGAAATGCTCAAATTCAAGAGTGTGGATATATTTACACACTGTGGATTCCTCGACAGTGTGATTGTTCACAGCGTGTTCGCAATCATGATCAACTATGTCAAAATGTGATTCATGCTTTAAAATGCTTCAATAAATAATGTGAGGGTGAGTTCACATGGCGTTTCACACCAAGAACACACTGTGGGGTACTGTCTTTATTCCCGAAGGTCAGTAGGTAGATCGGATGGAGATTCATTAGGCAATTGGATTACTTTCTTACGTCTGTAAGGTTCTGGACAAGACACCACTGGGCCACTCCAAAGGCCATGCATGTGACATCTGAGGGTGTATTGTGTAGTACTATTGTCACATGTCACGGTTATTCTTTCATTGAAGTTGTAGCTCATTCGGAGGTCTTGTATCGTGGCATACCTTGGGACGTAAGGGGCGCTGCACCGCACTGGGGCTGTCGAAACAAAATGATTAATATTAAAATCGAAATGAATGCCATTTATGTTTGCTACACATTTAAACATCCGGACAGATTTCAACGTTTAAGAAATAAGTGACGTTGAATAAGAATAAAAAAACCCCGTTAGAATGTTGAAGAAGAAAAAAAATCCCCAGAATCTGAACAAAAATCTAACATCAATATATATGCTACCGACTTGAATGAAATATAAAAACAACGTACATGTTTTTTAATAAACAACACGACAATTTGAGAGATATGTTGAAGTTATTTTAAACACAAATATTAGAATATTATAAATATTCCATAGGCTAAGTTCTTAATCAGAAGAAGATCACTGAATCATATTTGTCGACAATCAGAGGGATCTTGATACACACTCTTAACAACTACACACATATAAAGAATTTGATTAAATTCTTACGTCTGTAAGGTTCTGGACAAGACACTACTGGGCCACTCCAAACGCCATGCGTGTGACATCTGAGGGTGAACTGTGTAGTACTGTTGTCACACGTCACGGTTATTCGTTCATTGAAGTCGTAGCTCGTTTTGAGACCCTGGATTGTTGCATACCTCGGGACGTACGGGGCGCTGCAATTCTCTGGAGCTGTTAAGAAAAAAATAATAAAAATATAAAAGCAGTAAGGATCAATAATGATATCAATATTCATACTTTAAATAGCGCTTAACACATCGGGACGAAGTCTCTGAGTGCTTTAAAGATATTTCATTACCCCAGTCATCGGATCCTTGCATGCCCATTTTGAGATAACAAAAAAATAAGGTGCATTTCATGGATCTGCTTTACCTCAACGTACATAAACCATCAACAATGACGAACAAATATCGACTGAATGTAATGAAATGGTATCACTACCTTCAATTGGTGCAGGACAAGAAAGAACGCTTCCCGTCCAGAATCCGTCAGAGTTACACTGAAGGTTATAGCTGTCTGTACTGCTGTCACATGTGATCCTAACACTGTCGCCAACATTGTAGTCCAGACGAAGGTTATCAATTGACCCATACTTCGGGATGTACGGACTGTTACATCGTACCGGCTCTGTAATGCGGAAAACAAAATGTAACACCTATTCAAGGTGGTATGACATAACCATTGAACATTTATGTGGACCTGTAAATCGAGCCACTAATTCTAAAATACAGCCATTTTCAGATTCAATGATAATAAATGGGCCCTAGAGTTCAGTTATTACTTAAGTCCAGTTGCCTGCTCCCGAGATTTGTAAAAATATATCATCCTTACAATATTAATATACTTTTCATTTGAACTAGCGTTGCAATATTCCAAACGATTTTTGTTTTATGTTTAACTACTATAAGTACAACAGTTGTGGTTGAATAGAAGTTTTGTGACTAAATGCTGTGTACACAATTGAACATGTTCACGTCCCTTATGTATGTTTAATCCATTTATCAAACTTGAATAAGATTTCTGTAAAAACGGAATTTTTGAATAAAAGTGGACTACACAATTATTTTTGTTAACAATCTCAGGCATTTTCCATCCAATTGAATTAAAGTCTTACGTCTGTAAGGTTCTGGACAAGACACCACTGGACCACTCCACAGGCCATGCACGTCACATTGGAGGGCGAACTGTGTAGAACTATTGTCACACGTCACGGTTATTCGTTCATTGAAGTCGTAGCTAATTTTGAGGCCCTGGATTGTTGCATACCTTGGGACGTAAGGGGCGCTGCACTTCTCCGGAGCTGTTGAGGAAAAACAAAACTTGAAAATGTAAGCGCAATAGGGATTATTACTTGGGAGTGACATGAAGTAAGACGACGTTCATGGGTCCGTCGTCTGAGCTTTATCCCAACGCACGTATAAACCATCAACAGCAACGACAGAATAGCGAGTGAAACTTAATTAAAATCATATCACTACCTTCAGTTGGTGCCGGACAAGAAAGAACGCTTCCCGTCCAGAATCCATCAGAGTTACACTGAAGGTTATAGCTGTTGGTACTGCTGTCACATGTGATCCTTACACTGGCGCCAATACTGTAGTCCAGACGAAGGTTGTCAATTGACCCATGCCGCGGGATGTACGGACTGTTACATCGAATCGGCTCTGTAATGTGACAAACACATTGTAAGTAAATCATTACTTATACCAGGGTGACATGACATAGTCGTTGGATGATTATTTGGACCTGTAACTGGAGCTTATAATTTCAAAGATAATTTTAAATGGAAATATATTAACAGCATTTATTTTAAAGTACCACTAACAATAAACGTTTGATAGTCAAAATGCAAAATCATATTACCAGATAAATAAGTAAACAAAATAAATGAAAATCATCCTGAAACACTATTCATATACTTCACGACGGATTTCATACAAAATGAAAGAGTCTTTAAAATTTTTCCCCCTTTTTCGTACTACTTCAAAACATTTAACTACTGATGTGTATGTATTATCATTATAGACACCATATTATACTGACTTCCAGATCAGCGAATGATCATTAAACTGTATTGAGTGGACAATCTTAAGAACATAAAGATTTGAATTAAATTTTGACGTCTGTAAGGTTCTGAACAAGACACTACTGGGCCACTCCAAATGCCGTGCATATGGCAATGTAGGGTGAAGTGTCTAGAACTGTTGTCACATGTCACGTCAGCATAATTAATAAGCAATGAAAATTTTCCAAGAATTTGATATTATAGTTGTGTAGATTATGCCATGGGTAACGCACATGCCAATTTTCGTCGCAATCGGTAAGTATATTCCTTTTTCCAATTCTTCAGAAACCAGACTCACTTTCTACAGGTGTCGGGCAAGTATGTACCTGTCCCTCCCAGAGTCCACCAGTGCGACATCTGAGTGCGAATCGAACCGAGCTATTATCACATCTTACATTTACCCTTGCGCCCAAGTTGTAATATGCTTGAAGATTTCGAACTGATGAATATCTTGGAATGCTAGGAGCGTTGCACCTTGTCGGGGCTGAAAACATGAATTTCAGAAAGTATGTTAGGTTCAGGGAATTGGATTTATAAATGGTATTAAGCACATGGCAGTTGAACTTTTACGAAGAATAAGATTTTATACGAATTTAAGAGATAATAAGTCCGAAAGTATATAATAAAATAAACCTGACATCGATATGAATAACAACCTACTTAATCAAATCGAGAGAAAGATAGAAAACAAGATATCGTAAATAGGAATACATTTACGGAAATGTGATAAGCAACTTCTGTTCAATCAAATTATACTGATCCACCATTGAAAATCGAGCATTGAATCATCTCTGTCGGCATTCACAGGGACTTAAATCCCAAAATCCCAATTTATATAAATTCTTACGTCTGTAAGGTTCTGGACAAGACACCACTGGTCCACTCCATAGGCCATGCGTGTGACATCTGAGGCTGAACTGTGTAGTACTGTTGTCACACGTTACGGTTATTCGTTCATTGAAGTCGTAGCTCATTCGGAGGTCTTGTATTGTGGCATACCTTGGGACGTAAGGGGCGCTGCACTGCACTGGGGCTGAACAAAGTAATATTTGAATGTTTAAGAAAATAATGTGTCAATTAAAATGTACAGGGGGTGGCAGTAACAATGTTACAAATTAAAAATAATATTACATTAATAGAAACACTACCTACGCCAATAAAAAAACAACACAAAAACAACGATGTTTTCGAATACTAATACGATATCAGAAATCTATTGACCAATTTCTTTAGAGTAAACATTATTTATTTAAATACTGTCCATACACTGAAGTTGGGATTAGAAAGCAAATGATGAATTAGTCTTTTTGTCAACAATACATGGAATTCGATTCGACAATCTTAACAAGTGATCAAAAATTAAAATTGGTCTAAGTTCTTACGTCTGTAAGGTTCTGGACAAGACACCACTGAGCCACTCCATAGGCCATGCACGTCACATCTGAGGGTGAACTGTGTAGTACTGTTGTCACATGTTACGGATATTCTTTCATTGAAGTCATAGCTCATTCTGAGGTCCTGGATTGTAGCATACCTTGGGACGTAAGGGGCGCTGCACTTTTCTGGTGCTGTTAAGAAAACAAATCGAAAATGTAAGTGCAGAATCAACGTATTATCACTTTATGTTGACATGAAGTAATACAACAATCATGGATCCGTTGTCCTAACTTTACCACAAGCAACATATAATCCATAACAATGACGGCACAATAGCGAGTGAAATGGTAAGGAATGGAATCGTATTATTACCTTCAACTGGTGCCGGACAAGAAAGAACGCTCCCCGTCCAAAATCCATCAGAGTTACACAGAAGGCTATAGCTGTCTGTATTTCTGTCACATGTGATCCTAACACTGGCGCCAATATTGTAGTCCAGACGAAGGTTATCAATAGACCCATACCTCGGGATGTAAGGGCTGTTACATCGTACTGGCTCTGTGATATTAAATACACATTGCAAGTACATGTGGGATTTAAAAGGGTGACCTGCCAATAACTGGTGAACATTTATTTCACCGGCAACTCGAGCCAATAATTCCCATAAAAAAATTACAGGAAATACATTATCGATATTTCTGCCAACATTATATAAAATTCACAATAAATCATTGATAGACAAGATGCAAATCCTAGGGAATATTAACAGGCATTTACTGTACTTTAACGAATGTACCTCCGTTGCTTCATATTGTTTTTTTTTACTTGGTTTTTATTGATGTGTTGCAATTTTTTACCGATTGACCTTTCCACCAATCTTGGTTCAGGTGTTAGACAGAAGGATCTGTAATTAATCACCTGCAATTGGGGGAGGACACTGTCGCATTTGGCCAATCCATAACCCTGTGGTATTACATCGAAGTGTAAAGGGTTGAACACTGCTATTGTCACACCGGACAGTCACTCTTTCACCATGGTTATAGCTCAACTGAAGAGTTGGAATCCACGAGTACCTCGGAATTATAGGAGCGCTACATTTGGCTGGAAGACCTAAGGAGAGATTTAAAGAAATAAAAAGACGCATTGTCTATCATTAGGGTCTATCGGGCAAGATAAATTATGACTGCTGCCTCTTCAGTGCAACACAGTAAAGATTCGAAGAAAATATGATAATTATTATTCAATCGATTACAGCATTTCTAAATCTATCTACTTTATTTGAAATAACCATGTGTCGTGGATTTTGATAAATTTACGAACACTCTCTGGCCGTAATAGGTTACATTATAGCTCACGTATGTGATTATTTTTCATTTAAAATAGTTAAAAGCGTGCTTTACATGTATATTAACGATTACCTTGAAGGCTAATTAATGGATTGCTTCTTTACTGTAACTAATTATTATGATTATAAATCTTTAGTAAATTATAGTTTGCTTGTGAAAACAACATTGATAATCTTTTTCAGGTGGTGTCATGTGCATGTCTTGCTCGTGTTTTTATTCTGTTAACGCTTAAAAAAAAATCATATTCTACGAATATTGAATAAGAACTTCGATTTTACCGACTGCATATGCAGGTGCAGGACAGGAAATCTGGGGTCCACTCCATAGTCCCTTGTTGTGGCACTGAATGGTAAAGGTATCCGAGCTGGTATTGCAAGTTACAGTAATTCTGTCACCGTAGTTGTAGTTCAATCGGCGGTCTGTGAGGTGTGCATGGGCTGGGATGGATGGGGCACTACAATTGGTTGCTCCTGTAAAGAGATTTAGAAAAAAAAGTTGTGAATTATTATTTTTTTTCAATTTTCCAACAGCTATAAGTCTCATAGATTTGAAGCATCTGACAAGATTGTATCTTTAGGGATTAAAGTGGATGACCGAGTAGTTTAAGAGTTTTTCATCTCATATAGAGCATCTTGTTACTTCGGACATATGGCTCACGGGGCGGGGCGGGGGGGGGGGGGATGGGCGAACTGAGAAATATCCAACCAAAGCAATAAGTTCCCATTTAAGAGGAACAGTCTCTATGGACTTTTTGTCTGATGAATCTGTTCACATTTTGCAGAACTTTTCTTGATTTCAGACTAGTTTGAGGATATCGTTCTGAGGACTAGCAGATAAATAACCGGAATCCTCACCAAACACCCAAAATAAGGCAAACTGTGTCTCATTCTAACAGCAATGGCTGAGACATTCCATATAAAAGAACATGTCCTTGCAAATCCCCTTAACAATATCAAATGTGCACTGACTTACTTGTGGCACAATACAGCAGATGTGATTTGAAATCAACATAATAGTAGTGGCTCAAGTTTCACCACTTTGATCATGCTGATGTCGAATATTGAACACGCTTAACCTCTCATCGATAGTTTCCATGAATTGATGTTATAATTTCTGATGTTTCTCGTACTTGTATATTTTTTTGGCCTTGCTATTGAATGAAATTCGTCATCTGATATGTGGTATCTGACCAATGCTTGGAGTTTGATTGAGTATGAGGTAAACATACATTATTCGGGCTACACAAATGGTAACTTTACGTCAACGACCGATTTTATCTCATAATAAAATGTGAATGAAAGAGTTAGATATTTCTATGTGAATGAAAGAGTTTATCAGGTATTCCTTTGTGAATGAAAGAGTTTATTAGGTATTTCTAGGTGAATGAAAGAGTTTATAAACCTAATTCTCACCTCTGTTTATGTGCAAAAAATGAAAAATAAAAGAAATAAAAATTATACCACTGTTTTTTTTTTTTTACATCTCCTTGAATTAACGCGTATTATTGGTTGAACCGACAAGAACAACCACGACAACTCACTCTCAATGCTCGGTGAGATTTGGGACAAGCTATTACTCTTACTCACCAAAACACCAGGACAAAGATTGTGAGAGCTCGCTGTTAAGCCTATGCAAAACGTGCAAAGGACACTAAGCGTGTCGTGAAGTAGGAAAGATGAATATGGTCGAGACAAATTCTTACATCGACGATTATTGAACAGCATCCGATCCTTAAAAACGCACACATTACCATCACTTGAAGAATACAAACCCATTGTTTAAAACTTTAATAGAAACAAATACCACTGCGTTCGAATTGAAAGGAGTTGCTCTTTTACCTTTTGAACAATTTGTAACTTTGTTAATTTACTTTTTTCATTGTAGTTTATAGGTCTCTCCTGGTTTGTGCATCTGAAATTTCTTAAATCTGTTTGACAAATGATGGGGTAAACGTGCAACTTTTTTGTGGTCAAAGGAATAACGCGCATTAATTAGGTCGATTGTCATTGGGCAAAGTGGCAAATATGTGCAACGGTAATTACGTCATACCACTTGAGCTCCCTTTATAGAAAGACCCAATGACACATGCTTGCCGATATCAACGTCTAAGTTAAAGAGTGCGCTGCAAACTTTTATGAATCCCAACGGCCGAAAAGAGAAATGTTCTACGACGCCAGAATAATGATCAGCTCCGCCGTCGAGTCGCAAACCAGCACTCCCGCTTAATATGCCTAAATAATTCAAAGGCATCTTTTAATTGTTACTTTCACCCTTGGATGTCTCAAATCAAAGGTCACATGTCTTAGATATGTTACAAATATGAGGTCCTCAGAACTGAACGGTCAAACACAGACATCTAAGCCAAAGCCACCTTTAAAGTGTCTGCACAGATAGATGTATTTTTGTTTTGTTTTGTCTTTCCTAGACATTTTTTTCCATATTGGTAATATCAAATACAACATAGACCAAAGTTAAAAATATACAAATTCTAAGAAATGTTAGCCGATTCCCATAAACCATCATGCAAAGAAGGTATATCCGTGAAATGAACCTCTGCTAATCGAGAAGGGATTTCTTGCTTAACTCTTAATGTTCCAACATCTCACCTGGTTTGTGGCATAGGACGAATGCTTGGAATTTGGTTGTGTATGGAGAAAACATGCAGTTTGTTGTATGTAATGTTGTAGTGCACGTCAACACGAGGGTCATAGTTATCGAGCCGGTAATAAACAAAACTAACAGAACCCTACAATATCATTTTATTGAAGATGCAGTCATCAACCCTTAAAAAAATGTCCGCGACACGTGTTTAGCACTACCATTGTTACATTAATCGATTCCATTTAGAACCTTCGTGAATGTACATCGAAAATGATCTTGATAACCAGTGCATACTTTTTGTAAAGGATGAATGCTAATATATATTTCCACACTTTTCAGATGATAAAACTTTCATCATCGTATCTAATGGGGGGGGGGGTTATATTTTTCAAATTCCAAATCACCTGGTATTGCTTCTCGTACTGTTTTAAGATATTTATGGATAGTTGATAGCCTACTCACTCACTTGAGGAGCGAGGCAAAAATATCCTATAAGTTATTTACGATGGCTCTGTTATATTTAGAAAACGGACCGGTATTCGTACAGAAATTGAATATGAGGAGGAATATTAATTTTTTTTTCAAAGAAACAAAATACTACATCTTCAAAGTGAAATGATGAAGGAGAAAGGAAAAGGTTAAACACAGAACACCGTTATGCCCGCGAGCATCACCATTCGAAACTCAACAAGTTGGTAATGTTGATGTCTACAAAGCCTGATTAACGATGAGGGCCAAAGACGAGCCGCATATACTGTACCTGATTTACTTGAAAGTATCGCAACTGACATCTAGTTGAAAAGAAGTAACATCAGCCTATTTCTCTTTTTTACGAACTTGACAGAAAAAAACCCTACAAAGTTACTCGATACTGCTGATCGATAATGCAACGCTTTGGCAAATATATTGACCACTCTTTATAAACTTCACTACAAGGTTCTGCCATTACTGGCAATATGCATGATATCACAGTTCAGAATGTTAAGGGACTCAAAGTGGATGCATTCAATGTTAAAAAAACCGTATTCAAACATTCATATGATGACTCATAATTATACATTTTCAGTGTTCATAAGGGTGATGTAAGGGTCTCCTCAACTTTCCATTCAAACATATCACCTGGTTTGTGGCATCTGACAAATGATTGATATTTGGATGAGTATGGAGAAGTGACCGAACAGCTTTAAGGTTTCCAATCCCGTAAGCGCATCTTGTCACTTTTGGTCATAGGGATCGTGCTGCTGAATTTAAGAGACATTCCAATAAAACTTCACACTGGCCCTCTTCATTTTTTTTCAACCCTTACAAAAACAACTCCGTTACAAACTATGACCGTACACAGAATTTTCCCCCGGGGGAGGGGAAGATGGTAACAGTTCTCGAAGAAATTGGAAAGCGAGTGAGTAAAGCGACTGAGCTTGTCCTGAAGGGGCATTTGCACTTTCTAAAGTCAAAATTAAGGACTTCGTGCACACTTTTGGTGGAATTTTCCAACAAATTCTGTAAAAATGTAAATTTTACCAAAAAAATCGGAAGGGGAAGGAAGGTGGTTGCCCCTCCCTCTCTGCTGCGTACAGTCATGCAATTTCTTGAGCAGGAAAGGTTGGCGATAGCTTGCTTGACTACATCATGACAGCGGAGTATTTCGTCAATCTAATAACAGATCAGGCAAACATGTTGACTTTTACTAAGTTGATATTTATATGAGGGTAATGAAATAATGTTTTAGGGTATTTTTGTTACTTCGTAAGTATATTTTAGCGCGCGGGCCATAGAACTTGAGTCTGAGGTATAGATTGAGGTGTTGACCTAAACAGAATTGCGCAAGATCTACCATTTAAGCCGTACTGATCCATACCTTGGGTTCGATGGACAAGTTGGAACTAATAAATGAAGTAGAAATTCCTTTTGAACCTTGGTAACTATAAACTGCCACAAGTTTAATCATTCGCATTCTTCTATTCCATCAGGCAAGTACAGCAGACAGTATGTAGGTGAAGTATTAACAGAACACATGCCACCAATTTTACAAGACTCTGTTATGTGTTTAGATATATAAATTTCTTTTGATAAGCGTCTTACATGGTTTGTGACATTTGACAATTGTTTTGTAGTTAATTACTAATACAGTCATGACCGAGCAGCTTTGGAGTTCTTAATCCCGTAAGTGCATCTCGTCACTTGGGTCATAGGGTACGTGATGCTGAATATTTAACTATTATAGTAACATAATTATCATTTACCTTTTTTAATGTGTTATGGACCCTATGGAGTACTTAATAGCGCTCTTGAGGATATGTCGGATGTTTTTCCTGAAAGGTATGTCTTATCCAAGAATTTAATTTTTTAGTGTTGATATTCTGATAAATATGGCATAGTGAAAGAATACTTTTGCATATTTAACTTCGTACGTGTATTCAGAGCGTTGGCACAGATCTTGAATCTGAGGGAGATTGAGGTGTTGATATTCCACATACCTTGTCTGCGATGGGCAAGTTAAACTAAATGTATACAATTTTTTTGCATCTTTGTAACTATAAACTGACAAAAGTATAATCGTTGACTTTATTCTACTCCACCAGACAAGCAAAGCAGATAGGATATAGGTGATGTTTTAACAGAACAAATGCCACTCAATACTCTGCCACGTGTTTAGTGATACATACATTTATTTTCATAAACGTCTCACCTGGTTTGTGGTATTTGATAACAGTTGTGCTTGTATTTACATACTTGTACAGTCAAAAGCGAGCAGCTTTAGAGTTCTGAATCTCGTAAGCGCAGCTTGTCACTTGGGTCATAGGGTACGTGATGCTGAATGTCTTACTATCAGTAGCATATCATAAACGTTTCAAGTGATACGGACCCTAGGGTGTTCTTGAGAGCGTTCTGGAGGACATCGAAAATTTTACCTGAAATGTATGTTTATCCCAAAGTTCCTATAAGAACTGTGCACCATATCTAGCCTAATAAAATCGGGGAATAGTAATTGCCGGACAACCAACTGTGATGGAACGCTTCCCTTTTCATCACATACGAACACGATTTTGATTACTATTTCGCCAATAAAATGCAAAGTCAGGCTAACAATCTTGTCGACCATGCTTTTTTTTTCAAATTTTATTTTTAAATGCTAAGAAGAGAAAGTACAATTTTACTGTTTTCAGTCCATCTCAGCACGAGAATCATTTAGATGCTGAATTCAACAACATTCAATGTCTGCCATCATCAATTCAGCGATATTGATTCAGATTTATCATGTGTGATCGGCAGATCGGCAAGCAACCAGACAAAGTTGTGCCAACAAGTAGGGGACTCTTGGAATTTCGAGATCTTTAGGCCCAATAACTAGATCGCCTGCAAATTGCACTTTTTCAGACAAGCACGTTTAACCAATGCATGTTAACGGAGTGTTGGTCATGTTTAAACCGAACGCACGCTGTCAGCGCTATTTAGTGACCTCTCATTTATGCTAAAACACGTCTCACCTGGTTTGTGGCATCCGATGATTCAAAGATGTTGATACAAGTGACAAAGCATTTTCTGGAATTGCAACGATAAGCGCAATTCTCCACTAATGTCATAGTGTACGTGCGGCTATATTTAAGAAGTTCCCACCACTTGAGATCCCCGAGACTAAGAGATGTTACCATAGTAACGGACATGACCCTTAAGAGATCAGGAAAATCAGCCATTCTAACAACCCCAACTGCCATTTGAAATACGTTTACGAAACCTGAATATGATTAGGTCCGTCGACGAGCCGCAATCTAGTGAAACTTGAAAACTACAGCAACCCATTATTGAGGGATGGAGGGGGGGGGGGGGGAGGTTGATTTGGCGATATACAAATCAAATTGATTTCTGATCCGGAAATAAGAATATTAATTTCTGTCAAAAGACTCGTTCACATCCTTCTCATGTCATGTTTTGAATATACGTCAATTTCAGAATTTCCTTCCTGATAATTCTGAAACTTTTCTTGTACAATATATATTTGCTTAACGCGAAAAAGAATAACCAGGTCCGTGGTAGAGTCGTTATCATGTTTCAAGAGGATTTCGACTTCCATTGCAATCCATTTATCTGAAATCTAAAATTAAACAATAACAATCATAATAATATAGGATATGTGGTAGATAATAAAAATATGATTTAATGGAGTTTTGGAATTTGGAAGTTATTTTTACTCCTAAATTTTGAATATCGTAAAGGTCAAATAGCCTTTACTTTACCAAAAAAATGAGGGGGGCTAGATATAGCGTATCGGGCAAGGATCATTAATAGGTTGGGAACGAGCGAAGCGAGAGAGCAACAATTTTTACACTGGTTGATATAAATATCAAATTTTGTGTTAATTAAAAATTATACAGTTATATGTCACCCTTCTCTATTTCATTTTCTTCCATTTTCTCTCTTGTTTCTTGGTCATGTTTTTTTTTTTTCATTTTCATTTTTATTTATTTATTTATTTAATTTTACATTTATTTATTTATCAATTTTTTTTGTGTTTTTTTTTTTGGGGGGGGCATATGCCTAAATAAAAAGTAAGCAAACAACTGAAAATAATCATTGCTAAAATTAGTAATTGCAGAGATTCCTGACGACAACAATTGATTGTGTATGATCGGGTAACTTGAACATGTTGAAGTCTGGACCAATGCGATTAATATTCTAACTGCCATTTGTTAGCTTGACGTACACCCAGCCTGAATACTTATCAGGTCCGCTGGAGAGTTTAATGCCCGCTTCATTTGTTAACTGAACATATTCATAGGGGGAACAATACCGCACGATTGAAAAAGTTATATGTATATATATATATATATATATATATATATATAAAGTAAGCAAGCAACTGAAAATAATCATTGCTAAAATTAGTAATTGCAGACATTCCTGACGACAACAATTGATTGTGTATGATCGGGTAACTTGAACTTGTTGAAGTCTGGACCAATGCGATTAATATTCTAACTGCCATTTATTAGCTTGACGGACACCCAGCCTGAATACCTATCAGGTCCGCTGAAGAGTTTAATGCCCGCTTCATTTGTTAATTGAACATATTCATAGGAGGAACAATACCGCACGATTGAAAAAGTTATCTGTATATATATATATATATATATATATATACATATATATATATGTATGCATTCATTACACAATGAAAACAATGATAAATACGAGAACGCCATGTCATTCAACCATGCAAAGGTAAACGTAAAGCTCTTAAGATGTATTTGCGGTTGTGTCTGCTATTGCTAATTTTTTTTATAGTTTTAATGCCATTTACTTTTGATATACAAAAAAAAAAAAACCCCAATTTCACAAATCGAGGTGAAGGGAACGTAGTTTATTCTAACTGCCATTAATTAGCTTGACCCGGACCTAGTTTGAATTCTAACCATGACCGTAGACAAGTATGATCTTTACTGAGTATGAAGTTACTCACTGTCAGAGAATTATCACAGATGAAATAAAATTGTATGAGTTTATTCTAACTGCCATTAATTAGCTTTAACCGGACCTAGTCTGAATGTCTATCATGACCGTAAATGAGTATGAAACCATTTTCACTTGGATCTTTAAACGTTGATTTTTATGTTAATTTTCAATTTCGTAGATGGACGCTGATTGTTTTCTAGTTTTGGCGATAGATGTATCAAATGAAGATATTCACTGACAGAGAATTGAGTATATATGAATATAAAAAAGCCAGTCCATAGGAATTTATGTCGAGAAATCGAAAAAAGGTGGATATTTTCAAATTTGGGCAATAACAACTAAATTGGGCCAAAAGACACCAGAGAACATCAGGAAACAAATTTAAGTGTACATTTTTATGAACATCAATATTCACGTTACTTGTGGGTGGGGCCAATTTCGCCTAAAATTGGAATTGGGCCGTTTTTATATTTAGATGCTCAATTATCATGACTATCACAGATAAACGGATATGACCGAAGAAAACAATCTTGATTACCAATCATAAAGTATCTTTACTGTCAATTGTTAGCTTGACCTGGACCCAGCCTGAATACTTACATGTATCAGGTCCGTTGACGAGTTGAATGCCCGCTTCACTTGGTTACCAAACACATTCAAATTAGGTCTCACACTGGTCAGAAGCTCTTCCGTGTAACTGTGTCATTTTAGTCTCACTGCATTTGGTGAATATGGTGCAGTTTCACTTCGAACTTCCAAAGTTTGGTTTGCATGCTAATTTCCGATTTCATGGATTGAACCTAGATTATTAGACTTATAATAGACAAAAAGATACGGCAGAAGAAAAAGAAATATCACCAATCATCATAACGTATCCTAATTGTCACTTGTTAGCTTGACCTGGACCAAGCCTGAATACTTATCAGGTCCGTAGGCGAGTTGAATGCCCGATAAACTTGGTATATTGAACAGATCTAATTTAGGTCCCATTCTAATCTGAATGTCTTTTTGTTACGATGTAATTGTGCCATTACAGTCTCACTGCCATTTGTTCGCTTGACCCGGGCCTAGCTAGATTATGTATCAGGACCGTAGATGAGTATGGTACCATGTTCATTCGGACCTTTAAACCTTGTTTTGCATGGTAATTTCATAAACGGACGCTAGATTATGTTGTAGCTGTGACGACAGGTGCATCAAATTACACTATTTAGTGATAGAAAACTATCACAGATAAGCAGACAGGAAGGAAGAAACAAAAGTGATCACCATTAAGAAAACACCCTTACTGTCATTTATTAGCTTGACCTGGGGTGACCCGACAATTGCTCCGCCGACATCTGCTCCGCCGACAACTGCTACGCAAAATACGACAACTGGTCCGCCGACAATTGCTCCGGACAGTTGCTCCGCCGACAGTTGCTCCGTCGACACTTGCTCCGCCGATATTTGCTCCGTCGACACTTGCTCCGCCGATATTTGCTCCGTCGACATCTGCTCCGCCGATATTTGCTCCGCCGACATCTGCTCCGCCGAAAATTGCTCCGCCGACATCTGCTCCGATTATACGACAATTGCTCCGCCGACATCTGCTCCGCCGAAAATTGCATCGCGACAATTGCTCCGCCGTAAATTGCTCCGATATTGCGACATTTATTTATTCGTACTTTCATGCGCACAGGATGAAGACGTCAATTTACAAATGTATATATTATATTTATATATATTGCAAAGTAAACTTGATATATTACATGACATACACAGGGGCCGCGGAACGGTTTTCAAAGTGGGGGCTGACCATGCTAAAAATCACAATCATATGGTCATTTTTACGTTTTTGTACACGGTTTTGGAAAAAGGTGTGGGGGGAGGGGGCTGAAGACCCCCAGCCCCCGGTTCCGCGGCCCCTGATACATAGAAAGAAATAGAAAAGGGGGATAAGCACAAAGGAGGGATAGATATTCTTAATTCTTATTCCTTGGGGGGGGGGCATTTGTTTAAGTTTTATTCCTCCTTTTCTTTTTACTATTATCTTTTCCATCTTTTTTTTCTTTCTTTCCTTTTTTCTTTTTTTTTGTTCAGCCAATGGGGGGGGGGGGGGGGGGCTCGGCCCCTCCCCTGGATCAACCTATGTAAGAGATATTGTGTCCAGCACCCCCCCCATTCTCTCCCCGCTCAAGACCGGATTGAAACCAATGATAATAATATATATGAACAAAAATCCAGATTCACAATTTCAATGGGGAGTGTGTCATTCCCCTTCTGAGTTACAATTTGTCAAGTGGCGGCGGCAGGGAGAACAATTTTTTTTTTAAAGCAGAAAGCTGTGATGATAGGGGAGAATGAAATAAATGAATAAAAATAATAAGAACAAAACAACAACAAAACAATTTGTATTATCGGAGCACATGACGGCGGAGCAATAGACTGCGGAGCAATTGTCGTGAAGCAAATGTCGTGTAATTGGAGCAATTATCGGCGGAGTAATTGTCGCGGAGCAATTGTCGTAAAATCGGAGCAGATGTCGGCGGAGCAATTATCGGCGGAGCAACTGTCGGCGGAGCAAATATCGGCGGAGCAGATGTCGACGGAGCAAATATCGGCGGAGCAAGTGTCGACGGAGCAAATATCGGCGGAGCAAGTGTCGACGGAGCAACTGTCGGCGGAGCAACTGTCCGGAGCAATTGTCGGCGGAGCAGTTGTCGTATTTTGCGTAGCAATTGTCGGCGGAGCAGATGTCGGCGGAGCAATTGTCATGGAACCTGACCTGGACCCAACCTAAATACTTATCAGGACCGTAGATGAGATTAATGCCCGCTTCACTTGGTTTACTCAGGCAATTGAACTAAGGTCTCATACTAATCTAACACTCTTCTTGTCACGATGTAATTGTATTATTTTACTTAAAGTGCCATTTGTTTGCTTGACCCAGACCAAGCCTGAATAATTATCAGGACTCTAGATGAGTGTGGTAGAATTTTAAGTTCGAATTTGCAAAGTTTTGTTTGCATGCTAGTTTTCAATTCTACGGACTAACCTAGATTATTAGACTTATAATAGACAAACAGACACGGCAGAAGAAACAAAATTGATCATTAATAATCATGATAATCATAACGTATCGTAATTGCCAATTGTTAGCTTGACCTGCACCAAGCCTGAGTACTTATCAGGTCCGTAGATGAGTTTAATGCCTGCATCACTTGGGTTACTGAACAGATCTAAATTAGGTCAAATTTTCTTCCAAAGTTTTTCTTGGCATGATGTTATTGTGCTATTGGAGTCTTACTGCCGATTTAGCTTGACACTGACCAAGTCTGAATACTTATTATGGTACCAATTTCACTTGAAACTTGCAAGTCTTGCTTCGGATAATAATTTCAAAAGTTTATGAATGGACGATAAGTTATTTTGTAGTTATGCAGTGCATCCAGATAGATTAATTAAATCCAATTGTTAATGATTGAGATTTATTTCAGATGAACAGACATAAGAGAGAGAAAAAAAGATCACAAATTGTTTTTATTACAACGTATCTAATTGCCAATTGTTAGCTTGACCTGTACTGAGCCTGAATACTTATCAGGTCCGTAGGTGAGTTTAATGCCTGCTCTACTTGTTGTGGTATAAAAAAAAACTTATGCTGCATCAACTGTTCTTAAAATAATACTGTGAAAGTGATAAAAACATTGTTGGTTGGGTAAAATAGGGTTGTGCCTACTAAGCGAAATTATTCATTTTGGTATCACCATCGGTATATAACAATGTTAAAGACAGATTAATAATTACCTACAGAGACTCGGCTACCATCCAAGATGGTAGGTGATTATGAGTAACGATCAGAAAAAATGTGATGTATTATTGCATACCAATAACACAAATATGGGGAAGCAGCCTTTCACCTTTTTCATTGCAATCTAAATTTTACCTCAAACGATTAATTTATCAACTTATTGATTTTATAGACAGCACGAATGTCATATTTCCATGTTTTGCCAATGAAGGGTAAGCGCAATCTTTGGCTGATGCATCAGTCAATTTCATGTCTTTGTCAATGAGTATGGCTTTTTTGAATAGCCTTGAAGTGGAGGCCTACCCCCCCCCCCCGAGAAAAGGAGGAATTTGTACACGATGTTTTGTTTTCTTTGTTTTCTTCTTGTTTTCAGAATGTGTCGAGAGGAAATTATTGTCACTGGTAGGAAATACGTTATCGGGAACAAACCGAGGAGTCGCTGTCTCATGTCCTGATTTTTTTAATTAATAATGTTGGAAAGTACTAGCCATCAAGGTCTAATATAACTGGATAAAATCCCACTACCCACTGAAAGTATTTTCAGCGGAACATCGACATGATCGATGCCCTTTGCTGTAATTGTCTGTTTTTGGCAATGAAAAACTGCCTTTTTGTCGAGAACCGAGCTGTCCATTACGTAAATTTTGATCGGATTTCATCACCGATACCAAAGAGTGAAGAATCCTCATCTACACGAATTTCACTCTTGGTTACTGAATCCCTGGATTTTTCACGATGACTGCGTGTGTTTTTCTTAGTAAGAAGAAACAGATTCCATGGTCTATTATAAAATGTATTCTGCTCGCAGACTATTTTTTATGATTTCATGAAAAGGATGTCTTATCCATCAGCCACTAGCAAAACAAAATCTTTGAATTCATTTAGAATAGTTTGTGTCAAAGAATGGAATAATTACCCCATGACGTTAGAAATAACTTGATCCTGTCTCGATTTAAAAAAAATGTGTAAAAAACACCCTTTTTGATAGATTGGAGTCTGGTTTGACTGTTTAAATCATGAGGTAGATTGCAATGAGTGAGGTCTCCGTGTGTGTGTGTGTTAGGATGTGTGCGTGTTTGTGCGTACACCTGTGTGTAAAGGGGAGGGAATTACATCTGTGCATTTAATATCAGAGGTTGTCTATACAGGAGTAAAAAAGGGCGGTGCTTCGGTTTCCTTAGGGCGCCTCCTTATTTGATGCGGAGTCTTTTCCTGAGCGATGTTGATGCATTCACAATATTAGACCCATTTTGATGAGGTAGTAGTATGCTCGGGGAACGCCCTGCTTCATTAAGGTTGGTACCCTGGGCAAACAGAAACATAAATAATTTATAACCCCCCCTCTATTATTATATTCTTACATCATTTGTTCTTAAATTATACTCATTGAAAATATGTTACTTTTTGTGATATACCACTATGTAAAGGGGCCCCCTCAACATGCTCAACAAGCTATGCTTCACTGGGGACCCAAACCTATCATTCTGAGTTCTATGATGTTATGCTTTGTACCACTGTTTGTGTTTGATTTGTTTTGAATATTTACTACATGCATACTATACTATTACTACTACTACTACTACTACTACTACTACTACTACTACTACTACTACTACTACTACTACTAATGCTACTACTGCTGCTTCTGGTGCTGGTGCTGCAGCTGCTGCTACTACTACTACTACTATACTATACATTAATGTACACCGGAAAAAAGAAGAAAATAACAAATTAAAGTGATTTTAATATGCATTCAATTTATTTCATATAAACTTCATGTAGAGTGACAAAATTATTAATAGGGTTATTTTCCATTTTTAGCTAACATACTACTTTGCTCTATGTTGCCATATATCTGAGTATCTGAGCATAAATACACGCATAATACACACGATTTTCGAATAGTGTGCCATAATAAAAGCATTACAAAAACAACCTTTGGGTTCTGATTAGGAATGTCACATTAAGTCATTTTGAAAAACGTACAATACTTTTTATTTAATACGGATATCGTAGGTACCATGTCAGAGCAAATAATGATAATGAGGTTAAAATGACAACACCAGTGACGAAGTCCTTTACTTCCTATCATGAAATTGGGATAATATTTATTTTCATTGCTGTGTTTGCTGTTAACATTTTAATAATAATTATAATCACCATAAGTAATGTTTCATCAATTTTGTCTTAGGCAAATTCTTAGGCAATTTGTTTATGCTAGTACATTTAACCCTATCTGAATGAATTAAGCTGTCTAAAGCAATTTAGAAATTTTACTAACCATTATAACTGTTAAGAGAATATGTTTAGAACCACTTATCTCAATATTATATCGAATCAAAAGAGTTTATAGTGTATTTTTAGTAATATGTTGTTACTTTACATCCAAGATAAAGCTTGGTTTTGTTTGATCTGAAATGCAATAAACTCATTTTTTGTCAATGTATCATGATGAATTGAATTGAATTTATTAGAACGTCACTGGCAATTGCCAATATTTTTATGTATACTGTCAATCGTATTAGTATAAACTTTATTATGCAACAGTACCATTGGAATATACAAAGTAACCACGTTATCCGTTGTTGTCTAGTTTTGTATATATATATACATATATATATATATATATATATATATATATATATATATATATATATATATATATGTATATATATTTCGTCACGCCAATATTATGACTAACCTAACGCTCTCACCGTCTTTGTCAGCATTATGAACATTATCATCAGATCTATAGCCATTTGCTTAAAACGTTAAGAGCCAGTCCTTGCAACTCAATATTTGGGGTGAAACACGACTTTGCCAAGTAGGGGAAAAATGAAAGATCTCAAGCTAATCTATCGGGGCTTAATGATACAAAACGGTTCATGAAGTCACCAAACACTGTAATACAAATCAGTCGAACATACACATATAACAAGGTTAAGGGGTTTTGTTTCGCTTACATACAATACCAAACGCTGTTTCGTCTGAATAACGTCATGGAAATACAAATGAAAATTAGATGGTAGCTTGCTTGCATGCGCAGGAAGGACATCGATTTAGTTGATCAGTATTGTTATATTTTTCATGGTTGTTATTATTTGGCTCTCCTGTAGCGTAATCTGGCTATTAGGGGATTTTCGGTCCGCGACGCACGGCATATTCAAGAACACTTGAAATGTATTGGAAAGGCCCGCCAAATGACAATAAACAGCTGAGAGGTCTCTGTGGAAAATTTAGTGAACCAGAATAATAGTTTCGTCCAAAGTTTCGAAGCTAATCAAAAAATTGAAAATATGTAATTTGTCCAGAGTCCCACACGGAACTTTTTGTTTTGGTTGACCAATTTTCGACAAAGACCTTTCAGTTGTTGCCCATTGCCATGAAGGGCATTTGACATTACATTTTATACTTTCTTGACTTTGTCGTGGGTTGTGGAGCGATAACTCTCTAATGCCCAAACAAGACTCTCGAAGTTATCTAGGAAGTTTCACAAAAGTGAAATTAGTTGATATATTTATTGCATTTAAAGAGCTTGTAGAATGAAGGAAATTTTCATTTTTTGTAATTTTTATTGCTTGCTTCATCAAATTGAATCTGGGTTGCAGGGTAATTTGAAGATACATATCTTTTCAAACTGAAGGAGTGTGACATATTATTAAACAAACACATTTACACTACTCGTATCCCGCTTCGCATTACTACGATTGTGGGTTCTATTTTATTCTAGCCATTTATAATTCAAAGGCTAGAGGAAATCATAAACAATTAATAAAAGGGGAATTGAAACGAACAAACAAACAATTAAATAGATAAGTAATGAAACTTTAATTTGCAGAACTGTGCATACGAACGTAAGTACCTCGGAACATCCAAGAACGTGCTCTGCTTGAGGATATATAAATTATTATTATTGTTATTACTTATTTTTTTTTTTATTACAACGCAGAAGGATCGCAAGCGCCTTGAACATGTTGGCTGATGAGTTACAGTATGTATACGAACGATTGAATTCGTGTTTCACTCCAACACATGAAGAACTAGGACTGCAGACAGGTAACAAACTTGCACATTTCTAATTTACATTTCATATTTATTCTGGAATATATTCATATCTTGTTCTTACAAACCTATCTTTTCGTTATAATACACAGACAGTCAATCAAATAATCTATGAAATCCCAATAGTAGCCCGGAGACTTCTTGTTTGTGCTATCATATTTTCATATTCAGAGGCATACAGAGAGTCTTCGATTACGACATGTTTCCACATCAAAGTAGTATTTAAAATGTTGTTTAAATAGATAATGAGAGAAGGTTGGCAAACTATAAAAAATATACTTCATGAATATTATGACAATTACCGTGAGAATATAAGTAAACGTTGCACTTGATTTTCTTTTAAGATGCTACAAACATACACATCAACTTCTAACATGCGGCGAGATGTAAAAAGAAAACCTTCAAAAATTGGATTTACCTGAAAGAATTTTCCTTACAAGGAGAACACGCATTAACGAAACTTAAATAATGAAAATAAATCAAGCAAAATTTCATAATGATTTTACTAATACCGTAAAATATGATCAATACGTTATTACCAACACGAACGTTGTCACATCAACCAAACCTATTCTTTACTCCTAAGGAAAAAAAATCATAAGTTGTACAAGAAACATACTGTAGACTGAAAAAGCCCACACGCTTCAAATAGTATGCTTCAATGTATTGACAGAGGTTTCTAACATATTAGGTATTGTATTAACATAATAATCCGAAGGTGATGGGGATTCCTTTATCGTATCTATTGATAAACATAAATCGAATTCTGCCTGATGTCTCTGTACATTTTTCAACAAGAGGATAAGGTCAGCCAATTGTTTCAAACAGGCTTTTCGTAGACTTCGTAGCTGGGGCTCGGATCTCCATTTTGTTTGAGATAAGGTTCAACGTACAGTGATTGTTCGCCAGCAACATAATTCGCATATCCTTCCGGAACATCTGGCAGAGGTCCCCGAGCTTTCTCACTGAGAGCTTCTTTTGATGGTGATGCCAAGCCGTATCCACGACTGAATTATACGATTTAAAAGAAAAAAAAAGATATATGATTTTTTTTTATGATAAAACTGTTCGTAAGTTAAGCACGAATTTTCGGACGGCTGGCAATAGTTTCGTACGTTCTTATTCAGATTCTGAAAATTTTCCCCATCATCTTAACGTAAAACATGATCATTGTGAATTAAAATTCTCATTAGTAGTAGCCAAATGCTTGATCATTCATTCAAAACGTGACAGGAATGGGAAAAAGTGAACTAAACTTTTGATATCAAAAAAGCAAATTTAGGGTATCTTGCACTGCGGCAAGAGGAAGTAATGTATCAGAGCTTTTGAAAACTTATTTGCAGCACTTGCTAAGAACACATGTCGAGCTATGTGGATTAAACCAACTGATGAACATCATCACGTATAACTCATTTACTAAACAAGCTCTTAAAAATTCATAATCAAACACAATTTTTGTTCTTATTTTATAGTGCATGACACGAAAAGTGGTTACCAGTCGTATTCAAATTCCTGCGTAACATATGAATAGCTTCGTGAAAGACTTATATGACAATCAACATCATTCCCAAGTTACAGAAGCCCCAGTGCATGAAGGGTTCACTGAAAAGTTAACACCTGCTACATTCATTAAAAAAAAAAAAAGGGCGAATATGTATCATCCTTGATGGTTGTGATGGTAGGTGGGTTTTTCACCTTCAGCGTGTTCGAGGCAATCTCGATGGAGACATATCACATAATGAATATCATACAGTAAAGCATGTCTTTACGTATTGCACATAACGTGTATACTTCAAGTAAGATAAGAGTTCCTTGTTATTCTTGAAATCGTAGATAATAAATTATCTAAACGAAAAATACTTTCATTCGTAAGGATACATTAATGATATCATATGATTCAATTCTAAAAGAATAAACTACATTCTAGAGCTTTATCGTATAAGAGACAGTACTCTGTAAAAAGCGATGTTAAGATTTCATACTCGGCACTCTAACAACTGCCGCATTTCCAAGTTTTAGACAAGTTATCTAAGAATATGAACAATTAGCAATATACATTATAAATATACATATACATAATGCATGTATATACGGTATATATATATATATATATGTATTATTATACATTTTGGGATATATGTATTATACAGCACACATAACACAATATGTCTACATACTTTCACAAAAATGTTTGTAATAAAAATCTGCGTAAACTTAATTGATAATAATCCTAATTAAACATTACCGATGTAAAACATTTTCTTTTAAGATATACCTATATTTAGTAAATTTATTCAAATATATGCATGGTAATTGTAAAGCCATTATGTCTTTTACATCTTCAGATACCTGAAGAAGGCCCTACTAAATGGCCGAAAGCTTGTACTAATAAAAGTTGAAGAAATCCAGGTTACGTCTCTAGCTTCAATGCTTTTTGAGCTTCTTCGCCATTATATTACTCACTGAAGCACCCACGCAATGTTTAGGTCCTTGCTCATCAAGATTATATATATATATTTATTTTTTATTTTTAGTGCATTTGTATATCATATTGTACGCAGATAACAAGATCAGGTTAAGGTTCATACTAGTAAGAAGAAGAAGAAAAAGAAGAACAACAACAACAAGATAAAAACTCACTTCCTAACGAAAATGAAGAACATCGCCAAACTCATTAAAACCAGAACGAACAAAATGACAGCTACTACAAGTAGGCCGGTGATAAAATACTCTCTGCCACTGACTTCCTTTGGTGGGTTTCTTATTGGCGCAGGAGGTCCTGGGTTCGGACCTATACATGTTAGAATAAGCAAAATCGAAGTAACAAATTTAATTAGCATCTTGCAATCTACGTGTTGAACTTTTCATGAATTTGCCAACAGAATGTCCATGAGTCAGCATTAATACACAAAATTTCCCTCTCAAAAGTTATTAAAAAAGAAAAAGGTAAAAACCGGCAACGAATACATTAATATGACATGTTAAGGATAAAAACATTCAAAATACAGGATTTATTAATGCAAGCAATGTTAAAGAACGTTTTTAAGTTTGATTGTGCAAAACCCTCATTTCATCTCTTCAATAATATTCGTTTCAACATTATCTACTATTACATTGCACTGCATTAGGTAAGTTCAATAGTGCCTCCATTAGACAATGCAGCCCCTCTCACAGCCCATCAATTCATGTTCTTTTCGGCTTGCAGAAGGATTGTAACAACTCATAGCAATTATTTTAAGATATACTAAATAACCAGAGTCAACTTATTAGTTATCAATCATTTCCTTCGCAATGATTGTTAAGATACAGTTACAGTATAGCAAAAATTGTTACTTAAATTTCGGTGCTGTTTGCTAGTTTATATCGTTGTTTTTCCCATGGGATTAAATATAAGAATTCAGGTATTTCCTTAGTAATTGAAATATGAATTTAATTGTAGGAAGAATGGAGATAACTTAGAGAAAATAAGTAATCAGGTTGAATGCTTGTCACATTGCCATAGTCATAACTAAACTGCTCTTCAAAACTATTGCTAAAGTTCGAAATATTATGCGGACATTGGTTTTTATGTGTGTAATTACCTGCAATAGGTGTTACATTGAATGCACATGTGATGTACCTTCCTCGCCACAAACCATCTTCTTGGCATTCCCAGACGAACTGCTCAGAGTTATCGTTACATGTAATATTCACTTGGTCTCCATTCTTGTAGCGTGGTTTAACAGCTTCAATATATGAGATCGAAGGAATGTTCGGCGGATTGCACGCTGTGAATTAAATAAATGTAAATTTGCCATTTAACTGATTTTTGTAATTCTTAAGCAATTAGGGGCCAAAACGTATTATAAATACATACATACATACACACAAACACACACTCTCACCCACACACACACACACACACACACACATACATATATATATACACACATATATATGTAATTATATATATAATAATAATAAATTATGAAGAATAATAAATAAGCCGTTAAATACATATAGTAATGTCCGCATAATTTTGATAGGACATTCCAATGTCAAGATAAAAGTGAAATAAAAATCATATCTGTGTAAAAGGAAGCCCGCAAGAAATAATTTTTTTTTTCTAATACTGTTCTGTAGAGATTTACAAAGTGGCCCACTACTCCAAGCGGACCCTTGTTATAGAATGATGCCATTATTATCCCGCCTTCAACTTGGCTGCCTATATAGGCGCTCAATCATTTGATAAATAACTTTCTGCATGGTACCCGTTTACTGCACATGGTTGGAAAGTGGGGTATGTAGATAAACGCCTTCCCAAAGGGCCCAAGAGCTGTGGTGGTTTTCGAACTCCAAACCGCTTGGTTGATAGTCCGTAGTCGTATTCACTCAGCCACAACACCTTTGTGTGTAGGTTCGTAAGTGTGTGTGTATGCCTCGGTGTGTGTGCATAATATGTTCAAGTAAATAGTTTTATTTTCATGTAAGAACTTACCTGGGGCGGGTGAATCACACACTACATTCTGTCCTGTCCATAAGCCATCATCACATTCCAATGTAACCGGTTCTCCCCTTATATCACACGTGACATTCAATCTGTCCCCGGGCTTGTAGGATAGTCGAAAATTCCCAATGGTGGCATAGGGAGGCACTACCGGGGCATTGCAGGAGAGCACTGTTTTGGTAAAATTGTATAAGCATCAAAGTATATATGGCTGTAGAACATTATTATAAATAATTCATACAAAACATACAATCAAAAATCCACTATAGTCATTAGCTAGTCGTCGCCCACGATTCAGACACATGTGCATTAAAGACAAATGGCGTATCAAGAGGCTCATCAATTAGATTGTTAGTTTTGTCTCCTTGGCATCAGTGTGTTTCTAGCGAAGGATAGGGTAATTCATTTAATATTAAATTGTTGATGGTTCGATTAACCAACGGATTATGACTTCAGTGGCTCCATGGTCAACTTATTTTATTTTACTTGAATGTCATTATCAATCCTTCTTTCCCCGAAGCCGTTTAACCCTGGAGTGACCTCCCCAAAACTTTTGTTGATATTGCTTCCAACATGATATTTAAATCCGCTATATAAACTTAAATTCACGTGCAATTTCCTTATCTCATCATCCTGCCGAGTCATATTTCCAAGAGGACGTTTTCGGAAGTGAGGAACACATGATGCAAGATACAATCATAATAGTTAATACCTCAATTATGATATAATGCAATGTACTTGAAATGCATTGATAATATCAAAAGTGTGCTTATATACAGTGTCTGTTTCTGGGATCTCATTTTGTAAAGTATCCACTGCTTCCTGACAAGGTTTCACAATGTGCATAACATTTTAAATTGCTCTTGCTATTGAACTGTTGATTCAACTACATTGCAATATATATATATATATATATATATAAAATACTCTTGATTTTCTTCATTTCCTTGTTAATGTTAAAAGAGATTAGTGCAACATATTGTCGTGTTGTGATCGGTAATTATAATTTAGAAGGGAAGAATAATGAAGAAACTTTGGAGAAAGTTATACAGTTCAAATCACAGGGTATTTAATAATCACTTACAGTTTACAGTCCGAAGTACATGAAGATTCGGATATAACAAGAGACGATAAAAAAAAAATAGAAGTATCAGACTGAGATTGTGAAATAAATACTGGATGGACGTTTAAGTCTTGAAGTCAGTCAGTCTATATGGATGAGTGTGGGTCTAGTATTATCCTCTATCTCTGTAATCAAGATATCTTATTTGTATCATTAGTTTTGGGGGTGTAACAATTTAAGGTGGGAGTGATCTAAATTTGTTCTGATTGATCTACAGGTAACTGTCTATCAAACTTTCTCTGGTATAAGGGGTGTGGTGATGCTCTGTGCAAGTGACTGGCTTGAAATGTGAGTCATACTTCTTAGAACTTTTGTTTCTTGAAGTAAGCTGACGTCACTGAGGGTTTGTCTGTTCTGGTCAAGGTTTAGGATTTAAAGGGTATTGGGAGTTGTGGAATTCTTAGATGACATTGGGGGAGTTTGTAAACAAGTGAAAGTGAAAGACTGAAAGGATAACAGGAACTTAAATTCATACTACATAACAATGTTATAGACCAGTGAAAAATAGTGTTATATATATCACAACTATTCATTTGCATGACAACATGGAAATCATCAAGGATGGATTACCTTTTGATGGTGATGTTGGAGGCACTGGACAAGATACGTCTGGTCCGCTCCACAAGCCTTTATTATGACATTGCAGAGTAAAGCTAGATTGGTCGGCGTCGCAAGTCACAGTCACTCTGTCTCTGAATTGGTAGTTCAGGCGAGGATCCTGGATTCTGGCGTGATTTGGAACGTATGGTGTACTGCAGTTGAGGTGACCTGCCCATTGTAAAAGAAAACTTAAGTTACAACGTTGGCAATGCGAACGTAATGGAATAATTTACTGGGGATCATAATAGTATCGTTTTTTTTTCACAAAACCATTCCTACATGCTTCTCTGCAACATTTCCCCCCAAGATATCACAATTACCATTATATATATATATATATATATATTATGTGTATGTTTGCATTTTGTCGTAATTCCTTAATGCACTTCACTTGGAATAATAAATGTTTAAAGAGGAGTACACATTGTGATTATGGTTATTTTCATATCACAAAATATAAACTGAAAGGTTTTTCGTGCATTTGCTATTGATAATTTTCCACCAAAGTGCCAGCCAATTTTGAAACTCTAAAGAAGTGCAGAGAAGCATGTCTTTGGAAGCTTGTGCATACTTAGTAGATGAAATAAAGACAAATGACTTTTATAGCAGATAAGGCAAATAAGGCATATGAACACATTGGCTGGAAAGAGATAACGCTCTTCTCTTCGTTGCAATTTCTTGCAACTCCGCCTGCTCATTGTTACGAGAAGTGTACTAGAATCCAAGCTAAAACAGAAATAATATGCCATTTTTTTTTCCGTATATTTATAATAAATTCGACGGTAGTGCAAGTTATCCAAGTCTCAGATTGTACAATAAAACCCTATGGGATGTCATCTGCCACGTACTTTAAACATATAGGCCTGCCAACGAAGCCGACCAGTTCATACTATTTGAAAGTTGAAAAAAGTCCCATGTTATAGAGCCAATGGAAAGTGTTTTTTTTTCGGGGAGGGGGGGGGGGGCGAAAAGGAACAACAAGTCTACACAAGAAGTAAACATTATCCTCCTGCTTGTCACTAACTTATAATGTTCAAATAAGTATCAAACGCAAAAACAAATCTAAATAAATGGTGGGACTCTATTATCCAATGGATATTTTTATTATAGATGTATACATGTCGTAGCTATTTTTTTTAAATTGAAAACCACTCATTTTAATTCAAGCCTTCAAACGAAAACCTGTACGAGAATATACGTATTACGGATACTGTGAATGCTGCCTACATTTCAAATTGTGGCATAAATGTTGTTTAGACATGTTAGAGTTGTTGGTTTCTTTATTATTATGGTATTCAACATCAAGTCAAACTGTTGCCTTCTATGTAAGGAGGCAGGGGCAGTCTTCGTTACATAGATTCGTAAATATGGGATGGATTGATTGGACTATTATCAAATTATACCTACACGAACTGCAAAGTATCGATAAGAGGGACGAGAGAACTCATGACATTTAGCCTACTGGGGAGGACAAGAGGCCCTATTCAGAAGAAGGCGGGTAGGGTTGCGTGTGTTCATGTGGGTGTGCACATATATGTGAATGACTTGGTGTCACTGCGTCGGTGCCGTTTATTTGGTTGTGGCGATCATCTATGGTTTCAGAAATCGTGAGCAAACTTTGGATAACACGTCGTAACATTAGTTGTTCGTTATCATCTGTTTTTCTCTAGTTTCAATAGCATAACAAATATTGCAGATAAGCTATGTTCTAAAAAAGCACATGATTTTAGTGTAATGAGTGCGAACAGCCAGTCAGTGCATCCCATGCTAGACTTTGAATTTCTCAGTCAAACGTCTCACCTTGTAAATTTCATCCGCCGTTCACTTGGAATTTTCGTTGATAGTGATTCGAGTGTGCACCTTTGCCTGAGCTGTCGCTATGGAATATGTTAACGCACTGCGCCACGGCTGCCAGAGGGTACGTGGCACTTTCAAAACCAACACCCTTTTCCAGATTATATAATATGCGATATTTTCTTGATACTCACTCTAAGTTCGCATCATTGAGTTCTGAATGCACTCGATTTCGTCAATACAGCTCTTGAATCATGGTTTCATCTATCGCACACACACCCACTAAAACACACCTGCACACACGCTCACATACACAAATACATTAACTCCAAAGTAAAGTATGTATATTATAACGGATTTAACAAAATGTGAAAAGTCGTCCTTGGCATATTAATGTATTAAGATGCAACTTAACTTACAAGCTGGATATCATTTTGCGTTTTAGAGTACTTTCTGCGCGTTTGACAATTGATAGACAGCAAATGTGTAAAGGATGAATCTGTTTATCATTATCTCGAAATAAACATACTTTATATATATCAGTAACTTTACATGTATCGCACATATGGTTATACAACAATGCTATTGAAAGTACAAATTTATGGGTTATGGGGTTTAGGGAAAGGAGAAACACATCATATACATATAACTAAGACAAAATGCATTAAATACGGAAACACATTAATGAAGAAATTGAATAAGCCCTCAACAAAAATGAGAAATGAGGCCAATGTGTTATGCATTTCACAATGAAGACATAACAAGTTTCGGTAAAATAAATAAGTTTAGTTTGCTTGACTCTCTGAAGGAAAACAAACACTCTGATTTATCATGTACGTTTGACAATTCAAGTTGATTGTGCGCCGGTGCACAAAAAACGTTCTGGTTTACAATTTAATCAGCTAAAATATTAATAAATACATCATCGCTCCGAAGGGAAAACTGTGTGATGACCTGTGTAGATCTGTTACATGTATGTGGCAGGTACATAATATTGGAAAATTTGACATATATACAGTAGTACACGCAATTTCCAGGCTTTGCTTTTTCGCTCTCCTGAAGAAGACACTTGAACGCCACTAATACGTAATGATGCAAACGTCTCACCTGGTTTGTGGCATCCGAAGAATACTATTTTTGTCTCTGAAGTATACGTGCAGCTTCGGTGCCACTAAATTCTGTAAGCACACCTAGATACGTTGGTCATACTGACGGAGCTGGGATATTTGAGTCAAGATCCAACCATTGTGCTACAGTTCTAGCATTGACAAGTACGTCGGATAGTATAGTAGAATTCCATGAACATGACAAATATGTCTATAATCTTTCAATTGCCACTCTTAGCTTGACCTCGACGAAGCCTGCATATTGTTCAGGAATATCCCCGGGTTTATGGGGTTTATCATTTTCTAAAATATGTTCATTGGTTGCTGTTCTTGTTTATCACTGGGTTCTACAGAGATTCTGACATTGCATATTTCTATATTAATGTCGTGTTTTTGTCTCTGTGTGTGTGTGTGTGTATTCATCAGTCTGTGATAATACATTTTACTAGTCGATGTATCTATTTCGGCACTCATTTATGTCTATGTCACAAACATAAGTTGTATTTGATTAATGTGGTTTTATATATTGATATTCCACTTTTAGAACTACATAGTGACAATACTCGCAAGTACAAATACAACAAGATAAAGCAATGACATTGCATAGAACTGTGCCGAAGACGGTGAAAAAATGCAGTGAAAGACTATGATTGTGTGATGCATAAATCATTAGTCCCTTAGAACGAAGACGACACCGACTATCATATTTTTTATAAAAACATCAAGTAAGTTCTCCGGGGAGACGTCGCCAAATAAAACAGTGCCCTTATTATTGGCATTGCTCTTTAGAATAAAAAAGTTTATTTTGGAGCCTTAGACCTGTAGACCACGTGGCACAGGCTAATATATTAGCGGCCTGGATCCGGCTTACACATTTCAATATTTGGATTGGGTGTGCTGCCTTACATTGGGTAAAGAGAGAGAGGGGGGGGGGTGAAAGAAGCTTGCAAGTTGAATGTCACGCGTGAATGGGGAGGGGTCCACATTTGTAAACTAAAAAAACCTTGCCAAGCTGCGGCTCGGCGCGGTTATCGCCCCCCCCCCACGTGATAGCATATTTACCCGAAATTGAACAAGATTCAGGAGCAAATTAGCCCTCCATGTAAACCAAACTTAGTCAATGTTAGCCAGTACATTGCTTTAATTTATTTGATTCAATCTGAGTACTACATTGTCTAAATACAGACCCCACCATGGACGAAAGGTAAAAACACCCCAAGGTGATTATTGCCCCACCAACGTTTAAAGGTATACCAAATTAAAATTAGAATGAATAACGAATTTGACGGAGGAGAGAAGAAGTGGGGAGATAAGATATAGTATTTATTACTTTATTTTTCCCGTAAGCCAATAGATAACCTTCGTATGCGTTGACTTGGGAACAGGGGAGCCCACCAATATAAAAAACAACAACAAACAAACAAACACAGCAGCAGCCTTGTGCTTTGGTGGTGAAAGGGCAGGAGACTGAACATTCTAAAATTTACAGAAAAGGACGACATGGGTAAAAGTAATTATTGCAGTAACATATGTGTTGATTGAAACGTCTCACCTGGTTTGTGGTATCCGAGGAATGCTATATAATTGGTTGTCAATGAAGCATACGTGCAGATGCCATATTTCGTAAGCGCAATTAGTTGCTTTGGTCATATTGAACGCGCTGGCATATTGAAAAAGGGCTTCATCAACAGTGATTTCCAAACGACATTTACGATGAAAGTTCAAAAGATGCTCGGCTAAAAAGCAAACAGGTTTGCAGTTTTAACTCTCACTTCCAGCGTTATTTTTAAAATTCATAAAAATTGAAAATTGATCACGAAAAACTTTACTGTCAGGTTAGAAAACTCATGAAATTTGAAGACACCTGGAATTCAAGTAGACCTACCATATTCTATGATCACATCCACATGAAAGAAATTAGGTTGCTTTTTAACAGACATTTCTAAGGACCCACTGGGCAAATTGTAACCAATTACCAATTTTACCGGATATTACCGGTAATATCACCCGGAAATTTGAGTAACTCCAAATGTTACCGTTATTACCACTCTATTACCAAAATTATAATTCCTGTTGCAACTTGTTATTGTTATTACCCTGATGAAACCGACAGTTACCTAGTTACAACAGAGTAATGATGGGTAATAAGGGTAACGTTGAATGACTTTGATTGGTTATAACATTGCAAACTTTAGTGATAACAACAATCTTACAGCAATCCCAGCGATATTTTCAAAGTCCAAAAAATTACTGTTATCATCCCGATGGAACCCATATCTTACCGAGTTACAACTGGGTGATGAGGGGTAATATGGTAATGATGAATGGCTTGATTTGTTGTAACCTTGTAAACTTGAGTAATAATAATCTTACAGCAATCCCAGCGAGATCTTCAATTCCAAAAAATTATTGTTATCACCCTGATGAAACCGACATTTTACCGAGTTACAACAGGTCGATAAGGGGTAATGGGTAATGTTGAAACGCTTCCATTCGCAGAGAGTTAAGTATCAGGATCTGGTTCTTATCTGGGATATCTGGGTCCCATATGGGCCCACATGAAACCCAGATGAAACAAATTTACTTGAACCAACATGGGGCCCAGATAGGACCCAGATGGAAACGATTAATATTGGGTAGATGAAGTAATATCAGATGGTAATATCAGGATAATGCTGGGAATATTAGTTTTTCATGAATATTCATTACTACACTACAAATTTTTGATTTTTTTAAAGCTAATATTGCTCTAATAATTAATGTGTCTATGTTTATGCAATGATTCCACCCAGATAAGTTTATATATCATATTATTCACAATCATGACATTTAATTTTAGAAAAATGTTTTAGTGTTAAATAATTGTTAACCATAATTTGTCAAGTGTTGTAAACTCGCTCAATATACACAAGTCAATGACAGGACTCGGTGGATAGGTGTAGGATAGGATTAGGATGTAAAATTTTAGGATAGGATAAGATGATATGGCTTAGAGTAAGGAGTTGTAAAAATGTGCTTCAATTACTAATTTTTTTTTTGATGACCCCACATTAATTGGGTAAACAGAGTAATATCAGGTGGTAATATCATGAACATTCTTGAAATATTAGTAACATCATACTGGTTATTGGGTAAATGGAGTAATATCAGGTGGTAATATCATGGAAATGCTAAAAATATTAGTTACATCATACTGAGAAATAGTGTGTAAATAGAGTAATATCAGGTTCAGGTAATAACAGGGAAAGATTGGTCAACAGTTTCCCTGTTATTACCCACTGTTGTTACCGTAGTAATATTCATGTTATTACCTGTTACAACCCGGGTAATATCAGGTAAAATGCCCAGTGGGGAGGGACTATGTATTTTTACGACGAATTTCAAAAGCAAGTGCAGATTTTCCATGTGCATACTTCCCTAAGGTTAATCAAGCATAATACGTAATGTTAACAATGTTATGAATTTTTTCAAACGCCGATACTATTTCTTTTTGTCTTTGACGAAACCAAAAGAGAAACAGGTAGAGTGAAATATTTACATTCGAAGTGTAATTTTAAATATTATTATTAAATTCAACCATTAAATTACAAAGAATAAGCATGTCAAATAAAGTGAATTCGAGCATAAGCTTAGTTTAGTTTATAACATCACACACTTCGTCCTCACAAAACGTGAGGACACACACACACACACACACATATATATATATAAACACACACACATCAAACAAAGGAGGAAAGGCAGTGATATGGCTTACAAGAATGTAGTTTGAAAGCCTCAACTGACAGTGGCTTATATAAACGATCAGCACTTTTTACCAATGAGGTAAAAATTATTGTTTTTATTTCATTTATTGCAGTGTGGCGAATATGTTTCAGCCAGTTTTATACATTAGGCATCATTCATTACATTTCTGAATTAATAAAGCGGCAATTGGTGACGTAACGATCCCACTCATAGAGGATATGAATTGCAACTTTAGCATCTACGCCAAAGGAATATGGATCTCCAATATTTAAGAAAAGTAATTGCCCCCCCCCCCCCACACACACACACATCGTGGAAGTTTTTGACAAGAAAAAAAAGAAAAGAAAACTAGACTTCATTGATTGGATAGTCATCTATTTGGGGTAGATTTACATAATCGGCTCAAATATCCCAAATTGTTTTATATGGCAGTTATTATTAAAGGAGAATGAAACCCTTGAAACCAGCTGAATCCATATCAAAGAGAAAAATCAAAGGAACACATTGTTGAAAGTTTGAGGAAGATTGAATGAATAATAAGAAAGTTATGAGCATTTGAATATTGAGATCACTAGTGCCATGTAGATCCTCCCATCGGCAATGCGACCAAGATCTGTGATATCACACACGTACAACTCCCTCATTACTTTAGTACTTATTTCACTTATATTCTCACTTTTATAGAGTCTATCACAAGGTGAGGTGTTCTCTTTATGAGATGACAAGTACAGAGGTTTCACAACATTATATCATTGATGAATCGTTTGTCATATGATTAGAATGAGCAAAAAGAAATGTTTTGGGGCATATTTTCAGTGTCCAAATGGGAGAGTTGTACGTGTGTGACATCACAGATCTTGGTCGCATTGCCAATGGGAGGATCTCCATAGCATTAGTGATCTCGACATTCAAATGCTCATAACTCTTTTATTGCTAGTCCTATTTTACTCAAACTTTTGTTGATCTTATTTTTTTATTTTTCTGCTTTCACAAAAGCTAACTTGCTCCAAGAGTTTCATTCTCCTTTAAATTCCATTCGTGTGAAGTTCATATTATTTCAATAATGCAAACGTCTCACTTGGTTTATGGCATTTGATAAAAATGTTGGAATCTGTTTGACAGTGAAGTGAACGTGCAGCTTTGAGTTGTCCGCAATCCTGTAAGCGCAAGTGGTCACTTTGGTCAGACTGTTTGAGCTGGGATGTACCTATGTATTAATGATTTGCTTCACAGTTTTATATTTACAAGAAATTTAGAAACATATATATGAAGTTGATGTGATGTCTTCGAAGGGCTGCGGATGTTACTGTTATATTTTCCCTCAAAACGAATTCTCCCAGTTCCAATTTTTAGCAAAATAGTCATTGGCGAAAGATCCAATGTGCATGGACGCTCCTCAATGTGGAACAGCCTCGGTGAATACACCAACAATTGTAACTCTGTTGAGTCCACAAAAAGTCCAACAAAGTTCTTAAAACCGTACTATCGACGTATTCGTTGTTCATGCGTCTTGTGCAATCTAGTGTATTCGACACTTATACAGTCGAATTACCTTTATAATCATCAGTCAAGGGAGCTGGTAATGTTGTGTCCATCATGCTTGCTAGGGTATCGTCAATGCATTAAATACATTACTTTTCCAATATTTTTTTTAATTTCCAGATTGATTAATACAAATATATAAGCATACTGTAGAATAATTGCATGTTCCCATTTTAGAACAGAGAGAATAAGATTTACATGAAATTAGTCATCAAATTTAGTCTCTTTTAGGGGTGGGGTTATTAGTCTTATGACTGTTATATTCAGGTTGTGAGCCGTCCATGCTCGAGCCTAGGGTACACAGCAAAAACTGTGGTGTTATCCTGTGTACATAGAGGACCACACACGTTAATTTACTCCGGTGTTAAATTGACAGTGTTATTACTACACCTTTGGTTGTTACATTTACGCTATTTGGTGCTATGTTCAATCTATAGGGTGTAATTTTAACACCTCATGGTGTAGTCCTCTATATACAACTGGTGTCAGTTTTAACACCACAGTTTTACAGTGTACCTTGTCAAAAGTCAGAACCGCGTCTTTCGCGCGGGAATTCAACAAGCAGCCGCTCATTACAAGTTCTCACACTTAATCAATGACAAATCATGGTAAAAATAATTTGACAAAATGAAAACACCCTTGGTGTTCGAAACAAAAACAAAGATGTTGGTATAATCTTTAACGTCTCACCTGATTTGTGGCATGCGATGAAAGATTGATATCTTTGTGACACTGAACGATACGTGCAGTTTTGCTTGGCTATATTGTATTACACCATGTAAACGCAATTGAACACTTCGGTCACACTGATCTTGGCGTCAATCCTTATAATACAGCAGGGTTGTATCATCCCCTCAAAATAGATTCTCTGCGATTTTTCTTGTTTGACTGCGCTTTCGCTGACTTTTTATTTGTATGTCTCGCGAAAATTTTGAGTTCAACTTTGCGACCCCCGTGTACGAGGTTTCGACAACCTTTCGCAAGTGCATCAAACTCCAAAATTGCCCAAGAGCACGAATTCGTGCTTAACTCCGATGCAATTCAGCGTTTTAAAGAATAAATCATTATTTCACCTTTGACTGATTTAACTCTTTAAATTTAATCTTGATTACGATCGGAATAAATAACCCGACAATTCCCATTAAAACAATTCGAAAAACATAGAGACATGATAAATTTGGAAAAAAAACAATTGAATACATAAGAAAATAATCGTCAAATAGATTTGTTTAAGTACATCAAATCACAATCTGATAGAGTCAGTAAGTAATAATAAATAAGGGTTCTTATTCAGTTAGACAGAACAAACTTTGACGCATAAATTCCCATAATTAATTAACAATGAAAATTCTCTAGGTATTAGATTTTAGAGTTTTTTTACGTTATGCCATGGGTAGCGCGAGCGCCAATTTTTTCACTATCCTATGCCGAGATCCTTAGAGGTGGGGCAGAATCAGCCCATATCCTGTCTTCCAAGGCGTCGGAATAGCTCAGTGTTTTAGATGGTAAGACTATAACCTAATAAGTATTATTTTTTCTTTGCAATTTGACAATTATATTGGTGAATGAAGACTAAATAAAAATGCCATATACCTCTTATTGAACTTTGGCAAACTTGTCAACGATGTCCGCTTATTACGTACATACCACATGCGATGCATTATCAGAATTTGTCAAGTAGGTATAGGATAACATTCCAGAGGATCCGTGCAAAAGTGTAGGATATACTGACCTTCTTCCAGTAAATGTAGATCACTCAGATGTATCTTCAGTGTATCGAAAATAGTGTGAAACTTTATAGGAGCCCCCATGACAAACTAGTAGGCAGGAACATTGCGATTATGTTTGTTTTTTTTTTTTTTTTTTTGGGGGGGGTGAAATTTGATCATGATAGCTAATCAAAGATGAAATGGAAATAATGCTTCCTTAAAAAAAGTAGGATGGGTAAATATTGTGAAATTCAATACATTACCCTGCCATCGGCCGTTTTCAAGATCAATAAGTTTACTTTTACCAAGCTTAATATCAATTCAAATGAAATCATTTGTCACTGGTCCCTGTAATATCTATACAACGTGTGTAAACGACGGGTTACTTTTAACACTCACTTTTGGTGCCGCCACTTTCCAAGAATGGATGTCGAGTTTTTCTCTCTTTTCACTCATTTTTGGTGTCGGTTCTTTACCATTATCGATTTTTCCTGTGCGGAGTCTATTATTATACAAGAGAGAAAAATACACACAATAAAACAAAAAGGAATAAACACCCCCCCCCCCTCCGAAGTAAAAACACACACACACACCCACACAAACCACCACCACAAATATGCATGAAATTGGGCTCATATTTGGTGCCGCCACTTTCCAAGAATGGTTGTCGAGTTTTCCTCTTTTTCACGCATTTCGTTGTATCGGTTCTTTACCATTATCAATTTTTCCTGTGCGGAGTCTATTATTATACAAGAGAGAGAGAGAGAAAAAAAACACAAAAAACAAAAACAAATAATCACTCCTCCCCCGAAAAAAAACCCAAAACACACACAAAAAACCGCCCCAAAAATGCATGAGATTGGGTTACGCACGCTATATGTGATTGTACAAAACAGACTTCGCTTCCTCCCTTCTAGAGTTGCAATATACATGATAAGAAGACAAAGATGGTAATTGAATAGTATTTAGTTGGGATTTCTCGAAGACTTGCCAGTAGGGATAGTCAAGCCCGAACCCAGAAAGGCAACACATTCGTCATGCACGTAGCAGTGGCAGACAGGCAATGTGTATTCGAATGGACTTTAGATTTAAATACGTAGAGCAATGTAGGATGGTCTCTTCTTATACCAAAAGTAATTTTGTGATCGGATGTCAAAATTATTTTTTTGTGTGTGTTAACTTATCCGTACAGACATTTGCAGTCGCCTGAATAACTGGCCTGTTTCCATGGTAAAACGGTTAATGCTTTAGTGCTCAGAGCTAAATACCTAAGTTTTATTCTGAACATATATATTTCTTAAACGTTGACAACTTCTTTTAATGGTAAGGCAGCTGCAGGGAACTTATATATTTTTAAGCTGCTCAACTAATATCATCCAACTCGATTTTCACACATTTAAATTGATGTCGGTTTACTAAGTAGTGAACATTTTATTTTAAGTGTGTCGAGCAATGCAAATATTTATTTTATTGTTAAACGTCTCACCTGGTTTGTGGCATCCGACGACTGCTTAGTATTTATTTGTGATTGTAGAATACGAGCAGATATTGGAGTTTCAGCAATTATTTAAGCACAACGCTCCACTATGGTCATAATGACCGTGCCGCTAATTTGAGACGTGAAATGTTACAGTAACTCGACTTCATACATGTCATATGTTGGCTTGGGTAAGCGATGCAGTGCAATTAATCCAGTCTAAATGAAATAGTACAGTTTGCCCCAACCGCCATTTGAAAGATTGACTTGATTTGAACATTGTCTTACTAAATGTTATCATCGAAATTATAAAATAATTTGCTAGTAGAAAATATAATGACCTACATTTTCTTTTAATTTTAAGACAAGATATTTGAAATGTATTGCTTTTATCTCGAAATCCTCACTGAATGGCCCTATGTCATTTGTAGATTTATATTTCCTTATAAACACTATACAGTTTATATTATTGCATAAAGATAATATATTAATAAATGTTTGTCATATAAACCGCACGAACGAATAATATTTCATCCATGGTGACGTCGCCTACGCAATTGGAATAACATGTCAGAGGATACCATAAGTTAAGTTTTAATAACGTAACTGAGTGCATATTAAAACGTCATTTAGTTTGTAAAGGCTATAACCAGATAACTACAAGAAATCGAAACATGCGACGTTTAAACTGCCGCCCCCTGTACATGTCTACTGGCTGAATAGTCATGATAGCGTATGTTTGTGATGTGTGTAAACTCGTTTTCTTACTTCTTAAATAAATTTGTATGGTTTTTGTTTATATTTTCTGAATATAAAAAAATACTAAAATATACTATTCAAAACATCGAAATATTAAATTTCTGTAGTGGATATAAATGATCCAAGGTAACTTCAGTATTAAACTATGTCCTCGCAGAATAAGCATTACAAGTATAGTTATACTACAAACCGTAATTGTGAAATAAATTGCCCCCTAAAAAAATATGGCCGATGAGTAGATCTACTTCACAAGGCCCAATCTTTCTCCTGTATATTCATAGCCTACACGATAAACGGTTTGTAGCTGAGGTGCAAAAATTAATAATAATGATAAAACACAGATGGATGTACCTATTTTTACACTACCCCTCTACTGTTAGTATAGAATCCACCCGACGACTTCTGGAAGGTATGCCATACTTCCCTTCAAATACCAATGTTTTTCCAATGTATTTCCGTGTAATGATAATTACGTTTTGTCCTAATCAGGTTGATGTACTTTCAGCGGCGTAACAGGGGTCGGTGGCAAGGGGGGGGGGGGGGTGGGGTCAAGAGCAAAAAAAATCCCGGTCATATCATAATAATAATAATAATAAACAGTTCTTGTATAGCGCATATCACAAATTCACAATTATAAACAATGTCTCTATGCGCTTCCAAAGGACTTGGATATTATTACCCCAGCTGTAGCTTGGCAGCCGTAATAACTAAGATTACAGCGCACACGCATTTCAAGGAATAAATTCGTGCCAGGTACCCATTCACCTCACCTGGGTTGAGTGCAGCAGTATTTGGATAAATTTCTTGCCGAAGGAAATTACGCCATGGCTGGGATTCGAACCCATGACCCTCTGTTTCAAAGTCCGGAGACTAATCCACTGGGCCACAAAGCTCAATTGGTATGAACAGCCGTAATGCTGTAATGAGGCGACTATTTTGAGAGGGCCAGATATTGCGTATCGGGCAGAATTTATCTTTGAAAAAAAAGTTGCGAGAGAGCGAAGCGAGCGAGCACAAATTTTGACATTTTTAATACAAAATCCAATTTTGTGATAGACTTTGATATGATATCAGAAAAAATATATTTCAGTCTTTTCTCTTTCCATTCCTTTTTTGTGGTCTTTACGAAACTGTGAACAGGATTATTTGCGGCAGTAGCGTGAAGAGTAAAAAAAAATGAGGGGGGCAGTATCACACATGTGCTAAACAGCTACTTAATTTAAGTTCCGAATGAGCGAAGCGAGCGAGAAAAAAAAATCACCTCTTCATGAGAATCTAACTTTGAGATATATTTTTGAAATTATATTCAGTAAATAAAATGATATCGTACACTTTTCTTTTGCTTTTCTTTCCTCCTTTTTTTGGGAAGGGATCTTGTTTGTAGAACGTTTGGCGGCCAATGGCCCAACCCTTCCATACTCATACACGGCAGGGCTATGCGTTTGGGGTCTGGGGCGGAGCCCCCGGAACTTCTTGATATCAAAGCCATTCACACCTCGCAGATTGCCGCTATTTTAATCAAATCGCTGGTATATACAGAACATAGCTTTAACACAACACATTTATTCAACCCAGTTGCGTAATGAACCAAATATATTTGGGGGGGGGGGGCAAAACATAGCAATGTGGGAAAATTTACATCCTACATCCACTGCATGTTGGTCCTAATATTTTTATTTGTCATTATTTTAAAAGTCGCCATTGTGCAAAGTGAGCTGGAAAAAAAATGCCTATCGAAATTACATTCTAAATATGTGATATATTTTTTCATTATATTCAGCAAATAACACATTTCACATTTCATTGTTTCCATCCATTTCATTATACGTTGTCTCCTATATTTTTTTTATTCCCCCCCCCCCCCCCCGCTTGTACGCCAGTGATTGAACGTCATTGAACGGGGCGTTATAGAGCCATTTGATGGTAATAGATGAAGAGCCCCTACTGCGTGGGGTCCGGGGCATAGCCCCGGTGGCTTATTTGCATAAAATCTAGCAAGATTATACAATGTTGTCTGCAATCCATCTTTCCTCCCGCTCTTTATTTTCAATCCTCGGCAGCCCGGTAATACTTTTTTTTGTCTTGTCCCTTTTTTAGCTTTTTAATTTAACTTTTGACTTATTCTATTCTACCTTCGTTTACCGCTATTGTTTGCCATTTTGCCATCTTTTGATTTATTTCCCATCTTGCTATTGCATTACATAAGCCTATTTCGAAATGATTTGTTCTTTGTCAAATGTTATTCTTTCGTACCTTTTCCCGTTATTTTTCCTTTTCCATAAAAAAAAAAAAAATATCACTTTTCCCTTCCCCTTTCCTTTTCCTCCTCTCCTTTTTTTCTCCTTTCCTCCCCCTTTCCCTTTCTTTCTCCCTCCTTTTTTCCCCCGTTTTTTTAATCCGATGAAATCTGCAAGGGGGCAGCATGCCCCCTGCCCCCCAGCCTGTTACGCCAATGTGCACTATTACAAGGTGATTATGCTGCGTTCTGATAAAGTAAGTGCTAGGCGTTGTTTAAGTACAGTGATAGTTGTCAAACATATTGTAGACGGTCAACATAGAAATTTAAAATGAAAATACGTTAAAAACGTCTCACCTAGTTTGTGGCATCCGATACAATACATTTGTATTAATATTAAATCAGGCCATCAAATTAATTCCGAAACTCATAAGCGCAGTTCCGCACTTTGGTCTTACTGGCTGAGCTGCCTTATACGAAAATTTCCTCTCGGTATATTCCCAAATTGTCCGTGGATATGTGGAAGCGGTCAACATTTCTTCCATTCGTTTATGGTTAAAGGCAGGCAGCTACAGTATGTTATCATATGAGCAATGTGTCATTTTTTCACTTTGTGTTTACCTCGTTTTTATTTAAAAAGTTCGTTTCAGTGATGGGACTTTTAAAGCATTTTGTATTATGAACTAATTGTTTGGAGATCGATGATGCAACTGGACTGATAATCAGTCAGACGAATAACCGAGGCTTATTTCACTTGGTGATCTGAAAGAAAGCTATACATTCTAATATCGAATGATGTGGCAAATTGGCAAACGATATATATTTAGAAAAAATAAATAAAAACAAAATAGAAAAACAAAACTTTTAGAACACCATTAAGTCGCGAGCATTTTCGGTTGTCGAAAAAGACATTTTTTTTTAAAATTCGAATCAATTGCAATTCGTCATTTCAATCCGATTCTTGTGAGACATACTATGCACATAATTTTCAGAGCCAGCTAATATTACGTGCCAAATTTTATTGTTAAAGAGTTGAAGTAGGTATCATATGCTTTGATCTGTATCCTGCTACCCTCCAACAAACACTACAATGTCAGCGTAAGAGTACTTGTCATTCAAATAAAGAGGAGTAATTACAAAACTACACTCTTCAATGTACTGGGATGACTATTGCCAAAGATTCAAGTACTTCCGGTCATTTCTTTGGCGGGAAATTCTTATAATGCACAATAAACATTTGTAACGTCGAATTCGATTTCTTGACTTTGTTTAATTTCAATTTAGCAATTGTGTGCGTCGCCAAAATAGTTGGTGTTCTAGAGAGATAATGATAAAAGAAACCCGCGTAACAAAACGCTTAACGTAATGCAACTGATTGTGTAAAATAAAATGCACGCTATAGGGGGATCATTGGTTAATTAAAATGAAACTTAAGTGAACTAATGGCTATGGAAATACACTGTAACAAAAATATACTGAAACATTCTTTTCTTCAAATTTTGCAGAAAAGAACTTCCTCCCAAATTCGTTACATGGGGGGGGGGGGGGTGTTCGCATACCATAATTTGGATTACATTTGTAACAAGTCAATGATATAGAGTCTTTATTCATTTTCGTTTTTGTTTATCAAACGTGTTTATACTTACTACTATTTCCTTATTCATATTACCACGTTCTTAAAATAAAGAATAAAAAGAAAGGATGAAGTGCTTACGAAATAAGTAGTTGTTATCATCAACATCTCCTCTCTTTATACACTTATACGTGATTATGAAGTTCAGATGTTATTTCCTTATTCTTATTACGATGTACTATTGTGAGTATTTCGCCTGTGTTTTCAGGCGAAATGTGCGAGAATTCAGTCTTATTAATATTTGGAATATGGTCGTTAGCTGTTGCCCAAATGAAGAATATCTAGTTGACTATTTTTGGTTACCGAATGCCATTTTTTCGGAGGGAAAATATTTCATGTGACATTCACTATCATCAACAACTATTCATATGATATCAATTAGTTTTATCTAATTTCTCATAAATTTGCACTCCTAGTCACAAGTCTCATTCCCATATACTCAAAGTCGATGTGTCTTTTTCCCCTTGTTTTTACATATAATAATTGCTTAGGTATTCAAATTGCTAAACGTTTGCTGTGAACAATGATTTATGTATGCGAGCTGTTCTGCCTATGCTCATCCCACGAGTTGATATCTACGAATACAAGCTGACGAAAAATGATCTTCGGCTTCAGGTAACCAGACCAGTCGGACCCCAAAAATCAGGATCAGGCTACTCCATTAGCCTCGTACAGATTTATCTTTACCATTTTTACAAGCAATCTATCTCATTAACACGCTATAAATCTATTTGGTATTTTATGTCAACACTTCATCTTAAATGGCAAAGGAACGGCCTAGTAGCATTAACAGCACCACCTCAAATTTTCAACTCCTCACACCTGGCCAAGGTCCTTACCCATAATTCAGCATTCTGAACAGTGTAGTCTTGTAGCAAAGGTATATATGAATGATAACACATCAATGAAAAACTGAATTCATTCATATCGCAATAATTATGTTACCAATTAGCAGAACATGTACCTTTCTTAAAAAAAAACTATTAATTTCTCTACAAAAAATAACTTATAGGCTAATTTATTTTCTGTATTACTAAGATTTATCGCAAAGTTATATTTTAAGACTAGTATATTATGCTGTAACAAACAGTCAAAGAGAGACAGCACAAAGTGTTAGTCAGTTCACTCCCTCTTTAACAGGCAATACTTGCCACCTTTCGCAATCCTCACGGACGCTAATATTAGGGTCCCCTAACACAAAAGTTGACGCTTAATCATACACTTGATTTTTAAGATTGATTGTACATTATAGTCAATACAATCAAACGTAGAGAACTGCTCTACAATCAATGCTAAGCTTTGTGTTACAGGGGGGTTACAGGCCATACAGATCTGCTGTTCGTGTGCAAAATTCTTTCCCGCGACACCCGCGCGCCATACATGCATGTATTACGACTGATGGCTGGAGATATTCGAAATGCAGGACCTACAATAGATTATGACATGGATAAGAAAGTGGTTTTTCAAACAAATCGAGTACATATTGAGTGAGGAAAAACTTACTAAATTAAGGCTTAGATATAGATCATTACAGTCCATCGAATCGATATTGCATTTAATGTGGATTATTGGTGGATGAATGGCAATTGATTCCATGGGTCAGATCACCTTTCAAGCCGAACCCATTTCGCATATGTACACAGCGTATGCAATACGTTTGAAAATGCGGGTTTCTTTTTGTTTCTTTTGTTCACTCCTTCTACACAAACGATACGCCTCTAGCACACGATGTAAAGGGTATTATGTTTTACTTTCCCCAGAAATGGGGGTTAGATTAAAATTCCGGGGGGACCACTTCCATTGATGAGTGGATACCAGGCACGACCATGGGGTTTCGAAAAGTACTCTAAACAAGGGAAGCAAGTCTTTTCCAGATTATGAAATGCATCTTTTAAAAATTATTTGGCTTGTGAAACCCTACAAGTATTGGAAATATATCTCTTTTTTTCAGTATTTTAATCATCGTTTTTGACACCTTTTTAACGTTACATTAGCCTATACGTAACGTACTTACCCACTCTTTCCTTTTTTACGCGTTGTTGCGCCTGGTATCCACTCTGAAATTAAAGTGCCCCCCCCCCCCCCGGGCGGTCTCTCGAACTCTGGGAGGAACCAAATGTGGATTTGGAAAGTCGTCCTAAATCGGATATATCGCTGTTACCATAGTAGCAACCAGAATTTTGCGCACGAAACGCAAATTGAATGTTTCCATTCCAGATGCGAAACGAAAAAAAAATCTCATGTCACACAATTTGCATTGCAGGACAGAGTTTTAAGATCATGACGACGGGCCCAAAAGTCTCTTCCAAAATCAACTAACGTCGTAAATAAGCGTTCGCGTTCTTCCAACGAAAGGTCGGGACTATCATGTTTAGTATGTCATACATTGCATACATTTGAAACGCAATAACATCACATTTGCATCACCATCAATTCACTCATGATTACCATAAAGAGTTGTACTTAACTTTGTCACTAAGTTGAACCCTAAGTACCCGTTTCCTAAGTGCATGAAATACGTCAATGAGAGGGTTTATAATTACCCTTATTACCCTTTTACAGGCTAAAACTTTGTTTGGATGTATGTTGTATTTGGGGCTTTCGAAAAAAAAAACCAAGGGATAATTAAGACATAATATAAAGGCTCAAGTTGAATCAAATCTTACACATACCTCGTTTAAGGATTAATTTTGAGTTCTAATGAATTCAAACCTATCAAATCTCATAATCTTGTCCGATTGTAACTGTGTAAATGGTTCATCACATTGTCTTTAACATAACTTCTACTGATTTGATGGTCATCTTGTTTTTAACATAAAACCTAATGATTTGATGGCCATCTGACCATCAAATCAGATAGCTTTAAATTTTGACTAATAGTCAAAGTAAAAGTCTACGTTAAGTTTAAATACAAATTAAGCTGGCGTATTCATAAAGGGTCTTACAAGTTAAGCTTTCTCAATCCTCACTGACTTAAGATTGAAAATGCCTCAAATATGGAAGCAATCGAGTACAATTTAGTGGAAACAAAATGCTGAAATTTACGTAGACAAAGCCTCATATTGAATCAGGTGTGGCATGTAGTAGTAAATGCAAAATAATAAAAGCTAATAATACAAAACGTTTCGAAAATTGGTACCTCATTCTAAAACAATTATTATTATAAAAAAAATATTAATGTATGGATAATGTATGAAATAAATCGTTTTTTGTATTGGGAACTTAACTGTATAATATACTATGATCTCATATAATATAACAGCGGCAGACAGCTTAATGTTCACCAAATATTGTATCTATGAACAAGAAAATCATATCCTAGTATATACAATTGACGTAATGAATAGTTGACGTTGATTCGAATTTTACAGGATTATCTTCCGTCTAAATCCACAAAACATCTCACCTGGTTTATGGCATCCGAGGAATGCTTGGTAACGGTATGACGATGAGTAATACGTGTATATTCAATGATTCGCAAATTATTTAGTACAGTTATACACGTACGTCATACCGGTCGAGCTGGTATAAACTTGATAATCAATTGCTCCATAAAACCAAGCTGACTTCTAATATATCCCAGGATTCAACGAAATGAGAAGCCCAATTGGACGGTGTCCACCAATAATGGTACAGTTTACATCTCCCTGCAATTACCGTCAAATACAGACTCCTTGTTTTGGGAATTGGAGGCTATCAAAATTTGATATTGACGACAGTTTTGGAAATAGTCATGATGTTAACAGACCTACCACAGTATAATTGCTAAGATAAGTATGCTACCACACAATCTTTGTGGATACAAACAGAATTGCCAACACATAGACATCATCGGTAAGGGAACCAAATCAGGGATGATATGGGGAAAGATGGATATTAAATCGAAACTGTCGCATGCCTGTGGATAGGGTAATGTGTTTTTAGGGACTCTGGAAATTAATGCGTGCTGTCTACGACTTAACCCATGATAGACTAGTAATCTAATAATTTGCAAATATGTTTGGAAATAAACATTACCCACATTTTTTTTCATCTTGATTGCTGTTATGTAACACAAGATTATTTACAAGTTTGTGATAGTGATTTATTCCGAATGCTTATTAAATTGTGAACTCTGTGATCCATATTTGGTACAGGTGATGTGCAACGGTAGACAACAGATACACTAAAAGGAAGATATCCACACGATGAGCATGACGAATCATCATCGTGGATATTCTTGTATCATGACATAACCCTTGCAACATTGCATGCTGTACAAAAGCACTCTGTTGTTTAGTACCACTTGCGCTGATAAGGTTGATTGTATAGATCATACCCCCCTGGTCAAGGAAACGCAGGTTTTGCGACAAAAATGAAGAATAATACACTAATGGCGTATTAGACAGGATGTGATCACGCTTATGATTTCATGTTACTTGGTTCTAGGACTCTCGTTATTTAAGTGCAATGGGTGCTCCATAAAGGTAGGGTGTTCAGTACCTAAAGTAACCAAAAAGTGTAGCAATCTTGGAGTTACTTTTTGTATGATTCATCTATGTCAAATTAAGTGTCTAGTTTGTTTCAGTGTATTCAGTATCAACTTGGAACTTTTGGTTTATTTAGGAAATATCTCACATGTCGAGAACAAAGAAGCTGCTACACACATTCTTGCATTCCGTTTGGATTTATGTAATGCTCTTCATTTCAAAAAATCATAGTCGACAGGAACAGCAACTGGGAGCCATCCATAGATAGATAGCCATCCATAGATATCCTGTCCGAAGCCATATTGCGACAAAAGAGGACATATACATACGTAAATAAATAACTAAAACTTTTACACCAAGACAGCGCGCTGTAGCTGTATAATACTCCACGTGACATTCCGCTTTGGTTACAGGTGGCAGGCATTTCCCTGAATTACTAGAAGTCAAGTTTTAAATATTCAAATGGTGTTCTTCTGATAAAAGAGTCAAACTCTTCAAATAAATTTCATATGATATATGTAATCTTAATTTCAACGTTGACTTGTGATCCACCGACACGTCTCACCTGGTTTGTTGCATCCGACGAATGCTTGCAACGTGGTTGACCATGAATCATACGTGCATTTTTAGTTGTCTGCAATGTTATAAGCGCAATTGTGCACCCAGGTCATGGTGTATGTGCTGCCATATCTGTAGACTTCACACCAACTAAGGTTCTCGAATCGAAACATAGGCCATTTTCTAAAAGTTATACAGGTTTAATGAGGAAAGCCATAAAGAATGATACAAATTGTGGCCAATAGAACAGGTAGCTTCAAGTGCATCCAGCGAGTTTAACTTTAATCTGATAATTATGGCATTTCATGATTTGTATCATACCTCGTTGTCAACGGATGCTGCTAAAAAAGAAACATCCATCTCCATATATACGTAGGGCATTGATCAAATCTGCATGATGTAATTTAATACGTTTCAGATCATGTAGATTATTCATCCAAATCATTGTACCTATTGGACGAAATACAATACAGATAATGATTTTAGGTGTATCCATTGACACATGTGGCAATGCTATTCATCCAAATTAATATACAAATATACCAGGCTTTGAGTAAGTATAGCGGGAATTATTCATCCGAGGTTGGACTGGCATTACTATTTTTTTCCCGAGGGGCGAAGCCCCGAGGGAAAAATAGTGATTTTGCCAGTACAACCGAGGATGAATAATTCCCTCTATACTTTCGAAATAAAGGCCTGGTATATTTGTTTTATATCCTACTTTAATAAGCAATAGATCTTTTATAATCTTGTTCTTGTAATCTTATTCATCTTTTTTTTTTAATCTCAACCAAACCAGCCGCCGCGGCGCTAACTGACCTACTTTTCCTGAAGCGCTTAGCTACGCGCTCAGTGCGCGGAATGCGTATTAGTGCTTGCGCCATCATGATCTGTGACGTCAATGATGGAATAGTCGACTATTCCATCATTGACGTCACGGAATAGCACATTATCTTCGGTGGGCGTTTCATTTTCGACATCATCGCAAAATAGGGAGAATATGTTTGGTCACATGATGCTATGTAAACCAATCAGCATACAGGATTTAATTTATGTAGGATATAACATCAGTTATGCCACTATGATGACCATTAAGAAGGAGACATGGTAGACGGTGACAACGAGAAGGGTACTTTGGAATTTTGCATATACAAAACAACTAATACAACAACAAATTAATATCAACAAAAACTGCAACTGAATGGCAGCCAAAAGAAAGTTTTGTTTAGGATCATTCTCAACAACAAAATATATCTTACAGTTTGTCGGAACTCGCTGCATTAAAACTCGTCTAGACGGTTTCCTCATTTCCTTCAATTCAACAAAAACATGTGAAATCCATAAATGATGACAATTTCTCAAGGGCTATGAAACAAGGGGTAAAGATTTGTCAAAGCCCGCTGCCTTCTTTAATTTCATTTTGTATCATCTATTTTTGTAGACGAGTATTACCATACATTTATCCTGCACTAATATGTCTTGATGATGTTCAAGCTCTTGGAAAGATAGTGCATATATCTATGTAATCTCGGGTTTGACCTAAAACGCCTTACTACAAAATACGTCTAAACTGCTTTGTTATATCCGAGGAAAACTTGCATAATGTTTGACCGTGAACCATAGGTGCAACTTTAGCAGTACACAGTACCAAAAGCGCAATTGTGCACGTCGGTCATACCGAAAGTTCTGCCATGTACAAAGACCTCCCATAATTAAGGGTTTCGAATCAAACATATCATGCGTTACGTCTTTCATGCTAGAAGCCAGAAGGCTTGAGACCAATGGACGATTAGAACAGGAAGCTCCAAATGTCCCCAGCGAGCTCCAATGCCATTTCTACTCTCCTTGTATTTATACATTATTGGGTTTATGGCTGGTTATGGTATTTTATCTGTCAACCGTCAGGTAATTTGTAAGGCTGCACTCTCCTACAAAGTTCACTGCTTTGCGCTAACAATGGAACTACACCTTCAATATCAGTGTTGTGTCCGAGGCCGGCTTGTCCGAGGCCAAGGTTAGGGCCAAGGCCGGATCACCGAAGGACAAGAGCGGGACCAGTTCAAGGCCGGATCACCCAATGACAAGGAGAAAGCAATTGCTGATTGCCTTAGGACAAAAAAAAACAAGGCCAAGGACGACCAATCTATGACAAGGACGAGGCCAAGGCCGGAATCCACAAACGCACAGAGCGCGTTAAGTTGTTTTTATATTATGTGTAGGATGTTTGCCGAAGCAGTTCCTTTTGGAAGCACTAAAATCTTATTTATATATTATTGATTGATAAATAAATAGTTTATTTAATTATTCGAACCTAATTAGACTTGCAAAGTACAAACATATTCAGTAATAGGTGTTTTACATCATTTACATCATTTGAATATGCCCTTAATTACTTTTTTTATTCATTTTTATTCCAACTTTACAGTCTGTTTATGTAAGTTAATTGCAATTAGCTTCCTTTCCTTTATGTAGTGGCAGGGGGGAGGTGGGGCACTTTATTCCCCAACAAATTCCAAACGGAAAAATTGTTTCTATTTTTTAAGAAAATGTGCCCTTTGTGAGCTTGCAATTTTATCTAATCTGCGCATTTTCGTCCCTGCAGTTGATTTTTTTTTATATTGTGAAAAACTTATTAGTATATAACAATAAAGAGGGAACACAATTTGGAGAATTTTATGATAATATTTAACGGCAAAAAGAAGCTGCTGAAAACTGCTTATCTAATAAAAGAGAGCCAATGGAGTAAATTAGAAAGTCAAAAAGGGGCCTAAGCTTTCGATCCTAGCAGAATCTTCGTCGGAGGCAAAATGACAAACATATAAAGTGGAACAACCATAATATAGACCACAAACAAGCTACAGCAACACTAGAAACAAGGAGACAAAAGGGGCATTAGTGAGTAGAGAAGACTAATCGGGTTAGTGAAGGGGATGAAAGAAAAGGAGTAGGCAGACACAAAGGGAAGTAAGTGTAAGTAAGGCCAGTAAAAGACCTCAAGCCAAGAGGGATTAAGATAATGAGGCAGGCAACATCAAACAGGATCTGGAACAAAACAGTGATAATGGGATGAATAACAAGAGAATTAGTGAGAGGTGGGTCAAACAGGTTACAAAGAAAGGCATAATAAACTAGTACATAAGAGTGGGGGAAAAAAGGAAAAGAATGGGGAACAACTGATAACGTGCAAAAGACATATAAGCATATATGATAAAGCATTAAACAAACTAAGAGAAGAAGGTAAGTGTAAATATGTATCTATAAGTGATATGTATATAAATGTATCCAAAAAAGAAATGTATATGAAAAAATATAAATACACATATGGTGTAACTGATATTGTAATCCGCTAGGTGTGACGGGAAAAAACAAAAGACTATATAGTAGGAAAAAAATAAAAATAAAAAAATAAAAAACTGTATATGTGAAAAAGAGGAAGCAAATTGCCTAAAAAGGTAAAAGCAAATATAGAAGAGAGGGGGTGTATTATGAAGAAACCATAGTATACATGTAAATAAGCAAATGCGGTAAATCTAAAAGAGGTGAGTGGAGAAAAAACAATTTAACGAACAGCATATGCCTAAAAGGGCATACCTCCTCTTACCAGGTAGTGCCGTCGTGGAGGCAAAACAAAAAGGCGCCTCTCCATTTTTTCCATGACACGACCCTATGTTCATGTTATTTTAAAGCGATAAAAAGTGCAAATTTAATTTTCGTGAGGGAATTTCCCGGCGACCACTTTTTCTTCTCAAACAAACTCATTTCAAGGAGAAAAGTATATATTTACATTATCATACACACTACAAATGATTAAAATTTGTAAATAGCGCCAGAATAGACCACAAAGCAAGTTTTATGACTTCATAAAAAAAAAACGCGATCGAGCTTTTATGTGACATGATATATTTACATACAGTAATCAGAAATGGCTTGACAATTACTTACAATACCATGAAATGCACAGCTACCTCGGGCAAGAAATATGATGGTTTGATGAATATACCTGTTTGCATCTGATTGCTCTTTAGACGCATACGTGTCCTGATTAGCCTCATTTCCACCCCCCCCCCGAAAATACGTTGCACACCGCCCATGATTCATCACATGCTACGAGTTATGAAATTTGAACGTTTATGCGTTTGTCAATTTGAGTGGGTGTGGGGGGTAGATAGTCTATTTGTGTTATAGTTATTTCATTTAATTAATAATACATTTCATTTCATTCAATTTCATGTAATAATTCCATTTAATTCAATTTAATTTCATAATTTAATTAATAATTTCATTTCATTTAATATACATATTCATCATCAAATTCTATTTATTTTGAATTATTATACCATTAGAGCGTCAACCAGTATTATAAACGATTTAACTACGATATTTCTGTTTATATCCTAATCTTAAAATTGAAAACATTTGTCCTTTGCAATCATTCTTTTATTTAGGGATGGGGTTGTGGTCTTGCACTGCAGACTCTCACTCCTCCCACACGTGATAATCATCATCCTTTTGCTAGGTTGTTTTATTTAATTATATTTAAGGGAGTTGAGCCTAGTATAATTTACATATTTAAAAATCATGCAAATAAACTTTCAAAATAAAAAAAAAATATTGATTTGAATAATTATCGAATACGTTTTAGGGCTCCACATAAAAATTGTTAACCTTATTTTTTTTTGTATTTCGTATTTTTATTTATTTATATATTTGATTTGTAACTTTGTGTCTCACTGTAACTGTCAATATAAGTGTTTGAAAATTGAGAATGATCCAATATGATGAATTTTGATAATTTTTTTTTTTAATTGAAACTTGAAACTTAAATCATTTATCATTGAATTTCTGGAGGGAAGGGGGGGGGGGGGTGACAGTAGAGCCCCATTTCCACTGTGGCACTCCCTTGCCTTGAACTTCCACCCCTGTACCAAATTGTTGTGTCTACAATTGCCAGAGATTGTTAGTTTAATATTTAATTTTTTCACAACCAATAAATCAAATTAAAAAAATATATAAAACCAAATGCTGTTTTGATTCATTTTCAAGACACCGAGAAAAGTTGAACGAAAATTTGGAAATTATAATACCAATTACAGATTAAAAAATTGTAATTACTAAATGGTGCACGTGCAAAACTTTTATTTTCAATACTATACTTGCATGCGCGCGTGTATTGCAAAGTCTTCGTCACGACATCAAGAACAAAAAAGAAGGGCGTACTCGACAATGGACTATCGCCCCCCCCCCCCATTTCTCTCTCTCAATAATATTTCGTTTTTGAGAAACTTACAACAATCGGCATTTGCATTTCTCAATATTCTCCCGGCCTCGGCCAGGCCTCGACCGTTGGATGGCGTCTGAGGCCGAGAACGAGGAATATCCTCCATTCTCGAGGACAAGACCTGGGGAGCGTTTCATCAAGATGTTTGTCCGACAAGTTGTCAGATCTGACATCTTTCCTTGATTTTGATTGGCTGTGAGGCACTGTTACTATGGTAACTGTCGGATAAAAGAGGACTTGTCGGATAAAACGTCCGACAAGTCCGATTCATGAAACGCCCCCCAGGACGAATGTGCAGACCCGAGGCCGTCCTCGAGACCCATAATACTGTTAATTATTTCCAGATTGGTGCTCTCTGTGGAGACAGGTGAACCGTTTCTACCGAATATATTACTTATCTAGGAATTCGCAAGACAATAGGCAACGACAATGAAGGAGATGCCGTCCAATATATACATGTACATCACATGTCTACATACATATTACATAATTTCAATTAACCAACAAAAACTTTTGTTTATTTGTAATATTTTCATTTGGATAATCTGAAAGTCATCATTTCACATCACATTGAAAGGAAATTTTCAAATATAAGTTGCGGGGAGGGTAAAAACAAATGAAAAAAAAAATTGGTGCCATACACAGTGTAAAGCGATTGACCGTAATGCGACTGACCGGAGTTTCTGTATCTACAAATGTATTTTTTAACTTCTATATGACCGTAAGCAATGTTTTGCATGTATTCAAACTGGAGTATTTTGATTCGAAAGAACTATCGAAAAAGAATCAATAACTTTTTTCCATAAATTGACAATACAAACTCGACAAAAAGTCTCATCCCTGTAATATTGACAGCACCAAGTATTAAAAATGAATCGTAAAAGTGTAATGCGACTGACCGGGAACCCGCCAATATATGTATATTTCAGACCTAATGAGGATTGTGAAGAGGTTTTTTTTTTCTATACGTCACGCTCTAAATAAAAACATTGGAGTCCACAAATTAGTCCATTAGAATGGCATCACGCCAGAACGTAAACAAATATCGTGATACACTAAAACTAAGTCTTGGAAGAAAAATATAATGTGGATTCTACACAGCATCATCTATCAAATTCACAAAGTTAAAGATTTCTATTGAGCATAAGACAAACTCCTATTTCCTTCTACTTTTCTTCGTGAACAGGCTATACATTCGATAATTAAATGCACATACAGCCCGCCATGGTAACAACGACAGTAGCAGATCTCCCATTTCAAGCAACTTTCTCAACCAAACTGGAATCCTCATAGCTGGAACTCATGGGACTACGCCTCAAAATCTGGAGAGTCTTCCTAACAACGTCGTCAACGCCTTTAGGGGCTGTATTGGTAATCTGGAACTTAGAGAGATAGGTTATTCTTTTAGCATACGTTGTCCCCCGTTTAGGGAGATGCTGGGGCATATCCACAACAATGTAAAGCATCAGTGCTTCGAGCAGAGCCACCTCCTTCAAATGTATAGTCCAGACTGAGTGGATAAGAACAAGCAATATTAAAGTAAATTCCTTTTTGGGAGCAGAAAATATGAAGCACTCGCTCTCTTTCTTCGTGTGGCGAAAAATATCAATGTAAGCTTTTTATACGAGCTTAGTACTCCCCAACCTGTAACTACAAGTCTTTCAACAGACATGAGCTCTACCTTCTGACATGATCTGAACAATGCAATGGATGTATTAAAATGTATTAAAGCGACATCACCTTTTTTTTTAATCCAGCATTAAAACTACACGGCAGATTTGAATAATAGCCCGCCATCATGATTACATTTTTGTATAACGTCTCACCTGGTTTGTGACATCCGACAAAAGCGTGATAATAGTTTGACGTTGAACCATACATGCAGCTTCAGTGGTCCGAAATGCCATAAGCGCAACTCTGCACGTAGGTCATACGGATATCGCTGCTACTATATGTGAAGACTTTTAATTAGTCAACCTTTCTTAGTCAAAGCTGTTTGAAAATTTCCAAGGCTTCAACCTGAAGTCCAGGTAGACGGATACCAACCGTATGAATGTAACAGGTAACTTTCATGGCTTTAGCTTCATCTTACTCTAAATTTCGCAAAAATATTTATGACTCCAGTTTGATGTTGTGTATGTGTGTGTGTTTTTTCTCTCCCTATGCACTACAAATATGCATTATACATTGGTTTTGTCAGAAGGACTTGTGTGCCATAACATAAAGTGATCAACAATACATAATTGTGACCAAAATATATAAAAAAGACTCTGGGCACATAGAGTGGTCTTTTTCCGGCTTAAATCGGAGTTTGCCTTATGTACAGTGTACTAGATAGCTTTGTTACCAACAAAATCCTACGCATGACATTTGAGTAAACGCAAATTGCAATTTTGATCATGCCTCTTTTATGAAACATCTCACCTGGTTTGTTGCATCTGACGAATGCGTGCCATCTGTATGACACTGAAACAAACGAGCAGTTTTAGTGGTCCGCAATGCCATAAGCGCAGCTGTACACGGAGGTCATACCGACATTGCCGCTATACGTAAATTCTTCCCATCTCCATTTTTCCTGAATCAAAGTTGTTTTCGTATATATCAAGTGCTTCAATACCATAGCCCAGTGAGACGGATACCAATCGTAATAGTAGAACAGGTAATTGCAACCATGACAATACTTCGCCGTAACCCTACCTCCCAAGTCCAGAGACTAATTATTAAATAGGGATTAGTTCATAAATATTGTAATAGTCTCATTTTTAGAAAGTGCTCTTAATAAAATTGTAATCTAGCTGTTAATGATAATAACAGTAACGAATGCAATAAATTAGCCGCCAAATTCACCTCGTTAGATGCTCAAGGCGCAGAAGTGAAGAGGAACAAACAAAATAAAAAAAGAAACACAGAAACCAATGATACAAACGAGTTGTTTTTAGCTTAATCTGAAATCTTTCGACAAACTTTGAATCTCTCTAGGAAGGAAATTACATAGCGTGGGCCCAGAGTAGATGGATGACTTTTCCCCCTTTTTTTTACATTTTGCAACTGAAAGAAGACCGGAGTCACTGGAGCGTAGAAGCCGAGATGGTGTGTAGGTGTTTATGAGAGCAGTGTTCAACTGTGGAGCACAGTCATGGGCAATCAATACACATATTTATGAACAGGTGTGAGCAGTAATAATTTAGGGCTGGGGAAGTTAAACAAGAGTGAATGAATTTGTCGAAATCAAGACGAGTTGAGATCAATGAATGAACAAATTGTTCTTTTGCGTCACGAGTCAACAAATTTGCGTGTGAACCCTATGAGTTATACTGTACAGATGTATTGGATAAGAGTTACCCATCATCATGTTCGAGACCGAGTCGAGAAACACACCAAGATTACAGCATGTGTCACAAACTCCAATAATGTGGTTGGCAATAAAAATTGATTTAATTTGTACACTGACCTACATGTATGTATCACGTGAAAAGCATTAAATCTGCAAAAATCACAAAACATTCCGTAGTTTCAGAAACATATTTTCTAGCTCCAGCACGTTTAAATTTTGCCAAGGCGTTAGGCAATCGATTATTATTATCATTTTGTTTGGGGGGGGGGGGGGGTTGTTTCATACGTCCAAAAAGTGGTTCAATATCCTTTTAAATGATAAATATGAGAGAACAACGAGCCGAGACAACTAAAAATGGTTACCTTTGCCGATCTGTTAATTCGGGGGGGGGGGGGTCCAAATAGATGGCCCCGTGCCCTAAATGAGCCAAAGTACCCCCTACGGTATTGCCTACTGTACCAAACGGAATCTTTAGTTTATAAAACACATTAATCTTGATAATCTTGATTAGATTTTAAATCTGATCCGTCAAATGCTGTACTCAACGCCAGAATGAGTATACATAGTACAGCGCCTTTAGTCAATGGCGTTTAAATGCACTACTTCTGACTCTCTGGTTCTAACTCTCGCCTTTCAAACATAAGGTCGTGGGTTCGAATCCTAGCCATGGCGTGTTTTCTTTCAGGAATAAATTTATCCACACTGTGTTGCACTCGACCCAGGTGAGGTGAATGGGTACCCGGTAGGATTAATTCCTAGCGTGCACTGAACCCGTTCATGGTAGCTGGAGCTAACGCCGGGGTAATACTAGCAATCGCCTTGTATCCTCAGGAAAAAAAAGCGTTATATAAATCCAGATATTATTTTTATTACTGGAAGGGCAAGTGTAACATGAAATGATGATGTCCTATTTTTTTATAATGTAATCGGGTTTGTGACGTTCAGTTCAGTTTCGACGTTGTTACAACTGCACGCTCCGCTCGATATGTGAGCTCATAATGTTTACACAGCAATGGCGTAAGGGATCTGAGATACAAAAGCAGATGAAAATGGATATTGAAAGCGAGGGAGCGAAGCGACTGTGTTTGTAATTGGGGTGTTGTATGTATTTTCTAAAGTCTTAAAAATTCCGAGGGGCAATTGGCCTATTAATGTCGTTTTAAGACATATCATTGCATCCAGCGTAATTTGGCGCTTTCTGAACCCCCCATCTTGGTCCCGAAATGTGCTTTACTCCATGAATTGGAACAAACATCCTATGTCCTCAATCATAAACAGATGAGTGGTCTTTATGCATTTAAATATAAGAAAGTTAATTTTGGTGAAAATGAAGCAAACACATGCTGCGCAGAGATAGCTCGTTGATAAAGTTACGTCATTACACGTAAACAAACTTCGGGCCAATGCCGAGGCTTCGCTACCCATTGCTAAAACAATGAACACACACGCCGATATCGGGAGATGCGATGTCTTTACAATACTGTGCATGAACAAGATGAGCAATTGAAAGACGATAGTGTTTTTTATTAATTATAGATGAAACAACTGACAAGTCTACAATGAGTCAGATGGCTGGGGTTGGAGTTTACTTTGATTCAGAAACCTTCACTCTTAATACTTTCTTTGTTGAGCTCATTGATTTGCCAGATGGGAAAGCAGATACTATATATGAAACGTCTCTCAGCGTTTGCAAGAAAAGGACATCCACGTGGAAAATAGCATTGGATTTTGTGCCGATACATGCAATGTTATGTTTGGGGTATGTTTCACAACTGCTAAGGTAAAATCACGAACAGATCATAACTGTCAAATGTTCTTGCCACTTCATCCAGCATTGTGCCTCCCATGCATCTTTCCAGATTCCCAAGTCTTTTGAAGGCCTGTGTAGGAATATTTATTCGCATTTTAGATTGTCCTCACAACGTTGCGTTGCTCTGAAGGAATTTCATGATTTCTTCTACAGTTCAATGCAGAGAAGCACCGAATTCTCGAGCAGGACAAACAAGATAGCTATCCATGAAAAATTATTGACCAATTCGACGCGCTTATGTTCTATTTCCAGAGAATTTCATTGGAGGATCCAACTGATACCAATGATGCCATCTTTGATAAAACCTGAACAACAAATTTGTAGTTGCTTTCTTGGAAATAATGAGCTTTAATCTAGGTAGACTGAAAAGACAGAAACAAAACAAAACATTTCAGAGCGAGATTTCACCTCTCCACACACAAAGGAAATAAGTTTTATAATTGCTTGCGGCCCTTTGTGCAAACATCTTACAACTCAGCTAACTAATAAACAGTGACCCTCTAACTGTGAATGTAAAGGAGAAAGCAATCATGTTCCCCTGTGTAAAGTATACAGTATATACAGTATAAAGTAAAGTAAATGCAGCCAGCACCATCCAATAATAAGTGAGTATATTGGATCAAACCATCCATATATCAATATCTTAAAAATCCATTGCAAGAAATTTTTCATTGAACGTGTCTGTAAAATACAATAGAGGTTTTATAAATAACCTACATGAACTTGACTTCCTGCAATGCCTGAACCCCAATTTTACCGTACAATCATTTGCCCAATTGTAAAAGAGTGGCAGTAAAACAAGAAGTGGACAGTGAATGGAGGATGCACTCTGAATCCTACATTGAATGACACCATGGCTGTGATTGAATGCTGGAAAACTGAGTTCAGTCAACGCGATGTCTATGGAAATAATGTGTATCAAAATCTGAACAAAGTCATCGGTGTGTTGTTATCGTTTCCCTCTTCGAATGCTGCTATTGATAGGGTTTTCGGCAACTTAAACTGATAAAGAATAATCATAGGATAAACCCAAAGCAAGAGAGTTTACTTGGACTTCTTCTCACTAAACTGACATTCCAAAAGATGTGGACGCAGCAAGCAGCTCAGATGATCCTTGAAAGGACATCCTCAAACTGCATACCAAGACCATGAAGACGAAGGCCAATTGTGATAATGCAGAGGCAGCTGAACTTGGCAAGAAATTCATGGCTGAGTTCTGCAATGTAAGTAAACTGCCACGTCCTTTAACTGTTTAATGTAAAAATACAAATGTTATTTCTACATGAAGTAAATATAAATTAAGTACTTCCACCCTAGACGCTGATGATATAGATTTATCGGTGCAACAAATTCAAGATTCAAGATACGTGACTAATATAAAAAAAAAAAACATCCATGTACGTTAATTGCATTGACGCCATCAATGGCGACAATGTATTGTTGTTGTTCCGTATTCCTATTCCGCAATCTTCTTCTTCTTTTGCCCAAAACCCCATTCACTTAACACATAGAGTTTGTTAACTCTGCCCAGGCCACGTCCCTCATCCAAATTCATCCAATTTTGGCAGGCATTGTCTCCAGCATACCTAGTTGTGCACCTTATATTTCATTTTCCAAAATCACTCATGCATGACCGTGAAGGCGCCATTTTTTAAATTTCAAGTCCATTTGCATACCATTCCTAATCCCGTCCAAACTCCCGTATCCTGCATGCTACAGACTTCTAACAAATTCCTATAGATAGTCAAAGAGTTGCTCCATCATCTGCGATGCATAACCTGACCTTTTAAAATGTTATCTTCATACCCTAAATTCAAATCCGAATTAGCCTTTCTTCAAAAAATCGTAAAATGGCCATAACTTTCTTGTTTTTATTCATTTTGAGATCATATTTTTTAGGAATTGATTACGGTACCAAATCATACATACCAGTCAGTTTTTACGCATCACTGTTCATTCGTTATTGAAAGAGCGCCCTCTAAAGTTTCAAAAAAGCTTACCTTTGAATGCTCGTCATTGCGTCAGGCATGGCCAAACCCGTACCTGTTTTTGAATTTAGGGTGTTCAAAATATGCCCTTTCATGCCATTTGGAGAAAAATATACCCTATCACTGACGATATATCTGAAAAATTCTCCCGAAAATCAGCAAAGTATGCAAAAATGCACTATAATGCCAGCACAACTTCAACTTGCTCTTATTTCCTTATTATTGAAGCTTATTCTTTCTAACTTGGCAGATATGATGTACATGAACATCATACCAGACAGAGAGACAGATGATATTTACGCGTGCCCAAGTTTTGCACTGATTGTTATAAGTGTAGTCCAATCGTATCTTCAATATTTGAATGGAATAAGCTTGATAATTCAATTAGAACATCTCCTTCTGTCATTTCATTTAAGAGAATGTTTAAAAGAACTTGTAATTTATAAATAACTTGCGGAACATCCACTGTTGTACTTATTTTGTGTTAGCATGACCTTGATGATTTGGTGTATATTATCAGTATTTTTAAGATGTCCTTCTCAGTTAATTTGATTTATTGATATTTTATTTTACGTCAAACGAGTGCCCGTCTGCGTTTTGTTTGCTGCTAAGTTTGTAAATGTTTCGTTTTACATTCAAATCCTTATGTGAATCTTAATGCTGTAACATTCTGTACATACATTATGCATTTTGTAAATATTTTAATTGTTATTCAGGGCCCCATGGAAGACCACTACTTATTGGTGAATGGGCTACCCTGTCAAAATATCAGACATAAATAAATAAATAAATAAATAAATATGAGTATTGATATATACTTCAACCGTTCGTCAACCTTTTGTAACAGAAACTGACAAAAAACTGACGTCAGCTTAAAATTATTGTGCAAAACTTTCATTTTTAATGTATTTCTTTATATGGCATTTACTTCCGGTCTATTGATTGCATAAAATTTGTATCAATGTCACCGCATTGGAATGCTCTTTCCAGTGATACCAAATACGACATAGGTTACAACATAATATTTCAAGATAAGTCAATCTGAACACATGGTATACTGCTCACAATGCACACATTATCCACATAATTGTACACAATGTCTATGGCATCGGTTTCAGGCAAAACGAACTTAACGTATGAGCAGCTATATGGTCTAAAATGGACGAAATCTGTTTGATTCGAGAATGTAACTTCCTATGGAAGGCAAAATGTACCAAAATCCACTTTGATTAACATGCAATTTTTGTTAGTCCTCCCCTGCCTCCGTTTCTCATCCAAATTCATTCCGATTTGGTAGACATGTTGTCCATGATGCATTATCGTGTACCTCCTATTTCATTTTCTAAAATCATTTATGCATGACAGTGTAGGCGCCATTTTGTCCATTTCAAGTTAATTTGCACCATTACTAATCTTGTCCTAACTCCCGCATCCTGCATGCTACCGACTTCTAACAAATTGCAGTAGATTGTTTAATACCCCTTTCATAAACCCAATTATGCGGCTAATAGCAGCATAATTTGGTCGTAAAATCGGAGGAGGACCAGAGTTATCCGCATTATTTTGATGCTGCAATTATCTGCATAATAGCGGCATCGGGACCAGACTTTGACTTTATGAACGCAATCCAAAGTAATGCGGATAATTGCCATGGTGCGGTCACAAGGTCACCCTTTTCCAACAAAACCATCGTAGGGGGTGTGTGCGGTTGCCATGACGATTATCCGCCTTTTTCAGGACGGTCGCTCGTAAAAATAGTGCGGATTACTTTCGGAGTTTGTAAACGCAATTTTTATTGAATTATCCGCATTACTCTTAGGCGGCTAATTGGAGGATGGGTTTATGAAAGGGGTATAAGAGTTGCTCTTTCATACATGTATAGATACCACGACTTGCCCTTCAAAATGCCGTCTTCTTGCCCTAGTCTACGTTCAAAATGTTCATATTTATTGAAATGCAATTAGGAAAATCGTAAAATTGCCATAACTTCCTTGTTTTTATTCATTTCCGTCTCATATTTTATGTTTTACTAATGGTATCACCTTTCAACAATTCAGCATCAGTGTCCGTTAAATTTACAAATAGCACCCTCTATTACAAAGTCAACAAATAGTAAAATGACAATAACTTTGTTGTTATCATTCATTTCGGTCTTATATTTTCGGGGCTGGCTAATGATATCATCCTTCAAAATCCACATTCTTTTTACGCATCAGTGACCATTACATTTAGAAATAGCGCCCTCTATTGCAAACTAAAGACATGTTAAAATGGTCATAAGTTCATTGTTCTCATTCATTTTGGTGTCATATTTCCAGGGTATGCTAATTGTATCTTTCCACATAATCCACATGTTTTGTACGCATCAGTGACCATTACCTTAAAAAAATAGCGCCCTCTATTGAAAAATCAAAAATAGTAAAATTGCCATAACTTTCTTGTTTTCAATTATTTCGGTCTGACATTTTCAGGGTTTGGTAATGGTAACATGTTTTTTAATTAATTTGTTTTTTTACGCATCAGTGACCATTACTTTTGAAAATAGCACCCTCTATTGAAAATTTGCAAAATGTAGAATTGCCATAACTTCCTCGTTTTCATTAATTTTGGTCTCATATTTTAATCGGTTGCTTATAGTAATATCTTTCGAAATTCACTGGCGTCAATGCATGCACATCGTTCTGAAACGATTGCAGTTCTAGTTTATTTATGTTATTGTGCTTGTTTTGTATATGCATCTAATCATCTTAGGTATCCGTTGAGTGAACAGTCGCTTAAACAATAACCTTTCAATTGCAATTTCGCTAATGCCATTTCAATAAAACGTCTCACCTGGTTTCTTGCATCTGACGAATGCTTGCCATCTGTATGACACTGAATCATACGAGCAGTTTTAGTGGTCCGCAATGCCATAAGCGCAGCTGTACACGTATGTCATAGCGACATTGCTGCTATACGTGAAGACTTCCCATCACCATATTTCCTGAATCAAAATTGTGTTCATGTATGTCAACGACTTTAGTACCATAGCCCAGTGAGACGGATACCAATCATAATCGTAGAACAGGTAATTACAACGCTTTATCAGCGCCATATCTTCCGATTCTAGAGACTTATAACTTATTCCTAAATAGTGTAATCGTCCAAAGTTATCTTTGTTCGTAAAGTGTTTTCAAGCGAAAATCCGAATTTATTAGCCATCACATAGGCCTACATTTATGTATGACATAAGAAGTATTAAATCTGCAAATATCACAAAACATACCTTCAGTGACACTACTTTTACTATTATTTTTTCTTTTCGTTGGTTGGTTGTTTACTTATTTGTAATTTTACTTTTTTATTTTTATTTTTGTTTTTACATGTTATTATTATTATTTTCATTATATTTAGAGTTATTATCATTTATTTATTTATTTAAGTATTCCTATGCTTTATTTATTAAATTTTTTTTTGGGGGGTCCGCCGAAGTCAATGTTCAAAAAGTGGTTCTTTCATATCCAAAAAAATAAATGCGAAAGGACATATAATTAAAGATCCAGCAAATTATCAAAATACCTTAAGTTCTTGAGCAATTAAAAATAATTGCTTTTGCGGATCTGTCAAAGGGGTGTGTTTCAAAGCAAGGACCCCCATATGGACTAAAGCCACCCCTCTTTGTTAAGCCAAATATTAAGCCAAATGAAACAATTAGTTTATAAAACGTAATAATCTTGATAGAATTCTCGTTTAAATTAGTAAAACGCTGCACTCAACACCAGCATAAATATTATGAATACAATGCATTCAGTCAATGACCTTCAACAGCACTGATAAAGGACAATGGTGGTAACAAGGTATGATTATTTCATAAAAATATTATAATGCTATCAGGTTTGTGACGTTTCGTTTAGTTTCGAAGTTGTCACAACTGGACGCTCTGTATGTGGGTTCATAATGATAGGAACAGCAATGTTTTAAGGGATCTGATATACAGGAACAAAATGATAATGTTTATTGGAAGCGAGGGATCGACGTGATCGAGTTTGTAATTGGGGCAGTTCAATTTCACTTTTTACAGTGAAATTGAATATTTCATGCACGCTTTTGTTGTATTTTGTAGAGTTTTCGAAATCAATGAGGAGCAACTGCTCCATTTATGTCATTATAAGCAATAACAATGCACCAAGCGTAAATTTGGCGCGTTCTGAATGCCCCATCTTGGTCTCGAAATGTGCTATACTCCATGTGCGTACTATACCCCGAGCTCTGACACACTAAACCACCTAGAAATACATTTGGTTTAAAGTACACACAAAAATGCCATACGGGATCCGCAAGAGAAACACTGGCTCATGTTCATGTAGCAGAAAAGTAAGGAATGCTGCATACAAGACCCTAGTGCGACCTCAAGGTGAATATGCATCAGGCGCATGGAATCGCCACACAAAAAAGAGATATCAACTCGGCATCTAGAGACAAGGAGCACGTTTTGTAGTCCAAGATTTCAGAAGAACATCAAGTATGACAAATGCGATATTACAACTTGCTTGGAAGACCCAAGAAGAATGTAAAGAATACTTTCCAGAAGAATACTTTCCCAGTGTAAGAACTTCTTCAAAGTGAACACGGGCACAGTGGATACTCCATTTCCACCTGATATCCAACCAATCTCAACACGACTACGTGACTTTTTTTACGCATCCACTTCCTTCCCACCGACTTCCCTGCAGACAAGACTATTAGCTATAGCTTTAGTTTCTTCCCCAGTCATCCCAATATGGAACAGACTTCCAGATACACATGCAGCATCTAGCTCTTCTGCTGATTCCCGTGCCATGGCGATCCCATTCACCACTGCCATGAAAGATACAACCACAAACACCTGATACAAAATAAAGACATGAAGGCTTTACTTTCACAATTGGCTGCTTTTGACTTGTACATCATGTGCGAACTCAATGTCACCATTACTTCTACCCTGGACAGCTGATGATACAGATTTATCGATGGAACAAATGCAAGATTCAACATACGTGAATAATATTCTCGGTTGATGTATTACAACCTTTCATGTTCATTTTTGAGCTCATTTTTGCTATCGTTGTAATTTTGTATATTCATCCTAGGTATTCGTTGAGTGAACAGTCGCATAAACAATAACGTTTTAGCCATTTCTATAAAACGTCTCACCTGGTTTGTTGCATCTGACGAATGCTTGCCATCTGTATGACACTGAAACATACGAGCAGTTTTATTGGTCCGCAATGCCATAAGCGCAGCTGTACACGTAGGTCATACCGACATTGCTGCTATACGTGAAGACTTCCATCTCCATTTTTCCTAAACTAAAATTGGGTTCCTGTTTGTCAACGGCTTCAGTACGCTAGCCCAGTTGGACGAAGACCAAACGTAATTGTAGAACAGGTAATTCCAAAGCTTCATCATCGCCCCAACTCCCGATTCCAGAGACTAATTCCTAAATAAGTATTCATTTCTACGTATTGTAAACGTCCCAAGTTATTTTTCCCCCGAAAATTAAAGTAATGAATGAAAAATCCGGATCTATTAGCCATCGCAAAGACGTACGTATCACATGAGAAACATTTAATCTGCAAAAATAAGAATTTATATATTCAGTAAAACTTTGAAATGATTTCTCGCTCCAGAATTTTTAAACTTCGCCTGGACTTTGGACAATCCACGACCTTTACATTTGAAATATAGAAAAAAAAAGAATTCATTAATTTAGGAAGTAGGTCTCTCTATGATAAATCAAACAGCGCAAACTTCAATTATATGGCATAATGGGGTCCTTATTTTATTTTCTTTTTATCAATGTATTTATCAGTATGTGTTATTTTATTTATTCATTATTTACTTTTATTGGCATATTTGTTTATTTGTATTCATATTATTTGTATTTTTATTTGAAATATTTATTTGTATTCTTATTTCATTTATTTATCAATCTTTATCTATTTGTTTTTTATGGGGCTGTTTTTCTACCCAACCCCAGTTAATGACGTTCCACAGTTAAAACTGCCAAATATCAAAATACCCACAGGTCTTGAGCACTTGAATTTGTTTTTGCGGATCTGTGAAAGGAGAGAATTCCAAAGCGAGGGCCCCCATATGGGCCAAGGCTGCATTGATTTTGTATTGAATATTTAGCCAAACGAATTCGTTTGTTTCTAAAACACACTACTCTTGATAGGATTAAAGGTAAAATACAGTAATTGCAGCAAACAATTATTTCTTGAGAAAGTCTTTAAAATCAAGGTCAATTGTCACATTTATCACACATCTTGATCTGGTACATAGAAATGAACTTTTCTTTGTGAAATCATTACATTTGAGCTGAAAATCGATCATTCTGATGATCATTGACACATAAAAACATGTATGGGACAGTGGATTAATATTTCTGGGAAAAATACCCGACATTTGATGGAATTCCGTCCCTATTTTGCTAATTTCCCAGCAATTACGGATTTTCTTCCAAAGCCACTTGCCACATATTTTAAAACAACTCACCCATTTACATGCTTATTAAACGCGTGCACTAATAGTTGATGTGGTATCGATGGAACAATATGTATTCTGACTTCTGCAGTCTGCACGCTCTATCCCGAATATTTTATCAAGTTTTGTTTGAATATAAACACATTATTGGAAAGAATTGAAAGGACACTTATTACAGACGTAAAAAATGAACCGTATTCAACCCTTAAGTATGCTCGCAAAGAGGCAAGATCTAACTAAGACTAACAGTTAGTTCGGCTAGATCTAACAATACTTATTCCACTCCTACTTTTAACGACGTTATTTCGTCACGTCGGGACTAAGCTACATCTCTAGGCCTAACCTGGTAGCTTAGATCAAGCGTAAGGTTAGCTTTTCCGTTTAATCTTACGTCTTACGTACACTATTTTGGACACTTAGTCTTATTAATAATCGGTTCTTATAATGTTTATGGACTCCTCAGATATCCGACACATTGTTGTTTCTTTCGGCTCGCAAGTACCGCATCGGCCAGACCATGCGCCGAGCACAGCTCACATGATAGTCGCATTGCAGTCCCTTTTAGTCTCTAGAAATTATACGAATCTTATAGACACAGCAGTCCTATCCTTCAAGTAGTAATGGTTATGATAGTTGTGACGTACAATGGTAGCTTATAATATGATGGAAATCACATATTTGAATTGTTATTGCGATAGGTACATTGTAAAATAGTAAAGAAAAACGAACACATTTAAGAAGTCACGGCCTTCGCTAGGTCCAATGATCTGTACGGCATGATGAATGTCCATAGCACCAACTCTAAAATTTCTAAACATCAGATTTGAAGAGGCACTAACAATTAGAACAGAGTGAATCTCCTGCCATATGCCCATTTGCATTACGTTTTGCTTCATGCATTCTTACATCGAACAATATAAAACTTTTTTGATTAATGATTATTGTTTTCTTCATATAGGGTGGTGTTTTTATACAGACCTATCATAATTTATTATGCGACAAGCTAACCCAAGAGTGGGAAATATATCGCTCGGGAAAGTCACAAATAGTGAAAATAGAGATTTGGTTCTCAAAAATAAAAGAGAAATGCAAAACAGCTTATCTAAAAAAGGAATTATTTTTCTTTAAATTGTAGAAATTCCAAGTTGTAAAGATGAACAGAAAACAAGATACAGGGTTTCTTTGACACAATTTTTTTGCTTATCTGACGCTTGAGTGAACTCATAACTCGAAACGTTGTTTTCTTCTATCTATCTTCTTATTTTTAAGTCTCTCTGTTAGTTTCCTCAGCATCCAATCAGATGCTTGTGTTGGGTTGATGACTATTGTTTTGCACGTCAAAAGCTTCTAATGTGTTTTTTAAACTGAAAAATAAATAATTTTCGACGACTTATTGCGAGTTTGGGGGTGGCTCGTTACATATATACCTTGGCAAATATCGATACATAAACGTGGTAAAGATAAGAAACTCATTTCATCATTGTAATGCTTTACATATCGAAAAGTCTTAACCTCAATTCGGATTCAGACATAGGTTTTCACGAGGTCCGTGAGCATGTTTACGTCGTAATATTGCTCTGTTCAAAGTGAAACAGTGCATTTGATGCAATTTTGAAAAATATATTAATTCATTGCAATTACTGCTATAAGTAAGCGGTTCAATGGTAAGACGTCTCACCTGGTTTGTGGCATCCGACGAATGCTTGAACTACACTTGACAATGAACGATACGTGCAGTTTTAGTGGTCCGCAATACCATAAGCATTACTATCCATGTAGGTCAAATCGCGTGAGCCGCTATGTATAAAGACTTCCATCCAACTAGTTAACCCTCCTTGAATCAAAGTTTAAATACATATTTCACATCTTGCCACATAAACTTAGCCCAGTTGGACGGAGACCAGTCGTACCAATAGAACAGGAAACCTAACGCCTTATATGTGAGCTTCATATAAAACACTATCATAATGGTTTCGTGGTCACGGTGGTGTAATGATTAAAGCCAACGACACGGACACACTGTGATCGAGAACCAGTAACTGATATTAGATTGCAAAGTCGCCACTGACATTCAAAATAGGTCGGCAATTAGCAGGAGTAGAAAATTTATAAATATTCAGCACATGTACATACTGAATTCATGCTAAACTATAATTGGAGAAATAGTTTAAAGGCAGATGTTTTATTTGTGAATGACAACAAATAAATGCATTTATATGCATACACATGTATATATCATAATTTTCACATTTTAGGCTCAATTGATAACAAAACACATATATTTATGCTTTTCGCCAACCAAATGTTTTACTCCAGAAGAAGACGAAGGATTGTCGAAAACCTGAGGCTTATACTAAACATTTGATACACATAGCATCAACTGGATCTATTATATATATATATGTAATAAACTATATATATATATACTACTTTAATTTGTATAGCGCATCTGATATTTAGAGCTCTTTTTTTTTTTTTTACTTGTTTCTACACATCATTTGTTTTATTTAAGAGATATGTTTTTAATTTTGATTTGAAGAGAGTCAATGATGGAGAGTTTCTTATGTCAATTGGCAGGCTATTCCATAGTTTGGGGGAATCAAGTGCAAATGCAAGATCACAACGTGTGACTTTTGCTTCATGAAATGGGATCTGGAACAATACTTTATCTGTGGAACCTCGCAAGCTTTGACTGTGTGATTGGGTTTTAAGTTAGAGTAATTTTGTAATGTAATGTGGTGCTTGACAGATTAATGATTTATATACAATTAAAATAATTTTGAATGAAATTATTTGACGTACAGGCGACCAGTGAAGTTCACTTTGAAGAGGTGTAGTGGAACTGAACTTTGGGACACGGTAGACAAGTCCTGCACACGAATTTCGGACTCTTTGTAACCTAGAAATAAGACTATCAGGCATTCCACACAACAAACCATTAAATCAGTCAAGCTTACTTGTAATCAGAGCATGTTCCACCAGTTTGATACTTTATTGATCAAAGTATATTATTCACCATGTCCTGTCATTTATCGGGTTATTCAGTTCATCAACCTTCTAGGGTTCTGTTCAGTTTCGTAAACTATATAATAATTTTGATTACTTACGGGCCTTGGTACATTTGCCAAACATCTCCTTGTTCGAAGTTAAGGTCCAAACAGACACTATTTGCCTCATGTACGTGCAATATATATTATAATCTACAAACTGCGTCACACAATATATTCGAGTCTTCTAGGAGTGTGTTAAATGTGTCTATGGTTCGTGCTAAAGACCAGGAGACATTTGCTGAACGATGCATTCAACAAATGGGGAATGCGCCATGGAATATTTTCTCAATAAATCGACCTCTCCTTCAATTCGAGTAGACGAGTGCTGCTACGCAGACCTACATAAATATCTCAAACATTCCGAACGTTTCACCTTGTTTGTGGCATCCGATGAATGCTAGGTAATAGGATGAGTATGAAGGATACGTGCAGATTTAATGGTTACACTTGCTATAATCGTAGCATTGATAGATGCACTTTAGTAAAATTGATACAATAATGTGATCTGAGGTAGGCCAATTTGATTTGAAGCTGATGATAAATGATCGCCGGCTTCGGACGAGTAGCCCAGGAAGACTGGGACCAAGAAGTGTAGAACAGTCTATTCCAATTACATTTCAAACCTGTGGATTTTATATCGATTGGTATTACGGACTATCAGAGTCCAGTTTTGAACCAGAGCAGTCACAAATGATGGATCGTTTTACATATATATATTGACTAGCAAGGAAGGACGACATTGCAATTGGTATTCATGACCTGCCCATGGCTCCTTCCTTTTCCCGCATACGTTTCACCACGTTTTATAATTAGACGGGTCAATATACGACCAAAAATAGCCTTACCCGGAACAAATTGCAACAAATGATTTTTCAACGGTATTTTGTACTATTTGACCTCAGGAATAACATACTAAAAATCTACCAAAATCCGCATCCGGGAAAGTGGTTATTTTCAAGATGGCGTCCAAGATGACCGCCATTCACTGAAAATGGATACAACTGACACATTATCCACCCTAGAATACTATTTCGGTTCATATTCCCTGGTCTGGGGTACAAAAATTGATTTAGGCTAGAATGAATTATAAGCCCTCCAGTGTACCAGGCAAATCCAAGATGGCGCCCAAAATGGCTGCCGTAGGCTGAAAATCCACAATTCATCTAAATTTTTTTTTTTTTTTTATTCAATGGTTTTAAGGGTGAAATAGTACATTGAAACAAGTTACAAGGACAGCCAGTGGTCTGGTGTGTCCAAAAATCCAAGATGGCTTCCAAAAATAGAGTTTAAAATGGCTGTTGATAATAAAAATGGACCTAGTTCATTTCATATCCGCCTGGGACATAATGATTTTGGTGTCTAGAACATGATTTCAATGGTCAAATAAGACATTGGGATAAGTTACAAGGACGGTCAGTGGTCCTGTATGTTCAAAAATCCAAGATGGCTTCCAAAAATGGAGTCGAAAATTGCTGTTGCTACTTAAAAAAAAACAGACATAGTTTGCTCAATGTCCAGAAATATGATTTTTGTGTCTATACCATGGTTAAATGGGTCAAATAATACATTGGGACAAGTTACAAGGAAAGTCAGTGGTCTGGTATGTGCAAAAATCCTCGATGGAATCTAGAAATTGATTCTGAAACGGCTGCTAATACTTAAAGCGGACAAAGCTCATTTCATTTTGGCCTGGGATATGAGATTTTGATGTCTAAACCACTGGTTTCAAGGGTCAAATAATATATTAGGATAAGTTACAAGGACAGTCAATGGTATGGTATGTAAAAAAATCGAAAATGGCGTCCAAAATTGGTATTAAAAATATGCTGCTGATACTTAAAACGGACAAAGCTCCTTTCATATCAGCCTGGAAATGTGATTTTGGTGTCTAAACCACTAGTTTCAAGGATCAATTAATACATTAGGGCAAGTTACAAGGACAGTCAGTGGCCTGGTCGGTCAAAAAATCTAAGTTGGCTTCCAAAAATTGATTCTAAATTGACTGCTGCTACTTAAAGCGGACATAGCTTATTTCATATCGGCATGGGAGATGCAATTTTGGTGTCTAAACCACTGGTTTCAGGGCCAAAATAATACATAAGGACAGGTTTTAAGGCCAGTCAGTGGTCTGGTATGACCAAAAATCCAATATGGCTTCCAAAACTTGATTCTTAAATGGCTGTTGATACTTAAAAGTGGCATAGCTCATTTTAGGGTAAGTTACAAGACCAGTCAGTCGTCTGTATGTTAAAAAAAAAATGGGGTGTAAATTGACTGTTGCTACTTAAAAGTATGCATAGTTTATTATAAATACACCTTGGAGGTATGATTTTGCTGTCTATACTAGAGTTTACAGGGTCAAGCAATACATTGGGTTAAGTTGAAAGGACAGTCAGGTGTCAGGTATGTCCAAAAATCAAAGATGGCTTTAAAAATGGGGGTCTTAAATGACTGCTGTTACTTAAAAGTGGATGTAGAACATTATAAATTCACCATGGGGATATTATTTTGGTGTCTACACTAGGGTTTCAAGGGCCAAACAATACTTTGGGACTGGTTACCATGATATGCAGCTATCCATTTTGCCTTAAAATCCAAGTTGACTTAAAAAATGGGTTCTAAAGTGACTACTGTTACATAAAATATCTACCTGTTAGAAATAATATTGGTGCCTACACTTAAATGCATGGGGACAAGTTATCATATTGTTTCATGAGTTGGTAACAGCACCCATTTTGATGAAATTTTAGAATCCATCATGGATTATTTGACAAAATGGAGTACTAACCATCCTATTTACTTGTCCGAATGTATAATTTGACCCTTCATACCACAATTTAGACACCAACATTATTTCTTGCAGATGAATATTGTAGAACTCTGACCACTATTGAATGATATGAGTCGTTTTAGATTCCTTTAAAAAAAAACCTTTTGTGTTTTAGGCGAACTGGACAACTGCATATCAATGTAACCAGTCCAAACGTATTATTTTAACCATGAAACCATAGTGTGGACACCGAAATCATATCTCCTAGGTGGATTTTAAGTGAACCATGTCCATTTTAAAAGTAACAGCAGTCATTTTAGACTCCGATTTTTGGAAGCCATCTTGGATTTTTGACATACTGGACCACTGACTGTCCTTGTAACTAATTTTCTGCCTTTTGAAACCATGATATAGGCAACAAAATCATAAGCCCTTGACGAATAAAACATGAACTATGTCCATTTTTAAATACCTTCACGGCTAATTGATACTATTTTTTAAGCCACCGTGGACTTTTGGACATACTTGACCACCAATCGTCCTTGTAACTTATCCCAATTTATTATTTGACCCATTTAACCATGGTATAGGCACAAAAAATCATATTCCCGGATATTGAACAAACTATGTTGGGATTTTTTAAAGTAGCAACAGCATTTTTTACTCCATTTTTGGAAGCCATCTTGGATTTTTGAACATACCGGACCACTGACTGTCCTTGTAACTTGTCCCAATGTATTATTTGACCATTGAAACCATGGTCTAGACACCAAAATCATATCTCTCAGGTGGATGTGATATGAGCTATGTCCATTTTAAGGATTAACAGCCATTTTAAACTCAATTTTTGGAAGCCATCTTGAATTTTTGGACACACCAGACCACTGGCTGTCCTTGTAACTTGCCCCGACGTACTACTTCATCATTAAAACAATCAGATGGAAACCAAATTAAAGCCACTTAAGTAAGTAATAGATGAATTGTGGATTTTCTAGACTACGGCAGCCATTTTGGGCGCCATCTTGGATTTTCCTGGTACCCTGGAGTGCTAATATTCACTCTAACTTGTATAAATAATTTTTTTTACCCATTGGACCATGGAATATGAACCCAAATAGGATTCTAGGGTGGATAATGAGTGAGTTATATCAATTTTTAGTGAATGGCGGCCATCTTGGATGCCATCTTGAAAATAACCACTTTCCCGGATGCGGATTTTGGTAGATTTTTAGTATGTTATTCCTGAGGTCAAATAGTACAAAATACCGTTGAAAAATCATTTGTTGCAATTTGTTCCGGGTCAAACCATATATTGACCCGTCTAAATTGCCAGTTTTAAGAAATGAAAGCAAATGTTCTTTCATCTGCCTGTGATACAACTTATAGGAGACGACGTATTGGGGAGGGTTGATTGCGTGCAAATGCAATTTTATAATGATTCGAACATTAAAATTCCATCCAATCTGCTTATGAGTAAAATGTTTACCGATTAATCCTTCCTCGTTAAAGAAAGCAGTGGCATAAAAAAAAAATTGATATTGAAGCTTTACTAAGCATTACGACCGCCATCGCTCCTGACCGTCTGCCCTCTGCATGCGAAGACGTTTTGTGGAGCATTGCGTGCAAATGCAAGTTTATTCTTCGATCATTAACATTCCATCGAATATGCTAATGAGTAAATTTTTCACCAGTCAGTTCTTCCTCAAAGAAAACAAAGTGGCATGTGATTTTTTCAAAATCAATATCAAAGTTTTATTAACCGTAATAAATCTTCACTACGTTTTTGAAATCATGTTATTCGTTTTGACGTCATGGTTTAGGATTGCCACTTGAGCCCGGCTTGCATCTCGTGGGCGCATGTTTATATATGTTCATTTCGTCATAGCACCCATTCATGAAGTAAAACAAGTTTTCAATGCTATAAAACTATCTTAAATAATTTCAAAACTTGATGGGAACATCCTTTTTATTCATAGTCAGATATATGTTTTATCGGATGATACAATAATAAGCAAAATAATTATCTTCCCAATGCACTTCACCCATTAAATCATGCTTTATTATGCAGGTGTCCCCGGTGGCAATGGATTTCAGTTAACCTTGCTATAAAACATTTCAGAATCAATTGTAGACAATGCACATACACACAAAAAACAACCTATTTATATTGTAATTTGAAATGACCGGTCTATTACCATAATTGGTCTTGTGCTAGCCCATCGTCATACGGACCCCAGTGAAGAACATATTGGCTATTCATTCTAGGCTGTGTATTCTTGCAATATAAATCCACTTGAATGTTAACATATTAATTGACTGGTAAATACCTTCGTACCTTCCAAAATATTTTACCACGTAGCAAAATAACTTTTTTTTCACCTAAATACAGTTTAGTTTATGAGTATGAATAAATCAAACGTCTAATTCATTCTTCTTATTATTGATGGTGATCCAAAAAAATATATGTATTAAATGTATGGAATCATTATACATACTGGATCCATCTTGCAACAGTAGTCGTTGGCGTTGAGGTGAATGATCATGCATATGGAATATTTTAAGTTAGTCCTAGATATTTTCTTTTTCTTCTTTAAGAAGATAAAGCGAATGCAAGTGCCTATATCAAATGCCCTTATCAAATCCATTATTCATATCATCCATGCACAAAATTAAATAAGTTTCTTATGCTTTATGGAGATTTAAATCAATTAACAAACTTGTTAAGAATACATGTACCTCCATTTTGGATAACATGGAATGCAACGTGAGTGAATAATAGACCTACACTCGTCTTGTAAGTGTCAAATGCATGCATCGTAAGGTTTTATGTTGTGTCACCGAGAACACCTAAAAGATATATTCCTTTTACCCGCTTCTGTGAATCACCTGAGAAAAATCATGCCATTGGGATTGCCATAAGCAGAATATTAAAAAGCCATTCAACGTTTTAGGGTTCAAATAGGTTTCGACAACTACGTACTTAAACTCGCCAACGAGCCCGCAGGCGCTTGTCAGTATGTGGGTCCACGTGGGCATCTTTACCAATTGGTAAACTGAATCACAAAATGCAGGCACAACTGCCAAGGTTTTATTTTCGTTCAGAGACCACGAGAATACTTCAGTATGATTCATTCGACAAGTGAAATATTTAGTTAAGAAATTTGTTTAAAATCGATCGCTCTTAAAGTTCTAAGGATAGAAGGGGAATGATCTTATGTATATTTGAAACGTATCACCTGGTTTGTGGCATCCGAGGAATGCTTGGTAAGGGGATGAGTATGAAGAATACGTGCAGATTTAGCGGAGGATAATGCAGTAATCGCAGCTATACAATTGAGTTAATTTTATTCAGTTCGATTATGTCATCAGAGAAAGGCCAATATGAATTCAAGCTGATGATAAATGATTACCGCCTTCGGACGAGTAGCCCAGGATGAAGCCCATCTAGTAGAATAGTATAGTTTATGCCAAATACATTTGAAAGCTTGACGTTGATCAAGCCATCGTTATGTGTTTACATCTTCTATCGGACTTCTATAATTGACATAATGGACTATGATACACCAGTTTTAAATCAGATCAAACTCAATTTTAAATCACAATGACCAGCCACTATACCCATTTTGTACAACATGGAATGCAACATGAGCGAACAATACGCCTACACTAGTCTGGTAAGTATGAAATATACGTATCGATACGTTTTGGCTTTCGGCACTCAGAACACCTAGAGGAGATATTCCATTTACCTGTTTCTGTGAATCATCAGAATGTCATGCGAGTGGAATTATCGTTTGATTCAAAATACACTTATTGGCGCATGATCATATTGTACATTCGGAATGATTGGTTTATTCTCCTAATTGATGTAGTACTTGTCAATCATATTAATGTTTTGCCAAAAGCAGAATATTTAAAAGTCATCTAACAGTTCCTGTCATTAATCCAGTTATTGGATTTAAGTTTCATATTAGTATCGACAACTACGTACTTCAACTCGCTTACGAACCAGTAGACGGTTATCAATCTATGGTTTCACTTGCAATTCCGGTCTAGGAGAGCATGTCTAACCAACGGTAAACTAAAACTCGAAATGCAGCCGAAACTTCCAAGATGTTTCATTCTCGTTTAGAGACCAAGAGATAATTGCAGAATGATGCATTAGACAAGTGAAGAATACCCATGAAATATTTTGTTAAGAAATTATTAGAACATCTTCTTCAGTTATATGGGAAGATAAAAAGTGTTGTATATTTCAAACATATCAAACGTCTCACCTGGTTTATGGCATTCGAGGAATGCTTGATAAGTGGTTGAGTGTGAAGAATACGTGCAGTTTTAATGGAGTCTAATGCAGTAAAACATGGTAAACGCAGCTGTACACTTTAGTCAAATCGATAGGGTTTGATGATATGTCATCAAAAGTAGTACAAAATGATTTGAAGCTTATGACAAATGACTGCCGGCTTCAGACGAGTAGCCCAAGAAGACACAGACCACCCATCATAATAGTACAATTCATTAAAAATAAATTTGAAAGATTGACGTCGACCAAGCCTTTTGGTTTGCTGTACATATTCTAGCGGGCTTATACAGGACATAACGGAGTATATTAAAGTTGTTTCAAATCAGCTCATGTCTCCATAATTGTATTATAACAATAATTTTAATAATAATAATAATAATAATAATATGATACATTTATATAGCGCAGCTACTATAATTGCATATACTCTACTGCGTTCGATACTTGGTATCATATTAATACCGGCTGTGGCAGAGCCGCCATATAGCATGTATAGGGGCTAAAGCATTCAATGAATAAATCCTACCGGGTACCCATTTACCTCACCTGGGTAGAGTGCAGCACAGTTTCTGTAAATTTCTTACTGAAGGAAAACACGCCATGGCTGGGATTCGAACCAACGTCCGTGTGATTGAAAGCCGAGAGTCGTAACCACTAGACCACAACGAACCCACTATCACATTTTTACCATTCATTATGTGCACTAAGAGTTGGCATCAGTAAAGTATAACAGAATTCTCGCATGAAAGGATTTCAATATATTTTGAAGCTTGATATCAACATCTTTATTTAAATAATATAAAATGCAACATGATTTTGAAGCATTAACTATTTATATTGTCTATTTTTGTATAAAACTCTTATTCAAATTAACTGATTTGAGAAAGGACATATTAAGGACTGCTTGCAGTGATTCATGATTATGATATATATTTCTCACCAATCAAATAGAGCGAACGCGAAGTGAGAGTGGATAAAATGTTGAGATATTCGACCTGAAAACTCGACTGGTTAAGCAAGCTTATAATAAATAACATTGTGAGTATCTTTTATTTTTTTATTTTTACTTTTTACACGTTTTTATTATTGAGAAAAAACTCGAATTCTGCATATGTAATTGAACAGGTTGTGGTAATCTACTGAACGGAACCCCAACACCCCCTATTTCAATTATCGTTCCAAGGACTCTGCATAGTTGGCCAATTATTTGGACTGTAACCATTGTAAATTACCCTCTACCCTAATAGGAGCTAAACTAACAAAGTTAAAGGTATTGTTTAACTTTGTGAGCAGCTGATTTAAAAAATTCTCAAACCAAGATGAAACATGTGTACAAGTGCATGTATTAGAACTAATACACCCTGAAAACAACCATTATTGAGAATGAAAAGCTAAAACTACAAGGCAAACCCCGATTTTGTAAATAGGCGTATTATAGACGCCTAGATAGTACACATAAGTGTATGGGATGAAATTAAGATGGTGTTTTTGGTCACTTTATATTTCAATTTTTGAAGCACTAAATAATTCTTTTCGAACGCAATTTTTTCTGGGCTTCATTTTTGTAACATATCACATACACGGGTGACAAGTGCGACCTTCTAGCTCAGATTTTTTAAAAGTCAAACCAATGGATACCAATCACTTTAACTTGTCATTCAATGATACACGTTTTTTTCGTCCGTACTCGGCTAATGCTTGACGCCTTTAGCAACTTAAACTGTTTATACGGGATCGTCAGATTGTCTGATTTTTTTTTCATTTTAGTCTAATTATGTATCCTCTTTTAACTTTTATTTCTATTTTATTGTGGTTAAGTTATGTATCGATTTATTTGAGGTTGTATCATTTCACCATTAATTTGAGGAATGTCTGAACTGGTTCGAGCATTCGACGAAAGCTCTGTATCTCTCTGTCGTTAAAGAATATTGTGTAGTTATCAAATACCGTAAACGCAACTGTACACATGAGTTAAATCAGAAGATATGTTTTTTACATATACTTCCAAATAATTGAGCTCCTTCAATCCCAAATATGGCTCTTATTCTTCGGCATCAAGACACTACATGTATACCCATTCGTACGCAGACCAAAAATAATGATAATAGAGCAGATATGACCAAATTCCACAGCTTCGTTTCTACTGTCCTTTTGAGAGTTGGAGTGGTTGTTATGCATGGGCTGCGCTCCCACTTGGCGGCAATTTCACACACAGCCGATAAGATCCCATCGCAGATTCAATCAGGGGGTCTGCGATTGCACGCAATTTACGAGATTAATAATAAAACACCCTTACAGCAAAATGTATTATTCTGGTCTCCACCGACAAGTAATAAGACTTGACTCCAAATCTTCACAATACGGAAGACGCGATAGCGAGTGGGCCCTGGCCCACTATTTGGCCGGGGGGGGGGGGGGTCTGGCGGACCATCACGACACAGACATTTCGGGCGATTTCACGGTGCAACTACTTGTGTACATTTTCTATAACACTTTTCCACGTACTCAAAATGATTTTACGTATGCGATGACATAATTTATACCAAATAAACTTCAGGGTTCAGACAATTCAAAATATAAAGATAATGAATCGTTCAATTTAAATTATTTCGTTAAAAGTCATTGCAAACCGTGTTCTTGGGGGAGAGATGCAAGCTAGTGCACCTCGAAAGAGATACTTGCACAACTTTGGCGGGGTCAGGCTGTCATGCTGACCGCTGTCGCAATATGAAATCCTGGAGGTTGACCGTGGAAGCAAGGCGCAAAAGCCCCCAAAAATATCGAAATAGAACATTAATTACCCTCCGTTTGTGCAGGGCTGAAACTAGAATCGTGAAATTTAATGAAATAGTAGATAACAAGCAGTAACTTACAGATTTACAAGATCTTTTGAATCCCTGATACCTCGGATGTTAATTTCGTCTTCATCCATTTTTTTAAATCTTGGATGACGTCATGTTCGATCTAGCGCTCGTATAAGCACACGGAGACCAAACGTCAAAGCCCTGAAGTACGAGACAGAGACAAGAGCCCTCGTCGCAGATTACTTTATGAATGCGCAGGGCTCCCAAAATTTCTCCATCTCGTATCTTTCTTTGCCACCTGCAGGGACAAGAACGATTTTCCACTGAAAATCTAATATTCTACGCTAAAGCTACCAGACATTGCCTTCTCACTTGATCTGATGACATGATCGGATTCGATATCATGAGTATTTTTTTTTATCAGAGCAGTACCGTTCTTCATTCTGATCCACAGCTACTGAATACAAATAGGAGCATAGGCTCTATGAAATCTTACAAGCCTTAGTAGGCCTATCCTCAAAACGACATTCCCTAAAGCGATGCAAATTTACCGGACTTAAACAAGAAGTTAAACGTCAGCTGCAGCATACACCATGTATGTTTAAGTAGCGGTTATATGAAAAGAAAACGACCGATAACTAAATCGAAGAACAAAGATTAAACATGGATTAGATTCATCCGCTGAAGAAATGCTTCTGGACACAATTACCATTTAACGAACTTTTATAAGAACGCCCGCTCATCAGATAATGATTTTCGTTTTGATTTCGTCAAGACCGCCCACAATTAAAATTAATTCGATAAACGTCTCACCTGGTTTATGGCATCCAACGAATGCTTGATTTCTGCTTGACGTTAAAGAATATTATGTAGTTTTGTAATACCGTAAGCGCAACTTTACACATGGTTCATATGAAAATAGATGGTTTCTATGAAGAGTTCCCAATAATTGATTTCCTACAATCTCAACTATGACACATATTCGACGGTTTCAGGTAATACGTAGCCCAGTTGGACGTAGACCAGGCATTATAGTACAGATTGTACCAAATGCCACCTAATAGCTTGATGACTACATTATTTTGATTGTTTTCGCCTTATCTCTGTCTGGGTAACATGGCATGCACTGGGGGATCCAGGGGGAGGGGTGGCACAGCCGGCCCGTGCCCCCCCCCCCCCTTTGAGATGCACAATTAAAATTTGTAATGTAAAAATTTCGTTATAACAGAAGTGTACCCCCCCCCCTTTTAAAAGTGAAGACCTTTTATTTTTTATTTTCTGTTTGTCATTTTTTTGCCGTAAACGGAATACCATTAATTTTTGGTTAAACACTTTTTTTTTTTCTTTTTGCTTGTCAAATTTTGTCGAGGACGAAATACCCTTAATTTTTGGTTAAAACCTTACTTTATTTGCTTATCAAAATTTCCCTCGGGAAAATGTGCCCCCCCCCCCCCTTCGAAAAATACTGGATCCGCCCCTGCTGACATGTACCATAGAAACGAGTGGAAATATCAGCTTCCGCTGCTCTGGTGAAATTAAGCTGTTGGCATCGAGACCCCCTGAAAACAAGATATTTCAATTTTGTGCTGAGACCAATCTGTATAATCGAGTTTATAACGAGCAATTGATGGTTCTTCACTAAAACATTTAACAGTGGCGTATCAGTGCAGTTTATTTATTTGTTTGTTGTTGTTGGAGTACACGATTAGAGGTCAAATATGATCTGTTATATCCGTATTAGTTTATTATTCATCCACTATATGTTACAATACCATGAATGCTAAAGGCAATACAATTTCCCAGTTGCCCGATATTTCCTATCAATAATGCAATATTTCGGTTAAGCTCAGTTGCAAAAAAGGGGTTAGGTCCATTTTTCAGCAAATTTGATTTTTTGTTTCAATGTATTGATATTTAGTAGCTCTATAATACCAAAGAAAAGTTGAAAGTCTTATTAAAAAGCGAACAAAAATGGCAAAGAAAAATCACCTTTTTCAAAAGGGATTAGGTTCACAAATATTTTTTGGAAAAGAATATTAAAACAAATATGAAGACAGGTAGATTTATTTTATACCAAATTATATGTTCACATGGTAGGGTATCATGAAAATATAGTTTCGCATAAGAATATTGCAATATGGTAGAATAATAATAGTTTTAAAAATTTGAGTGGACCTTACCCTTTTGTAACCAAACTCTTCTGAAGAGCTCATTTTGTCAAAAGAGGTTAGGACGATTTTTCATAAATTCTATAGTTTTCTGTCTCATACCTTATAGATTTTTAGAGTCTCTGATGACTCCAAAGAAAATTTGAAATTCGCATTAAAACGTGAATAAAAGTGGCAAAGAAAAAATCACTTTTTTATAAAAAAAAAATTGGATTCATTTCAAGAAAACTGAGAGTGATCCTAAAATGTAGCATTTTAACCAAGTGAAAAAAGTACTAAATGACATAAATGTCCCAAAAGACATCAAACAATTACTAATCCCTAGCAAATCTGATGTACTTTTGCCCAAAATACATAAAGTCCGCAATCCAGGAAGACCAATTGTTTCAGGATACTCTTGCCCTACTGTTCAAATGTATCGCTTTCTTGACGCGGTATTGCATCCATTTGTACAACAAAATAAGTTTTCCATACAAAGACACAACACACTTTCTGAAACACATCTCCAGAATAAACTCAGAGGGCCTAATTCCTAATGGGATATTCTTGGTCTCAGCTAACATCAAATCCCTGTATACCAACACCCCCCATGCAGATGGGATCCAAGCCTGTAAGAAAGCTCTTGAAAAACGGAGATCGAGCAACCCCCCTCCTTGTGGTATGGTTCGATTACTTGAACTAATTCTGAAATTGAACAACTTTCAGTTTGCTGGGGAATTCTACATTCAGAACCAAGGTACGGCCATGGACACTCAAGTTGCACCCTCTTATGCCAATATATTATGGCAGACTTAGAAGAGAAGCTCCTCTCCTCAGTCCCACGACAGCCTTACATATCATCATGGTGTAGATACATAGATTATATCAATTTTCTCTTGTCTGGAAACAGGGAGTTACTTCAAAAATTTCCATCAAGCTGCCAATTCATTCCATCCAACAATCAAATTCACGTTTGAAACGTCTAACTATCAAGTTTCCTTCCTTGATGTTCTACTTTACATGAAAGAGAACGTTCTTCAAGCTTCTCTCTACTCCAAACCGACAGACACCCATGCTTATCTTCTTCCCGATTCATCTCACCCACACCATTTTTTCAACATCATTCCTTATAGCCAGACAATCCGATTAAGGCGCATTTGTCCCGAAGAAGCCAACTGCAAATCTAGAATCATAGATCTGCATGAACATGAAGAACATCTCCAGAAACGTAATTACAATCCTCATTCAGTGAGCAAAGCCATTAACAAGGCTAAAGACATCCCTCGGGAAAACCTCTTACATTACAAGAAGAAAGACAAAACAACGAAGAGAACACCTTTTGTGCTCACCTATCACCCCAACCTGTGTAAAGTTGCCCAAATTGCTCGCAAACACATGGACATTCTTCACCAATCTGAAGTGAAAAAAAAAAAAATCCAGAACCGCCCCTAATCGCAGTTAGACGATGCCGCTCTCTTCAAGACTTATTAGTATCGTCCCGTGTTTCAGCCAACTCTGAAAACACTCCAAGTGAACACATGGGTTCATCCAAATGCCCATTCATGCTGAATACTAGATATTTCGTTAGCACAGTAACAGGAGAGAAATTCCCAATTACTCAGCAAATCAATTGCAAATCTTCATGGGTATTATATCTCATTACTTGCAAACTCTGCAACAAACGGTATGTCGGGGAGACTACTAATACACTGTACACAAGACTGTGCAACACACGATTGTACATACATATCACAAGTAGACGCAAGGAAACCACAATTGCTGCCCACTTCAGTTCTAATATTCATTCCACAGATGACATTCAAATTGTAGGAATAGAACTTGTCAGAAAACACCAGGAATCAATCATACTCAAACGAGATTTATATTGGATACAACCTTAGGACACTTGTACCGAATGGCATCAATGTAGAAGAATAAATATTTTCTAATTAACCTCAATCCTGTGTCACATTTTTTAAATCACTGTCACTAATTTGATATCAATTAATGATAATTGTTCTTATGTATCTGTTAGGTGCTTTCTAGGTTACCCAAGCTTGAGAAGTGAGACTCTTGGTCATTATGCGAATTATCAACAATTTTATTTCTAATCTCGATTTGATTTCAAAATTTATATCGTTTTATAGAGATTTAATTACTAATTACCAAAATGTTTGCAAGAAACAATGCTTTCTTCATCATTCTCCAGCATACAATATCTATTTCATGAATATTCATAATCATTGTGACATGAATTATATGCGCATTACCAATGCGTTTTTACCACCTAGCAACCATTATTTTCAATTTGCAATTTGTGACACTTTCATTAAGAACGAGATACATGTAGGATAGGTAGGCATCCTACTTTACTTGCACAATAGTCTGCTGTAATTACAGGTATGTTTTCTTCATTTATATAATTATCATTTTAATCGAATTAATTATTTGCTATTTATTTATTAATTAATTTATCAATTCATTCATATGTCTGAGACTATGGAATATATTTAACTTGATGGTAATTCATTAATGTGCATTAATTTGTGATTATAAGCCAAACTTGGATGATGTATCTTCTTGTATTTTTCAGACCGCTTCTGACGAAGTCTTAGTAAAGACGAAAGCTAAAGCTAAGAATGGTATCCTGCGTCATCTTTTGAGTTGACCTCATATATATATATATATATATATATATATATACATATATATTGTATTCAAAAGCTTGGTACATACATGAAACTGATTCAAGAAAAAAGAACAGCTTTATCAATATAAAGTCGTGTCATTTCTTTCATGATTTCAAATGTGTTGGCATAATAAGTATATATTCTAGGGAGTGTTTACTTACTCATTACTTACTCAAAGCCCTTGATATGGAGCATGCAAGCTAAACACACCGCCACCATAGGTTACAGAGTTTATCGGTTCCATGACATTTGTTCCGGGGACAATTGATCCGCTCTTACTTCCACACACTAATCAAAGCACCAACTTCAACCTTGGGTAAACCCAGGGTAAACACCACACCCTATGCCTTCCCTTAACTTTCCCCTAACCGTAATATAAAACCCTATTGCAACCCAAACCCTAACCGTACATCTTAGACGAAATTAAGCTCGTCGCAATTATCGTAGAAGCAAAGGTGTCATCAGTTTTTATCTAACGCCATTTTGATAATCGAGTATACATGTTTGTCTTGCTGACCTAAGGTTTAAGGGTTTTTTGTGGCTTTGAGAACCCTCAGTACAGAATCCCTGATTGATGTCAAAACAGAACTATGGTTAAAGATAAATCATACCTGAGAGTAAAATATCAACAAATTAGTTCTTCCTTATTGTGAAATAAAACATAAAATTTAATGTAAATCAGTACCGAAGTTTTTTTAAGCATAATAAATCTTCACTACGGCTTCCAAATATGACATCGGTTTCGACGCCATGGTTAAGAATTGTCACCTGAGCCCGACTGCGTCGCTTTGGCACATATGTATGTTCTTTTCTTAGAAGTTATTCATAGCGATGATCTGAATGGCCTTAAGCGTGCAGTGAGCATAAACTAACTTGATGAATGAACAAAATCAATGTAAAAGACAATCACGACATTGTGAACTAAGATGATTTACCAAATAAGGTTATACTGTTAACATATGTTTTAGAATAAAAGAGAAACTGACAAGCAGCCTTGATAGCGCGAACTCAAATCCTAAACTACTCAAATTTGCCCAGAATAATGCAACATTCTGAGTTGTGAAGTTTTGTAATAAAGGCCCACTTAAATGATAAAACACCATATCATTTACCACGCTAAGTATGTTACCAAGTAGCAATATAATTCTTTTCCTATTAAAACGTTCTAGTTTCTGGGTATTATAGGTTTATAGTCTAATCCATGCTCTCTATTATTGATGGTGATCTACAATGTATTTTTAGTTAACGTATGAAGTAATTTAACATACCCACTATACCCATCTTGCAACATAAGTCGGTGATATGAATGATCATGCATGTGGAGGAATAGTAATCCACATCTTTTTCTCTCTCTTTTGTCAAGAAGACAACAAGAACGCCAGTGACCTAGATCAAATACCCTTATGAAATCCATAATCCGTAGCATCCATGCAGGAAATGAAAAAAAGGTACTCTGGTATTATTAATTTAGAACTTGATAAGAATACATTAGATAACGTGAAATGCAACACAAATGAACAATAAACATACACTACTCTGGCAAGTGTCAAATGTATCGTTACGTTTTTGTTTTGCCACCTAATATTCCATTCACCCGTTTCTATGGATCATATGAGAGTATCACGCCAGTGGCATTGTTTTGGTTCAAATTACAATATTGGCGCATGATCATATTGCACATTCTTTGCCCTGACTTGTCTAGATCTTGTCCATCATCGTAATAATATTTTGCCACAAGCAGAATATTTCAACATTGTTCGATATTCCCCATTAATTCACTCATTCGTTTTGGGATTCATGTTGTTTTAGACAACTATATCAACTCGCTAACGAAGCAGCAGGCGCTTGTCAATATATCGGTTGGCTCGCAGTTCTAACCATCGGTAAACTGCACCCCGAAACGCGACCGAAACTGCAAAGAACCTCTTCAGAGACCAAGGGAGAACTGCAGTATGATGCGTTCGGCAAGTGGGAATACGCCATGGAATATTTAGTCCAGAAATTGTTTTAAAACCGATCTCTCCTTCGGTTTAAAAATTAGATGAATAATGTTTACATGTATATTTGAAACAATATCAAACGTCTCACCTGGTTTGTGGCATCCGAGGAATGCTTGATAAGTGGTTGAGTATGAAGAATACGTGCAGTTTTAAAGGAGCATAATTTAGTAATTGCAGCTGTACACTTTAATCAAATTGATAGGGTTTGATGATTCGTCGTCAGAGTAAGGCCGATATGAATTCAAGCTGATGATAAATGATTGTTGGCTTCAGAAGATTAGCCCAATATGAAGTCCATCCAGTGGAAAAGTACAGGTTATTCCACATACATTAGAGAGCTTGACGTCGACCAAGCCTTTCTGAATTGTTACATATTCTATCGGATTTGTATAAAGGACATAAAGGACTATGATAAACCAGCTTCAAATCAGCCCAAAACGAGCTCAAAACTTTATCATCTTGATTTACCAGTGGATATCCAAATTGAGTTATTTGATCAACTTGTTTTACCGATACTCCTCTATGGGTCAGAAATATGGGGTTTTGATGTGATTAGAGATCTAGAAGTGTTTCACATGAAATTTTGCAAGCAGATTCTTAAAGTTAATAAATCAACGGCAAACGGCATGGTTTTAGGCGAACTTGGAAGATTCAAGTTAGATAAATATATTAAGAATAGAATGATAAACTTCTGGTATGGATTAGTTCACAATAGTAAAACAAAAATGTCTGGTATGATTTACGAGATTGTAAAGATACTTTCTGATCAAGGTATATATCAGACAAGTTGGTTAACAAAGATAGAGCCAACTCTTGATAGATTGGGCATGACGAATTTATTTGACATTTCTGATTCCTCGAGCAGATGTTGGGTAAAGCAAGCTGTAGATCTACGAATAAAGGATTCACAGTTGCCAAATTGGTTTACGTTCATAAACGAAAACTCTCAGTGTGTTAACTACAGAATATGCAAAGAAAATCTTCGTCTAGAAAGTTACCTCATCAATATGAATAAAAAAGATAGAATCACTTTTTGTCATCGTCTTCCTATTACCTCAGGTAGATATGAAAACCGTCAAAGAAACATGAGGCTTTGTACATGCAACCTTCAATCAATTGATGATGAATTTCACTATATATTCGTTTGTCCTTCTTTTGCTAAAGAAAGAAAGTTTCATCTTAAAAGATATTACACTGAAAGACCGAATACACTAAAAATGAATCAACTATTTAACTCTGAAAAACCAGAAGTCCGTTCCAACCTTGTACAATTTTGCAAGAAAATTATGCTTCGTTTCTAAATAAGTTATGCTCGAAATTCAATATTTTGAGCTGTTAATTGAATAGTGGTATAACAGCCAATGATATGCTGATGCCATTACTTGCCTTCTATTAGACAAATATTTATGCTTATTATAATGTTAATAAGCTGGGTTTTTTTCAAGCTTTGATTAATCCATTATCTCAACTGAAGGCCTAATTATCAAATTTTTCTAAACTTTGCTACGCTCGAAATATAATATTTTGAGCTTTTTTTAAAGGCTGTGGTTTAATATCCAACGATGTTATGATGTCGTTACTATGCTTTTTCTTTTTTTTTAATCATAAGTGAACTTTGATTATATTTTGAAGCTTCAGGGTATTATTTTCACTGTAATTATACAATTAGTTTTAATGCTAAAATTTGTATTCTCTTTAATTTTTTTTTTAATGTACTCTAAATGATTTGTAAATTACTTGATAAAGTACTATTTATGATTTTGTACATTTGTATGATTGTTTCTCCAATACCCACTCTATGGATGACATGGGAATAAATGTCATTGTCAAATGTCATTGTCATTGTCATTGTCATGATATTACTTAAGCTAAATATTATATTGCTGGAGATTGAACCAAGAGTGTTCCTCTTATTTGTTCACGATCACAACATCGTCTTTAAACGTCTCACCTGGTTTGTGGCATCCGACGAATATTTTGGTATGTTTTTGTAGCAGATAATGTGTAGATTCGGAGATGCACAATTCCGTAAACACAACTGAACAATGTTGTCATGTTGATCGAGGTGGTATATTTGAAGGTATTCCATCATTGAGTTCTATACTGAATCCAAGCTGATGATAAGTTAATTGGGTCTGACTTGTGGCTTTATGATAAACAAATATAACAGTTGATCCTAACTGCCGTCTGACAGCTTGACCTTCAGTTTGTAAAAAAGATATGATAATATGCAACAAATTCAAATTTGTAACACACGAAAGGGTTTTGTTAGAGTAAAGAACATGCCCACACAAAAGACGCCTGCAAAAACACACCAAAATGGGTTGAGAAAATACAGGTAGGGAATTGCGTTTAAGTCTCTTTGCACGCTATGAGTATATGGCATCATAAACATATGGTTTGTCATCATTGTTTTTTACTCTTTTTTTTTTTGGGGGGGGGGGGTTAAAGATAGGAGGGAGGAGATTAACCCTTTGCACGCTGGTGTCGCTATTTCGCACATTCGTACAATCAAATTCAACAATCGTAATAATTAGTTTTCTCCCCTAACTTCATATTAGCTATTAATTGGCAAAAGATCTTGGACAACATTTATATAACAATCATCGGTATCAATTATTGTTCAAAATGAAAATCTTGATGAAAAAAAATAACCAGAAAACAATTGTCATTATCATCCCAAAAATTAATTCAGCGTGCAAAGAGTTAATAAGAAATTTTCATTACAATATTTATTTCATTAATACAAGTTAATATTTCTGTATCAATTGATTTTCTCCGAGTCATAGCTGACAACAAAAGTTTGAGGATTTGGCGACTTGTTGATTATAACATCTCAGTTAATATCATCTGCCGGCTTAGAAGTGAAGAAACGGAATATATATGATACGATTTCGAATAATTTAAGAACTTAATATCTAATTTGATTATTGTTCAATTGCAGTAATGACTCAGGGAATATCAATTTTACTCAGCTACGCCGACGATTATTACGACTCAATGAACTACAATTTCGTTTTATTTGTTTTTATTGTTTCTCTCTTAATTCCATCAATTCCAGAAGTATAACATATTTCCTGATTATAGAAATCACATTTAAAATGGGCCAGATAGTTTTGCAATACAGTATTTTTTTAAATATCGTTTGAATCCTTTACCTCTAGAAAACTATACTCAATATTTAACTTTAACCAATATTGACTAAAACAATAAATACCAACAGTTATAAATTATATTGCAATAAGTTACAGGCGCTTGATAAATGCATACCAAGAACTAAAATATTTGAATAGAGATAAAACTATCGTGTCTTAGCATTACTGTATCAATAAAGCGTTTGATCATAGCTTGATATCTTCAACACATCTTCTGAAAGCTTTTATTCTCCCCAGCCAACTGCAATGAATATATGTAATGAAAGTCATTACGACTGTTCATCTGAAAATAACTCTACATTACGGTATAAAAATCGTTTTTTGCTATCGCTTGAAATACTCAGATACCATTTTTTAATGTGCGCATATTTACAATGTCTGTATATCAACATGAGATCCAAACACACATACAAAGCAAGATCAATACTCGTAATTATTTTGTTTTTATTTCACTTATATCGGAAAAAACAAGTTCAAGTTTGATTTATTTCTTTTCGACTCAACTCAATGCATACCTGATGAAATATTGATTCAAATTGTCCAAGTCTTTGTTCCTCATATTTGAATTTAGGTTTAATATTTGATTGATTTAGTAATATAAAGCCCTTGTTAACATTTAATTAAGATGATTTTGATTTTAATCGAAATAGCTTATTTTGGAGATTTGATGTATAAAATGATTATTCATAAACATGGCAACAAAATGCAAGTTACTTCTAAAATGTATTACAAAAAAAAATCAAGATAAAATTTATTCGTGTCTTGTACCTTAGAAAAAAAAACGAATAGTAGGAATGAAACACACCACAAACAGAATGGATTTTAAGTAATCATCTATGTTTTTTTTATCTTATATCATTTATGTTTCTTTGTGTAAATATTCCGTTTTGTAATCATGTTTTTTGTCATTCTTCTTTATCTTTTCGTACAATGTATCGTCATTGCCAATGCCGATTCGAGCAAGATAGCTTAACGTGGGGTATCATAGTCCTCGTAGTTATGAGTGTTGCGGTCTGGTTTGAGGTAGGGTTCCGTGTACAATGACTTGTCACCTGCAATGTAACCTGCGTAACCCGATGGGACGTCGGGGAGTGGTCCCCGGTCAGCACTTTTATCATGCAGGTATTCGTTTGAGGATGAACGGACCCGACTGCCATGAGAAATAGAAAAACGAAAAGAAAAAAAGTTAGTACGTTATAGTATATATATATGTGTGTGTAAAGTTATACATGTACAACAGCTTTGGCAACTCTTTTTATTTAAATATTGTAAAGAAATGGATGAAGAGAACAATGGTAGGCGTAGCTTAAATCAAGGTTCCCCAGAGCTATCTACCCTTTGGAAAAATTGGTGATGCCGAAAAAATGTCTCTGCCGGGAATCGAACCCGGGCCCCCAGCTTTGAACGCCGGTGCCTTAACCACTAGACCACAGAGACGGGTTAGTGGCTAGGGCGACCCCGATCCGATTGACCGTCAGATAGACATATTTTCGACACTATACCAATTATAATTTCCTTTTTCGGGTGAAGGTGGGTTTCGAACAATGACAAGCCGCCATGCTTCAGCTGGATCAAAGCTATTGCTTTGATACAGTACACGTAGGGGGAACGTATACAAATGTGTAAAGTTATACATGTACAACAGCTTTGGCAACTCTTTTTATTTAAATATTGTAAAGAAATGGATGAAGAGAACAATGGTAGGCGTAGCTTAAATCAAGGTTCCCCAGAGCTATCTACCCTTTGGAAAAAATGTCTCTGCCGGGAATCGAACCCGGGCCCCCAGCTTTGAACGCCGGTGCCTTAACCACTAGACCACAGAGACGGGTTAGTGGCTAGGGCGACCCCGATCCGATTGACCGTCAGATAGACATATTTTCGACACTATACCAATTATAATTTCCTTTTTCGGGTGAAAATATATATATATACAGTATAATGATAAAGGTTAATTAGCGTAATACAAACCGTTTCACGAAGATAGAGAGACCTGCCATTGACATCAGCACCAAAACGAAAACGATCAGCGCAGTTACAAGCAGGGCCGTAGTTAAGAAACCTGTGCTCTCATTCTCAGCTTTTCTATCTGCAGTATTTCCTATACAAAACACCAAAAGGTTTATTTTTTTCCATATCATATTTGGTGCTTTATGTTATACTTAAACACTCAAATAACCACTGTTTTCCCTTTTTCCGGGTAGTAAAGAAAAAAGCGAAACTTCTCAATTATGTAAATGTATTGAGATGTTTTCAAGCAAAGTGTATGGTGATAATGATGGATACATATGGATTAATTTTTACATATCAAGAAATGTAAGAAGAATAAATATTCATTTGATGTAAACAAATTGCATTTACAATGAAATTTACTAGAGTTCATTAGTGAAGATGATTTTTTATACAAAATTTACTTTTTAGCATAGATGTCCATTCATGGTATGTTATGGTAATTCATAATCTTGAAAGCCAAATGTATTGATCAAATACATACCTGGAACGGTTCTAACATGGCCAAGGGATGGTCTTGGAATAGGGCAATCAATGGCACTTCCCCGCCATTTGCCATCCCGGTGACATTCCCAAATGAACCAATCAGAGTCGCCGTTGCAAGTAACGTTGACCTCGTCGCCAACCTTGTAGCGAGGTTTTAAATTTTTGACAGATGAAACAGCTGGTATGATTGGTGGGTCGCATTCTACAGAGAAGTGGGGAAGCCAGAGTGGAAGTTACAATGAAAAAAAGTCAAATAGGAAAGACGTTGTTGTTCACTTTATCAACCTATATAAACTGTTGGTAGTTGGTTAATCCACAGTACTCATTTAATTTGTTCTGGTGTGGCATTTCTAAAACTCGTTACTGTGTAACAAGAATAGGATTTGAATGTCGAGATCACTAATGCTATGGAGATCCTCCCATTGGCAATGCGACCAAGATCTAAGATGTCACAGATGAACAACTCTCCCCTTTTGGACACTGAAAATATACCCCAAAACATCTCTTTTTGCTCATTCTAATCATATGACAAACGATTCATCAATGATATAATGTTGTGAAACATCTGTACTTGTCCTCTCATATTAAAGAGAACACCTCATCTTGTGATAGACTCTATAAAAGTGAGAATATAAGTAAAATAAGTACCAAAGTAATGAGGGAGTTGTACGTGTGTGACATCACAGATCTTGGTCGCATTGCCAATGGGAGGATCTACATGGCATTAGTGATCTCAATATTCAAATGCTCATAACTTTATTATTATTCATTCAATCTTCCTCAAACTTTCAACAATATGTCTCTTTGATTTTTCTCTTTGATATGGATTCAGCTGGTTTAAAGGGTTTCATTCTCCTTTAAGGCGGGGTTGGGTCATCATTTAATATATATATTTAATGTTTATCTATTTTTGCTCATATAAATCATAAATAGTTCTTGCGAAAATGGGGGTGTAAATTGAAATCCTAGTTTTGTATTTGACATCGAGTTATTAGTTAATACATTGCTTGCCTCTCCTGACACGATTTTCTATTTGCCTAACGGTGGAGGGTTGTGACAGCATCTTGTAAGAAAAACTCGCTAATGTGGAGCTTTACATACCTACATCTGGTTCCTCGCACACTATGTTTTGTCCAATCCATAACCCTTCTCGACATACCAAGAGGAAGGAACTATGATCTTCATCGCATGTCACGTTAACCCTATCGCCAGGTTTGTATGAGAGACGAAGATTCTGGTTGGTTGAATGACGGGGAATGACCGGAGCACTACAGAAGGTTTGATGAGTGGCACCTGTATGTTTTAAAAACGCCAATACGATTTTATGGAAAAAGAAATGGTTTACTAGACAATTATATTCAACTGTTCAAGCAATTTAAACTTGGTGTAATACACAGTGAAAACGCTGATTAGAATTTTAAGTACGTATTTTATTCTTGTCACTCTAACAACTACTATTTTAATGGTTAAAGGTTTAAACCATTTTTGTTGTTGTTTAAGCCACGGGCTTGTAAAACGACGTATAATTCCAAATATTTTACTGTCTATTACATCAGGGTAAGATTGGTACCGTTGGTGATTTTTGAAATTTTCTAAAAATTGTAGAATAGTCAATTTACAAAGGAGGTATCGGTGGCAATACATAGGCGCGCAAAACACTTTAAGTTTCAAAGTTTCACTTGTAATAGAAACATCTCTGTGGTTTAGAATTACGCTGTACGCCCTTTGCGAACTCAGCTATATTATGCCCTGTGCGAAAATTAATTATAAAGTAATACATGAAAATAAGCATGACTATATTTCGGGGGGGGGGGGAACAACTAAAGTAGTAAAGAGATACCATACCCGGATCAGGCGCAGGGCAAACGATGGTAGGTCCAGTCCATATTCCAGCATTGTTACATCGAAGGGTGAACTGAGAACTACCTCCGTCACAGGATACAACTACCTCGTCATTAGCATTATAGACCAATTGTTGTCCCTCAATACTTGAATATCTTGGGATAGCAGGAGCATTGCATTGTCTTGGAACTGTTTTGGAAATGGGGGAAATAAATGTACGTGAAATGAAATATAAATTAGAATAGATTTCCCAAGTATCATGTTTTGTCTTCATCTCTAAGTTATCGCGAATATGCACAGTAAAGGAAATGATCCAATACGCCCAGGATACTTTTAGGGGAAACAAAGGACAGTAAAATTTAATACATTATGTGTATAAAAACGTGATGATTTTCATAACACCTATTGTGATTCAAAAGAGGTATAAAGGAAAATAATGTAAATGTGTAATGAAACTTGCAAAAAAAAAGAAAAAAAAAATCAGTATATTATCATTTTATCTGAACTCAGTGTCATTACCAATACAATGACTCTGTATTAACTCTAATAAATGACTACTGCCGTAAAATATTGATGAATTTATCATTAAATACCTTGTGGAGGTTCTCGACAATCTACTGCCTGTCCTTTCCATAGACCGTTTGTGTCACACTGTATGATAAACTGAGTGGTGCTTCCATCACATGTCACAGTGATTATATCACTATAGTCATAACTCATTTGAAAATTTTGAATTGTTGCATATCGTGGAACGTATGGTGCGCTGCATTTTACGGGAGCTGTGAATAAAAAATAAATAAATGATGGAATGATAGGATAATAGTTATCAGAGATATTCTTAGTCTTAGCGTATCAATTCAATTTAAGACTGAAAAAACAAATTATATTAACTTTAGTCATGTTTTTTAAAACAACAAATACCAAATGACAAAAGAAAGACAAATGAAAATGCGATGGGATTAAACAAAATTCCCGGTTTATTACACATATCCTTCACGGATACATTTTAGTGATAGGCTCAGTCACAAATATGCTACAGGAAATTAACATAAAAAATAAAATGAATGATAAAAATAACACAGCCACACACAAACCATTCTGTTGATGTCCCGGCAAACGGGGATAATCTGAAGAAGGTATGTGTCTGCGTGTACCCCACTCGGCCACACACAGACACACAATGTGCTCAGATAACCCCGGTCTACTGGGACATCCCCCGGGACCTGTGTGTCGCTGTGTGATTGCTCCATTCATTTATAATTTAAATTCCTGTAGCCTTTTTAGCGATTAAGCTAATCACTTAAACATGCATTGGACGATATGTGTAATAAACTAGAAAGTTTGTTTTATCCCATCTCTTTTTTAATTCCTGTGTCATTATTATGAACTTTGATTCTGAACCAATTATCGTGATGGGCTATAGCCTCTCTGTATAAATATATATTTAACATAAAAATACTATTACTAAGACGTATTGAACTACTGATATGTATTAAAATCAAGGAAATCATGTACTTTGCCGATACCCTGCTGGAAAAAAACACAATGCGAACATATTTATTTACACTATTAAAATACTCAAATTCAAGAGTGTGAAGATATTTTCACATTGTGAACATATGTACACTCTGACTGTTCACAGCGTGTTCGCAATCATGATTGACTATGTCAATATGCGATTCATGCTTTCGAAATACTCAAATTTAATATTTTGAAGGTGATTTCACATGGCGTTCCACATCGTGAACACACTGTTGGTTGCTGTCTTCTTTCCTGATGGTCAGTAGGTAGATCGCAGAAAGATTTATTCTACAATTGGATTACTGTCTTACGTCTGTAAGGTTCTGGACAAGACACCGCCGGGCCGCTCCAAAGGCCATGCGCGTCACATCTGAGGCTGAACTGTGTAGTGCTGTTGTCACACGTTACGGTTATTCTTTCATTGAAGTCGTAGCTCATTTTGAGGTCCTGGATTGTGGCATACCTTGGGACGTAAGGGGCGCTGCACTGCACTGGGGCTGTGGAAACAAAATGATTAAAATCGAAATAAATGCTATTCATGTTAGCTGCACTGCACTGGGGCTGTGGAAACAAAATGATTAAAATCTAAATAAATGCTATTCATGTTTGCTACACATTTTAACATTAGGACATAGTTCAACTACTCAAATACTCAAATTTGATATTGTGAAGGTGATTTCACATGGCGTTCCACATCGTGAACACACTGTTGGTTACTGTCTTCTTTCCTGAAGGTCAGTAGGTAGATCGCAGAAAGATTGTTTCTATAATTGGATTACTGTCTTACGTCTGTAAGGTTCTGGACAAGACACCACCGGACCACTCCAAAGGCCATGCGCGTCACATCTGAGGGTGAACTGTATAGTACTGTTGTCACACGTTACGGTTATTCTTTTATTGAAATCGTAGCTCATTTTGAGGTCCTGGATTGTGGCATACCTTGGGACGTAAGGGGCGCTGCACTGCACTGGGGCTGTGGAAACAAAATGATTAAAATCGAAATAAATGCTATTCATGTTTGCTACACATTTTAACATTAGGACATAGTTCAACGTCTAAGAAAAAGTGATGTTGAATAAGAATAAAAAAACCCGTTACAATGTTGAAGAAAAAACCAAATCCCGAAAATTGAACAAAAATCTAACATCGATATACATGCTACTTGAAATGAAATATAAAAACAATGTATACGTTGTTAAATATCAATACATTTATAGAGATGCGTTGAATTTCTTTCATATACCAATATTATGTTATGAAGATTCCAAAAGCTAAATTCTTAATCAGAATACGAACATTGAATCATCTTTGTCGACAATCACAGGGATTATGATACACACTCTTGACAGCTTCACAAAATTAAGAATTGATTTAGATTCTTACGTCTGTAAGGTTCTGGACAAGACACTACTGGGCCATTCCATAGGCCATGGGTGTGACATCTGAGCGTGAACTGTGAAGTACTGTTGTCACATGTTACGGTTATTCGTTCATTGAAGTCGTAGCTAATTTTGAGGCCCTGGATTGTTGCATACCTTGGGACGTACGGGGCACTGCAATTCTCTGGAGCTGTGAAGAAAAGAATTAAAAAATACAAAAACAATAGGGATTGATAATGATATTCAACATTTACATAGCGCTTAACACGTCGGAACGACGTCTCTAAACGCTTTAAAGATGTTTTTATCACCCCGGTCATCGTATCCTTGCATGCCCACTCTAAGATAACAAAAAAGTAAGGTGTATTCATGGATCTGCTTTACCTCAACGCACATATAAATCATTAAGAAAGAAGAAAAAATATCTACTGAATTGGATGAAATAGTATCATTACCTTCAATTGGCGATGGACAAGGAAGAACGCTTCCCATCCAGAATCCACCAGAGTTATGAAACACATACTTAACAGGGGCCGCGGAACGGTTTTCAAAGTGGGGGGTGGGGGGGGGGGGGCTGTCCATGCAAAAACACAATCCTATGGTCATTTTTACGTTTTTGTACACGGTTTTGGAAAACAAGTGGGGAGGGGGGGGGGCTGAAGCCCCTGCCCCGCTTCTGCGGCTCCTGCTCAAGGGTGACATGACATAACCATTGAACATTTATGTGGAACAGTAAATCGAGCCACTTATTAAAAAATACAGCCATTTTCAGATTCAATGATAATGAGTGGGCCCTAGATCTCAGTCATTATGTTAGTCCAGTTGCCTGCTCGAAAGATTTATAAAAGTATATAACATCCTTACAAAAGTAACACACTGTGCCTTCGAACTAGCGTTGTAATATTCCAACCGATTTTTGTTTCATGTTTAACTGCTATAACTACAACAGTTTCAGTGAATGGTAAGAAGCAAAACAGCAAAACGTGTCACATGGGAACAATGCATTAGTACGAGGAAAATAAAAGCTAACTAGAAGTTTTGTGACAAGGTGCTTTGTATACAAATTAACATCTTCATATCCTATATGTTTGTTTAATCCATGTATCAAACTTGATAACGATTTATCCAAAATCTTAATTTCGGATCAAAAAGAGGAATTCAATTATTTTGTCAACGATCGCAGGCATTTCCATCCAACCGAATGAAAGTCTTACGGCTGTAAGGTTCTTGACAAGACACAACTGGGCCACTCCAAAGGCCATGCACGTCACATCTGAGGGTAAACTGTGTAGTACTGTTGTCACACGTTACGGTTATTTGTTCATTGAAGTCGTAGCTCATCCTCAGGGCCTGGATTGTGGCATACCTTGGGACGTAAGGGGCGCTGCACTTCTCCGGAGCTGTTGGGGAAAAAAATGAAAATGTAAGAGCAATATCAGGTGACATGAAGTAAGAAGACTGTTACGGATCCGTTGTCCGAGCTTTAATCCAACCCACATATAAACAATCAACAGTAACGACAGAATAGCGAGTGAACCTGAATGAATAACATATCACTACCTTCAACTGGTGCCGGACAAGAAAGAACGCTTCCCGTCCAGAATCCGTCAGAGTTGCACTGAAGGTTATAGCTGTCTGCACTGTTGTCACATGTGATCCTGCTACTGTCGCCAACACTGTAGTCCAGACGAAGGTTATCAATAGACCCATACCTCGGGATGTACGGACTGTTACATCGTATCGGTTCTGTAATGTTACAAACACATTGTAAATAAAGGATGTCTTATGCAATGGGGACATGACATAGTCGTTAGATAATTAATTTGACATGTTACTCGAGCTAATAATTTATAAGATAATTTTAAATGGAAATCCTTTAACAACATTTATTTATGTATTAAGTACTAATCACATTAAATCTTTGATAGTCAAGATCCAAAATTATAATATTACCAGATAAATAAGTAGGCAAATTCGAAAAAAATCATTCTGACAGACGATTCATGTACTTCACGATGGATTTCATACAAAATAAAGAGTCTTGTGAAAAAGAACATTTTCTATTTTTCCAAATACTACGAAACATTGAACTACTGATGTGTATGTTTACGTATTAGCATTATACACACCATATACTGAATTCCAGATAGAGAATAATCATTGAAACGTATATTTGTGACGAGAATCACAGGGATTTTCATTGAATCAAAGTCTTGCGTCTGAAGGGTTATAAACAAGCTACCATGGTATATTTTAAGATACTAACAACATTACAGGGATGTATTAAACGTTATGATTCCATTATCTGATAATGATACCGAATTATGGATCAGAAATGGGCAATTTAACAAATTTTATGGACAACTGCAGAGATTTTGATTCGGAATTCTTAACAAATACTTTGAATTGGTCCAAATATGTCAATGAGTTTCTAGACAAGACACAACTGGACCACTTCATTGGCCAGGCGTGTGACAGCTGATGGTGAACTGTGTAGCACTGTTGTCAAATGTTACTGTTATCTTGGGACGTAAGGGGCGCTACCAAGTGATAAAGAGTTCGAGTTCTATTGTTTAGACATAATTGACTGTTAGAAAAGTTAAATGTCGTGGTTTTAATTAGAATTGGAAATATATATGTATATACACTTATGGAAAGACCACACTATAACCTCACTATTTAACACAGTGTGCAACACATGTGAGTAACATTTGTGGTAACCCTGTATTTACCACATGGTTACCAGAGTATGGTATGAGTGTGTGTGTATAAACATTACAAAGTCACAAATACAAATTAATATAAATCATAAAATCTCTCTAAATTGAATGATTTCCAAAATACAATGACACAGTTAAAAGTTTGTACACTGTAAAAATGCTCATGGGCCTTTTCCGATTTTGTCTTACATGTAACATACGTTATTTTGTTAAGTATATTCCTAATTTCAATTCTTCACAAACCAGACTTACTTGCTATAGGTGTCAGGCAATTTGCTACCTGTCCCTCCCAGAGTCCACCTGTGCGACATCTGAGTGCGAATTGAACCGAGCTGTTATCACATCTTACATTTACCCTGAAGCCAAGGTCGTAAGATGCTTGAAGATTCTGAACTGATGAATATCTTGGAATGCTAGGAGCGTTGCACCTTGTAGGGGCTGGAAACATACATTTCAGAAAATTGTGTTAGGTTCAGGGTAAGAAAAGTAATCGTATTAAGCACATGAATGTTGAACGTTCACGAAGAACGAGATTTCATTTCAGAGATAATAAGTCGGGAAAAAATGAAAATAACAAAACAAAGCGGACATCGATATAAAATATACCTACTTAAATAAAATATACCTACTTAAATAAAATGGAGAGGGGGGGAGAAAGAGAAAACAAGATATTTCAGATAGGTGCACAATAAGAGAAATATGTCAAACAACTTCTACGTATGAATATTACGCAATCAATCAGAGATCCAAATTTATTTATGTTCTTACGTCTGTAAGGTTCTGGACAAGACACCACTGGACCGCTCCAAAGGCCATGCACGTCACATCTGAGGGTAAACTGTGTAGTACTGTTGTCGCACGTTACGGTTATTCGTTCATTGAAGTCGTAGCTCATTTTGAGGCCCTGGATTGTTGCATACCTTGGAACATAAGGGGCGCTGCATTTCTCTGGGTCTGAAAAAAAAAGCAACGGCTGAAAATGTAAGTTAATTAGTGATTATCACCTTAAGTTGACATAAAGAATTATATGGTTCCGTTGCTCCCGACCCACAAACAAACCATCGACGACAAAACAACGAGTGAAATTGAATGAAATCATGTCACTACCTATAATTGGTGCCGGACAAGAAAGAACGCTTCCCGTCCAGAATCCGTCAGAGTTACACCGAATGTTATAGCTGTCTGTACTGTTGTCACATGTGATTCTTACACTGGCGCCAACACTGTAGTCCAGACGAAGGTTATCAATTGACCCATACCTCGGGATGTACGGACTGTTACATCGTACCGGCTCTGTAATGTTAAATACACATTGTAAGTACATGTGGAATTCAAAAGGATTACATGACGTTAAACTGGTGGACATTTATTTTACTTGCAACTCGAGTCAGTAATTGATACGAAAATTTTAAGAGGAAATACACTATCGACATTTCTGTCCACGTAAAAAGTTAAATCATTGATGGACAAGATGCAAATCCTAGGAAATATTATCAGGTATTTACTGTAGTTTAACGAATGTACCTCTGTCAATTAATAGTGTTAATTTACTTGGGTTTTGTTGACGTCTTGTAATTTTTTTACCGATTGACCTTTCCATCAATCTTGGTTTAGGTGTTAGACGGAAGGATCTGTAATTAATCACCTGCAATTGGCGGAGGACACTGCTGCATATGGCCAATCCATAACCCTGTGGTATTACATCGAAGTGTAAAGGGTTGAACACTGCTATTGTCACATTGTACAGTCACACTTTCCCCATGGTTATAGCTCAACTGAAGTGATTGAATCGCGGAGTACCTCGGAATTAAAGGAGCGCTACATTTGGCTGGAAGATCTGGAAGACCTGGAAGAGATTTAAAGAAGAACAAAACGCATGATCTATTATCAAGGTCTATCTGGCAAGAGAAACATGACTGCTTCCACTTTATTGCAACACAGTAAAGATTCGAAGAAAAAGATGATGATTATTATTTTAATCGATTACAGCATTTCTAAATTTATATATTTTATTTGAAATAATCATGTTGAATGAATTTTGTTAAATTCACGAACACTTTATGGCCGTAATAAGCTACATTAAAGCTTACGTATGGGATTATCTTTTCATTTAAGAACATTAAAGAGAGTGCTTTACATGTGTATTAATGATAAGATCCTAGAGGATAATCAATGCATTGCTTCTTTACTGTTACTAATTTTTGTGATAACAAATTGATAGTACAATTGTTGTTTGCTAATCTTTTGCATGTGGTGATATGTGCATGTCTTGCTCATGCTTTTTCTTCTACGAATATTGAATAAGAACTTCGATTTTACCGACTGCATATGCAGGTGCAGGACATGAGATGTGGGGTCCACTCCATAGTCCCTTGTTGTGGCACTGAATGGTGAAGCTATCCGAGCTGGTATTGCAAGTTACAGTAATCCTGTCACCGTAGTTGTAGTTCAATCGGCGGTCTGTGAGGTGTGCATGAGCTGGGGTGGATGGGGCGCTACAGTTGGTTGCTCCTGTAAATAGATTTAGAAAAAAATACAATTTTTGTTATTTTCCAACTGCTATAAGTCTCATAGGGCACAGCAACGGATGCAACGGATATACTTTCTTAGAAAAATTAATTCATTCCATGTTGATAGGGTAATTCTGAAACTATTCTATAAATCCGTAATTGAAAGTGTCATGCTCTTCAGCTGTGTTGTTTGGTTCGGTGGGTGCAGGAAAGTGACCTAAAAAAATACAGACAATAGCAAACTATGCTTGCAAGATGACTGGTGAAGTGACAAATCTGGCAAATGAATGCAATAATATGATCTTGAAACATGTCTCACAGATAATAGAAAATGATAATCACCCTCTACACCCATGCGCTCAGGAAACGGTACAGGTCAATGAAAACACGTACTTCACACTTCCTTAATTCCTTTGTTTCGCTTCCTATCCGCAAATACATGTATAATGAACTACACTGAATAAGCCCATATCTTGTCACTTCGCCAGTCACCTGTACTTCATCAAATTTCACTCCTTCAACCAGTTAACAAATCTTTAAGTGATTATACATGTAAAATAATAATATAATAATGTAACAATATAATAAGTGAAATAATGACATATATGGCGTGCATGATGTATATTATTGTGCGGTATAATATATGTAAAATTTTAAATAATGTATGTATACTTTGTAATGCAAACCGAATGAATTCCATTGAGGACAATAAGTTAATGAATCTGAATCTGTAGATATATTACATAATAAATGAAGTAGTAAATATATTTGAAGCATCTGACAATATAGAATGCTTGGTATCTTTAGGAATTAAAGTTGATGAACGAATAGTATCAGAGTTTTCAATCTCATTTAAAGCATCTCGTCACTTCGGACATACATGTGTGGCTCGTGGGGCGCGGGGGGGGGGGGGGGGGGACTGTTAAATATCTAACCAAAGCAATAACTTTGCATTTAAGTGGAGCAGTCTCTGCGGACTTTCTGTCTGACGAATGTGTTCAAATTTTGCAGAACTTTTACCAATTTCAGACTATTTTGAGGATATCGTTCTGAGGACTAGCAGATAAAAAACCGGATTCCTCACCAAACACCATAAAGCAAACTGTGTCTCATTCTAACAGCAATGGTAGATACAAATATAAACGAACATAATCCTTGCAAATCCCCTTAGCTATATCAAATGTGGAATGACTTTAGAGACTTGAGACTTGCGGCACAATACAGCTAATGTGTTTCGAAATCATCATAATAGTAGTGGCCCAAGTTTCACCACTTTGATCATGCTGATGTCGAATATTGAACACGCTTAACCTCTCACCAATAGTTGTCATGAATTGGTGATATAATTTCTGATGTTTCTTGTACTTGCATATTTTTTGGTCCTTGCTATTGAATGGAATTCGTAATCTGATATGTGGTATCTGACCAATGCTTGGAGTTTGTTTGTAAACATACATCATTCAGGTTCCAGAAATAGTAATTTTAAGTCAACGAACGAGATTATATCGTAATTTAATGTGAATGAAATAGTTTATCAGGTATTTCTAAGTAAATGAAAGAGTTTATAAACCTTATCCTCACCTCTGTTCGTGTGCAAACAAAATGAACAACTGTTTTTTTTTTACATCTCCTTAAATTAACGCGTATCATTTGTTGAACCGACAAGAAAAACCACGAAAACTCACTCTCAATGCTCGGTGATATTCTTGGACAACTATTACTCTTACTCACCAGGACAAAGATTGTGAGAGCTCGCTCTTAAGCCTATGCAAGACGGGTAAAGGACAATAAGCGTGTCGTGAACTCGGAAATATCAATATGGTCAAGACAATCCTGATATCGACGATGATTGAACAGCATCCGATCCTCAAAAAAAAAAACCCCACACATTATCATCACTTGAAGAATGCAAACCCATGGTTTAAAATAATTTGAGAGGAGCTGCTCTTTTACCTTTTGAACAATTTGTAGCTTTGTTAATTTACCTTTTTTCGTTGTAGTTTATAGGTCTCACCTGGTTTGTGGCATCTGAAGTTTCACAAATCTGTTTGACAAATGATGGTGTGAACGTGTAGCTTTTTTGTGGTCAAAGGAATAACGCGCATTGCTGGGTCAATTGTCAAGTGGGCAAATTGGCAAGTATGTGCAAATGTAATTATGACATACCACTTGAGCTCCCTTTATATAAAGAACCAATGACACATGCTTGCCGATATCCACGTCTAAAGTTGAAGAGTGCGCTGCAAATTTTCATGAGTCCCAACGGCCGAAAATAAAATGTTCAACGACGCCAGAATAATGATCAACTCCGCCATGGAGTCGCAAACCAGCATCCCGCTTAATATGCTTAAACAATTCAAAGGCATCTGTTAATTAGGTGATCTGTCAATCGACAGATCAACTATTAATTTCGTACAAATTTTCTTTCTTATTTATTATTCATTTATTTATTTCTTAATTTTTATTTTTCCACCCTTTTCTTGTTCCACCAAAATCTTCACATCAACATCATCAATTATCTTCAAAATATCATCAGATATGGGGCCTTATCATGTCATTTGTACGAAACAGGTTCAAGGTCAAAAAGTCGTCAGGACGTTGTCTAGACACCATTTTGTAAAATCACATTATCAATCATTATCTTCATTATTAATTATCAAAATTAACAATATTTACATCACATTAACTTCAGGTCAAGGGTCAACAGTCCATGTCATGTAAAGGTCAAAAGTTAAAAATGCTCAAAATCACTTTTTGACCGAAGTAAGGTATGATTCAGGTCATTTTAAGCATTTCTAAATTTGCGCGCACGCACGGTTACGCGCGCGTTCTCGCGCGTAACAGCACTATGCAACATAGGATCGCCATTTTTTTAATATCAATTCATCAATAATATAATTCTGAGTAATTTGATATCTTGATCAACCTTCTACGACAAGTAATAACTGAATTAGCCTCCATCAAAGTTAGCCTCCATCAAAGTTAGCCTCCATCAAAGTTTGTTGCGTGGGGTAATGCAGCGAATTATCAAATTAATAGTCTTTTTATTTTACAAAAAAGAGTGATTCGTATTATTAGTCATGCAGAATTCAGGGCACATACAAATATTCTGTTTTTGAGAAATAAAGTCTTGAAGATTAAAGATTTATATTCTTTTCAACTCGGACAGTTAATGTTCAAGTTTATCAATAAACAATTACCGTTACCTTTTAATAATATGTTTATAAAAAATGATACAATTCATAAACACTTCACTCGCCAGGCGAGTTCCTTTCATTTACCTCTGAATAGAACATCGTTTGCACAGAAGACATTTGTTTTTACTGGTCCAAAATTATGGAATTCTTTTTCAAAGGATATTATACAATGTAATTCAATACACAATTTCAAAGGAAAACTTAAAAAATATCTTCTGAATTCATATTAGATTATCGTTTTTTCCCAAAGTAATGTAATTCAGAACTTAATATGTAAATGTGTTTATTAATTTCTCTTTGTATATATGTTTAATCGTTTTATGATTTCTGTATACAGTGTATACTGAATCATTTATTTTTATTATTATTTAATTTAATTTTTATTTTTTTAATTTTTTTTATTCATTATATATATATATATATATTGTTTATTTCTTTATTTTATCTTATTTTTAATTCATAAAATTTACTTATAAAAGGGGGCCTTCACCCTACAAGCTCTGCTTTTTAGTTGGTCTCCTTCCCTTTCGATTTCATGGTATTATTGTATTTTAAAAAATGATTTAAATGTTATATTTTGTAAATATGTATATTGAACTATCATTGTAAATGTAAAAAGATTGAAAGAGAAAATAAATGAATTGAATTGAATTGAATAGCACGCGCGCGCGCGCGCACTAACCATAGACAATAAATGTGCAAAAACATGCCTATACAAAATTCATTATAGCTCTTCAGGATGTCCGTTGACCCCCAATTTTTTTCATATTCGAATAGAGTATGGATGGGAAATATGATTTCATGCCAATTTTGACCCTTAATTTCATCATGACGTCATCAAAATGGCGTCGGAACTCAAAATTTCAATTTTGCTAATTATGACGTCATCATAGTTATCCAAATTTGACTCTAACTCCGTAAATGTTGGTTAATTTTCGCTCAGTCTCTTATATATTGTAGCAGAAGACATACTCTTTTTTAATGTGATGGCTATATTTACATTCAAAGTAACGGATAACCCTTAAAAATGGCAAGTTATAGAGGCATGTCATTTCCGCTCATTTTGTGTGCAATCTCTATGGGAAATGACTTTTTCTCAAAACTGGATTCTACTTTCCTCTATTTCGCGAGCCATATCTCAATTTTTCCTTGTCTATTTTCTTCGAGCCTTGAGTAAGTTGTAGCTGAGATTCAAAGCTATTGGAAATGTGGTCTCCATTTTCCGATCAGATGCCTGGATCATGCCAGTATTTCACTTGCAAAATTTGATTTGAGATCCTCTTAATTTGCTTATGTGTAAAGTATATGGGAAATAGTGTAGCTCAATTGGCAAGGCATCAGACTTGCGTCTCTAGGGTCCACGGTTCGAGCCCAGGGGTGAATATGATAATTTTTTTTTTTTTTCACAAATTGTCCTTCATGACCATTACAGTGTATAAAAAATAAAACATTGGACAATAAAAGAGGTTAAAATCCCTTTTAATGTACAATATGTACATGTACAATATGTGTATGACCTACACTTATTCACACTACTTTCTCATTTCCCTCTTTTTCAAGAGCATTCAACACATTCTTTTCGTAAGTTCAGTTTTCATCATGATGATCATATTGATCTCAACAAACATGCTGATTGTCTTCGTGATCATGAAATCAGAGACAGATCACCTAATTCGTCCTCGTGACGAATTAAAATTCTAGTTTTTACTTTCACCTTTGGATGTTTCAACTCAAAGGTCACATGTCCTAGATATGTTAGAAATATGAGGCCCTCAGAACTGAACGGTCAAACACAGACATCCTAGCAAAAGCCACCTTAAAGTGTCAGCATAGACATATGTATGTTTGTTTTGTTTTGTCTTCACTAGACATTTTTTCCATATTAATAATATCAAATACAACGTAGACCAAGGTTCAAAGCATATAAGTTCTCAGGAATGTTAGCCGATTCCGACAAGCCATCATGCAAATAAGCTATATCCGTAAATAAACCTTTGCTAATCGAGAAGGGATTCTTGCTTAACTCTTCGGAAAAAAATGACACAACGTGAATCTAAGCCAAATGTTCTAACATCTCACCTGGTTTGTGGTACACGACGAATGCTTGGAATTTGGTTGTGTATGGAGTAAACATGCAGTTTGTTGTATGCAATGTTGTAGTGCACCTCAACACGAGGGTCATAGTTATCGAGCCGGTAATAAACAAAACCCACACAAAACTACAATAACATTTTATTAAAGATGCAGTCATCAACCCTTAGACAAATGTTCGCGACACGTGTTGGGCACCATTGCTTAATTAATCGATTCAATTTAGAACCTTCATGAATGTCAATCGAAAATGATCTTGATAATCAGTGCATATTTTTTGTAAAGGATGAATGCTAATATATATTTGCACACTTTTCAGATGATAAAACTTTCATCATCGTATCTAATGGGGGGGGGGGGTGTTATTTATTTCAAATTCAAAATCACCTGGTATTGCTTCTCGTACTGTTTTAAGATATTTATCGATAGTTGTTAGCCTACTCACTCACTTGAGGAGCGAGGCAGAAATATCTTGTATTTTTTACGATGGCTCTGTTATATTTGTAAAATGGACCGGTATTCGTACAAAAAAAAATGAATATGAGGAGGAATATTAACAAAATACTATAAATTCAAAATGAAAAGATGAAGGAGAAAAGGTTAAATACATAAGACCGTTATGCCTGCGTGCATCACCATTTGAAACTCAAAAGTTGGTAATGTTGATGTCTCCAAAGCCTAAATAAACGATGAGGCCCAAAGACGAGCTGCGTTTACCATGTATACTGTATCTGCTTTACCTAAAACTACCACAACTGACATCTAGTTAAAAATAAGTAACATCAGTCTATTAATATTTCATTTACGATTTTGAAAGGAGAAAAACCATAATGTTACTTGCTGATCGAAATGCAGCCATTGGGTAAATATATTGATCAACTTTTCTAAACCTCACCACATGGTGCTGTCATCGTTGACATAATGCATGATATTGCAGCTCCAAATGTTAAGGGACACAAAGTCTATACATTCAATGTTAATTCGTATTCAAATATTCCTGCGATGACACATAATTACATGTTTTTAATGTTCATAAGGGCATGGACCTAAGTCCGTGATAAGGGTAATGTAAGGGCCTCGTCATCTTTCCCTTCAAACATCTCACCTGGTTTGTGGCATCCGACAAATGTTTGATATTTGGATGAGTATGGAGTATTGAACGAGCAGCTTTAGTGTTTCAAATCTCGTAAGCGCACCTTGTCACTTTGGTCATAGGGATCGTGGTGCTGAATTTAATACCCCTTTCAAACTGCCCTCTTCATTTTTCACCGGCGAACTTCTCCGCCTCGCATTCCTCACTTCCCCGGCGAAGAAAAAAATGTACCCTTTCGCACTGACATTTCTTCCCCGGCGAAAGTCAACGGGCGATTGCAGAACAAACGGAAGAAAATTGTAAACATTACTTCTTACCTATTACAAAAAGGTATCAAGAAAATTAATTACAACATATTTTGGAAGTATTACGTTAAAACAAACAATATCACCTTGTTTTTATATTTTAGCACATTTTATACATGTAAAAAGTGTATTTTTAATAAATATCGTTAGTAAAAAAAAATTATGTTCGAGGGTATTTACTTGGCCATAGCATTCAGCTGAGCTTGCAACTATCGCGCGCGGAATCTCGGTACAGGGGACTTTCGGGAGAGAAAAAAATTATTAAGGAGGAGAAGTTATCCGGTTTGCTTTCATACTGGCCTTTTCACCGGCGAACTTCACCGGCGAAGTTCTCCTGTGTACCTTTCTTACTGGACACTTTCCCCTTCGCTGTCGAACTTCGCCGGTGAAAAGCGCAATATGAAAGGGGTATAAGGGACATTCCAATAGAGCTTCACACTGACCCTCTTCAGTTTTTTCAACCCTTACACAAACAACTTCATTACATACTATGACCGTACGCAGAATCCCCCCCCCCCGAAGATTGTAACAGTTCTCGAAGAAATTCGAAGCGAGTGAGTAAAGCGACTGAGCTTGTCCTGAGGGGGCTTTTAAAATTTTCTAAAGTCAAAATTAAGGACTTCGTGCACATTTTCGGTGGAATTTGCCAACATTTTCAGTAAAAAGTGTAAATTTTACCAAAAAATCGGGAGGGGTAAGAGAGGTGGTTGCCCCTCCCTCTCTGCTGCGTACAGTCATGCGATTTCTTGAGCAGGAAAGGTTGGCGATAGCTTGCTTGACTACATCATGACAGCGGAGTAGTTCGTCAATATAATAAAAGATCAGGTCAGCATGTTGACTTTTTACTATGTTGATATTTATATGAGCCAATGAAATAATGTTTCATTGTATTTTTTACTTCCTAGGCTTATTTCAGTGCGTGGGTCATAGAACTTGAGCCTGAGGTAGATTGAGGTGTTGACTTAAACGAAATTGCGCAAGATCTACCATTTAAGCCATACTGACCCATACCTTGTGTTCGATGGACAAGTTGAAACTAATTAATGATGTAGAAACTCCTTTTGGACCTTGGTAACTATAAACTGACACAAGTTTAATCATTGACATTCTTCTATTCCATCAGGCAAGTACAGCAGACAGGATGTAGGTGAAGTTTTAACAGCACAAGTCTCTCTTATGTGTTTAGTAATATAAATTTATTTTAATAAGCGTCTTACATGGTTTGTGGCATTTGACAATTGTTTTGTATTTAAATAATAGTACAGTCACGAGCGAGCAGCCCTGGAGTTCCTAATCCCATAAGTGCATCTCGTCACTTGGGTCATAGGGTACGTGATGCTGAATATTTAATTGTCAGTAACATAATTATCGTAAACGTTTCGTGTGTTATAGACCCTATGGAGTTTTTGAGAGCGCTCTTGAGGACATGTCGGATGTTTTACCTGAAAGGTATATCTTATCCCAGAATTTCAATTTAAAAATTCTGATAAATGTGGCATAGTGAAATAATACTTTTTTAATGCATTTTTTAACGTCGTACGTGTATTCAGAGCGTTGGCACAGATCTTGAACCTGAGGGTGATTGAGGTGTTTACTTAAATGATTTGTACAACCCTTTTGCATCTTTGTAACTACAGACTGTATAAACTGTAGAGGTGTTGTGGATCAGTGGATAAGTCTCCGGACTTTTAACCACGAGGTCCGGGGTTAAAATCCCACCGCAGCACTCGCGTCCTTCACCCAGGTGTAGTAAATTGTTACCCAGTAGGAAGCAATTCCTTGAATGTGCGTGTGTCCGATAAGGGTAGCCGTGCTAAATCCGGGGTAATAGTATGCAACGCTTATAAACATTTGTATTTAGCGCTATATAAATGTTGCATTTTATTATTCTTATTAAACTAACAGAAGTATAATCGTTGACATTCTTCTATTCCACCAGACAAGCACAGCAGATAGGATATAGGTCATGTTTTAACAGAACAAATGCCATTCAACACTCTGCCACATGTTTAGTGATACATAAATTTATTTTCATAAATTTCTCACCTGGTTTGTGGTATTTGATAACAGTTGTTCTTGTATTTAAATACTTGTACAGTCATAAGCGAGCAGCTTTATAGTTCTGAATCTCGTAAGCGCAGCTTGTCACTTGGGTCATAGGGTACGTGATGCTGAATGTTTTACTATCAGTAGCATATCATACACGTTTCAATTGATACAGATCCCAGGGAGTTTTTGAGAGCGTTCTGGAGGACATCGAAAGTTTTACCTCAAAATGTATGTATGTTTATTACAGAGTTCCTATAAGAATTGTGTACCCCAGCCATGCCAGCCTAATAAAATCAGGGAATAGTAATTGTCGGACAACCAACTGTGATGGAACGCTTCCCTTTTCATCACATGCGAACACGTTTTTAATAAAAAAATTCCATCAATGATTTAACGGATTTTTCCTACAATATGAGAGATAACTATGTTGCCAATAAAATGCAAAGTCAGGCTAACAATCTTGTCGACCCTGCTATTTTTTCAAATTATATTTGGAAATTAAGAAGAGAAAGTAAAATTTTACTATTTTCAGTCTCATCTCACCACGTTGGTCAGAAACATTTAGATGCTGAATTTAAGAACATTCAATGTCTGCCATCATCAATTCAGCGATATTGATTCAGATTTATCATGTGTGATCAGCAGATCGGAAAGTTACCAGACGAAGTTGTGCCATCAAGCAGGGGACTCTTGGATTCTTGAGATCTATATGCCCAATAACTGGATTGCCTGCGAATCGCACTTTGTCAGACCAGCACATTTAACGGAGAGTTGGTCATGTTTAAACCAAACCCAAGCCGTCAACGCTCTTTAGTAACCTCTCATTTTATATTAAAACACGTCTCACCTGGTTTGTGACATCCGATGATTCAAAGATGTTGATACAAGTGACAAAGCATTTTCTGGAATTGCAACGATAAGCGCAACTCTCCACTAATGTCATAGTGTACGTGCGGCTATATTTAAGAAGTTCCCACCACCTGAGATCCCCGAGACTAAGATATGTAACCAGAGTAACGGACATTACCCTTTTGAGATCAGGGAAATCCGCAATGCTAACAACCCCAACCGCCATTTGAAATACGTTTACGAAACCTGAATATGATTAGGTCCGTCGACGAGCCGCAATCTAGTGAAACTACCGGGACCCATTATTGAGGGATGGAGTGGTGGGGGGGGGGGGGGGCGTTGCTTTGGCAATATACAAATCAAATTGATTTCTGATCCGGAAATAAGAATATTAATTTCTGTCAAAAGACTCGTTCACATCCTTCTCATGTTATGTCTGGAATATACGTCAGTCTTACAATTTCCTTCCTGATAATTATGACACTTACAATATCTTTTGGCCTAACTCGAAAAAGAATAACCAGGTCCGTGGTTGAGTCATTATCATGTTTCAATAAGAATATGAATTCCTCTCCAATTCATTTATCTGAAATCTAAAATTAAACAATAACAATAATAATAATACATGGGATGGGGTAGATACTAAGATGAGGTTTTAATAGAGTTTCAGAATTTGGAAGTTATTTTCACGCCTGAAATACTGTTTGTTAATGTTGTTTGCAATTTTATGAAAAAACAAAAATCCTTATAAACACAGACATAAACGTACACACCATCAGCAGTGGCGTAATGAGCCCCCCCCCAAAAAAAAAAAAATAAATAAATAAATAAAACGAGGGGGCTAGATATGGCGTATCGCGCAAAGATCAGTAATAGGTTGGGAGAGAGCGAAGCGAGAGAGCAACAATTTCGACATTGTTTCATATAAATATCAAATTTTGTGACAGATTTTGTGTTATACAGTTATATGTCACCCTTCTCTATTTCATTTTCTTCTATTTTCTCTCTTGTTTCTTGGTCATGTTTTTTTTTTTTCATTTTCATTTTTATTTATCTATCTTATCTTATTATTATTACTTTTTGGGGGAGGCATATACCTAAATAACAAATAAGCAAACAACTGAAAATGATCATTGCTAAAATTAATAATTGCAGAGATTCCTGACGACGACAATTTATTTTGTATGATCGGGTATTAACTTGAATATGTTGAAGTATGGACCAATGCGATTAATATTCTAACTGCCATTTGTTAGCTTGACGTACACCCAGCCTGAATACTTATCAGGTCCGAGAGAGAGTTTAATGCCCGCATTATTTGTTTACTAAACATATTCATAAGAGGAACAATACCGCACGATTGAAAAAGTTATATATATATACACACATATATGCATTTATTACACAATGAAAACAATGAGCAATACCAGAAAGCCATGTATTTCAACCATGCACAGGTAAACGTAAAACTCTTGAGATGTATTTGCGGTTGCGTTTGATATTGCTATTTTTAAATAGTTTTAATGCCCTTTTCTTTGTATAACACAAAAAAAAGCTCCCTATTTCACAAATCTAATTGATGGGAACATTAGCTTGACTCGGACTTAGTCTGAATTCTTACCATGACCGTAGATGAGTATGAAATTTTTCACTGAAAGAAAATTATCACATATAAATAAAATTGTATTAGCTTATACTAACTGCCATTAATTAGCTTCAACCGGACCTAGTCTGAATGTTTATCATGACCATAAGTAAGTATGTACCTTACTTGGACCTTTAAACGTTGATTTTTATTTTTTGTTTTCTATTTTTGAAGTAAGATGTATCAAATGAAGATATTGACTGACAGAGAATTGAGTATATGTAAAAAAGGCAAGTCCATAGAAGGTTATGTCGAGGAAATCGAAAAAAGCTGGATATTTTCAAATGAGCGCAATTAAAAAGTATATTGAGCCAAAAGACATCAGAGAACATCATAACAAATTTAAGTGTACATTTTTATGAACATCAATATTCACGTTACTTGGGCCGTTTTTATATTCAGATGCTCAATTATCATGACTATCACAGATAAACGGACATGACAGAAGAAAACAATCTTGATTACCAATCATAAAGTATCTTTATTGTCATTTGTTAGCTTGACCTGGACCCAGCCTGAATACTTATCAGGTCCGTTGACGAGTTGAATGCCCGCTTCACTTGGTTACCAAACACATTCAAATTAGGTCCCATACTGGTCAGAAGCTCTTCCGTGTAACTGTGTCATTTTAGTCTCACTGCATCTGTTTGCTTGACCCGGACCAAGCCTGAATACTTTTCACGTCTCTAGATGAATATGGCGCAGTTTTCACTTCGAACTTGCATAGTTTGGGTTTGCATGCTAATTTCCGATTTCATGGATAAAACTTATATTATTGGACTTATAATAGACAAATAGACACGGCAGAAGAAAAGAAATATCACCAACCATCATAACGTATCCTAATTGCCACTTGTTAGGTTGATCCGAAGCAAGCCTGAATACTTATCAGGTCCGTAGATTAGTTTAATGCCTGCTTTACTTGGTTTACTGAACACATTAAACTTAGGTCTTATACTAATCCGAAACAACCCTTTTCACGATGTAATTGTATCATTTTAGTATCACTGCTATTTGTTCGCTTGATCCGGACCTAGCCTAGATATGTATCAGGACCGTAGATGAGTATGATACCATTTTCATTTGGACCTTTAAACCTTGGTTTGCATCGCAATTTCTAATTTCCTAAGCGGACGCTAGATAATGTTGTAGTTGTGACGACAGATGCATCAATTTACATTATTTAGTGCTAGAAAATTATCACAGATAAGCAGACAGGAAGGAAAAAGCAAAAGTGATTACCAATCATAAAATATCCTTACTGTCATTTGTTAGCTTAACCTGGACCAAACCTAAATACTTATCGGGACCGTAGATGAGTTTAATGCCTGCGTCACTTGGCTTACTGAATATATCTTAATTAGGTCACATTTTCGTCCGAAGCTCTTCTTGGCAAGATGTAATTGTGCCATTGTAGTCCCACTGCCATTTTTAGCTTGCTACGGACCAGTCTGAATACTTATCAGGTCTATATGTTATTATGGTACCAATTTCACTTGAAACTTGCAAGGTTGCTTTGGATAATTATATCAAAAGTTCATGAATGGACGATAAGTTATTTTGTATTATGCAGTGCATCCAAATATAGATGTATAAAATCAAATTTATAATGATTGAGATTTATCTCAGATGAACAGCCATGAGAGACAAAAAAAAAAAGTATTACCAATCATTATGATTACAACGTATCCAATTGCCAATTGTTAACTTGACCTGTACCCAGCCTGAATACTTATCAGGTCCGTAGGTGAGCTTAATGCCTGCTTTACTTGGTGCGGTTAAAAAAACACAAACTTTATTCTGCATCAATTAATTTTTAGATAATACTGTGAAAGTGATATGAACATTGTTGGTGTGGTAGAATAGGGTTGTACCTACTAAGCGAAATTGTTTATTTGGGAACTACTATCGGTGTATAACAATGGTAAATTAATCATTAACCTCAAAGATTCGGCTGTATCCAAGATGGTTGGTGATTATAAGTAACGATCTAAAAAACACAAAATATTGAGAGGTGATGTATTATTGCATACCAACATTTAAATAACACAACATATGGGGAAGCAGCCTTCTACCTTATTCATTGCAATCTAAATTTTACCTCAAACGATTCATTTATAAACTTATTGATGTTGAAGACAGCCCGAATGTCATTATCCCATGTTTTGCCAAGGAAAGGTAAGCTCAATCTTTGACTGATGCATCAGTCAATTCCAAGTATTTGTCACTGAGTAAGGCCTTTCTTAATATACTTCAACTGGAGGCCAACCTCCCCCCCGAAAAAAGAGGAACTTGTACACGATGTCTTCTTTTCTTTGTTTTCTTCTTGTTTTCAGAATGTATCTAGAGTAAAGTTATTGTCATTGGTAGAAATACGTTATCGGGAACAAACTGAGGAGTTGCTGTCTTATGTCCTGAATCATTTAATTAATAATGTTGAAAAGTACTAGCCATCAAGGCCTTCATTTTTTCAGCGGGACACCGATGCCCTTTGCTGTAATTGTCTATTTTTGGCAATGAAACACTGCCTTGTTGTCGAGAACCTAGCTTTCCATTACGTAAATTTCGATCGGATTTTATCACTGAGACCAAAGTGTGAAGAATCTTCACCTACACGAATCTCACAATAAATAAGAAGAATAATTTCTACTCTTTGTTGCTGAATCTCTTTATTTTTCACGATAATGACTGCATGTGTTTTCATTTCCCTTAGTAAAAAACAAACAAACAGAATCCATGATCTATACATTTTCTGGATTAGAAAATGTATTCTGCTCGCAGAATATATTTTTGAATGATTTCATGAAAAGGATGCCTAATCCATCAGCCATTAGCAAAAACCCATACTGCTTTGAATTTATTTATAATAGATTATCTTAAAGAATGGAATATGTTACCCAATGACGTTAGAAATAACTTAATTATGTCTCGGTAAAAGAATGTGCAAAAACACCCTTTTCGATAGATTGCAGTCCGATATGACTGCATAAATCATGAGGTAGATTGAAATGAGTTTCAATGAGTGTCTCCATGTTTGTGTGTGTAACCTGTGAATAAAGGGGATGGGGATTACATGTGTGCATTTATTATTAAGGTTGTCTATACAGGAATAGAAAAGGGTGGTGCTTCGGTTTCCTAAGGGCGCCTCCTTATTTGATGCAGCGTCTTTTCCTGAGCAATTTTGATGCATTCACAATATTGGACCCATTTTGATGAGGTAGTAGGATGCTCGGGGAACGCCCTGCTTCATTAAGGCTGGGACCCTGGGCAAAGGGAAACATAAGAATGTTATAACCTCCCTCAATTATTATATTCTTACATCATATGTTCTTAAGTTATACTCATTGAAAATATGTTACTTTTTGTGATATACCACTATGTAAACGGGCCCCGTCAACAAGCTGTGCTTCACCGGGGACCCAAACCTATCATTCTGAGTTATTTGATGTTATGCTTTGTACCACTGTTTGTGTTTGATTTGTTTTGAATATAAATTACATGCATACTGTACTACTACTACTACTACTACTACTACTACTACTACTACTACTTCTACTGCTACTGCTGCTGTTGCTTCTGCTACTATTACTACTACTACTACTACTACTGCTGCTGCTGCCGCTGCTGCTGCTACTACATACTATACTATACATTAATGTACACCGGAAAAAGAAGAAAGTAACGAATTAAAGTGATTTTAATATGCATTCAATTTATTTTATATAAACTTCATGTAGTGTGACAAAAATATTAATAGGGTTATTTTCCATTTTAGCTAACATACTACGTTGCTCTATGTTGCCATATATCTGAGTATCTGAGCATAAATACATGTATAATACACACAATTTTCGAACAGTGTGCCACAATAAAAGCATGACAAAAAAAACTTTTGAGTTCTGATAAGGAACGTCATATTGAAAAACGTACAATGCTTTTTGTTTAATACGGATGTCGTAGGTACCATGTCAGAGCAAAGAATGATAATGAGATTAAAAATACAACACCAGTGACGAAGTCCTATACTTCCTATAATGAAATTTGGTTAATATATCGTTTCATTGCTGTGTTTACTGTTATCATTTTAATCATAATTATAATCACCATACGTAATGTTTCATCAATTTTGTCTTTCTTTTATTAGGCAATTTGTTTACGCTAGTACATTTAACCCTATCTGAATGAATTAAGCTGTCTAAAGCAATTTTGAAAATTTACTAACCACTATCTATAATTGTTCAGAAAATATGTTTAGAACCACTTATCTTAATATTATATCGAATCAAAATAGTTTATAGTGGATTTTCAATAATAAGTTGTTACTTTACATCTTTATGATATATACTGTCAACTTTATTAGTATGAACTTTATTATGCGACAGTACCATTGGAATGTACAAAGTAACCACGTTATCCGTTGTTGTCTAGTTTGTATATATATATATATATGTATATATATATATATATATGTATATATATACATATATATGTATATATACTATATACATTTATATATTTCGTTACGCCAATAGTATGACGAGCCTAGCGCTCTCATCATGTTTGTTAGCATTATGAACATCATTATCAGATCTATAACCATTTGCTTTAATACACCATTAATAGCCAGTCCTCGCAACTCAATATTTGGGGTGAAACACGAGTTCGCCAAGTAAGGAAAAATGAAAGATCTCAGGCTAATCAATCGGGACTTAATGATACGAAACGGTTCATGAAATATGTAATACAAATCAGTCGAACATTCACATACATACAAGGTTAAGGGTGTTGTTTCGCTTTCATACAATACCAAACGCTGTTTCGTCTGAATGACGTCATTGAATCACAGACGAACATTGAATGGTATCTTGCTTGCATGTGCAGGAAGGACATCGATTTAGTTGATCAGTATCGTTATATTTTTCATGGTTGTTTTTATGTGGCTCTCCTGTAGCTTAATCTGGCTATTAGGTAATTTTCAGTTTCAAGAACACTTTAAATGTATTGGAAAGGCCCGTCAAATGACAATAGGCAGCTGGGAGGTCTTTGTGAAAAATTTAGTGAACCAGAATAGCAGTTTCACACGAAGTTTCGAAGCTGACTAAAATTTGCAAATATGTAATTTGTCCAGAGTCCCACAAGAAACTTCTTTTTTTTATTGACCACTTTTCGACAGACTTCTTTGTTGCCCATTGCCATAAAGGGTATTTGGCAATACATTTTACATTGCCTTGAATTTGTAATGCGTTGTGGAGCAAAAACTCTCTATTGCCCAAACAAGACTCTCGAATTTGTCGCTCGAGATCTAGGGAGTTTCATAAAAGTGTGATGTTAGTTTTGTAGGGTTTGCTCATATTGTTTCCTGACAAAATCAGAATTAGTTGATAAATTTATTGTATTTAAAGAGCTTGTAGATTGAAAAAAAAATGTTTTGTGTAATTTTGATCGCTTGCATTATCAAATTGAATCTAGGTTGCAGGGTAATTTGAAGTGACATTTCTTTTCAAACTGAAGGGGTGTGACATATTATTAAACAAACACATGTACACTACTCGTATCCCGCTTCGCATTACTACGATTGTGGGTTCTATTTTATTCTAGCCATTTATCATTCTAAGGCTAGAATAAATCATAAACAATTAATAAAAGGGGAATCGAAATGAACAAAACAACAATCAAATAGATAAGTAATGAAACTTTAATTTGCAGAACTATGCATACGAACGTAAGTATCCCGGAACATCCAAGAACGTGCTCTGCTTTAGGATATATATATATAATTATTATTATCATTATAATTATTATCATTATTATTATTTATTTATTTATTCTTTTTTTTATTTCAACACAAAAGTAGGGCAAGCGCCTTGACCAAGTTGGCTGATGAGTTACAGTATATATACGAATAATTGAATTCGTGTTTCACTCCAACACATGAAGAACTAGGACTGCAGACAGGTAACAAGCTTGCACATTTCTAATTTACATTTCATATTTATTCTGGAATATATTTATATTTTGTTCTCACAAACATATCTTTTCGTTATAATACAAAGACAGTCAATCAAATAATCTATGAAATCCCAAAAGTAGCCCGGAGGCTTCTTGTTCGTGCTATCATATTTTCATGTTCAGAGGCATACAGAGAGTCTTCGATTACGACATGTTTCCACATCCAAGTAGTATTTAAAATGTTGTTTAAATAAATAATGAGAGAAGGTTGGCAAGCTATAAAAAAATACTTCAGAAATATTATAACAACTACTGTAAGAATATAAGTAAACTTTGCAATCGATTTTCTTTTAACATGCTACATACCATACACATCAACTTCTAATATACGGCGAGGTGTAAACAACAAAAAACCTTCAACAAATTGGATTTACCTGAAAGCATTTTCCTTACAAGGATAACACGCATTAACGAAACTTAAATAATGAAAATAAATCAAGCAAAATTTCAAAATGATTTACTAATACCGTAAACGATGATCAATGCGTTATTACCAACACGGACGTTGTCACATCAACCAAGCGTATTCTTTACTCCTAAGGAAAAAAATCATAAGTTGTACAAGAAACATAATGTAGACCGAAAAAGCCCACACGCTTCAAACAGTTAGCTTCCATATATTAACAGAGGTTTCTAACATATTAGGTCTATTATTAACATTATAAATTGAAAGTGATGGGATTCCTTTAACGCCTCTATGGATAAACATAAATCGAATTCTGCCTGATGTCTCTGTACATTTTTCAACAAGAGGATAAGGTCGGTCAATTGTTTCAAACTGGTTTTTCGTAGACTTCGTAGCTGGGGTTTGGATCTCCGTTTTGTTTGAGATAAGGTTCAACGTAGAGGGATTGTTCGCCAGCAACATAATTCGCATATCCTTCCGGAACATCTGGCAGAGGCCCCCGAGCTTTCTCACTGAGAGCTTCTTTTGATGATGATGCCAAGCCGTATCCACGACTGAATGATACGATTTAAAAGGGAAAAAAAGAGATAATAAGATTTTTTAAAATTTTAAAACTGCTTGTAAGTTAAGCACGAATTTTTGGACGGCTGGCAATAATTTCGTACATTCTCATTCAGATTCTGAAATTTTTCCCATATCAGCTTAATGTAAAACCTGATCGTTGTAGATTAAAATTCTCATTAGCAATAGCCAAATGTTTGAATCATTCATTCTCTTTCGAAATGTGACAGGAATGGGAGCAAGTGCCCTAAATTTTTTATTTTAAAAAGGTAATTAAGGGTATCTTGCACTGCGGCAAATAGAGGAAGTAATACATCAGAGCTTTTGAAAACTTTTTTGCAGCACTAGCCAAAAACACGTGTCGAGCTATGTGGATTAAACCAACTGATGAACATCATCACATATAACTCATTTACTATACAAGCTCTTATAAATTTCTAATCAATCACCATTCTTTTTCTTATTTTATAGTGCATGACACGAAAAGTGGTCACCAGACGTATTCAAATTTTTGCCTAACATATGAATAGCTTCGTGAAAGACTTATATGAGAATCAACATCATTCCCAAGTTACAGAAGCCCCAGTGCATGAAGGGTTCACTGAAAAGTTAACACCTGCTACATTTATTTAAAAAAATATAGGGCGAATATGTATCATCCTTGATGGTTGTGATGGTAGGTGTGTTTTTTACCTTCAGCGTGTTTGAGGCAATCTCGATAGAGATATATCACATAATGAATATTATACAGAAAAAAAACATGTCTTTACGTATTGCACATAACGTGTATACTTCAAGTAAGATAAGAGTTCCTTGTTATTCTTGAAATCGTAGATAATAAATTATCTAAACGAAAAATACTTTCATTCGTAAGGATTCATTAATGATATTATATGATTCAATTAAAAAAAAAAAAACTACATTCTAGAGCTTTATACTATAAGAGACATTACTCTATAAAAAGCGATGTTAATATTTCATACTCGGCACTCTAACAACTGCATTTCCAAGTTTTAGACAAGTTATCTAAGATTATGAACAATTAAAAATACATATGTATACACATACATAATGCATGTATATACGGTATATATATATATATATATATATATATATATATATATCATTTTTTTCTTTCATTTGTATATCATATTGTGCGCAGATAACAAGATCAGGGTAAGGTTCATACATTGGTCACTCGATTTAGTAAGAATAAGAAGAAGAAGAAGAAGACCAACAACAACAAGATAAAAACTCACTTCCTAACGAAAATGAAGAACATCGCCAAACTCATTAAAACCAGAACAAACAAAATGACAGCTACTACAAGTAGGCCGGTGATAAAATACTCTCTGCCACTAACTTCCTTTGGTGGGTTTCTTATTGGCGCAGGAGCTCCTGGGTTCGGACCTATACATTTAAGAATAAGCAAAATCGAAGTAACAAATTTAATTAGCATCTTGCAATCTACATGATGAACTTTTCATGAATTTGCCAACAGAATGTCCATGAGTCAGCATTAATACACAAAATTTCCCTCTCAAAAGTTATCAAAAGGAAAAAAGGGTAAAAACCGGCAACGAATACATTAATATGACATGTTAAGGATAAAAACATTTAAAATACAGGATTTATTAATGCAAGCAATGTTAAAGAACGGTTTTAAGTTTGATTGTGCAAAACCCTCATTTTATCTCTTCTATAATATTCGTTTCAACATTATTTACTTTTCCAAGCTTTCATTAGGTAAGTTCAATAGTGCCTCCAAGAGGCACTGCATCCCCTCTTACAGCCCATCAATTCCTGTTCTTTTCGGATTGTAACAACTCATAGCAATCATTTTAAGATATACTAGATAACCAGAGTCAACTTATTAGTTATCATTCATTTCCTTCGCAATGATTGTTAAGATACAGTATAGCAAGAATTATTACTTAAATTTCGGTGCTGTTTGTTAGTTTATATCGTTTTTCCATAGGATTAACTCTAAGAATTAAGGTATTTCCATAGTACTTGAAATATGAATTTAATTGTAGGAAGAATGGACATAACTAAAAGAAAATAAGTATTAAGGTTGAATGCTTGTCACATTGTCATACCCATAACTAAACTGCTCTTCAAAACTATTGCTAAAGTTCGAAATATTCTTTGGACATTGGTTTTTATGTGTGTAATTACCTGCAATAGGTGTTACATTGAATGCACACGTGATGTACCTTCCTCGCCACAAACCATCTTCTTGGCATTCCCAGACGAACTGCTCAGAGTTATCGTTACATGTAATATTCACTTGGTCTCCATTCTTGTAGCGTGGTTTAACAGCTTCAATATATGAGATCGAAGGAATGTTCGGCGGACTGCACGCTGTGAATTAAATAAATGTAAATTTGCCATTTAACTGATAGGCCGTACATACCATTTTTTGCAATTCTTGAGCAATTAGGGGCCAAAACGTATTATAAATACATACATACATACATACACACAAACACCCACACACGCACATACACATACATATATATATATATACACACATATATGTATATAATTATATATATAATAATAATAAATTATGAAGAATAATAAATAAGCCGTTAATTACATATTGTTATGTCCGCATGATTTTGAAAGCACATTCCAATTTCAAGATAAAAGTGAAATAAAAATCATATATGTGAAAAAGGAAGCCCGCAGAAATATTTTATTGTTTTTCTCTAATACTGTTCTGTAGAGATTTACAAAGTGGCCCACTACTCCAAGCGGACCCTTCTTATAGAATGATGCCATTATTATCCCGCCTTCAACTTGGCGCAAAATCATTTGATAAATAACTTCCTGCATGGTACCCGTTTACTGCACGTGGTTGGAGAGTGGGGTATGTAGATAAACGCCTTCTCAAAGAACCCAAGAGATGTGGTGGTTTTCGAACTCCAAACCTCTTGGTTGATAGTCCGTAGTCGTATTCACTCAGCCACAACACCTCTGTGTGTAGGGTCGTAAGTGTGTGTGTATGCCTAGGTGTGTGTGCATGATATTTTCAAGTAAATAGTGTTATTTTCATGTAAGAACTTACCTGGGGCGGGAGAATCACACACTACATTCTGTCCTGTCCATAAGCCATCATCACATTCCAATGTAACCGGTTCTCCCCTTATATCACACGTGACATTCAATCTGTCCCCGGGCTTGTAGGATAGTCGAATATTCCCAATGGTGGCATAGGGAGGCACTACCGGGGCATTGCAGGAGAGCACTGTTTTGGTAAAATTGTATAAGCATCAAAGTATATATGGCTGTAGAACATCATTATACATAATTCATACAAAACATACAATCAAAATTCCACTGTAGTCATTAGCTAGTCGTCGCCCACGATCCAGACACAGGTGCATTAAAGTTAAATGGCGTATCAAGAGGCTCATCAATTAGATTGTTAGTTTTGTCTCCTTGGCATCAGTGTGATTATAGCGAAGGATAGGGTAATTCATTTAATATTAAATTGTTGATGGTTCGATTAACAAACGGATTATGACTTCAGTGGCTCCATGGTCAACTTATTTTATTTTACTTGAATGTCATTATCAATCCTTCTTTCCCCGAAGCCGTTTAACCCTGGAGCGACCTCCCCAAAACTTATGTTGACATTGCTTCCAACACGGTATTTACATCCGCTAATATAAACTCAAATTCACGTGCAATTTCCTTATCTCATCATCCTGCCGAGTCATATTTCCAAGAGGACGTTTTCGGAAGTGAGGAACACATGATGCAAGATACAATCATAATAGTCAATACCTCAATTATGATATAATGCAATATACTTGAAATGCATTGATAATATCAAAAGTCTGCTTATATACAGTGTCTGTTTCTGGGATCTCATTTTGTGAATTATCCACTGCTTCCTGACAAGGTTTCACAATGTGCATAACATTCTTAACTGCTCTTGTTATTGAAGTGTTGATTCAACTACATTGCAATATATATATATATATATATATATATATATATATATATATATATATAATACTCTTGATTTTTCTTCATTTCCTTGTTAATGTTCAAAGCGATTAGTGCAACATATTGTCGTGTTGTGATCGGTAATTATAATTTAGAAGGGAAGAGTAATGAAGAAACTTTGGAGAAATAATCACGTACAGTTTACAGTCCGAAGTACATGAAGATTCGGATATAACAAGAGACGATAAATATAAAATAATTTAGAAGTATCAAACTGAGATTGTGAAGTTAATACTGGATGGACGTCTAAGTCTTGAAGTCAGTCAGTCTATATGGATGAGTGTGGGGCTAGTATTATCCTCTATCTCTGTAATCAAGATATCTTATTTATATCATTAGTTTTGGGGGTGTAACAATTTAAGGTGGGAGTGATCTAAATTTGTTCTGATTGATCTACAGGTAACTGTCTATCAATATTTCTCTGGTATAAGGGGTGTGGTGATGCTCTGTGCAAGTGACTGGGGCTGGAAATGTGAGTCATTCTTCTTAGAACTTTTGTTCCTTGAAGTTAGCTGACGTCACTGAGGGTTTGTCTGTTCTGGTCAAGGTTTAGGATTTAAAGGGTATTGGGAGTTGTGGAATTCTAAGATGACATTGGGGGAGTTTGTAAACAAGTGAAAGTGAATGACTGAACAGGAACTTAAATTCATACTACATAACAATATTATAGACCAATGAAAAATAGTGTTATATATATTTATTCATTTGCATGACAACATGGAAATCATCAAGGATGGATTACCTTTTGATGGTGATGGTGGAGGCACTGGGCAAGATACGTCGGGTCCACTCCACAAGCCTTTATTATGACATTGCAGAGTAAAGCTAGATTGGTCGGCGTCGCAAGTCACAGTCACTCTGTCTCTAAATTGGTAGTTCAAGCGAGGATCCTGGATTCTGGCGTGGTTTGGAACGTATGGTGTACTGCAGTTGAGGTGACCTGCCCATTGTAAAAGAAAACTAAAGTTACAACGTTGGCAATGCGAACATAATCGAGGACTTTACTGGGGATCATGATAGTATCGTATTTTTCACAAGACCATTCCTACATGCTTCTCTGCAATATTTCCCCCGAGATATCATAATTATCATTATATATATATATATATATATTATATATATGTTTGCATTTTGTAGTAATTCCTTAATGCACTTCACTTTGAATAATAAATGTTTAAAGAGGAGTACAAATTGTGATTATGGTTATTTTCATATCACGAAATATAAACTGAAAGGTGCAAATTTTTGTGCATTTGCTATTGATATTTTTCCACCAAAGTGCCAATTTTGACATACTAAAGAAGTGCAGAGAAGCATGTCTTTGGAAGCTTGTGCATACTTAGGAGATGAAATTAAGACAAATGACTTTTATAGCAAATAAGGCAAATAAGGCATATGAACACATTGGCTGGAAAGAGATAACACTCTTCTCTTCGTTGCGATTTCTTGCAACTCCGCCTGCTCATTGTTACGAGAAGTGTACTAGAATCCAAGCTAAAACAGAAATAATATGCCCATTTTTTCACCGTATATTTATAATGAATTCGACGGTATTGCAAGTTATCCAAGTCTCAGATTGTACAATAAAACCCACTGGGATGTCATCTGCCACGTACTATAAACATATAGGCCTGCCAACGAAGCCGACCAGTTCATACTATTTGAAAGTTTTTTTTTCGGGGGGGGGGGGGAAGGAACAACAAGTCTACACAAGAAGTAAACATTATCCTCCTGCTTGTCACTAACTTATAATGTTAAAAAAGGTATCAAACGCAAAAACAAATCTAAATAAATGATGGGACTCTATTATCCAATTGATATATTTTTATTATAGATGTATACATGTCGTAGCTATTTTATTTTTATTGAAAACCACTCATTTTAATTCAAGCCTTCAAACGAAAACCTGTACGAGAATATACGTATTACGGATACTGTGTATGCTGCCTACATTTCAAATTGTGGCATAAATGTTGTTTAGACATGTTAGAGTTGTTGGTTTCTTTATTATTATGGTATTCAACATCAAGTCAAACTGTTGCCTTCTATGTAAGGAGGCAGGGGCAGTCTTCGTTACATAGATTCGTGAATATGGGATGGATTGATTGGACTATTATCAGATTATACCTACACAAACTGCAAATTATGGATAAGATGGACGAGAGAACTCATGACATTTAGCCTACTGGGGAGGACAAGAGGCATTATTCAGAAGAAGGCAGGTAGGGTTACGTGTGCGTGTGTTCATGTGGGTGTGCACATATATGTGAATGACTTGGTGTCACTGCGTCGGTGCCGTTTATTTGGTTGTGGCGATCATCTATGGTTTCAGAAATCGTGAGCAAACTTTGGATAACACATCGTAACATTAGTTGTTACGTTATCATCTTTTTTCTCTAGTTTCAATAGCATAACAAATATTGCAGATAAGCTACGTTCTAAAGAAGCACATGATTTTAGTGTGATGAGTGCGAACAGCCAGTCAGTGCATCCCATGCTAGACTTTGAATTTCTCAGTCAAACGTCTCACCTTGTAAATTTCATCCGACGTTCACTTGGAATTTTCGTTGATAGTGATTCGAGTGTGCACCTTTGCCTGAGCTGTCGCTATGGAATATGTTAACGCACTGCGCCACGGCTGTCAGAGGGTACGTGGCACTTTCAAAACCAACTCCCTTTTCCAGATTATATAGTATGCGATATTTTCTTGATACTCTAAGTTCGCATCATTGAGTTCTGAATGCACTCGGTTTCGTCAATACAGCTCTTGAATCATGGTTTCATCTATCGCACCCACACCCACTAACACACACCTGCACACACGCTCATATACACACATACATTAACTTCGAAGTAAAGTATGTATATTATAACGAATATAACAAAATGTGAAAAGTCGTCCTTCAATTAATGTAGTTAGATGCAGCTTAACTTAGGAGCTGGGTATCATTTTGCGTTTTGGAGTACTTTCTGCGCGTTTGACAATTGATAGACAGCAAATGTGTAAAGGATGAATCTGTTTATCATTATCTCGAAATAAACATACTTTATATATATCAGTAACTTTACATGTTTCGCACATATGGTTATACAACAATGCTATTGAAAGTACACATTTATGGGTTACGGGGTTTAGGGAAAGGAGAAACACATCAGATACATATAACTAAGACAAAATGCTTTAAATACGGAAACACACTGATGAAGTAATTCAATAAGCACTCAATGTAAATGAGAAATGAGCCCAATGTGTTATGCATTTCACAATGAAGACATAACAAGTTTCGGAAAAAAAAGAAGTTTAGTTTGCTTGACTCTCTGAAGGAAAACAAACACTCTAATTCATCATGTACGTTTGACAGTTCAAGTTGGTTGTGCGCCGGTGCACATAAAACGTTTTGGTTTACAATTTAATCAGCTAAAATATTAATAAAAACATCATCGCTCCGAAGGGAAACTGTGTGATGACCTGTGTAGATCTGTTACATGTATGTGGCAGGTACATAATATTGGAAAATTTGACATATATACAGTAGTACATGCAATTTCCAGGCTTAGCTTTTTCGCTCTCCTGAAGAAGACACTTGAACGCCACTAATACGTAATGATGCAAACGTCTCACCTGGTTTGTGGCATCCGAAGAATACAATTTTTGTCTCTGAAGTATACGTGCAGCTTCGGTGCCACTAAATTATGTAAGCACACCTAGATACTTTGGTCATACTGACCGAGCTGGGATATTTAAATCAAGATCCAACCATTGTGCTTCATTTCTAGCATTGACAAATACGTCGGATAGTATAGTATAATTCCATGAACATGATAAATGTATCCATAATCTTTCAATTGCCACTTTTAGCTTGACCTCGACGAAGCCTGCATATTGATCAGGAATATCCCCCGGGTTTATCATTATATCATATTATTGGTTGATGTTCTTGTTTATCACTGGGTTCTACAGAGATTCTGACATTGCATATTTCTATATTAATGTCGTGTTTTTGTCTGTGTGTGTGTGTATTCATCAGTCTGTGATAATACATTTTACTAGTCGATGTATCAATTTCGGCACTCATTTATGTCTATGTCACAAACATAAGTTGTATTTGATTAATGTGGTTTGATATATTGATATTCCACTTTTAGAACCACATAGTGACAATACTCGCAAGTACAAAGACAGCAAGATAAAGCAATAACATTGCATATAATTGTGCCGAAGACGGTAAGTAAAAAATGCAGTGACAGACTACGATTGTGTGATTCATTATTCATTAGTCATTTAGAACGAAGATGACCCCGACTTTCAATTTTTTAATAAAAACATCAATTAAGTTCTTCGGGGAGACGTCACCAAATAAAACAATGCCCTTATTATTGGCATTGCTCTTTAGAAAAAAAAAATGTTTATTTTGGAGTATTAGACCTGTAGACCACGTGGCCCAGGCTGATATATTAGCGGCCTGGATCCGGCTTACACATTTCAATATTTGGATTGGAGGTGCTGCCTTACATTGGGTAAAGAGAGAGAGGGAGAGAGAGGGGGGGGGGGGTGTAAAGAATCTTGCAAGTTGTATGTCACGCGTGAATGGGGAGGGATCCACATTTGTAAACTCTAAAAACCTTGCCAAGCTGCGGCTCGGCGCGGTTATCGCCTCCCCCCCCCTCGTGATTGCATATTTACCCGAAATAAGAGAAGATTCAGGAGCAAATTAGCCCTCCATTTAAACCAAACTTAGTCAATGTTAGTCGGTTCATTACTTTAATTTATTTGATTCAGTTTAAGTACTATATTGTCTCAATACAGACTCCACCATAGATGCAATATAAAAACACCCCCAAGGCGATAATTGCCCCTCCAACGTATTAAGGTACCACTTCTTAACAACATACAAACTTAAAATGAAATGAATAGCGAATTTGACGGAGGGGAGAAGAGGGGGATGAGATAAGATATAGTATTTATTATTTTCTTTTTTCCCTGTATGCCAATAGACAACATTCACATGCGTTGATATGGCATGTGTGGGAAGAGGGGAGCACGCTAATGGGGGAAAAAGACAACAGCAGCTTTGTGTTTTGGTGGTGAGAGGGCAGGAGACTGAACATTCTAACATTTACAGAGAAGGACGACATGGGTAAAAGTAATTATTGCAGTAACATATGTGTTGGTTGAAACGTCTCACCTGGTTTGTGGTATCCGAGATGTGCTATATAATTGGTTGTCAATGAAGCATACGTGCAGATGCCATATTTCGTAAGCGCAATTAGTCGCTTTGGTCATACTAAACGCGCTGGCATATTGGAAAAGAGCTTCGTCAACAGTGTTGACAAACGACATTTACGATGAAAGAACAAGAGAGGCTTGGCTAAAATACAGGCAGGTTTTAAGTCTCACATTCCGCTTTATATTACAAATTCATGAAAATTGATCACAAACAACTTTACTGACAGATTAGAAAACTAATTAAATTTGGAGACACCTGGAATTCAAGTAGACCTACCATATTCTATGATCACATCGACATGAAAGAAATTAGTTTGCTTTTTAACAGACATTTCTAAGAAGGGGCTATGCATTTTTACGACGTATTTCAAAAGCAAGTGCAGATTTTCCATGTGCATACCTTCATTAGGTTAATCAAGCACAATAGGTAATGTTAAAATGTTATTCATTTTGTAAAGGCCGATACCATTTCTTTGTATCTTTGACGAAACCAAAAGAGAAACAGGTAGATTGATAAATTTATATTTGAAGTGTAATTTTAAATATCATGATTAAATTTAACCATCGAATTACAAAGCTTAAGCAAGTCAGAGTGAGTGAATTCGAGTGTAAGCTAGTCTAGTTTATAATATCACACACTTAAGCAGAGAAACGTGAGGATAAAAAAAAACACATCAAACGAAGGAGGACGGGCAGTGATATGGCATACAAGAAGGTAGTTTGAAAACCTCAACTGAGAGTGACTTATGTAAACGATCAGCACTTTTTACTTATGAGGCAACAGATAAATTTCCCTGATAAAATGATTGTTGTTATTTCGTTTATTGCAGTGTGGCGAATATGTTTGAGCGAGAGTTTTATACATTAGGCACCATTTCATTTCTGAATTAATAAAGTGGCACTTGGTGACGCAATGATCACACTCATTGAGAATATCGATTGCAACTCTAGCATTTACGCAAAAGGAATATGGATATCCAATATTCATGTCAAAGTAATTGCCCCCCCCCCCCACACATACATCTTGAAAGTTATTGACAAGAAAATAGAGAAAAAAAGAAAGAAAGAAAACTAGACTCCATTAATTGGATATTCATCTATTTGGGGTAGATTTACATACTCGGATCAAATATCCCAAATTGTTTTATATGGCAGTCATTATTAAAGTCAATTCGTGTGTGAGTCATTTTGTTTCAATAGTGCTAACGTCTCACTTGGTTTATGGCATTTGATGACAATGTTGGAATCTGTTTGACAGTGAAGTGAACGTGCAGCTTTGAGTTATCCGCAATCCTGTAAGCACAAGTGGTCACTTTGGTCAGACTGTTTGAGCTGGATGTACTTATCTATTAATGATTTCCTTCATAGTTTTATATCAAATTTTTTTTAACGAATATATGAAGTTTAAGTGATGTCTTGAAAGGGCTATCGATGTCACTTTTCGATGGGATAATTATATCATATTGGATGGCTCAGAATGGAATATCAGAAATATTCCCAGAGCTTGGGAATATTTGCCCTAAACGAGTGTTGAATATTTCTGGTATTTCATGACTGAAGCCATCCAATATAGATATTATCATCTATCCCACCCCCTCCCCCTAAACAAAAGGAGAACTTATGTTTAACAAGTCGTATCACTTATCACATTACGGCATCCTCACTTCATAGGATAAATTTTGGTCCTTGACCATGCGACCTAAATGCAGTTCATTATGACGTCATTTAGCGTAATCGTGATCTATGCTGCGCATCTCATTGCTTTCATTGTTGTACGCGTTGTATATTTCACGCTTTCGCGCGTGCGCATTAGACTGTTGAATATTGTCTCTACGGGATATTCGTCGGTTGTCGGTCCTTTTTAGGAATACGTTCTGATACTGCACGGGCACTTGATGCAGAACAAAATACGCGTTTTCAATGCATCGCTAGAACACTCTATTATAGATGATAATACATTTTCAACTCAAACCGAATTGTCCCCGTTGGTATTTTTAGCAAAGTATTCAATGGTGAAAGAGCCAACGCGCATGCACGCTCCTAAATTTGGAATAGTATACAAATAGCGAATAGGCATGAGTGCGATGGTGCGAGATTTCGCATGAGGTGAAAGAAAGATGCTCTATTCAACGAGGCGTTAGCCGAGTTGAATAGAGTGTTTCTTTCTTTCACCGAATGCGAAATCTCGCACCATTGCACGAATAAGAATATTCGCTATTTGTGTTGTACAACGCCTCTGAAGTTAGCGAAAATATGTAAAAACAAAGAGTTTTTCCTGCAGTAATCTATGAAAAGGGAGCAAAAATATGGAAAGCGAAAAGCAAAATCACACAAGCGAACACCTCGGGCAGCATTGCGCATTTAGCCAGGCCAGCAGGCTATACGCGTATTGCACCTGCATTTTTACTGAGCGCAATGAATTGAATCGTATTGTGACGTCACCTCCTAAGCCGTGCAACGGTACATTTTGGATGGTACGTCTTTTGTGCAACGGTACGAATGTTTGACATTCAGCCTCCCATTTGCTCGCGTACAACAAGCTAAGTAGGCGTTGTACAACCTTTATTAGTGAATAGACCAACAATTGTATCTTTGTTGAGTCATCCAAAAAAGTTTTTAAAACCGTTATATTGACGTATTAATTCTCAATGCGTCTTGTGCAATCTACTTAGTGTATTCGACACTTATACAGTCAATTACCATTATACTCTTCAGTCACATGAGCTGGTAATGCTGTGTTCATCGTGCTTTCTGGGGGTATCGTCAATACATTAACTACATTACTTTTTAGTTTTTTTTTTATTTCCTGATTGACTGATTGATTGACATGAGCATACTGCAGAATAATTGCATGTTCCCATTTTAGAGCAGAGAGACTAAAATTTACATGAAATTAGTCATCAATAGCAAAAACTGTGGTATTAACCGGTGTACATATAGGACCACACAAGTTACTTTACTCCGGTGTTAAATTGACAGTGCTATTACTACACCTTTGGTTGTTACATTTACACTATTTGGTTCTATGTTCAATCTCTAGGGTGTAATTTTAACACCTCATGGTGTAGTCCCCTATAGACAACTGGTGTCAGATTTAACACCACAATTTTTACAGTGTACCTTGTCAAAAGTCAGATTCGTGTCTTTCGCGTGGGAATTCCACAAGCAGCCGCTCATTACAAGTTCTCACATTTAATCAATGACAAACCATAGTAGACTTGTTAAGAGGTTGAACGCTGCATTTTTGAGTACAAATGTCCCACTTGGCACAAATGTTCCTTGAGTCAAAAGAAAAAGATTCATCCAAAGAGACACGCTGTATCTATGCAAATAAGCAAGTAATTTGCATAAATTTGCATATTATGTCGATATAGTAAAAACAAGTATTTCAGAATATATATTTAACCAGAACTGCCCTAAAATTGGAAGTAAAGACTTACGGTAAAAAAAGGGAAGAAAATTGTCTTAAAATAATTGGGATATCCTTGTTTATTATTACCTAATTTACATAAATTATGCAAATTATCATTTAAAACAGTGTATTTTTTCGTGAATCCTGAACTGTAAAAAAAAAACAGAAACTAATACACAATGTCAACATTCTACATGAAAGATAATATATTAGCGAAAACATCGACATGCTTCATGACAGTATTAGTGTCTTAATTTGCTTAGAAAGAGGGCAAATTATGTCAAAATGTATGACGTGATATTGCGCTAAAACGAGACCAAAACAACCTCTATGTCACAGTCACACTCACGAATCGGACAATAAAGCGATCAATGGTATGTCATTCGAGATAACACAATCCCAACACAATAGCTTCCATAGGCTTCTCGTGTCGCTTTTGTTGGTGTGTCTGCCACACCGTAATCTATGATACATACGGACAAATGCATTTCGGTATCGGTAAAACACTATTAAATTTTGTTTTATTTGTTTCTAATTTGTTTCTCTTGGAAAATTTACAGGAGAGATTGCTTTGCAGGTTACTGCTTTAACTCTGGCACATGAATCATGACGAATGTATCCTACCTCAATCCATATTTTAACTTTATCAAAATATATATCTTTTGGAGACCCCGAAGTGGCAAAACTTCACCCCCGGCATTCCCGCCACTTTACAAAACCAGTTTGACTTGTATAATCAACTTGGAAAAGACAGATGTATGAGACATCAGTCAACATGTTTCCTGAAGAAAGTTTGTTTGTTTATTTAAGCCTACGTCCACGGGAGCCCTCCGAATTTATCCCATCCCCTCTCCGTATTTCGACTTTAAATAAAAAATATCGTGTTTTAAAGCCATCGGCAAGGCAAATTGCGTTGTTTTTTTGTATAATAAAGCAACTTTTATATCTATATTTTTATATTTACATTCATCATTATTGATATTATTATAATTATTATAAATGTTATTATTATTATTATTACTATTATTATTATTATTATTGTTCTTCTGCCGTTTGTAATAGTGCTCTAGCAAATTAAAGGCTATAACCCAACAGGAGCATGCCTAGAATACCCTTTCCCTTTTTGGTTTCATGTATCAAAAAATAGTTTATTGTCTTTAGAACTCTTAAAAGATTACTTTTGTTTGTATTGATATCTTGGAATAGATTGAGGAGAAAATACTCTACAACTGACATGTAGAGGAGCTGTGGTACATTGAAGAACAGCCACTAAGCCCTTTATTGATTCCACTCTATGGTAAATTTAAGTATTCTTAGAGCCCAATCGGAAGAAAGATGCATTTCTACTACACACAGTAAAGCCTCTTTGCGTTCTCCTCTTGAAAAAATAAAACAAACATAGAAGCCATTGTTTTATATCTCATGAAATAAGTTCGTGTACGTGTAAGCCTGTCGAAGTTGCCCAAACGTTTATTTTGTTTTGACAATATATATTTAGAATATCGTCAAAATGAAGCCCTCATCTGGAAAAGGGCACTTATTAAAGGCAGCATCTACGTTATATAGAGGAGGCCCTGGCACTGGGAAGAGGGGGCTGAAGCTTGTTAAATTTCTTGGGACCAAAATTTTACATTGAACCTTTTTTGCTTTTCAAATTTACATCAAGAAATTTAGCAAGCAAATAAACAAAAAGGATTGCACTACAAAATGAAGTTTTTTTGGTAACGTTTCTTTTTTTTCGTTTTGTCACATCTGCCGGAATTCCAGGGGGTGCTGTCTATGGAGAATAACACACGCAGCACACCCCCCCCCTTCCGGAAAATCTTGCGGGTGCTTCAGCCCCCGCTTTCAAGTACCAGGGCCTCCTCAATATAATGTAGATGCTGCCTTTAATAAGTGCCCTTTTCCAGATGAGGGCTTCATTTAGACGATATTCTAAATATATATTGTCAAAACAAAATAAAGGGTAGGGCAACTTCGACAAGCCACCGTCATGTACACGAACTTATTTTATGCGATATAAAACAATGCCTTCTATGTTTTTTTTCAAGAGGAGAAGTAAAGAGGCTTTACTGTGTGTAGTAGTAATGTATCTTTCTTCCGAATGGGCTCTAAAAATATTTAAATTTAACATAGAGTGGAATCAATAAAGGGGTTTGAGTATTTTAGAGCTTACGTGTGGCTTTTCTTCAATGTACCACAGCTCTTCTACATGTCAATTGTAGAGTATTTTCTCCTCAATCTATTTTAAGATATCAATACAAACAAAAGTAATCTTTTAAGAGTTCTAAAGACAATAAACTATTTTTGAATACATAAAACCAAATGGGAAATGGTATCCTAGGCATGCTCTTGTTGGGTTATAGCCTTTACTGTGCTAGAGCATTATTACAAACTGCAGAACAATAATAATAATAATAACAATAATAATAATAATAATATTAATATAGATAAATATGAAATATAGATATAAAAGTTACTTTATTATACCAAAAACGCAATTTGCCTTGCCGGTGGCTTTAAAACACGATATTTTTTTAATTTAGTGTCGAAATTCAGAGAGGGGATGGGGTAAATTCGGAGGGCTCCCGTGGACGTCGGCTTAAATAAAAAAAAAAACTATCTTCAGGAAACATGTTAACTGATGTCTCATACATCTGTCTTTCCAAGTCGATAATACAAGTCAAACTGGTTTTGTAAAGTTGCGGGAATGCCGCGGGGAATGCAGTTTTGCCACTTCGGGGTCTCCAAAAGATATATATTTTAACAAAGTTAAAATATGGATTGAGGTGGGGTACATTCGTCATGATTCATGTGCCAGAGCTTCATTAAAGCAGTAACCTGCAAAGCAATGTCTCCTGTAAATTTTCCAAGAGAAACAAATTAGAAACAAATAAAACAAAATTAATAGTGTTTTACCGATACCGAAATGCATTTTGCCCGTACATACCATAGATTATGGTGTGGCAGACACACCAACAAAAGCGATACGAGAAGCCGATGGAAGCTATTGTGTTGAGATTGTGTTATCTCGAATGACATACCATTGGTCGCTTTATTGTCCGATTCGTGAGTGTGACTGTGACATAGAGGTTGTTTTGGTCTCGTTTTAGCGCAATATCACGTCATACATTTTGACATATTTGCCCTCTTTCAAAGCAAATTAAGACAATAATACTGTCATGAAGCATATCGATGTTTTCGCTAATATATTCTCTTTCATGTAGAATGTTGACATTGTGTATTAGTTGCTGTTATTTATAAAACAGTTCAGGATTCATGAAAAAATACTCTGTTTTAAATTATAATTTGCATAATTCATGTAAATTAGGTAATAATAAACAAGGATATCCCAATCATTTTATGTCAATTTTCTTCCCTTTCTTGCCCTAAGTCTTTATTTCCAATTTTAGGGCAGATCTGGTTAAATATATATTCTTAAATACTTGTTTTCACTATATCGACCTAATATGCAAATTTATGCAAATTACTTGCTTATTTGCATAGATACAGCGTGTCTCTTTGGATGAATCTTTTTCTTTTGACTCAAGGAACATTTGTGCCAAGTGGGACATTTGTACTAAAAAATGCAGCGTTCACCCCTTTTTTTGCAGTTAACAAGTCTACTACCATGGTAAAAATAATTTGACAAAATGAAAACACCCTTGGTGTTCGAAAAAAAACACAAAGATGTTAGTAGAATTTTTAACGTCTCACCTGATTTGTGGCATGCGATGAAAGCTTGATATCTTTCTGACACTGAACGATACGTGCAGTTTTGCTTGGCTATATTGTATTACACCATGTAAACGCAGTTGAACACTTCGGTCACACTGATCTTGGTGCCAATCCTTATAATACAGGAGGGCTGAATCATCCCCTCAAAATTCTTGCGATAGATTCTCTTCGTGATTTTACTTGTTTGACTGCGCTTTCGCTGACTTTTTATTTGTAAGTCTCGCGAAAATGTTGAGTTCAACTTTGCGACCCCCGTGTACGCAGTTTCGACATCAAGCAACCTTTCGCAAGAGCATGCAAACTCCAAATTGCCCAAGCGCACGAATTCGTGCTTAACTCCAATGCAATTCAGCGTTTCAGAGAATAAAATATTTTTTCACCTTTGACTAATTTAACTGTATAAATTTAATCTTGATTACGATCAGAATAAATAACCCGACAATTCCCATTAAAAAAAATCGAAAAACATAGAAAGACATGAGGAATTTAGAAAAACAATTGAATACATAAGAAAATAATCGTCCAATAATTGTTGGTAAAGTACATTAAATCACAATCTGATGGAGTCAGTAAATAATATTGAAAAAAGGGGCCTTATTCAGTTAGATAGAGCAAAGTTTTACGCATAAATTCTCATAATTAATTAACAATGAACATTTTCTAAGTATTAGATTTTACAGTTTTGTACGTTATGCCATGGGGAGCGCGAGTGCCAATTTTCGTCACGATCCTATGCCGAGATCATTAGGGGGTGGGGCAGAATCAGCCCACATCCTGTCTTTTAAGGCATCGGAATACCTCAGTTTTTAGATGGTTAGGACTACAACCTAATAAGTATTTTTTTTATTTGCAATATGACAATTTCATCGGCGGATGAAGACTAAACAAAAATGCCGTAGACCTTTTATTGAACTTTGGCAAACTTGTCAACGATGTCCGATTATTGCGTACATATACCACATGCGATGCTTTATAAAAATTTGTCAAGTAGGTAAAGGATAACATTCCAGAGGACCCGTGCAAAAGTGTAGCATATACTAAACCTCTTCCAGTAAATGTACATCACTCAGATGTAGCGACAGTGTATCGAAAATAGTGTGGAACTTTATAGTAGCACCCATGACAAACTAGTAGCCAGGAATATTACGATTATATTTTGGGGGTGAAATTTGATCATGATAGTAAATCAAAGATAAAATTAAAATAATGCTTCTTTAAAAAAAGTAGGATGTGTAAATATTGTGAAATCTAATACATTACCCTGCCATCGGCCATTTTCAAGATCATTACGTTTACTTTTATCAAGCTTACTATCAATTCAAATGAAATCTTTTGTCACTGGTCCCTGTACATAAACTACAACGTGTGTAAACGTCGGGTTATTTTTAACACTCACTTTTGGTGCCGCCACTTTCCAAGAATGGATGTCGAGTTTTTCTCTCATTTTTTGGATCGGTTCTTTACCATTATCGATTTTTCCTGTGCAGAGTCTATTATTATACAACATAAAAAAAATATATAAATAAACACCCCCCCCCCCGAAGTAAAAACACATACACAAACCACCACCCAAAAATATGCATGAAATTGGGCTACGCACGCTATAAGTGATTGCACAAAACAGACTTCGCTTCCTTCCTTCTGCAATAGACATGATAAGAGAAAAATGGTACTTGAATAGTATTTAGTTGGGATTTCTGGAAAAGGCAGCACATTCGTCATGCACTTAGCATTGGCAGACAGGCAATGTGCATTGGAATGGATTTTAGATACGTAGAGCAAAGTAGGTTGCTCTGTTCTTATACCAAAAGTATTTTTTCATCGGATGTCAAAATGGTCATTTTTGTGTTAACTTATCAGTAGAAACATTCGCAGTCGCCTGAATAACTGGCCTGTTTCCATGGTAAAGCGGTTAATGCTTAAATATTGCTCAGAGCAAATTTGTTTTATTCCGAGCAGATATATTTCTGAAACCTTGACAACTTCTTTTAATGGTAAGGCAGCTGCTTTGATATATTTTTTTTAGCTGCTCAACTAATATCATCTAACTCTATTTTCACGCACATTTAAATTGATGTCGGTTTACTAAGTAGTGAACATTTCATTTTAAGAGTGTCGAGCAATGCAATTATTTATTTCATTGCTAGACGTCTCACCTGGTTTGTGTCATCCGACGACTGCTTAGTATATAATTTGTGATTGTAGAATACGAGCAGATATTGGAGTTTCAGCAATTATTTAAGCGCAACGGTCCACTATCGTCATAATGACCGTGCCGCTAATTATACGTTAATGTTACAGTAACTCGAGTGCATATGTTGGTTTGGGTAAGCAATGCATTGCCATTACTCCAGTCTAAATGAAATAGTACAGTTTGCCCCAACCGCCATTTGCAAGATTGACTTGATTTGAACATTGTCTTTACCATATGTTATCATCGAAACTGTAATATTATTTGCGATTAGAAAATAGAATAGCTTACACTTTCTTTTAAATTCGAGACACGATATTCATTCATTTGCAAATTTAGATTTCCTTAAAACAATATTTAACACAGTTTGTATTATTGTATAAAGAAAATTAAATGTTTGTCACATAAACAGCACGAGCGAAAAATATTAATAGGTGAAGACATGGCCGACGCAATCGGAATAACATGTTAGAGGATATCAATATTTAAGCTTTAATAACGTAATTTAAAGCATAATAAAACGTCATTTATTTGTTAAAGGCTATATACAGATAACTGCAAGCAATCGAAACATGCGACGTTTAAAGTGCCGCTCCCCCTTGTACATGTCTACTTGCTGCATTCTGATAGGCGCTGTTTAAGTACAGTGATAGTTGTCAAACATATTGTAGACGGTCAACATATAAATTTGAAATGAAAATACGGTCTGTGAATCCTGCAATTCACTAGTTTCAAGTCGTACAGTCGATAAACGACATCACCTCGAATCCCCCTCACACAGACAAACACACACATATATATATATATATATATATATATATATATATATATATATATATATATATATATATATATATGTATGTATGTTGTATGTATGGGTGTGTGTACGGGTGTATGTATGGGTGTATTAGTATGTATACACCGTGTCCCAGAAAAAAAAACGGGATTCCCACATCTATTTTTTTCTTCTAACATGTCTAAGGCAACTAATCATGTTTAATTTACATTACTATAATATTCAATTATTCCTCTTCATTTTTATGCCTAATATAATACGTGACGAAAACTCCAATCATTAATGAGCAAAACTATTTAGAAATTTTAATGTCAAAATCAGGTTGCGCAGTAAAAAAATGGACAAGGATGGCTCGTGAAACGACAACCGAGCTTATTCGACGATTGGCTCAATAGCATTACTTGTGTATGCTTTGTTAAGTTGCTGTCACTTATCCCTGAAATGAGAGTGGATTCATATTGATACGCGAGTTGCTGCCTTAATATTCATTATTCGTAATATGCCATGCGTGGATGTTTTGCTAAGGTGTTCATCTCAGATTAAAAATGGGATTCAACTCTTACCATACGTATCAAATTCATAGTAAAAACATGTTTAAGAATGGGGAAATCTATCTTTGCAAACGGGTTCCCTTTTTTTGCGGAACGCATAATGACTGCTTAGCATCCTCCATTCGCTCCTATATTTTAGGTCGTTTATACGTTAAACACGTCTCACCTAGTTTGTGGCATCCGATACAATACATAAGTATTGATATTAAATCAGGCATTCAAATTAATTCCGAAACTAATAAGCGCAGTTCCACACTTTGGTCATACTGGCTGAGTTGCCTTAAAAGAAAATTTCCTCTCGGTATATTCCCAAATTGTCCATGGATATGTGGAAGCAGTCAGAATTTCTTCTATTCCTTTATGGTTGAAAACGGGCAGCTACTGTAGCAGTATGTTATCATATGAGCAATGTGTCATTTTTTCACTTTGTGTTTACCTCGTTTATATTTAAAAAGTTCGTTTCAGCAAAGGGACTTTTGAAGCAGTTTGTAATGTGAACTTAGATGTTTTGAGACCAATGATGCAATTGGACTGATAATCAGTCAGACGAATAACCGAGGCTTATTTCATTTGGCGATCTGAAAGAAAGTTCTACATTCTAATATCGAATGATGTGCCAAATTGGCGACCGATACATAAATAGAAAAAAAAAGCACTAACAACGTTAAAAAAATATTTGAACACCATTAAGTCGTGGGCATTTTCGGATGTCGAAACATACATTTTCTCTTTCAAATTCGAATCAACTGCAATTCATCAGTTCAATCCGATTCTTGTGAGACATACTATGCACACAATTTTCAGAGCCAGCTAATTTTACGAGCCAGATTTTATTGTTAAAGAGTTGAAGTAGGTATCATATGCTTTGATATGTCTCCTGCTACCCTCCAACAAACACTACAATGTCAGCGTAAGAGTACTTGCCATTCATATTAAGAGGAGTAATACACAACTACACTCTTCAATGTCCTGGGATGAATATTGCCAAAGATTCAAGTACTTCCGGTCATTTCTTTGGCGGGAAATTCTTATAATGCACAATGAACATTTGTAACGTCGAATTATATTTCTTGACTTTGTTTAATTTCAATTTAGCAATTGTGTGCGTCGCCAAAATAGTTGGTGTTCTAGAATAATGATAGAATAAACCTGCGTAACAAAACGCGTAACGTAATGTAATGGATTGTGCAAAATAAAATGTATGCAATTGGGGGATCATTAGTTATTTAAAATGGAACTTGATTGAACTAATGGCTATGAAAATACACTGTAACAAAAATATATTGAAACGTTCTTTTCTTTTAAATTTTGCAGAAAATAACTTCCTCCCAATTTTGATGTTGACGTTGTATATCGTTACATGGAAGGGGGGGGGGGGGAGGTATTTGCATACCCTAATTTAGTTTACATTTGTAACAAGTCAATGATTATAGTCGTTATTCATTTTCGTTTTTGTTTATAAAACGTGTTTCTACTTACTACTATTTCCTTATTCATATTACCACGTTCTTAAAACAAAGAATATAAAGCCTAGATGAAGTGCTTACGAAATAAGTAGTTGTTATCATCAACATCTTCTCTCTTCGTACACTTATACGTGATTATGAAGTTCAGATGTTATTTCCTTATTCATATTACGATGTACTATTGCGAGTATTTGCTCTGTGTTTCCATCTAGTTTGTACCAGAGTTCAGTCGCTGCTGAGCTGCTCCTATGTCTGCATTAATATTTGGAATATGATCGTTAGCTGATGCCCAAATGGAGAATCTAATTGACCATTTTTTGGTTAGCGAATGCCATTTTTTTCGGAGGGAAATGTATTCATGTAACATTCACTATCATCAACAACTATTCATATGATATCAATTAGTTTTATCTCATTTCTCATAAATTTGCACTCCTAGTCACAAGTCTCATTCCCATATACTAAAAGTCGATGTGTCTTGTTTCCCTTTTTTTACTTCCACGTATTTTCTATCCAGAATGATTCCTCTGATAATTAGAGGATTGTCATGGTTATAAACATTCTTCTGTAATATTTTACATTGCTTGTGTAATGGATTTATAAGTCGAGAAACCTATCACCTGAACTGTGGGATTTGATTCGTAATATATATATATATATATATATATATATATATATATATATATATATATATATATATATATATATATGTATATATATATATATATATATATATATTATATAATAATTGCTTAGATAATCAAATTGCTAAACGTTTGCTCTGAACAATAATTTATGTATGCAAGCTGCTATGCCTATGCTCATCTCACGAGTAGATTTCTACGAATACAAGCTGACGAAAATGCTCTTCGGCTTCAGGTAACCAGACCAGTCGGACCAAAAAAAAATCAGGAACAGTCTACTCCACTAGCCTTGTACAGATTTACCTTTACCACGTTTACAAGCAATCTATCTCTTAACACGCTATATATCTACATGGTATTTTATGTTAACACTTTATCTTAAATGGCAATGAACGGCCTATTAGTCGTAACAGCCCCACCTCAAGTTTTCAACTCCTCACACCTGGCCAAGGTCCTTACCCATAATTCAGCATTCTGAACAGTGTAGTCTTGTAACAAAGGTATATATGAATGATAACACATCAATGAAAAACTGAATTCATTCATATCGCAATAACTACGTTACCAATTAGCAGAACATGAACCTTTCTTCTAAAAAAACTATTAATTTCTCTACAAAAAATAACTTATAGGCTAATTTATTGTCTGTATTACTAATATTTATCGCAAAGGTATATTTTAAGACTCGTATTTTATGCTGTAACAAACAGTCAAAGAGAGACAGCACAAAGTGTTAGTCAGTTCACTCCCTCTTTAACAAGCAATACTATCATGTTTAGTATGCCATAAATTTCATTTATTTGAAAAGCAATAGCATCACATTTGCATTACCAGAAATTCACCCACGATTACCATATAGGGTTTAATTAACTTTGTTACTAAGTTGAACCCTACTATTTCCCTAAGTGCATGAAATACGTCAATGAGAGGGTTAATTACCCTTATTACCCCTTTTTTAGGCTGTATGATGTGTATGAGGGTTTCGAAAAAAAGAAAACAAAATTAAAATGGGAATAGATACAATTAACGAAGGGACAATTAAGACATTATTAACAAAAAGCTTAACTTTAATCAAATTTTACACATACCTCCTTTAAGGATTAATTTTTAATTCTAATGAATTTAAACCTATTAAATCTCCTTATCTTGTCCGAGTGTAACTGTGTCAATGGTTTATCACATTGTCTAATCAATTTCTAATGATTTGATGGTCATCTTGTTTTTAACATAAAACCTAATGATTTGATGGTCATCTGACCATCAAATCATTAAACTTTGACTTATAGTCATAGTAAAAGTCTACGTTGAAGTTTTAATTAAATTAAGCTGGCGTATTCATATAGGTTTCACAAGTTAAGCTTTTTGAATCCTCACTGACTAAAAATTCAAAATGCTTCATATATGGAAGCAATCGAGTACAATTTACATGATCCAAAAGGCTGAAATTGACGAAGACAAAGCCTCATATTGAATCAGGAGTGGCATGTAGTAGTAAATGCAAAGTAATAAAAGCTAGTAATTCAAATCGTTTCGATAATTGGTACATCATTATGAGCTCCCCAAATTATTCATGTATGAATAATGTATCAAATAAATCTTTTTTGTATTGGGAACTTCACTGTCTGATAAACTATGATCTCATATGTCGCCAATTCTTAATTGAGGATGGATATAACAGCGACAGAGAGATTAATGTTCACGACATATTGAATGTATGAACAAGACAATCATATCGTAGTATATACAATTGACGTAATTAATAGTTGTTGTTGATTCGGACTGATGGATTATCTTCCGTCAAAATCCACAAAACATCTCACCTGGTTTATGACATCCGAGGAATGCATGGTAACGGTATGACGATGAGTAATACGTGTATATTCAATGATTCGCAAATTATTTAGTACAGTTATACACATACGTCATACCGGTCCTGCTGATATACACTTGATTATCAATTGATCCATGAAACCAAGCTGAATTTTGATATTTCTCAGGATTCATCCAAATGAGAAGCCCATATGGACGGAGCCCACAAATAATAGTACAGTTTACATCTCCCTGCATTTACCGTCAAATACAGACTCCTTGTTTTGAGGCCATCAACATTTAATATTGAGGACAGTTTTCGGGATTGTCATGACGACAACAGACCTACCAGAAACTAGGGGTAAGTATGCTACGTACACACACTCTTTGTGGATACAAACAGATTTGCCAACACATGGACCTCATCGGTAAGGGAACCAAATTAGGGATTATATGGAGAAAGATGGATATCAAATCGAAAATGTCGCATGCCTGAAGATGTAAGTGAAGATATAAGACTAAATGATTCTGCTCCTATTCTCGATTTAGAATTTTATCAACAATATGTAAATGATTGCAAATACTATTTCGACGATGACTTCAAAGAATCTATTGATCCTAATTTGGTACAGTTCGGTGCTATCCACTTTAACTCGAGGAGCATGGTAAAAAAAGTCCATCAAATGTCTGCGTACTTGAGCAGTCTTTCTTTCAATTTTACTGTTAACTGAGACTTGGTTAAACACAGAAAACGAAAATTGGTTCATATTGGATTGTTATAACTTTGTCAATAATAATATAAAAGACGGTAGAGGAGGAGGCGTTGGAGTATATTTAGATGAACGACTACTCTATCAATTACGCAATGATCTAAATCCGACATCTTCTTCGTGTGAATCTATTTTCATTGAAATCAATATACCTAATGTTAAAAGTATTATAGTTGGAATAATCTATAGGCCCCCGAAATCTAATCATCGTCAATACGCTGAATATTTTTCCGATTTATTGCCAAAACTTTCAAAAGAAAACAAACAAATATATCTACTTGGAGATTATAATATTAATGTATTGAATATGACTTCAAATAATACTATTAATTTAATGAATACAATTGCACAATATGGCTTTTATATCAAAATTAACTTGCCAACTCGTGTAACTAATACATCTCAATCTATTATTGACAATATATTAACAGATGAAAGTGATATTATCTCGGGTGTGCTTTGTTCTCCAATAACTGATCACATGCCAATTTTTTGTTCGAAGAAAGCAATTCTTAAGAATCATTCAGCCCAATATTACACTTTAAGGAAAATCAATGAATCAACGATCAATAGTTTTTTTTTAACTGTACAGTGCGTCCCAGAAAAAACGAAACCGAGATTTAGCGATGATTTATCATAACTTAATCACAAATACAATAGACAAATGACCTACCAATGTAAAGCTTAGAATCTCCTCTTTCATCTAATATTACTTAGATTATTCCTCATTCACGCATGAGTGAGTGAAAACAATTTGAAGAGAGGATACCAAAAACTCATTTGGCGGGGGGTATCTGAATTTTAAAAAGAAAATCACATGCCTAAAAAGTTCAATATCTGCTCTTTAATTCGATACCTTTATCACAAAAAATGGTCAAGAAGTAAAAAAGTTACGTTCCCTCGAAACAATGCTTGTATTTCCATAATTTCATTAAATAAACGTGTTTTCACCGGTTTCCAACATAAGCTATCGCGTGGTTAACAAAAGACTTCATGCATGGCTGAGCGTCAACAAAACGGAGTGTCGAGTGAGTTTGAACGCTAGCCTGTAAAACCTCTTCATTTTATGAAATTATTGAAATTCAAGCCTTATTTCAAATAACCAGAACTTTCTTATTTCTTGACCATTTTCTGTAATTGAGGTATCAAATTAAAGAGCAGATATTTGTAAATTATAGACCAATATCCCTCTTACCATGTTTCTCTAAGTTGCTTGAACGACTAGTATATAATCGATTACATAAGTTTTTAAACAGTAATGATATCTTAAGTGATTCTCAATACGGATTTCGACCCACTTATTCCTGTGAGCATGTTCTTTTAAAAGTAAAAAAAAAATAATGGATTAATCTATTGCTGACTAACACATAATTGGAGTTTTCTTAGATCTATCTAAAGCTTTCGATTCTATGGACCATTCATTACTTTTATTTAAACTTAATCAATATGGAATTCGAGGGATCGCGTTAGACTGGTTTAGGGATTATCTTTTGAATATGGTTCAACATACATTTGTCCACGGTGTCTTATCTTCTTCATTAAACGTTTCCGTTGGGGTACCGCAAGGATCAATTCCAGGCCCCTTGTTATTTCTTTTATATATAAACGACCTTTGTAAATCATCTAATTTGTTAACCTTTTATCAATTTACTGATGATACAAGTATGTTTTATTCTTCTAAAGATTTAAATAATACCATCCACATCCTGAACAATGAACTCCAAAATGTTTCCGACTGGTTAAAAGCAAATTAGTTGTCCCTGAATATAAATAAAACTAGATGCATCTATTTTCAAAAAAATAAATCTTTAACACGAACCCATACTGACAAATCTAATAATTATAATCCAATTGACAACGATCATATTCACAGTTATATCGACAATAAACGTATCGAATTAAGTAATTCCATTAACTTTTTAGGTGTCACATTGGATAATCTTTTGAGTTTTAAGTACCATATGATAAATGTATTACATATGATAAGTAGGAATACTGGTTTAATTTACAAACTTAAGCATAGTTTGCTTCATGAAAATCTGAATACTCTATACCATTCCATAATTTTCCCTTATTTAAAATATTGCAATATTGTCTGGTCTACCAATATAACCTCATATGAATAGGACTCAATATTCAAATTTCAAAAGAAATGTTTAAGAATAATTACTAATTCCCATTACCTAGCACCATCCGCACCTTTATTTAAGAAATTGTCTTTACTTATTATATATGATATTAATAAGCAAGAACTCGCAATATTTATGTATAAGTACAGGAAGAGGTTGTTACCCGCTCCTTTTTCAGATCTTTTTCAATATAATAATCAAGTTCATAACCATAATACCCGTTCTTTCAATAAATTTCATTTATGGTCTATCAAGTCTTGTCACGAAGCTAAATCATTGAGTTATGTAGGTCCCAAACATTGGAATGACATTCCCCAAATAATAACTAATTCACAAGTTATATCTTCCTTTAAAAAACAGTACCAAAAAATTCTAGTAAATGATTATTAATTTTCGCGGTTGATATCAATACATTACTTGTACCCTATCTACCCCCCCCCCTTCGATTCGTGTCTTTTTGTATTCTTTGTTGTTTTTTTTCTCTCCTTTTTCCTACATTCTATTTACTATAATGATATCATATTCTGTTTTTTTTATAATTAATATTGTTGTCTTTTTACTATGTTTTGGCGATCCAGCCTTACAGGTTTCTAATAACCTTCATGGAAAGCCACGCAATTTATTTTATTATCTAATCACATTATTTGATGTTTCTTTGTATTTTTTATCCTATTTTGCGAAATAAAGATTGAATTGAATGCCTGTGGACGTGATGGATAGGGCAATGTTTTTTAGGGAAACTGGACTTAACCCAGTAGAGACTAGTAATCTAAGGATTTGCATGGATGTTTCGAAATAAACATTACCCACCATCTTTTTCATCTTGATTGCTGTTATGTAACACAAGATTACTTACAACTTTGTGATAATGATTCATATTGCTTATTAAATTGTAAACTCTATGATCCACATTTGGTTCAGGTGATGTGCAACGGTAGACAACAGAAACACTCAAAGGAAGATTATCCACACGATGAGCATGATGAATCATTGTGGATATTCTTGCATCAAGACATAAGCTTTACAACATGCCATGCTTTAGAAAAGCACTCTGTTATTAAGTACCACCGTTCAAGAAAATACAGGTTTTGCTACAAAAAAGAAGAAGTAGAGTTCCCACAGAATTTGAAAATAAAATTCCATATCATTTCCATGACTTTTCCATGACTAAATTGCTGCTTTCTATGACTTCCCGTGACGTCCCGGGAGTTATGTAGAATTTGGAATGTCACAAAACTGGGAAAAATTGAAATCATGGACACCAATTATAATAACAGAGTATGATCACAGAGTAAGAGAGTTGCGAGACATGATAACTGTGGAATCCATAAATGACAATTTCTCAAAGGCTATGAAAAAGGGTTAAAGATTTGTCAAAGCCCGCTGCCTTCTTTCATCTCATTTTGTATCATTTATATTTGTAGACGAGTATTACCGTACCTTTATCCTGCACTGATATGTCTTGCTGGTGTTCAAGCTCTAGGAGAGAAAGTGCAGATATCTATGTAATCTCGGGTTTGACCTTGAAACGCCTTATTACAAAACACGTCTAATCTGCTTTGTTATATCCGAGGAAAACTTGCATAATGTTTGACCGTGAACCACAGGTGCAACTTTAGCAGAACACAGTACCAAAAGCCCAATTGTGCACGTCGGTCATACCGAAAGTTCTGCCATGTACAAAGACCTCCCATAATTAAGGGTTTCGAATCAAACATATCATGCGTTACGTCTTTCATGCTAGAAGCCAGAAGGCTTGAGACCAATGGACGATTAGAACAGGAAGCTCCAAATGCCTCCAGCGAGCTCCTATGCCATCTATACTCTCCTTGTATTTATACATTATTGGGTTCATGGCCGGTTATGGTATTTTATCTGTCAACCGTCAGGTAATTTGTAAGGCTGCATTCTCCTACAGAGTTCACTGCTTTGCGCTAACAATGGAACTACACCTTCAATATCAGTGTTGTATCCGAGGCCGGCTTGTCCGAGGCCAAGGCCAGATCACCGAAGGACAAGAGCGGGACCAGGTCAAGGCCGGATCACCCAATGACAAGGACAAAGCAATTGCTGATTGCCTTAGGAAAAAAAAAACAAGGTCAAGGACGACCAATCTATGACAAGGACGAGGCCAAGGCCGGAATCCACAAACGCACAGAGCGCGTTAAGTTGTTGTTATATTATGAGTAGGATATTTGCCAAAGCAGTTCCTTTTGGAAGCACTAAAATCTTATTCATATATTATTGATTGATAAATAAATAGTTTATTTAATTATTCGAGCCTAATTAGACTTGCAAAGTACAAATATTCAGTAATATGTGTTTTACATCATTTACATCATTTGAATATGCCCTTAATTACTTTACAGTCTGTTTATGTAAGTTATTTGCAATTAGCTTCATTTCCGTTATGTAGTGGCAGGGGGGAGGTGGGGCACTTTCTTCCCCAAACAATTCCAAACGGAAAAATTGTTCCTATTTTAGAAAGAAAATGTGCCCTTTGTGAGCTTGCAATTTTATCTAATATGCACATTTTCGTCCCTGCAGTTGATTTTTTTAATATTGTGAAAAACTTATTAGTATATAACAATAAAGAGGGAACACAATTTGGAGAATTTTATAATAATATTTAACGAACAGCATATGCCTAAAAGGGCATACCTCCTCTTACCAGGTAGTGCCGTCGTGGAGGCAAAAAAAGGCGCCTCTCCATTTTTTTCCATGACACGACCCTATGTTCATGTTATTTTAAAGCGATAAAAAGTGCAAATTAAATTTTCGTGAGGGAATTTCCCGGCGACCACTTTTTCTTCTCAAACAAACTCATTTCAAGGAGAAAATTATATTTTTACATTATCATACACGCTAAAGAATAGCGCCAGAATAGACCACAAAGCAAGTTTTATAACAAAACAAAAAAAACGCGATCGAGCTTATAGGTGACATGATATATTAACATACAGTAATCAGAAATGGCTTGAAAATTACTTACATTACCATGAAATGCACAGCTACCTCGGGCAAGAAATATGATGGTTTGATGAATATACCTGTTTGCATCCAATTCCTCTTTAGACGAATACGTGTCCTGATTAGCCTCATTTCCACCCCCCCCCCGAAAATATGTTGCACACCGCCCATGATTCATCACATACTACGAGTTATGAAATTTGAACGCTTATGCGTTTGTCAATTTGAGTGGGTGTGGGGGGGGGGTTGATATTATATTTGTGTTATAGTTATTTCATTTAATTAATAATACATTTAATTTCATGTAATAATTCAATTTAATTCAATCTAATTTCATAATTTAATTAATAATTTCATTTCATTTCATATTCATCATTAAATTTTATTTATTTTGAATTATTATACCATTAAAGCGTCAACCAGTATTATAAACGATTTAACTACGATATTTCTGTTTATTTCCTAGTCTTAAAATTAAAAACATTTGTCCTTTGCAATCATTCTTTTATTTAGGGATGGGGGTGTGGTCTTGCACTGCAGACTCTCACTCCTCCCACACGTGATAATCATCATCCTTTTCCTAGGTTGTTTTATTCAATTATGTTTAAGGGAGTTGAGCCTAGTATAATTTACATATTTAAAAATCATGCAAATAAACTTTCAAAAGAAAAAAAATATTGATTTATATAATTATCGAATACGTTTTAGGGCTCCACATGAAAATTGTTAAAAATTGTATTTCGTATTTTTATTTATTTATATATTTATATATTTGATTTGTAACTTTGTGTCTCACTGTAAGTGTCAATATAAGTGTTTGTAAAATTGAGAATGATCCAATATGATGGATTAATTAAAAAAATATATAAAACCAAATGTTGTTTTAATTCATTTTCAAGACACCGAGAAAATTAGAACGAAAATTTGGAAATGATAATACCAATTACAGATTAAAAAACTGTAATTGCTAAATAGTGCACGTGCAAAACTTTTTTTTTCAATACTAGACTTGCATGCGCGCATGTATTGCAAAGTCTTCGTCACGACATCAAGAACAAAAGAAGGGTGTACTCGACAATGGACTATCGCCGACCATCTCTCTCTCTCAATAATATTTTGTTTTTGAGAAACTTACAATAATCGGCATTTGCATTTCTCAATATTCTCCCGGCCTCGGCCAGGCCTCGACCGTTGGATGGCGTCCGCAGCCGAGAACGAGGAATAACCTTCATTCTCGAGGACGAGACCAGGACGAATGTGCAGACCCGAGGCCGTCCTCGAGACCCATAATACTGTTCATTATTTCCAGATTGGTGCTCTCTGTGGATACAGGTGAACCGTTTCTTCCGAATATATTACTTATCTAGGAATTCGCAAGACAATAGGCAACGACGATGAGGAGATGCCGTCCAATATATACATCACATATCTACATACATATTACAAAATTTCAATTAACAAAAAAAAAAAAAAACTTTTGTTTATTTTGTAATATTTTCATTTGGATAATCTGAAAATCATCATTTCACATCACATTGAAAGAAAATTTTCAAATATAAGTTGCGGGGAGGGTAAAAACAAATGAAAAAAAAAATTGGTGCCATACACAGTGTAAAGCGATTGACCGTAATGCGACTGACCGGAGTTTCTGTATCTACAAATGTATTTTTTAACTTCTATATGACCGTAAGCAATGTTTTGCATGTATTGAAACTGGAGTATTTTGATTCGAAAGAACTATCGAAAAGGAATCAATAACTTTTTTCCATAAATTGACAATACAAACTCGACAGAAAGTCTCATCCCTGTAATATTGACAGCACCAAGTATTAAAAATGAATCGTAAAAGTGTAATGCGACTAACCGGGAACCCGCCAATATATGTATATTTCAGACCTAATGAGGATTGTGAAGAGGTTTTTTTTTCTATACGTCACGCTCTAAATAAAAACATTGGAGTCCACAAATTAGTCCATTAGAATGGCATCACGCCAGAACGTAAACAAATATCGTGATACACTAAAACTAAGTCTTGGAAGAAAAATATAATGTGGATTCTACACAGCATCATCTATCAAATTCACAAAGTTAAAGATTTATATTGAGCATAAGACAAACTCCTATTTCCTTCTACTTTTCTTCGTGAACAGGCTATACATTCGATAGTAAAATGCACATACAGCCCGCCATGGTAACAACGACAGTAGCAGATCTCCCATTTCAAGCAATTTTCTCAACCAAACTGGAATCCTCATAGCTGGAACTCATGGGACTACGCCTCAAAATCTGGAGAGTCTTCCTGACAACGTCGTCAACGCCTTTCGGGGCTGTATTGGTAATCTGGAACTTAGAGAGATAGGTTATTCTTTTAGCATACGTTGTCCCCCGTTTAGGGAGATGCTGGAGCATATCCACAACAATGTAAAGCATCAGTGCTTCGAGCAGAGCCACCTCCTTCAAATGTATAGTCCAGACTGAGTGGATAAGAACAAGCAATATTAAAGTAAATTCCTTTTTGGGAGCAGAAAATATGAAGCACTCGCTCTCTTTCTTCGTGTGGCGAAAAATATCAATGTAAGCTTTTTATACGAGCTTAGTACTCCCCAACCTGTAACTACAAGTCTTTCAACAGACGTGAGCTCTACCTTCTGACATGATCTGAACAATGCAATGGATGTATTAAAATGTATTAAAGCGACATCACCTTTTTTTTTAATCCAGCATTAAAACTACACGGCAGATTTGAATAATAGCCCGCCATCATGATTACATTTTTGTATAACGTCTCACCTGGTTTGTGACATCCGACAAAAGCGTGATAATAGTTTGACGTTGAACCATACATGCAGCTTCAGTGGTCCGAAATGCCATAAGCGCAACTCTGCACGTAGGTCATACGGATATCGCTGCTACTATATGTGAAGACTTTTAATTAGTCAACCTTTCTTAGTCAAAGCTGTTTGAAAATTTCCAAGGCTTCAACCTGAAGTCCAGGTAGACGGATACCAACCGTATGAATGTAACAGGTAACTTTCATGGCTTTAGCTTCATCTTACTCTAAATTTCGCAAAAATATTTATGACTCCAGTTTGATGTTGTGTATGTGTGTGTGTTTTTTCTCTCCCTATGCACTACAAATATGCATTATACATTGGTTTTGTCAGAAGGACTTGTGTGCCATAACATAAAGTGATCAACAATACATAATTGTGACCAAAATATATAAAAAATACTCTGGGCACATAGAGTGGTCTTTTTCCGGCTTAAATCGGAGTTTGCCTTATGTACAGTGTACTAGATAGCTTTGTTACCAACAAAATCCTACGCATGACATTTGAGTAAACGCAAATTGCAATTTTGATCATGCCTCTTTTATGAAACATCTCACCTGGTTTGTTGCATCTGACGAATGCGTGCCATCTGTATGACACTGAAACAAACGAGCAGTTTTAGTGGTCCGCAATGCCATAAGCGCAGCTGTACACGGAGGTCATACCGACATTGCCGCTATACGTAAATTCTTCCCATCTCCATTTTTCCTGAATCAAAGTTGTTTTCGTATATATCAAGTGCTTCAATACCATAGCCCAGTGAGACGGATACCAATCGTAATAGTAGAACAGGTAATTGCAACCATGACAATACTTCGCCGTAACCCTACCTCCCAAGTCCAGAGACTAATTATTAAATAGGGATTAGTTCATAAATATTGTAATAGTCTCATTTTTAGAAAGTGCTCTTAATAAAATTGTAATCTAGCTGTTAATGATAATAACAGTAACGAATGCAATAAATTAGCCGCCAAATTCACCTCGTTAGATGCTCAAGGCGCAGAAGTGAAGAGGAACAAACAAAATAAAAAAAAGAAACACAGAAACCAATGATACAAACGAGTTGTTTTTAGCTTAATCTGAAATCTTTCGACAAACTTTGAATCTCTCTAGGAAGGAAATTACATAGCGTGGGCCCAGAGTAGATGGATGACTTTTCCCCCTTTTTTTTACATTTTGCAACTGAAAGAAGACCGGAGTCACTGGAGCGTAGAAGCCGAGATGGTGTGTAGGTGTTTATGAGAGCAGTGTTCAACTGTGGAGCACAGTCATGGGCAATCAATACACATATTTATGAACAGGTGTGAGCAGTAATAATCTAGGGCTGGGGAAGTTAAACAAGAGTGAATGAATTTGTCGAAATCAAGACGAGTTGAGATCAATGAATGAACAAATTGTTCTTTTGCGTCACGAGTCAACAAATTTGCGTGTGAACCCTATGAGTTATACTGTACAGATGTATTGGATAAGAGTTACCCATCATCATGTTCGAGACCGAGTCGAGAAACACACCAAGATTACAGCATGTGTCACAAACTCCAATAATGTGGTTGGCAATAAAAATTGATTTAATTTGTACACTGACCTACATGTATGTATCACGTGAAAAGCATTAAATCTGCAAAAATCACAAAACATTCCGTAGTTTCAGAAACATATTTTCTAGCTCCAGCACGTTTAAATTTTGCCAAGGCGTTAGGCAATCGATTATTATTATCATTTTGTTTGGGGGGGGGGGGTTGTTTCATACGCTAAGTCCAAAAAGTGGTTCAATATCATTTTAAATGATAAATATGAGAGAACAACGAGCCGAGACAACTAAAAATGGTTACCTTTGCCGATCTGTTAATTCGGGGGGGGGGGGTCCAAATAGATGGCCCCGTGCCCTAAATGAGCCAAAGTACCCCCTACGGTATTGCCTACTGTACCAAACGGAATCTTTAGTTTATAAAACACATTAATCTTGATAATCTTGATTACATTTTAAATCTGATCCGTCAAATGCTGTACTCAACGCCAGAATGAGTATACATAGTACAGCGCCTTTAGTCAATGGCGTTTAAATGCACTACTTCTGACTCTCTGGTTCTAACTCTCGCCTTTCAAACATAAGGTCGTGGGTTCGAATCCTAGCCATGGCGTGTTTTCTTTCAGCAATAAATTTATCCACACTGTGCTGCACTCGACCCAGGTGAGGTGAATGGGTACCCGGTAGGATTAATTCCTAGCGTGCACTGAACCCGTTCATGGTAGCTGGAGCTAACGCCGGGGTAATACTAGCAATCGCCTTGTATCCTCAGGAAAAAAAAGCGTTATATAAATCCAGATATTATTTTTATTACTGGAAGGGCAAGTGTAACATGAAATGATGATGTCCTATTTTTTTATAATGTAATCGGGTTTGTGACGTTCAGTTCAGTTTCGACGTTGTTACAACTGCACGCTCCGCTCGATATGTGAGCTCATAATGTTTACACAGCAATGGCGTAAGGGATCTGAGATACAAAAGCAGATGAAAATGGATATTGAAAGCGAGGGAGCGAAGCGACTGTGTTTGTAATTGGGGTGTTGTATGTATTTTCTAAAGTCTTAAAAATTCCGAGGGGCAATTGGCCTATTAATGTCGTTTTAAGACATATCATTGCATCCAGCGTAATTTGGCGCTTTCTGAACCCCCCATCTTGGTCCCGAAATGTGCTTTACTCCATGAATTGGAACAAACATCCTATGTCCTCAATCATAAACAGATGAGTGGTCTTTATGCATTTAAATATAAGAAAGTTAATTTTGGTGAAAATGAAGCAAACACATGCTGCGCAGAGATAGCTCGTTGATAAAGTTACGTCATTACACGTAAACAAACTTCGGGCCAATGCCGAGGCTTCGCTACCCATTGCTAAAACAATGAACACACACGCCGATATCGGGAGATGCGATGTCTTTACAATACTGTGCATGAACAAAATGAGCAATTGAAAGACGATAGTGTTTTTTATTAATTATAGATGAAACAACTGACAAGTCTACAATGAGTCAGATGGCTGGGGTTGGAGTTTACTTTGATTCAGAAACCTTCACTCTTAATACTTTCTTTGTTGAGCTCATTGATTTGCCAGATGGGAAAGCAGATACTATATATGAAACGTCTCTCAGCGTTTGCAAGAAAAGGACATCCACGTGGAAAATAGCATTGGATTTTGTGCCGATACATGCAATGTTATGTTTGGGGTATGTTTCACAACTGCTAAGGTAAAATCACAAACAGATCATAACTGTCAAATGTTCTTGCCACTTCATCCAGCATTGTGCCTCCCATGCATCTTTCCAGATTCCCAAGTCTTTTGAAGGCCTGTGTAGGAATATTTATTCGCATTTTAGATTGTCCTCACAACGTTGCGTTGCTCTGAAGGAATTTCATGATTTCTTCAACAGTTCAATGCAGAGAAGCACCGAATTCTCGAGCAGGACAAACAAGATAGCTATCCATGAAAAATTATTGACCAATTCGACGCGCTTATGTTCTATTTCCAGAGAATTTCATTGGAGGATCCAACTGATACCAATGATGCCATCTTTGATAAAACCTGAACAACAAATTTGTAGTTGCTTTCTTGGAAATAATGAGCTTTAATCTAGGTAGACTGAAAAAACAGAAACAAAACAAAACATTTCAGAGCGAGATTTCACCTCTCCACACACAAAGGAAATAAGTTTTATAATTGCTTGCGGCCCTTTGTGCAAACATCTTACAACTCAGCTAACTAATAAACAGTGACCCTCTAACTGTGAATGTAAAGGAGAAAGCAATCATGTTCCCCTGTGTAAAGTATACAGTATATACAGTATAAAGTAAAGTAAATGCAGCCAGCACCATCCAATAATAAGTGAGTATATTGGATCAAACCATCCATATATCAATATCTTAAAAATCCATTGCAAGAAATTTTTCATTGAACGTGTCTGTAAAATACAATAGAGGTTTTATAAATAACCTACATGAACTTGACTTCCTGCAATGCCTGAACCCCAATTTGACCGTACAATCATTTGCCCAATTGTAAAAGAGTGGCAGTAAAACAAGAAGTGGACAGTGAATGGAGGATGCACTCTGAATCCTACATTGAATGACACCATGGCTGTGATTGAATGCTGGAAAACTGAGTTCAGTCAACGCGATGTCTATGGAAATAATGTGTATCAAAATCTGAACAAAGTCATCGGTGTGTTGTTATCGTTTCCCTCTTCGAATGCTGCTATTGATAGGGTTTTCGGCAACTTAAACTGATAAAGAATAATCATAGGATAAACCCAAAGCAAGAGAGTTTACTTGGACTTCTTCTCACTAAACTGACATTCCAAAAGATGTGGACGCAGCAAGCAGCTCAGATGATCCTTGAAAGGACATCCTCAAACTGCATACCAAGACCATGAAGACGAAGGCCAATTGTGATAATGCAGAGGCAGCTGAACTTGGCAAGAAATTCATGGCTGAGTTCTGCAATGTAAGTAAACTGCCACGTCCTTTAACTGTTTAATGTAAAAATACAAATGTTATTTCTACATGAAGTAAATATAAATTAAGTACTTCCACCCTAGACGCTGATGATATAGATTTATCGGTGCAACAAATTCAAGATTCAAGATACGTGACTAATATAAAAAAAAAAAACATCCATGTACGTTAATTGCATTGACGCCATCAATGGCGACAATGTATTGTTGTTGTTCCGTATTCCTATTCCGCAATCTTCTTCTTCTTTTGCCCAAAACCCCATTCACTTAACACATAGAGTTTGTTAACTCTGCCCAGGCCACGTCCCTCATCCAAATTCATCCAATTTTGGCAGGCATTGTCTCCAGCATACCTAGTTGTGCACCTTATATTTCATTTTCCAAAATCACTCATGCATGACCGTGAAGGCGCCATTTTTTAAATTTCAAGTCATTTGCATACCATTCCTAATCCCGTCCAAACTCCCGTATCCTGCATGCTACAGACTTCTAACAAATTCCTATAGATAGTCAAAGAGTTGCTCCATCATCTGCGATGCATAACCTGACCTTTTAAAATGTTATCTTCATACCCTAAATTCAAATCCGAATTAGCCTTTCTTCAAAAAATCGTAAAATGGCCATAACTTTCTTGTTTTTATTCATTTTGAGATCATATTTTTTAGGAATTGATTACGGTACCAAATCATACATACCAGTCAGTTTTTACGCATCACTGTTCATTCGTTATTGAAAGAGCGCCCTCTAAAGTTTCAAAAAAGCTTACCTTTGAATGCTCCTCATTGCGTCAGGCATGGCCAAACCCGTACCTGTTTTTGAATTTAGGGTGTTCAAAATATGCCCTTTCATGCCATTTGGAGAAAAATATACCCTATCACTGACGATATATCTGAAAAATTCTCCCGAAAATCAGCAAAGTATGCAAAAATGCACTATAATGCCAGCACAACTTCAACTTGCTCTTATTTCCTTATTATTGAAGCTTATTCTTTCTAACTTGGCAGATATGATGTACATGAACATCATACCAGACAGAGAGACAGATGATATTTACGCGTGCCCAAGTTTTGCACTGATTGTTATAAGTGTAGTCCAATCGTATCTTCAATATTTGAATGGAATAAGCTTGATAATTCAATTAGAACAGCTCCTTCTGTCATTTCATTTAAGAGAATGTTTAAAAGAACTTGTAATTTATAAATAACTTGCGGAACATCCACTGTTGTACTTATTTTGTGTTAGCATGACCTTGATGATTTGGTGTATATTATCAGTATTTTTAAGATGTCCTTCTCAGTTAATTTGATTTATTGATATTTTATTTTACGTCAAACGAGTGCCCGTCTGCGTTTTGTTTGCTGCTAAGTTTGTAAATGTTTCGTTTTACATTCAAATCCTTATGTGAATCTTAATGCTGTAACATTCTGTACATACATTATGCATTTTGTAAATATGTTAATTGTTATTCAGGGCCCCATGGAAGACCACTACTTATTGGTGAATGGGCTACCCTGTCAAAATATCAGACATAAATAAATAAATAAATAAATAAATATGAGTATTGATATATACTTCAACCGTTCGTCAACCTTTTGTAACAGAAACTGACAAAAAACTGACGTCAGCTTAAAATTATTGTGCAAAACTTTCATTTTTAATGTATTTCTTTATATGGCATTTACTTCCGGTCTATTGATTGCATAAAATTTGTATCAATGTCACCGCATTGGAATGCTCTTTCCAGTGATACCAAATACGACATAGGTTACAACATAATATTTCAAGATAAGTCAATATGAACACATGGTATACTGCTCACAATGCACACATTATCAACATAATTGTACACAATGTCTATGGCATCGGTTTCAGGCAAAAACGAACTTAACGTATGAGCAGCTATATGGTCTAAAATGGACGAAATCTGTTTGATTCGAGAATGTAACTTCCTATGGAAGGCAAAATGTACCAAAATCCACTTCGATTAACATGCAATTTTTTTTAGTCCTCCCCTGCCTCCGTTTCTCATCCAAATTCATTCCGATTTGGTAGACATGTTGTCCATGATGCATTATCGTGTACCTCCTATTTCATTTTCTAAAATCATTCATGCATGACAGTGTAGGCGCCATTTTGTCCATTTCAAGTTCATTTGCACCATTACTAATCTTGTCCTAACTCCCGCATCCTGCATGCTACCGACTTCTAACAAATTGCAGTAGATTGTTTAATACCCCTTTCATAAACCCAATTATGCGGCTAATAGCAGCATAATTTGGTCGTAAAATCGGAGGAGGACCAGAGTTATCCGCATTATTTTGATGCTGCAATTATCTGCATAATAGCGGCATCGGGACCAGACTTTGACTTTATGAACGCAATCCAAAGTAATGCGGATAATTGCCATGGTGCGGTCACAAGGTCACCCTTTTCCAACAAAACCATCGTAGGGGGTGTGTGCGGTTGCCATGACGATTATCCGCCTTTTTCAGGACGGTCGCTCGTAAAAATAGTGCGGATTACTTTCGGAGTTTGTAAACGCAATTTTTATTGAATTATCCGCATTACTCTTAGGCGGCTAATTGGAGGATGGGTTTATGAAAGGGGTATAAGAGTTGCTCTTTCATATAAATACCACGACTTGCCCTTCAAAATGCCGTCTTCTTGCCCTAGTCTACGTTCAAAATGTTCATATTTATTGAAATGCAATTAGGAAAATCGTAAAATTGCCATAACTTCCTTGTTTTTATTCATTTCCGTCTCATATTTTATGTTTTACTAATGGTATCACCCTTCAACAATTCAGCATCAGTGTCCGTTAAATTTACAAATAGCACCCTCTATTACAAAGTCAACAAATAGTAAAATGACAATAACTTTGTTGTTATCATTCATTTCGGTCTTATATTTTCGGGGCTGGCTAATGATATCATCCTTCAAAATCCATATTCTTTTTACGCATCAGTGACCATTACATTTAGAAATAGCGCCCTCTATTGCAAACTAAAGACATGTTAAAATGGTCATAAGTTCCTTGTTCTCATTCATTTTGGTGTCATATTTCCAGGGTATGCTAATTGTATCTTTCCACATAATCCACATGTTTTGTACGCATCAGTGACCATTACCTTAAAAAAATAGCGCCCTCTATTGAAAAATCAAAAATAGTAAAATGGCCATAACTTTCTTGTTTTCAATTATTTCGGTCTGACATTTTCAGGGTCTGGTAATGGTAACATGTTTTTTAATTAATTAGTTTTTTTACGCATCAGTGACCATTACTTTTGAAAATAGCACCCTCTATTGAAAATTTGCAAAATGTAGAATTGCCATAACTTCCTCGTTTTCATTAATTTTGGTCTCATATTTTAATCGGTTGCTTATAGTAATATCTTTCGAAATTCACTGGCGTCAATGCATGCACATCGTTCTGAAACGATTGCAGTTCTAGTTTATTTATGTTATTGTGCTTGTTTTGTATATGCATCTAATCATCTTAGGTATCCGTTGAGTGAACAGTCGCTTAAACAATAACCTTTCAATTGCAATTTCGCTAATGCCATTTCAATAAAACGTCTCACCTGGTTTCTTGCATCTGACGAATGCTTGCCATCTGTATGACACTGAATCATACGAGCAGTTTTAGTGGTCCGCAATGCCATAAGCGCAGCTGTACACGTATGTCATAGCGACATTGCTGCTATACGTGAAGACTTCCCATCACCATATTTCCTGAATCAAAATTGTGTTCATGTATGTCAACGACTTTAGTACCATAGCCCAGTGAGACGGATACCAATCATAATCGTAGAACAGGTAATTACAACGCTTTATCAGCGCCATATCTTCCGATTCTAGAGACTTATAACTTATTCATAAATAGTGTAATCGTCCAAAGTTATCTTTGTTCGTAAAGTGTTCGTTATCAAGCGAAAATCCGAATTTATTAGCCATCACATAGGCCTACATTTATGTATGACATAAGAAGTATTAAATCTGCAAATATCACAAAACATACCTTCAGTGACACTACTTTTACTATTATTTTTTCTTTTCGTTGGTTGGTTGTTTACTTATTTGTAATTTTACTTTTTTATTTTTATTTTTGTTTTTACATGTTATTATTATTATTTTCATTATATTTAGAGTTATTATCATTTATTTATTTTTTTAAGTATTCATATGCTTTTTTTATTAATTTTTTTTTGGGGGGGTCCGCCGAAGTCAATGTTCAAAAAGTGGTTCTTTCATATCCAAAAAAATAAATGCGAAAGGACATAGAATTAAAGATCCAGCAAATTATCAAAATACCTTAAGTTCTTGAGCAATTAAAAATAATTGATTTTGCGGATCTGTCAAAGGGGTGTGTTTCAAAGCAAGGACCCCCATATGGACTAAAGCCACCCCTCTTGGTTAAGCCAAATATTAAGCCAAATGAAACAATTAGTTTATAAAACGTAATAATCTTGATAGAATTCTCGTTTAAATTAGTAAAACGCTGCACTCAACACCAGCATAAATATTATGAATACAATGCATTCAGTCAATGACCTTCAACAGCACTGATAAAGGACAATGGTAACAAGGTATGATTATTTCATAAAAATATTATAATGCTATCAGGTTTGTGACGTTTCGTTTAGTTTCGAAGTTGTCACAACTGGACGCTCTGTATGTGGGTTCATAATGATAGGAACAGCAATGTTTTAAGGGATCTGATATACAGGAACAAAATGATAATGTTTATTGGAAGCGAGGGATCGACGTGATCGAGTTTGTAATTGGGGCAGTTCAATTTCACTTTTTACAGTGAAATTGAATATTTCATGCACGCTTTTGTTGTATTTTGTAGAGTTTTCGAAATCAATGAGGAGCAACTGCTCTATTTATGTCATTATAAGCAATAACAATGCACCAAGCGTAAATTTGGCGCGTTCTGAATGCCCCATCTTGGTCTCGAAATGTGCTATACTCCATGTGCGTACTATACCCCGAGCTCTGACACACTAAACCACCTAGAAATACATTTGGTTTAAAGTACACACAAAAATGCCATACGGGATCCGCAAGAGAAACACTGGCTCATGTTCATGTAGCAGAAAAGTAAGGAATGCTGCATACAAGACCCTAGTGCGACCTCAAGGTGAATATGCATCAGGCGCATGGAATCGCCACACAAAAAAGAGATATCAACTCGGCATCTAGAGACAAGGAGCACGTTTTGTAGTCCAAGATTTCAGAAGAACATCAAGTATGACAAATGCGATATTACAACTTGCTTGGAAGACCCAAGAAGAATGTAAAGAATACTTTCCAGAAGAATACTTTCCCAGTGTAAGAACTTCTTCAAAGTGAACACGGGCACAGTGGATACTCCATTTCCACCTGATATCCAACCAATCTCAACACGACTACGTGACTTTTTTTACGCATCCACTTCCTTCCCACCGACTTCCCTGCAGACAAGACTATTAGCTATAGCTTTAGTTTCTTCCCCAGTCATCCCAATATGGAACAGACTTCCAGATACACATGCAGCATCTAGCTCTTCTGCTGATTCCCGTGCCATGGCGATCCCATTCACCACTGCCATGAAAGATACAACCACAAACACCTGATACAAAATAAAGACATGAAGGCTTTACTTTCACAATTGGCTGCTTTTGACTTGTACATCATGTGCGAACTCAATGTCACCATTACTTCTACCCTGGACAGCTGATGATACAGATTTATCGATGGAACAAATGCAAGATTCAACATACGTGAATAATATTCTCGGTTGATGTATTACAACCTTTCATGTTCATTTTTGAGCTCATTTTTGCTATCGTTGTAATTTTGTATATTCATCCTAGGTATTCGTTGAGTGAACAGTCGCATAAACAATAACGTTTTAGCCATTTCTATAAAACGTCTCACCTGGTTTGTTGCATCTGACGAATGCTTGCCATCTGTATGACACTGAAACATACGAGCAGTTTTATTGGTCCGCAATGCCATAAGCGCAGCTGTACACGTAGGTCATACCGACATTGCTGCTATACGTGAAGACTTCCATCTCCATTTTTCCTAAACTAAAATTGGGTTCCTGTTTGTCAACGGCTTCAGTACGCTAGCCCAGTTGGACGAAGACCAAACGTAATTGTAGAACAGGTAATTCTAAAGCTTCATCATCGCCCCAACTCCCGATTCCAGAGACTAATTCCTAAATAAGTATTCATTCCTACGTATTGTAAACGTCCCAAGTTATTTTTCCCCCGAAAATTAAAGTAATGAATGAAAAATCCGGATCTATTAGCCATCGCAAAGACGTACGTATCACATGAGAAACATTTAATCTGCAAAAATAAGAATTTATATATTCAGTAAAACTTTGAAATGATTTCTCGCTCCAGAATTTTTAAACTTCGCCTGGACTTTGGACAATCCACGACCTTTACATTTGAAATATAGAAAAAAAAAGAATTCATTAATTTAGGAAGTAGGTCTCTCTATGATAAATCAAACAGCGCAAACTTCAATTATATGGCATAATGGGGTCCTTATTTTATTTTCTTTTTATCAATGTATTTATCAGTATGTGTTATTTTATTTATTCATTATTTACTTTTATTGGCATATTTGTTTATTTGTATTCATATTATTTGTATTTTTATTTGAAATATTTATTTGTATTCTTATTTCATTTATTTATCAATCTTTATCTATTTGTTTTTGATGGGGCTGTTTTTCTACCCAACCCCAGTTAATGACGTTCCACAGTTAAAACTGCCAAATATCAAAATACCCACAGGTCTTGAGCACTTGAATTTGTTTTTGCGGATCTGTGAAAGGAGAGAATTCCAAAGCGAGGGCCCCCATATGGGCCAAGGCTGCATTGACTTTGTATTGAATATTTAGCCAAACGAATTCGTTTGTTTCTAAAACACACTACTCTTGATAGGATTAAAGGTAAAATACAGTAATTGCAGCAAACAATTATTTCTTGAGAAAGTCTTTAAAATCAAGGTCAATTGTCACATTTATCACACATCTTGATCTGGTACATAGAAATTAACTTTTCTTTATGAAATCATGACATTTGAGCTGAAAATCGATCATTCTGATGATCATTGACACATAAAAACATGTATGGGACAGTGGATTAATATTTATGGGAAAAATACCCGACATTTGATGGAATTCCGTCCCTATTTTGCTAATTTCCCAGCAATTACGGATTTTCTTCCAAAGCAACTTGCCACATATTTTAAAACAACTCACCCATTTACATGCTTATTAAACGCGTGCACTAATAGTTGATGTGGTATCGATGGAACAATATGTATTCTGACTTCTGCACGCTCTATCCCGAATATTTTATCAAGTTTAGTTTGAATATAAACACATTATTGGAAAGAATTGAAAGGACACTTATTACAGACGTAAATAATGAACCGTATACAACCATTAAGTATGCTCGCAAAGAGGCAAGATCTAACTAAGACTAGATCTAACAATACTTTAATATTTCACTCCTACTTTTAACGACGTTATTTCGTCACGTCGGGACTAAGCTACATCTCTAGGCCTAACCTGGTAGCTTAGATCAAGCGTAAGGTTAGCTTTTCCGTTTAATCTTACGTCTTACGTACACTATTTTGGACACTTAGTCTTATTAGTAATCGGTTCTTATAATGTTTATGGACTCCTCAGATATCCGACACATTGTTGTTTCTTTCGGCTCGCAGGTACCGCATCGGCCAGACCATGCGCCGAGCACAGCTCACATGATAGTCGCATTGCAGTCCCTTTTAGTCTCTAGAAATTATACGAATCTTATAGACACAGCAGTCCTATCCTTCAAGTAGTAATGGTTATGATAGTTGTGACGTACAATGGTAGCTTATAATATGATGGAAATCACATATTTGAATTGTTATTGCGATAGGTACATTGTAAAATAGTAAAGAAAAACGAACACATTTAAGAAGTCACGGCCTTCGCTAGGTCCAATGATCTGTACGGCATGATGAATGCCCATAGCACCAACTCTAAAATGTCTAAACATCAGATTTGAAGAGGCACTAACAATTAGAACAGAGTGAATCTCCTGCCATATGCCCATTTGCATTACGTTTTGCTTCACGCATTCTTACATCGAACAATATAAAACTTTTTTGATTAATGATTATTGTTTTCTTCATATAGGGTGGTGTTTTTATACAGACCTATCATAATTTATTATGCGACAAGCAACCCAAGAGTGGGAAATATATCGCTCGGGAAAGTCACAAATAGTGAAAATAGAGATTTGGTTCTCAAAAATAAAAGAGAAATGCAAAACAGCTTATCTAAAAAAGGAATTATTTTTCTTTAAATTGTAGAAATTCCAAGTTGTAAAGATGAACAGAAAACAAGATACAGGGTTTCTTTGACACAATTTTTTTGCTTATCTGACGCTTGAGTGAACTCATAACTCGAAACGTTGTTTTCTTCTATCTATCTTCTTATTTTTAAGTCTATCTGTTAGTTTCCTCAGCATCCAATCAGATGCTTGTGTTGGGTTGATGACTATTTTTTTGCACGTCAAAAGCTTCTAATGTGTTTTTTAAACTGAAAAATAAATAATTTTCGACGACTTATTGCGAGTTTGGGGGTGGCTCGTTACATATATACCTTGGCAAATATCGATACGTAAACGTGGTAAAGATAAGAAACTCATTTCATCATTGTAATGCTTATACATATCGAAAAGTCTTAACCTCAATTCGGATTCAGACATAGGTTTTCACGAGGTCCGTGAGCATGTTTACGTCGTAATAATGCTCTGTTCAAAGTGAAACAGTGCATTTGATGCAATTTTGAAAAATATATTAATTCATTGCAATTACTGCTATAAGTAAGCGGTTCAATGGTAAGACGTCTCACCTGGTTTGTGGCATCCGACGAATGCTTGAACTACACTTGACAATGAACGATACGTGCAGTTTTAGTGGTCCGCAATACCATAAGCATTACTATCCATGTAGGTCATATCGCGTGAGCCGCTATGTATAAAGACTTCCATCCAACTAGTTAACCCTCCTTGAATCAAAGTTTAAATGCACATTTCACATCTTGCCACATAAACTTAGCCCAGTTGGACGGAGACCAGTCGTACCAATAGAACAGGAAACCTAACGCCTTATATGTGAGCTTCATATAAAACACTATCATAATGGTTTCGTGGTCACGGTGGTGTAATGATTAAAGCCAACGACACGGACACACTGTGATCGAGAACCAGTAACTGATATTAGACTGCAAAGTCGCCACTGACATTCAAAATAGGTCGGCAATTAGCAGGAGTAGAAAATGTATAAATATTCAGCACATGTACATACTGAATTCATGCTAAACTATAACTGGAGAAATAGTTTAAAGGCAGTGGTTTTATTTGTGAATGACAACAAATAAATGCATTTATATGCATACACATGTATATATCATAATTTTCACGTTTTAGGCTCAATTGATAACAAAACACATCTAGTTATGCTTTTCGCCAACCAAATGTTTTACTCCAGAAGAAGACGAAGGATTGTCGAAAACCTGAGGCTTATACTAAACATTTGATACACATAGCATCAACTGGATCTATTATATACATGTATATATATGTAATAAACTATATATATATATACTTCTTTAATTTGTATAGCGCATCTGATATTTAGAGCTCTTTTTTTTTTTTTTTTACTTGTTTCTACACATCATTTGTTTTATTTAAGAGATATTTTTTTAATTTTGATTTGAAGAGAGTCAAGGATGGAGAGTTTCTTATGTCAATTGGCAGGCTATTCCATAGTTTGGGGGAATCAAGTGCAAATGCAAGATCACAACGTGTGACTTTTGCTTCATGAAATGGGATCTGGAACAATACTTTATCTGTGGAACCTCGCAAGCTTTGACTGTGTGATTGGGTTTTAAGTTAGAGTAATTTTGTAATGTAATGTGGTGCTTGACAAATTAATGATTTATATACAATTAACATAATTTTGAATGAAATTCTTTGACGTACAGGCGACCAGTGAAGTTCACTTTGAAGAGGTGTAGTGGAACTGAACTTTGGGACACGGTAGACAAGTCCTGCACACGAATTTCGGACTCTTTGTAACCTAGAAATAAGACTATCAGGCATTCCACACAACAAACCATTAAATCAGTCAAGCTTACTTGTAATCAGAGCATGTTCCACCAGTTTGATACTTTATTGATCAAAGTATATTATTCACCATGTCCTGTCATTTATCGGGTTATTCAGTTCATCAACCTTCTAGGGTTCTGTTCAGTTTCGTAAACTATATAATACTTTTGATTACTTACGGGCCTTGGTACATTTGCCAAACATCTCCTTGATCGAAGTTAAGGTCCAAACAGACACTATTTGCCTCATGTACGTGCAATATATATTACAATCTACAAACTGCGTCACACAATATATTCGAGTCTTCTAGGAGTGTGTTAAATGTGTCTATGGTTCGTGCTAAAGACCAGGAGACATTTGCTGAACGATGCATTCAACAAATGGGGAATGCGCCATGGAATATTTTCTCAATAAATCGACCTCTCCTTCAATTCGAGTAGACGAGTGCTGCTACGCAGACCTACATAAATATCTCAAACATTCCGAACGTTTCACCTTGTTTGTGGCTTCCGATGAATGCTCGGTAATAGGATGAGTATGAAGAATACGTGCAGATTTAATGGTTACACTTGCTATAATCGTAGCATTGATAGATGCACTTTAGTAAAATTGATACAATAATGTGATCTGAGGTAGGCCAATTTGATTTGAAGCTGATGATAAATGATCGCCGGCTTCGGACGAGTAGCCCAGGAAGACTGGGACCAAGAAGTGTAGAACAGTCTATTCCAATTACATTCCAAACCTGTGGATTTTATATCGATTGGTATTACGGACTATCAGAGTCCAGTTTTGAACCAGAGCAGTCACAAATGATGGATCGTTTTACATATATATATTGACTAGCAAGGAAGGACGACATTGCAATTGGTATTCATGACCTGCCCATGGCTCCTTCCTTTTCCCGCATACGTTTCACCACGTTTTATAATTAGACGGGTCAATATACGACCAAAAATAGCCTTACCCGGAACAAATTGCAACAAATGATTTTTCAACGGTATTTTGTACTATTTGACCTCAGGAATAACATACTAAAAATCTACCAAAATCCGCATCCGGGAAAGTGGTTATTTTCAAGATGGCGTCCAAGATGACCGCCATTCACTGAAAATGGATACAACTGACACATTATCCACCCTAGAATACTATTTCGGTTCATATTCCCTGGTCTGGGGTACAAAAATTGATTTAGGCTAGAATGAATTATAAGCCCTCCAGTGTACCAGGCAAATCCAAGATGGCGCCCAAAATGGCTGCCGTAGGCTGAAAATCCACAATTCATCTAAATTTTTTTTTTTTTTTTATTCAATGGTTTTAAGGGTGAAATAGTACATTGAAACAAGTTACAAGGACAGCCAGTGGTCTGGTGTGTCCAAAAATCCAAGATGGCTTCCAAAAATAGAGTTTAAAATGGCTGTTGATAATAAAAATGGACCTAGTTCATTTCATATCCGCCTGGGACATAATGATTTTGGTGTCTAGAACATGATTTCAATGGTCAAATAAGACATTGGGATAAGTTACAAGGACGGTCAGTGGTCCTGTATGTTCAAAAATCCAAGATGGCTTCCAAAAATGGAGTCGAAAATTGCTGTTGCTACTTAAAAAAAAACAGACATAGTTTGCTCAATGTCCAGAAATATGATTTTTGTGTCTATACCATGGTTAAATGGGTCAAATAATACATTGGGACAAGTTACAAGGAAAGTCAGTGGTCTGGTATGTGCAAAAATCCTCGATGGAATCTAGAAATTGATTCTGAAACGGCTGCTAATACTTAAAGCGGACAAAGCTCATTTCATTTTGGCCTGGGATATGAGATTTTGATGTCTAAACCACTGGTTTCAAGGGTCAAATAATATATTAGGATAAGTTACAAGGACAGTCAATGGTATGGTATGTAAAAAAATCGAAAATGGCGTCCAAAATTGGTATTAAAAATATGCTGCTGATACTTAAAACGGACAAAGCTCCTTTCATATCAGCCTGGAAATGTGATTTTGGTGTCTAAACCACTAGTTTCAAGGATCAATTAATACATTAGGGCAAGTTACAAGGACAGTCAGTGGCCTGGTCGGTCAAAAAATCTAAGTTGGCTTCCAAAAATTGATTCTAAATTGACTGCTGCTACTTAAAGCGGACATAGCTTATTTCATATCGGCATGGGAGATGCAATTTTGGTGTCTAAACCACTGGTTTCAGGGCCAAAATAATACATAAGGACAGGTTTTAAGGCCAGTCAGTGGTCTGGTATGACCAAAAATCCAATATGGCTTCCAAAACTTGATTCTTAAATGGCTGTTGATACTTAAAAGTGGCATAGCTCATTTTAGGGTAAGTTACAAGACCAGTCAGTCGTCTGTATGTTAAAAAAAAAATGGGGTGTAAATTGACTGTTGCTACTTAAAAGTATGCATAGTTTATTATAAATACACCTTGGAGGTATGATTTTGCTGTCTATACTAGAGTTTACAGGGTCAAGCAATACATTGGGTTAAGTTGAAAGGACAGTCAGGTGTCAGGTATGTCCAAAAATCAAAGATGGCTTTAAAAATGGGGGTCTTAAATGACTGCTGTTACTTAAAAGTGGATGTAGAACATTATAAATTCACCATGGGGATATTATTTTGGTGTCTACACTAGGGTTTCAAGGGCCAAACAATACTTTGGGACTGGTTACCATGATATGCAGCTATCCATTTTGCCTTAAAATCCAAGTTGGCTTAAAAAATGGGTTCTAAAGTGACTACTGTTACATAAAATATCTACCTGTTAGAAATAATATTGGTGCCTACACTTAAATGCATGGGGACAAGTTATCATATTGTTTCATGAGTTGGTAACAGCACCCATTTTGATGAAATTTTAGAATCCATCATGGATTATTTGACAAAATTGAGTACTAACCATCCTATTTACTTGTCCGAATGTATAATTTGACCCTTCATACCACAATTTAGACACCAACATTATTTCTTGCAGATGAATATTGTAGAACTCTGACCACTATTGAATGATATGAGTCGTTTTAGATTCCTTTAAAAAAAAACCTTTTGTGTTTTAGGCGAACTGGACAACTGCATATCAATGTAACCAGTCCAAACGTATTATTTTAACCATGAAACCATAGTGTGGACACCGAAATCATATCTCCTAGGTGGATTTTAAGTGAACCATGTCCATTTTAAAAGTAACAGCAGTCATTTTAGACTCCGATTTTTGGAAGCCATCTTGGATTTTTGACATACTGGACCACTGACTGTCCTTGTAACTAATTTTCTGCCTTTTGAAACCATGATATAGGCAACAAAATCATAAGCCCTTGACGAATAAAACATGAACTATGTCCATTTTTAAATACCTTCACGGCTAATTGATACTATTTTTTAAGCCACCGTGGACTTTTGGACATACTTGACCACCAATCGTCCTTGTAACTTATCCCAATTTATTATTTGACCCATTTAACCATGGTATAGGCACAAAAAATCATATTCCCGGATATTGAACAAACTATGTTGGGATTTTTTAAAGTAGCAACAGCATTTTTTACTCCATTTTTGGAAGCCATCTTGGATTTTTGAACATACCGGACCACTGACTGTCCTTGTAACTTGTCCCAATGTATTATTTGACCATTGAAACCATGGTCTAGACACCAAAATCATATCTCTCAGGTGGATGTGATATGAGCTATGTCCATTTTAAGGATTAACAGCCATTTTAAACTCAATTTTTGGAAGCCATCTTGAATTTTTGGACACACCAGACCACTGGCTGTCCTTGTAACTTGCCCCGACGTACTACTTCATCATTAAAACAATCAGATGGAAACCAAATTAAAGCCACTTAAGTAAGTAATAGATGAATTGTGGATTTTCTAGACTACGGCAGCCATTTTGGGCGCCATCTTGGATTTTCCTGGTACCCTGGAGTGCTAATATTCACTCTAACTTGTATAAATAATTTTTTTTACCCATTGGACCATGGAATATGAACCCAAATAGGATTCTAGGGTGGATAATGAGTGAGTTATATCAATTTTTAGTGAATGGCGGCCATCTTGGATGCCATCTTGAAAATAACCACTTTCCCGGATGCGGATTTTGGTAGATTTTTAGTATGTTATTCCTGAGGTCAAATAGTACAAAATACCGTTGAAAAATCATTTGTTGCAATTTGTTCCGGGTCAAACCATATATTGACCCGTCTAAATTGCCAGTTTTAAGAAATGAAAGCAAATGTTCTTTCATCTGCCTGTGATACAACTTATAGGAGACGACGTATTGGGGAGGGTTGATTGCGTGCAAATGCAATTTTATAATGATTCGAACATTAAAATTCCATCCAATCTGCTTATGAGTAAAATGTTTACCGATTAATCCTTCCTCGTTAAAGAAAGCAGTGGCATAAAAAAAAAATTGATATTGAAGCTTTACTAAGCATTACGACCGCCATCGCTCCTGACCGTCTGCCCTCTGCATGCGAAGACGTTTTGTGGAGCATTGCGTGCAAATGCAAGTTTATTCTTCGATCATTAACATTCCATCGAATATGCTAATGAGTAAATTTTTCACCAGTCAGTTCTTCCTCAAAGAAAACAAAGTGGCATGTGATTTTTTCAAAATCAATATCAAAGTTTTATTAACCGTAATAAATCTTCACTACGTTTTTGAAATCATGTTATTCGTTTTGACGTCATGGTTTAGGATTGCCACTTGAGCCCGGCTTGCATCTCGTGGGCGCATGTTTATATATGTTCATTTCGTCATAGCACCCATTCATGAAGTAAAACAAGTTTTCAATGCTATAAAACTATCTTAAATAATTTCAAAACTTGATGGGAACATCCTTTTTATTCATAGTCAGATATATGTTTTATCGGATGATACAATAATAAGCAAAATAATTATCTTCCCAATGCACTTCACCCATTAAATCATGCTTTATTATGCAGGTGTCCCCGGTGGCAATGGATTTCAGTTAACCTTGCTATAAAACATTTCAGAATCAATTGTAGACAATGCACATACACACAAAAAACAACCTATTTATATTGTAATTTGAAATGACCGGTCTATTACCATAATTGGTCTTGTGCTAGCCCATCGTCATACGGACCCCAGTGAAGAACATATTGGCTATTCATTCTAGGCTGTGTATTCTTGCAATATAAATCCACTTGAATGTTAACATATTAATTGACTGGTAAATACCTTCGTACCTTCCAAAATATTTTACCACGTAGCAAAATAACTTTTTTTTCACCTAAATACAGTTTAGTTTATGAGTATGAATAAATCAAACGTCTAATTCATTCTTCTTATTATTGATGGTGATCCAAAAAAATATATGTATTAAATGTATGGAATCATTATACATACTGGATCCATCTTGCAACAGTAGTCGTTGGCGTTGAGGTGAATGATCATGCATATGGAATATTTTAAGTTAGTCCTAGATATTTTCTTTTTCTTCTTTAAGAAGATAAAGCGAATGCAAGTGCCTATATCAAATGCCCTTATCAAATCCATTATTCATATCATCCATGCACGAAATTAAATAAGTTTCTTATGCTTTATGGAGATTTAAATCAATTAACAAACTTGTTAAGAATACATGTACCTCCATTTTGGATAACATGGAATGCAACGTGAGTGAATAATAGACCTACACTCGTCTTGTAAGTGTCAAATGCATGCATCGTAAGGTTTTATGTTGTGTCACCGAGAACACCTAAAAGATATATTCCTTTTACCCGCTTCTGTGAATCACCTGAGAAAAATCATGCCATTGGGATTGCCATAAGCAGAATATTAAAAAGCCATTCAACGTTTTAGGGTTCAAATAGGTTTCGACAACTACGTACTTAAACTCGCCAACGAGCCCGCAGGCGCTTGTCAGTATGTGGGTCCACGTGGGCATCTTTACCAATTGGTAAACTGAATCACAAAATGCAGGCACAACTGCCAAGGTTTTATTTTCGTTCAGAGACCACGAGAATACTTCAGTATGATTCATTCGACAAGTGAAATATTTAGTTAAGAAATTTGTTTAAAATCGATCGCTCTTAAAGTTCTAAGGATAGAAGGGGAATGATCTTATGTATATTTGAAACGTATCACCTGGTTTGTGGCATCCGAGGAATGCTTGGTAAGGGGATGAGTATGAAGAATACGTGCAGATTTAGCGGAGGATAATGCAGTAATCGCAGCTATACAATTGAGTTAATTTTATTCAGTTCGATTATGTCATCAGAGAAAGGCCAATATGAATTCAAGCTGATGATAAATGATTACCGCCTTCGGACGAGTAGCCCAGGATGAAGCCCATCTAGTAGAATAGTATAGTTTATGCCAAATACATTTGAAAGCTTGACGTTGATCAAGCCATCGTTATGTGTTTACATCTTCTATCGGACTTCTATAATTGACATAATGGACTATGATACACCAGTTTTAAATCAGATCAAACTCAATTTTAAATCACAATGACCAGCCACTATACCCATTTTGTACAACATGGAATGCAACATGAGCGAACAATACGCCTACACTAGTCTGGTAAGTATGAAATATACGTATCGATACGTTTTGGCTTTCGGCACTCAGAACACCTAGAGGAGATATTCCATTTACCTGTTTCTGTGAATCATCAGAATGTCATGCGAGTGGAATTATCGTTTGATTCAAAATACACTTATTGGCGCATGATCATATTGTACATTCGGAATGATTGGTTTATTCTCCTAATTGATGTAGTACTTGTCAATCATATTAATGTTTTGCCAAAAGCAGAATATTTAAAAGTCATCTAACAGTTCCTGTCATTAATCCAGTTATTGGATTTAAGTTTCATATTAGTATCGACAACTACGTACTTCAACTCGCTTACGAACCAGTAGACGGTTATCAATCTATGGTTTCACTTGCAATTCCGGTCTAGGAGAGCATGTCTAACCAACGGTAAACTAAAACTCGAAATGCAGCCGAAACTTCCAAGATGTTTCATTCTCGTTTAGAGACCAAGAGATAATTGCAGAATGATGCATTAGACAAGTGAAGAATACCCATGAAATATTTTGTTAAGAAATTATTAGAACATCTTCTTCAGTTATATGGGAAGATAAAAAGTGTTGTATATTTCAAACATATCAAACGTCTCACCTGGTTTATGGCATTCGAGGAATGCTTGATAAGTGGTTGAGTGTGAAGAATACGTGCAGTTTTAATGGAGTCTAATGCAGTAAAACATGGTAAACGCAGCTGTACACTTTAGTCAAATCGATAGGGTTTGATGATATGTCATCAAAAGTAGTACAAAATGATTTGAAGCTTATGACAAATGACTGCCGGCTTCAGACGAGTAGCCCAAGAAGACACAGACCACCCATCATAATAGTACAATTCATTAAAAATAAATTTGAAAGATTGACGTCGACCAAGCCTTTTGGTTTGCTGTACATATTCTAGCGGGCTTATACAGGACATAACGGAGTATATTAAAGTTGTTTCAAATCAGCTCATGTCTCCATAATTGTATTATAACAATAATTTTAATAATAATAATAATAATAATAATATGATACATTTATATAGCGCAGCTACTATAATTGCATATACTCTACTGCGTTCGATACTTGGTATCATATTAATACCGGCTGTGGCAGAGCCGCCATATAGCATGTATAGGGGCTAAAGCATTCAATGAATAAATCCTACCGGGTACCCATTTACCTCACCTGGGTAGAGTGCAGCACAGTTTCTGTAAATTTCTTACTGAAGGAAAACACGCCATGGCTGGGATTCGAACCAACGTCCGTGTGATTGAAAGCCGAGAGTCGTAACCACTAGACCACAACGAACCCACTATCACATTTTTACCATTCATTATGTGCACTAAGAGTTGGCATCAGTAAAGTATAACAGAATTCTCGCATGAAAGGATTTCAATATATTTTGAAGCTTGATATCAACATCTTTATTTAAATAATATAAAATGCAACATGATTTTGAAGCATTAACTATTTATATTGTCTATTTTTGTATAAAACTCTTATTCAAATTAACTGATTTGAGAAAGGACATATTAAGGACTGCTTGCAGTGATTCATGATTATGATATATATTTCTCACCAATCAAATAGAGCGAACGCGAAGTGAGAGTGGATAAAATGTTGAGATATTCGACCTGAAAACTCGACTGGTTAAGCAAGCTTATAATAAATAACATTGTGAGTATCTTTTATTTTTTTATTTTTACTTTTTACACGTTTTTATTATTGAGAAAAAACTCGAATTCTGCATATGTAATTGAACAGGTTGTGGTAATCTACTGAACGGAACCCCAACACCCCCTATTTCAATTATCGTTCCAAGGACTCTGCATAGTTGGCCAATTATTTGGACTGTAACCATTGTAAATTACCCTCTACCCTAATAGGAGCTAAACTAACAAAGTTAAAGGTATTGTTTAACTTTGTGAGCAGCTGATTTAAAAAATTCTCAAACCAAGATGAAACATGTGTACAAGTGCATGTATTAGAACTAATACACCCTGAAAACAACCATTATTGAGAATGAAAAGCTAAAACTACAAGGCAAACCCCGATTTTGTAAATAGGCGTATTATAGACGCCTAGATAGTACACATAAGTGTATGGGATGAAATTAAGATGGTGTTTTTGGTCACTTTATATTTCAATTTTTGAAGCACTAAATAATTCTTTTCGAACGCAATTTTTTCTGGGCTTCATTTTTGTAACATATCACATACACGGGTGACAAGTGCGACCTTCTAGCTCAGATTTTTTAAAAGTCAAACCAATGGATACCAATCACTTTAACTTGTCATTCAATGATACACGTTTTTTTCGTCCGTACTCGGCTAATGCTTGACGCCTTTAGCAACTTAAACTGTTTATACGGGATCGTCAGATTGTCTGATTTTTTTTTCATTTTAGTCTAATTATGTATCCTCTTTTAACTTTTATTTCTATTTTATTGTGGTTAAGTTATGTATCGATTTATTTGAGGTTGTATCATTTCACCATTAATTTGAGGAATGTCTGAACTGGTTCGAGCATTCGACGAAAGCTCTGTATCTCTCTGTCGTTAAAGAATATTGTGTAGTTATCAAATACCGTAAACGCAACTGTACACATGAGTTAAATCAGAAGATATGTTTTTTACATATACTTCCAAATAATTGAGCTCCTTCAATCCCAAATATGGCTCTTATTCTTCGGCATCAAGACACTACATGTATACCCATTCGTACGCAGACCAAAAATAATGATAATAGAGCAGATATGACCAAATTCCACAGCTTCGTTTCTACTGTCCTTTTGAGAGTTGGAGTGGTTGTTATGCATGGGCTGCGCTCCCACTTGGCGGCAATTTTACACACAGCCGATAAGATCCCATCGCAGATTCAATCAGGGGGTCTGCGATTGCACGCAATTTACGAGATTAATAATAAAACACCCTTACAGCAAAATGTATTATTCTGGTCTCCACCGACAAGTAATAAGACTTGACTCCAAATCTTCACAATACGGAAGACGCGATAGCGAGTGGGCCCTGGCCCACTATTTGGCCGGGGGGGGGGGGGGGTCTGGCGGACCATCACGACACAGACATTTCGGGCGATTTCACGGTGCAACTACTTGTGTACATTTTCTATAACACTTTTCCACGTACTCAAAATGATTTTACGTATGCGATGACATAATTTATACCAAATAAACTTCAGGGTTCAGACAATTCAAAATATAAAGATAATGAATCGTTCAATTTAAATTATTTCGTTAAAAGTCATTGCAAACCGTGTTCTTGGGGGAGAGATGCAAGCTAGTGCACCTCGAAAGAGATACTTGCACAACTTTGGCGGGGTCAGGCTGTCATGCTGACCGCTGTCGCAATATGAAATCCTGGAGGTTGACCGTGGAAGCAAGGCGCAAAAGCCCCCAAAAATATCGAAATAGAACATTAATTACCCTCCGTTTGTGCAGGGCTGAAACTAGAATCGTGAAATTTAATGAAATAGTAGATAACAAGCAGTAACTTACAGATTTACAAGATCTTTTGAATCCCTGATACCTCGGATGTTAATTTCGTCTTCATCCATTTTTTTAAATCTTGGATGACGTCATGTTCGATCTAGCGCTCGTATAAGCACACGGAGACCAAACGTCAAAGCCCTGAAGTACGAGACAGAGACAAGAGCCCTCGTCGCAGATTACTTTATGAATGCGCAGGGCTCCCAAAATTTCTCCATCTCGTATCTTTCTTTGCCACCTGCAGGGACAAGAACGATTTTCCACTGAAAATCTAATATTCTACGCTAAAGCTACCAGACATTGCCTTCTCACTTGATCTGATGACATGATCGGATTCGATATCATGAGTATTTTTTTTTATCAGAGCAGTACCGTTCTTCATTCTGATCCACAGCTACTGAATACAAATAGGAGCATAGGCTCTATGAAATCTTACAAGCCTTAGTAGGCCTATCCTCAAAACGACATTCCCTAAAGCGATGCAAATTTACCGGACTTAAACAAGAAGTTAAACGTCAGCTGCAGCATACACCATGTATGTTTAAGTAGCGGTTATATGAAAAGAAAACGACCGATAACTAAATCGAAGAACAAAGATTAAACATGGATTAGATTCATCCGCTGAAGAAATGCTTCTGGACACAATTACCATTTAACGAACTTTTATAAGAACGCCCGCTCATCAGATAATGATTTTCGTTTTGATTTCGTCAAGACCGCCCACAATTAAAATTAATTCGATAAACGTCTCACCTGGTTTATGGCATCCAACGAATGCTTGATTTCTGCTTGACGTTAAAGAATATTATGTAGTTTTGTAATACCGTAAGCGCAACTTTACACATGGTTCATATGAAAATAGATGGTTTCTATGAAGAGTTCCCAATAATTGATTTCCTACAATCTCAACTATGACACATATTCGACGGTTTCAGGTAATACGTAGCCCAGTTGGACGTAGACCAGGCATTATAGTACAGATTGTACCAAATGCCACCTAATAGCTTGATGACTACATTATTTTGATTGTTTTCGCCTTATCTCTGTCTGGGTAACATGGCATGCACTGGGGGATCCAGGGGGAGGGGTGGCACAGCCGGCCCGTGCCCCCCCCCCCCCTTTGAGATGCACAATTAAAATTTGTAATGTAAAAATTTCGTTATAACAGAAGTGTACCCCCCCCCCTTTTAAAAGTGAAGACCTTTTATTTTTTATTTTCTGTTTGTCATTTTTTTGCCGTAAACGGAATACCATTAATTTTTGGTTAAACACTTTTTTTTTTTCTTTTTGCTTGTCAAATTTTGTCGAGGACGAAATACCCTTAATTTTTGGTTAAAACCTTACTTTATTTGCTTATCAAAATTTCCCTCGGGAAAATGTGCCCCCCCCCCCCTTCGAAAAATACTGGATCCGCCCCTGCTGACATGTACCATAGAAACGAGTGGAAATATCAGCTTCCGCTGCTCTGGTGAAATTAAGCTGTTGGCATCGAGACCCCCTGAAAACAAGATATTTCAATTTTGTGCTGAGACCAATCTGTATAATCGAGTTTATAACGAGCAATTGATGGTTCTTCACTAAAACATTTAACAGTGGCGTATCAGTGCAGTTTATTTATTTGTTTGTTGTTGTTGGAGTACACGATTAGAGGTCAAATATGATCTGTTATATCCGTATTAGTTTATTATTCATCCACTATATGTTACAATACCATGAATGCTAAAGGCAATACAATTTCCCAGTTGCCCGATATTTCCTATCAATAATGCAATATTTCGGTTAAGCTCAGTTGCAAAAAAGGGGTTAGGTCCATTTTTCAGCAAATTTGATTTTTTGTTTCAATGTATTGATATTTAGTAGCTCTATAATACCAAAGAAAAGTTGAAAGTCTTATTAAAAAGCGAACAAAAATGGCAAAGAAAAATCACCTTTTTCAAAAGGGATTAGGTTCACAAATATTTTTTGGAAAAGAATATTAAAACAAATATGAAGACAGGTAGATTTATTTTATACCAAATTATATGTTCACATGGTAGGGTATCATGAAAATATAGTTTCGCATAAGAATATTGCAATATGGTAGAATAATAATAGTTTTAAAAATTTGAGTGGACCTTACCCTTTTGTAACCAAACTCTTCTGAAGAGCTCATTTTGTCAAAAGAGGTTAGGACGATTTTTCATAAATTCTATAGTTTTCTGTCTCATACCTTATAGATTTTTAGAGTCTCTGATGACTCCAAAGAAAATTTGAAATTCGCATTAAAACGTGAATAAAAGTGGCAAAGAAAAAATCACTTTTTTATTAAAAAAAAATTGGATTCATTTCAAGAAAACTGAGAGTGATCCTAAAATGTAGCATTTTAACCAAGTGAAAAAAGTACTAAATGACATAAATGTCCCAAAAGACATCAAACAATTACTAATCCCTAGCAAATCTGATGTACTTTTGCCCAAAATACATAAAGTCCGCAATCCAGGAAGACCAATTGTTTCAGGATACTCTTGCCCTACTGTTCAAATGTATCGCTTTCTTGACGCGGTATTGCATCCATTTGTACAACAAAATAAGTTTTCCATACAAAGACACAACACACTTTCTGAAACACATCTCCAGAATAAACTCAGAGGGCCTAATTCCTAATGGGATATTCTTGGTCTCAGCTAACATCAAATCCCTGTATACCAACACCCCCCATGCAGATGGGATCCAAGCCTGTAAGAAAGCTCTTGAAAAACGGAGATCGAGCAACCCCCCTCCTTGTGGTATGGTTCGATTACTTGAACTAATTCTGAAATTGAACAACTTTCAGTTTGCTGGGGAATTCTACATTCAGAACCAAGGTACGGCCATGGACACTCAAGTTGCACCCTCTTATGCCAATATATTATGGCAGACTTAGAAGAGAAGCTCCTCTCCTCAGTCCCACGACAGCCTTACATATCATCATGGTGTAGATACATAGATTATATCAATTTTCTCTTGTCTGGAAACAGGGAGTTACTTCAAAAATTTCCATCAAGCTGCCAATTCATTCCATCCAACAATCAAATTCACGTTTGAAACGTCTAACTATCAAGTTTCCTTCCTTGATGTTCTACTTTACATGAAAGAGAACGTTCTTCAAGCTTCTCTCTACTCCAAACCGACAGACACCCATGCTTATCTTCTTCCCGATTCATCTCACCCACACCATTTTTTCAACATCATTCCTTATAGCCAGACAATCCGATTAAGGCGCATTTGTCCCGAAGAAGCCAACTGCAAATCTAGAATCATAGATCTGCATGAACATGAAGAACATCTCCAGAAACGTAATTACAATCCTCATTCAGTGAGCAAAGCCATTAACAAGGCTAAAGACATCCCTCGGGAAAACCTCTTACATTACAAGAAGAAAGACAAAACAACGAAGAGAACACCTTTTGTGCTCACCTATCACCCCAACCTGTGTAAAGTTGCCCAAATTGCTCGCAAACACATGGACATTCTTCACCAATCTGAAGTGAAAAAAAAAAAAATCCAGAACCGCCCCTAATCGCAGTTAGACGATGCCGCTCTCTTCAAGACTTATTAGTATCGTCCCGTGTTTCAGCCAACTCTGAAAACACTCCAAGTGAACACATGGGTTCATCCAAATGCCCATTCATGCTGAATACTAGATATTTCGTTAGCACAGTAACAGGAGAGAAATTCCCAATTACTCAGCAAATCAATTGCAAATCTTCATGGGTATTATATCTCATTACTTGCAAACTCTGCAACAAACGGTATGTCGGGGAGACTACTAATACACTGTACACAAGACTGTGCAACACACGATTGTACATACATATCACAAGTAGACGCAAGGAAACCACAATTGCTGCCCACTTCAGTTCTAATATTCATTCCACAGATGACATTCAAATTGTAGGAATAGAACTTGTCAGAAAACACCAGGAATCAATCATACTCAAACGAGATTTATATTGGATACAACCTTAGGACACTTGTACCGAATGGCATCAATGTAGAAGAATAAATATTTTCTAATTAACCTCAATCCTGTGTCACATTTTTTAAATCACTGTCACTAATTTGATATCAATTAATGATAATTGTTCTTATGTATCTGTTAGGTGCTTTCTAGGTTACCCAAGCTTGAGAAGTGAGACTCTTGGTCATTATGCGAATTATCAACAATTTTATTTCTAATCTCGATTTGATTTCAACATTTATATCGTTTTATAGAGATTTAATTACTAATTACCAAAATGTTTGCAAGAAACAATGCTTTCTTCATCATTCTCCAGCATACAATATCTATTTCATGAATATTCATAATCATTGTGACATGAATTATATGCGCATTACCAATGCGTTTTTACCACCTAGCAACCATTATTTTCAATTTGCAATTTGTGACACTTTCATTAAGAACGAGATACATGTAGGATAGGTAGGCATCCTACTTTACTTGCACAATAGTCTGCTGTAATTACAGGTATGTTTTCTTCATTTATATAATTATCATTTTAATCGAATTAATTATTTGCTATTTATTTATTAATTAATTTATCAATTCATTCATATGTCTGAGACTATGGAATATATTTAACTTGATGGTAATTCATTAATGTGCATTAATTTGTGATTATAAGCCAAACTTGGATGATGTATCTTCTTGTATTTTTCAGACCGCTTCTGACGAAGTCTTAGTAAAGACGAAAGCTAAAGCTAAGAATGGTATCCTGCGTCATCTTTTGAGTTGACCTCATATATATATATATATATATATATATATATATATATATATATACATATATATTGTATTCAAAAGCTTGGTACATACATGAAACTGATTCAAGAAAAAAGAACAGCTTTATCAATATAAAGTCGTGTCATTTCTTTCATGATTTCAAATGTGTTGGCATAATAAGTATATATTCTAGGGAGTGTTTACTTACTCATTACTTACTCAAAGCCCTTGATATGGAGCATGCAAGCTAAACACACCGCCACCATAGGTTACAGAGTTTATCGGTTCCATGACATTTGTTCCGGGGACAATTGATCCGCTCTTACTTCCACACACTAATCAAAGCACCAACTTCAACCTTGGGTAAACCCAGGGTAAACACCACACCCTATGCCTTCCCTTAACTTTCCCCTAACCGTAATATAAAACCCTATTGCAACCCAAACCCTAACCGTACATCTTAGACGAAATTAAGCTCGTCGCAATTATCGTAGAAGCAAAGGTGTCATCAGTTTTTATCTAACGCCATTTTGATAATCGAGTATACATGTTTGTCTTGCTGACCTAAGGTTTAAGGGTTTTTTGTGGCTTTGAGAACCCTCAGTACAGAATCCCTGATTGATGTCAAAACAGAACTATGGTTAAAGATAAATCATACCTGAGAGTAAAATATCAACAAATTAGTTCTTCCTTATTGTGAAAGAAAACATAAAATTTAATGTAAATCAGTACCGAAGTTTTTTTAAGCATAATAAATCTTCACTACGGCTTCCAAATATGACATCGGTTTTGACGCCATGGTTAAGAATTAATTGTCACCTGAGCCCGACTGCGTCGCTTTGGCACATATGTATGTTCTTTTCTCAGAAGTTATTCATGGCGATGATCTGAATGGCCTTAAGCGTGCAGTGAGCATAAACTAACTTGATGAATGAACACAATAAATGTAAAAGACAATCACGACATTGTGAACTAAGATGATTTACCAATAATGTTATACTTTTAACATATATATATGTTTTAGAATAAAAGAGAAACTGACAAGCAGCCTTGACAGCGCGAACTCAAATCCTAAACTACTCAAATTTGCCCAGAATAATGCAACATTCTGAGTTGTGAAGTCTTGTAATATAGCACCACCTAAATGATAAAACACCAATTCACTACTCAATACGTTCGTACCACGCTAAGTATGTTACCAAGTAGCAATAAAGGTATTTTCTCTCAAAGCACTTTAGTTTCTGTGTATTATAAGACTTTAGTCTTATTCATTCTCGTTATTATTGATGGTGATCTAAAATGCATATTTAAATAACGTATGAAGTCATTTAACATACCGACTATACCCATCTTGCAACATAAGTCGGTTATATGAAGGATCATGCATGTGGAGGAATAGTAAAATGCATTTTTTTCTCTCTCTCTTTTCAAGAAGATAAACAAATACCCTTATCAAATCCATTATTCGTAGCATCCATGCAGGAAGTAAAACAAAGTGCCAGCTGGTATTAATTAGTTTTAGAACTCGATAAGAATACATTGGATAACATGGAATGCAACACGAATGAACAATATACATACACTACTCTGGCAAGACAGTGTCAAATGTACGTATCGTTACGCTTTTGTTTTGCCACCCAAACCACCTAGACGATATATTCCATTCACCCGTTTCTATGGATCATATGAGAATATCACGCAATTGGCATTGTTTTGGTTCAAATTACAATATTGGCGCATGATCATATTGCACATTCTTTGCCCTGACTTGTCTAGATCTTGTCCATCATCGTAGTAATGTTTTGCCACAAGCAGAATATCTCAAAATCGTTCGATATTCTCTATTAATCCACTCATTCGTTTCGGGATTCATACTGTTCTAGACAACTATATCAACTCGCTAACGAACCAGCAGGCGCTTACCGATAGATCGGTTGGCTCGCAGTTCTAACCATCGGTAAACTGCACCCCGAAACGCGACCGAAACTACCAAGAAACTTTTATTTCCGTTCAGAGACCAAGGGAGAACTGCAGTATGATGCATTCGGCAAGTGGGAATACGCAATGGAATATTTAGTCCAGAAATTGTTTTAAAACCGATCTCTCCTTCAATTCAAAGGTTAGATGAAGAATGTTTATAGGTATATTTGAAATAATCTCAAACGTCTCACCTGGTTTGTGGCATCCGAGGAATGCTTGATAAGTGCGTGAGTATGAAGTGTACGTGCAGATTTAATGGAGCCTAATGAAGTAATCGCAGCTGTACAATTTAGTCAAATTGAAAGGGTTTGATGATATGTCATCAAAAGAATGTAGGACAATATGATTTGAAGATAATGCATATGACCGCCGGCTTCAGACGAGTAGCCCAAGCGGCCAAAGACCACCCATAAGGATAGTACAGTTCATTACAAATAAATTTGAAAGCTTGACGTAGACCAAGCCTTTTGGTTTGCTTTACATCTTCTATCGGGCTTCTAGAGGACATAATGGCTACAATAAACCGTGTCTCATACGACATGTACGACATACTTTTATCACATTGACCATTCATTCCGTGCACTAAGAGTTGGCATAAAGTAACACATTTGTCTTATGAAAAGATTATAAAATTCACTTTACGCTTGATATGATCATCTCCATTTGGATGATATAAAATGTAACATGACTGAATAGTCTTAACAACATACAAATATTACTATTGCTGTCAGTTTAAGCAACATTTTTTAAGCATTAATAATTTAGTGAATTAAATCAAATATGACCAAATTATATTGAAAGAACTTTGCTATAAAACATTTCGGAATCAATTGAAGACAAATACACACGCACACACAAAACAACGTAATTGTTAAGAAAATATTTTCTATAATGACAATATCCGTCCGTGAACATGGTGAAACTAAAATATCCGTTCATGACGTTCAAAATGTCCGTCATGACAAAATGGCTCTGGCTCTTGCGCAGAGATTTGATATTGACATTATAATTGTGTGGCATGACAGGGTGCTTATACGACTAGAAACTGAAAATCCATTGTTTACAGTGTCAGGTATATTATATAGGAATACTCAATAGTATACGTTGGTAAATCCGATTCATATAGCGTCCGACCGCAACATTGCACATAATTATCATAGTTGGTAACCGTGTCAACCACGTTCAGGTATCACATGTTCCAAGATTCCTTCTCTACACATCGGACATAGATAGAACCATGATTAAACAAACATTTCTCCCACAAACTGGTAAGTGAATGTTACTTCCAATCGTAAGGAAGACAGACATTGACAGAGATAAAGGACTTACTAACGAGCTTTACTCTATGACTCTACAATGTGTACAAACAACTTTACCGGACGCGATCATATCTCTCGATGAGTATCACGTTCATATTTTCAATTTGTCATTTCAACATGGTCTTTTCCAGACTCACTAAAAGTTGCTAGAGTTAGTCCAGTCTACAAAAAGTGAGAAAGAGATCAGCCAGCGAACTACAGACCAATGCAAGTTTTACCAATTTAAGTTGAAATATTTAACAGATTAGTCAAGAAGCATTTAATCAAATTTGTAGAGAATCATGGTGTATTATAAAAATATCAATATGGTTTCCAGGAGAATCACAGTAAAAAAATAGCTGTTATAAACCTGATAAATTAATTGGTTCGGCCTCAAGGTGAGGGGATAGTAACGGTAGGAGTTTTTCTTGATTTTGCGAAAGCTTTTGATACCATTAATCATTATGTAATTATTTATAAAATACAGACTTATGGTATTCGTGGATTGCCACTTGCCAAGTTCAGGAATTAGCTGTTAAACAGTGCACAATATGTCAAGCACAATAGTGTCAATTCGTCTTTTACAGATACCCAGTTTGGTGTTCCGCAAGGCACGGTTCTGGGACCAACTTTATTTTCGATCTAAATAAATTACCTATTAAGAGCATTAACATATTTAGATTATGGTTTATTTGCGGATAATTCTAATATTTTTCATTCATTCCCCTCAAATCATGAGTGATACAATCAATTTGACCGAAGTATCATACAATTCTCAATTTGTAAAAAAATGGTGGGATGCAAACAAAATAACAATTAATACAAAGAAAATAAATTACATGGTGATAAACCACTAAAGAAGGTGATTTTCCGGAGGGTTCAGTTAAACTGAAGGCAACACCCTCGAGAAAATCGATGCTACGTTATAATTATGTTGGTATTTATATTGATATACATTTTGTTCAGGAATTATTTACAGGATTATACATGATATACCACAGTCTGTGTTAAAAATGCGTTATAATGCTTTTCTTCAGCCACATTTTCCATATGGACTTGATGTCTGGGGCTGTGCCTATACATCATACTTGGATAGAACATTTATTATTCTAAAGATGGCTGCAAGGGCAATCACCTTTAGCAAATTTAGAACACGTTCCTTTCCTTTGTTCAATAAACTTAATATCCTTAACATTTTCAATTAAATATATTTTTGATAACGTTTGTATACAAATTAATTAATGGGAAATATCCCCATCGTCTGATTATATCCAGAACTTCACCAATACTATTGAACAAGACAGAAGGAAAATATTAGTGTAGTTTTTCCGAGAGTGTATACAGAACAAAGGCCATGTCAATTTAATTTTGTGGATCTGACATGGGAAATGCTTCACCAGAAAACATCTAAAGCAAAACATGAGTTAATTCCTTTTAAAAATTACTGAAAAAAAAATAATGTAATAATTTAATGAAAATTACTAACATGTTTCTAAAGTGTATATATGCATGCGAAAATGTCAATATGTTTTTGTTTTGTCACAATCGTGTGTCCCCATATGAGTATAATTGAATTAGTTGTCAGTTGTTAGTGCGGGACATACATTTCATTTCCTTGGACCGATGAACAGGCATCGTCCTCAAAGCATCGATGGATAAAAGTGAGGTAATGTAAAGTGAATATAGTCCTTAGATTATACATTTCAATAGCATTTATCCATTTATTTTGAAGAGTTATGAAATAATATGTACATGGTGCCACACCCGATTAGCAGCTATTGCTATTCATGGTCCCCATTAATACCAAAGATATTATTTTCTAGTTTGCACCTCAATAACATTGTATTTGTATATATATATATATATATATATATATATACCACCGTGTCCGCCTTCATTGACCAAGCCTAAGTGGACTACATCAGAAGGGAGGAACGTCTGCATTGACAGATTCACAGCCAACATCGAAAACCAACTCGACAACTTCCTTCACGAAGCCCGGCAGCCTGAAACCAGTGTGACTGAGAAGATGCAACGTAAGTATATCACCTCCCTCAAGAACAATAAAGATATTATTATCAAGCCTGAAGATTAAGGCGGTGCTGTAGTAGTGCAAGATATAACTTCCTACAAACATGACAAAGAAGAAGTAACTAGGCAACTTTCGGACAATACATTTTACGAAACTCTATCTGAAGACCCTACTGATGAATTTCGTGAACAAGCTCAGAAATGTTTTGATGAAATTCCAGGTAGTGGTATATCTTTACCCAAAGAACCAGAGTTAGTCAGTTTTACTTACTACCTAAAGTACATAGGCTGTCTAAAATGGTGACGAAGGAAACCAATCAATAATTCACTAATGCTGAATCAATTATTGCAGCAGAAAAATAGCACTCTATCATTCCACCAGGTAGACCTATAGTTTCGAGTGTTGGGTCTCTTACCGAGCCAATGTCTCAGTTTGTTAATAGGAAACTTCAACCGTACCTACCTAAAATAAAGAGTTATATCAAGGATACCTCTGATTTCTTAGAACAGATCCAGTCAGTTCAAATTGCCCCTGGTTCCACCCTCGTCACCACGGATGTACAGAGTCTCTACACTATATACCCAAGAGAGAAGGTGTCCAGGCTATCCGCCAATTTTTTAACAGACATGCTAATGTGGACGAGACCTTGGATCTAGATGCTTTAGCTCATATTGTTGAATTTATATTAACGCACAATCATTTCCAATATGATGACAACCACTATCTCCAAAAGCAGGGTACAGCCATGGGCACAAAAATGGCACCCGCACATGCTAGCATTTTCATGGATGTACTAGAAGAGGAATCTCTGTCAAATCATCCTCAGAAACCGACACTCTATTCTCGGTATATAGATGACATATTCATGATTTGGGATCATCCTGACGACTCACTGGCCAAGTTCCAAAACGATTTCGATTGAAGCAGAGAAAGCATTAAATACACAATGGAAAACTCAAAGAAGGAAATCAATTTTCTTGATGTATCTGTTTCTATCGACCATGAAACGAACACTTTAATACATCTGTGTACCGTAAGCCAACAGATTCCTTCTCATATTTGAGATTTGATTCTTTCCATCCAAAACATCTAAAGCAATCAAATGTCTATAGTCAGATACTACGCTTTCGCCGTATCATATCTAAAGAGGATGAGTTTGACAGGGAAGCGCTTATACTAGGCAGACAGTTCACAACGAGAGGGTATCCTCCCAAATTGATTTCAGAGACCATTCGGAGAGTAAAGAGGAAATATTGTAAAGATCTACTTTATAGGGACCGTTAGGTCAATGAGAAGAAGCGACTCCCTCTAGTGACAACTTTCCATCCTGGTACCAAGAAATTCGTGAAACAGGTCAGGCAGAAATGGTCAACATTGGCTCTAGATCCCAAGCTAGGATAAATAGTTGAAGAACATCCTCTTCAAGCTCTGCGTCAGGCTTCCAATCTGAGGAAATCGCTTGTGAGCACTAGACTCCCGACACCTGAACATCCAAGAGGTAGCATACCTTGTGACAAACCCAGATGTCAAATCTGTAAACACATCATTACTGACACCACAATTAAAATTGCAAATGATATTACTCTGCACTTGCAGAGACATGACTGCGATACCAGTAACGTGCTTTATTGATTGTTCTGCGCACGCCGCCCCATGCAATCTTTATTGGTGAAACCAGCACGAAATTCCGAATGCGCTTCAAAAACCACAAATCATCTATTCAGAAGAAACGTACTGACCTTCCTGTTGCTAGACATTTCTGCCTCACTGGACATTCGTTAGCGGATGTGAAAGTGAACATATTTGGGGGAGGATACAAATCAGCGGACGAGAGAAGAACCTCTGAACTACGGGTAATTAGTTTTGAGGGTGATGGTATGAATAGAGATCTGGGATTCCTAAGCGGATACTCATTCTTTCGTTAGTTTCGTTAGTTTTGAAAAAAAAACTTTGACAAGTGCCACGATGTTTGGTATTGTATCACACAGGAATTTTTCTTATTGCTCAAAAATACATTTTCGTACTTTTCGGGGAATAATCATTTTTCTGAACCAATTTAATCTCCGTTCTATCATCTCATCGCTTAATTTTCTTATTGTTACGTAAGATTATTGTTATTGCGCAATATTTTCTTTACTGTTACGTAACAATTTGATCATCACAGACAAGCGTTACTAGGACTATATTTGTTTATATGAAGGGCGCGGATCCTCAGCCAGTCATCATAGCAACATCTGTCTGAGGATGCGCTCTCTGACCGATCTGATACCACACATTGTAAACTCCTGAAGAAGACGAAGGACCGTCGAAAATTTGAGTGAACAATACATTTTTTTTTGGCAATTAAAGCATTATCTTCAGCATTATGTATATCTGTTTTTGGTAATACAGTTTCAACTTCAACTTCCATGTTTGGCCAGATTATCAGGCGATTCGCACCACGTCACCAACCGTTCGGGCGAATTGTTGGTGCAACGTGTGTAATCTCTTGCTGCAAATGCTTACAAAGTTTTGTGTGTGTGTGTGGACATATAAAAATACAAATCTCAGAGTTCAGATAACATCTACAAATATCATCGAGAGAATGAATCGTTCAACCTCGTTCAGCACTTTTTAAATATAATTCACTTAAAATATAAATGTATTTTGTTTTGAGGAGAGATACATGAATAGCAGAATTCGACGGAATTCATCGCCGTAACTCCGGTAGGGTCAGGCTTCCAAGCCATCTGACGGCTTTTGCAGGCTGAACCCTTGAAGCTACCGAAAAGCATTATCATTCGAAAATTGAACATCAGTTACCTACCGTGGCTGAAAAACACGACACACGAAATTTAATGGAAACGCTGGTAAGATCTTAGTGTTTACCAGACATTATGAATCGCTAAACTCTTTTATTTTAAGCTTGGATGACGTTACCGTGTATGATCGAACAAGCGCTCATTCGAGCACTACGGGACAGAACAGCAACACTCAAATACGCATGATACGATTCACAATTTTTCGTAGTAAACGGAGGGGGGGGGGGTAGGGGTGTGGGGCTCGTCAAAGATTACCCTGCAAATATGCAGAGCTCCCCAACAATCCTCAATATCATACGTCGAGATCATACGCTGCAGAAAACGAAATGTATTTATTTACTATTAAAACAAACTTACATATGGTTCTTTAAAAAATAAAAATCATCGCACGTCCTTCATGCATATGTTTTGTTTTCTTATTCGTCTGTACTGCCATCATCCGGCAATATAGTGCTGCACCAAAGACAGTCTATCAACAATTCCCGTTTCTCTTGCAAATTAATGACGAGGCCGCTTAATATAAGGACTCTCCTAAACTCCAATGCATTCTTCTGTTTATAGACCATCTGACCATCCCTAGCGTCCGCTAAAACATGAGAGCACAACAAATCCAAACCGTACAACCGGTTATCCATTTATTAACCGATAGACAAGGCGGATTAAAAGAAAGCTGCACGGACAGCGAAACTTGAGGAACGATGTTTGTTAACTTGGATTTATATTATCCGTATTATTCTGTCTCTAGGACACATGTGGGAGTTTCATGAAAGTCGGTAATTTGAAAGGCATGTGGTTTTGAAGATCAAAGCAAATTATGATTCTCACTGAAAAAATAAATGTTAGAACTCTGAATGAAGAAGATTATTATTATCATTATCATTATTATTAAAGTTTTTACTTTATTTATTTTATTTATTCAGCATTATTATTTTTTTGAGGGGGCAGCAAACAGGAAATTCTCACCGAGGCATCTTGTTTGGTTCTTTTCTAAACCTTTTTGGTCATGGTAGTATCGTCTACTGTAAATATATACAATCAGAAATCTACGAACTCCATTTCGAATGCACTTAGCGTAACAGTTAACCACAGCTTACACATTAATCGAATATTATCCATCAGATAAGTGTAACATGATCTTGGATAAAAATATCAATCTACCGTTTTAATGCTTTATGCAATTGTCTTCCTAACACACCCAATACTTGGCCCCTTTAGCCACTTAATATATTTACATGGGATCGTCCGATTGTCGGTATGTGGTCTTCATGCAATTGTCTTCCTAACACACCCAATACTTGGCCCCTTTAGCCACTTAATCTATTTACATGGGATCGTCCGATTGTCGGTTTGTGGTCTTCCTTTTATTTATTTTCTCTTTATTTATTTCACGTTATTTATCCATTTATTTATTTATTCGTTCAATTGTCGTATTCATTTGGGGCAGTATTATTCCGAAATTAATCAGAGAAACGTCTCACCTGGTTTGTGGCATCTGACGAATGCTAGGTATATGTTTGACGTTGAAGTATATTGTGTAGTTCTTTATTATACCATAAGCGCAGTTGTACACTTTGGTCATATTGAAAGAGCTGGTTTCTACAAAGACTTCCCAATGATTGAGCTCCTACAATCCCAAATATGAGACACATTCGTCGGCTTTAGATATCTATACGTAGCCCAGTTGGACGCAGATCAAAAAGCATATTACAGGTAGCTCCAAATGCCACTTGATAGCTCAGTGTCTGCCATTTTTTTTCTTTGGAGAAGGAGTGGGGGGTGTGCTAGGCATGGGCAGCGGCCATTGATTGGGAGCAGTCGTTGGTATAAAACTGCGTACTGCAGGTGAGACCTTATTGCCGTTGAATATTGATCCGTCAATTATTTTGTTTACACGCTGCGCCGCACAGCGGGCCAGAATAAAAGTTCGCCAAAATTATATTCCGCGTTATATTTTTACTTTAACATGTTGATTAAGGGTTATTTTGGCCGTAGATTACGCTAAAATGATTGTTGGTTTATGCTTCTTACATGCCTAACAAGTGTGTATGATATCCTGAAAATAATATTATGGCATGAAAATGATCATTGGATAAAAAAAGCACTTTAAAATCTGAAAAGTATTAACTGTGCTTTATCAAGTAGACTTGTAGACTTGGGTAAAACGCAGAGTATGTAACACCATAAATGTATCACTATGAAGGGGGTTCTTGGCTGAAATTATTCTACAAGTAACTGTTATCTTTGGAAGAGGGGTAGGTAGCCCTTTTATGCGTTATCAACCTTCATTTTGCTTACATTATGCCCGGAATCCATGTAATAATAATAATGGTCTTTATTGATACTAAAAAAAACATTCATTGCAGCCAAAGGCTGAATTACAAATGCTTGTACAAGGTAAAAAATATGACATATAAATTGACAAAAAACGCAAATATACAAACAAGGTATATATCATATATAGATGAAAATAAATAACTAAATAAAACAGCCAGTCAATACAGAAAACATAGTAACCTCCATTCGACCTTGCAAAAGTAGCAGGAAACATAAATGAGTGGCGATATGGAATTAGGTTGGTAAAAACCAATAAGTATTTAGCATGTGTGAAACGGAAACAGTATGAACAACATGGAAAAAGAAATGCATAATTGGCAAAATCATTGAGTAGCATTGTGTATTATTGAAATATAAAGAGAGCGATAAATCGGTGTAATTAAACAAAAAGGCGTTTAACAAGGTCGAATGGAGTACTAAAACATATCATAGATTGTTGGACATGCATCGAAGTATTAACAAAAGAACAAGTCCGCCCCAGCAAAAAGTCGACCCGAACGAATAGATAACCGAGATATATAGGCATAGCACTCAACATTTTACATTCTAGCCGATCCACCTCTATTCATTCAAATCAACCTATAGTCGGGGCAGACTTGGCTTAAAAGAGAAAAGAGATAGGGAGAATGGAGAAACAGAAAATTGGAGGAAACAAGAAAAAAGATAATGGAGATAGGAGACAGAAAAGATAGATGCAATGCCAACAATATGAAATATTACATATTACAAGTACAACATGCTATCAAAAAACAGAAAACGTTAAAAATGTAAAAGACAAAATTGCAACACTTCTATCGTGTCTATCCTGTTATACTTCACTATAATTGCACTACATGATTGGCTTGATTGCACTACAAGATTGCACTGGATGTGTATGTATATAAAGCGTTCAAATATCAATTATACATGTACCATTTATTACTTGACTTCATGATGAAATTACTCAAGTGTTTTGTGTACTGCAATATAGAAAAAGAAGGAAAGTAGAAAGAGAAAGGAAGAAAATAAAATAGATGGAGGAATATAGTATCAAGACAATGAAGGTGGACATAATAGGGGGATGACAGAGAGAAGAGGAGGAAAATGAAGATGAGAGAAAGAGAGAAGGGAGAGGGTATAAGCGGAAAGGTAGGGAAGGAGACATAGTAAGAAATGAAGGAGAGGAAGAGTAAAACTTGCAGACAACACTATCGATACATGTACATATCTCACACATTTCAATTAAGTAGCAACAGCTTCTTATAACAATAACATGGGAATCCTAGCAAAGAGGAAAAGCTAGTGGAAGATAAAGAGAGAGGAAACAGAAAGAAGGAGAGGGGTAACAGAGGAAAATGGAATAGTAAGAGGAGAGAGAGGAAAGAGAGTGCAAGGAGTTCCCCGACATCATTACAAGGTATTAAGTGACTCAATAAGGTATGGAATAGGACTCCTCTTGTACCTTTCTGTTCTACATCTCACCACTGGGTACAGTGCTGTATTTCTTAAGGCTGAAGAGTACCTATGCTGACGGGGTGTTGGGAGCCAGTCCCTGAACTGAGTTGACTTTAACAAGGACCCTGCAAATCTGCAGCATAAATCATGCCTACGAATTTCAAGAGACTGCAGTTGTGTTAGCTGCAATGCATTTGGATACGACACGTAACGTTCACCTAATATTATCCTTAGGGCTCGTTTTTGTATTCTTTCAATTTGGAGGGCCTGTTGTTTATTGAGGCCAGGGTGCCAAGCAGGAACAGCGTATTCTACCAGCGGCCTCACATAACCTGTATATATTATAAGCAAATTTTTCTCAGGAAGCTTAAAGGGTTTCAAAGATCGTAACATGAACAATCGTTTGCTAGCTTTGGAGAGCATGGCACTCACGTGATTGTTCCACTTAAGGTTGGACTGTAAGTTTATGCCAAGGATCTTTACAGCATCAACTTCAGTCAAGGTCTGGCCATTTAAACTACATTGTAGTGGAAGGGGAATCGTCCTCGCCGCGCAAAAATGAACGGCAATGTACACCGTCCCCACGCGGTGCGCTGCGATGACTGCGTGGTATAAAAATGACCGTTTTGGGGGTGATGTGTCGAGTAAAATCGGCTCTAACATAAAAACGGGCAGAAACCAATCCTGGACCATCCAGTGATACAGCCAACATTTTTCAGTGTGCCATCTGTGAGGAAGAAGTGCGAGATAAAGACCCAGCCCTTTTGTGAGGTCATTGTGACTACTGGTGCCACATTTCGTGTGTGGGCATCTCGCCAGATTCTTATGATGTTCTGACAAACAAAGTCAAGGAGCTTTGCTTGGGTATGTTGTATTACGCTCCTCGACCAATATTGGATCCAGCAATTCGCTGCATGAGCTCAACCTCTCACAGTCGAATCGGTTCTCACTCTTATAACATGACTCCAGTAATGATGACGAAACACTTCTCCTTCGACTCCTTTAACATCTACTCCTACTTCAAGTCCTGTGGGTAGTTGTCAACCACGATTTCAAACACCAACCAGAAATCGTAAAAATATGTTCAAAGTAATGGTTGTCAACTGTAATTGTGTCAAGAGTAGTGCCAAACAATCTCACTTCCACTCTATTATTGCACATCACACCCCAGACTTCATCCTTGGGTGTGAATCAAAACTAGATAGCGATATATCTTCTTAATCAATATTTCCAAGTAATCATTATATTTATCGTAAGGGTAGAAGTATTCATGGAGGTGGGGGTATTTATAGCTGTCATCGATACACTAACTGTTACTGAATGTCCTGAATTGACTCTAATTGTGAGATTCAATGGTGTAATGTTCAACTTGCTAATGCCAAGCCACTTTACATTGACATCTTCTACTGCCCTCCAAACAACAGGCAACATGGCCTTGATGGCTTGCATCATTCATTGAGCAAGATCATGGCAAGGCACAGACGCACTCTAACATCATACTCGGCGGTGACTTCAATCATCCTGTGTTTGCAGTACATCAATGACATCCGAGATAACGTACAATCAACGATGCATCTCTTCGCAGATGACGTTGTCATTTACCACGAGATCAAGCATTGTGACGACCAACAAATCCTCCAAAATGATCTCCAACAACTGTCTAGTTGGTCAACCAAATGGATGATGGACTTCAACATCAAAAAGTGTGCAGTGTAGACTACATGTATTACACGCAAACGCAAACGCACTCCCAACATCCAGCAGTATCATCTATCAAATAGCGTAATGACTAGAGTTAGCAACTACAAGTACTTGGGTGTTACAGTTTATTATGATCTGCGATGGAACACACATTGCCAACTCTTCCGGCAGAAAGCAAGTCGTACTCTTGGTCTCATGCGTAGGACTCTTTCCTCTTCTACAAGAGATGTGAAGTCGAAGGCCTACACATCCTTGGTGCGCCCCCAACTAGAGTGTGGCTGTGAGACCTGGAATCCATACACAGTCACAGTCACAAACCTGCTTGAGCAAGTACACAAATCAGCGGCTCACTTCGTGTACTCGGACTACAGGATTTCCACATCACCTTTATCTCTTGTAACGTCACTGAAATGGGAAGCACTATACACACGCCGAATCCTTGCCCAATGTTCCCTCTTTCACAAAATCCACTACCATAATGTTTTCATAACTCTTCCACCTATCTTCACCCCAGCAACATTTTTTACAAGACATGATTGTGCTATGTGTATGGATTTACTACACTCTCCACCACAAATACTCTATAAAGACATGGAACTGCCCTACTCTCATTGGAAATCATGGGAAAGCAAAATATGTAGGACGTATAGTTATATGTTACTCAAATTCGGTAGCGAGTAACATATCGACACTATTGCAAGCCGGAGACATAGACCCGAACCCGGGACCGATTGTACCTGAAAGTAATGCCACCCGCTCATCCTACTCTACCTGCAAGACTAAATGTGCAACTAGTGAAAATGGCTATAGATATAGTGTGAATGAATTATTGAATCTGAACAGTCATTCATCAGTTAATCAACCAACGAGACGGATCTGGAATATCATCAACGACCTGGGCATCGCTAGGAGACGCAGAACGCATAGAGGGAGACGTCGACTTGCTCGCAGGCTGCCCTCTCATGTCGACATACCACCAATCCACGATTAAATACTGCCTTCACCCCACGATGGATCTCAGCTCGTCAATGCTACTTCGCCTGACACGTCGAAAACTTCTTCGATCCATTTTGAATCTCCTCGCCAAGCCCAACCCCATGATCAATTTAATCAATCTCTCCCTCATGGAGACAAAGAAAAGGAGAGTATTCAACTTTACTCTTTCAATGCTAGAAGTATTAGGAATAAAACTGTCTCTTTGCAATCCTATTTACAGGTTAATCCGGTTGATGTAATTTCAATTTTTGAAATTTGGTTAGACGATGACTTTAATTCTTGTGAGTTAGGGCTACCTGATAATTATTGTATTTTCCGTAATGATAGAACAAACACAAGAGGTGGAGGCGTTCTTATTTCTGTTCGATCACATGATCACATCTCCTACCACAACGCCTACTAGATCTTGAATCACCTGATATCGAGATGGTCATATGTGAAATAACTCTAAAGAAGAAGATGAAATGGATTGTTTGCTCAGTCTACAGACCTCCCAATTCAAAGGCTGAGTTTTTCGATAAGCTAGAAGCAGTAGTTGATATAATGCAAGCCCTGAGTAGGAAATACCAAGGCATAGTCTTTGTCGGAGACTTTAATATAAATTGGAAAGATGATAACTGTCGAAACAGGTATAGACTTCTCCAAATATTTGAAACAATGAATATGACACAGTATGTTACTGATGTAACTAGGCCACAACCTGATGACCCAAGTAAAGGGTCAATTATTGATCTTGTTTTTATGAATCGCCCTGAACTTTGTGAAAGTGTCAATGTTACTTCTAATTGTGTAATTAGTGACCACCATGCAGTGTTGATAACACTCCATGCTGTTACACCTCAATTACCCAAATCTATCATACGGAAGATTACTGCTGGTTTACTTAAGAAGGTGAAAAAAACAATATCCGTGGTACTTCAACGCCTATTCCAAATTTCACTTTCTAAAGGTCAGCTACCCAGACAATGGAAACAATCAATTGTGATTCCTGTCCATAAATCTGGCAACCCTTGTGATTTTCGGAATCATCGCCCGGTGGCGCTTACTTCGATTATTTGCAAAATGATGGAAACTTTTGTTGATAAATCTGTAGTTAAGCATATTGACTCATATGGTCTACTTTCTCCCAAACGACAGGGATTCACCCCTAAACGATCATGTGTTACACAAATACTTAACATTACCCACGACTGGTTCTCCTCTCTTGATACCTCCCCCACCCCTATGATAGATGCAGTTTTTTTAGATTTCAGTAAAGCTTTCGATCGTATGCCCCATGATCTTCTCCTCAATAAACTATCAATTAATTACAACATCCAAGGTAACGTTTGGGGATGGGTCCATTCTTTCATTTGTGATAGGGAACAAATTGTGCAGTTTCGAGGTTTAAGGTCTAGGTGGTCGAATGTGACCTCAGGAATTCCCCAGGGAAGTGTGTTGGGGCCGCGGCTGTTTAATATATTCGTAAACGATATTGTCCATGTAGTTGATTCAAAATGTGTGTTGTTTGCGGACGACACACTGTTGCATCGTATTATTCGCAGTGAGACTGATGTTCCTATCCTCCAAGCTGACATCAACGAATAAAATGCAACTGAATGCTAAAAAGACAAAAGTACTAAGAATTGCACCCCGTAAGAAAAATATTAAAAAGTCAAATTACACAATAAATGGCAAACCAAATGATCAGGTAAATTCTATCAAGTATCTCGGAATAACGCTTAACTCAAATTTGACATGGGATGATCAAGTAGATATTACCATCAAGAAGGCTAACATAATGCTTGGTATGATTTCTAGGTTAGGCGGGGTGTGTCTCAACAAGCATTGCTGTGTTTGTATAAATCTCTCGTGTTGCCCATCTTGGAATATGGAATTCCAGCTTGGTATGTATACACAAGAAAGCATTTAGACGCCCTAGACCGAGTTCAGAGGAGGGCAACTCGAGTGATCTTAAAACAGAGGCGTCAAGAAATGCCTTATTCTCAGCGTGTGCAAAACCTTTCATGGGCCACTTTAGAATCGAGAAGGAAATATCTTATGATCTCTTTTGCTGTAAAAACCCTATATGGTATCGTGTTGTGTGATGCAGTTAAGGATAACTTAGTTATAAGACCAAGGCAGAGTGAACATACAATACTATTTCAACACCTCAGAGCAAGAACCGAACGTCTCCATCAAACGGCAGTGCACAGATTTCCTATTATTTGGGAGAATTTTCCTTCTCACATCAAAGATGAAATTATATATGGTAATATCATGAAGCTCCTCACGCTTCTTCGTCATGAAATTCTAACTGTTCCTTAGACTAAATTCCTGTACTAAAACAAGCTAACAAGAAAAAATGATATACTGTATAATGCAACAATTGCAGTTACATGTATTATACAATTATGTATCATTAACTTGACTATGACATTCGGTTCTTGCTGTTGGCGTCACTCTGAATTTTAATAATGTACATTTATAAATATATTCTGAATATTGTTGACTCGAAAAATTTTATGTATTGTAAATATTTTTAGTCAATTAAGATTCGAAACTGTTTAGATAGTTTTTTATGTACATAGTCAAGTCAAATTACTGCATTATTATTTTTTATCTTTTCTTTAATTATTTATATTGCAATGAATCAATTGAAATGATTGCTGATTGATCCATGGTACACTTGTTTCCCTCAAATTAATTGTTGCCAGTTTCAGTTCATATGTTTCTTTTTGTTATATTCTCAACTGACCTGGATTGAGGCGAAGGGGTGTGGGAAGGAAGGCCTGTGGGCCATGGTAATTCAGTTAACATTTTCCAAACCCAGGCAGCCCCTTCATCTCTATTCCAGGTCCTTTGTACTATGTCACCTATGTCCTATTGTTTGTGTGATTTGCATTGTACTATAATTTATGTATTTTTAATTGCCGAATAAAATAATAATAACACTAACATGATCACAACTTGAGGTACATCATACCTGAAGCCACAATCGACCCCTTCAAGTTCTCGTTCTATCCAAGAACGATAAAGAACTGGAACACCCTACCCAGCTCAGCTGTCAACACCAAAGGAATGTCCAGTTTCAAGGAGGCTGTTCTTTCTGCCATCATACTGGTGCAGCCCCCTGTTGGATCCCATATGATCCAAAGTCTTAAGCTTGGTTTTTACTTGCACTAAGCATAGCATGTTTTACTGTACATATACAAAATTGCTATGTCTATTCATCACCATTTCTGCACTTCATGATGCTCCTTCCAGTGGCTCACTTTATTCATCATCCCAGTATAGCTTCTGTATGAGCTGCCATAGGGATTACTACATCAAGTATCAAGTAAGTATCAAGGATACAAAGTTAATTCACCTGATGCCCTTTACTTATCCCTGAAAAGATCGATCTGTTTATATGAAACGATAAGCCACCGTGTCCAACTAACAAAAGAAAATAACTTCAATAAGAACATTGAAGCCCTTTGGAATGATTGTTGAATATGTTTTGCTTAATCATCCAACCCTTGACTGGACATATTACAAAAAAGAAACAAAACTAGTATATTGCCAACCGTCTGCAAGGTTTCATAAACATGGCAAAAACTAAGTCGTAGGTAAACCTTTTATGTGGATAAGGCAAGAGGAGCATTATCATCATCACCCTCATTGCAATACCACTCACTTATTGTGGTAGGGTGTGTTACCCACCCCTTCCCCATGCATGATACTATTAGGCCTAATCATTATTGTGAAGACGTTGTCTATGCCACCTCTGCCCTTAACAAAAACTTTGGAGTATTCAGATCATCCCTTTGAAATGGCATTACGTAGGCACAAAAAATAAATTAATTAATGAATAAAAATAGATCGACTAGGGTAGCAGGAACTCTCAGGACTAAGGCGTGACAACATGATACCCCATCTTCCTATTATATTAGCGCATTTCGACGCTGTATTACCATGATTACTTATATACATCCTGTTTTGTTCCGCCTTACATCTAGGCCTACTTCTGGTTTATGTAGGTGCTGGCGCATTTCAAGATCAATGCAGCTGAGTTTATATTATACAGTAGAAATATATTATGCAAAGTCTTAAACTATCCAACACAGTGGATGGCAATACCTGATAGAATTGCGATCCCTTCTTGTGATCTAAATCAACTCGGGTCTCTCACTCTCACTTCATGTGAAGAGAAGCCGGCCACTGCCTGTACTGTGTGTTCCTTGATCAGTGCAGTCGTAAGACTTTCATAATTAAACTCTTTTCAACAGACAGGTTTAAAACTGTCTTAAACTTTTTTCAACAGGCAGGTTTACACCTCGTAAGCCCTACCTACCAACGTCATCTGAATCAATGTATTGAAGGCAATACAAATCATTTTTTTATAATCGTTACCAAGAGATTGAAAATACATGACGGTTGGGATTACCATGATTAAAATCGCCACAATGATTACAATCGTTTCCGTTGTAAAAACGTCTCACATGGTTTGTGACATCTTACCAAAGCTTGATGATGGCTTGACGTTGAACCATACGTGCAGAGTTTAGTGGTCCGCAATACCGTATGCGCAACTCTGCACGTAAGTCATACTGACATAGCTGTGGTATTTGAAGACTCTTAATTTGTTAAGCTTTCTGAGGCAGATTCCTTAAATCTTAGCATGGCTTCAGTATGGCTTCCAACCGTATGAATACCATCTGACAGCTTTCCTTCTCTGTGCTGCAAGTATGCAAGTACGACATTACCTTTGATTAAATTTCAAAGGATAACGGGGATTTACTGGAGAAACTCTGGCTCTTGTACATGTAGAAGAAAAGTAAGGGAGACTGCATACATGACCATAGTGCGATCTCAAGTTGAATATGCATCATGAGCATGGAATCTCCCCACACAAAACATATATATTAATTTGGCATCCAGACACAATTGTCGTCCTAAATTCCAGAAGAACATCAAGTGGGACAAATATTATATCATAACCGGCATGGAAAACCCTACATTCTCTCAGAATACTTTCCAATGTTAGATGTTCTTTAAAATCAACAAGGGCATAGTGAATATTCAATTCCCATCTAATATCCAACTAATCTAATACCGGTGTGTTGCCTCAGTTGGTATGGCATCATTCTCACAACTGGGAGGTCGGGGGTTCAAACCCCGGCCGCGTCAGACCAAAATACGTTGAATGATGGGGGTTGATGCTACCCTGTTCGGCGTTCTACAATTAGAGGGATAGAGCATCGTCGATGTGACGCTGCACAGCGGCTGCCGAACCCACGCTCAATTGGGCAAAGCAAATTTTCGGAGTATTTCATTTCATGTCTATTTCGAACGATAAAATAGGGATTTTCATGTTTTTTTTTATCTCACACGAAATATGTCTACGTGGACTTTGTACGCACATTTCCTTAGGTTCATGTTTGGTAAAAATGGTGCATAGCTTTTCCAGTACTAAGGTTTGAAATCCTACGCATTACGTTTGAGTGAACGCTCACAGAAAAGATAGCATCTTAATTGCAATTTCGATCATGTCACGTCTATGAAACGTCTCACCTGGTTTGTTGCATCTGACGAATGCTTGCTGTGTGTATGACACTGAAACATACGAGCAGTTTTAGTGGTCCGCAATGCCATAAGCGCAACTGTACACGTCCCTCATACCGACATTGCTGCTATACCTGAAGACTTCCCATCTCCATTTTCCCTGAATCAAAGTTATTTTTCATGTATGTTAACTGCTCCAATGCCATTCCCCGTAAGACGGGTACCAATCGTCATAGCAGAACATGTAATTATAATGCTTGGCCATCACCCTACCTCCCAAGTCCAGAGACTAATTCTTAAATGCGGACTAGTTCATAAATATTGCAATAGTCCCATTTTTTAGAAAGTGCTAATAATGAAAATGCTAATCTAGCTGTTAACACTAAGAACAATAACGAATGGAATTAATGAGGCGCCATACCCATCTCGTTAGATGCTCAAGGCGCAGAAGTGAAGAGGGGCAAACAAAATAACAAAGGAACGCAGAAACCATTGATAAAAAGGAGTTATAGAGGTAAGTTCTTTTTAGCTTAATCTGAAATGTTTCGACGAACCTTAGATATCTCTAGGCAGGGAATTACATAGCGTGGGCCCAGAGTAGATGGATGACTTTCCCCCACTTATTATACATTTTGCAACTGAAAAAAGACCGGAGTCGTGGGAGTGTAGAAGCCGAGATGGTGTGTAGGTCTTGATGAGAGTAATGTTGTACTGATATGAGTTACATTAGCAAAAAGGATTTTGAATTTGACAAGCTCAGTCATGGGTCTATATTATGAATATTTCATGGAAGGGAATTACATAGCGTGGGCCTCGCATAGCCAAATGACTTTTCCCTACTTTTGTACATATTGAAACTGAAAGAAGGCCAGAGTCACTGGAGCGTAGAAGCCGAGATGGTGTGTATGTGTTGATGAGAGCGCAGTCGGGCAACCAATATATAGATTTATGAACAGGTGTGAGCAGTGGTAATTTATGGCTAAGGAAGTTAAACAAGAGTGCAATAAGTTGTCGACATCAAGACTAGTTGAGATCAATTAATGAAAAAATTGTTCTGTTGCGTCACGAGTCAAAGATTGCAGGTGAACCCTATGAGCTATACTGTACAGCTGTATTGGAGAAGAGTACCATCGTCATGTTCGAGTCCGAGTTGAGAAACACACCAAGATAACAGCATGTGTCAGAAACTCCAATAATGTGGTTGGTAATAAAAATTGATTTAATTTGTATACTGAACTACGTTTCACACGAAAACATTAAATCTGCCATAATCACAAAACATTCGGTAGTTTTAGTAACATATTTTCTGGCTCCAGCACATTTGAAATTCGCCTAGGCATTAGGCAATCGATTGTTATAATTTCTTATTCGGGGGGGGGGGGTGGGATTTTTCCTACGCTAAGTCTAAAGAGTGGTTATTTATCCTTTATAAATGATAAACATGGGAGATCAAAGAGCCAAAGACAACTTAAAATGGTTAAAAATCCTTGAGCGCTTTACTATAATTACCTTTGCCGATCTGCCGATGGGGGGGGGGGGGGGGGGGATTCCAAACAAATTACCCCATGCACCATATGAGCCAAATGACCCCATACGGTATTGCCTACTGGACCAAACGGAGTCTTTAATTTGTAAAACACATTAATATTGATAGGATTTTAATCATACTCCGTCAAACGCTCTACTCAACACCAGAATAATTACACAGAGTACAGCGCCTTTAGGCAATGGCGTTTAAATACACTACTTCTGACTCTCTGGTTCTGACTCTCGCCTTTCAAAAATAAGGTCGTGGGTTCGAATCCTAGCCATGGCGTATTTTCGTTTCGCTATAAATTCATCCACACTGTGCTGCACTCAACCTAGGTGAGGTGAATGGGTAACCGGTAGGATTAATTCCTAGCGCACACTGAGCCCCGTTCATGGTAGCTCGAGCTAACGCCGGGGTAATAATAGCAATCGCTTTGTATCCTCAGGAAAAAAGCGTAATATAAATCCAGATAATATTTCCATAACTTGGAGGGCAAGTGTAACATGATATGATTATGTCCTATCTTTTTTTATAATGTAATCATGTTTGTGACGTTTAGTTTAGTTTCGACATTGTTACAACTGCACGCTCCGCTCGATATGTGAGCTCATACTGTTTACACAGCAATGGCGTAAGTCATCTGAGATACAGAAGAAGATGACAATGGATATTGAAAGCGAGAGAGCGAAGCGATTGTGTTTGTAATGGGGGCGTTGTATGTGTTTTCTAAAGTCTTAACAAATCCGAGGGACAATTGGCCATTAATGTCGTAAAGACATATCAATACTTACATCCAGCGTAATTTGTCGTTTTCTGAATCCCCCATCTTGGTCCCGAAAAATGCTTTACTCCCACAAACATCCCATGTTCTCAATCTTAAACAGACGAGTGGTCTTTATGCATTTAAATATAAGAAAGATAATGTTGATGAAAATGAAGCAAACACATGCTGCGCAGAGATATCTCGTTGGTAAAGTCACCTCATTACACGTAAACAAACTTCGGGCCGATACAGAGGCTTCGCTGCCCATTGTCAAAACAATTAACATACACGTCGATATCCGGAGATGTGATGCCTACACAATTCTGTGCATGAACAAGATGAGTAATTGACAGACCACAAATTTTCATTAATTATAGATGAAACAATTGACAAGTCTACAATAGGATAGATGGCTGGGATTGGAATATACATGTATTTTGATTCAGAAACATTCACTCTTAATACTTCCTTATTCCTTTACACGTCTCTCAGTGTTTGCCAGAAAAGGACATCTCCGTGGAAAATGTCATTGAATTTTGTGCCGATACGTGCAATGTTATGTTTGGGTTAATGCTCTTTGTTTCACAACTGCTACGGTAAAATCACAACGGATCATAACTGTCAAACGTTCTTGCCATCTCAACCACCAATTTGCGTCTCATGCATCTTTGCAGCTTCCTAAGTCCTTAGAAGACCTGTGTAGGAACATTTGTTTGCATTTTAGATAGTCCTCACAAAGTTGCGTTGCTCTGAAAGAATTTCAGGATTTCTTCATTGTAGAGAAGCACCGAATTCTCGTGCAGGACAAACAAGATGTTTATTCATACAAGTGTGTAGATCGAATTCTTCACCAATTCGAAGCGCTTAAGCTCTATTTCCAGATAATTTCATAAGAGGACCCGACTGATGATGCCATCTTTGAAAAACCTGAACAACAAATTTGCAGTTGCTTACTTGGAAAAAATAAGCTTTAATCTAGGTAGACTGAAAAGTTTGAACAAAATATTTCAGAATAAAATTTCACCTCTACTCTCACTGAGGAAAGAAGTTTCACAATTGCTTACGGCCCTCTATGCAAACATCTTGCAAATCAGCTAACTAAGAAACAGTGACCCTCTAACTGTGAATGTAAAGGAGAAAGCACATCATGTTCCCCTGTGTAGAGTATACAGTATATACAGTATCTATAGCATAAAGTAAAGTAAATGCAGGCAGCACCATCCAATAATAAGTGAAGATATTTGATCAAACAATTCATATAACAATATCTTCAAGATCCATTGCAAGTATTTTTGTCATTGAACGTGTCTGTCAAATACAACAGAGATTTAATAAATAACCTATGTGGACTTGACTTCATGAAATGCCTGGACCCCAGAGTGGCTTTCAATTTGACCATACCATCGTTTGCTCCATTGTACAAAAAATGATCTGGAAGAAGTGGCAGTATGACAAGAAGTGGACAGTAAATGGAGAATGCACTCTATGAATACTACACTGAATGACAACATGGCTTTAATTGAATGCAGAAAAACTGAGTTCAGTCAACGCGATGTCTATAGAATTAGTGTGTATTCAAAGCTGAACAAAGTCATCAGTGTGTTGTTATCGTTTCCCTCTTCGAATGCTGCTATTAATAGGGTTTTCGGCAAACCTAAACTGATAAAGAATAATCATAGGATAAACCCAGAGCAAGAGAGCGTACTTGGACTTCTTCTCAATAAACTGACATTCCAAAAAAAGTGGAAACAGCAAGCAGCTCAGATGATCCTTGCAAGGACATGCTCAAACTGCATGCCCAGACGAAGGCCAATTGTGATAATGCAGAGACAGCTAAACTTGGCAAGAAATTCATGGCTGAGTTCTGCAGTGTAAGTAAACTGCCATGCCCTTTAACTGTTTAATGTAAAAATACAAACGTTATTTCTCTATGAAGTAAATATAAATTAGGAATTCCACCCTAGACGCTGAGGATATAGATTTATCAGTGCAACAAATTCAAGATACATGATACGTGATTAATATTGAAAAACAAACAAACATGTAAATTAAGTTAATTATATTATTGAGCTTGTTTTGTATATGCATCTCATCGTCTTAGGTATCCGTTGAGTGAACAGTTGCATAAACAATAACCTTTTAATTGCAATTTCGCTAATGCCATTTCTATGAAACGTCTCACCTGGTTTGTTGCATCTGACGAATGCTTGCCATCTGTATGACACTAAAACATACGAGCAGTTTTAGTGGTCTGCAATACCATAAGCGCAGCTGTACACGGATGTCATACCGACATTGCCGCTATACGTGAAGACTTCCCATCTCCATTTTTCCTGAATCAAAGTTGTTTTCATGTATGTCAACGACTTCAGTACCATAGCCCAGTGAGACGTATACCAATCATAATCGTAGAACATGTAATTCCAGCGCTTCATCAGCGCTGTATTTTCCGATTCTAGAGACTTACAACTAGTTCTTAGTAGTGTAATGATCCCAAGTTATCTTTGTTCGTAAAGTGTTCGTTATCAAGCGAAAATCCGAATTTATTAGCAATCACAAAGGCCTACACATATGTATCACATAAGAGTATTAAATCTGCAAATATCACAAAACATAGCTTCAATGACACTACTTTTTTTTCCTTTCGTTTTTTCTTAATTGTATTTTTTTTTCTTTTCTTTGTTTACATGTTATTATCACTATTATCATTATAATTAGAGTTATTATTTTTACTCATTTATTTATGTATTCATATGCTTTATTTATTTCATTTTTTGGGGGGTGGGCGGGAGGGCGGCCCAAGTCAATGTTCAAAAAGTGGTTCTTTCATATTAAAAAAAATGTGAAAGCACATTTAGTCAAAGCATCAGCAAATTATTAAAATACCTTCAGTTCTTGAGCAATTAAAAATAATTGCCTTTGCGGATAAAGGAGAGTGTTTCAAAGCGAGTGCCCCTATATGGGTTAAAGCCACGACCTCTTGTATTCGAATATTAAGCCAAATTAAATACTTAGTTTCAAAAACGTTGTAATCTTGATAGGATTCTCGTTTTGATTAATAAAACAGGACTTGCGATTAAATGCCGTGTGGAATCTGCAAGAGAAACACTGGCTCATGTACATGTAGAAGAAAAGCGAGGGATGCTGCATACAAGACCCAAGTGCGACCAGAAGTTGAATTTGCATCAGGAGCATGGAATCGCCGCACAAAAAAGAGATATCAACTTGGCATCCAGAGACAAGGAACACGTTCGTAGTCCAAGATTTTAGAACACTAAGTGTGACAGATGTGATATTACACCTGGCTTGGAAGACCAAGAGGAATACTTTCCGGAAGAATACTTTCACAGTGTAATAATTTCTCCAAAGTAAAGAACTGTATAGTGAACACCCCATTTCCGCTTGATATTCAACGAATCTCGCACGACTACATGGCTTTTTTACACACCAACTTCCTTCCCACCGGCTTTCCTGCAGACAAGACTACTAGCTATAGCTATACTTTCTCCCCCCCCCCTCCAGCCATCCATATATGGCTTGGAAGACCCAAGAAGAATGTCAAGAATACTTTCCTGAAGAATACTTTCCCAGTATAAGAACTTCTTTAAAGCTGTTTGCTGCTGGTTTTCGTCCCGTTCACCACTGCCATGAAGGATAAAACTACAAACACCCAGTACAAAATGAAGACATGAAACCGACATTCATCACATGCAAGTACCCCATTATATTCACTCCGAGTGTCAGTAGGCTTCACTTTCACAGTTGGCTGCTTTTTACTTGTACATCATGTGAAAACTGGATGACACCATTATTTCCACACTAGACAGCTGATGTTATAGATTTATCGGTGCAACAAATACAAGATTCAACTTCGTGATTAATATTCCCGGTTAATATATTACACATTTTCATGTTCATTTTTGCTAACGTTGTAATTTTGTATATTTATCCTAGGTAGTCGTTGAGTGAACAGTCGCATAAACAAAAACCTTTTAGTTGCAAGTTCGCTCATGCCATATCTATAACACGTCTCACCTGGTTTGTTGCATCTGACGAATGCTTGCCATCTGGATGACACTGAATCATACGAGCAGTTTTAGTGGTCTGCAATACCATAAGCACAGCTGTACACGTTGGTCATACCGACATTGCTGCTAAACGTGAAGACTTCCCATCTCCATTTTTCCTGACTCAAAATTGTTTTCATGTATGCCAATGGCTTCAGTACGATAGCCCAGTAGGACGAAGACCAAACGTAAGTGTAGAACAGGTAATTCCAAAGCTTCATCACTGCCCTACCTCCCGATTCCAGAGACTAATTCCTAAATAAGGATTGATTCCTACGTATTGTAAACGTCCGAAGTTATTTTTTCCCGCAAATGATGGTAATGAAGAAAAAATCCGAAACTATTAGCCATCACACAGGCGTACGTATCACATGATAAGCATTTAATTTGCAAAACCCACAATACATATCTTTAGTAAGACTTTGAAATAATTAGATTTATCTCTCCATAATTTTCAAACTTCGCCTGGACTTTGGATAATCCACGACCTTAGAAACAAAAAACAATTTAGGAAGTACGTCTGACTATAAGAAATGGAGCAGCACAAACTTTAATTTTATGGCATCATGGGGTCCTTATCCTATTTATATGTTATATTTTTATTCATTTATTTACTTTTATTGGCATATTTTTTAATTTGTATTCATTTCTTATTTCATTTATTAGGTGGTCTGTCATGACAGATCACCTATTATATTCGTCAGATTTTACTTTATTTATTTTCATTGCCAAATTTTGTTCCCACTTTATCTCCAAATCGGGCTTGTCAAATTTCTTGATTTTCATGTCATGTATGGAAATTATTATGGAATCGCGAAACGAAACTTTTCAAGGTTATCAAATCATGATGACGTCATCTAGGCGCCATTTTGTAAAAATAAATTATTGATCATATCATCGCAACTAATCATAAAAAATCATCCATATTTGCATCATATCAAGTTCAGGTGACAGGTCATCAGGACATGTCATCAGAGGTCATGCAAAGGTCACGACGCGCACGTACGCGCGCGTCAAAATTTAAAAATTCCCCAAATCAACCGTGGTCAAGTTTGGGTACGTTTCAGGTCATTTTGAGCATGTCAAGAATTTGCACGCGCACAGGTATGCGTGCGCGTTCTTGCACCTACCATCGGTATGCATCTTCGAGTCGTCATTTATTTTATGTCTGTCCATTGTCCATTATCTTCTGATTAATTTGATACCTCATTCAGCCTCTTACGACCAATAATACGGGAATGCGCGTCCATTCAAATTTGCATTACACGCGCGTGCAAACTCGCAAAATAAGTCATAAGTGGGCAAAAATATGCCTATATAAAATTCACTGTAGCTCTTCAGGGAGTCCGTTGACCCCCAATTTTTTTTCCCTATTCGAATAGAGTAGGAAGAGAAAATATGATTTCATGCCACATTTGACCCTTAAAAACATCGTGACGTCATCAAAATGGCGTCGGAACTAAAAATTAACGTTTTCTGTTTCATGATGTCACCACACTCATGTAAATTGATTCTAATTCCGTAAATATTGGTTATTTCTCGCCAAATTTTCAATATCTTTTAGCTTAGAATGTACCCTTTAGACAATATGTCCATTGTATCAGTTTAAAGCTTGTACTATTCTCAAAACTAGAACTTGTAGAGGTTTGTCATCATGCCAATTTTCTACTTGCAAAAATTTACATTGACAATATGTTTCCTGGTTTGCGTGTGCCGTCTGTCGGAAACATTGTGGTCGACTGGATAACGCACCTGACTGATAAAGCAGGGGTCGGTGGTTCAAACCTTGCCTGACTTTTTTCTTTCTTTTTTTTCCTTTTTAGGTGGTCTGTCATGAATATGACAGATCACCTATTATATTCGTCAGATTTTACTTTATTTATTGTTATTGCCAAGTTTTGTTCCCACTTTATCTCCAAATCGGGCTTGTCAAATTTCTTGATTTTCATGTCATGTATGGAAATTATTATGGAATCGCGAAACGAAACTTTTCAAGGTTATCAAATCATGATGACGTCATCTAGGCGCCATTTTGTAAAAAAAAATTATTGATCATATCATCGCAACTAATCATAAAAAATCATCCATATTTGCATCATATCAAGTTCAGGTGACAGGTCATCAGGACATGTCATCAGAGGTCATGCAAAGGTCACGACGCGCACGTACGCGCGCGTCAAAATTTAAAAATTCCCCAAATCAACCGTGGTCAAGTTTGGGTACGTTTCAGGTCATTTTGAGCATGTCAAGAATTTGCACGCGCACAGGTATGCGTGCGCGTTCTTGCACCTACCATCGGTATGCATCTTCGAGTCGTCATTTATTTTATGTCTGTCCATTGTCCATTATCTTCTGATTAATTTGATACCTCATTCAGCCTCTTACGACCAATAATACGGGAATGCGCGTCCATTCAAATTTGCATTACACGCGCGTGCAAACTCGCAAAATAAGTCATAAGTGGGCAAAAATATGCCTATATAAAATTCACTGTAGCTCTTCAGGGAGTCCGTTGACCCCCAACTTTTCCTCACTCTTGGATATAGTCAAAATATTGTGTAATAACATTAAAATTACGTTAGAAGTGAAAATAACACATTTTCGCAATTACGTCAACGTATTTATGCATATTTGACCGTATCTTCGTTATTACTAGTCAATTTTCTTTCAAATTTTGATATGATGTAGTGAAAATAATTTTCTACAAATAATGTGTGATTGATTTTCACTTTCAACCACAGCATCAGAGTGTTATCACCCGTTTAAGTTTTTGCAAATTTTTTCTGGACCTAATTTTTGAGAATTCTTTTAAGAAAATGCTTTATTAATCAATTGTACGGTCTTGCTGAAAATATCAAGCCCACTTGCCTTGCGATTTTTTATGTAGGACATTTTTTAAATATTGCCGGAACATTTTAAGGGGTAGTTTTTACATTATAAAACATCATTTATGCATTTTTGGGGAAACGCTACAATATTGAAACGCTATTTGGTTGATAAATTTCATTCTAGACATTTTGCGGAAACTGGATTTTTTTCTATTTGGTTATTTTCTCTAAATATAACATATAACAAATTTTCAGATACCTTCTGTGAAATTAAAAATAGTGCAATTTAGTAAAATACTCATTTTCCCGAAATTTTGCGGGAAAATTGCCAGTAATTGAATCTTTTACCTGACTTTTTTCAGTAAAATCATCAAGAAAGAATTTTCAAGTAAATGTTTAAGTCATACACAATTAATAAATGGACATTGAAAATTCTTGACGGAAAATATTATGTGAAATGTTTAGGAATTTGCAGAAATTTTGCAAACATTTCCCCTAAAAAAAATCTACTTAATTATTTTATCAAATACATCACTGATGAGTTTTGAAGTGAATGCTGTGAAATTGTATCATTGCGAAACTTCTCATTAAAAATAATTGAAAATTTGCAGAAATTTTGAATAAAAATATTTAAGATATTTTATTTTTTAAAATGTATCACCTATGAATTTTCAAGCTTTCTGTGAAATTGATACCCACTGACATTGTGGAAATTCTTGCTTGAAATCTTAAAAGAAAAATTGCTGACAGTAGAAAGAAATTTTAAAAAGATTATGCATAAAAAACATGAAACTGTCCATTTAAAATTAGCTACTCTGAAAATGAAGGCGCTTTTTATTGCGCAATTTTGGAAAGCCAATTTCGGTAAATCGTCTAAAATTTTTGAGGACTTATTAAGGCATTTTACGTGCTCCAAACTTAATTTCGTATTTACCGTATTGCATTATCACCACCATCATTATAATCATCACGGTTGTCATCACCACATTAATAATCACATTTAGCAATGGTCAAAATGTATTCCTATGATGTCTATGATCAAGATTATCAATCATATCTAAATGATTCATTTCATACAAATTAGCCGACACTGAATGAAAAATCATGACAGACCACCTAATTCGTCCTCATGACGAATTAAAATCTAGTTTATCCATCTTTATCTATTTGTTTTGTTATAGCGGGGGCTGTTTTTCTACCCAAAACCAGTTAATGACGTTCAACAATTAAAACCGCAAAATAACAAAATACCTACAGGTCTTGAGCACTTGAATTGCTTTTGCGGATCTCTGAAAGGGGAGAATTTCAAAGCGAGGGCCCCCACATGGGCCAAAGCTGCCTTGCCTTTGTAATGAATATTTAGCCAAACGAATTCGTTTGCTTAAAAAACACACTACTCTTGATAGGATTAAAGGTATAATACAGTAGTTGCAGCAAACAATTATTTCATAAGAAAGTCTTTAAAATCAAGGTCAATTGTCACATTTATAACATATCTTGATCTGGTACATTGAAATAAACTTTTCTTTTTGAAATCATGAAATTTGAGCTAAAAATCGATTATTCTGATGATCACTAACACATAAAAGCATTTGTGGGACAGTGTATTAATATATCTGGGAAAAAGTACCCGACATTTGATGGAATTCCGTCCCTATTTTGCTCATAACCCAGCAATTTCGCATTTTCTTCCAGAGCCACTTGGCACATATCTTTTTATTGATACATACAAACATTTGGGTTGTAATTTCATTGGAATCCGGTAGAACTCATTTTGAGATCTTTACCAAAACTTGTATTTATCTTGAATTATTTAATCAATAAAACGGTGTACTCTACACATGCAGGAATATTCTGAATACACGCATTCAATCAACGCCGTCTCGTGTGCTGCTTTAAGGACAAGTTTAGATGATATGATGAGATCATAATGATATTATAAAGTAATCAGATTTGTGACGTTAGCTCAGTTTCGCAGTTGTCACAACTGGAGGATCGGTATGTGAGCTCATAATGTTAACACAGCAATGATACAAGGGATCTGAGATACAGGAATACTAGGTTGGTTGCTTACTTAGGGCTGTGTGGAATAACAAAATTAACTGACAGAAAAATGAAAGAAAGACGTTGCAGTAATTTAAATAAGGCAAAACTAGACACCACGCTATACGTTCCTACTGACTGATTAGCTAATGTGTTTGTATTTCAACATATGTTACGTAAACGAAAAGTTAAAATTATCCATAATTTGAAAAAAATGCTCGCCATCGAGGTTCCTCTTAAAAAAAAAAATTGTACAAATTTTGAAAGTGAAAGAATGACCTAAGAATATATTATATTGTCCAACAGTGTATTCCAGTCATATTCAAATTTTCCTTGACAATGTTAGATTTTAGCATTTTGAAGATGCAAGTCACATTTTCAAATAGTATGCTATGCAAATATACACTGTGAAAACAAACACTGTCAATGTATTATAAGTGTAAAACTATGTTCATGATGGCAATCTAAACCTTTTAAACGATGTGACTGACATATTGCAAAAAATCCAATATGTCAATACGTTAGCCCACTGTGAACATTCACACTTTCTTTGTATTCATAGTGTAACATTATTTTAACTCTATCAATAAGCATCTCACAGTGCTTAACACGTCTTCACCATTTCCTAACACACTCTGTGCCGCCGTGTTCATCTAACAGGGTATATCTCAATTCTGTGGGGGTTCAGATAGGCAGTTTGCGTAGACCATGCAGAAAGGGAGTCACGAACGAAGAATTATGTTTAGTTCTAATTCAACGCCACTTGATTAACATTACTATTATCCAATGTCTTATATCTAAACATATATTATGCAGTTGGGTATCATTTGCATCGAAATGTGTTTTATAATGCTACAAATAGATATTTACGATCAATCAAGGACCATCATCAGAAGTATTGTTTGAGCAATTGCAGAGCTCGACAAAGGCTTGTAATCCTCTCTTGAAGAATGTCAAACAATCCGATCCTTTGATTGGCCAAAAGTAGGGCTATGTATTTGACCGTGCCTGTAAAACTACAAACTCTTCAAGTAGTAATGGTTATGATAGTTGTGACGGTACAATGGTACCCTAGAATATGATGGAAATTACAAATTTGAATTGTTATTGCGATATGTACATTGTAAAATAGTAAAGAAAAACAAACACAATTAAGAAGTCACGGCCTTTGCTAGGTCCAATGATCTGTACGGGATGATGAATGTCCAAAGGGCCAACTCAAAACATTTCTAAACAGATTTGAAGGGGCACTGAAATTAGAGCAGAGTTAATCTCCTGCCGTATGCGCATTTACATCACGTTTTGCTTCATGCATTCTTACATCGAACAATATAAAACTTATTTGATTAATGATTATTGTCATCTTCATATAGGGTGGTCTTTTCATACAGGCCTATCATAATTTATCATGCGACAAGCCACCCAAGAGTGGAAAATGTGTCGCTCGGGAAAGTCGCTTGTAAAGGGTGAAAATAGAAATTTAGTTCTCAAAAATAAAAGAGAAATAGCTTATCTGAAAAAGTAATTATTATTCTTTAAATTGTAGAAATTCAAAGTTGTCAAGATGAACAGAAAACAAGATACATGGTTTCTTTGACACATTTTTTTCACGCTTGAGTGAACTCATAACTCTAAACGTTGTTTTCTTCTAATATTTTTAATCTCTCTGTTTCCTCAGCATCCAATCATATGATCGTGTGGGTTGTTGAGTATTTTTCGCAAGTTAAAAGCTTCTAATGTGGTTTTCAAATAAAAAAAATTGAAAGTTTTCGACGACTTATTGCGGGTGTTGGGGTTGCTCGTCACATATACATCTTGGCAAATATCGATATATAAACACGGTAAAGATAAGAAACCCATTTCATCATTGTAATGCGTTATACATATCAAAAGGCATTAGCCTCAATTCAGATGCAGACATAGTTTATCACGAGGTCCGTGAGCATGTTTATGTCATGATCTGTTCGAAATGACACAGTGCATTTGATGCATTTTTTCTATATATTAATTCATTGCAATCACTGCTATAAGTTGGCGGTTCAATGGTGAGACGTCTCACCTGGTTTGTGGCATCCGACGAATGCTTGGAATACACTTGACAATGAACGATACGAGCAGTTTCAGTGGTCTGCAATACCATAAGCATAACTATCCATGTAGGTCTTATCTCCTGAGCCGCTATGTGTAAAGACTTCCAACTAGTTAACCCTCCTTGAATCAAAGTTTAAATACATATTTCACACCTTGCCACATATACATAGCCCAGTTGGACGAAGACCAGTCGTACCAATAGAACAGGAAACCTAACGCCTTATATGTGAGCTTCATAGAAAACACTATCATAATGGTTTCATGGTAGAATGATTTAAGCCAACGACCATGACGACACGGACACAATGTGATCGAGAACAAGTAAATGATATGAGATTGCAAAGTCGCCACTGACATTCAAAGTAGGTCGGCAAGTAACAGGAGTAGAACAATTTATAAATATACAGCACATGTACGTACTGAATTCATGCTAAACTATTATTGCAGAAATAGTTTAAAGGTAGGGGTTTTATTTGCGAATGGCAACAAATATACACATGTAAAAATCATTATGTCACGTTTTTGGCTCAAATGGAAACAAAACACATCTAGATCGTGTGGAAGAGCCGTGGTGTCGTGGTTCTGACTCTCGCCTTGTAAACAGAGGGTCGTGTGTTCGAATCCCACCGCGGTCTAGCGTCCTTTGGCAAGGCGTTAATCCACACTTTGCCACTCTCGACCCAGGTGCTAAATGGGTACCCGGTAGGATGCGAAAGATATTGTATGTTTGATTTTGCCAGCGCCATAATGAGGCTGCGATGAATGCAAGGAATGCTCCCCAGGGAGTGGAAATTGTGCACTTTTCGTGCGGGATTGAAATGAATCCAATGACCGGGGTAAAAATATGCTGTAACGCGCTTTGAGCCATTCAGGGAAAAGCGCTTTATAAAAATTGGCTATTATCATTATTATTATTATTATTTGCTTTTCGACAACCAAATGTTTTACTCCAGAAGAAGACGAATGATTTTCGAAAACCTGAGGCTTATACTAAACATTTGATACACAAAAACATCACTGGATCTATTAAATATATATATATATATATACTATATACTACTTTAATTTGTATAGCGCATCTGATATTTAAAGCTCCCTTTTCATACTTATTTCTACACATCAATTCTTTTATTTTAATTTTGAAGAGAGTCAAGGATAGAGAGCTTCTTATGTCAAATGGCAGGCTATTCCATAGTTTGGGGGAATCAAGTGTCGATGCAAGATCACAAAGTGTAACTTGGGAAATGGGATCTGGAACAATACTTAATCTGTGGAACCTCGCAAGCTTTGACTGTGTGATTGGGTTTTAAGTTTGAGTAATTTTGTAATGTAATGTGGTGCTTGACAGATTAATGATTTATATACAATTAAAATAATTTTGAATGAAATTCTTTGGCGTACAGGCAACCAGTGAAGTTCACTTTGAAGAGGAGTAGTGGAACTGAACTTTGGGACACGGTAGACAAGTCTTGCACACGAATTTCGGACTCTTTGTAACCTAGAAATTAGACTATCAGGCATTCCACACATGATATGTTAATTTGCATACATTTGAGAATTAGGTTTCCATGTTGAGGTTTGTATCAAAGTAAACTCCCAAATGTCTTGCAGTACGAGAGGGTTTGACATCGGATATTCCAATTTTTATACAATTAATATTGATTTTAGAGATCTTGTGTGAGGTGTCTATGAGCAAAAAAATAAATTTTGCTATCGTTTAATTTCAGATTATCATTGAGCAGCCAACTACGAATGAAATGATACATTGTTCTAGCTTTGAAACACTTGTGTCCGCAGAGATAGAAGATGGCCTAAAAGATATATACCATTGTGTGTCGTCGGCATAACAGTGACAAGAAACTTCAGGAAAATTGTTATGAGTGCTATTGATAAGGCTACTTGTGTATAATGGAAAAAGCAGGGACCGAGTCGTGAAACACTTGGACACGCCAAAAAGGTACTGGGACAGAATCTGAGACAGTGCCATCAATAACAACTTTTTGATGCCGATCAGACAATACGACTTGGTCCAGTTGAGAGCAACACAATTGATATCGAAACAACCACGCAACATTTCCAAAAGTCTGGTGTGGTCTATAGTATCAAATGCGCTACTTAAGTCTAGTAATACTAGAAGCGTGACGTTCTTATTGTCCATTGCCATCAGAATATCACACTTATTTCAAAGCAGTGCAGCTCTGTACTATGAAATTGTCTATATGCGGATAGGTTGGATGGAAGAATTGAATTCCTATTGATAAACTGTTAGATTTGTTGATGGTTGCACATTCAACCAATTTGAAATGTATTGTAAGTTGTTTAAAAGTCTTAGATTACAAAATTCAGGATCCAGACTTGGCTTTGTCAACAAAGATGAAACAAAACACGTTTCATTCATTAGGAAAATGACCTGTAGACAGGGAGACATTGATGATAAACGTAAACACAGGGGCCTGTATTCTGAAGTCAGGTTCAACTTAGACCATGGTCTAACTTTGTGCTAAAATTATGGGAAGCCATAAGTGTCAACATTTTTATTAAGTTATATGTTTCTTATGTTTACTGTGCTCTTTCCTGATTCATCGATGGTGAAGACAATCATCTATTTATACTTTCTAGACAATTATGAATTATTTGAGAGCCAAATGAGCTGAAATATGATATCTCTACCGTTAGTAATTTATGTAACAATTGGCTATCCATACTTAAACCACAACTTTAAACCTGAGTTTAAGTTAAACCCGACTTCAAAATACGGGCGTAGAAGTATAACATCAATATGTAGCATAATAATCCTTTTTGGAAGTGGATCGGCGGAGCAAGACAACTTAGTGAGCTTCACCACGAGTTGCCTTACTTCATGTTTTGATAAAAGTATAAATTTATCAAACTTGATATCTTAGGGTGCTGGAAATAAACCAGATGAATCAGTATCAATACCATCCATCAAATTCATATTGGATTAAATATCACTGTGAATACTAAGAACTTTATCATGAAAACGTTTTCCTATGTCATTCACAAATGCCATCCTATCAATGTTACATGGCACCACTGGATGTTTGTTTGAGACATTCATCAGAGATTAAATAACGGTGAACAAGCCATTTACGTCATTCCTGTTACGTGCTGTCAAGTCTTTGCAATAGGTTTGGTGAGCAGCATTTAAACATATAATGCTGTGTTACGAGCTTTCAGACATTACAGACTAGTTCAGACATTGGTCGGTCCTTGTTCTATGCCATTTCTTCTCTTCTCTACGTGTCTGCCTTTTTGCTTCTCGGACCTCATCTATATACCATGGCAAAAGAAGACGAGCAACTACTCGCTTAAAAACCAAGCATGATAAAGGGAGCATGCTTATGTAAGGGGTTCCTGAGTGTGATATCATACCAGTTTGCCAATTCAGAAATATTTTGTGATACATGTAAATGTTTACATAGCGTACTATGTGCAAACACTTTGTTAAAATCTGCAGTGTTAATACGAGAGTATTTACGATACGACACAATCTTGTCGGTCAAAAATGGTTACATGTGTTGAGATGGCACATGACTGGAATATGATCTGAAATAAGATATTTACATGCAATGGCTAACCAACAATTACATCATCAGATTGACGACAAGTAAGGAAGTCAAACGTGTGACCTTGAGAATAAGTACTAAAGTTTACAAACTGAGTACAACAGAGTGATTCGAGAAAAATGACTTCGAGTTAATATCAACTTGGATGTTAAAATCACCAGTTATTAAGAGTGGAACATTGGACAGTAGGTGATCTTGGATGTATTCATTAAATTGAAAAAGAAACGATGCAACAGACACCGGATGAGACTCTGAATATGTGGGTCTGTACATATTAATCAATTAAAGATGAAAAAAATTGCATACGATATCATACTCGGCAAACTCAAATGATTCCTTCTGACCAGCGGCAACCTGACGAGCATCGATAGGATTTTTGAAGAGAAGACCTGTGCCCCGTTCATGGCGACCAGTCCTTGGTTGATGGAGAAACCGATATCCAACGGGAACAAACTCTTGCAGTACAGCAGAGTCGTTCTCAGTCAACCAAGTTTCCGTAAACGTAACTAAATCACTTTGACTTTCGTTGACAAACTCGTTGATCGCAGTCGTTTTGTTACGAACAGAGCGTTCATTGATGGAGCAAAGTTGAAGACAATTTAATGGTGATGAAATTCTGCATGGTGTTTGCTTTGGATTTTGAAGACTATTCCTTTTCCTTCCTCTTCGAAATCCCCACCCGATTTTTATGTGCAACGTGTTCTGAATTCCATATGATGTGATTGCTTGGCAGGCTTGATATGAAAGAGGTGCGACAAAGTCTCTCCACAGACAACTCCGTTGGAGTGTAATTGAAGACAGCATCGGAATGATCAAGCAGAGGTCTTGTAGCATGTATAATGTCATCGCTTAGCTGTTCTGGGTCATGATTAGGATGGGCATCGCTGGCATGAAACAGTTCCAACTGAAAGGAGGATTTGCTGTATACACCTTATGGGATCCTCCTATTAAGAAAACGCTTTCTTGTGAAAATTTCACAAATCAAAGGATGTACAATACTTTGTCCACTGCAGAACAAAAAAGTCAATAGCACTAGGAGGGTAGCACATAAGGATGCATAGAGGTGCATACATACAGCACGGATGTTTACATATTGTGTAAGTGTAGACAACGACTTAAAAGCTAACTTTCTAAATACACATGAAATCATCAAATAATAAACTTACAAATTACCGAGCTGTTGCCATGCATCTTACATAGTAACATACTAAAAGATCAAATACAACAGAATCAAGTTATTAAGAGCTCCTAACTAGAGAGTCGCGAAAGCATGTGCACATGCTCATGTGCTCATTTTTATATATAAATATATATTTATATACACATGTACATATACATATGTATATATATATATATATATATATATATAAGTACATGTATATATAGATATATATATATATATATATAAATGAAGATGAAAATGAAGGTCCTGCGTCGGTTGTGGTAGTATAGAGCAAAATAGAAGGTGAATAAAACAACTGTAGATAGAAAAGTTGATCAAATTTTCGCCCATAGGGCTTCATCAGGAAATGATGAATTTTTTAGTCAACAGCACCAAGAAACGCAGTGCGCAAAACGCAAAGCGTAAAAAACAACGCGCTAAGAGGTAAGACGTGAAGCGCAACAGTACCAAAAAAAAGAGAGAGAGAAAGAGAGAAAAAAAGAAAAAAAAAAGAAAGAAAGGGGAAGGGAAAAAAAGAAGAAGAAAGAAGAAGAAGAAGAAAGCCGGGGAGACAAAAGGAAGAGAGAAAAGGGAAAAGGAAAACGACGAGAAAAAAAAAGAGAGAGAGGGAGAGAAGGGGGCAGAATTAGAGGACAGCTGGGGAGAAAGAAGTAAGAGAAGAAAAAAAAGGAAAAGAAAGAAAAAGAATGAAAAAGAACAAAAAGAAAGGGAAGCAAAGAGAGAGAGAGAGAGGGGGGAAGAAAATAAATCAAACCACGGGAAAGGAGTGGAAAGACACATTCATTCCATCAGGTTGGAGAGAGCCGAGAGAGTGGATGAGGCGTTCCTCCTTCTCTTTCCTTGCCCCATCTGAACGAAAACCAGTCAGAAGAACGCACACCTTGAAGTACCCGATGTTATCGTCCGGTTGGGTAAAATGATGGGTTACCGGCAACCCATATGTTACAAGATATACTTTCCTTCCTTGATCTAACATGCAAGAAAAAAAATATAGCAAGCAGCAAGCAGTATATCCAGTAGCTCGCATTTATCTCATTCTTCAAGTCATTGCGGACGGTCTTGACCATTCCCTATTCTCTAGAATGAAACATTTGTCGACTTTGCGAGGCAGAATATATTGTGCTTATGTGTCATTCTATTTATTTCCTTAATTACCCAATGTTTTTACTTTGAATGACGTATACAGAAAATGGCGCTTTGTGTGACATCATTGACCGTGTCAAGAAAACCTTCCCAAATGTAATTGATGACATTGGCATCAAAATTGAGATCCCATAGAGTATCTCAGCTATAACATTCCCTAACTCGTGGTGCTGGAGAATAGGTGTTGAGAACACAAGGACGATTGAAAACACAGGGAAACGCCACCACCAGTATTACGAACGCGTCGACGACTGTGAGGTCGCTGTCGATTCCGTCTGAAAACAACGTATTCATTTGGTAATTGAAGTTCAACTGGGATCGAGCAATGTTTCTGTTTATCTGATTGTTTGCATTAATGCATGCTTCTAGATCACCCAATTTTAGATGCGTCGAGCATTGGACAATACCCCAGATATGCACTTGTTGGAGGTCGTTGAAAATGAGTTGTGTGAATTAGCCTCTCCCAAACGATATCAACGTGATCAAAGGGGCAAATATATATATTTATATATATATATATATATATATATATATGTTTACAAAGATTCTACGAGCTACTTAAAAATAATTTATGTGTCATGATATGCATAGTGTCATCTCATCCGTCTACTTTGGTCAAAATGTAGATTTTTAGAGTTTTGGCCCCCCCCCCCCCAAAAAAAAAAAAATAATAATAATAATAATAATAATAATACCAATAAATATATAAATAAAAAAGTAGACATATAAGTCTCACCCCTTTAGATACGTATATGCATTTCTAGGCACGAATATTTTCAAGGCGATACCATACCATTTCTCGATAAAATGAAGATAATCGAAACCACGACATTGTGTACGCGCGAATGAGGGCAGGGGGCGCTATATTACTGAACCACTTAGCCCGTCCAATAAAGCAAAAGTTATATAGGAGCTTTATATAACACAAACCTTGTACGTTTAAGTTGTTCACTTTTGAATTATCAAACTAAATTTCTGGGGATATTTATGGGCAACATATTTGACTGTGATTCATCAATATCATCGTCGTCGTTATCGTGATATGGATTATCATAGCAATCGAGCTTTTTTGCAGTATCGATGGGGAAACTAATACACTCTCATTTTCTTATCAGGTGAATGTGCTCACCTGGTTTGTGGCATCCAACGAATGCTTGCCACGTGTGTGAAAATGAGTAATACGAGAAGCATTAGTGGTCCGCAATACCATAAACACAACTGGACACATTGGTTATGGCCTGATAGCTGCTATGTGTGAAGACTTCCCATCATTTTATGTCTTCTTGAATACATTTTTTGTGGCATATTTCACAGTTATAGATATGTTGCCCAGTAGGACTGAGACCAATCGATCCGATAGTAGAGGAATCTTAGATGCCCTGTGCCAGCTTTCGATTTCACCGACAATAACACACAATGACCAATAAGATGGTTGTGCCGTTGAAACAATGACGAACTTATAATAATAAATGACGAAAGCACAAACAGAACGAGTCAACAACATTGTACATTTTGGAAAATTACTCACAGAGAGGAATAAGATTCGGCATTGCGTCGTAATCCATGACTGAAACATTATAATGACATGTAAGCTTCTTCGAACCATGGAAAGATTAAGGCTTATATGACATAGGGCAATGGCAATGGAGCAGCTATCGTTCATTTCAGTGGAATATTTTTCAATATTTTTCTTCATTTGATAATACACAACGGATGCTCGACAGATAATTTAGCGTTCCCTATGTAGCAAAAAAGTACATATACATGTATAATGCATGAAAAGCGTTACTGCTGAAATCCAGTTGCTTTTTAAGACTTTAATTTCACGTTTTTTATATATACATTTTAGTTGATTTCTTTCATAGTTGTATTGTCTTTACTTCATACAGTTCCTATGTATATTTTCGGAATAAGTGGTTGTTTTAATTCATTGTGAAACGAAACATGGTTTACAAAGGTAAGGACTGGTTCTAGTTGGATGATAAATTCGTTAATATAAAACTATGATTGACCAGGGAATAATAATCCACGTTTAATGATGGAAAGGTATTTCTTTTGTTGGCTTAAATTACGGAAATAAAACGATTGATGGAAACAATGCATTCATATGTTACTAATAAACAACTAACAATGTTTTATTCAATCGCTACTTACGTCAACATGACTTGACGCAAGACAAAATCAATGAAGAGCGGTGAGAACACCAGTGAGGAATATACGGATGCTAATTAATGAAATGGGAGCACTACACTTTAAGTGGGCATGTCGTCGGGGCACTGGTTTACCGCCGTGGATCTTCAAAATAAATAACATTCTTATTGCAATATATTTGACACTGAGTAGTACGTGCAACTTTCAAAGTCCGCAATTTGAATTTAAGAGCAACTCTATGCTTCCAACGAGGCATCAAATCAGGAAGCCTCGTGAATAGACATGTCAGAAGTGTATGGCTGATTCACATAACCACACTTGCCAAATACGACATAAACCAGTGAGTATAGAGTTTCAGCAATACACATATTGTAAAAGTATCACATTTCATTGTGCGCACTTGATTTTGTTTACTCTTCTTACCTTGTGTGTACGTGTGTTCATTGGTATTTTTATACAAAGTTTAAAAACACGGACATGGGCGTGTCATACATCCGCATTACATTAATATAGGTCATAGGAAGCATGGATGTAGTATTTCTTTATTATTTTTTTTTCTGTGCATTCTACCATTTAAGGGGGGGGGGTGAACCCCCACAGTGTGTGAACCATCATTATTGTTATTGATGTTGCTATCATTGTTATTATTTTGAGGTCAAATGTCCACCTTGAAAAATCAAATGCAGGAGCGGGTAAATGATATACCCACAGTGAAGTCAAACATCCATTCAATAGAAATAGTGAAATAATCTTGCTTAAAGTATCGGCGTCCAAAGCTTCATGTTATAAAAATTACGTACAAAGTAATTCCTGCATCTATTTGATATATCATACATTAACTATGCTAAATGTTAATGAACATGGTGAAGCTTTTATAAAAAATAAAGAACATTCGAGAGGTAAAAAATGAAAAAAAAATAAGAAATATGAATAAAACAATGAAAGCAATTCAAATCGGGTATGTTGGAAAGTAAAAAGAAACGCACCATAATGTATGACAATTTAATCAGAGTTAGAAAAATATATAAGTAAAAGATTTAATTTTTACCATGAGTAGAGTAAACGAAACATTTTTAAAAGTGAAATTAGCTATAATAGATAACGTTCCCATCGGACAATGACATTTCGCCATGCATATATACCAATTCTGGTCCTCCAAATAGGGTTACAATTCAACCAAAAATCATAAATGAACACATATATCATTATGACCCCCCCCCCCCAAAAAAAAAAAAAAATATATATATATATATATATATATATATATATTATATTCAATGATAAGAGAACCATGGTTATGGATATGGATGCGACAAATTTAAAGCGCAACAATGGCAGATCCAGCCGCCTAGATGCACTACCATTCACCCTTTATGATATGTACTATTACTCTTTTACCTTTAATATGTCAAATGTCTCACAGGAAAGCAAGAGGTCCCATTTATCTATCGTTTTGTATAACTTGACAATTGTCTTGTTCTACTCACATTGCAGTCACAGATGTTATTTTTGATAGGATATCTTAGGAGAGAGTCCAAATTTTATGATAACGTTCTATGGCGACAAACGGTAGTGCAACTACAACAGAAAAAAAATGTTTCGTTTTGGAGTGAGATTGGGTACATATAAACGAGGATAATCAGTCATCATGCAATCTGATATAACCTGGTCTGTATCAAGCAGCAATAGCGTCATTCCTTTTAGAGTCATGTAGGGTATATAAGATATATGTATGTGTATATATATATGTATATAGATGTACATACATGTGTGTATGTGTGTGTGTGTATGTGAGGGTGTGTAGGTGTGTCTAAGCAGTCCAGATTTTAGGTTGCATCTTTTTTTTTTTGTAAAACATATCCTTATTCATATTGAGGACTACTTTCTGTGACGAAATTTAAAAGGCTAGTTGTGTCTATCAATGGGTCCTGCAATTTACAATTTAATATAAGGACTATGTAACGGTGATTAGACCAATAGGGGAGTGATCGAGAATACATACCTAAGAGATTGCCTGGTGTCCACTAACGTATTGTACAGAGTAAAAGTAAAAGTGAGAGAATTAAGGGTCGTGTGCCAAATAATGATAAAGATCTAGATTGCAAGAGACAGGTCGCATCCTTTTGATATTGAAATATGTGCTGACCTCCAAGCACAGACAGACGTAATTCAATGGTAGCCGACATAATCACAATCTGCGGGAGGGGGGGGGGGGCAGCACGGCTTCCTACCGAACAAAAAGCAACAGACGCAACATTGATGCGACCTCAATTGGGTAACATCAGGCGTTGGGTGATACCATATTGCAAGCAAGTATGGCGTGTCTGGAACCTCTCTGAGACAGAAAAATGTGTCTTACTACTAGTATTCGAAAATTTTACTGCCTCACCAACCGCCTAGAAGACATGTGGACAACTCTCCGTATCCCATACCAAGTACGTACATGCACTAGCTGAGAGGCTTTTGGAATAGTGTCCTTTAGACTGCACCAACCAGACAATAAGCAAAACGGATGACCCCTGTGTGTCTGAACATACCGTTTTTACCGTAACATGTGCTTACCTACATTTGACAATAACACCTATTGGTACCTTACACGATCATTAAACTTGACCACTCCCCTTTAAGCACCAAAGTGAAAGATCTCACCTGGTTTGTAGTTTCTGATGAATGCTTGGTATCTCCATGACCCTGAAGAAAACGTGCAGCTTTGACGTTTTAAATACTATATGCGCAACTAAACACGGTGGTCATACCTCCATTGCTGGTAGGCACATAGACTTCCCACTAGTTTTCTAACTTTTAATTTCACAGTAGTTTTCTCTGCTTGTGGTATTACAATATAATTTTGTTAATATAATGTTTCCAATGGACGTAAAGAGCGGTTGGCAATGCTCACGACCATCCGGCCATAAAGCAGTGTGATTGACCCGGACATCGTCAACGATCTTAAATAATCAAATAGTTACATCTATGTGCACCAGCTTGTCCGAATATGTAGATGTTATGAAATAATTCAATCTGAGCTTCCTGACAAATTTAGTGGATGGGGTTACATAGTACAGTTGAGGCACTGGGCAGTTCTAGAAGTTCGAAATGTTCGAACAGTCCTATACAAGAAATATCTCATCATCCATTATGATAAAAACAATGTTGCCATTCACTATTTCAGTAATGAGTGGCAATTGCAACATTATTTCATCATGCCACTAAATTGAACATTTGTTGAGCAATGGTTGTATTCTTGTCTTTCTTGGGGCAAAATATCGATTCGTCTTCCACTTTGATTTGAAATACACACACACACTGACACACACACAACAAATCTTGTTGGGTGATGTAATCACTAAAGGCAAAAACTCAGATTTAACATTGCTTTTGTGTTGCTGAGATAACATAGCCAGACATCAGAAATATCGTTGCCTCTAAACCTTGCAACTAAGTCAATTAAAATCCACTGCTCCAATTATCCGTACAACAACCTTATTACTACACGTTCCTGATGTAAGAGCTAATGGTGATGTTGAGTTTTTAGTGTATTTACTCACTTGAAGAAGTGCATTGTCCCCAAACAATAACACATGTTTAAATAATCAAGATGGAAAAAAAAAAGAGGAACAAGAAATTATTGGATATTTTGATGATAAAATATGATGATGAAGCAAATGCTAGCTGACATGGAAACAGTGGACTTTCAGGGAAAACTTTTAGCATAAGATCTTTATGGGTTTTTTTAGCACTGTGTGCATAAACATAAAAAAAAAAAACATTTACTGATTATGGGGTTTACGATTCATATATATATATATATATATATATATATATTGGCGAAAAAGCTCAAAAAGCATTGAAGCTAGAGACGTAGCCTGGATTTCTTCAACTTTTATTAGTACAAGCTTTCGGCCATTTAGTTGGGCCTTCTTCAGGTATATGAAGATGTAAAAGATATAATGGCTTTACAATTACCATGCATATAGTTGGATTAATTTACTAAATGTACCACGCAATGTTTAGGTCCTTGCTCATCACAATTGTATATATATATATATATATATATATATATATATATATATATATATATATATATATATACATATAACAAGATAATCCTCTTCATCTATTCTACAATCATGAACCCGCCAAAAAGAGACTCAAATCAAGACGTAGTTTCCTTCACTCGACTGAACCCCTCGATGGCTCTGCTCACAATGAAAGGGTCAACTTATGGTCCAACACTTCAAGTCTGTGACGCACAGGCTTTGGACCTAGCGAGTCACCCCCCCCCCCGGATCAAGCGAGGAATGGGCCAACCTGGCTATGTTTTAATTGCCTACGGTCTGGAATAGGACTGTACAAAGTCCTTAAGCAGAAATGGGGCTACAACAAAGATGGGGACACTTCTTGCGAGTGTGGGGAGGATCACACGATGCAACACATTCTGGATCTGCCCCCTCCTACCAGAGCCGTGCACTGCAGAATATGTGGAGTCCTTTCACCCCAAAGCCAGATATTGTACCCTCCACTGGACAGGTCTTGTGTAGTGACCAGAGAAGAAGTAGAATATATATATATATATATATATATACGGATTGGTGCTCCCTTCATGGGACAAACCGACAAAAAGGTATACGTTAACTTTCCCTATACCAGCTTTGTTCACTTCAAAAAGATATCTAGTTAGTATTTGTTATACATGTACGTTTACCTCTGAGTAAATTAATTCTTAACTCATCTTCAGTGACGGTGATGTATTTTAAGCCGATACATTCTTCTCAAGCATCTCACCTGGTTTGATGCATCTGACGATTGCTTGGTAAGGCCATGACTCTGAATAATATGTGCAGTTTTAAAAGTACTTAAACTGTGTAAGCACAATTGTACACGTGGGTCATAATGGTGTAGCTGATCTATGGAAACGGCTATTTATTTGTGGACCTACTATATAAATATTATCTGAATTGAAAATGTTGAAGTTGATAGAAAAAATTATCGCCGGTTTCGGACGAGTAGCCCAGGCAGACGTAGACCACCATTGATAGTACAGTCTCTCTAAGTACATTTGAAAAACTTAACGTTTACCAAACATATATGATTACATTTCTATCGAATGACATTCAGGACCATAATAATAATAATAATAATAATAATACAAATAATAATGGCATATTTACCCCGGGTAGCCACTTCAGTTCCGAAAACTGTTCTCCCAGCGGGCCCTGCTATCATTATTATCCCAGCTTTAGCAGGGCTACCTTGCTCGGTATGACAGAATCAATTTTCCCATAACTCATGTATCTAATTCTACGGAATATGCAAATCAACACTATATTCCACGTACTTAACGCAGTCATGAAGTACCAGAAGTGTTACATTAAAAGATCTTGGGCTGTTTTGAAGCTTGATTCTGAAATTCACAATTAGGTCCTTCCATCGGAGATCGGGTCCAGTGTTATGTTGCGCCATTAAATTCATAAAAACGTGCCTTGTTTAAACTAGGTCCATATCTTCCAATAATCACTTATGTCTCAGCGAAAAAGAAAATAGTGTCAACTAAAGATTACTAAATATATAAACTTCAATACCAATGGCTTACATCAATCATCTTCAGCACCTCCAAAATTGGGCTGCCCGTCTTATTTTCGAAGTCCGTCGTGATACACCTCCTGAACCCCTGTTACATGATTTAAACTGGCTGCCAAATATATTTAGTTTAGTTACTTCTTGTTTTATACAAATTACTCAAGAACCTAGCCCCCAAACTTGTCTGGTTGTTTAGAAATGCATGTCCCAGGTAGAATGAACTAAATCCTCTGAAGACTCACGTTGAATATCATGTCCAGCTAAACGAAAACAGACTGGAGATAATTATTATTATTATCATCATTATCATGTGTTGAAATTTCAGAAATTAGAGTTTGCTGCCATCGATACATATATGTGATGTCCATGTAATAGCTGTTAAAAAGTTATTTTAGTACAACAAATCCGGAAAAGATTTCAAGATTAAACATGAATTACTATGATAGGGGACCTCTCGCACATTGATAGGCCTATAAACTTAGTCATATCTGCACCAATCTTCACTTTGAAAGAGAATACTTGATAACTACGCTGCATGGACATCTACTAATTTTATAACACCAACAAATTACAAACTTAGCAAACGAATATAAAAAAATAGCAATAAAGATATCAAATAAAGAAACCATCGAAGCAAGACATTTAATTCATAGATCATTTTTTTTTACAAGAGTTTGAACGTTTTGATATTATGCATTCTCACTTTTAGTATTCATGTTACACATGTACGTCAACAGCTACAGTCCTCCTAAGGTTCGCGTGTTTTGCTTGTGGTTGGAGGTTCGCTGGATTAACGGTCATTACAGTTTGCACTTTTATTTTCTCAAATATGCTTTGAGTGAACAAAAAATCAAACATGAAAAATCTATTCGAAGGTTGCAGTTTAATTTCAGCATTGGCCCTCCTCATGGTTTTACTAGCCATTTGACAAAGCCTCGTGGGTTGGCTCTTATCCTCGTCAAGCAGTGGCTAAGATGAGACTAGCGACCGACGATGAGAATTGGCGATACCCGAGTGAGCACGAGAGTGTGTATCTTTGAGATCGAAATCCTCGCACTCTCTCGGCTTTTTGGTAATAGTCTTTTTCCAGTCGGTAGTTATGTGATATCAATATCACAACAGACACATGGCTATGTTTAAAGACTAGGTTTTTATCACCGAAATCGGCGGAGGTTCTGAATGTGTTTGCGAATTGCAAAGCAAATATAAGTATAGGCCTATACACTAATACTTTCCTACAAAATTCCTTCCGAGGGAATTAATGCATTTATTATATTTTTGGTTTTAATTTTGATAATCTAAAATATTGGGGTTGAATAGTAAACAACCAAAAATCAATTAAACTATTTCATGGAAAAATACATTACTTAAGGAACTGTTTTCCTTGTTACAAATTTAAGACGAATATATTTTTCAAAATGTTTAATGACCCCAAATCAATTTGCAAGCTTTTTTTCTAGTTCAGTGTGAAGAGCAGGATAATCTCCCCTAATTAATTAAAACACACTTAACGTCTCACCTTGTTTATGGCATCCGACGAATGCTTGATAAGGACTTGAGTATGAAGAATACGTAATAGATTTAATGGATTCAAAACGCCATAAGCGCAACTGTACACTTCGGTCCTATTGTTGTAGCTGTCATTACTTATATTAGTACTGGCATATGTATCTGAATTCAAGCTATCATAATATGATCGCCGGCTTCGTACGGATAGCCCAGGAAGACGAATACCACTGACCATAGAGCATTTTATTCTACCGCTACGCTAACGTTTATATTTATTAATTACTTATTCAACTTGTACATTGTTTATGTTGTTTGTTTTGACTAAAGTTCGAAATATGGTGGCATGATAAATGGCCAATACAGTACATAAAATTTGATGACATGGGTGATATGTCAGGTAAGACAAACATACGAACTGAAATGTTTTTTCAATGTGCGAGGATTGCAGAAACTTGAAGCTGAATTGCACATCGCCATAAAGTAGACACTCTGAAAACAACCGTCATTAGCAGTCCATGGTCATGATAATTACAAATCAAAGAAATCCAATTATAAATATATGTAAAAACCACTCGATGAAAAAAAATGCAATTTACACATTGGATTTTCGTTTGTTAATCTTCATTCAAATAAACATTTGTCATTTTTTCATTTTTGTTCATAAAAAGAGGCTCATGGCGCGATGTATAAAAAAATAATAATAAAAACTTTTGACAATGGTGAGACAAAAAATATTGCGGATTTCTATTGGAAGTTTATTCCATAGGAATGCCCCGGCATGTTGTGAAATGATCGATCCCCTATTAATTATGAGATTGTGATACAGCAAGTAAGGATGAAATTCATGGACCTGTCCACAGAGGATTATTATATTGTTACAGGGGGTGCTGACCATTGTCACAACTCCCCCAGTAAAAATAGATAATCCTCCGTGGCCAAGTCCATGATGAACTAGCAGAGCTAAGGTTGCGAGAAGGATGGTAAGGAGTTATCAGGCTAGAGTATTATGGTGCAGTTCCATGTACTACATGGAAAACAGGTAAGAGCAAATTTAAAGGTTATGCGATGTACAACATGTAACCAGTAAAGAGATATGATTGTAGGAGGGATGTGATTCCTTTTAGGGGACATGGTGATTATACGGTCAGAATTATGGTGTACATGTAGCTTCCTAAGGCGATCTAACTGAGATTGTGAAACGTTATTTAGTAGAGTATTTAACAAATCAAGACGGGGGTAATAAGTGCATGTATAATTTTCTCTGTACAAGACTAAGTGAGATGCTTAAGATTAAACCCCTAATTCCGTTGTTGTCATTGTACAAATTGACATATACTAGAGCACTGACTTGACAGAGACATATTATAATCAAACATGACACCGAGATTTATAAACTTATCTGTAACATTGATTACAGACCATCCTAGCTGAGCCGTAGAATCGAGCAACGTGAATTCAGACTGCGTATTATTTACTTTAAGAGAGTGTGAGCACATCCAGTCTATTGCATCGCTAACATGGTTAATGCGTTGTTCAAGCTTCTTGATGGCCAATTCAGTGTGTTCTTGACCAGCGGCGAATGATGTATACAACTGAACATCATCAGCGTAACAGTGGTACTTTATAATAGAGTGCTTATCCATAATATGCTTGAGACCACTGAGGTATACAGAAAACAGCAGGGGGTCTCCCGTTGATCCTTTGGGGAACTCCGCTTGCTAGGGGAACTTGATCTGACTTTGGACCGTTGACATATACCAGCTGATAGCGATCGGACAGATATGACTCAAACGACCAATAGATGGCTGAATGTCCAAGAGTATGTCATGGTGGACCGTATAAAATACAGAAGACATAATAATAATACTAATAATACTAATAATATACAGTTCTTGTATAGCGCATATCACATTATAAATAATGTCTCTATGCGCTTCCAAAGGACTTGAATATTATTATCCCAGCTGTAACTTGGCAGCCGTATACTTACTCAGATTACAGCGCACACGCATTCACCTCACCTGGGTTGAGAGCAGCACAATTTGGATGAATTACTTGCTGAAGGAAACTACGCCATTGCTTGGATTTGAACTCACGACCCTCTATTTCAAAGTCCGGAGACTAATCCACTGGGCCACAACGCTTCACTGTCCAAAATATGTTTTCCAAACAAACGAAAGCTGTGACACGCCCTATGTCCATCTCTGACAATATGTCATTCGATAAGTTAAAGAGAGTCTTGACGCTGTGATCCGGACGGTATGCAGACCACCTTTTGTCAATAAGATCATTTTCAAAGAGATAGTCCGACGGTCTAGAAAAGGCAACATGTTCCAATACTTTAGACAGGTAAGGTACAGTGCCGGCCGCAGGAAACGTCACGCCCGAGCACGCAAACACCCTAGGGGGCTTTTGCGTCTAACCGAGGGTATTCAAGGGAAGCCCCCTAGGGTGTTTAGCCGCGCCCGCAGTTTCCTGCGTGCTATATAATATTGGCCGTGCCCACACTTATCCTCGGGTACCCTAGGGTACGTACATTGCATTATGTTTACATGTGCATGTACTTTGGTTATGTTGTGATAGACCATTATATTTTTAAACTAGCGTGATCAGAATCTATTCTAGATTTTTTTTTTTTAGATGTTATGTGTTTTCTTTTCTTTCATTTTTTCATTTCTGTTTTCCCTTTTAATTCTTTTCCCTTATTCCCTCTTTCCTTTCTTCCTTCCTTCATGTTTTCTTCTGTCTTTGTTTCTTTCAAATAATGAAGGAATTCTTTTTCTTTCTTTCTTTCTCTTTTCCTCCATTTTTCTTACTTTTCTCTTTTTTCTCCTTATGTTTTTGCTTTCACACATTTATTCATCTTCCCTTCCTTTATATTAATTATTTCTTTCTTTATTCATTTCAAGTAATGACGGAAACTGTTATCTGTCTTTTATTCTTTCTTTCATCCTTTTATTCAAACTTTTTTCCTTTTAATTTTTCCTTATTTTTTTCTTTCCTCTCAATTCATTTCTTGTTTCCTCATTTTTTTCTCTTTTGTTTCTTCCGCTCACCCTCCCTTCCCCTTTCTTAATATATTTTGTTAACAAGTCTAACATTGTGTAGCCTTTTTGTTGATTTTTTGGCCTGGCTCGGTCGATCCGATTGTACATAGTGCTTTGTCGATTGTCCCGTATTTAATTTTGTGAAATCTGGTCACCCTTGCTGGAACATCGAATTTATTGTTTTTCATTTACCGCAATGAATCTAATCAATTAATCTAATTTGATGCATTATGTAAACTTATTTTCCTTACGCCTTACGTGGGAGGCATACATGTATCATACAAACTTGTAAAAAAAAATAGGACACAATTGTGATTTAATGTCATGGAGATCAATTCTTTATCTTTTGTGATAAGTTTTTTTTTCTCTCCAAACGTACCCATTCCTCTCCCTTCAGCGTGAACTTTACACCTAATCCCATCTCCTTATTATGAACAGTGTAAGAACTAGAAAACATTTGAAATATTTTTCCTTGAGTTTTAACGGGGTGCACAGGGTGGAATCAGGAAAGAAGAAAGAAAGGCATATCAACAACAAAAAATAATTAAAATAGACAAAAGACATTAATAAGCAGACATGATTTTTTTTGTAAATCAAAATTGACAAGTTATTAACAGAGTGAATGTTAACAAACATTAATGACAAACTTAAAATAAAACAGAATTATGAATATCAAGGGCATTTGCGAATTCTCATTATGTTAAAACAAACGTGCGGTCAATATTGGGATCGTCAATTCGTTGACATGGTTGATAAAACCCTAATAAAGGGAATGAAAGGTACGTGAAAACGAATATTAGTATGACCAAGATCATACAAAGTAGGCGTGCAAAAAGCGAACACCAGCAAAACTGGTTGTGCTCATCGATTTGTTATTTGGTTCTTTTGTTATTGTCAACAGTCTGGTAGAGTCTTGCTCCCCGCCCACACCTTTGATCTCCTTTGATCACATCCGCTTCCCAATTTATGACAGGATGTTCGTAGAAATGGGGGGGGGGGATTAATATGTTGATGCGTTAACAACAATAAATGAGGATGTTCTTTTCATTTCGGTTCAAATCGGGTCTCTAAAACCCTCACCCTATAAAAAGTATAAATTTACCTAAATGGAACAGATTTATCTTTTTGCTAAAACATCTGATTACATTACCTGCACTCTATTGCGGTTTTTAAGTTACATTGGTAGATATCCGAATTGGGAAGAGATGAAAGTGGTGGAAATAATAAATGAGAAGAAGGAAGAAATATACTTTGTTATATGAATTGGAAATTATATAACCAAGTCGCAACTTGGTATAATACAGAATTCAGTGTTATATGGCAGCTAAAAATAATAATACATGGCATTTGTAAAGCGCACTTTCCATCTTGATTGGATGCTCAATGCGCTTCAGAGCAAAGCAACCAAAGCTATTTACATAATGTAACTATTTAAAAAAATTCTAGCGCATTTAGCTTCAATGTTTAAACACATACCCTAGTAAAAGTATGTTTTCGAAAGCTACTATAAAGTAGTGTGTGGAATGGGTACTTAACGAGTTAATTATCACTTGCCGACAAAGCAAGAATGGAGCAGCTATACAAACCATTCTTTTCTTTTCTTAAAGGGGAATCCAACCCAAATAAAAACTTGATTTTATAAGGAAAAGAAAAATCAGACAAGTTGATCGGTGAAAGTTTGATCAATATTGGACAAACAACAAGAAAGTTATGAATTTTTAAAAGTTGTAAATATTGGTAATCACTATACCCATGGAGACTTCAAATTGGCCGCATATGGGATGTCATAGTGATGTAAGGCAAGGACTACTCTTCCATGTACTCCAATACATATTATGGCTAAAATGTCATTTTCCCCAAAAGTTTTATTTCAAATTATATTTTTCTTTCATGAGGACATAAGACAATATACTACCTGGGTTATATTTAGATTACTGCCCCAGGGGAATGGGTACTTAGGAGAAAACCACAAATCCCTGATAATAAAGTACATGGCCTATGGGAAAGTTGTCCTTGCCCCTTGTCATAATTTACTTACCCAGTTGCCAATTTGAAATGTACATAGTATTAGTGGTCTCAATTTTAAAGCAGCTATAACTTTCTTATTGCTTGTCCGATTTCTTTCAAACTTTCACCATTCTGTTTAATTTATTTTTCTCCTTCCCAACACAACATTTAATGGCCAAGGCTGGATTCCCCTTTAAGAGTTTTGGTGGGTGCTCACGCAAACGCTAACTATCAAACCTAACAATTCTTTTGGGGGAACAAAGGAGTCAGTCAAGCCAAGTTAAAGAATGAAAGCCCCGTCCCGGTTCACCTTTATATAGTCGAAAATCCTTTTAATCATCACGCGTGAGCATTACTGAGTAAAACAAGTTTTATAACTAAGTACTGCAGAACTATATGGTATCCATATTATTATGAAACAATAAGCCCCCTCTATTTTCTCTTTCTCCCCTTTCCCCTTCGTTTCTTCGCTCCCTTCTGCTTCTCTCACTTTTTCTATTTCCTTCTCATTTTCCCTCCATCCCTTCCTATTTGCCTTTTTCTTTCATTTTTCTTTCTTCTTTCTTGAATGAGCGGATGTTAATTCGGGACAAGTTTTTAATTGATGCAACGAGAGCAGGAAATTGTGAGCATGGTGAGAGAAAATAATTACAAGATTGAGCGCAAGAATGTTCAATACTTGTCATCAGCGTAAAAATTGGCATATGCGAGTTACTAACGTATTTTCTGACATGAAAATCTGGACAAATTCCCAAATTTTTCTTCCCACTTTCTCTCTTTTCCTCTACTTTTTCTTAAGTCCCACTTCTATTGTCCCCTGTACTTCTTACCTTTTCCTGCGCCCTTCCTTCTCTTCCCTTTTTCGCTTTTTTACTCCATTTTATTATGTCTCCCTTCTTCATTTTATTTAATTTCCCCCTCCTTATCATTCTCTCTTTCTCATTCTGTCCTTCCTTTTCTTCCTTTGTCTCTTCTTCTCCCCTTCGATTTTCAATCTATTTTCCTTTTCTCCTTCCTCCTCTTTTCTTTCTGCCTCACCTTCCCTTTTTATCCCCTCTGTTTCTCTTTCTTCCCTTTCCCCTTCTCTCACTTTTTCTATTTCTCTTAACTCTTTCCTTCTCGTCTTCAATCCATCCCTTCATGTTCGCATTTTCTTTCATTTTTGCTTTCTTCTTCTCCCTTTTATCTGCATCTCGTTGATCCGCGCCTGAAAGGCATGTCAGGGTATATAAAAAAGGATGACCATGTAGGGAAAGAATAGAGTAAATAGTTCTAGGACGACCTCTGGAATGTAGGGTCAACATCGACAAATACCTGCTCCTTCGTCAGAAACTCATTTACGATCACGACTAACCATGTCAGTGAATGAAATAACGGACAACCCAAAATTTGTAATTTTCATAACAGATTTTATCCACGATAAATTATCGAAAACTTATGCTTGATATGAGATAAAAATCACATGCAGTCTTGAACGAATGTGTCAAATCAGACCTCCTCTTTCGACCAAGAATGCACGGCTGAACATCCTAGGGAAACACCCTAGGATAGACGCGGGCACTATCCTCGGGCGCTCCCCTAGGGCACTCATGTCCTAGGGGAGCGGACGCGGGCGTCTTCCCTCGTCCGCTCCCCTCAAATGTCCGCTACGGGCTACCGCGTTCGCCCTAGGGGGCACTGTGACGTTTCCCGCGGCCGGCACTGTAAATTGAAGATAGGCCGATAGCTAAGGGGTGACTCGCAGTCCAAAGATAGTTTCTTAAGTAGAGGATGAATGTGGGCCAGCTTTGGGAACCTCACCGCTATATAAACTCATGTTGACGATCGCTGCAATCACATGATCACTGGTGCGATTGTTGGAGCAAAATCTTCGATCAACTTTTTTTCGGAGCAGGGACGACTCCACTTGACTTCAATGGAGTAGCACCTCTCCTGTGGTTGGTTCCAAAATATCATCCGTTAGACGAGGTCGTAAACATGGTGAAGAAACGTCTCGAGAAAGGCTACGTTGAATATAATTTACCTTGTCAAAAAAAAAAATTATTGAAGATATCTGCCAGCGAATTATCATTATCACAGGCTAGTGGTGGAAGTGGGGGTTAACAACACGGAACAGATGTCTAGAATCTAGGATTGTTTACATTGACGAATAAGATAACTAATGTGCCTTTTCTGCTCTTGATACAACCGTCGATCAATTTCTAATCGCAGAGATCGCCACCTCTTTTCATGAAGCCTCTGTCTATGTTTCTCAGTGGCACACTCTTGGGTATGCCAAGGAGCCTGAGGGCGAAGTTTGACCTTGCACAACTTAGCCGGTGCATGCTTGTCCATTAGACTGATCAGGCCTATGTTGTAATGAGCAACTGCAGCGTGAACATCCTGAGAGCAGCCACCAGCAATGTTGCTATGCTTCAGATCATCAGCGGACGATACTTAGTCAATTTATTTGATGTTATGTACAACGGAACGTTTCACCTCAGGACGAGGTTTGGCCACAATAAGAATGCATGCAACTGTCGAGTGGGCCAAAATGCCAGGGATTATCCGAAGACCAGAGTAAATATCTCTATCAGATGATCGTTTGATGGAAGCATCAATAATATGGCCACGTTCATGCGTAGGTGTTGTTATCATCTGAACAAGGATTCACTAAGTTGTAAACGTACATTGTTTACGATTAGAAAAATGAGATCAGAATAAGGTCAAGGGAAGTTCTGAAAGTACTACAAATCCATCAGTCTTGACAAAAGTATTATTTGATGTTTTTTTATCATTAAACAGCCACTGCAAGGTTAGGTGTCCCCAACAGAACGCAAGTGCACTTTTGCTTCGCCCCAATCTCTATGTTGTGCAATCCAAACACAATTACATAGGATACTTTTGTTACAGAAAAAAGCACTTAGGATAATATTTCATACACATTTCAGATGTCACACAGATAAATTATTTTTTGAAAATAAAATCCTTAAAGTTAATGATATATATTTGTTCCAACTCGGCCAATTTATGTACAAACTAAATAAAGATGATCTCCCCGCAATTTTTTCAATTATGTTCTGCAAAAACTCCTCTGTACACGAGTATCCTACAAGACAACGAAACTCCTATCACCTACCTCCAACCCGAACTTCACTTGCAAAAAATTCTTTTGTCTTTTCTGGTCCCGTATATTGGAATTCCTTGCCCAACGCCTTTAAGGAATCCCCAAGCATCACAGTTTTTAAACATAACCTTAAAAAGATGCTTATTAGCCAATACTTTACACAAACAAGTCAATCTACCATATAACCAAAACTATATACAACAAAAACTTTTTTTTAAACCTCCCAGGATACAACTTGCCTGCCGACCTTTTCCCGCACCTGCCATGCTCCTCTTTGCACCTCCAATTGTACCTGCACCCCCCCCCTCTCTCCCTACATTTGCTTCTCAGTTCCTCCCTCATTATCACAATTATTGTAACCATACTGTTATTATTTTTTTATTATTATTATTACTATTATCACTTATTCTAATTTGTGTTACTCTTCCGTTGTTACCTTTGTTATTTTGTATAGCCTCCTTTTCCCTCCTTTTAAACTGTCTCCCGTCTCTCCTTTATATTATAATTTTGTAATATACGTACTGAAACTAAGTTACGGGGGCTTGCCTCTCATACAAGCTTTGCTTTTCTTGGCAAGCCCCTCCGTTCTGTTTTATATAGTCATTATAGTCAAAGTTACTTTAGTTCGCATTAGTTCTCATTGTTTATACCTTACTCCGATGGATGTTGTACTTCAAATTTGACTATGTATTGTTTGATTTTGTTGTGCTTTGTGAACGGAAAATGAATAATCTAAAAATCTAAATCTAAATCTAAATCTATGTGTTCAGATGTTATATTCTGTTCAAATAACAGGTAGAGAGCTGTGGGTGTTCTTCGTTAATGTTCCCTTACTCAATCATTGAATAAACAAACATCAATGGTATCCATCTAAAAGACATAATACCCTACCAAACGTCTCACCTGGTTTGTGGCATCTGATGAATGCTTGGTATTTGTGTGAAAATGAAGAATACGTGTATATTATTTGGCACAAACTATCGTAAGCGCAGCTGTACACTTCGGTCATACTGGTATAGCTGCTATATGAATGCGAGTATTCCATTAGTTACAATTGGTTAACTCTAACTTGTTGATGACTAATACAAGCCGGCTTCGTGCGCGTATCCCAATAAGATGGATTCCACCAATAATAGAGCAGTATACTCTTACGACATTTTGTCAGGATCACGTACCCCAAAGGTGTGTATATTTTGTGGTGCTTTGGCAATGAAGGTAATTCCGTACTGGGCCTATTTGTATGTTGACATCGGGTACACACAATTAAATACTGTCTGGTAATGAACTTAAAAATAATATTTAAAATCAGAGTGCTTATTTACACCGTCACTTTGCATTTTAATGCATTAGTTTTGTACCTTTGTACCGCATTCTTAACTTTTGAGAATGAATCTTGATAACATAAACGTGATTGAACCCGAGTTTACAACACGCCAAGATTCTGCCAAAGTGTCAAATATGCGCTTCGTTACGTTTCAGTTTTATTGGACGCCAAGGACCCGTTCACACTATATTCTATATTCAATTTTTAAACTTTTATGAATCATCAAACAATGCCACGTCGCTGGCTTTATGTTTTGGGTTCAAATTACACTTATTGTCACGTGATCTCATTGTACATACGGACTAATTACTTTATTACCTTGATCGATCTATCCATCCATCATCATTAGTATGTGCTGCAAGAGGCAGAATGTTTAACAGTTTTCACTATGTCCTGTCATTTATTGGGTTATTCAGTTCATCAACCTTCTAGGGCTCTGTTCAGTTTAGTAAACCATATACGGGTTTTGGTTACTTATACGAGCCTTGGTACATTGTTAAACATCTCCTGGCTCGAAGTCAAGGTTCAAACAGACACTATTTGCCTTCATGCGAGTGCAATATATATTATAATCTACACAATGCGTCACACAATGCATTAGAGTCTTCCAGGAGTGCGTTAAACTTGTCTATGGTTTGTGCTACATGTAAAGACCAGGAGACATTTGCTGACCGATGAATTCAACAAGTGGGGAATGCGCCATGGAGTATGTTTTTAAGAAATCGACCTCCCCTTCAATTCGAGTAGATGAGTGCTACTATGTAGACCTAAAATATCTCACTCATTCCAAACGCCTCACCTTGTTTGAATGCTCGGTAATGGGATTAGTATAAAGAATACGTGCAGATTTAATTATTACACTTGATATAATCGTAGAATTGTTAGATGCACTTTAGTAAATTGATACAATAATGCGATTTGAGTTAGGCCAATTTGATATGAGGCTGATGATAAATGATCGCCGGCTTCGGACGAGTAGCCCAGGAAGACTGGGACCAAGAAGTGTAGAACAGTCTATTCCAATTACATTTTAAACCTGTGCTCTCGTCTAATCCTTACTTTGGATTTTCTATCGATTGGTATTACGGACTATCAGAGTCCAGTTTTGAACCAGAGCAGTAACAAACTAGAACTGCAATCGTATCAGAACGATGTGCATGCATTAAAAGCATGTCTACCAAATCGGAATGAATTTGGATGAGGAACGGATGCAGGGGAGGAATAACAACAATTACATGTTAATCAAATTGGATTTGTATGGGCAGATTTTGCCTTCCATATGAAGTAACATTCTCGAGTCAAACAGATTTCGTCAATTCTTAGACCATATGGCCGCTCAACAGAGAGAAAGTGAGAGAAGACACAGAGAGAGTGATATGAATAAGCAGGAATAAGCATACAATTTTTCCTGACAATTCATTAACGTAACTCAGTGTAAACATATCAGAACGATGTGTATGCATAATACTTTAAGTTCGTTTTTGCGTGGAACCGATGCCATAGACATTGTGTACAATTCTGTTGTCGATAATGTGTGCATTGTGAGTAGTATACCATGTGTTCACATTGGCTTATCTTGAAATTTTCTGTTGTAATCTATGTCGTATTTGGTATCACTGGAAAGAACATTTCCATGCGGTGGCATTGATACCACTTTTATTTGTGCGCAAGCAATAGACCGGAAGTAAATGCCATATAAAGAAGGACATTAAAAATGAAAAGTTTGCACAATAACTTTAAGCTGACGTCAGCTCTTTGTCAGTTTATGTTACAAAAGCTTGACGAACGGTTGAAATATATATCAATACTCATATCTGCCAAGTTAGACAGAATAAGCTTCAATAATAAGGAAATAAGAGCAAGTTGAATTTTAGCGTATGTTGCTGATTTTCGGGAGCATTTTTCAGATATTTCGTCAGTGGTAAGGTATATTTTTTTTTTAAATGGCATGAAAGGGCATATCTTGAAAACCCTAAATTCAAAAATGGGTACGGGTTTGGCCAAGCATGACGCAATGAGGAGCATTCAAGGGTAAGCGTTTTTGAAACTTTAGAGGGCGCTATTTCAATAAAGGACAATCAGTGATGTGTGAAAACTGATTAGTATGTATGATATGGTGCCGTTATTGATTCCTAAAAATATGAGCTTGAAATGAATAAAAACAAGAACGTTATCGCCATTTTACTATTTTTTGACTTTACATTTCAATAAATATGAAGTTTTTGAAGGAAGGCTATTTTGGATTTGAATTTAGGGCATGAAGATGGCATTTTGAAGGTCAATTTATATTGCAGGTAATGGAGCGACTCTTTGACTATCTGTAGCAATTTGTTAGAAGTCTGTAGCATGCAGGACAACGGAGATATGAAAGAATAAAGAATGGTATGCAAATTGATTTGAAATGGACAAAATGGCGCCTGCACGGTCATGCATGAGCGATTTTGGAAAATGAAAAGGAAGGTACACAACTAGGGGTGCTGGGGACTATGCTTGCTAAATTTGGATGAATTTGGATGAGGAAGGTGGCTTGCGCAGAGTTAACAAACTCTATGTGATAAGTGAATTGGGGTTTTGGCGGAAGACGAAGAAGAAGATTGCGGAATAGGAATACGGAACAACAACAATGAATCGTCGCCATCGATGGTGTCAATGCGATAATGGATCGTTTTACATGTATATATTGACTAGCAAGGAAGGACGACATTGCAATTGGAATTCATGACCTGCCCATGGCCCCCTCATTTTCCCGCACACGTTTCACCACGTTTTATAATTGCCAGTTCTAAGAAATTAAAGCAAATGTTATTTCATCTGCGTGTTATACAACCTAGGATACGACGTATCGGGGGGGGGGGGGGTTGATTGCGTGCAAATGCAATTTTATAATGATTCAAACATTAACATTCCATCGATTCTGCTTATGGGTAAAGTGTTTACCGATTAATCCTTCCTCGTTGAAAGAAAACAGTGGCAAACATTTTCCCCCTTTTTTTAAATCAATATTGAAGCTTTACAAGTGGAGAATACCCATGAAATATATTGTTAAGAAATTATTCAAACATCTTCAGTTCTATGACAAGATAAAGAGTGTTGTATATTTCAAACATATCAAACGTCTCACCTGGTTTATGGCATTCGAGGAATGCTTGATAAGTAGTTGAGTGTGAAGAATACGTGCAGTTTTAATGGAGTCTAATGCGGTAAACATGGTAAACGCAGCTGTGCACTTTAGTCAAATCGATAGGGTTTGATGATATGTCATCAAAAGTAGTACAAAATGATTTGAAGCTTATGACAAATGACTGCCGGCTTCAGACGAGTAGCCCAAGAAGACACAGACCACCCATCATAATAGTACAATGCATTACAAATAAATTTGAAAGCTTGACGTCGACCAAGCCTTTTGGTTTGCTGTACATATTCTAGCGGGCTTATACAGGACATAACAGAGTATATTAAAGTTGTTTCAAATCAGCTCATGTCTCCATAATTGTATTATAATAATTATTTTGATAATAATAATAATAATAATATGATACATTTATATAGCGCAGCTACTATAATTGCATATACTCTACTGCGTTCGATACTTGGTATCATATTATTACCGGCTGTGGCAGAGCCGCCATATAGCATGTATAGGGGCTAAAGCATTCAATGAATGAATCCTACCGGATACCCATTTACCTCACCTGGGTAGAGTGCAGCACAGTTTCTGTAAATTTCTTACTGAAGGAAAACACGCCATGGCTGGGATTCGAACCAACGTCCGTGTGATTGAAAGCCGAGAGTCGTAACCACTAGACCACAACGAACCCACTATCACATTTTTACCATTCATTATGTGCACTAAGAGTTGGCATCAGTAAAGTATAACAGAATTCTCGCATGAAAGGATTTCAATATATTTTGAAGCTTGATATCAACATCTTTATTTAAATAATATAAAATGCAACATGATTTTGAAGCATTAACTATTTATATTGTCTATTTTTGTATAAAACTCTTATTCAAATTAACTGATTTGAGAAAGGACATATTAAGGACTGCTTGCAGTGATTCATGATTATGATATATATTTCTCACCAATCAAATAGAGCGAACGCGAAGTGAGAGTGGATAAAATGTTGAGATATTCGACCTGAAAACTCGACTGGTTAAGCAAGCTTATAATAAATAACATTGTGAGTATCTTTTATTTTTTTATTTTTACTTTTTACACGTTTTTATTATTGAGAAAAAACTCGAATTCTGCATATGTAATTGAACAGGTTGTGGTAATCTACTGAACGGAACCCCAACACCCCCTATTTCAATTATCGTTCCAAGGACTCTGCATAGTTGGCCAATTCTTTGGACTGTAACCATTGTAAATTACCCTCTACCCTAATAGGAGCTAAACTAACAAAGTTAAAGGTATTGTTTAACTTTGTGAGCAGCTGATTTAAAAAATTCTCAAACCAAGATGAAACATGTGTACAAATGCATGTATTAGAACTAATACACCCTGAAAACAACCATTATTGAGAATGAAAAGCTAAAACTACAAGGCAAACCCCGATTTTGTAAATAGGCGTATTATAGACGCCTAGATAGTACACATAAGTGTATGGGATGAAATTAAGATGGTGTTTTTGGTCACTCTATATTTCAATTTTTGAAGCACTAAATAATTCTTTTCGAACGCAATTTTTTCTGGGCTTCATTTTTGTAACATATCACAGACACGGGTGACAAGTGCGACCTTCTAGCTCAGATTTTTTTAAAGTCAAACCAATGGATACCAATCACTTTAACTTGTCATTCAATGATACACGTTTTTTTCGTCCGTACTCGGCTAATGCTTGACGCCTTTAGCAACTTAAACTGTTTATACGGGATCGTCAGATTGTCTGATTTTTTTTTCATTTTAGTCTAATTATGTATCCTCTTTTAACTTTTATTTCTATTTTATTGTGGTTAAGTTATGTATCGATTTATTTGAGGTTGTATCATTTCACCATTAATTTGAGGAATGTCTGAACTGGTTCGAGCATTCGACGAAAGCTCTGTATCTCTCTGTCGTTAAAGAATATTGTGTAGTTATCAAATACCGTAAACGCAACTGTACACATGAGTTAAATCAGAAGATATGTTTTTTACATATACTTCCAAATAATTGAGCTCCTTCAATCCCAAATATGGCTCTTATTCTTCGGCATCAAGACACTACATGTATACCCATTCGTACGCAGACCAAAAATAATTATAATAGAGCAGATATGACCAAATTCCACAGCTTCGTTTCTACTGTCCTTTTGAGAGTTGGAGTGGTTGTTATGCATGGGCTGCGCTCCCACTTGGCGGCAATTTCACACACAGCCGATAAGATCCCATCGCAGATTCAATCAGGGGGTCTGCGATTGCACGCAATTTACGAGATTAATAATAAAACACCCTTACAGCAAAATGTATTATTCTGGTCTCCACCGACAAGTAATAAGACTTGACTCCAAATCTTCACAATACGGAAGACGCGATAGCGAGTGGGCCCTGGCCCACTATTTGGCCGGGGGGGGGGGGGGGGGGGCTCTGGCGGACCATCACGTCACAGACATTTCGGGCGATTTCACGGTGCAACTACTTGTGTACATTTTCTATAACACTTTTCCACGTACTCAAAATGATTTTACGTATGCGATGACATAATTTATACCAAATAAACTTCAGGGTTCAGACAATTCCAAATATAAAGATAATGAATCGTTCAATTTAAATTATTTCGTTAAAAGTCATTGCAAACCGTGTTCTTGGGGGAGAGATGCAAGCTAGTGCACCTCGAAAGAGATACTTGCACAACTTTGGCGGGGTCAGGCTGTCATGCTGACCGCTGTCGCAATATGAAATCCTGGAAGTTGACAGTGGAAGCAAGGCGCAAAAGCCCCCAAAAATATCGAAATAGAACATTAATTACCCTCCGTTTGTGCAGGGCTGAAACTAGAATCGTGAAATTTAATGAAATAGTAGATAACAAGCAGTAACTTACAGGTTTACAAGATCTTTTGAATCCCTGATACCTCGGATGTTAATTTCGTCTTCATCCATTTTTTTAAATCTTGGATGACGTCATGTTCGATCTAGCGCTCGTATAAGCACACGGAGACCAAACGTCAAAGCCCTGAAGTACGAGACAGAGACAAGAGCCCTCGTCGCAGATTACTTTATGAATGCGCAGGGCTCCCAGAATTTCTCCATCTCGTATCTTTCTTTGCCACCTGCAGGGACAAGACCGATTTTCCACTGAAAATCTAATATTCTACGCTAAAGCTACCAGACATTGCCTTCTCACTTGATCTGATGACATGATCGGATTCGATATCATGAGTATTTTTTTTTCAGAGCAGTACCGTTCTTCATTCTGATCCACAGCTACTGAATACAAATAGGAGCATAGGCTCTATGAAATCTTACAAGCCTTAGTAGGCCTATCCTCAAAACGACATTCCCTAAAGCGATGCAAATTTACCGGACTTAAACAAGAAGTTAAACGTCAGCTGCAGCATACACCATGTCTGTTTAAGTAGCGGTTATATGAAAAGAAAACGACCGATAACTAAATCGAAGAACAAAGATTAAACATGGATTAGATTCATCCGCTGAAGAAATGCTTCTGGACACAATTACCATTTAACGAACTTTTATAAGAACGCCCGCTCATCAGATAATGATTTTCGTTTTGATTTCGTCAAGACCGCCCACAATTAAAATTAATTCGATAAACGTCTCACCTGGTTTATGGCATCCAACGAATGCTTGACTTCTGCTTGACGTTAAAGAATATTATGTAGTTTTGTAATACCGTAAGCGCAACTTTACACATGGTTCATATGAAAATAGATGGTTTCTATGAAGAGTTCCCAATAATTGATTTCCTACAATCTCAACTATGACACATATTCGACGGTTTCAGGTAATACGTAGCCCAGTTGGACGTAGACCAGGCATTATAGTACAGATTGTACCAAATGCCACCTAATAGCTTGATGACTACATTATTTTGATTGTTTTCGCCTTATCTCTGTCTGGGTAACATGGCATGCACTGGGGGATCCAGGGGGAGGGGTGGCACAGCCGGCCCGTGCCCCCCCCCCCTTTGAGATGCACAATTAAAATTTGTAATGTAAAAATTTCGTTATAACAGAAGTGTACCCCCCCCCTTTTAAAAGTGAAGACCTTTTTATTTTTTATTTTCTGTTTGTCATTTTTTTGCCGTAAACGGAATACCATTAATTTTTGGTTAAACACTTTTTTTTTTTCTTTTTGCTTGTCAAATTTTGTCGAGGACGAAATACCCTTAATTTTTGGTTAAAACCTTACTTTATTTGCTTATCAAAATTTCCCTCGGGAAAATGTGCCCCCCCCCCCTTCGAAAAATACTGGATCCGCCCCTGCTGACATGTACCATAGAAACGAGTGGAAATATCAGCTTCCGCTGCTCTGGTGAAATTAAGCTGTTGGCATCGAGACCCCCTGAAAACAAGATATTTCAATTTTGTGCTGAGACCAATCTGTATAATCGAGTTTATAACGAGCAATTGATGGTTCTTCACTAAAACATGTAACAGTGGCGTATCAGTGCAGTTTATTTATTTGTTTGTTGTTGTTGGAGTACACGATTAGAGGTCAAATATGATCTGTTATATCCGTATTAGTTTATTATTCATCCGCTACATGTTACAATACCATGAATGCTAAAGGCAAAACAATTTCCCAGTTGCCCGATATTTCCTATCAATAATGCAATATTTCGGTTAAGCTCAGTTGCAAAAAAGGGGTTAGGTCCATTTTTCAGCAAATTTGATTTTTTGTTTCAATGTATTGATATTTAGTAGCTCTATAATACCAAAGAAAAGTTGAAAGTCTTATTAAAAAGCGAACAAAAATGGCAAAGAAAAATCACCTTTTTCAAAAGGGATTAGGTTCACAAATATTTTTTTGGAAAAGAATATTAAAACAAATATGAAGAGAGGTAGATTTATTTTATACCAAATTATATGTTCACATGGTAGGGTATCATGAAAATATAGTTTCGCATAAGAATATTGCAATATGGTAGAATAATAATAGTTTTAAAAATTTGAGTGGACCTTACCCTTTTGTAACCAAACTCTTCTGAAGAGCTCATTTTGTCAAAAGAGGTTAGGACGATTTTTCATAAATTCTATAGTTTTCTGTCTCATACCTTATAAATTTTTAGAGTCTCTGATGACTCCAAAGAAAATTTGAAATTCGCATTAAAACGTGAATAAAAGTGGCAAAGAAAAAATTCCTTTTTAATTCAAAAGAGATTGGATTCATTTCAAGAAAACTGAGAGTGATCCTAAAATTTAGCATTTTAACCAAGTGAAAAAAGTACTAAATGACATAAATGTCCCAAAAGACATCAAACAATTACTAATCCCTAGCAAATCTGATGTACTTTTGCCCAAAATACATAAAGTCCGCAATCCAGGAAGACCAATTGTTTCAGGATACTCTTGCCCTACTGTTCAAATATATCGCTTTCTTGACGCGGTATTGCATCCATTTGTACAACAAAATAAGTTTTCCATACAAAGACACAACACACTTTCTGAAACACATCTCCAGAATAAACTCAGAGGGCCTAATTCCTAATGGGATATTCTTGGTCTCAGCTAACGTCAAATCCCTGTATACCAACACCCCCCATGCAGATGGGATCCAAGCCTGTAAGAAAGCTCTTGAAAAACGGAGATCGAACAACCCCCCTCCTTGTGGTATGGTGAGCAAAGCCATTAACAAGGCTAAAGACATCCCTCGGGAAAACCTCTTACATTACAAGAAGAAAGACAAAACAACGAAGAGAACACCTTTTGTGCTCACCTATCACCCCAACCTGTGTAAAGTTGCCCAAATTGCTCGCAAACACATGGACATTCTTCACCAATCTGAAGTGAAAAAAAAAACAATCCAGAACCGCCCCTAATCGCAGTTAGACGATGCCGCTCTCTTCAAGACTTATTAGTATCGTCCCGTGTTTCAGCCAACTCTGAAAACAATCCAAGTGAACACATGGGTTCATCCAAATGCCCATTCATGCTGAATACTAGATATTTCGTTAGCACAGTAACAGGAGAGAAATTCCCAATTACTCAGCAAATCAATTGCAAATCTTCATGGGTATTATATCTCATTACTTGCAAACTCTGCAACAAACGGTATGTCGGGGAGACTACTAATACACTGTACACAAGACTGTGCAACACACGATTGTACATACATATCACAAGTAGACGCAAGGAAACCACAATTGCTGCCCACTTCAGTTCTAATATTCATTCCACAGATGACATTCAAATTGTAGGAATAGAACTTGTCAGAAAACACCAGGAATCAATCATACTCAAACGAGATTTATATTGGATACAACCTTAGGACACTTGTACCGAATGGCATCAATGTAGAAGAATAAATATTTTCTAATTAACCTCAATCCTGTGTCACATTTTTTAAATCACTGTCACTAATTTGATATCAATTAATGATAATTGTTCTTATGTATCTGTTAGGTGCTTTCTAGGTAACCCAAGCTTGAGAAGTGAGACTCTTGGTCATTATGCGAATTATCAACAATTTTATTTCTAATCTCGATTTGATTTCAAAATTTATATCGTTTTATAGAGATTTAATTACTAATTACCAAAATGTTTGCAAGAAACAATGCTTTCTTCATCATTCTCCAGCATACAATATCTATTTCATGAATATTCATAATCATTGTGACATGAATTATATGCGCATTACCAATGCGCTTTGCGTTTTTACCACCTAGCAACCATTATTTTCAATTTGCAATTTGTGACACTTTCATTAAGAACGAGATAGGATAGGTAGGCATCCTACTTTACTTGCGCAATAGTCTGTAATTACAGGTATGTTTTCTTCATTTATATAATTATCATTTTAATCGAATTAATTATTTGCTATTTATTTATTAATTAATTTATCAATTCATTCATCTGTCTGAGACTATGGAATATATTTAACTTGATGGTAATTCATTAATGTGCATTAATTTGTGATTATAAGCCAAACTTGGATGATGTATCTTCTTGTATTTTTCAGACCGCTTCTGACGAAGTCTTAGTAAAGACGAAAGCTAAAGCTAAGAATGGTCTCCTGCGTCATCTTTTGAGTTGACCTCATATATATATATGTATATATATATATACATATATATTGTATTCAAAAGCTTGGTACATACATGAAACTGATTCAAGAAAAAAGAACAGCTTTATCAATATAAAGTCGTGTCATTTCTTTCATGATTTCAAATGTGTTGGCATAATAAGTATATATTCTAGGGAGTGTTTACTTACTCATTACTTACTCAAAGCCCTTGATATGGAGCATGCAAGCTAAACACACCGCCACCATAGGTTACAGAGTTTATCGGTTCCATGACATTTGTTCCGGGGACAATTGATCCGCTCTTACTTCCACACACTAATCAAAGCACCAACTTCAACCTTGGGTAAACCCAGGGTAAACGCCACACCCTATGCCTTCCCTTAACTTTCCCCTAACCGTAATATAAAACCCTATTGCAACCCAAACCCTAACCGTACATCTTAGACGAAATTAAGCTCGTCGCAATTATCGTAGAAGCAAAGGTGTCATCAGTTTTTATCTAACGCCATTTTGATAATCGAGTATACATGTTTGTCTTGCTGACCTAAGGTTTAAGGGTTTTTTGTGGCTTTGAGAACCCTCAGTACAGCATCCCTGATTGATGTCAAAACAGAACTATGGTTAAAGATAAATCATACCTGAGAGTAAAATATCAACAAATTAGTTCTTCCTTATTGTGAAAGAAAACATAAAATTTTATGTAAATCAGTACCGAAGTTTTTTTAAGCATAATAAATCTTTACTACGGCTTCCAAATATGACATCGGTTTCGACGCCATGGTTAAGAATTGTCACCTGAGCCCGACTGCGTCGCTTTGGCACATATGTATGTTCTTTTCTTAGAAGTTATTCATAGCGATGATCTGAATGGCCTTAAGCGTGCAGTGAGCATAAACTAACTTGATGAATGAACAAAATCAATGTAAAAGACAATCACGACATTGTGAACTAAGATGATTTACCAATAAAGTTATACTTTTAACATATGTTTTAGAATAAAAGAGAAACGGACAAGCAGCCTTGACAGCGCGAACTCAAATCCTAAACTACTCAAATTTGCCCAGAATAATGCAACATTCTGAGTTGTGCAGACTTGTAATATAGGCACACTTAAATGATAAAACACAAATTCACTACTCAATACGTTCGTACCACGCTAAGTATGTTATCAAGTAGCAATAAAGGTATTTTTTCTCAAAGCACTTTAGTTTCTGTGTATTATAAGACTTTAGTCTTATTCATTCTCGTTATTATTGATGGTGATCTAAAATGCATATTTAAATTACGAATGAAGTCATTTAATATACCGACTATACCCATCTTCCAACATAAGTCGGTGATCTGAAGGATCATGCATGTGGAGGAATAGTAAAATACATTTTTTTCTCTCTCTCTTGTCAAGAAGATAAACAAATACCCTTATCAAATCCATTCTTCGTAGCATCCATGCAGGAAGTAAAACAAAGTGTCATCTGGTATTAATTAGTTTTAGAACTCGATAAGAATACATTGGATAACATGGAATGCAACACAAATTAACAATATACATACACTACTCTGGCAAGACAGTGTCAAATGTACGTATCGTTACGCTTTGGTTTTGCCACCCAAACCACCTAGACGATATATTCCATTCACCCGTTTCTATGGATCATATGAGAGTATCACGCCATTGGCATTGTTTTGGTTCAGATTACAATATTGGCGCATGATCATATTGCACATTCTTTGCCCTGACTTGTCTAGATCTTGTCCATCATCGTAGTAATGTTTTGCCACAAGCAGAATATCTCAAAATCGTTCGATATTCTCTATTAATCCACTCATTCGTTTTGGGATTCATACTGTTCTAAACAACTACATCAACTCGCTAACGAACCAGCAGGCGCTTACTGATAGATCGGTTGGCTCGCAGTTCTAACCATCGGCAAACTGCACCCCGAAACGCGACCGAAACTACCAATAACCTTTTATTTCCGTTCAAAGACCAACGAAGAACTGCAGTATGATGCATTCGGCAAGTGGGAATACGCCATGGAATATTTAGTCCAGAAATTGTTTTGAAACCGATCTCTCCTTCAGTTCAAAGGTTAGATGAATAATGTTTATAGGGATATTTGAAATAATCTCAAACGTCTCACCTGGTTTGTGGCATCCGAGGAATGCTTGATAAGGGGTTGAGTATGAAGAATACGTGCAGTTTTAATGAAGCCTAATGCAGTAATCGCAGCTGTACACTTTAGTCAAATTGAAAGGGTTTGATGATATGTCATCGAAAGAAAGTAGGACAATATGATTTGAAGGTAATGACAAATGACTGCCGGCTTCAGACGAGTAGCCCAAGAGGACAAAGACCACCCATAAGAATAGTACAGTTCATTACAAATAAATTTGAAAGCTTGACGTAGACCAAGCCTTTTGGTTTGCTTTACATCTTCTATCGGGCTTCTAGAGGACATAATGACTCTAATAAACCGTGTCTTATACGACATGTACGACATACTTTTATCACATTGACCATTCATTCTGTGCACTAAGAGTTGGCATAAAGTAACATATTTGTCTCATGAAAAGATTATTAAATTCACTTTACGCTTGATATGATCATCTCCATTTGGATGATCATATAGAATGTAACATGACTGAATAGTCTTGACAACAGACAAATATTACTATTGCTGTCAGTTTAAGCAACAAATTGTATTTCTATTTTTTAAGCATTAATAATTTAGTGAATTAAATCCAATATGACCAAATTATATTGAAATAACTTTGCTATAAAATATTTTGGAATCAATTGAAGACAAATACACAAGCACACACAAAACAACGTAATTGTTAAGAAAATATTTTCTATAATGACAATATCTGTCCGTGAACATGGTGAAACTAAAATATCCGTTTATGACGTTCAAAATGTCCGTCATGACAAAATGGCTCTGGCTCTTGCGCAGAGATTTGATAATGACATTATAATCGTGTGGTATGACAGGGTGCTTATACGACTAGAAACTGAAAATCCATTGTTTACAGTGTCAGGTATATTATATAGGAATACTCAATAGTATACGTTGGTAAATCCGATTCATATAGCGTCCGACCGCAACATTGCACATAATTATCATAGTTGGTAACCGTGTCAACCACATTCAGTTATCACATGTTCCAAGATTCCTTCTCTACCCATCGGACAAAGATAGAACCATGATTAAACAAACATTTCTCCCACAAACTGGTAAGTGAATGTTTCTTCCAATCGGAAGGAAGACAGACATTGACAGAGATAAAGGACTTACTAACGAGCTTTACTCTATGACTCTACAATGTGTACATACAACTTTACCGGACGCGATCATATCTCTCGATGAGTATCACGTTCATATTTTCAATTTGTCATTTCAACATGGTCTTCTCCAGACTCACTAATAGTTGCTAGAGTTAGTCCAGTCTACAACAAGTGAGAAAGAGATCAGCCAGCGAACTACAGACCAATGCAAGTTTTACCAATTTTAAGTTGAAATATTTAAAAGATTAGTCAAGAAGCGTTAAATCAAATTTGTAGAGAATCATGGTGTATTATAAAAACATCAATGTGGTTTCCAGGAGAATCACAGTAAAAAAATTAGCTGTTATAAACCTGATAAATCAATTGGTTCGGCCTCAAGGTGAGGGGAAAGTAACGGTAGGAGTTTTTCTTGATTTTGCGAAAGCTTTTGAAACCATTAATCATTCTGTAATTATTTCTAAATTGCGGACTTATGGTATTCGTGGATTGCCACTTGCCAAGTTCAGGAATTATCTGTTAAACAGTGCACAATATGTCCAGCATAATTGTGTCAATTCATCTTTTACAGAAACTCAGTGTGGTGTTCCGCAAGGCACGGTTCTGGGACCTACTTTATTTTCGATCTAAATAAATGACCTACTAAGAGCATTAACATATTTAGATTATGGTTTATTTGCAGATTACTCTAATATTTTTCATTGATTCCCCTCAAATCATGAGTGATACAATCAATTTAACCGAAGTATCATACAGTTCACAATTTGTAACAAAATGGTGGGATGCAAACAAAATAACAATTAATCAAAAAAAAATAAAATTACATGGTGATAAACCACTAAAGAAGCTGATTTTCCGGGGGGTTCAGTTAAACTGAAGGGAACACCCTCGAGAAAATCGACGCTACGTTATAATTATGTTGTTATTTATATTGATATACATTTTGCTCAGGAATTAACATATCGAGAAAGCTGCCCTAATACTTCGAAAGAAGGTCGGAATTATTTACAGGATTAGAAGTGATGTACCACAGTCTGTGTTAAAATGCGTTATAATGCTTTTCTTCAGCCATACATATGGACTTGATGTCTGGGGCTGTGCCTATACCTCATACCTGGATAGAACATTTAACATTCTAAAGATGGCTGCAATGGCAATCACCTTTTGCAACTTTAGAACACATTCCTTTCCTTTGTTCAATAAACTTAATATCCTTGACATTTTCAATTAAATATATTTTTGATAACCTTTGTATACAAATTAATTAATGGGAAATATCCCCATCGTCTGATCATATCCAGTACTTCACCAATAATTATTGAACAAGACAGAAGGAGAATATTAGTATAGTTATTCCGAGAGTGTATACAGAACAAGGGCCATGTCAATTTCATTTTGTGGATCTGACATGGGAAATGCTTCACCAGAAAACATCTAATGCAAAACATGAGTTAATTCCTTTCAAAAATCACTGAAGAAAAAAATAATGTAACAATTTCATGGAAATGACTAACATGTTTCTAAAGTGTATATATGCATCCAAAAATGTCAATGTGTTTTTGTTTTGTCACAATCGTGTGTCCCCATAGGAGTATAATTGAATTAGTTGTCAGTTATTAGTGTGGGACATACATTTCAATCCCTTGGACCGATGAACAGGCATAGTCCTAAAAGCATCGATGGATAAAAGTGATGTAATGTATAGTGAATATAGTCCTTAGATTATACATTTCAATAGCATTTATCCATTCATTTTGAAGAGTTATAAAATAATATGTTCATGGTGCCACACCCGATTAGCAGCTATTGCTATTTATGGTCCCCATTAATACCAAATATATTATTTTCTAGTTTGCACCTCAATAACATTGTTTTTGTATATATATATATATATATATATATATATATATATATATACCACTGTGTCCGCCTTCATTGACCAAGCCTAAGTGGACTCCATCAGAAGGGAGGAACGTCTACACTGACAGATTCACAGCCAACATCGAAAACCAACTTGACAACTTCCTTCACGATGCCCGGCAGCCTGAAACCAGTGTGACTGAGAAGATGCAACGTAAGTCTATCACCTCCCTCAAGAACAATATAGATATTATTATCAAGCCTGAAGATAAAGGCGGTGCTGTAGTAGTGCAAGATATAACTTCCTACAAACATGACAGAGAAGAAGTAACTAGGCAACTTTCGGACAATATATTTTACGAAACTCTATCTGAAGATCCTACTGATGAATTTCGTGAACTAGCTCAGAAATGTGTTGATGAAATTCCAGGTAGTGGTATATCTTTACCCAAAGAACCTAAAGTTAGTCAGTTTTACTTACTACCTAAAGTACATAGGCTGTGTAAAATGGTGACGAAGGAAACCAATCAAGAATTCACTCATGCTGAATCAATTATTGCAGCAGCTAAATAGCACTCTATCATTCCACCAGGTAGATCTATAGTTTCGAGTGTTGGTTCTCTTACCGAGCCAATGTCTCAGTTTATTAATAGGAAACTTCAACCGTACCTTCCTAAAATAAAGAGTTATATCAAGGATACCACTGATTTCTTGAACCAGATCCAGTCAGTTCAAATTGCCCCTGGTTCCACCCTCGTCACCACGGATGCACAGAGTCTCTACACTAATATACCCAATAGAGAAGGTGTCCAGGCTATCCGCCAATTTCTTAACAGACACCACTATCTCCAAAGCAGGGTACAGCCATGGGCACAAAAATGGCACATGCTAGAATTTTCATGGCTGTACTAGAAGAGGAATCTCTGTCAAATCATCCTCAGAAACCGACACTCTATTATCGGTATATAGATGACATATTCATGATTTGGGAGCATCCTGACGACTCACTGGCCAAGTTCCAAAACGATTCAACCAGTGAAAGCATTAAATTCACAATGGAAAACTCAAAGAAGGAAATTTTTTTTATTGATGTTTCCGTTTCCATCGACCATGAAACGAACACTTTAAATACATCTGTGTACCGTAAGCCAACTGATTCCTTCTCATATTTGAGATTTGATTCTTTCCATCCAAAACATCTAAAGCAATCGAATGTCTATAGTCAGATACTACGCTTTCGCCGTATCATATGTAAAGAGGATGAGTTTGACAGGGAAGTATTTATACTAGGCAGACAGTTCACAAGGAGAGGGTATCCTCCCAAATTGATTTCAGAGACCATTCGGAGAGTAAAGAGGAAATCTCGTAAAGATCTACTTTATAGGGACCGTTTGGTCAATTAGAAGAAGCGACCCCCTCTAATGACAACTTTCCATCCTGGTACCAAGAAATTCGTAAAACAGGTCAAGCAAAAATGGTCAACATTGGCTCTAGATCCCAAGCTAGGATAAATAGTCGAAGAACATCCTCTTCAAGCTCAGCGTCAGGCTCCCAATCTGAGGAAATCGCTTGTGAGCACTAGATTCCCGACACCTGAACATCCAAGAGGTAACATACCTTGTGACAAACCCAGATGTCAAATCTGTATAAATTACTGACACCACAATTAAAATTGCAAATGATATTACTCTGCACTCACAGAGACATGACTGCGATACCAGTAACGTGCTTTATTGTTTGTTCTGCGCACGCTGCCCCCATGCAATCTTTATTGGTGAAACCAGCACGAAATTCCAAATGCGCTTCAATAACCACAAATCATCTATTCAGAAGAAACGTACCGACTTTCATATTGCCAGACATTTCTGCCTCACTGGACATTCGTTAGTGGATGTGAAAGGGAGCATATTTTTGGGGAGGATACAAATCAGCAGACGAGAGAAGAACCTCTGAACTACGAATAATTGTTAAATGTAGGAGTTTTAAGGGTGATGGTATGAACAGAGATCTGGGATTCCTAATCGGATATTCATTCTTTCGTTAGTTTCGTTAGTTTTGAAAAAAAAAACTTTGACAAGTGCCACGATGTTTGGTATCGTATCACACAGGAATTGTTCTTATTGCTCAAAAATACCTTTTCGTACTTAATACTTTTCGGGGAATAATCATTTTCTCTGAACCAATTTGATCTCCGTTCTATCATCTCATCGCTTAATTTTCTTATTGTTAGATAAGATTATTGTTATTGCGCAATATTTTCTTTACTGTTACGTAACAATTTGATCATCACAGACAAGCGTTACTAGGACTATATTTGTTTCTGTGAAGGGCGCGGATCCTCAGCCAGTCATCATAGCAACATCTGTCTGAGGATGCGCTCTCTGATTGATCTGATACCACACATTGTAAACTCCTGAAGAAGACGGAGGACCGTCGAAAATTTGAGTGAACAATTAAAATTTTATTGGCAATCAAAGCATTATCTTCAGCATTATTTTGATATATATATCTGTATTTGGTAATACAGTTTCAACTTCAACTTCCATGCTGGGCAAGATTATCAGGCGATTCGCACCACGTCACCAACCGTTAGGGCGAATTGTTGGTGCAACGCGTGTACTCTCTCGCTGCAAATGCTTACAAAGTTTATTTTTGTGTGTGTGGGTGTGTGGACATATAAAAATACAAATCTCATAGTTCAGATAACATTTACAAATTTAATCGAGAGAATGAATCGTTCAACCTGCACTTTTTTAATTATAATTCACCCAAAATATAAATGTATTTCGTTTTGAGGAGAGATACATAAATAGCAGAATTCGACGGAATTCATCGCCGCAACTCTGGTGGGGTCAGGCTTCCAAGCCATCTGACGGCTTTTGCAGGCTGAACCCTTGAAGCTACCGAAAAGCATTATCATTTGAAAATTATAATTCACCCAAAATATAAATGTATTTCGTTTTGAGGAGAGATACATAAATAGCAGAATTCGACGGAATTCATCGCCGCAACTCTGGTGGGGTCAGGCTTCCAAGCCATCTGACGGCTTTTGCAGGCTGAACCCTTGAAGCTACCGAAAAGCATTATCATTTGAAAATTGAACATCAGTTACCTACCGTGGCTGAAAAACACGACACACGAAGTTAAATGGAAACGTTGGTAAGATCTTAGTGTTTACCAGACATTATGAATCGCTAAACTCTTTTTATTCTAAGCTTGGATGACGTTACCATGTATGATCGAACAAGCGCTCATTCGAGCACTATGGGACAGAACAGCAACACTCAAATACGCATGATACGAGTCACAATTTTTCGTAGTAAACGGAGGGGGGGGGAGGGGTGGGGGGCTCGTTAAAGATTACCCTGCAAATACGCAGAGCTCCCCAACAATCCTCAATATCATACGTCGACATCATACTCTGCAGAAAACGAAATGTATTTATTTACTAAAGAAACTTACATGTGGTTAAAAAAAAAATAAAAATCATCGCACGTCCTTCATGCATATTTTTTGTTTTCTATTCGTCTGTACTGCCATCATCCGGCAATATAATGCTGCACCAAAGACAGTCTATCAACAATTCCCGTTTCTCTTGCAAATTAATGACGAGGCCGCTTAATATAAGGACTCTCCTAAACTCCAATGCATTCTTATGTTAGACCATCTGACTATCCCTACCGTCCGCTAAAACATGAGAGCACAACAAATCCAAACCGTACAACAGCTTACGGTTATACATTTATTAACCGATAGACAAGTCGGATTAAAAAAAAGCTCCAAGGACAGCGAAACTTGAGGACCGAGGTTTGTTAACTTGGATTGATATTATCCGTATTATTCTGTCTCTAGGACACATGTGTGAGTTTTATGAAAGTCGGTAATTTGAAAGGCATGTGGTTTTGAATATCAAAGTAAATTATGATTCTCACTGAAAAAATATAAATGTTATAACTCTGAATGAAGAATATTATTATTATCATTATCATTATTATTGAAGTTTTTTTTTTATTTATTTTATTTATTCAGCATTATTAGTTTTTGAGGGGGCAGCAAACAGGGAATTCTCACCGAGGCATCCTTTTTGGTTCTTTTCTAAACCTTTTTGGTCACGGTAGTATCGTCTACTGTAAATATTTCCAATCAGAAATCTACGAACTCCATTTCGAATGCACTTAGCGTAACAGTTAACCACAGCTAACACATTAATCGAATAGTATCCATCAGATAAGTGTAACATGATCTTAAATAAAAATATCAATCTACCGTTTTAATGCTTCCTAACACACCAAATACTTGGCCCCTTTAGCCACTTAATCTATTTACACGGGATCGTCCGATTGTCGGTTTGTGGTCTTCCTTTTATTTATTTTCTCTGTATTTATTTCACGTTATTTATCCATTTATCTATTCGTTTTATTGTTTAATTATTTGGGGCAGTATTATTCCACCATTCATCAGAGAAACGTCTCACCTGGTTTGTGGCATCTGACGAATGCTATGTATCTGTTTGACGTTGAAGTATATTTTGTAGTTCTTTATTACACCATAAGCGCAGTTGTACACTTTGGTCCTACTGAAAGAGCTGGTTTCTATATAGACTTCCCAATGATTGAGCTCCTACAATCCCAAATATGGCACACATTCGACGGCTTCAAGAATCTATACGTAGCCCAGTTTGACGCAGTCCAAAAATTATAGTACAGGTAGTTCCAAATGTCACTTGATAGCTCCGTGTCTGCCATTCTTCCTTTAATGTTATTTTCACTTGATAAATATGACTTAAATATAACTATTTAAATGGTACCATTATAAAGCAAATTATTTACTCCATTTTCAAACGGTTAATATATTTCTAACGTGTCTATTAAAATCGGCGATGGTCCAATAAATAGAAATTTGCCAAAACATAGTACATTTACAAAAACGAAATAGATTGTCGTGTTTTCAAAAATTATCGTCCAATCCCTATTCTACCTTTTATTCTAAGTTAATTGAGCAATGTTAATATAATCGAGTGTGCTCTTAACTATGTAGCCATTATATTATCACTAACAGCAAATATGGATTCAGAAACAAAATAATTCCACTGTCCATTCAATTATGCATATACAAGAAAAATAATTTTATCTATGAATACTAATAAGTTTGGGTTGTGGATATTTCTGATTCGATAAGAGCATTAATTTTGACATTTTGTACCACAATATCTCGATATATACTTGTAAATTGTTTCATTATGGTATACGGGGAACATTTTTGAAATAGTTTACCAGCTACTTTGATAATCGTAACCAATATACATATTTTGGAAAATGTTCTTCAGATAATATTTTGATTAAACATGGTGTCCCCAAAGGGTGAATTCTCGGCCTGTTATTTTCATTGTACATTAATAATATCACCAAATCCTCAAAAGATCTTGAATATACACTTTTCACTGATGATACAACTATGTTTTAAACACAACCACACACACAAAATTACAGAAAATATTGGATCTGAACTACGTAAAGTTATCACATGGTATCAGACTAATCGATTGATCAACTTCGATAAAAAAATGTTCAATTCCAAAATAAAGATAGCAATGTGAGTAATGAAGGAGAAAATATTGTCATAGCCATTGACCCAAAACATTTAAAAGTGTCAGATGATGCTAATTTTTTCGGTACTTTTGTTGATAAAAACTTGCAATGGAAGATACTTTAAGATAATATAAAGAAAAAATTATCAAAGTGCATAGGTATTTGATTTAAACTCAGACATTATTTACTCCTATCTGCTCTGTCCACTTTGTACAGTTCTTTAATTCCTTATCTAATTTTATACCATTTTGGGCAATTCCGATTAATCAAATACAATATTAAAACTAAAAAGAAAGCAGTCCGGAATCGCACAGGAAATAATAATCTTGCACAATCTGCACCATTATAAAAAAATACTTAATATTTTGTGACTTATATATTTACTATTACAGCTGTTCTTAAATTATTTTATTTAAAATAATGTGTTACCATCGACTTTTTTCAGACGATTCAGATCAAAAGCAATGTTAACAGTTATAACACTCGAACAAACAACGATTTTTATTTAATCAAAGTTTCCTCAACCTTCACCCCAAAAATCTTTCCTCTTTAGTTTTCCCACTGTGTAGAATTTCACACCATGTAACATACTCTAATACACAAATCTGAATTTATGTAAACGATGTTTTAAAACGTCCCTCTTGTCTCGTACTAATTATTCGATATCCGTATTTTGTATGCTTTTGACCTTTTATCTTATGCTACTCAAATGATCTAGATATGCCTGTATAATATCATTTCTTTTTGATACCTTATTCTCACGAGGCCTCCGTGCTTTTTCTCAAGTTCTTTTTTTCATTCAGTAATAATATTAAATAAATCCAATTTGTTTGCATTGTACATATGTTTTTTTTAGAATCTATTTGAATTAATAAATAATAGAAAGAAGAAAAATAATCAAGATTAATTTTTCGATTGACCCATGTCAATCAAATCCGCCACGTACTTTTGAAGTCATTGCGACAGCGACCAGCCCATGCGTGAACAATTCAGTGACCGAAAAGGATTTTGTGTAATCGAGGTATGTCTTAGGGTGGCATTAACAGCATTAAATCCTATATCATGCCGTTTGTAATGTTAAACATTAAGACAATATCGAAAATCAATATGTTTTCTACTCGTCTTCACTTGCCATCATTCTCTAGTATATGCTACAAGATAACAACAAATGACGTTCCTCTTAAAAAGACAAGGCTGCTTGATTTTTGATTTCTCCTTAACCCCCAAATCTGACTTCCCTTACCCTCCTGTAAAACCTGAAATGAATCTTAAAGACCTAGGTTTCTTCACCTTGACTGAAATTATGGTGCTCAATGAAAGAATTAGAAATGTTATAAGTCTGTGAAAAGAATATCATTATAATGTTTAGTTTATTTGTATACTTGTTCATATTTTACTTATTTATTAATTAATAAGTTATTATTATTATTATTATTACATATATTTTTTTTTTTTTGGGGGGGGGCAAAAAAAGGGTATTCTCACCGAGGCATCCTTGGTTATTGTTCTAAACTTCTTGGCCATGGTAGTATCGTCTACTCTACGCACAATCAGAAATCTGCGAACATCATTCCGAATGCACTTATCGTAACAGTTAACCACAGCTAACACGGATAGTATATTTGTTAATAGTTTAGCAAGAGGTAGGATAACAATATAAACCTTCCTTTTTTATGTTTCACGCGTTTGTCTTCCTAACATCCACAATACTTGGCCCTTTAGTCACTTAATCTATTTACACAGGATCGTCCGATTGTCGGTTTGTTGTCTTCCTTTTATTTATTTTCTCTTTTTTTATTTCACATTATTTATCCATCTATTGGTTTATTCGTTTATTTATTTGGGGCAGTATTATTCCACCATTAATCAGAGAAACGTCTCACCTGGTTTGTGGCATCTGACGAATGCTAGGAATCTGTTTGACGTTGAAGTATATTGTGTAGTTCTTTAGTATACCGTAAGCGCACCTGTACACTTCGGTCAAATTAAAAGAGCTGGTTTCTACAATGATTTCCAACCAATTCAGATCCTACAATCCCAACTATGACACACATTCGACGGCTTCAAGAACCTATACGTAGCCCAGTTGGACGCAGTCCAAAAACTATAGTACAGGTATCTCCAAATGCCACTTGATACTTCCGTGTCTGCCATCATCCTTCAATATTATTTTCACTTGATAAATATGACTTAACTAAAACTATTTTAATGGTACCATTATGAAGCAAATTATTTACTCCATTTTCAAACGGTTAATAAATATTTCGAACTTTTCTATTGAAATTGGCGATGGTCCAATAAATTGAAATTTGCCAAAACAGTGTCCATTTACAAAAACGAAATAGATTGTCATGTTTTAAAAAATTATCGTCCAATCTCTATTCTACTTTTTTTTCTTAGTTAATTGAGCAATGTATATATAATCGAGTGTGCTCTTTACTATGTAGCCATTATATTATCACTAAAAGCCAATATAGATGCAGAAAAAAAAATTATTCCACTGTCCATTCAATTATACATATACAAGAACAAATAATTTTATCTATGACTACTTAAAAGTTTGGGTTGTAGTTATTTCTGATTCGACAAGAGCAATAATTTTGACATTGTGGACCACAATATCTCGATATATACATGTAAATTGTTTTATTATTGTATACGGGGAACAGTTTTAAAATAGTTTACCAGCTACTTTGATAATCGCAACCAATATACATATTTGGCAAAATGTTCTTCAGATAATATTTTGATTAATCATGGTGTCCCCAAAGGGTGAATTCTCGGCCCCTGTTATTTTCTTAGTACATTAATAATATCACCAAATCCTCAAAAGATCTTGAATATACACTTTTCATTGATGATACAACTATGTTTTAAACACAACCACACACAAAAGAATTACATAAAATATTGGATCTGAACTAGGTAAAGTTATCACATGGTATCATACTAATCGATTGATCAACTTCGATAAAGATAAAGATAAACAAAATAAAGATAGCAATGTGAGTAATGAAGGAGAAAATATTGTCATAGCCATCGACCCAAATAATTGCACAGGAAATAATCATCTTGCACAATCTGCACCATTATAAAAAAATACTTAATATTATGTGACTTATATATTTACTATTACAGCTGTTCTTAAATTATTTTATTTAAAGCAATGTGTTACCATCGACTTTTTTCAGACGATTAAGATTAGATCAAAAGCAATGTTAACAATCATAACACTCGAACAAACAACGATTTTTATTTAATCAAAGTTTCCTCAACCTTCACCCCAAAAATCTTTCCGCTTTAGTTTTCCCACTGTGTAGAATTTCACACCACGTACATGTAACATACGCTAATACACAAATCTGAATTTATGTAAACGATGTTTTAAAACGCCCCTCTTGTCTAGTACCAATCGATTAACTTTTCGATTGACCCATGTCAATCAAATCCGCCACGTACTTTTCAAGTCATTGTGACAGCGACCAGCCCATGCGTGATTAATTCAGTGACCGAAACAGATTTTGTGTAATCGAGGTATGTCGTAGGGTGGCATTAACAGCATTAAATCCTACATCATGCCGTTTGTAATGTTAAATATCGAAAATCAATATGTTTTCTACTCGTCTTCACTTGCCATCATTCTCTAGTATATGCTACAAAATATCAACAAATGACGTTCCTCTTAAAAAGACAAGGCTGCTTGATTTAAGATTTATCCTAAACCCCCGAATCTGACTATTCATACCCTCCTGTAAAGCTTGAAATGAATCTTAAAGACCGATTTTTCTTCACTTTGACTGAAATTATTGTGCTCAATGAAAGAATTAGAAATGTTATAATTCTGTGAAAGAATATTATTATAATGTTTAGTTTATTATATACTTGTTCATATTGTACTTATTTATTAATTAATTAGTTATTATTATTATTTATTTATTCGTGTTATTGTTTAATTATTTCTGGTTTATACATAGACTTCCCAATGATTGAGCTCCTACAATCCCAAATATGGCACACATTCGTCGGCTTTAGGTATCTATACGTAGCCCAGTTGGACGCAGACCAATAAGCATAGTACAGGTAGCTCCAAATGCCACTTGATAGCTCTGTGTCTGCCATTTTTTTTTCTTTGGAGATGGAGTGGGGGGTGTGCTATGCATAGGCAGCGACCTTGGGTTGGGAGCAGTTGTTGGTATGAAAAATTGCGTACTGCAGGTGAGACTTTATTGCCGTTAAATATTGATGTGTCAATTATTTTGTTTACACGCTGCGCCGCACAGTGGCCCAGAATGAGTTGAAAGTGCGCTTAAAATATATTCCACGTTATATTTTTACTTTAACACGTTGATTAAAGTTAATTTTGGGCGTACAATCTACTGAACATAATTTCAAGCCGATATTACGTCACCTTGATAGCAATTTTTTATTGGCTACTTAAAACATATCTGCGAAAAGACAAATTACGCTAAACAATGTTAAGTATGTCAACTTTGTGTTGTTTTACAATTAAGATTCAACAACAGAGTGATTGTTGGTTTATGATTCTCACATGCCTAAAAAGTGTGTATGAGATCCTGAAAAAAATTTAATAAATTCAATTAATTGAAGATTTATTAAAACATAAGATCACAGCTTGTTAAGCTGAATTGACAAATGTTTCACAAAAAAACCTAAAAATACACATAAAATCAACAAAAAAACAATTTTACAAAAGAATCAAGAAATGTCCAAAGCAATTACGGTATAATCATGATTATTATGAGGAAGTGATCTTAGTTTTGGAAAGCTTTGAAATTTTTTAAAAAATTAATTCGCTTCTAAATATAAAAAACATTTGGCATGAAAATGATCATTGGAAAAAAAAACACTTTAAGATCTAAAAAGTATTAACCGTGCTTTATCAATTAGACTTGTAGACTTGGGTAAAACGCAGAGTATTGTAACACCAAAAAATGTATCACTATGAGGAGGGTTCTCGGCTGAAATTATTCTACAAGTAACTGTTATCTCTGGAAGAGGGGTGGGTAGCCCTTATATGCGTTATCAACCTTCATTTGCTTACATTATGCCCGGAATCCATGTCATTTTCATGGAATGGAAGGGGAATCGTCCTCGCTGCGCAAAAAATGAACGGCAATGTACACCGTCCCCAAATGGTGTGCTGTGATGACTGCGCCAGGGTGACCAGACGTCCCGTATTTCCCGGGATTGTCCCGTATTTTGCTTCTTTGTCCCGGCGTCCCGACAAACCCTTACCGGGACGCCTATTTGTCCCGTATTTAAGAATATTGAACAAAATACATCTAAAAGTGACGAATTTTTATCAAAATAACCAACAGATGACGAAGCAGAGACAACAATAAAATCGATAAATAATCTTTTGCAAGGTGATTTTCTTGCTAACCCAATACATCGCAAACGAACTGACCTCCTGCCCTTGTGTGACAGGCTAGTACTACATGTAGCAAGGCATGTAGGATCGGAGCAGATTCTCTACACCAAACATGCCAAAATAATCACAAAATCGGCGGGAAATTTGTATAATCATATTATGGTTTTTCAGATTACTGATTTGGAGATGTAATCGGAGGAACACGTTATTGAGTTTTTATAACTAGATCTAGTTGTTTCAACTTTCGTTTTGAGTCTTGTTGTGTATGATGCCGCGATGTTCCATCTAATTTTTAAGTAAAAAAATAATCACTTTGAAATTTTATTCATTTCTAAAACATTTTTTTTTTTTTTTTTAATATTTAAAAAACACCAAATATCATTATGATTTTTGTTAGACGATTGGATTTTTTGCTTGAAGTTTGAACTTTTTTCCTCTTACTTTCTTTTCTATCCTTCTTTCTTCATCCTTCTATCCTTCCTGCTTGCCCGTTTTTGTTCCATCTATCTTTATTTCCTATTTGTCTTTCCTGATCCTTTCTCTCTCTGTGTGTTCATTTTTCGTTCTTTCCTCCCTTTTTCTTACCCGTCTTCTTTGTCAAATTTCCTTTTTTATTTCCTCCATTCTTTCTTTCTTTAAACTTTTTTCTCCCCCTCCCTTCCTCTCTTTTTTTTAAATTCTTTCTCTTCTTCCATTATGTTTTCACTCCTTCCTCACTTCATTCTTCCTCCCTCTCTTTCCTCCTTTCGTTCTTTCTTTCTTTCATTCTTTATTTTATTTTTCCTTATAATTATTTACCTTATTCTTTCTCTCCCTCCCTCCCTTAATTCCTTCCTTCCCTCCTCTCTTACTGTTTCCTTCTTTCTTTGTTTCTTTCTTTCAAAGAATGAAGGAAACATTTTTCTTTCCTTCATTCTTTCTTTCCTCCTCCTTTTTCTTACTTTTTTTCTTTCTCTCCTTTATTGTGTCTTTCACACATGTATTCTTCTTCCATTCCTTTCTTTTTCTTTCTTTCTGTATTCAATTCAAAGAATGGCGGAAACTTTTTTCTCTCTTATTCTTTCAGCCTTTTATTCTAACTTTTTTTTATTATTTTTTTATTTTTTCCTTCATTTTCCCCTTAATTTTGTTCTTCTCTTTTCATCTCTTTTGTTTCGCCTTTTCTTTCTCTCCTTCATTCTTTCGTTCACCCTCCCTTCCAATTCTTTATAGTTTTTCACAGGTGTAACACTGTGTAGCCTTCTTTGTTGATCTTTTTTCGATTGTCCCGTATTTCATTTTGTGAAATCTGGTCACTCTGGACTGCGCGGTATAAAAATTGCCGTTTTTTTTTTTTTTTGGGGGGGGGGTGATGTGTCGAGTAAAATCGGCTCTAACATGAAAACGGGCAGCTAAATTTTGTATCGGCTCAAATTTTAGACATGAAGGAAGATTATGCTGACAGAATTTAGACGGAAAATCCACGGAAATCCAGACATTTCTAATGTACACGCATAAAAAAGGGATTATCAGCCTATTTATAGGAATAATTATCCTATTAACCTCCTGACAGGTATATTTTATCTACTTTTATCTAATTTTGTTTAATTTTCCATAACTTCAGAAAGTAAACCAACAAGAGCGCTAATATAACTCAATATTTATAATTCATGTTCATTTAAGAACCTGAAATTCTCAATTTGTTTCGTATACTTGTTTCAAGGTTTTTAATAACAACATTATACAATAGATATACATTTCGTCTAAAGTATTATAAAATAATTGTAACAGTGTATTACGTTTTCTTATATATGTTGTTGACCTCCTCAATAACTGCTATCAACATGGACAATTGATACCATCAAAAATGACACCGTTACTTATAGTAGCATTACTATTTTCTAAACGGCTGTGAAACGACTTATTCGTTCAAAAACAATGAGATCACTAAGTTTTGTTTTATTCTTTTATGTAGCCATCTGCTATGTTTGAATAGCTCACCATATATTGAATTCAAAGCAATGATTTTTAATCAGCATTCTTGGAAAAGGATAACGATTAGGCATTGGAAGTTTTCTAATTCGACCCCGGCCCATAATCCTTTGCAACATTGTTCTTGACGGTCATGGCGGTGTAGAGATTGTTTTATCAATTCAGTGTTTTATTTGACGATTATCTTGAAAGGCAGGGTTACGGTAGCCCAAAATGCCATTATCTGTCATTACAAAATGCACACAAATGGTACATTTCGACCTCATATTGATAAAGGTAATTCGGCATTGCTGGTTTATTCGTCAGGTTCTTATATACAGTGCGTCCCAGAAAAAACGAAACCGAGATTTAGCGAAGATTTATCATAACTTAACTTTTTTTTTTGGCGGCGGGGGGGGGGGGGGGGGGGGGTAGGCAAAAAAAGGGTATTCTCACCGAGGCATCCTTGGTTATTGTTCTAAACTTCTTGGCCATGGTAGTATCGTCTACTCTACGCACAATCAGAAATCTGCGAACATCATTCCGAATGCACTTATCGTAACAGTTAACCACAGCTAACACGGATAGTATATTTGTTAATAGTTTAGCAAGAGGTAGGATAACAATATAAACCTTCCTTTTTTATGTTTCACGCGTTTGTCTTCCTAACATCCACAATCCTTGGCCCTTTAGCCACTTAATCTATTTACACGGGATCGTCCGATTGTCGGTTTGTGGTCTTTCTTTTATTTATTTTCTCTCTTTTTTTTATTTCACGTTATTTATCCATATATTGGTTTATTCGTTTATTTATTTGGGGTAGTATTATTCCACCATTAATCAGAGAAACGTCTCACCTGGTTTGTGGCATCTGACGAATGCTAGGTATCTGTTTGACGTTAAAGTATATTGTGTAGTTCTTTAGTATACCATAAGCGCAGTTGTACATTTTGGTCATACTGAAAGAGCTGGTTTCTACATAGACTTCCCAATGATTGAGCTCCTACAATCCCAAATATGGCACACATTCGTCGGCTTTAGGTATCTATACGTAGCCCAGTTGGACGCAGACCAATAAGCATAGTACAGGTAGCTCCAAATGCCACTTGATAGCTCCGTGTCGACCATTTTTTTTTCTTTGGAGAAGGAGTGGGGGGTGGTGGTATGCATGTGCAGCGACCATGGGTTGGGAGCAGTTGTTGGTATAAAAAATTGCGTACTGCAGGTGAGACTTTATTGCCGTTGAATATTGATGTGTCAATTATTTGGTTTACACACAGCGCACAGTGAGCCAGAATGAGTTGAAAGTGCGCTAAAATATATATTCCGCGTTATATTTTTACTTTAACGCGGGGATTAAAGGTAATTTTGGGCGTAGAATCTACTGAACATAATTTTCAAACTTACAATTGTTTTTTCAATCTTTCCAGCTCTACTTTATGTGTTAACCATTGTCAGTATGTATCTTTATTTCTATTTTTTATACCCCCGCCAAACGGAGTTTGATGAAGGGTATAATAGGAATCAGTGTGCGGTCGGGCGGTCGGTCGGTTGCAAATTCTGAGCATCAAACTACTTCCTCAGTGTTTGCTCATGAAACCTGGCACACATTTTAGTTTTGGGGTAAAAATGTGCAAGACACATTTTTCCGATGTGTCCGAAATTGTGTTGCAAAAATAAAGGAAACAATCTTGTAGTTCAGAATACTTCATCACTTTTTCAACCAATACTCATGAAATTTGGTGCACCAGCCAGACTGCAGATCCTCATGCTAATGAGCAAGATTTATTATTGCCTCTCGTGGCTGAATTCACCTCTCTGAAGATCTCGTGAATTGTGAGATTTTCTTTCTCAAAAAATAAAGCACTTTTCAAGTGAAATCAAATTCTGTTCCATGATTAGAATGAGTGAGTGTTGCTCATTTATAATCGACCGATATTTTGAACGATATACGTGTAATCTGGCAGATGAATTTCAAACCTGAACTAATGTTTAAAACCAGAATTTTCTTCATTTGTTTTCGCTTGAGAACTTTGATTTTTTTTTTGAGCCACAGTTGTATCTATATAATCGCAAAGCTCATTCTCTGTACTTTCCCACATTGTCACTCTTGATAAGTGGTACCTTGGATATGGGTCAGAATCCAGCAATTAACAAGAAGATACAAGACGAGATTTCTGAAATTTCTGAGTAGCATAAAATCCAGGTTTCTAATTAGCTGGATACTGTTTCAAAACAACATGCTCGGGTTAAATAAAGAGATGATACCACATGGCGAGTGTGACCTTCGATAGGCCTTGGAGTGAAAGCCATTTGAACTTTAATGGATGTGTGGTCTCTTTGACCAATCAGAGTACAGTATTCTTGCATTTAAACTACAAAATGCACTTGATCTATTAATAGGTAGATCCTGACCCCTAATTCCCAGCCCATCTTAAATCAACATCATATTACAGCTTAGATATTCAGCTTTATCATGAGTCAAACATAATTTGTTGGGGCTCAAACAGAAATAAAGTATACAAATAACAACGTTTGTCAGGTAAAATAATTATTTTGCAGCATGCGTTGGATCAAATGTTTTACCTTTATCATTAAAAAAATAAAAAAAATCATGGTTATGACCCAATTAAAATAATTGTTTTGGTCTGCACCCAGGTCATTAAATAGGCAAAACCTCTCTAGCATGAAAATCACTAAAATAAATGAAGCTACTTTTTGAGGACCTGCCGACTGACTGACACACATTAGTATTGAGATAAAGATGCGCAAGATTTTTAACGTTTGTCAGAAATCATGTTACCATGGTGACGACATGAATGTTGAAAATTTTGTGAAAATCTTGTGGTTTGAATTCCTTCATCGATTTTCATCTAATTGTTTTGAAATTTGGCTCGCGCATTTGTTTCCAGGAAAAGATGTCCTAGACACATATTTCGTGTTTGTCGGAAATCGAATTACCGTGGTCACAAAATATAATATGCCCCAAATTAAGTAAATAATTTAGCGGTTCGTACGTCTTCATAAGTTTTCAACCAGTTCTCATGAGATTTGGCTTGCACATAAGTTTTGAGGTAAAGATGTGCAGGGAATATTTTCCATGTGTTTATTTTTTTTAATCAAGTGTACAAAGAAAAAAAAATTACAGTTGCTCAGTATTATACAGAATTTGCAGCTTCCTCTTAACATATAAACAAAGTCGGAAACGCTCAAAAGCTCAAATTGATTTCCTATGCTGGAGATGCCTTCAACTTGAAGTAAGTGCTTTTGAAACGAACAAGCAAAGTAAGTTACAACAAATAGAGCGCCTCTGACAGTCTCACCTGCATCACGCGATTTAATAATGCAGTAGTGTTGACATTGAAAACTACTATGATTTTGTTTCCCCAAAAAAAAAAACACCATTCATATAATGATACAATTCCATGTTCATTTACTATAAATGACATCGGACCTTGATCTTGTGACCTACTGTAAGACTTGTCAGCGATACTTGATTACCCCTATATCCACATTTTATAAATTATATATATAAACTTTGAAAGTTATGACAGCAATCTAAAAATTACCTCCAAATGACCACAGTTCAATGACCTTAAATGACCTTTGACTTTGGTCATGTGACCTGAAACTCGCAAGAGATGTTCAATGATACTTAGTTTTATAAACTAGACCAATACACTTACATAGTTATGATGGTAATTCAACAAATACTCCCAACATGGTCAAAGTTCATTGACCTTAAATGACCTTTGACCTAAAACATATGAGGTTAAACTACCACAGGATGTTCAGGGATACTTGATTACTCTTATGTCCATGTTTCATGAATCAGGTCCATAAACTTCTGAAGTTATGATGGTAATTCAACATATAAAATGGAAATAGTTAATTGATTTTGACACCTGTCATGTGACCTAAAAATTGCACGGGATGTTCAGTAATACCTGATTACACTTATCTCCGAATTTCGTGAATCAGATCCATAAACTTTCAAAGTTATGACGGTCATTCAACATATATCCTAAATTTGACCAAAGTTCATTGACCATAAATGAAATTTGACCTTGGTCATGTGACTCGAAACTCATGCAGGATGTTTAGTAGTACTTGATAAACCTTATGTCCAAGTTATTAGGTCTATATATTTTCCAAGTTATGATGACATTTCCAAAACTTAACCTTAGGTTAAGATTTTGATGTTGATTCCCCCAACATGGTATAAGTTCATTGACCCTAAAGGCTCTTTGACCTTGGTCATGTGACCTGAAACTCAGGCAAGATGTTCATTATTAATTGATTAACATTTCAGGCTAGGTTTCATGAACTAGGTCTATATACTTTCTAAGTTATGCTGTCATTTAAAAAAACCTAACCTTCGGTTAAGCTTTGGTGTCGCCGTCGAAAAAGCGGCGCCTATAGTCTCACTCTGCTATGCAGGTGAGACAAAAATCTGACTTCCTTGGTACATACAACCACTATAAATTGTACGGTCTGCTAATTCAACATTTTCTTAAAATATCATTTATAAAGCCTTACGAAATCACTTTTAAGTTGATAGACGTCTCACCTGGTTTGTGGCATCCGACGAATGCTTCAAATCTGCTTAGAATCACAATACCATAAGTACAAACAAAGAATATTGTGCAGTTCCTTAATACCATAAGCGCAACTGTACACTTGGGTCATATTAAAAGAGCTGGTTTCTACAAAGACTTCCCAACAATTCAGCTCCTACAATCTCAACTATGACACATATTCGACGGCTTCAAGAACCTATACGTAGCCCAGTCGGACGCAGTCCAAAAATTATAGTACAGGTAGCTCCAAATGCCACTTGATAGTTTCGTGTCTTATTTTTTCTTGGAAGTAAAAGGGGGAGGGGTGCTATGCATGGGCGGCGACCATGGAATAGGGGCTGCTGTTGCTATGGAAAATTGCTTACCGCAGGTGAGACTTCCGACAGCCTATTTTGGGGGTTTATATGACACATACAGAGCTGCGGTATCATGTTGTCAATAAAAAGGGAAAACAGGATGCAAAATATTTGTCAAAGAAATATAACAATGATATTCAAATAAACCAGGCTTTGAGGAAGTATATGCGGAAATTATTTGTCCGAGGATGAACAGTTACACTGTCGAGGCGTCCAGAGTGTGAAAATGTATATATAGTGTTGATTTTGAACGTTTTGAAATTGTAAATACTATTTTTAGATAGCCAACTATGATTGTCAACACACTGTCATCACACTGTGGGCCACTAGTGTTTTCTATCCAGCAAGGTATCCCTCAAAGCATTCATCATCTCCTTAGCCAGACACAAATACGCAAAGTGTCACATCGTACTGGGTATCTAACACAGGGGAGGCGGAACCTATTTTCGTTGGGGGGGATGCAAAGCCAAAACAGGGCATTTTTTAACCGTGTTATTGTGATTTAAATGACTGGGCATGTGTCATTTGTTTTTAATTGATTAGAACGGTACGATAATGTACTAATTGTCAGGAAGACCTTGACAGCTTGCAGGAATGGGAAAGAAAGTGGAAGATGGAATTCCACTCTTCCTAGTGCCAAACACTAAGAGTCACTAACAAGAGGAAACTTATTATAGGCTAGTATTATGTCCATGACATCTCTTGCAGTAAGTGAGTACTTCCAGGTATCCTAGTATCCACATTGACCAGAAACTCAACTTCAAACAGTCATGTGGATATTACTGTCAATAAAGCACTATTCTGTCGACGCCTGCAGATCTTACAGGTTACATGTACGTATCTCACCTATGTACGCCCAGTGGTGGAATATGCTGCAATAGCTTGAATTCCACTCACATAGTGGAACATCAACACGATTGAATTGGTACGACGAAGGTGTGCACGCTACGTCACTGGTGAATTCAACCAAACATCCAGCGAAACGGCTATGCTTGAAACCATGAACTGACCATTGTTACTCACTCAGACGCATATACCGTCGCCTTACGAGGCTGTATCGTATCCGCTTCAACCTTGTTGACATTACCCGATAGCCCTTCTTCAGTGAGCTATCAACAACAAGTAGGGGACACGGATCTCGATTTAGGACACGTCATTGCAGCAGTCAGGCCTCTTTCCCAAGAATCTGTAAGGACTGGCATATCCTTCAACAGGGTCCAGCCCATTATTCCACTGTTGAGGCCTTTACGGCCTCCTTGAGTGGGATGCAGAAGTAAACAGACCCAAGGAGATATATTTTTTAAAGTACACATTATACCCACCTGCAGTACAAGTCTTAGAACAGGAGCCTTTTATATGAAATAATAGTATGTGAAACGTTCCACACATACACATACACACAATCAGAGCGTTTATCTTCATCATCTTGAAGCCGCACATACTCTGGAAGAATTGGCAAGACTAGCTTACCGATGGTCCTTCAAATTCGATAGCAGTCATTTTATCACGCACCCTGTGTGTTCATATTGCTTTATACAGCAGCTCATTTTTCTTCGTCGCCAGCAGGGACAACAACGATTTTCTTTTATCGGGAATCCTACAAACAATATATTTCAACACTAGACATTCCTTCCTTCAACTGACACAATAAAAGCTGCCCGTTTGGAATCGTCCTTCCACGATCAATCCTGATCCCCTCTTACAAAATACCCTAGGATTCTAATGTCCTCATAACATCATTCTCTAAACAGCTTTGAAAATGAAGAGAAATTCAATCGCAGTCATGGCCCTGGGAAGCAGGGTGATAGGGGTGAAGCACACCGAAACAATTCATTGGGGTGCTGCGTGTATTATTCTTCATAGGCAGCACCCCTCCCCCAGGTACTGTGGAAGATGTGTAAAAATTTAAAAACGTAAACAAAATTACCTTCATTTTAGAGTGAAAATCTTACCTTTCTATAATTTTGTTTTGCTTTTCAAATTTCTCGGGACCAATTTCAGTTCCATTTCATAGTAAAACTAAGATTTTTTTTCATATTTACATCAGCACGCCAACGTAAAAGTCGTTCCCAGAGCCCTGATGGCAATAAACATCGTTTGCAGTTTCCTTTTAACAGATAACGAAGTAGGAAAGGGAGAGAAAGATAGGATCCGTTAACTAAGTCTGCCATTGAAACTTCACCACATGCCCTGGCATTTTTTATTAAAGGTCTAACCTGGTTTGTTGTATCCGACGAATGCTTGATATCTTTGTGTCGTTGAATAATATTGTGCAAAAATTTAAATGCCGTAAGCACACCTGTACACATGGGTCATATTAAAAGAGCTGGTGTGCACAAAGATCTCCCATTAATTGAGTTCCTATAATCTCAAATATGACAAATTCTCGACGGCTTCAGGAAAATAGCCCAAATAGACGAAGACCAGTAATTATAGTGCAGGTAGTTCCAAATGCTAACTTCAATTCCCTTCTGTTGTGGTGTTTCCTGTTGTCATTTCATTTTTTTTTTTTTTTTTTTTTACTAATGTTGCATTAGAGAGACTGATCAAATCTTCTGAATCTATGGGCTAGTTAATGATTTCTAATGTACATTTGTTAATATCATGATTATCATTAATTTGAAAATTGCAGATAAGAATTAACCAACATTCTACATAAACGTAAACAAAACAAAATAACGCACGAGCTAATACAGTTGTATTTAATATGACATATCAAAATTAGACAGACTCGCTCGACGGGAAATCGAGAATAGATACCTATATATCTTTATACGTATAATATAAGTATAATATGACACATATTCGACGGCTTCAGGTATTTATACGTAGCCAGTTGATCGTAGATCAGTGATAAAAGTGCAGCCAAGACCAAATGTCACATGATAACATGTTGGGCATTATTATTATTATCATGATTAATATTCTTGTTCTTAAGCTATAAGCACCTTCGATTTATTAAACAAACTTGAAATACCAGCAAAAACAGCCGAAAGGGCTGGCAATTTTTTACAATTTAAGCATGAAATCACGTTTTCGTGCATTTTGAAAATCGTTGCCGTCATGACGGCGAAACATCGCAATGAATTGGACCTTACAACCATCGTTGCATATCTTATAACAGCTTACTGATCGTTCATGTAGTAACTATATTCAATATTAATTTAGTTCTAGAACACTAATTTCAACTAGTTACCCAGGGCTTTATAATATCTGAAGCTTTTGGCGCACATAGCTATCCGATTATATATATTTTTTTTAATAAATACATGAATTTTCTAGAAAATGATCACTATCACTGTTGAATAAATGTCTCACTTGGTTTGTGGCATCCGACGAATGCTATGAATCTGTTTGACGTTGAAGTATGTAGGTAGAGTTTTTAGGCACAATACCGTAAACACAACTTTACACCTGTGTCATTTGAAAAGAGGTGTTTTCCACATAGACTTTCCAATATTTGAGCTGCCATAATCTAATATATGACACATACTCGCCGGCTTCAGGTATCTATACGTAGCCCAAGAGGACGCAGACCAGAAACGATAGTACAGATATCAAATACCACTTGATAGCTTAATATCTACCTGAATTTGATTTGTTTCTATTATTATTATTTTTTTTTTTTTAGGGGGATGGCGGTTGTTTTAATTTTTGCTTGACATACATAATGGGAGGGAGAAGGTAAACTATGGTTTAGGTCTTTTTTTCATTGTTATAGAACATTGTGTATTAAATCACAGGTTTCAGGACAATGTCTGTCCGAAATTTGCGGAGATATCTTAGGCATCTAGCTCCTTTCGGACGACAACATTCACTAACCATTTATGTCCATTACTTCGTGAGTAATACTATGTGAATAAGGATTTATTATTTTTTTAACAGAGCTAATTACAAATAATGTGTCCGATTGAACAATTTGCTATATCGGTAAAATCCCCACAAATTGAACAAGCGTCTCACCTTGTTTGTGGCAGCATCCCAAAACTACCCAACAGTTGATGGTTTCAAGCCCCTGAGCCCCGACGCCCGAACGGGCCTGACGCCCGCTTTGGGCAAGGTGCCCCAATGAATAATATGTACAGTACAGGCATTACACGCATACCGTAAGCGCAACTATACACACGATAATATATCTTAAAGAAGTTGGTATCTAAAAAGATTTCCCAAGAATTGAACTCTTATATTTCAAGTTACGACACATAATCACCGGCTTCGGGATCCTATTCGATGACCAGTAGGACCTCGAATAGGATCCAGAAATCCAGAAAGCATAGTACAGATTATATCAAATAACACTGATAGTTTGTAATCTGTACCGTCTGTTGATTTTCTTTTTATTTATTCATGTATGTATTCATGTATTTGTTTTATTTATTTCATTTGTGTTTGGTTTGGGGAAGGTTGTGTGTGGGTGTGTGTGTGTTTTTGCTCGTTGTTGCTGTTTTAATTTTGCCAAGATAATTAACGCTTGGTACATGTACATAAAGCCCCTTTTACAGGGATCATGCAACATGACTGATCATCATGGATCTCATTCCGTGGTGATATGGGGTGATAAAATGATATTTTTATAGCATTGCCGGAATGAATACGGATTTACCTAGGTATTTACACGGATATGTACGGAAAATGCGGTTTCTACAAAGATAGACAAGATAGGACTAAGGATCTGTTTGATAAGCTAATGGGACTCAACACGGAATACAGGGGTGCTACTGAGTCCTTGCACCATGTACACTGAGCTCACGGTGGCTTACGGTCTCTACTGGGATATCTCTCGAGCATTAGCAAAGATTGAAATTTCTTTCATGTTTGCAACGTCTGAAACGTACACATTCATGACCATTAACAGGGCTCTCTTGTCAAGCAGTTTTGTACTGAAGAGACTACTATGGGTAAATAAAACAAAATGAATAAAATAAATAAATAAATGAATTCGGACTATTGTCTATGCACCCAACGATGGAAAATGTCCAACCTCTCGGACTACAACTTTCAGTTACCATCGATGCTTAGTCTCCATTAATTCGTCAACATTACAATGTCCGTCGCTTTTGGCAAACATAACTAATTACAGGGAATTGCCCTATTGCATTTTTATATTGTTATATTTTGAGAAACTCGCAACTACATGTAATTGACTACCTATCTCACCTGATTTGTGGCATCCGACGAATGCCCAGTATCTGTCTGTCGTTGAAGAATATATAAAGAGTCATAATACCGTAAGCGCAACTGTACACATGGGTTTTATCGAAAAAGTTGGTATCAAAAAGATATCCCAATAATTGAGCTCCTAAGATCCAAGTTACGACACATACTCGCCGGCTTCAGGTATCTATACGTAGCCCAGTAGGACGACGACCAAAAATCATAGTACAAATTGAATCAAATAATACTTGACAGTTTTGATATTGACCATGCAAACCTATATATGTATATATTTATATCTCTCACTTATGATTGTCGCATGGAGAGTGTACACATGAAGAAAAAGCATAGTTTTACTACGAAAAACGTTTGCCATGAAATAGTTCATTTTCCTTGCTGACGTCACGCATAGTTCATTTTTTCCCTAGGGAAAAAATGAACTATACGTTCTTCGACCGCCCCCCCCCCCCCCCCGATTCGCGAGCTGTGCGACGCGACGCACTAGCTGGCTAGTACTCATGACCGGTAAGCGCTGCGCTGCATGCATACCACGGGAAAGTTTCGGCGAGCTGCGCTGGGAGGGTATGCACTAATCAAGAGCGCTTGCACTTGCAGGAACTGCCATCTTTTGATCGGAGAGTTTTTGATCGCTTTATTCTGCAACTTCAAACAAGATAATTAAATTGTGAAATACATAACAAGGTGAGTCAATTAAGATCCGATGTAACTAACGTTTGCCGGTCAGCGCGTTGCAATTTGACTTTCAGTTAAAAAGCAGCAGGAGCGCTGCAGGCGCAGAAGTGCAGCTCAGCGGACCTCTCATTAACCGGAGTCGGGTAGAAGGGGTAGAAGCCGCGCGCAGCCTACCCAGGAGCTGGATAGCACTAGTTCAGGCGCTAGGTCTAGGCCGTCTTGTTTTTTCAGCCAGATCTAACGTTTTGGTCCAGATTGATTACACAACAAATAGTGACTGCCAGACCAAACTCGGATAAATATTTCCCACTATACTTTCTCAAAGCCTGATATATTTGTATAATATATACATGTATGTATGTGATTTAAGGCTGTGAGCATTATTGTATCCCTGAAGAAGACGTGAAGAGAACAAGGTAGGCTTAGATTAAATTAAGGTTCCCCAGAGCTATCTGCCCTTAGGAAAAAAAAATGGTGATGCAGAAAAAATGTATCTGCTGAGAATCGAACCCGGCCCCAGCTTTGAACGCCGGTGCCTTAACAGCTGGACCGAAGAGACGGGTTAGTGACTCAGACAACCACGATCCGATTGACTGTCAGAAAAACATATTTTCGACACAATACCAATTATAATTTCCTTTGTCGTGTGTAGTTGGGTTTTGGGCAATGCCTTGCCAGCTGGATCAAGGCTATTGCTTTATAGATACAGTGCACGTATGGGAAAATTCGCAGTGGCTGACAACCACCCCTCCCGTAATATTTCATATCTGACATGTTCATTGTATCTTTATATCCATCTTTTTCGGTTATGTTTCAATAATGTTCATGAGCCTAAGATCACCAGCAAAGAATCCAAAGACACCAACTGTAGAAAAAAGCGTGCAAGTCTTTTCATGTTCGTAGGGGCATGATCATATGTTCCCATATTTCGCCCAGCTAATGTGAATCCCGCATGGACAGCGTAAATTTCAAGTTTTTAATCAAAACAATATTCTGATTTTAAATACATTGGTTTAATACCGACACTACTCCAAAATGATCTGGTAGGTGACGCCGCGGTATATAAGTTACGGCCCTCAATCATGATGCGTCATGAAGAAAGTGTATCTCAATGCGCCATTTATTATCCAAGAGACAAACACAAATACATCTTAAGAATAATATAAATCCGCTTTTATATAGCGCTTTATACATCTCAACGACTTCTCTAAAAGCTTCACAGATGTATTATTACCACGGTCATCGGATCCTGGCATGCCCGCATGCAATAAATGCACCTTCTCCTCTCCCTAGGAAGTATTTCAACAATAGTTCCAAGTCTCAAATGCTAGGCATACTGCATGTACTACATATGCTATCGCAGCCTACCCGGTACCCATTTAACACCTACATACCTGGATGGGGAGTGGCAAATTGTGGATTGACGTGATGCCAAAGACGCTAGACCATGGTAGGATTCGAACAGATGACTCTCCTAGTAAAAGGCGAGAGTCAGAGCCGTTACACCAAGACGTTTCCACAAGAACAGTTATAACCTAGCTTGAACAACTTGCCATTTACTGTTTTCTTTTACCTAACATGTGGTAGTTCAGTAATTGCATCTTCATCAAGGTAAATTATACAACCTACAATAATATTTTCGTGAGAGATACATGTATGGCAATTTTTGTAATGGGATTCTCGAGGGAAAATATAATATGGTTTAAATCGGTTTTTTCATGTTTATTGAATCAGAGCTTTAAGAACATTTTAATAGCCATTGACTAATTTGTCGGGAGATACCTGGTTTATCAATCTAGAACATTCGGTAATCATTGAATGTCTAGCGCTTGTACCAAACATATACAAGGAATTGTCCATTAAAAAAACATATTTTGAGAAAATTGCGACAAATATATAAGCGTCACACCTGGTTTCTAGCATCCGACGAATGCTATGAATCTGTCTGACAATGAAGAATATATGTAGAGGGTGTATGCATAATACCGTAAGCACAATTGTACACTTTGGTTATTTTGAAAAAGTTAGTATCTATAAAGATTTCCCAAAAATTGAGCTCCTATAATCCTAGTTATGACACAGTATCGTCGGCTTCGGGATCCTACTCGAGGTCCAATAAGACGAAGACCAGTAACCATAGAACAGATCTATCAATGCTACTTGATATACACATAACACGTAATCATCGCGTAATCATCTCCGGGCAAATCCAGAGAAAACTCAACTTAGTGCTTTCCACCTTAAGAACAAAGATGCAGACCGAAGACTGAGGGTCAAATTGTATGGAAAAAGGTTGACACACATCAGTAAGCCTTTCTACCTCGGTGTTACCCTTGACCGTTCCCTAACATACAGAGAACATGTTGCCAAGACAAAGGCTAAAGTTGGTGCAAGGAACAGCATCCTGAAGAAGCTTGTTAACACGAAGTAGGGAACAGATGCCAAAATCATCCGTACAGCAGCTCTTGCTCTATGCTACTCAACTGCCGAGTATGCAGCTCCTGTCTCGTGTAGGTCATCCCATGCTGCAAAAATTGATCCAGCCAGGAATGCTGCATGCAGAGCAATTAATGGCTGCCTGCGACCAACAAGGATATATGATCTTTACCTACTGTGTGGCATTTCCCTTCGACATATCAGAAGAGAGGTTAAAACACAGGTGGAAAAAAACGAAACTAGACAAGAAGATAATCCTCTTCATCCACTCTAAAAGCATGAGCCCGCCAAAAAGAGACTCAAATCAAGACGTAGTTTCCTTCACTCGACTGAACCCCTCGATGGCTCTGCTCACAATGAAAGGGTCAACTCATGGTCCAACCAACTCCTGTTTGTGACACACAGGCTTTTCTATGGACCTTGCAAGTCACCCCCGGGTTCAAGTGAGGAATGGCCAACCTGGCTATGTCTTAATCTCCTACGGTGTGGAATAGGACACCGCAAAGTTCTTATGCAGAAATGGGCATACTACATAAATGGGAACACTGCTTGCGAGTGATGGGAGGATCAGACGATGCAACACATTCTGGTCTGCCCCCTCCTACCAGAGCCGTGAACTGCCGAAGATCTGGGGTCTTTTAACCCCAAAAGCCAGATCTTGTACCCTCCACTGGACAGGTTTTGTGTAGTGACACGGGAAGAAAAAGAAGAACCTGATGATGTTGATATATACCGTGCCATAATGTGTTTTTTTTTCTTTCCTTGGTAGTATTGATTTCAGTATCAGTCTTCGGCACACGGTGATAAATCTCTTCTTAATAATCGTTACTGTGAGACGAGAATATGGTCAAATCGGATAGAGACAAAGTGAAGATCGAATAGACAACTTTTTTTTCTACGGCAAGAAAAGTTTGCATCTAAGACCCATGCAGCCAAGACCAGAGCAATTCGGTTATATAAGTTAACCTCTCATGCTATCAGAGTAAATTTCACGAGAAAGACCAAATAAATCCATGAAACCAAAGTGAAGTTTAACCGGGTCAGGCGCACACACACACACACACATTATATACAGGGTGAATATACATCACGGATTTCATTTCCGAAAAAACCTACTAGGTAGAGAAAAGAATCGTAATCAGTTGATTTTTAAGAACACAGAGTCTATGTGTGTGTAACTCGATGTTCATTTTATATCGCGTAATGAGCCAAACATTCTGAGGGGACAAAACATAGCGCGTGTCACGCATGTGATTAAGAAAATTTTAAAAATCGCTTCCAAATTTCTGCTTCTAAGAAAAAAAGTTTAAAAAGAATGTTTGTTCAGGGTTCAGTGAAAATGTTTCTTCCCAGTTCTGTGATACTTGCCAGTCATTCTGACTATTTTGTTTAGTATTTGTTATGTATCAGCACCAAATTTTGTACTGCCATATTTAACACTTACAGTGCATTGTTTAAGTCAACGGCGGCCGAAGAGACGAGGGTTTTATTCATTCATTAATGTTTTTTAACAAAACAGAACTAAATTTGTATCGAGGGTAAACATTTGACATAGCCCATGGAAATTGTCATGGTATTGGCAATATATCAAACAATTGTATACAGTAACCTGATCTGATGTTACATTGTTCGTCTTTCCATATTTCTTTACTAATAATGAATATTTGAAGGTAGGTTTGTCAGCCGAGAGATAAATAAGCCTGTTTGTAACGCACTGTCCCAAGACAGCATGAGCTGCTACATTTTATCAACGTTTGGTATATCAAATTGTAGTTTTTCTGTTTTCAAACAAACAAATTTGCCTACATTTTCTTCAACGTATCAAAATCAATTATGCAAAAATAACAGCATAACATTCAGCAAAAAAAAACACACAGACATGCTAAAACTTTCCGACTTACACCCATCTTCATCAGAGCAAAATCATTATAATAATAAATTAGAATATCATCTTGAACACGAAGTAGCGCAGTTTCCACAGTATGATCTTTTCGATATGCAGACTGTTGGGATGCGAGAAGGGAGTTTGCAGTAAGGTATTTAGTAAATTGATTTGAGACAACTATAACCTTACCCCAAAAAAGGCAAATTTGAAATTGGTCCATAGTTCCTTAAACTGTCTTCATCCAGTGACGGTCTCTTTAGTGTGGGAATGACCAACGCAGATTTAGGCGCCGAAGGGAAGACTCCGCATGCTAGTGAATCGTTGGAAATGTCTGTGATGTCCGGTACCAATAGCTCTACACATTGGCTAAGAATTTGCGTGGAAAAAGATCTAGGTCACATGATTTTATTTTATGTGACCTGATGATCTTTAGTACATCTGCTTCGGAGACTGGCGCAAACTTCTCAAGACGATGATCACAGGCTTCCCCCTCCACAACAATAGAAGAGGAAGAAAATGAAGATCTAAATTGTTGAAAAACCCACATGAGTATAAAATAAACCAGTCATAAATATAATAATTATATTTGAGGAGGAGATTGTCAGCAGTTCAGTAAAGGGATGATGAATACCGTAATGGTTTTACAGGCGCACAAATGAGGAAGGGGGGGGGGGGGTTTGTGACCATAGCCCCACCAAAAGCTGGCAGCAATGCTTGTATGCATTACTGGCTTGTTATATACATAACGGTGATTATCTCCGCTTAAAAGAATACAGCAGTAAAGTGCACGGCTTAATGACGCTAAGAGTGACAGCAGTTTTTTTTTTTTTTTTTTTTCAGCTTCCATCTTAATATGTGTGCCGTAGAAATAAATTTCCCTGAAAACGGAATTTTTTTGCTAGCAATGACATTAGCAAAAGTTGAAATGCTAGTATGAACATACATTAATGAAAAAATATAGTTCGACGTATGACTTTACTTCACACCTAAAGTATGTGTGAGAAAGATATTGAAATTAGCAGGCATAACAAAAAAATAGGTCAATCCATAGAAAAGTAAGATCTAAACCACGATTTTGGCTACTCTTTGTCAAGAACGGGGGAGACTCTATTCAATATACTTTTAGATCTAACACTAATTGTTGTGATCTAACTTATGTCGTGATCGACGTTTAAGGGATAAGAAGTGCCGTGCGTGCCCGAGTGGTCTGAGGGCATGATATATACTCTATGAAATCCGGAGATTATTTCCGGCTAAGGCATCTTGGGGAACGTCTACGATTAACTTTTATCATACATAGAATAAATGCTACGAATGTAATGTACATGTTGTTGGAACTAGATTCGGAAAGCTAGATCTATCATTTAAACAACACCTCATCTGAAAGATGACATCCTAGGAATGATCGATATACGGATGGCGTTGAAGAATACAAGTTATACCATTAGCGTACTTTTACACTATATTAGTCTATTTCGTAACGAGCTGGTGCGTACATTGCGTTCCCAGTACTTAACTTCCTCGGAATTAAATAAGACACATTTGAAAGTCAACATATAAATGTATTATCATTCATAAAGTCGCAGACCAAGAATGCTATTACGAAGGTAATACATGACGGCGGATAATTAGAAAATAAGTTTTTGAACTACATGTCGCTGTACATGAGCGTCATCGTGGTTGGTCAAACTGCATTATAAACAAAATATCTATTTTTTTAAAATGAATTCTGACTTATCTACGCCATATACCTTACCACATTTAAGAACCGAGAGAACTCGAAGAAATAGGTTCATAGTTGCCACATAAGAGTATACAAGAATGCTCGAGCGCCCGACAAAGGTAGCCGTGCTAAAGCCGGGGTAATAATAGCAGGGCCCGCTGGGAGAACAGTTTTCGGAACTGAAGTGGCTACCCTGGGTAAATATGCCGCTATTATTATTATTATTATTATTACTTATATTTTTGGGTACAATTCTTTCATTTGAATCTACCGCTTCGCTATTCTTTGCATAATTTCACTAAATGCATTTTTATTTTATTATTACTAAAAAAGATATGACTTGAAAAAATACACCAAGATTAATTAACCATATTGAACCAAATTACATAGTGACATAGATAAAACTATGGAAACTGCTTTGGAAACATTTTACCTGGTTTGTTGCATCCGACAAATGCTTGACGATTGTCTGAATATGAAGAATACGTGCACATCGATTGTGGCTGGTAAATACCATAATTGCTGTAAACGTTGGTCATAATGTTGGGATCGTTATATAAACCTTATATTTCATTAGTTGAGCTCAATCAAGTCAAGCTAATGAAAACCATCGCCAAGCTTCAGACTGAAAGCCCAGGCAGACGGATACCACCAATAATAGTACAGTTAAATTCAACTTAACTCTAAAACTACCCGCTATTCCCACGAGATTACCAATTTAGTTTTGACCTAGTCGTAATGACAAGCATCCACTGTTCAGCACAAGTTTAATGCGGCCTTGCCTGAGTCGCTCAATGTTGCTAGCTACTGACCTACGTATCCCAAGTTCGGCGCTGCCTGACAGGTCATATACCTATATACTAACATCATGTGTACGCCATAGAAAACTTGAAGTAGCCCTGCAACTAGTGATGACGGCTTAGTCAATTGAACCTACCATTGCACAACATCATTGACATTGGGGAAACAATAGGTGCGATTTACGTTGATCTAAAACGTGCGTTTGACACTGTCGACACTCAGGTAATGTTGGTCAAATTACGTCGTATTGGATGTTCAGATAAAGTTATTACGTGGTTTAATTCTTATCTCAATGATAGAACCCAAAGAGTAGCTGTACGAGGCACTCTCTCAGATGAGCAATCTGTTTCGCTAGGAGTACCACAAGGGTCCGTCCTTGGGCCGCTCCTTGTCTTAATATACATCGACGATTTGGTTCATACCCTGAAATATTGTAGTATTACCATGTACGCAGACGACACCACATTATATGTTCACAGTACGTATGCACAAGATATTCAATATGAGCTTCAAGATGATATGAGTTCCTTAAAAGAATGGTTAAACGTAAATAAACTAAAACTTAACACGGATAAAACAAAGTTTATGTTAATAGGGACACCCCAAAAGCTATCTAATATTTCTATGGAAAATGTAATTATCAAATTTAATGGAGATGTTATAGAACGGTGTACAACGATAAAATTTCTTGGAGTCATAATTGATCAACACATATCTTGGTCATACCAAGTTGATAATGTATGTAAAAAGGTGTATGCCAGCCTAAGTATGCTAAGAAGGGTTAGGCCTTATGTTGACCAAAATACCCTCAAGACTCTATACCTATGTTTAATCCAATCACATCTTGATTATTGCTGTGAAATCTGGGGGTTGCGTTTCAATATGCACACAGATCGTATAATCAAAATTCAAAAAAGAGCGGCTAGATTAATCATAAAATGTAATTTTTATACCCCCTCAAAAGAAATGTTTCGTGAACTCCAATGGCTCCCCTTCAACGATCGCGTTACCTATTTCAAGTGTATTTTTATGTATAGATGTATCAATGGTCTGTCATCGGAATTCTATCGTAATGTGTTTACTTTTGCAAGTGATTATCATTGTTTTAACACTAGATATGCAGCAAAAGATAATTTGATCACCCCAAAAACTCATACCGAAATTTTTAAACACTCTTTATCTTACTCAGCGATTTTACTTTGGAACAACTTGCCTTTTAATTTGAAACAGTCAAAATCTCTATCAATCTTTAAACAGAAACTGAAAGTGCATCTTTTTAAAATCTCAATTTTATTATTGCCTTTTAATTTGAAATCAACTTTTCTATGTATATCTAATTTATTTTATCTATATACATTGCTTTGTATGTAATTTGTTAATTAGTATCATGTTTTTAAGGATGCCGTATGCTTGCTACTCTGTTTTCTGTTATGATATGAGTTAAGTTATTTAGAATATTTCTGTGTATATTTCATATGTATTTAAATGTTTTTATACTTGTTTTTATCATGTATTCCAGGGCCCCACGGGATACCAGTTTATTGCTGAGTGGGCTACCCTGGTTAAATATATTGAAATAAATAAATAAATCTTCTTTACGCAGAGTACGTGTTGAAAAATCACTTATCTGAGAGCAGAGACATGTACACACAAACTCCTGTTCATGAGCCTAAATCTGCTTAGTACTATCTAGGAAAGCCAAAGTATATGGTTAAAATGAAGGTGTAGGTCATACACTTGGTGAAGATGCCGATCATTTACATTTTTGTAAAAAATATACATAGGTACCTCTATAGTTGAAAAATAGCTCTTTTACTCATGTGAATCGGTTCTGCGCAATTTACACACATTTTCACGTGTTATATGAACGGCAGAGTGCCCGCAAAAGGCAGGGGAGGTCATGCCAGAGGGGCATATTTCAAGACGTAAAAGAACCAGTATTCCTCTCGTACAATCGAATAGTACATCCTTAAAATGAATATTACTATATTTTTTTTATCATTCATGCAAACAAATCTAGCAATTTAGAAAAACTTCCCCATAGGTAGTAATATTCATACACCATACCCCCTGACAAAATCTGCCTTTAGTCTATTCAGAATAGCGCATTCTGATTGGTTAATTATTTTTTTCGGGCGATAGGTTATTTAGTAAATACTCATCACAACTACTATGATCTCAGCCCTGTGATTGAAAACATCGGAGTTGGAGAAAGAAACAATTTATGTATAAATCGTCGTATCCTTAATTATTTCTATTTTTATTTTGGGTCTTGCCCTAGGACCGAACCCTAACATTAGGTATAATTGTTAGAAGGGGATATTGTTTAATACTATATATCTCGACATAATTTCCAGCGCCGTTGTTTTGTTTTGTCCTAGGACTGGGTCAGCTCCCTGGATTATGCACCGGTGCGGTAGTTTAGCAACTACCAGCAGTCTTTTTTTACTGTCCATGCAGATGAGAACTTGCAGCCCATCGTCTGCTCGGTCGCCGACTTTCATTCATATACAATAGTTTGAAAAGTATGTTAAAAGTCAATCAGTCGATCAATGAAGTCAAGATCAAACACACGCCTATGCATACATGAATGAATATCGTTAGGCTTTGGTCGGTTCGGGCGCCGGGCCGCGCCGGCGTGCTAAACCGGCTGAACCTAGGTTTACGCTGCGTTGGCACTAGCTAATGTTTCGACGTGTGCTTGTTAGCAAATGAGGTCAACGCATGATAGGTTAATGAATATTAATCATTCACGGTCAGTAACGGGTTTTTAGTACCTGTATGTTAATGAAGAAATGACATCATACCTCATTAAGCGTTTGTAAACTTAATGTTATGGGCCGGAAAGAACTGCATGTCATTTTTATAACATTAGTAATAGATATTTGACTTTTAAGGCGTTTATCATGTAACTTGCCGCAACCATGTCAGGGGATAAAACATGGAATTTCGATAATTTCTTTTTTCATGGTGATTATTATTGTAAACATTTATTTCATGGCCGATAAAGTGATATGGCTGTTATTTCTGGTTCTTATCTTCTCCGATTTTCCATTTAACATAGCCAAGACACTTGGTATTGTTATTTCCCCAAATGCGACTGCAAACAAGGATTATTATTGAGGAGCGCCGATCAGTACTGAAATAAAATACTTCCTTAGTCCATCGAGAAAGAACCTCCATGCTTAGTCCTTATTCTAACCCTGTTCGACAGTCAGCGCAAGAGGACTTGTACACAGGCTTTAATACTATACGTTTGTTAGACCCCAAATTGGAAATTGGAGCAGCAAATCATTTATTGTGATTCTCTTCAAACGGTGGAGTACTTGTCACTAGATTTTACGTAATGTGTAAGATAAAATAAGATTGATTTTATTTATACACGGTTAAAAGGCCCAAACAGTTCACAGACTGATTTCCATTGGGGCCGTGTGGAACATAATATACAATTGACATAGTAGACATTTTAAACCCAGTGTTTAACGAACAATATATATGAAAAGAATATGTTAACCTAAACATAAGCATCAATGAAATATTACAAACGAATCATTGAAAGGTAAAGAGGAGGGGATGTGAAGAAAAAAGGAAGAAGAAGAAGGGAAAAGAGAAGGAGAAATAGACAACGGAGAAGATAACATACGAAGAAAAGAAGGAGAAAAATAATAATAATGATAATAAGAAGAAGACGAAAAAATTATATACCGTTCTCAAAAACATCAAGAACATACGACATGAAATATCTATCACAAATGACGGTTATGAATCCAGATGCATCTTTGCAAATATGCTCTAAATAGACGCACCATAGTAGCGGGGAAAAAACCTTACTGATTACACGGAAACAAGATTACAACACAGCCTATATATCTTACAATAAAAATTCACAACCTTCGGAGCAGGCTTTGAGCAAGACTGACCTCTGTAATTTATACCTATACGGCAGCTAAGAACAGCAAGTATAATGAGATTCCAAACCCTGCGTAGAAAGAAACTCAACCTAGCATCGATACTGCAGAAATAGTAAGGTTACCCCTTCCGCATCAACGGCAAGAGCCAGTTCTTTTGGCGTATCTGTAAATCCAAAAGAATCATTTCCAGGGTTTCCTAATTACTCAGACTTGTTTCAAATTAAACGATGCGAAGATAGAGTTACAATAATATATCCCCCAACCCCTACTGCACTGGGTTATTTTCCGCATGGCTGACTGTTTAGGACTGTCCTCCGAGTCCCAATCACCCGCCCCCTTCTTTCCCCACCCCGTCTTCCTAAAATCTCGCGCAAAGATTAAGAGCGCCTGGAAGCCTACAAAAAAACCGTCTCCGCAGAAAATGGTTAGTAAGAAATTGGGTTCAGTTTAATAGTTAAAACAATCTATTGCAAATCGATTTCCAACAGCAGGTTAAGAAACTATTGTTCTTTTTTTTTATTTCAATAAGCGACTCACCTGGTTTGTGGCATCCAACGAATGCAAAGAATCTGTCTGACTGTGAAGAATACATGTAGTTATGTAATATTATATTAAAGCACAAAATGTACACATAAGTCATAGAACCAGAGCTGGTGTAAACATAGACCTCCCAATGATTGAGCTCTCTATATCCATATTACGATTTCATAGCTTAACCGTCAAGGAAATGCTAGCAGTCAGTTAGCGATTGCTTGAACTTACTAGCTAAAGCATTTGCTCGCTCATTTTTATGCATACAGAATCAAGCAAAAGCCTACAAAAATCAACTGCTACTTTTTATGCATCTGACCCAATGGCTGATCAAGGGTATTAGCATTTCCAACCGAATTGTCAAAGTGTTCAAGCACAATGCAATTCCAGGTCAAGTTTCCATGCAGCATTACGGTTGTGGATATGAAACAACGTAACCTATGGGGGCTTGTTTCCTTTTGGTTGTCTCTATAGTCTTTTCTCAGTATTTTGGTAGTTCCGCTAGTGCTAAAGTAAGGAGGGGAAAATTGCCTCCTACTCATTTTCATCACAACCATTAACTTTAATGCCAATGGCATGTTTTTTATGAAACAGGCTGATCATTGAACAAAACTGGGGAAAGAGCGCTCCCATGAGGGTCCCCTTTTTAATCTTCCACCTGCTGCTCTTTCCAGTATAGAGAATGTATGTTTTACGCTACAGTCTCGAGAGTTTGGTTGGATGAGTGTCACTCGTCATGCTCTACATCTTCTTATATATTTGATCACGACGAATACTAGGAACATTAATACAATTTTAAGAACAAAAATATAATGCAAACAAGGACCGTTTGGGAGAGAGATGATTCTACCGGAGAAAAAAAATGACATGATGTTCATGCAATTATTCCATCCTCTGGGCTAATATTAGTCTCTGAAAAGCGCGTATGCGATATTCATCTATTTCCTCATTTGGTGAGTATTACATGTTGCCGCTATTCCTCATTTTGAAAAGAAAAAGTGTATAATTCATGTGTATATTCATGCTCATCTTGATGATAGTGGAAGTACAATAATTATGAGAGATTGGGTGCGACCGCTACGTCCACCATCCTCCTTCTACATTTCTGGTATTGGCACATTCAGTCCAATATTCTAAGGGACATAACATGGCAATTAACAATGACAATGACAATGACAATGACAATGAGAAAAATGGCGTAAATGAGAAAAATGGCGTAAATGAGAAAAATTGAAATAGTTACTTTGCGGGTAAGCAATGATTAACACCCATTATTAATTTGATAATGCACTCTTTTCAAATGGCCGTTTTTAACGCGTTCCCCCCCCCCCAAAAAAAAAAAAAAAAAAAAAAAAAAAAAAAAAATCAACAATCATCCCTTTCATTCAACCCCTATCCCTTCTGCATGTTCTGGCACACGGACATGCTTGCCAGCTGACGTAACTGAAATTGTGGATGAAGTAATTGATTAAACTCAACTCTACCCATATGTCTCACATTGGTGATAGTGATGAGAGTGGGGGTGCACTTTTTTATTCAAAGTGATTTTGTATGGCTTCAGAAATGTAATCATTGAGGACGGATTCCAACCATAATTATAGTGTAGTTTGTTCTGAATACGGTGTAAAGGTCTGCACTTCCTGAACCCTTCCCGACCCACCCCCCCCCCCGAACCACATACACGCACACGCGCAAAGAAAATAACAACTGGTGTACATCATCAGCTAGTACAGTACGTTTAAAATGATAGGGGCTACTTATTATGTTGACAGTCTAAAAAGACGGGCGCTTATTGTTCAATCAATGCAACATACATACTGTCAAAGCAGCGCATGATTTCTGCAAATACTTCTAATTACTGTTAGAAAGGAATTGCACCGATCGGTTATTGAAAATGCCCCCATGTGTTTATTTAAGCTATTTCGATGATAAAGCAGATTAAACTATACATCATGCTATTTATACAGTCAAATAACAACTTCGTTTGTACGTGTAAACAACAAACCCTAACCCATCAATATCACAATAAACTTAAAATAGGAACATTAGTATAGCAAACTCTTTAGGCTGAAATCAATCTTACGAATGAAAAAAAACGTTATTCATGTACGTCTGGTAAAAAAGCACTGTTTCATTGGGATATTTTGACATCCGGAAGTGTCCACGAACTGTAACAACTACATTAAATGTCGGAGTACGTCTTCAAGTCTGCATATCATACTAAGATGACATTTCATAGTAACAATATGATGTCCGATTTCCGGCATAAAAGATTCACAGTCAGGTTGTCCAATTAATATGTCAAAAATAACCCGTTTCGTCTCACCTGGTTTGTAGCATCCGACGAATGCTTGGTAAGGATTTGACAGTGAATTATATAAGTAGTTTGAATGGATTAGTAATACCAAAAGCGCAATTGTGTACGTAGGTCATACTTTGCGAGCTGATGTATAAATCCAGTGTTAAATAATATTAATAATAATAGTGATGATAATGATAATAATGATAATAAAGAGCCCGAACAAGTTTCTTTGTCATTTCAGGGTCCAAACAAAAACGAATCTTTCCAACTTTATACAGGGCAAACTATGTAGATTTACACTGTGTCGGGAAAAAAAATTGTCCATTGACATGTAGGCCTACTGACCAAACATTAAACCAAAATTTGTGACCGTTGCACTTGACACATTAAAAACATCATTTATCTTAATTAATGAAAGCTGTACTCTTCTAAGAAGTGGAGATTCTTCTCTTTTTTCATTTAATTTCAAACCAATAAGAACTGACCATCACTTTATCTCCCTCACATTACACTTGACCATTGGGAATTGACCTCTGACAATCACTTAGTTTGAAAGACAATATATCCGTGTGTCACTATCAAAAACACATGCCTGACATCAATATGATTGACATTGATTACCTCTGCCAATGGAAATGGAAACAGTGTAAATGGCATTGGGCCTAATACCGAACCCTGGGGCACACCTACACCAGACAAATGAACTGATGAATCATAACCCTGTGTACCAACATTCTGTTGCCTGTCTTTTAGAAAGGATCTAAACCAACTGTAAGCCGTGCCACAAATGCCAACCATGCGCTTCAATCATGTCAATAATATGCCTTGTTGATCTTGTCACATGCTGGAGAAGAAAGGAGAAACGAACTTATGGAATCATAACCTTTGTCTTAGGAACATTTTATATCTTTCGATACTTTCATGGTGCAGTTACGTAGTTTGCAAATGGTAAAGCCATTATATTGATAGCTAGTCCTTCTATAAATTGGAATTGCACATGCTTTTGGGCTAAGCTATATCTTCCAGCTCCGACAACCCCATGCTCTTCGAACATGCCTTCGTAGTGAACGGACGTGTCACTGGTGAGCTCCTGCCCGCGAATTTTAAACCTGAACAAGAAATGCTATAATCTACACTTGAAATGCAACTGTTATCTACATTTTGGTAGCGTTTATTTATCGTGATGAGTAATCATCTATCGTCTAAGAAGTCTGCCTACAATTTACGAAAAACAAACGAACCTAAAGCCAAACGTAAGGAGAAGAACCAACCCAAAACTTCCCAACCTTCAATATCAGCTTCATCACTCGTTATGTCAAGCGACTCTGAAAGTGAAACTCCCGGTTTGTCGGCGGACCCGGGCTCAGACCAGGTCCTTCGCTCCATGGCCGACATGAGGAGCATGCTCTCCGGTAAACTTGATGATTTCTTGAGTCAGTTAACGGTTATCAAGATCGAGCTAGAACAGACGAAAAAAAGTGTTTCTGAATTAGAAGCAAATGTCAACTTTGCTTTGGATAAAGTAACGGCTTTAGAAGAGGATGAAATTCCAGCGTTAAATGAGAAGATTAAGCGACAAGAAGAAGAGATGGAAGGGAGGCTGGCACTTATGGAAATACACCACCGGAAACAAAATCTACTGGTATACGGAATTCAAGATAAACAAAACGAGGATATCGTCGTGACCGTAAGGAAGATCCTTTGCTACTTTCTGCGAATTACGTTAGAGGAAGCCCGGCAAATCCAACTGGTGAATGCGCATCGATTGCCTGTACCCCACCACGCGAAGCAACCTGTCGGACACCCCGCCGAGCCCGGACCCAAGCCCATCATAATTCGATTCGCATCTATGTTTGACCGTGACCGGCTTCTCCGAGCATTCGAATCACAGCCGCGTCTTCAGCGCACGGGATCAGCAGCAATCGCCTCTTCGGACCCGGGAACAAACCGCATCCAGCAGCAAAACTGGGACCCAGCTTACGCCCGCGTAACTATCAGGAGTGATCTTCCCCCGAAACTAAAGAGGGAACGTAGACGACTGGCTGCGGAAGCGTACCGGCTCCGACGTGAAGAAAAGGTCTCCACAAGGATCAGACTCGCTGGATCAAAGATAATTCTTCAAACTCGTCACAACTCGTCTGTTGGATCGCAGAACAACGCCTGGTCTACCTGGTCGGGATGACAGCTTTATTAGGCAAGTCTCACTAAAATTGAATTTTGGCAGAATTTTATGTACTGTGCTGAAACCATAGAGATAACACGGCTGAAAGATATCGGTATGAACCAAATTGATCTATCTACAATTTTTACATGTTTTATTCTTGAACATTGTAAAAGTGAATAGAAGGTAACCCGTAAAAAAAGCAAGTTAATATAGGTTTTCAAAGTCAAATGCTTAATAAGTCTGTCTGGTGATATACTGACAATACCATTTCATTTACATTTTTTTTTCCTGCCTGATGTGTCAAAAAATGAAGAAAAAAAGAAATCCTGTACCTTTTGTTTGTAAACTACAATGTGTGCAAAACTTAAGTACCTTTTTGGAAGAAGCACCTTTTACGGATTGATTGGAAAAAGAAAGTAATCTATTTTAGTTTTTGCTCACTAGGCCTACCTTTGGCCTTTGTATATATTCATACGTAGGCACATGCTTAAGATTCATATTTATTCTAATCAATTCCTCTCTTTTAGTAGACTGACTGTATTACTTGTGTGCATACAAATAACTGTTAATATAGCATTTCTACTGCATGGTCTTATCGCTGATAAACTTTCCATGGAAAGACTATCCTGCTACCAACTGCAGACCAAAGATGAAGGTAGAATGACACATATCTAACGTCTAATATTTTGTACCCTTATTTCCCCTCCTGCTAAATGATACTTTATGTACTTTGTATATCACCAATATCTTGTTTAAATCAGAAGAGGTGCTAAATGTCCCCTTTCCTGTCTTAAATAGCAATTTTCAAAGATCTGTGTTTTTTTTCTCTTGTCAATATTGCTATAGTAAAAACAGATAAGCGTAAATGTTTATCATATAATATTCTTGCCTGAACGTTTGAAAAATGCACATTTGTACTTTCTAAATGTTCTTGTAATTTGTTTCGAAACTACACAATTTGCCTGCATGAAAAAAATAATAAATCTGTTCTAATTTTGCATTAAAAAAAGAAAAAAAAAATTAAACATTTAATGATCACACTTTATGAATTTGTAGATCATTTTCAATGTCATATACTTGTCTTTTAGATGACCTCAACAAAATCAAACAAATTAATATGATAATGCAATGTTATATCATTACCATACAGGGCCCACCCTGTCATTCATTGCAGAGAAAAGTTGTAGGCAAGACGACATGTTACTTTGAATACTAATTTAGTATACGTTTTGACCTGGCACTTAAATGGTATCTGAAATGTATTTTTATTTTTAATTTCATTGTTATACCAGTAGCAGAAAAGGTGACGTTTCCTGGGAAATATTATTCAGACAACTCCCGTCGAATTCATCGCCATCTCCCACGGTATGCAATCTAAGAATTTTAGAACATTTCTCTGTCCAGTGTTTAAGACCTTTTTCAGGTTCTTCACGGGTTGAAGAAAGGTTCTGGGGAATATTTTTATTTTCCAAATGCAAATGCAAAAGATATCGAGGCTAAACCATAACATAATAACCTCTGAAAATAGTCAATAGTATACCTTTAATTCAAAGTTTTAATATCCATATAGTAACATAATCTATATCTTACACTCATCACAAACTTTTAATCGATTTGCAATCGCCAAAACTTTTATTTGGTTACCATGTAGCAGTAAACAACAGTACTGTCATGACTGTAGCAATCGAACTATTCCGAATGATTACATAAATATTAATAAACAATGTATATCCTCGATACATTTTGTATCAAAATTCATCTCCTTTACTTCAATTACCATTATATCACGTTTATGATAAAGATATACTTTTAGGATCAAGCATCCTAGAGTGATCAAAACAACCCCCCCCCCCCCAACTATTTTGAAAAATCCATAGACTGAGCTTCCCCAGATGTATACGATCAGAGGAAGATAGCATTCCAGAGCTGAGGTCTAGGTACTCGCCTCTTTCCCGCCTCTCTCCTTTCATTAATTTCTTTTCATATGTACATGTAACCTGTGACTCAATGTCAAATGACTTCCTATAGTCACACCTTTATATTGCCCTTTGTTGAAGATGGAAAGCATGTTTTGTTTGCTTTCTTTTCCTTTCATTTCCAAATTATATCGACCATAGTAAGGTATGCCCTATTGGTTTGTGGACTCCACCTTACTTCCTTGTATCCCCTTGTTATCTTAAGGCATATTCTTGTGATTTAAGCTTTGACAATTCTTCGATTATTTCAGACTATGTCATTTGTCGTCAAACTTTAATTACATGCATTTATTAACAATGGGTCGATAACCTCTTACCATTATTTCTCACATACAAGTCATGCTAATTTGCAATTCCGATACGCTCTTATTTAAGTCCTGCCTTGTTTCCTAGTAATCTTTTATATTTGAATATCTTTTGATATCAAATAAATGACAGACTATATTAGGGGTCCACCGGTTCTTTTTCCCGAATTCCTTCCTCATTGTCCAAATTAAATGTTCCTTATGTTCAGTTCCTTTCTAATAACGATAATCACCACTCACCAGCTATTTTTAACAAGGGATGCCCTAAAATCTGGCTAAAGGATTAACAGGATAACAAATTCCAGGTAAGGCGTACGGAATGTGAATCTTGTTGCATGCTTGTCTTGTTTATTTGTGTTTGTTTTCCCTCTCTATTTATGTCTTTCAGTAAACTCGAAATTTTCTATTGCATAACTACTTCATTTCATATGTAAATTTTTGGCTATTCTGATTTAATTGCCTTGCATGCCGGAGGTAATTTTATTTATTTCATTGAAGTTTTCTGCCATTTAAAATACTCCTTTGTATATTGCATTTCTTGCTCTCTGTATTTCATGTTTGAACTGTTTTGCATGCCAATTCCACATTTTATTATTTTCCCCCTTTAAGCTTCTGAATGTTTCAGTTATTGCATGCCCTCCTTTTTCATGTTCAAATTGTCTAGCATACTGAACTGCAATTAAGTTCCACATTCTTTATAATATTGTCTATCCAAGCTTTCGAACGTTACATTTTTTTGCATGCCCCTTCATCTCAATCTAAATTTTTTTTTTTTTACAAATGTAATTGCCAAATCAAGCAATTCAATGCATAACATGTCCTCATCCTATATCAACTATGTTAAATCATCAGGAAATGTTACTTTTCATTCTTCTAAACTAGGTATACAAAGATGCAAACTGTGAGCTGTCAAATGCACGGGGTTTTGCTGACTCGATGATGAAAGTGAGGTCATGCGCGGCCTTTCTCGTTCCAACCTCTCCTTCCTTTGTAATCTCTCATTCCTTGTAACACTCTTAATTATTTTCTTTCGTTTTTCACATGTCACTATCTCCCACTCTGTACCTGCATTTGCGATCCTTCACTTAGATGCCGAGTCTACGGAACCCTGTTCATTTGGCATATATGTACATGTATGTGTATTCATCGTGTATACAAGGGGGTGTTTGTATGTGCATACCTGTCTCTGCATTCAATCTTTACATATTATGTATCAATTCAATACATGTATTACCGGTCTGTTTCGTCTTTTTCTTTGGCCTTTATACTCTGTACAGTTTCATTTATTATCTATTATGGTACACATAGTTTACTATCACACAGTTAACCTTAAAACGATCATTGTTTGATCGTCACTCTCATTCATACTTTTCGGCACGCTTTAAATAAGGGTACCGAATTTTACAACCTGTATTTCGGCGAACTCGTTCTGCCGTCAAATCCTTTTGTACTATATTATGCTATACGATCCAGAGGCCAAAGACAAAGATAATGATAAGAAAATGAAGTTGTAATGATAGTTACTTACTTAAAGCTACCACATAGCTTTTTTATGTTTCATTTATAATAAGTCTGAATTGAGCGTATTGCAATCACTATTTTATTAAGGGCATCTCACCAGGAACTTGTAAAGATGCTCCACCTTTTCTTTTGTTCATTTGTTCGTTCGTTCGTTATTGTTACTTGTGCGTTCATGTGATTTTTCGTTTTGTCTTGTGTCACTGTCATTTTTCTTTTGCATGTCAATGTTTTGTTCCTCCCGTTCATTTATTCATGTATCTGTGTCTCTGTAAACCCACTCCATATGTTTTAAGCAGGATTCGACATTTTCTTATTTTTCTGAGCACTAAGACGAAATTCAATTATGCGATTCTCATCAATCTTTCACGTCTGATTTAGCAGATGAGTCATTCTTTTCTTTGAATGATTATGACCTTTTTGATTTACTTAAATCTTCGCCAACTAGTCATACGAATTCAAACACTGATGCTGCATATAACCGTTTTGTTGCAAGAACCTTAAATTTAGAAACCGAAACTTTTGATTTGCACTCTGATGAAGACGAAATTCTAAGTCCTTTATCTGAATATATAACCCAGTCTCAGTTTAAAGAAATTACCAAACAATTCTCCAAAGATACGTTTTCTCTTTTACACTTTAACATTAGAAGCATAAGTAAGCATTTTGAGGAATTACAATTGTTATTAGATAATCCTTCCAAACTTCTCATAAAAATCCAAAAACACTACTAGATATAGTAAATTCTGAGCTAGAAAAGGTTACTCAGTGGATAAGAGCTAACAAACTATCCCTTAATCTAAAAAAAACCAAATACATGTTATTTAGTAACTTTTTTAGTAACATCATTTCCAATCTCGCCCTTATATATTTTCTTTCTCTTTCTTTTCTTGTTTTGTTCTTATTTTTCTTGGTCTTGAAAATGTTGATGGGTCCATGGCCCTAAAGCCCCTCTCCCCCGCATTCATACACCAGTATGCGATTATGTATATTTTTTATGAATATATATATTTTTTTCTTGCGAATGTGGTATCACATTTGATAACATATCACATACGGAGTATATCCGATTTAAACTAGCCAAGGAAATTATGAGATTGATATGCCTTGAACGTAGAGGGCTATTGGCGACTACGATGTTTTACAGATTAATTTTAATGACTATTTTTTCTTCTTCATTCTTTTTATATTGAAAATAAATATAATTAAAACAATAATTACCTTACAAAATTTAGACTACCAGAAGGTTCTCTAAATCGCAATCATGATTAAAAATTGTTTGCCATCGACTTTGGTAAAGAGACTCCACTCCGTAACTGGTAAACAGTAATCATAACATATTATAAAAACGCTAATTTTTAAACAAATGTAACAAAGAGTTGTGATTTTTAATCACCAAACGTAGTTTTAATAATCAGTAAAGGTAACTGTACGATAAACATTATCGTTTATTAATAACTTTTAGTCAAATAATGCTAATTCAAAACGAAAGGGACGAAATTGGGCTTTGATACCTTAGGCCGAGTCCGAGGTTTGACCCCGTGAGCATGGCAGATATCCTACATATACATCCAATACATGGAAGAGATAAAAACGACTCGTTTAACTTATCTGTTACAATATATATATAAATATAAATATATATATATATATATATATATATACATATAAATGTGTAAAGTTATACATGTACAACAGCTTTGGCAACTCTTTTATTTAAATATTGTAAAGAAATGGATGAAGAGAACAATGGTATATATATATATACATACATATATATATATACATACATGCATGCATACATACATACATACATACATATATTGTGACAGATGTTTAAATCATTATTATGTGGTACTTGCGTCAGACATATTGCGCAATATATTTGATATTTTTCTATCACACTGCTTGAATGATAACAAACAATGCATTATGAACATGACTATAAAAAAGTACAGTTTTACCCTTTAATAGTGATAAAGCTGACAAACATACTTCCGGTTTAGCACAAGGGACGTCTTTTTAGAATTCATCATTTATTTGGAGTCGAAGATGTGCATATTTGTACTTCCAATATTGTTATTACAAACTCTGCGGCATGAAATTGCGCAAAGAAGAACTTACACACCAAGATGTTTGTAAATCAAAGTAAGATGCAAAGCTCCACACTTTTCTTCTAACATGATGTTACAACGGATACTTTGACTATTTTCGGATAATTTAGGGCAGACGATTTTCTTTGATTAAAGAGGAAGAAAAGCCTTCCTCTCTCCATATTTATGAATAAATCTGCCGAGGCAAAAAACACCCGTGGTATTTACAGAAGGCTGAAATACATAAACATGTTCGAATTTTTAACAACACCTTTAAAAATGGACTCACATCTCATTTTTTTACGATCAATTCATAATGAAAAAAAATAATACGGGGGCGGTAAGTCGGTAATCAGATCTTACGACATTATAACCGAGTTATAAGGACTGAATCTAAACGTCTCACCTGGTTTGTTGCATCCGACGAATGCTTGATAAGTGTGTGACAGTGAAGAATACATGTAGTTTAGGTTACCTGAAAATACCGTATGCGCAGCTGTACACGAAGGTCATACTGACCCTGCTGATTTATAAAGCTATAAAAGCTAGTATTACACCATATTAGCACAATAAATTCAAGTTGATGCTTACAGACTTCAGACGTATAGCCCAATTACTATAAGACCACCCCCAATCGTAGTACAGTACAGTTTAACTGTATTGAGACACATGATAGAAAACGTGTTTCACTCTCAATGAATGAGTATTATCATTATTAAAGAAATATCCACTATAAAATATATGAAAAGAAACTGACGTGGACATTCTTATTGAAATATAATTAAATAAACGCGATGTTGAGGCTCAGTGCATCGATAATTGTAATAATTCAAGGGTCAACACTACGAACACGCTGTTTGAAATTACAAGCACGTTGTTTAAGCCCCTTACTCTGTTTGAAATTACAAGCACGTTGTTTAAGCCCCTTACTCTATAAACAACTATTGTTTACACTTTTTTACTAGTTGTTTAAACATCTTAAACAATTAGAAACAAAGTTTAAACAACTTGTTGCTAGATTAATAAGCGTAGATAATGTGATATTGGGTAGACTGATCAGCCTGTCTTATAACTCTAGATCAGTTAAAACTCTGGCCTATTCTTTTTTGCTTTGTTTTATTTTTACATGGATAGCCAACTCTGAACATGTCCTTAGGTACAGGCTGAATTTATGAGCTCATCTGTCACTAAGATCGATCAATGTTTACATTATTTTTCTTCACCATTATAGCATGATAAAAAAGACATTGGATGCGTGAAACGAACTAATATATTTAATATTTTGACATTTTGGCTATCAATAATTTTAGCACAGAATAATGGCCCAAGTTAAACCGGAAATCATAGTATGGACCATTCTGTATTCATCATTGTAGGTTTGAGCATGTACAGTGTATGCTACTTCTTTATATAAAATTGTGGAAAACAGCACTTTAATTTCCGTTTAGTTGACATGTCAACGGTCCATGTTTGGTGCAGTGAATTCCTAAACAAGACCATCCAATTACCATTAACTTATTAAAGAGAACAGTTCAGAGGGCGAACACTCAAGTTCGGATAGCGAAAAAATGGCATCTGCCATCAACATGTTAAACGAATGATACTATAGCTTAAATAGACCCACAACTGTTTTTTCTTCAGCATTTTTTTTTCTAAAATTAATCTTTATGCATTACCAATAGACGCAAACGAATTTTAGAGCTAAAAAGTGGTAAATTTCAGCGAAAACGTACACTAAATGTCAATTTCTTCCATACACATATGGACCATTATTTTAGCTGCATATCGGTGTTTTTTTTTTCGTGTGGTCCAGTGTACTTATCTATAAAGTTTCTTTTGACATTTGCAAAATAGAGAACTTGTACACCATCTGCCGTCATTTGTGATTTTTTTTCTTGTATCCGCACCATGAAAGGGTGCACCGTGCTGTCAATACCGAGTGTTGGCAAACCTTGGGGCGCATCATTAGGATTCGGTGACACGCAAGTAAACGATTAATCATACACTTGATTTTTAAGATTGATTTTACATTATAGTCAGTAGAATCAAACGTAGAAAACTGCTCCACTATCATTGCTTAGCTTTGTGTTACAGGCTCTATAGATCTGCTTTTCGTGTGCAAAATTCTTTCACGCGACGCCCGCACCATGCTGCGAGATTAATTCCCGCTTTCATGCATGTACGACTGGTCATCAGCGTATGCCCCTAAGCCGGCGTCGAGCCTCTACTATGACAGCTGGCTGGAGATATTCGAAATTCAGGGCCCCACAATAGATTATGACAGTGATAAGAAAGTGGTTTTTCAAACAAATCGAGTACATAATGAGTGAGGAAAATACTTCCTGAATTAAGGCTTAGATATAGATCATTACAATCCATCAAATCGATTTTGCATCTAATGTGGATTGCTTGTGGATCACTAGCAATTGATTCCATAGGTCAGATCACCTCTCCAGCCGAAACCATTACGCATGCGTTGACATGTACACAGCATATGCAATAGACCTATTCGTCTGAACACCATCCAAATTTGCGGGGTTTTTCTGTTGCTTGCTCCTCCTACACAAAACAATATGCCTCTAGCACACAATGTAATGGGCATCATGTTTTACTTTCCCGAGAAATGAGGGATGAGATTCAAATTCCCGGGGGACCACTTCCAGACCGTGGTAAAGTCCGTCTGCGTTGCACAGGCAAAATGTGGGGAACGGCACCATTCGAGACGCATAAATTGTGTATGGGTGCAAAGCCCGGACACTTTTCTTTTAAAATGAATCTGCAGTAGAATCTCTGGATTTTTGTTCGGACATTTAGCGGAAGAATGTTTTTCTCCAGTACAAAAATAACCGTTGGTGTACCCCTCTCTGTATATTGGATAGATTTAATTAGGACTCAAACATATAAAAACATCCGTCATGTCCGTATTTGTCAACAATACAATTAAAGAGTCAGATCACAATATCATTCTTGAAAGGTAAAGCATAATACCGAGACGGAAATTAGGTGATTACCCGGACGATGGTACGAACCACAATAAATGAAATTGTAATAAGCAATACTACCAATCACGTCTCACTTGGTTTGTAACATTCGACGAATGCTTGCCAAGCGTTTGACAGTAAAGAATACATGCAGTCTCGATTATCTGGAAACACCATAAGCGCAGCTGTACACGTTAATCATACTGCGCGAGCTGATATATATGAGGCTAGAGAGAGAGAGAGAGAGCTCTTAAAGCTTACTAATTTTTAGTTGTTGACAAATGCTTTCTGGCTTCAGTTAGGTACCCCCCCCCCCCCCCTCCCCCAACACTGAACCAAATATAGAACAGTTTTCTTCTTCTGGTATTCGAGAACGAGTGATGATCTAAAGTAAAAAAAAAAATACATTTTCAAGACTGATAAAATCGAAAAATGGGCCTCGAAGTTATTTCATATTCACAGCAGATTACAAAATGATGAAGCCTTAATGTTCAAAATTTTGTGGCGACCAGGAAGATGGTGGCGATCCTTGCCGCATCAGAAAAGATCAAGGTACGACGGAGAAGATTGAAAAGATCAAGGCACGATCAAGCTACGTTATACCACGCTTTGTCGATTTTTGACGATCGCAGTGGAATCGCCATCTAGTGAGATGGGGGTATTAGTATCTAATACCAATCACATGGGACTAAGGATATACAGGTAGCATTTAAACCCTCCACCCGATATACTTATGTCCATCCGTACAAATGACTGTTTACGCGTCCATGTTGTCCAGGAAGTACGTGATGCAAATTCGAGTGATTTGACAAAAGCAGTGGTAAGAAGGAAATATTGAGAATTGCTTTGAAGAGAAAGGAACTACACAGAACGCTTAGGGAGCAAATCGGAAAAAGGGGCAGCAGACTATGGGTGGGAGGCAGTAATTTTGAAAGAATTAGTCAATATTTGGCCAAAATCTACTTTGATATAACAATTCGTGCATCTTTGAAATAGAAATGCCATTTTTAATTTCTGCCGAATTGACATCTTGTAAATAGTTGTTTGAAAACAAGTTTAATTTGATAATCGGAGGATAAATTGGTAGTAAGTTAACATCACTTTTACATCAGATCTTATTCCCTCAGGTTAACTCTAAAGCATGTTTTGGGGCTACAAGTCTTTATCATAAAGTGCAACAGAGTTTACTAATTGTGTAATTCTGGATTATTTCCTATTGGTTTCAACAACAAAAAATCACAAAAAAATATGTATAAAAAACTTTTTTTCACGAAATAGACTTCAGAAGTACAGCATATTCCAACTAATTTTGACAGTTTTGAGCGAAAAATACAATCATCATTATGCATTGTGTTAATGTATACAAAATGTTTTTCAAACTGGAAGGGCCATCATCTTCAGTGATATAAGTTATTATTAGAATTTTCGTTTTAATATTGTTAGCGTGTTTTTTTTTCACTATTGTGATTTATCTTATCTATTTTCTTGACTCTCGCGAGTCTCAGTCGAAAAAAGTCATAAGTAAAAATGGTAACAATTTATGATGACATTTCTTGATTCGAATGTTGAAGTTTTCAAATACTTGTCAATCATTTTGATAACTTAAATCATTGAAAACTATTACAATATTAAACAATATTCTGGTTTGAATTGTTGAGTTACTTATATCCCAATACTCGAGAGCCCGGTATGAAGTCCACAATGCTTCGTAATGGGTTCTGTCATATTCCTTATTCATGCAATTGATTCATATTTCAGAATATCCACGTTCAATTATGTTTTATGTCCCGACAATAAAACTGATTCACCCCCTCCCCTAAAAAAAAATATATATAAACATATACATATTTAGAACACAATATTTTTTTTTTTGAGGACAGAGGCTAACAAATTTCGTTTTTAATTACTGTAAGAATACATGTAATATCATTGATTTCCAGAACGCCAAACGGGCTAGTCTGTCCACGTCTATATTACAATTTAAGACAAAACCTTTTTTTTTCCAACTCTTCAAAACAGTTTTGGGGCTTAGTGGATTTCCAAGAAAAAAAGGTATAGGTACACATGGTACAGGAACCAAAATGAGTGTTATTCTTTCAGAAAACAGGAACATGTATGATTTGTCAATTTATTATAGGTTTCATGTTAAGGTAATATTATTTGGAAATATGTACTACTCTGGAAAATTTGGACCAAAATCACTAACTCTATTTAAGAGTAGTATCCTAAAAATGTGTTATTGTATGTCTTTCTCCATGTTCAACTAAATGTTTTGATGCGGTAAAATAATTCCACGACTGTTGTATTCGCAAGGTTGAAAGCTTGATTATTTTCCTTTCAACGCAATCTAACTCGTATTACAAAACAATCATATCCAATTTACAAGATGTTATAATCAGCACATCACTTTTTTCCTCGCCTATTAAACGTGTGGGGTCAGGGGCGGATCCAGCTTTTTATAAAGGGGGTGGTTGGGGTGGTATGCGAGGGAGCGTAGCGACTGAGTCCAAGCGAGCGGAGCGAGCGAGGGGGGAGGGTGTGGGAGGGGGGTGTCCCCCCTCCCACAGTAGGGAAAATTTTTGAAAATCTGTGTGTGAAAATGGCGTTTTCTTGCATAAAATAGAATAAAATAAAATTACAAGTTTAAAAAAAAAGATAAGATTAAAAAAAATGGTCCCCGGATTTTTTTTTTTGGGGGGGTTGCAACCCCCCAACCCCCCCCCCTCTAGATCCGCTTCTGGGGGTATGACTTTATTTCTTTGCATTTGCGATTATAAGTCGATCAATTAGTTACAATTCCAGGTATCTCGTGCATGTATGCGAATCTAAAGTGTTAAAAAACATACGCACATATTGCGACACAGACCATTATTGTATGCCCTAACGTAGTAATATATCTATCATCCCTTTTTGGTATAAGGGGCACAGTTTGGGAATTAAAGCTACTTACTGCGCAGACTTGCGTAAATTCGCATCACTCGGAAGCCCGTTATGGAGTCCACGATATATTTTAATTCAACCGAAATTAACTTTATACATTCCCAAAAATTTGGTCGGCGCTCATCCGAACCGTCGTATCAGTAAATTTTGGTCATCATATGGAGATGGCTAAAAAGAAACAAACAAATGAGTAGTAAAAGGCCGTCTGTGAGTAAGTCAATCATGCAGTTTGCGTTTTAAAGCATTGGAGGTTGATATCGATGAAATAAAAAAAGGTCTGCCTTTAGAAAAAAGGGGGGTCCGCTGAGTTAAAATGGGCATCCGTCGTCAAATGTTGCTGACTTACCCCAAATATTATTTAAAATCGATTTCCAGGCAACACAAGTTGGCTTGAAATTTAATATTTGAATAGTTTGCAATAATATCAACGTTCCTCTGGTTTTGACATCTCCTCTGCATTGAATTTATACAGTGTGCGGGCGACTCATGCCCCAAAAGGGACAACTTTTCCATATGTAACTTGTGCAAAATAAATGGTTAACCTGATCTAACACTAGTTATGACTCTTCCCAATTTACTGAAGGTGCAGCGGTTTCTCTTCGCTTTTTATTCTATGACGCTGTGTTTTCTCATTACACTTTGCATTTCATGTTGTTTTATATTGCAAGCAGAATTGCTTATAGCAATGTGCAGGTTTTCTTTTCTGTATTAAGAATTTTATTTGGGCAGTTATGGTAGGCTAACTTACCCTGAAGGCAAAATTATGCATTTAGTTGTTTATCTATGCTTGCTGAATTTAGTGCGCACTTTTTTTTCTTGTCATACAAATAGGAGTTGCGATTTAATTAAAAAAATCCGTGGTCGACCTACAAATACATGTTCAAAAGTAATCAACTAACATCACTGAGGTTGGGAATACTTGTATGCGCGTTCTCAAAATGTTTTAATGTATAGCCAAGTTTACTCGCGCAGACTATTCAATTGAAATGGCGGTCTGTTTTATTTCATTCTGGATACAAATTTTAATGTACGTGTGAAAGCCCCCCCCCCCCTGTCAATCTTACTTCATCAATATACTTGTTGTAGTCTGCAAATCAGACCTTGCATTTATTCGCCCTGTGAATGTTAAATTGTTACCAAAAAGATAAATGACAATGATAATAATAATAACAATGGTCATTTATATAGCGCCATCTATCCAGAAAAACTAACCATTATGACATACTACTCAAAGTAGTAGGTCCATGCTTCCAGGGATGCCCGAAGCGTCTACGCGGATCTCAACCACGAATGAAAACGGGATATGATCGAGTGTGATCCGGTGTCCTTATGCGATTGGAGCTTTAGCAATATTCTCTCAGCAAAGTTATTGTGCACAGACAATGCGGTAGCATAGCGTTAAATTTGACGCAGTAATACCAACTCAATTCAATCTCTTGATGGTTCTGCACAAAGTCAAATATAAATTCGTAATCTCGTCACATCCAGTGTGTGAGGCACAAGCACCCCATGGACCGGCGATTAAATTCATTATGGTTCAAGTGAGGAATAGTGAACTTGATCATGTTTTAATCGTCTCTAAACTAAAACAGGACGGTGTAGAAATTGCAGAAATTACTTGTATGCGCGTTCTCAAAATGTTTTAATGTATAGCCAAGTTTACTCGCGCAGACTATTCATTTGAAATGGCGGTCTGTTTTATTTCATTATGGATACAAATTTTAATGTACGTGTGAAAGCCCCCCCCCCCCCCCCACTTCAGCAATATACTGGTTGTAGTCTGCAAATCAGACCTTGCATCTATTCGCCCTGTGAATGTTAAATTGTTACCAAAAAAGATAAATGACAATGATAATAATAATAACAATGGTCATTTATATAGCGCCATCTATCCAGAAAAATTATGTTCCGAGGCGCGTTATTATTATTATTATTATTACCCCGGCTTTTATAGCTCGAGCTGCCTTTCAGTGTTAATGCATTCATGGAATTATTCCTGCCGGGTACCGGGTACTCGTAAACGAGTGCAGCACAATGTGGATACATTTATTGCTGAAGGAAATTACGCCATGGCTTTCATTCAAACAAGTTTTTTGCACTTAATTCGGTAAAATGTTTCACCTGATTTGTTGCATCCAACAAATGCTTGGTCATAGAACGACGATGTATAATAAGAGCAGTCTTGAAGAAAGTAGTTTTCGCAATTATAAAATGTATATATATATATATGTTATATAGAAGTCCCTAATATTAACTTAATGTACTTAATGTACTTTGGCTTCAAAACCCCATGTTGACGCAGACCATTCACTGCAGAGCAGGTTTTAACTCTACTACTACAAGTATATACATATTCTTTCCCCTTCAGATATATACTTAAACACTGGCTACCTGTAGCCCCATCCAGTTTATAAGTTGCCCCATTTTTTTAAATTCGTTTAGAACGGTATTGGACTGCAAGCCGGTGAAATTTTAAGGCCCAGTTACTTATAAACACGGGTCCCCACGGATATAATGGTCAATGCAAGAGGTGATGTATGGAAGTCTACCATTCTTCTTTCTGGGACAATCCCGTGATTTATCAATCGAGGAATTATTTTATCATTGTTGTAAAGCACATTAGGGATATAATATCTATATAAGCTCGTCTCACCTGGTTTGTGACATCTGACGAATGCTACGTAATAATCTGACCATGAAGAATACGTGTAGTTGGTGTGAAGACGAAAAATTACTGTACAAGAATGTGATAACTACATATTTTCTTTATGAATTCATATTTTCCATTAGATTTGCTCCCTGTATTCAAGCTGACGAATAATGATTCGGCTTCAGACGAGTAGCCCACTGGGACGGATTCCACCAATAATAGACCAGATTACTCAAAACGATTTTGATAGTTTCAATTAAAAAAAAAATATCTAAGGAAATCATGCACCGTTCCGCTGGCACATATTCTACCACAGTCGCTTACCTTCTGCAACACCTTATCATTTGAAACAATTTAAGTACGTTCTAAATAGTCTTAAGAGTAAAATATGCTTTCTTTATTGTGGGAAATGTTCTACTTTACTAATTTCAAAGTTGATTGGCTTTAAGACGGGCTCTAACAAAAGTATGCAACTTTGTAAATGATATGGCGATGTGATGTTTTAATATAATTTGCATATTACAAGCGTGCGTTAGTCAGTCAGAAACCCTACATAAAATAGTTGTTATATATACGTCATTGTAATTACTTCTTCACACGAAAGCTGACGATTAAATGATCGACGGCTTCGGACGAGTAGCCCAGTCTGACAGTGACCACCAATCATAGTACAATTTATTCAAACTGTATTAATTCAATTGACACAGTAAATAATCAAATATGTTCATAATTATTTGAGAAAAATAAAACAACAACACAGTCTTGTAGATTGCATGGAATCATTGTTCAAATTTTCTCGGCGCCCACTTGCACCTAATCCAATGGATGAGAGGGAGAGGGAGTGGTAGAACACACCTTGAAACCCGACCTGGTGATTGTCAAGTCTTATGGATATCCATGTACAATAGAAAAAGAAAATCGTCCTGGAGTTGACTAAGCAAAAATAATATTCCATGACCATTCTTGCCTGATTGTCTCCACATTAACCTCCTTTCGAAAGCTAAATATTGATTGGATAAACATTCGTCACCATTCGTACACGAATAAATGAAGATAAAGAACATCACTCGAACTACACTTGAACGAAAGACTACCTAGCACTGATTGACGGCATGTTTAGACAAGAGTTATCCGTTTTTTTTATAATAAATAGCCATTTGCTCATGCGACTGCATGTTCCTTAACTACTCGCATAACAGTCCTTGGCGAGTGTAATTAATATATATGAGTATAATGTATTATGCCCAAAAAACATTTCATAGCTTGACCAAGACCTAGCCTGAATACTGATCTGGTCCGCCAAAGAGCTTAATGCCTGCTTTATCCGTTAACGTATTATAAATTGACTCATGTAGGAAAAAGGCCAGAGGCCCATTTTTTAAAAAATAGACTAAATAACAAAATACTTAAGTGCATTGGTATTATGTTTAGACTCAGATACTATTTTTTTAATTTGTTCTCCCTATTTGAAATGTTTTGTTTTTCTTATTCTATGTTACTATAATCATCTAGATATGCATGATATATAGTTATTCTTAAAAGGTATCCGTGCTATAACTCAAGTTCTCTTTCATTCAATGATAATACTTGATCAAGGCAATACATGTTTTGTTTATTTACAATATGTTTAGCGCTGTATTATTTTATGCATTTCTAATCGTTTGCCTTGCACATATGTGTTAAACCTATTTGAATGAATAAATAATTGCATAATTCTAATTGTAAATATATACATATATGTAGATATATGTATGTATGTATATATATATATATTCATATTCAGATCGGAATCTTTGGTTACGTTTATCAAGTGGATATAACGCAAGACATTGATCCAGTGACCATAAATTACATTCCTCCTTTTTTTCGTCAGTGAGTTTAAGAACAGTCTTAAACCTAATATTCAGTTAAGTGTTAGAATTACTTTTAATTATTTATTTATTTATTTGTTTTTGCATATTCTGTAAGCCCGCGATTTTTAATATTTGACAGTTTTGATATTTTAATGGATTGTCTTTCCCTCTTTTGTGATAGATATTGCAAAGATCATTGACCAATAAGAAAATATCACAAAACTCAATAACACGAAAATCCCGCCGTGTTAAAAAAAAAAATCTTGATTTCGTCGTCCGATGTAAGAAGGGTCCTTATGCTGCGCGATGGATTGATCTGGCCAAGAAATTCCCGTGCCTCATATTCTAAAATATGTTCATATTATTATGGGGAAATGTGAAATTAAAGTTAATATAACCAAGTTGCAAGTTTTTTTTTGCATCTAGTGATTTACAGCAGCCTCTGTAGAAAAAGAAATGGATATGAATCGTTCGTCACGCTACACTGGGCATGGCATGAATGATTTTACGAACTGGCTCAAACCGTGGTTTGCGCCGCTAAAAAAAACGTGCGCATGGTACACGTGATTCTACGAAGTGACTCAAACCTCCTTTGGTAAAACTTAACTTCTGAAATGCATACATGTGTTTTGTTTCAAATATCAAAACAATGAATACGAATTGCTGACATTTTGTATGGCTAGGTCCCATTATACTGCGCAGTTCCCCTTATCTAAAAAGACGCATATCTAAGCGATGCTAATAAAAGTAGATACGCGACGACAACATACTTTACACAGGCAATGCACATTTTACTTACACAATGCCGACTAGAATAAGTGTAGTATGGGGTCTATCCGGAACCCGAATGTAACATATGGTTATCTTAAATTAGCCTTAAAACGGACATATTTAAACTTTCGAAATGCACTCAGAGTAAAATCGCATGAATGAAAAGAACGCTATAGCAAAACAATCATAGAACTGACATGACCGAGACACTGGTAGCGAAACGACCAGCTCTGACTGTCTTTTAAGCTAAAGAAATTACGCTAAGAATAGACGATATTCGAAGCAAAGCAACTGAACTAACGCAAGGGTTCTTACGAATTCCTGGCGGCACAGAAGGGGATCATGTACCGTGTCTTCAATACTGAAGAATTTGCAATCTAGATTCCTTCATTAAATTGCATAAAAATTGATGCACCAAAACTAACCCTGTAGTAACATCAATAGCACTGTGGTAATTACGAACAGCAAAAAATAATTGTACAACATCGTCTCACCTGGTTTGTAGAACCTGGCAAGTAGTACATCACGTCTAAAGTTTGAAGAATACGCAGCTGTACACCATTAATGGTCATACTTATTTTGTTGTTATACACCATTGTAAATATGCCTTCACACGCCACACGCATACTGCCGATTAAATGATCGACGGCTCGGGACGACCACCCACCACAGTATAGCTCATTCAAACTGTATCAATGGGCACACTAAATAATCAAACATAATTAATTATTTGAGAAACACAGTCTTGTAGATCACATTAGATCGTATTACAGTTTGTATTTCATCGGCGCTAACTTGCGACCAGTCCAGTGGATAAGATATTAAGGGGGGGGGGGTAGAAAAGCCCTCGAAACCGACCTGGTGACCACCAAGTCTCATGGTTATCAATGTCCAGAAAAAACGAAAACATAAGGCAAATGAAAATAACAAACTTCTTTTTTTATCTATGTTTAGTTAACAATCTGTATATATTTTGTATGAATACAATCGTTATTTGAAGGTGCTTTTATAAAAAAAATATGTTCCTTGGTTGATTAAAGCAACGAACATTAACTTCACCTCTGCCCTATATGGTTAATTTATGCCTCATTTCGCAACTGAAATATTGTTTGGGTATGATATGACCATTCGTATACACATATTAACATTACTCACCATACGTCTTATTTTCGGTAACTAAATGTGATTCGATTATATGATTGTATAACGACAACATATGTGAGCAAAACCTGCATAAGAACAACATCAGAACTACACCATGTACTCTGTAATGACTGTATACCTGAACGAAATACTACTTGAAACCAACACGCGGAATTTTGGAATGTGTTACTTTGCACTGGAGATGATAATTATGAAAACAAGTAAATATACATAAAATATTCCAATAGCAAGGAGAAAAAACAGCATCTCACCTGGTTTGTGGCATCCGACAAATGCTTGGTATTGATATGTTACTGAACCATACGTATATATTCGTAGGAACCAAATCTTTAAGTGCAATTATACAATGTAGGTATAAGAATTGACTCTGCTTACAAGTCCACAGATATCAGAAGGGCTGCCAGATGCTCGTTGGCTTCACAAGACCGGACCAAGAAGACGAATAACCATAGTTAAGCTTATTCTTAATTATCGATTCACTTGTCCGTTTATCAGTTGCCCCCGAAAGTTTTTAAACTAGTTTTGGACAAGTTCTTACTTCGGCTATTTCCTGAAAGCACGGAATGATTGGTTATCCCTATATTCTGTTGTCAATATGTATATATATATATATATATATATCTATATATATATATATATATATATATATATACATATATATACATATATATATATATATATATATATATATATATATATATATATATATATATATATATATATTGATTGGCGACATCTTTAGAAAAGTAGTATCAATTTGTTAATAAATAGCCTTTCGTTAATACGATTCATGTTCATAACCTACTTCCATAACAGACTTAGGTCTGTGTGTGTGTAATCAATTGAAATAGATCAGTATCCTTACACACAAGAAACATTTGATAGTTTGACCTGGACCAAGCCTGAATACTGATCTGGTTCGCCATAGAGATCAATGCCTGTTTTAAGTCTTATCGTATTAGAAATGGACTCATTTTATACCGAAACAGCCAGAGGCTCATTGTATATAAAAAAATTAATTCATGAAAATCAAGTCCGGCCATTTTTGGACCAGCAGCACCATGCACTTTCAGAAAAAAAAAATATATACAAATATACATACACACACGCACCCACCCTCACACGCACACACACACACACACACATATATATATATATATATATATATATATATATATATATATATATATATATATATATATATATGTATTAGGCAGGTTAATTTTTGTGCCTACCAACTGTTGTTTCAAGTGAATTTGCACATAAAAATATTAACCGTCGGGAAATTTGTTAAACATTTTTTTTACAGTGTATACAAGAAATATTGCAACTGGACAATTACACTGAATACGTACTCGTACACGATAAATATTCCGTCTTCTGAATATAAATGAATGTTAGAGTAGCTCGAATTGGTGTAAGAATGGAGTAATAGAGAGCATTAAATCAATTCATTTAGCTTCACTTTTGTTAAGTAGTACAGATCAATTCACTCGTCCACTGTGTCCCACTCATATCCACGTGTCTTGCCACCTGTTTCATGGAAAATCTTATTTTGTTCTACATATATATCATTGTGAATAATTATTTCCAGTTTTGTTATGCATATGACGAAAGATATATCGAAGTAATATCGTGTACTGATAATTTTCATAATGCATTAAGAAAACTAGAATTTCACAATTTTCAAAACTACAATTTGAAAAACGTTCGTAAAATTCCCAAAGATTAGAATAGAAAATGAGATTGTTTGTTTGTGATATCATGCCATATTTGCGGCCACACTCGGCCGGTAGTATTGGATGGTTCAGAGTGGGATACCAGAACTATTACAAGGGTTTGGGCAGAGGAGTTGCATATTGGCCATAACGAGTAAAATGTTGATTGTTTTCCATGAAATAGAGCAATCCAATATAATTCATATAATTTATCCGATACCGCTTCCCCCAAGAAAAAAGAGGAAAAGGTTTGCATGAGGAACTAATGTCACGACAATGGACCGTATTCTGACCTCGGTTTAAACTAAACAAGTCCCTAACAGTACACATTCAGTTTATTAACTCATATGACATCCAAATTGTTCATAACTGTATGGGAATGATAACTGAAGAATTTTTCTTCATTATGAAAGCAAAAGGAGACAAAACAGTGAACATAAAAAATTATTTAAACATAATTTCTGAATTTTTGGCTCCCCATAATTTTAGTTCTGAGTTAGACCGCGGTCTATGAAGTTAAACCTGATTTCAGAATACGGGCCAATGGTTATTACTGATCATCGTAGATATGCAACCTAAAGGTAGTTCATTATGACGTCATTAAGTATCATTGTGCAGCTCTATGCTGCGTAACGCATTGAATTCGCTGCTGTACGCGTTGTATACTCTTTGCATTCGCACATGCGCACTAGACTTTTAAATACGGTCTCACAATATTGAACAGCATGTTTTGTACAGGAGTCTATAGAATTTTCGTCGGATTTCGCTCCGTTTAGGAATACATGTACGCTCTCGTAATGAACAGGCTGCTGATGCAGACTGAAATAGGCGTTTCCAATGCATCGCTAAATACTATATAAAAATCATATACAATTACATCAGTATTTGAGAAAGTACAGTGGGATGTATTTATCCCAGGTTAGACTGTCAATTACTAATTTCACCGAGGGAAAACAGTTATATTGCCAGTCCAACCGATGATTAATAATTCTTACTATGCTTTCGAAGGAAACGCTTTATATGTTTGTTTTATATCCCCCTTTATTTTGTAAACCTAGTTCTTGCTGTGAAACCAATCTAGACAAATTATAACGTTGTTGGACATAGTCCTACAATGTAGGCCAGTCGATCTAATGTTAATCAGTTCCTGGGTAGGCTGCGCGCGGCTTCTACCCGACTGCAGTTGATAAGAAGTCCTCTGCGCTGCGCCGCTGCAGTTGCCGGTTGCACTCAAGATGTAAAATCTAACGCACAGGGTAAGTACAATTTGGTATCGGATCTTGACTCACCTTGTTAGGTATTTTTATTCCAAATTTAAGGATCCTGTATGAATGGCCGTCATGGAATTATATTTCTGCATGATAATCTAGATCCAATTCCACACTGACTTTTCAGATTGAGCGAGAGCGCTTGTATACTTTGTTCTTATCATTTATGCGGATAACGGTACGGATCTGGATATCCGGTCAAGTGTAGGGAGCATGCGCAGTTTAAAATTAAGAGAAATAAATAGCATGAGCATGCGCAGTTCTGCCTATGAAAGCATAGCGAAAAATATACGGAGCTACAAGAAAACTATACGGAGCTATTTGCAGCGATGTGTTTTCCTATTGAAATGATACTTTGTCACATGACTACGAATTGACCAATCGTTTATCTATAATACTCATGAAAATTCATAGGAGGAATATAACAATAAATAACATTTCGATATTTTTTTACATGTATTTGGGCGAGTCCCTATAAAGGAGCAATGCCATTGAATGTGTACTGCTTATGATAAGATTTTTAATGAGTGTTCAAATCTTCCATATGTAGGAGAGCCTATAATTATTTTATGTTAAAGAAGTCTTTTGTAAATTATCAATATATAAGTTATTTTTAAGCATATTAACGATATAATATCTAGAAAACATCTCACCTGGTTTGTTACATCTGACGAATGCTCGGTAATAATCTGACGTTAAAGAATATGTGTAGCTGGTGTGTAGCTAATTAACGAGATATCACTGTACAAGTATGTGATAACTTCATATATTCTTTATGAATTTTATAATTTTAATCAAATTATCTCCCTGTATTCAAGCTGACGAATACTGATTACGGCTTCAGACGAGTAGCCCACTCGGACGGATTCCACCAATAATAGTACAGATTGCTAACATTTATTTTTATAGTTATGATTTGAAAACAACCCACTAAAATCATGCACCATTCCACTGGCACATGTGCTTTCACCGTCGCTTACATTCTTCAAAACCATATCATCCGCAACAATTGATTGATTGATGGTTTTCTATGTGATGGGAACGGTTCTACATGTACTTCCATGATTTTAGTTGATTGGCTTTTTAGCCTTGCTTGAAACATGGTATGCCACTTCGTAAATTATATATCGATAATATGTCTTAACATCCCTTTCATATTACAAGTGTACTGTATGACTTCATTTCTGAACATTTGCTATAATTGTACGTCGATCAGAAATCCTATATAAGATGGTTACACTTCCAGGTGTCATGTGCATAGATGCGCCACCAACGTAGCAATAAAAGGACACAAGGACATATAGATATAACTGTGCGTTCGATTGATCGAACTTAAAAAAAAAAATTGCCACACAGACCATTTACGCCCTAAAATAATAAAATATCCATTGGCCCATCGTTGCATGTGGGGCACATTGTGAGAGCTATTTCAAAGGTTCATATCTCGTAGACTGGCGCAAATATACTTCTCTCGGTGAAAGGAAAAATTGTTAATTGATAAAGTAGAATTTAGTTGTATTCTTTGGTCGACCAGTGCAATAGTTGAAATAATGGGGAGGGGTAGGGGTAGAATAGCCCTCCGAGTCAAGAGATTGTGCCTGTTTCATAAAGAGACACAAAAGTTGTCTATATTTTGTATAAATAGAATTGTTATTTAAAGGTCATATTGGAGGAAAAGAAGTGTTTTGTTCCCGGTGTTGCCTAAAGCAAAGAATATTCCATGACCCACTCTTTCCCGATTGTGTCCATTTGTGCCTTATATATCTTGGACAAACTTTCTTCACCATTCGTCGTGTTCTAACACAGAGAAATAAACAACAATGATTGTTGGCCTTCTGTTGGAAACTGAATAATAATAGCAGGGCCCGCTGGGAGAACAGTTTTCGGAACTGAAGCGGCTTCCCTGGGTAAATATACCTGTATTATTATTATTATAATAAGTATCGGCTCTATAAGCGAGACCAGCAAAAAAAAAAAAAAAGCCTGGAACTACATGTATCCCAAATGAACGAACGCCTACCTAATCTCAAAGAGGAATATGGACGCGTTTTATATAGTTTAGAAAAAAAAATAAGTAAATACATATACAAATCAAAAACCGTGTCAAACATCTCACCTGGTTTGTGGCATCTTTTGAATGCTAGGTAGTACTGAGATGACACTGAATAATACGTATAGATTAATTGGCAACCAATACTTCAATCTTACAATACATTCTTATTAATGAAGGGTGTTTAAAAGTTCATAGATTTGAAAAAGAGAGACAAAAGCTCGATGGCTTCACAAGACTGGACCAAGATGACGCATACTAATAGTACAGGTTATTATTACGCATCAATTTTGATTTCAATTATCCCTATCCTTTGGCTTCAGTTGTTATATGATTGACGGCATCTTTAGTTCCGAATTAACAATAGCCACGCGATCATACAATTGAATGTTCATAACCTAATTCCATAACAGTCGGAGGTGTGTGTACTGAACCAAGAAACATTTGACAGTTTGACCCAGACCAAGCCTGAATACTGATCAGGTCCGCCATTGAGTACATTACTTGTTACAGTCCGTAGGCCAAGCGTACTTGTTACTGACCCATGCACCAAACAACCATAAGCTCACTCTATAGAATAACTGAATTCGTAAAAATCATGTTTAGACCATCTCTCCACCAATCGCCCTATGCATTTGTCGCACCGAGACAACTGCCCTGCATACGTTTTCACAAACCACATGTTACGTCGCCCAAATATAATTTCATGTTACAAAAATGGCTTATCAAGATGTTTTCTGATTTACCCAAGGTAGCCGCTTCAACTATAAGATAATTTTCAAGCGGGCCCTGCCTGCATTGCATTATATCTTCTCAATTTTTGAACAGTCGAGCGTCTTAAAAAATACAGGTTTTTGTTTCAAGTCTTTGTTATAAATCTTCAAGGGATCGCTCCTACGACCATCCATTCATGAGGCAGGCTATTTACAACTGGGCCATCATGACGATTATGCAGTTTCACTCATGCAGCTTCCCATGGGGAGCTAACTGACCAACACTTTGTAAGCTAGGTCTCCCAATGTGTGTTGTAAACACCTTTTTTCAGAGATGAGTACCTGTTTGACTACTTGGCAACGCTATTAGTGTGTTACGAATGAATGATGATTCGGACGTTTTTTTTTCTTTTTCTTTTGTCGTGTCATATTGGCTTAGAGTATATTTGAACATCATTGTAGAGACGGAATACATAGCAAAGGAGATTCGCAATATGGAGATCCGATTTGTGATTTGGCTTTCTCTTTCCTACGTTTGTCCTTCTTCATTTATGTTTTTTCTTTAATTATTGATTGATTTTTATTTTTTCTTTAAATCAATTAAAACGGCGAACTAATAATTACACATGCAGCAAAATAGACAATGTATGAAGGACAAAACGAAACTACAGTAAAACTAGACCAAACTAAGGTTATTATGCAGAAGGTACCAAGGCCTCAAGGGAGGAAAATAACAATAATCCTCAAAATCTGTTCAATGGACGTAATTATGAATAAGGAAGTTAGAAAAATTTGAATAAAGACCTTCATGAACATTCGCCTCTCAAAGTATTCGTGGGAGATTAAACATTACTATTCATTCATGGGCGCCATAGGTGTCGGCGCAGATGATTACCATTTGTTCGAGTTTCTTTTTTCATTTTCTTGTTAATTTATAATATCCTTGATTGTATAATTAAGTTTAAAAATAATGTTCTCATTTCAAAAGTAATTGAGGAACCCCTTGCAGAAGTAAGACCGACTACTATTGCGCCACATCATGCGGTTGTAGAATCCAATGCATGGTGGTACGGGAAGATATGGCAACGTTCAATTGGAAACACCACGAGCTGTTTACCCTCGTCCATTTAATATGGACTTATTAAAGTCCACCCGGGGGGGGGGGGAGGGGGGTGGCAGTAAAAACAAAACGCGTTTAAAGTTTTTTTTTTGTTTTGGACGCGGGCTGCGCGTGCACTCGTTAAGGCTATCAAGGCTATTTTTTTAAAGGTGGTTTTGAAAAACTGGTAAATTGCCAATCACGGGGTCAAACGTATTAAGGACATTTTTCCGATAATTTTTTTAAATACTTGCCATACGTGTTTAAAGTATGTTTTATCCCCAAGCTTTATCTCCCGGGATCATATTCTGGCGACAACTTGTTTAGGGGTCAAAATGTGTAAATAAAGCCTGCGTTTAGGGGGTTATATTGCACTTAGAGAAAAACTCTTTTAGGGGATGTTTGGAAATAATTTGGTCACGCATGTGTACAGCGATACATTACCCCCCCCCCCCCCCGGGCTTAAGTAATCTCATTATTGACCTCTTACATAATTTGATGTTCCCTAAAGAAAAGAAAATCATATAACATACTATTTTATCATAAAGTATCACCTGGTTTGTGACATCCGACAAATGCTTGCCATGAATAGGACCTTGAATAATACCGTATAGATTCCCGAAGTTTAGGTATCGAACTATAATCGTAATTGTACATTGTAGCTGTATCGATGTGTTTCGTTTGTAGGTCCTGCATGTTCTTTACGTATGATTTCTAGGACACCAAAAAATGCTCGACGGCTTCACAAGGCCGGACCAATCACTCGAACCTGAATAGTTCAGTATATTCTAACATGGACCTATTGTACGTCCATGATTCTAACCAGGCCAGCGGTGCTCCGCCACCATTTCTAAAACAAAACTAATCCCTTATGAATAATGCATGTCTTGCTCTGGTTCCTGAACCAACTGAAATAAGGTACGTCCATTAATTGACACGCACCTCAGCGCAGTGACAAAGGTAACTCGCAAACTTATGCATAAATATAGATATATAATGTATACAAAAATGTATGACAAAAAGTGTACATCGGCATTCCCCTTCCTAATTGGTGTCACAAAATCAGTGTATTGTTATGAGGATACATGCCAAGGATAACTAAACAATCTAAACATATCTGTTAATTTATCGAAAGAGTGGACCTTCTGCATCATAGCAATTAAGGATTATGACCTAAATCCTACCCAGGAGCTTAAATAACTATACCTCGTATATTTCATTGGGCTATAACAAAGTTACTAATTGGTGGAGTAACTTGATACGGTATTGGATATGAGTGCATTCCTCCTCTGATATCACACGGAGGCCCACATGATTCAGTGAATTGAACTGCAGTATAAGCTACATGTGAGCGGAAAACCTCTTGTACTGCCCGAGGGCTACTTTCATTGACGAGTGGATACAATGCATGACCACTTTTCGAAAAGCACCCTAAACAAGTTTTTCCATGTTCTGAAAATACACCCCTTAACATGTATTGGCGTGTGAAACCCTACCCTTAGCACGTATTGAAAACAAAACGGTACCCTTGACAATATTCCCTGAATTGACCCCCTAAACAAGTGCAACGGTATCTTAACTGTTGTGTCACGGACGTGTTCACGGACGTCGGCTTTACCTTTACTTAAAGGGATGGTCCGGGCTGAAAAATATTTATATCTTAATACATAGAGTAGAATTCACTGAGCAAAATGCCGAAAATTTCATCAAAATCGGATAACAAATAATAAAGTTATTGAAGTTTAAAGTTTAGCGATATTTTGTGAAAACAGCCGTCATGAATATTCATAATACTTTCAGCCCAGACCATCCCTTTAAGAACCACCACACATCTCTCTCAAATCGGACCCTAAACACGTAGTGTTGGGGCAAAAAGTACATCCTTTATAATCAAAGTATATTAGTATTTTCATACCCTTGCAAATTGGCCCGTAAACAACTAGCAAAATATATACAGTCAGTCGGCAGGTCCCAAGAAAGTGATATTCATTGACTTGAGATGTTTTGCATACTTAATGAGCTTGATGCGGACCAAAACACCTCTTTCCATTCGGTCATTGCTGCTCTAATTGTGCATCGAATTTCATGATTTTGGTATCATTGGAATGAAGAAGAATGAGCCTAACAGGTCATGTGTTTGAATTTATTCAAATATTTTGTAATATAGGTTAACATTTTGATCTAAAATATGCTACAAAATATTTTTTTTTTCACCTGACAAAAGCTATTATTTTCACACTTTATTTTTGTTTGAGCCCAAATTATTTTTAAATCATGATAAAGCTTAATATGTATGCTTTAAAATGGTATAGGTTTAAAAATAAGAATTGGTTTAATCGGGTCAAGATCACACTTTTCATTGGTACATTAAGCAGCTTGAAAACAAGAATACTGCACTCTGATTGGTCAAAGAGACCACACACTGGCAAATTCCAACGGTTTCAGTGCCTGGGTTCATGGGAAGGTCACATTTCCCATGTGGTAATATCCTCAAATTACCCGCGCCTGTTGTTCTGTGAACCTTATCCAGCCAATCAGAACTCTGGATTTTATGCAAATACAGAAATCTCGTCTTGTACCTTGGAGGGATAAAGGTGATCTTGACCCGATTAAAAGGTGCCGCATATCAGGAGTGGCATTGTGAGAAAGTACAGAAGTTCAGCTTTATGGTGATATATATCATTGAGGCTCAAAATAAAAAGTTTTGCACAATTTGCAAAAGAAAACTGAGGAAAAAATGTAGCTTTGAGGCACATTTTCAGGCCATAAATTTACTTATTTACCAAAATATTGTATTTAAAATAAATGACCAATATGAAATAATAACATTTACCCTATCTGATGGTGCAATGATATTTCATTAACCAGAGGTTAAAACAGGTAAATTCTTAGAGAGAAAAAATCTCACGAATCACGATATTTTGCAAGGAGGAGGATTCAGCCACGAGATGATTTGGATGAATCTGGCCTTTTTGCTCATTAACATAGGGACCTGCGGTCTGACTGTATGAGAATACTTTGTGTGCTCATCACCTACTTAACTAAATAATAGTGGCAAATATGCCCCTAGCAAAGCAGGTGGTAACATAATGTGTCTAGAAGTGTGCTCATGGATTTATTATGCAGCAGAATATTCGTTCAAATCTAGAAAAAATATATTATGAAGGTAATTCACTGTTCTGAAATTACCAATTGACATTTTTTTCGCCATTTGAGCGACGGTAAAGTCGACGCTACCAACGATTAATTTATAGGCTTGGAAGCCTCCGTCAAAATAAAATAAAGGGACTGTATGTAGCCAAAAGAGGTGTGCCGTTATTGGATCAAGGGAGCGAGGTTGCCTCTGTGTAGAAAATTGTCTGGTAGTGCAATTTCAGTGTGGCAGATGGAGATACCATCAGTCTGTTCACGTAGTTGTGATGTGTCTATGATGACGAGGATTGACAATCGTGAAATGTTGGGAGATTAGATAGAAGAGCAGTTTTTTTAGGCGTATAGCTTCTTGTAGGCCAAATCGTCCGTGATTTTACGAACCGGCTAAAACCTAATTTTCGGTCAACTTTTCGAAAAAAAATTCAGATCGAAATTCGTTTTATTTACAGAATAAAAGCATATATATATATATTTGTACGAACTGGCTCAACCCCCTCCTTTGTTTTTACGAACTGGCTCAAACCATACTTTGTGTACTATAAAGTCTCTGGAATGGCGCGCACAATGTCATGTCAAAGACCCGACCTAGATGATGAACGTATGCGGCACGTATGTGGTTTGCGGAGGGTTTGTGCTTCTAAAATATCACGCGCATGGCGTGAATTACTTTACAAAGTGGCTCAAACCGTAGCTTATGCCGCTAAGAACAGCGCCCATCGTGAGCGTGATTTTACGAGCTGGCTCAAACACTCTGTTTTGGGGTAAAAATAAGCAGCTTCTGAAATGCATACATGCGCTTTCAAAGCGCGAAAATATGAGCGTCTGAAAAACATCAAAACTTTGAACGCGATTATCTCGAAATCACGTTTTGGAGACCAGCCGAGGTTTGAGCCAGTTCGTAAAATCACCGACGAAATTATCATGGTCCACCTCATCTACCAATATCCAGTCACTTTGAGTAGGTTGAAATTGATTTGGAAGATCACATTGGACACCAAATTACATATGGGTGGAATGTGTTGTGAAGGTGTTGGGGGCATTATCATCACAAGAAAGATATAGATTGCCACTGGAGGTACCTTCCTGTTGGCAGGTAAACCAATCGCTGGTTTGAGTTATTATCGCCCATCAATCACAAAATAGTGCCTCCGGTCAGTCTATCACGCAAAACAGTTTTAGCATACAATGTAACAAGTTATTGCAACCCCACGTCGTAATTAAGTCGCTTGGTAGGAAGATGTAGTCAAATTTTGCCATATGAAAACCATGTTAGACACAAGTCAATGTGTCAGTTTTCCATTATTATCTTCAAACAGTCGTTGTTTCTAGTACTGCCTCGAGCGGAAATAAACAACAAGCAATGGCGATCTCGAGTCCCAGGAGCTTTCTTTCCAAAATACACGATGCAATACGCGGCGAGTTACGTGCTGACTATAATGGGGAAACTATTGAGGAGCGTTGTGGCCCAGTGGATTAGTCTTCGGACTTTGAAACAGAGGGTCGTTGGTTCGAATCCCAGCCATGGCGTAATTTCCTTCGGCAAGAAACTGATCCACAATGTGCTGCACTCAACCCAGGTGAGGTAAATGGGTACCGGTAGGAAGTAATTCCTTAAAAAGTTGTGTGCGCTATGAACGCCTAGCTTAGCCGGGTAATATAGGAGCGCATTGAGCACCTAACAAGGTGGATATGTGCGCAAAATAAATACTCTATATTATTATTATTATTATTGGTAAATCTGGCTTTAGTCAAACAGTGACTTGAAGCCTAAAACAGGCACAAAAATTGTGGACTAGGTCTGCACGAAGCTAATCATCTTCGGCCGGTCCGGGTACTAGCCGGGGGAAGAGGCAATTGGGACTCGAATCATGGGAGCTTGTGAATGTGGTTGATACGTGACGATAATTCAGGGTATTGCTCACGGCCGCCCGTAATAATTTAGGGTTGACAGGGTTAAGTACATAAGGAAATATTCACTACTAACACTCTAAAAATATTGGGTAAAAATGCCCCATGAGGGTAATTATGTGTCCAACCAACATTGGGCATTTGTGGGCATTTTTATTTATCCAGTGTAATGAATGGTTTGCCCATTCTAAATTAATTGCTGCTTATTTTCAACCTTACTGGACAATAAGTTGTCCGCATTGGGTAAAATACTGCCCCAAATTGGTTGGAAACCAAAAGAGTTTTTGTTAATTTTCAAATTTCAAATGTCTGATTTATTTGATTATATACATATATATATATATATATATATATATATATATATATATATATATATATATATATATATACAGTATATATATACAGTATATATATATAGTCGTTATCTCATTTGAAAACTGTTAATACCCGTTGCGAAAGCATACCAAGTGAGTACTATTGCACCAAAGTGGTTGTAGAATTAAATGCATGGTCGCACGAGTATAAGGGCAACGTTTAATTTGTAAACACCATGAGTTATTTTCCCTCGTCCATTATGCACTGAAGTCATCTCATTGTTGACCTCTCACGTAATTTTGATATTCCCTATTAAACAAAAGAAAATCATATTAAATGTCTCACCTTTTTTGTGACATCCGACGATTGCTTGCCATGAATAGGACACTGAAGAATACGTGAAGATTATCGAAGTTTGGCTATGTATCTTGTGTACGTTTTTCATGTTCAGGATGCTCGACGGCTTCAGACGGCCGGACCAATCATTCGTAAAGTAATGGTTCAGTTTATTATAACCAAGGCCTCGGGGGCCCCTCCATACTTTTTTAGAGCATACAAGACAAAATAGGCCCTTATAACTTATAATGTATTTATTGTGCTGGTCCTTCAAAACAACTGAAATTAGTTACTTGCATTCATTAATATGCACCTCAGCGCAATGACAAGGGTCATCTGAGCACATTTGTGCGTTTATGGTAACGTATCTACTGTCATGTGCTCTCGGAACGCGCGTGAAATAGCAAATCAGTAACCGCCAATCTGGGCCGATGTGCTCAATAAAGTATCGATATTCTAACCGTTTTGTAGATCCATACGTAGTAGATTATAACAGCAAAACTGAGCGTTTGGTTTGGACCCTAGTTGCAGTTTGGCCCCTAGTTGTATGTTATATGTAAAAGTGAAGGGGACATTGAAGGACTTACATGTTTTGATCAGTGATTATGTTCAACACTCATTCATTTTGACACCGTTTATTTATGCGCCTAGTTGCACATTATGTTATATAAAAGATTTGAAGGAATGACATACTAGTGGTTTGATCCTGGATTTCGATTCTAACCTTCATTTTGGTTATGTTTACTTTGGTGCCTAGATGCACAATATGTTATATGTACAGGTGTAATAGCGAAAAGGACCGACATATTTTGATCCTAGATTTGTATTATATCCTCATTCATGATAGTCTGGAAATACTTACCAGGTTGTTCAGAAGACCATTTTGTGCGAGAGTAATTTTCTCAGTATTGAATAAATAAGAATGAAAGATTAATAAACTGAATAAACAAAGATGTTTGTTGTGCGACACAGAGCTTTTCAAGAGCCGAAAATCGGGAAAATTCATTTTTTTATATCTCCTTTTTCCAATAAAAAGGCATAATTCATGCTAATTGAACTCGGTATTTAAAAGGACCTATTTTTGTCTTCAAATGATAAGGGTGGGCGGAGTCTAATATCGTTTATTTTGCGCTGAACGCGCACGTAACTTTCGGTCTAGTGATATCTTCCAGCGTCTCTGTTTGATTTCGTGCTTAATTTATGGATAAGTAACTATTAAGAACTATTCTATGAAGATAAAATCATATATATATATATATATATATATATATATTTAGTTATATACACACAAATACATTGGTATTCCCCTGCCTACTTGATGTCGAAAAATCAGTGTATTGTGATGATATGCCAAAGATAACAAATTGCATTATTCTTAACAATTGAGACTTAGATCCAACTCGGGAGCTTGCCTGGCAATACCTCGTACATTTCCTTCGGCTATTAAAAAGTTACTAATATTGGTAGAGTGAGTAACTTGATACGGTATATGGTATGAGTATATTGCTTATATGAAATCACACGGAGGCCAAACGATTCAGTGATTTGAGCTGCATTTCAGGCTAAAACAAGGGGGAAACCTCTTGTGCTGCGTTGCCCAGGCCATTTGTGCCCTATTTGGCATTATGAGTTTAAATTGGACTCGCCCCCATCCCCATCTCGTACCAAATGTTAACGATTTCCAAAAGAGCTTAATACACGTTTGGCAGTGGTAATACGTTGTTCTTCAGTGTGCTAAAATATGCTGCTGGTGCCGACTCTCGTCTTTCAAACAGAGGGAGGTGAGTTCAAATCTAGCCGCTTCTCCAGCAAGAAATATATCCGAATTGCTAAAAGCGGGTAATAAGAATTGCAATTTCTATCTTCTGGCAAAACGCGCTTTTAGATTTCTGCTAATATTATTATCATTATTCGATATTTTTCTAACAAAGTGTCTCTGTAATGTACTGCTCCAAACTACTGAATTTTAACCTTCTTTAAAGGTCAAGTCCACCCCAGGAAAATGCTGACTTAAATAAACAGAGAAAAATCAAACTAGCATAGTGCTGAAAATTCCATCAAAATCGGATGTAAAATAAGAAAGTTATGACATTTTAAAGATTCGCTTATTTTTCATAAAAAAAAGTGATATGCACAACGAGGTGAGTCAGTCGATGATGTCCAACACCCAAATTAAAAATATATTGTAAATTATTATAAGATGTAGGCCCTATATTAATTTGTTGCTGTTGTACGATGTATTAACTGCTGATCGAATTTTACCTGTGCACTATCAGGAAGTTAATAATTCCTTTCTGTGTTGTTATGACTGTAATTAATCACCTGGTAATTCATCACGTCTCACCTGGTTTGTGGCATCCGACAAATGCTTCATATTTAGTTGAGACTGAAGAATAAGTATAGATAATGAGATTTTGTCAAATCTCTAAGCGCAGCTGTACACTGAGGTCATAGTGACTGAGAGTATATGTAAATTTTAATGTGCTCGAATCCAAACTGTAGAAAATAAAATGCTAGCCGGCTTGGTGCGGCCAGACAAAGAAGACCAACCATCATAGTACAGTCTACTTGAACTTCCGGCTGGAAACGTTACTATCATTACCATATGGAATTTCAATATGCCTTGCTATCAACATTTAATTTGAAACGCTAAAATGTAAATGCACTGATTGCGTATAGTTGCAAACGTCACCATCAAGTATCTATCAAGCCCTACACCTGCAGCTGCAAAGCACACAGCACATCAGACTGTTAGGCTTCTTTGATTACATGGTAAAGTCCGAAGAAGGAAGTGGCCAGGATAGTTGGCTTATTGTATTGAGGGCAACAACAGTTTCGGTAGCTTTTTACCAAGACCAAGTCTGAATACTGGTCACGTCTGTCGTGGAGTTTTTAAACTCGTCGACGCACGTGATTAAAATATCTACCTTCATTATTTGTGGGCGTTGCTGTTGAAGACTAATATCGTATTTGTCCCTCTTGTGGTCACTAATCAATATGATGATACATGGATGCCGTTTCCTATAGTCAATCATATCTTTTGGCCTTATAACAGCAGTAAGGTATCCATATCCAATCAATAAATTTAATGACAGACATGGAAGTTCCATCCCATAGAAAGACTGCGAAAGGGTAATATTCCACATGAAAGGCGATGTATGGAATCTGGATAAATACAACCACATACTATATTCTTGTCATGTGACCCAAAGCATTTAGAGGAGGTTGTTATTAAAATTAGTCTGTTACTTGAATGATACATGCAGGTTTATATTTATTAATTTAATTAACGTAAAATAAAATAGAGCTTTAGATCAAAACACTAATAAACTCCTGCTACAAAGTTACCGATGAATGACTCAATTATAAAACTTGTTTGTTAGATCTGTTGATAGGTACTATAAAGAATTGAACTGGACGCAATTGTCAAGTAAATATTTCATAATAATAATAATGATAATAATAATAAAAATAATAATTATCGGCTTTTACATAGCGTTTTACGACGTGTCTAAGCGCTTTACAGATATATTATTACCCTGGTCATGTTTGTTCGTTTTATTCTCTAAACGAGGAAAGCAGCACATTATACTATTTACCCTGAACATTTTTTTTTCATATGTATTTACCCCGCTTCGTGAAGTTTCTGGAACATTTTTGCCCGACTTTGTCGTTTTATAACTTAATTCTCTAGCAAAATAGCGTACCAACAAATCCTTCACAACCATTCACACTAATAATATACAATGTAATCGCCTGTAATATGTTGGTAACTAAATTTGATTTATATCAAATTCATAAGCGGTATATACATGTATAGGAAGAACAACACTCTCAAACATGTCAAATGAACACATGCCTACCGAAACCGACTGATTACAAGTTGATGAATAATGGAATGAAAGACCAATATTATTGTATTCTTGTTTTACCCATGTTATCTCTTTTGATTTTATTACTCATCTGCGGCGACATCCATCCGAACCCAGGTCCACACCAGAATATATTTTATGTTGGTTTCACAAAATGTACGTGGTCTTCGCTCAAACTGGGGACCTTTTGAGCTTTCCTTGCGTGGATCCAGACCTCATATCTTCTGTTTTACAGAAACCTTCTTGAATAGCAGGATTGATGACGGTTTTTTTTAACTGTGCCTGGTTAATCCTTTCACAGACGCGACCGTCCAGCTGACTCTAGTTGGGGTGGAATTGTGGTGTACTACAGTGATTCCTTCACTGCTACAAGAATGTCTCAGTATGAGGGCCTGCATCATGAATTAATCTGCCTGAAGATTAATCTACCTGGGTCGCATTGTGTTCATGTTCTGTGTGTATAGACCGCCATCTGCTGACGATAGCGACTACATTGACACTGTCCAAGAGCTTCACCCTAGATAAGAAATAACTATTTTGGGTGACCTTAATGCTCACCATGAAGAGTGGCTAGGAAGCAGATAAACAGATGCCCATGGTGAATCTGCCTTCAACTTTGCCACACTAAAATTTTTTGCCAACTTGTTGATGACCCAACCAGAATTGAATGAGATGGAAGCTTCCTAAGTATATATCCAGACAACCACGTGGTATGAGTTGATTAACCCCTCGGCTCCATCTGACCACTGTGTGGTTACGGACGTAGTCAATTACAAGCAAGGCTGGCAAGCGTAAAACCTGGCTGTACGACAAAGCTGACCGGGATGGTTCACGCTCTTTCCTGTCTGAAGCTGACTGGTCCTCCCTTTCAAAGGATAAAAATGCTGATAGTGTCGATATCGCCTGGAACAGTGTGAAAGAAAACATTGGTCATGGAATGGACCTTTCATTCCATCCAGGCCTATCAAACACAAGTACTCAGATAAGCCATCGTTCAATGGCAGATGTCATGACGCTGTCAAATTCAAATAGAAGGCTTACAAACTAGGCAAAAGAGATATTTGGATCTTACAAATGGACTCCAAATCCGAATGCTAGCGTACCATACGCAGAGCTCGCACTCAGTTCTCACAGCACCTAGAGAAGGAACTCATGAGTGCCAGCAGTAAGCAATGGTGGAAACTGGTCAAATCTGTAACATCTGCTGTCCCCCCCACTGAAAATTTACCATGGTCAGGTATTTAAAGAAGCTACAGACACAGCTGAGCTCCTAAACAGTACCTTCGCTGCAAATGTGCATCTCGATGATAAGGGCCATGTTCCTTCTAAGCCGAAGTTGACAACTGTATGGCAATAAACAATGAGAGAACGCTTTGCGCGCTCATTCTTAAAACTAAATCATGATCAAGTGGTTACAAAAATGCCCCTTAAACGAGGTGGTAATATGATTCGTTTCAAAGTGGGCTCCTGGTTTTGTTTTACAGCAAAGAGATTTATAAATATTGCTGCTTGAGGAAAGGTCAATAAGAGGCACGTTTCTTTTGCTAATGGCAATTCATCAACATGGAAGCTTCTAGCACAAGATAATAAAGTGACCTTTTGCAACAAGAAATAAGTGTGCTGGAATTGAAAAACAAGAGGACAATTATTTGTGCGTACAGGGGATTTTTTTTCAGATGACGTTAACAATCGCAAAAAAGTTTACCATCATGTAATTTTTTATTGGGGGGGGGGGGTGGGAGTCCGTAGACATTTCCATCATCGTCTTTACGCATTCTCATAAATTATGCTATTTTGAACGAATGTCCATTCACATTCACGAAAAATCATGGATGCAATAAAGAATGGCTTGCATTTCTTGAATGCAATATTTGTAAAATAAAAAAATAGGTACACTTTAAACTTCGATAAGGCCTAAACACAATGGACATAATGGATCGCGCAATAATGCAAATTGCGCTTTTGACTTTCTGCAAAAAACGTTGATGTTCATCTTCCTGCGCAATCTCAGTTATAGAAGACCGTCTCTTCCATACATTGTGTTTAATAAGACGTAAGGTACAAAAAAAGTTATAACGTGCTTGATACAGGGACTACCTCTCGGCCCTTTGCTTTTCATATTACATATAAACGACGGTGAACAATGTTTCTTTTGTTTGTATTTATCATGGTCTACCATGATTAAACATAAATTCCAATTGTTAAAGAATTGTAAAATGGTTCATACAGTATCAAATCAAATGACCACACAAGAGTCTGTATGTATCTATATCTGAGTCAAATAATTATGGAAGACATTGTGCAATTGCTGATGAAGGAGCAAAATAAGCATGGTATTCCATCCAGGTGTCTGTTTTTTTCAAGCAATAATAATACAGTGCCCTGGAAGGACTCGGCAAATAAAATGATAACCCCTCAACTGATTACCTTTCCGAATCCAGTGTTCGCCTGGAGCTATTCTGCGATAAAGACACTACATGCAGGTTTCTAGGCGTCAACTTGGGTTTATATTTCTTTTTATCATAAATCGATAACCCGCAATCAATACAAATATGTACTTACAAGTGAACATTATTCACTTGTATTCAACATCATAAACGATATAACGGAGTAAAGTACATTGACCCTGATAATTATTTACGTGTTTACATCGGCATACTAATAAGAAACACCCCCAATATATCATTAATGTAGCTTTCACCTTGCACTAAAACGTCTCACCTGGTTTGTAGCAGCCAACGAATGCTCTATATTGGGTTGACAGTGAATAATATAATCATTTTTTGTGATCCGCAATCCTATAAGACTAACTCGACATTAATGTCATACTGTACGAGCTGGTATATACATATCGTTCCCACCACTTGAATAACTGAATACAAATTAAAACAGTTGGGTGTCGACCAATCTTCAGAATAGTACAGTCCACTCAAAAAACACTTTAGACCAGTCAGCTTGACCCCTACTAAAATTATTTAGGTCCGCCAGTGAGTCGAAGCATAATCTGTTTTAACGGTATTTTTAATATCATATTGTCATAGTAATCAAAATGTTTGCTGTTGGAGTGTATAGAGTTTATCTACATAATACATGGAATTGTGACATCTATGTGTCATCAAGGTTCCCAGAAAGAAAGACTGAATCCCAAAATGTAACAGGTCATATGGTAGGTAAGCTGTATTGAGAATCGTTGGTTACGTTTACCTCAATTTCCTGAATTACCTGAATTACCTGAATTTCGTATTAGAATTCCCAACTTAAGCTCAATACACATGCTCGGCAGGTTTAGGGAATCATTGGATAAAAAGCAGTGTAATCATGGATGTTAAAGGGAGGGTTAAGATATTCTCCTTCAAGGATTACCGCTGATAAAATATGCGCAAATGTAAATTTGTTAACCAGGTGGTTAAAAATACAACGCATAAATAATGCTTAAAGCCCCGGCATCAGAATTCGTATCACGGCTACTGTACGGTGTTCATTTTAATAATTGTTATCATTGTCAAATGTGCAATGCGTTTCAGGAACGAATGCAAACTTTCGTTTAGAACTCCATACTAGCCTATACCTCTAAAATAAAGAAAAGGAAAAAATGGGAAACACGTAAGTCATGCATTGAATGGCGAGTTACGGGCCACAGAGTTAAATTTTAGAATCTGTTGGTGTCAGCCCTTCAAGATCTTCAGGATTTATATTACAATAAAACCAACGTTTCAATAACAATTTTAAAGTACAGCTTGGTAAAAAAATAACCTTAAAAGAAGAATTCCACGCCGGATGGCACTTCATGGTCAAGTCATGCAAGTGAGATCGTGGGATGTTTCGATTCTTATTGTTAGCTTGATACCCGTCTATAAGTTTTGCACTTAAAAAAATAGTTACGGCTTCTTTTAAACAGTTCCCTGGTGCAATAAAGAACAGCAAAAGGTTACAGGTTCGAATGTTACATCCAAGAAAGAGAGTGAGAGAGAGGCTGCAGATCGCAAACACATATGAGAATGTTAGCTATATGTACCATCTACATTTCAATGCAATTACCAGGGTGTACCTAACCAGAAACTCTCCTTTGTGAGTGTAACACCTGTAAGAGATCTTTAGGAGCGTTACTGAGCACTCTGTCCAGCACAGATGCAGAAATAGCAAGAATATTTTGTAATGTGTAGATGTTAAAGGGGGTGATTTCAGCTCTTTAACGTAACATCATCGAATACATATCAATTGACTGACTAGGGTAGGTCAATGTCAATAATTATTGAGAGAACACTATGCGCGCTTTTGACAATCAACTCTCAAAACTAAATCATGGTTACGTGATTGAAAAATCCCCTTTAAAAAGGAGGTGGTAACATGATGTGTCTAGAAATGTAATCCTGGGCTTATTTTACAGCAAAGTATTCGTAAAATTTGGATATATATACATTTTTTTTGGAAGCTTATTAACTGTTCTTAAGTTATGGAAACATATTTCTAAATGTTACGTCTTGAAGAAAGGTCAATGAAATGATTGTTTCTTCTATTAACGATAATTAATCAGCATGCGAGCTTCTAGTATAAGAAAATCAAGAGACCTTTGCAACAAGAAATAAGTGCAATGTCATTTTTCTTTGGGGTTGGGGGGTTCATATATATTTTCCATAATCGTCTTTGCGTGTTCTCATTAATTACAATATTTTGAACGAATGCTAATTCAAATTCATAAAAAAATAATGAATGCATTATTCGTCAATTTAAAGTAGGTATAGCTTTAACTTCCATAATGCTTCTAAACAATGGACATAATAATTCGCATTAGAAAAACAATTACGCATTTGACTTTATGTTTCAAAAGCTGCTGTTCTTCTTCCTGCTCAATTCATGTTATAGAAGACCGCCTCTTTGGGAAGGGGCAAGCCCCCACCCCCCTACGTGACCCTCCCCAATCCGGTCGATCCGCTCCCCTTTCCGAGTATACCGCCTTTGACTTTCTTCGAAAGACGCTGGTGTTCTTCCTTTTGCGCAATCTAAGTTACGGAAGACTGCCTATGTCATACATTGTGTAATGTGACGTAAAGTAAACAATATTAATGACGAGCTTTATGTTTATAGAGGGAGCACCTATGGGTCCTTTGCTTTTCATATTACATATTGACGATGTTGAACGATTCGGATGTTTCATTTGTTTGTACTCATTTTGGTCTACGATGATTTAACATACATGCAAGTTGTAAAGATTTGTAAAACGGTTCATAGGAAAACAAGCTTGATATTCAACCCAAATGTCGGGTCTTTTTTCCAAGTAATAATAATACAACACAACTCGGCAAATTAAATAATCATCCCCTAGCTGATTACTATTCCAGGTTTCTAGGCGTCAACTTGGGTAAACCTTTCCTTTCATCATAAGTCACTAATCCACAATTAACAAAAATATGTACTTCCAGATGAAATTTATCCAGTTTTATTTAACGTCGGAAACGAAAAACTGGAGTAAAATATATCGATTCTGATAATAATATTTATTACGCGTAAATTGGCATACTTAAAAAACACCCCATAACTCTATAGCTTTCACCTTGCATTAAAACGTCTCACCTGGTTTGTAGCATCCAACGAATGCTGTATATTTGGTTGTCAATGAAGAATATAATCACTTTGGTGATCCGCAATCCTATATGACTAACTTGACACTTCTCTCATACTGTACGAGCTGGTATATACATATCGTTCCCACCACTTGAATAACTGAATACAATCTACATGATTTAAGGCAGTTAAACATTGACCAATACCTGTAATAGTACAGTGCACTCAAAAAACAATATTGACTTAGTTTGACCGCTACCAAGATTATTTAGGTCCGCTATCGAGTCAACGCATAGTCTGTGTAACCGTATTTAAAGTTATTTTAGTATCATGTTTAATATGGAGCTCAAAATAGTTCCCAATTTGTAGGTCTGATAGGTCAACCGTGTTATCTCCAAATGCACTTTTCTTGCTTGAATTATTCAATCGTAATTTAGATTATCCACCATCCTCACTCATATTACTTCATTACATGTAATTATTATAATATTTGCATATATATCAGGGATACATCCGACCCGTGCCCTCCTTTTGATCGTATTAGATATTATTGTCAACGGGAGTATGGAGGTCGTTCGTTCCTTGAACTCAAGAAAGACGATTTTTTTTTTTCTTGATTTTTTTGCTTGCTTGTCAAAGTTTGTTCCTGTAACTAAATTGTGAATGCCGTTTTATTTTATTATATTTATGTTTTGCTTGTCAAAATATTGCTTACAGTAATCACCTGTCTTGGGCATGTTGGGGGGCTTGATATTTTTTTTCTTTTCAAAACTGCTCCCTTGAAAAATCCTTGGTCCGCCCCTTATACATATTCAAGGTGGTGCTTGTATAATTATCAATTATTAGTTGATTCAATGCAAACAGTATTTTTCGCTGGTTTCAGTTTATTCTCTCACACGCAATGTCCGAACTTCTCACCTGGTTTGTTGCATTCGTGGAATGTTTCAATTGCAAATGGCAGGCCTGCGAAAACTTTTGTTTGGTCATAAAACTTGCTAAAAATGCAAATATTTGCTTTTGATTTAACGATCGAGCTGCCCCAGTTGAAGATATTACATCTTTTTGTTTTCCCCAAAGCAAAGCTGACGACAAATGATCGCCGGGTACACATTTCGAATAGCCCACAGAGACGGATTCCAGTAATAGTAGTGCAGTTTATTCCGCGAAATACGTGAAATTGTTTTAGAAGTTGGTGTTGGTTTATAATGATAGTCATCTTTTACTCAGCATGGTGATTATGATCGGAATCAAAATAACAATACACTCATCCACATGTCCGTACGTGTGATGGTTATCTTCAGTGTGGTCGTTTTAAGCATATATTTCATTAATTCACAGAGTTTAGTTCATGTAACTGTACCAGATCTAGTCCTGTCTTAATTAAATGGCAATTAAGCTTTGTTTTATAGATTTTCACACGGACGAGATAAAAAAATTCATGATAAAGACCTAAGAAATGAGCATGTTTCGCACTTTTTGTAAACAAGTAACTACGATTTAGGCTCCCTATTGGCATCTAGCATTTCTACGGTTATTGCTCGGATACGTTGGTCGGTTAATATACCAACCGAAATACAAGACTACCAAATATGATTATTTATTGTGAATACCGATCCCTAGAATAGTTGGGGAAGGGGCTGCGAAACCGAAGAAAGGGGGAGGGGCGGGATTTACTCATCCCCTCCCTCATTAAAACAATAGAAGAATAAAAAGGAAAGAAAACGTAAACAATCCCATCTGAATGTGATTTTTTTTTGTATTATCAGCCTTTCCCTACTTTAAAAACTGTTCCGCGGCCCCTGAGGGGGCGTACCTCTTTGTCATCCAATCCCTTTCCCTGAAGAGGCGCCCGTTGTGAAGAGTTAAAGAAGGCAACCATGCATATGATTGTGTAATTCAATTCATTTATAGGGATGCAAACAGACTACATTCATTCAATTTGCATTCATCGTCACCAACAGGGACTGACATTTTACATTTAAAATATGTATATATATAAATATTTCCCCTGACTGGATATAAAATCCCAGTCTTAATCCGTAATAAAATATTTCCAGGTAATATTTTTAAAGTTTCACCTATTTTGTTGAATCGGCTTTTTGGATTTTTTTTTCAATTACATATGACGGTGTGCAAACATTGCTAGTATAACGACAATAGCTCCTAACAAATCTTTGCTTTTTACCCTAAGCTCCAGCTGTTATATTCTAAGATATCGTAACATGTTTGTTTCCCCATATCAAAGCTGACGACAGATGTTCGCCGGGTACACATTACGAATAGCCCAGGTGGACGCAGACCAGTAATAATAGTGCAGTTTATTATATTTTTTTTCTAGGAGGTTCGTTGAAAAAAACATATATATAAGATTCATTTAGTCGCTCTGATGATACCAAGGAAAATTTGAAATTCACATTAAAACGTGAATAAAAGAGGCAAAGAAAAATTACCTTTTTATTCAAAAGAGATTGGATTCATTTAAGTTTGCTTGCAAAAGGGGTTAGGTCCACAATGATAATTTTTGAAAAGAATATATATTTAAAAAAAATGAGTACAGGTAGATTTCTTTTATACCCAATTTTATGTTCACAAGATAGGGTAGCAAATCATGACAATTTAGTTTCTCATAAGAATATTGCAATATAAAGTGAGAACAAAAAAACATGATTTTTCTCGGAATGGTCCAAAGTGGACCTAACCCCTTTTGCAACCAAACTCTTCATATGTCAACGGTGTTGTTTAAATCAATCAACGGTATTGTGATACTCAGTATTTTTTTTTCAAACACGTTTTGACGGATACCATGGATCGGTAGGACTGCCATCAAATCGTAAAAAACAATGGTTAATTCACTGTTAATATTGCCATGAAAGGAGAATGGATCATTATGTGGGCATGGAGGAAGATTTTTTTCCTTCATTGTGTAATGTGTATTCGAACTTTGTACATGTATATGCACATTAAAAGAAAAGGACGAGAGAGGCAACAAGAGACGTATGCATATCTAGATATGTGCCAAATTTAAGATTACCAGTTTAGTTTCTAGCCCCGATGAAATCAAGATCTATAGTAGATGTGAACTTTTTTCTTAGTAATGTGATGAAACCTTTCCTCCACTCAATAGAAAAAAAAACTGGCACTGTCCCAGGTACTTTGCCATAATATTCTAGATTTTAGATTATTCAGATGTTTAAAACTTAGTGACGACAGTTTGCATACAGATGGGGCTGAAATAATAAACTAACTTTTATAATAATTGAAAAACGCAGAAGAACTTTACCGGAAGGATCCTCATTTCGGTTTAAGGAGGGGAAAATGGTAAGTATATTATATTTAATGCGTCATACTTTTTTTATGAAATGACACATAATATTTTTTAATAGGCTCCATGTACTTGAGTGCGCAGAGTTTCAGATATATATATTTATTTCTTTTTTCAAACCTCCCAATCATATACACTAAAAAATTCGGGTTCAATTTTACACCCCTCGGGGTGCACAGGCTTGTCCCTATACGAGTACCCCTAACGGTGCACATGTACACCCCGAATAGGGGTGTACAGTGTGCACCCCTGTTTGGGGTGTCAATCTGCACCTTAGAAGCGTACACGTACCCCAACCTAAAATAACAAAAAGATAGTCAAGACTTCTGGTCCATGCACTTTCTGTATTTTTTTTTTTTAAGTTACCTTAGATGGGACTCGAACTCACCTTGTTTTTCCTGTAGTCAAGATTTTTCCCGCTATGCCAGCGAGAAGCGCTGAGACCAGATGTGGTCTCTAGCGACATGATCCGATTCTTTTTTTTTCTTGCGTTGATGGTTGTGATTCAAGTAGCTCTATGTACTGTTTCTCCAAATGTATACGTAATCAAATGTGTTTTTGAAACAATTATCATCACTTAAATATTACATATATAACAAATCATTTCACTTAGGTAAAGTGTGGCGTTAGTGCATTGTTAGTTCGGGTGATCTTCGATCGCAAGATCACAAATCAACTTTTATCTATACCATACGTCTATCAGCAAGACTGGTGGGGTGCACGCAAAGACTACATGGATGTACAACAGACACGTACTCTCGCATAAGAGCTAACATGCACCTCGATGGTATTACGAGATGTACGAATGCATCGTACCCCCCATTTGCACCGGGATTTCTTATAGTGTATATCTATATATAAGTAAGACAAAAATATGCAAATATAAAGCAGAAAGGGGGGGGGGGGGTTTGTTTGCTAGTTAGGATTAGAGATATCATAAAGAGCACACAAAGCTTGTTCGGAGCATTATTACAGTCTCGTAATAGTGAAACAGCGAGAAGGGAAGAAGTTGTATTGAAGAGTATATACATCTTATATATATATATATATATATATATATATATATATATATATATATATAGCAAAATACAAGGTGACTAAAACAACCGTAGAGAAGAAAACAAGAAAAGGAAGCAAGAGAGAGAGAGAGGGGGGGGGGGAATGAAACCACAGGAAAGGAGTGGAAAGACACATTCATTCAATCAGGTTGGAGAGAGCCGAGAGAGTGGATGAGGCGTTCCTCCTTCTCTTTCCTTGCCCCATCTGAACGAAAACCAGTCAGAAGAACGTACACCTTGAAGTACCCGATGTTATATATATAACATATGTATATATAGATATATATATATATATATATATATATATACATAACATACATACGTATATGTGTGTGTGTGTTTGAGAGAGAGATTATATTCGCACTTCATACATGTATATACACATGCTACAAATAAATATACAACTTCATCGTCAACCAATTATTATTATACATGTATATAAAATGTACTTTGCCGATTAATTTTATACCATCATGTGCGTTTTTATTCATTATTATTATATATTTTTTTTTTTTTTTTGGGGGGGGCGAAGTGGTTGTTGATAGGGTTGATCATGAATTGTGTTCCTTATACATGTAAGTATTTCTTTGGTGAATGAGTAAGTTGCCCAAGTGGATCATATGCAGCACTCGGGAATAAAACATTTTTTTTATTTTTATTTTAATGGCAAGGCATGTAATTTACCTCGTGCGCTATACTCGTTCGTTGCACAGTTACTTAAAATATACTGTCCACAAAGGAAACGGGGTATTGAAATTGACCATGTAATTTACCAAAGGTCTAACTATTAGAAATGAGCTGTCCTGACTGACTTGATTTGCTACGAAATCCTTGTAATGGTAAGAAGTGTAGTGGATTCTGACGGAATAAGATATGATCTCAAATTTCAATAAAATAATATTGAATCTTTTTATGCGCACCTTACTGATTTTCGGTTTTATTTGCAAAAAAAAAAACTAAAGTCAAATACGCCATTCCAATAAGCCAGTTCACGGTTAGCTCATGATCAACTTTTCTCAAATGACCTTTGTGATTTTTCATTAGGATAAGCACTATCATTTTCTAATGTAGATGTTGCGTAAGCTTTACCGGTAGAGTATTCAAATTCTAAGAACAAAAGGCATTGTATAGACCAGCTGACTAGAATGGTAGGTGCATCAGGGATAAAGTTTGGAAATCTGTTTTATTGTCTGCCTTTGGCACATTTGACTATTGTTTAGGCTACTGTCAAATACCAGTGATTATGAAGGCTCTATTTATAACTCTTCAGCTTGGATGTGATAAATATTTTGAAAGGAATACATGAATAATCATCAAATCACAAATGCCTATGTCAGTGAATTTGAAAGCCACATTCATGGTTGTCTCCAATGACCTTTTTCTTCTCGTGCGCAGTTTACAACCGTGAACAGGCTTATTAATTTGAAATGATTTATGTAAGTGCGAACATTAACCACAATTTTCCACGAAACGTCTCATCTGGTTTGTTGCATCCGACGAATACTTGGACTGTGCTTGACAGTTAAGAAATTAATACATTTGGTGTTTCGCAATCTCATAAGAATTTCCCGAAACTATTGTCATACTGTACGAGCTGCTTAATGTATTTCGTTCCCACCATTTGGCTTACTGTGTGTTATTATGACCATTGAGACCCAATATTAACGAAGAAGTTACAGTGGCGTATCTAGGACAAACGATGCGAGGGGTAAGTGTTAAAATCATGCCCCTATTCAAGTGCGTTATATATGCAATCATATAGTAAACACATGACTAGTCAAAAATAAAACATAATATCAATGCTAGTGCGAATATTTAGACATAAAAACTGAATGTCTTAAGCTGGTTTTTCCTAAACATGATGAGTATGTTACAAACAATGAATGCAAGCGCGAAGTGCGAGCCGAAAATTATTGATATTTTAGACATGAAAAAGGAGGATTAAAAAAGTACTCTTTAAGAATTTATAGAGATGATATGTATCTTATTTAATAAATCAACCCATTTCGAGGGCGAAGAACAAACCTATTTTTCCCATATTGAGATCTTAAGACAAAATATTTGAAGCACTTTTCGTAGTCATGAACATGATGCAAATTTAAACAATTAATGCGACCGCGAAGCGCGAGTTGAAAACCATTAACATTTAGACCTGAAATCGGGACATTTTAGGGAGAATTAATCCTACGATGTGTATCTAACTAATAAATTAGTGCAAGCAAGAGGGGTGCGATGTGATTATTTTTATAAACCTACCTGAAAGGGGAATATTTAAGGACTTCATGTTGGAATTCATTAAAAACATACGTATCTCATCGGCGTAATGAGAGTGCGATGTGTGAGCTGATTTTTGTTTTACATATTATCTAAAAGAAAATGTTTTATTGATTTGTTTTTTGTATCACCCTTATTAAATCAGTGCGTGATGAAAAGCTTTTACAATTAAACAAAAAAGGTGTATTTCAGAACTTAGTTAATGACGAGTAACGTATCAAAATGCGAATCCGCAGCTAGAGATAAAAGGTTGTGATATTTGCGTTGGAAAAATTAGTATTTTAAGGACTGTTTATTAGTTTATTACACTTATTGAAGAGAATAAGTATATCACTAATCAAAGTTGGCACGAATGTTTATCCATGGGTAAAGACATACAATATTAATTTTCTAAATGTTTTAAAATTGCATTTACGTGGTAATAGCATAGAAAGGGGGTATTAATCATATTCGGAGTTATTCATTTTCTGCGCTTTTATTCCTTTGTCTTAACTCTTCAATATGTTATATTTTTCTCCTTTTTTTGTCCGCCCTTTCGCTCTGCGCTCCCTGAAAGTGGGTCCCGGGCCGCGTGTCCCCGCGCACTCCCTAGATACACCACTGAGTAATATGAGACCTCCAACACAGCTTAACACGCGTCATGTATCGGCAGCAGTGTTGTAGTCAAGGCACAAACCTCTAAGGCCAAGGCCAAGGCTTTAATACCCAAGGCCAAGGCTTCAATACCCAAGGCTGAGGCCAAGGCATGCAAACCCAAGGCCAAGGCCAAGGCCTGAAAACCTCAAGGCCAAGGCATTTCAAACTTTCAATACATGTATATGGAACAATGAGACAACAATGCTTATGCGGCAGACATGACACACAGGGCAAAATGTATTAAAGGTGTGAGCGAGCGAAAATTTTGACCCTTGTACATGTAAAACAAAAATAATTTCATGATAGATTTAGACATCATTAAAATAATAATATAATTACCTTTGTACATTTAATACATTATTTTTCTAGGCGATTTACATTGCAATAATTATCATTACCACGGTCAACTGATCCTGGTATGCCCATTATCAACGTATGTCTTTCTCCACTCCCTGGGACAGGGGAGGCAGAACGTTTTTTTTTTTGGGGGGGGGTGTCAAAGCCTAAAAATACACTTATAAGTCAAAATGAAAGCCTTTTTTAAGTGATTTCTAATTGATAAGACAGATATTTTGATTTAGGCTTTACTTTTCTGCCAGAAAGCGTAGCGAGCGAGCGATTTTGAAAAAAAATTCAATTCTGAAGTTGTAAATCTCGATTTTCGGTCAATTATGGCACTAATCACTGTTAAAAGGGCATCATTGCGAGATGTTGCCAGCACGAACCATGAGCTCAAACTTCTGGACATTTCGTGTAATGAGAAATAATATTCCGAGCTGTTTTTGTAATCATGAAAAGATGTGCATCTTACTAAAGAATTAACGTGAACACGAAGCGTGAGCTGAAATTTTACTGGCCAGAAAAGAAAGCTGTTCTGGACTGCATTTAGTGACTCATTAATAGGATACATTAAACTCACCAATCAAATAATGCGAGCGCAAAAATTTGTGATATTCTAACCTGAAAACTGGACATTCTGCGCATTTTTTGTATATGGGAATAGAATGAGTACCTTACTTAACAATAATTTATGCGAGCGCGATCCAAAATTTTGTGATTTTTTTATCTAAAATGTATTATGTTTTACTATAAAAGAGGTATCTCTTATTTTAAAAGGGCATATTTGATTTGGAAAAAAGGGCATTTTCGATTTCGGAAAACGGGCATTTTTTCCTACATGAAAATTTTTCAGGAGAGGGGGGAGGGGCAAGAGAGCACAAAGCACAAGTTGAAATTTTCAAATGCTGACCTGAAAATGAGTCATTTTTAGGACTCTTGTCAGTATTCATGTTTTTTTTCTGCTTACAACCAATATCAAATTTCAATTCTCTTTTTTTGTATCTTCTATTAATTTACCTCAAAAACCGGAGTAAAGAATACTAAAAAAATAGAGTTATATTCAAAAGGATATAAAATAAACGGGGCACACCCCACACCATTAGTTGGGGGAGGTTAAATCTTAATTATTTCTTAAAACAATAAAATAGAGTTTTCTATGAAACCACACTGACACAAAAACAAATATTTTGTTTGTTTCCTTGAAACTGTAGTGAAATGAAATTCACTGTCGAACCATATGATTAAAAATAAGTAACCCTTTTTTTACTCTGTCCTGTCAATCTGAGACACTATACCCCCATTTTTTTATATTAAATGTACTGCCTATCAACATATTAACTGATTGAGCAGTATATTCTGCCAAACCAGCCTCCCCCTTCTCCTCTCTATCCCTTTTCCCATTCCTCTGTCATGCCTGTTGTGTTCAAGTTTACCAAATCTTTTCAGAATATCATTAAGACTTAAAACATTCTTGTTGGTCAAAGATAATACAAGGAAAATCCTAATGGAATAGAAATCAACCTTGTTATCATTTTTTTAGAGTTGCATGTAGCTATTCTTAAAGTATGAAAATCGTTGTCAAAATTGCAGTCAGATCTGTCAGAATTATTCCTGTCATAAAATCACTATAATCTTCATCATTTTTATTATTATTGATTGCCATTATCATAATTTTTAAACAACATATTACCAATAAATAATCTTATTTTTCATCACTTCTGTTTTCTTTGTTACTTAATTATGTGATGATAATTCTTAATAATTAAAATTGATGGCACTGCTAAGTACACTTACTACTGCTACTGCTACTGCTGACTGGTAGTATTGACCATTAGTGTCATTAGATATACAGAACAACATTTTTAACTACTTATATAAAAACAAATGAAAGTACAAAATATAAAATGCCTTGAAAAAGCCTTGAAAATGCCTTGGAAATGCCTTGAAATTTCAAGGCTCAAAATCCTAAAGGCCAAGGCCAAGGCCCTCTCAATGCCAATGCTTGAATGTTTGAAGGCAAAGGCTTTTAAAAAGTAGGCCTTAAGGCGCCTTAAGGCCAAGGCCGAGCATCAAGGCACTACAACACTGATCGGCAGTATCTTATAATATGTAATTTGATGATCTTGAGAAGATATGAAGTTATTCATATAAGTAACCCTTGCTGCCACCCGAATGCGTTGCCATACGGAAGTGCATTGTAGAACATATCGAAATTTAAGAATGTGCGTTAAACTGTCCATAATGAATTAAAGGAAGGTTATAATTTGAACAGTACCTTGAAATCCTTACTGCACGTCCAATATGTTTATAATCATGTGTTTAGTGGCGCCAAACGTTAGGATAAACTACGCCATTGTGTTAAAATAGAAATATCACACACGATCTAGAATGGTTCATGTCAAAATTAGGCCTATATAAATATATCTCATTGTATTTCTTTGAATCCTTTACATTAGTCAACTGGGAAGGTACAGTGGACAAATCTTCAAGAAAGAGGAATCCACATTATTCTGTGGAACGATGTACATGTAGAAAGTTTTGCCACAAAATTCATGTATACAACATTCATACCTGTGCATATAGGCCTATCCTGTTTATATCCGATATGCCAATATTACGGGATATTTATACCGATGCACATCGAGAATTACTTTCCAGATTGTTTAAATTCATTCGCTTCAGAATATCGCAATATTATAGTAACAACTGTTTCGGTATCTTACTAAGATTTAAAGTTGGAGTTGAGGCGTCTGCGAGAGTGTTGTTTCCTCGAGATCTGCCAAAAAAAGGCATGCCTGTGCCAAAAGAGCTTCACCTTTGTACGAGCAGACTTTCGAATATACGTCGCGATAGTAAAACGACCATATTAAGGGATTTGTTGAAAATCTGAAGCTTAGGTTCTGAAGTATTTCGCAGGAATGGAATCCTAACTCGTGGGGCTTCTTTGTAATGAATTTCAATTTTGGCATAATCTGTTTAAATTGAAAATACGCCCTCTATGAATCAACTTAAGGTCCAAAAATATAACGTAGAACGATCAAGTAAGATGCACGGGTATACACAATACATTACCTACAGTGTCTTCAGGGCGACAGCTCCATTAAAGTATTGTAAATGTTACCACCGAGTCTTCGAATTTTACTCCCTGAATTGTGCTCACCAAGGATCAGATGCAGATAATTGAATAACCCTTTAATTACCCGAATCTGATGTTTGCTAATTCTGAGGAAGAGTTAAACTGGATGCCAAAAAGAAAAACGTCTCACCTGGTTTGTTACATTTGACGAATGCTTGCCAATAGGTTGACTCTGAAGAATATGTGTGGATTATTATCATGCCTTATTCTTCTTCTTGTCGTAGTTGAAGGCATTTGATTGTTGCATTATTGTTATTATACTATAAACGGATCCCATTGGCTTACATGGGTTATCCTGCCAGCGCATTCTTTCCAAACATGGCATTTTGCATCTTGCAGGTCTTGTTATATTAGAAAATCAATCAATAAATGACTACAATGATATATTGTTTTGTTTATGGCCCGTCGATGGTACATGTACCTCTATTCCACTACCTCATGTAACTCCATAAAATGCAAAGCCTATCCTGCTTTATAGAAACAGACGAATGCTTGACCTCGGGATGACGGTGAAAATTATTTAGAGCCTTACGTATTTCCCCTCTCGTTTTATGTTTTATTCTGTCAATGTCATTGCTTGTTCAATCGTCTTTAGCTCCCAGTTGTCTACTATGTCTTTTTCATCTTGTAGTTTTCTGTTACATCCCCTATCATGTTCTACGTTGGTATAATTTTATTATTTATTTATCATTTATTTATCTGATTTTTTCTTTTTTTTCTTATTGATCTATTTATTTATTTATCTATCTAGGTTTTTTATGTTTTTATTTTGTCTTAGTCTTTTCCTTTGTATTTTTCTCCATATACAATACATGATTAATTTCCTTTATATCAAACAGGTAAATGTAATTCCCTCAAAAATTACCTTAATTCAACTTCAATTTGTTAGCTTGACCTGGACCAGGCCTGAATACTGATCAGGACCGTAGATGAGTATGATACCCGTTTTAACTGATAACCTAAACTATGGGGTTGATTATTCTGTACGCAGCTTTTCCAGGTTGGATGATTCTGTAGTCATGCAGTTATGCCACATATGCATTGAATAAAATTAATTATTATTTCACAATTATCGCAGATAAAAATACGCAGCAGAAGAGAGCAAATCAATTATCAATAATAATGTATCCTAATTTCTACTTGATAGCTTGACCTGGACCCAGCCTGAATATTGATCAGGTCCGCTAACGAGTCGAGCGCTACTGTACTTTAACTTGGTATCGGTTTTGAAGGGGGAAGATGTCACATGATGACAAATAGTAACGTTATCTAATCTAAATGGTCATTTTGGAGAAATGTATCACACCAGATTAAATGTTGTCCCGTAGCAATGATATCGTTGAATATTTTGTTTGTCATATAGTTGCTAAAATGTAGTTGGTAATAAATTGAATAAAAATGAGAACGAAATTAAACCAAATGATTAGTAATTATCATCCCGAATGGATTTTTGTTTGATATCCTAAAGAAACATTTTTCTATCTTTTTTAGAAAGACGTGTTTATTATTGATAAACAATGAAATTACATCAAATGTATCCTTCTAAATATTTAAACATCTCAAACACTTTCCTTATTAGTATTCAGGTAAAAAAAAAATCATCATACAAGAGGTGCACGGATTGTTTGAATTGCAACTCCATAGCCAAACCGTTGCGCGCGCCAATTACGATATTGTAGCCAGAGTAATTTGACTTGACTCACACATACATATTTCACCAATGAACATGATACAAAAACAATATAACACGAGAAGATTCAACATGATATATAAATCAGACAAGACATCATTCATCTAAATTAAATAACACATCGATTTCAAATCGATGACAATTCATAACATGATGAGTTATGATGGAACCTGCATAAAAAAAACAACGGTTGTTCAGTCTGCAGGGAAAAAAATGCAAATCGTAATATGATGGACAGGACAATGAGACAAATCGAGCAATACTACTACTACTAATAATAATAATAAAAATACGCTACATTTATATAGCACTTAATACAAATATTTTAAAGCGCTGCATAATATTACACCGGCTTTAACACGGTTACCCTGATCGGGCGCTCGAGCAATTAAGGAATGTATTCCTAGCGGGTACCCATTAACTACTCCTGGGTGGAGAGTGGCAAATGTAGATAAACGCCTAGACAAATGACGCGAGTACTGCGTTGGGATTTGAACACCGGATGCAAAATTATTTGTCCCCCCGCGGTTCCGGACACAAATATGAATATTCACGACTTGCGTCTTTGGAATAAGAGTACGCATTCGTGAGGACGTGGTCGTTCCCGTTTCCATGAATGAATCTGCACCCTCAATTTCATGTACCCTTACATAGGCCTTGATCTATATCTTGATCCAGTTCTTAAACACTTATCAAATTGCCATTAATGACAAGACAAATACTAGGCTGGGCTATGGCTAGCTTAGGCTAGAGCATTGACTTTATCTCTGGACCCGTCTAATGCCTGCAGCCGACTAGAACCATAGAGCTGTAATAGCTCTATGATCAAACCATATACCTTGGTAGCCTTAGTTTAATAGGTCTAGTCCGTATATAGAAATAGTAGCACATTGCCGATTTCGAACATGGGAAATTAAGAAATTAATGATTTGTAAAGAAAATGCTTATCGATCAATTACATTATGTTGATCAAGAAAGTTTACTCGGCGATTGCAGTAGCTATGCAGAGCTTCGCATTTTAATTATGTTTTACATTTAACGATTTACATGCATGTTCTGCGCACTGCACTGACGTTGTGCCTGACGTTATAGATACGTGAGTGTAGATCAGAGTATATTAAAATCTATATCTAGAGACTAGACTAGATCTAAACTTGATTTATTTAGATCTAGGACTAGCTCTATATACAGAATAAACTTATAAAGCCAAGCGCATGCGTACTCTTATTCCAAAGATGCAAGTCGCGAATATTTATATTTGTGTCAGAAACTGCAGAGGAAAATAATTTTGCACCCCGGACCTTGTGTTCCAAAGTTCGGAGACTTATTAATTGAGCCACATCACCTCTATATAAAGAAATGCCAACATATTACAATTGTCTGTAGTTAAGGTAAAGGCTACGTCAATGGGGGCATTTTTTTTTTTCAGCCACATTTTCCCCGATCAGCCACTCGAAGTTGATTTTTGTTTGTTTGAAGGGGTAGTCTTATTAATAACTTCTAAGCTTTATTCTTATCAATGAAAATAAATATATAGTAATCCCATTAGCCTTAATTAAATAGTGCATCCTAAACTGTAAACATTCTGGGCATTGTGTGTGATCCTAAACGAGATGTGTGTCCAACTGTATAATTACTGCGAACGCGAAGTGCGAGTAGATTTTTTTGTTATATACGTTTTGATCTGTTAACGACTGCTTGCAGTTAGCCATAAAGATGTTACATATTTCAACAACCAAACAATGACGGCGCGAAACGCGAGCTGAGAATTTTGACATTTCTAACTAAAGAATTTAATTTTTAAGCACTATTTGTAATCGTGAAAAAGATAAGTATAAACAATTGATGCGAGCCGAAAATTTTGAGGTTTACACCTAAAATTCGGACACTTTATTCATGTTTTGTAAATCATAAAAAGGATTAGTAATTAGTAATCTTCCTACATTAATTATGCGAGCGCAAAGCGCAAGCAGAAAAAAAATATATATTGTGATCTGAAACTGGATGATTTAAAAAGAGAACAAGCTGCGTATCTGAATAAGCATTCTAAATTACCTGTTTTATCATTAAAATCAATAAAGCGAGCGCATAGCGTGAGCTTAAACTATTTGATATTCCGATATGAAAGGGGTCAATTTAAGCTCTGTATTTTAAGCACTTTGTCTTTGTAGGAAAATCATGACGTTGATATGGATCACAGTTAAAAAGAAGAGCTGATATGTTTTATTATTATTTCTTTGAGTTTTGACATAGGACCGGGACATTCTAAAAACATTTTGTCGTCATAATTATGTAAATGATGTCTATCTTCCTATTTCTCTCCCTAAGCACGAGATGAAACTTGTCGACATTCAATTATAAAAAAGAACGTCCAATAAGCCTAATGAGAGCGCGAAATCTATAAATATTATGGCCTGTAAGCTGGACATTAAAGCACTTTTGTAATTATGAATAAGATTCATGAGTTAATATATTTTCAACAATCGATGCGAGTGCAAATCGCGAGCCGAAATATTTGATAAACTGTCATGAAATGGGGATTTTAAGTAGTTTGTTATAGCATAAGTATTAAGATATACATAACGCGCCAATATAAATGCGAGAGTACAGCGCTAGATTATAAGTTTTGACAATCTGACCTAAATGGGGATATTCGAGAACTTCATTGAATGCAGGAAAAAAAAATAGGTATCTGAGAAATCACATTTTGCGAGGGCGCAGCGCGAGCAGAAAATTGTAATATTTAGACCATAAAACATAAATTTTTACAGAGCACTTTTTGAAAATCAATTTGTAGATCAAACAAAATTATAAAAGTTCCATTTCTGAACTGAAATGTGTTTTGTATATTGACTTCAAAATTTGATATTTTAAGCTCCATATTGAGCAAAATATGTAAATCACCTAAAAGGCAATGCGAGCGCGTAGCGCGAGCGAAAAAATGTATTATAGTGACATGAAAGATTTTTGAAACAATTATTTCCAAGTCTTCCCTTCATCTAATTTTATTCACTCGTCTTCTTCCTTTTTTTTTTCTCCTCTTTTTTTTTTTTTTTTTTGCTCCGCCAATAGGGGGGCCCGGGCCCCTCCCCCCTGGATCCGCCTATGCACCCCCATAAAATTGTTGATTTTAATAAATAGACAGAAATTAAACTAGCATAACGCTGAAAATTTCATCAAAATTGGATGTAAAATTAAGTTATGGCATTTAAACGTTTCGCTTATTTTTTCACAAACATTGAATTATGCATAATTCAGTGACATACAAATGAGACAATCGATGATATCCTTCACTCATTATTAATTTTTTGTCTAATGTTTGAATTATACAATATTTCATTCTTCCAAAACCAGGGTAATTGAAAAGCTATGTTCTCTGAGCAAGGAAAGTGCGACTACGTGCAAGGTGTTGAGGGTCACTTTGGCTGGTGGGATATAGGCCTATACGCGGGGATTAGATTGTTCATTTGAGACACAGCCCCCCCCCCAAAAAAAAAAAATATCACAAAATTCATCTTTAGAAAACTGAAACATGATATTGCAACATCAAAGGCATATAAATCAGAATTTTTTAGTATTTCAATTTTAAAAATGATAAAGCAGATGTGTGGGAATACTACCAAAGTTAATTGATCACCATGATTAATCGCTGTTGTATTGTTAATATTTTATCATTAAATTTTTTATTGAAGTTTCCCCAGTCCAATATTCAATATTTCATATGTGATTCAACGAAGGAGGAATCTAATGTTTTTAAGATGTAATCAGGAGAAAAAATATAGTATAAAGAATGTTCTTTTTTCAAGATGATAGCCTACTTATGTATTCAATTTGACATTTCCATTATAATTCATCGTTTGTAACTACATGGTCAGGCGGAGATTTCAAAGAGGTACCGATGAGCATAAGTTTGTTTTGTTTACATTGACTGACAACTTGATTGCCTGAATTTAAGCTTGAACCGATTGTAATTTATATTCAAATTGACAATGAATTTATGTTACGGTATTGCAGAAAAGGGTTAGAGTCGCCCGTGAACAAAATAAATGAACGGTGATTTGATGAATTGTTAGAATCATTAATTTACGGTCAGTATAAAGAGCAGTGAGGTCAAAAATGAACCTTGTGGTACTTTGAAAGAAAGAGTTTGTATTTCTGATGTATACCCTCATATTGAAACAAACTTTTTTACGTTAGTTAATTAACTCATAAAGGCCTTTCCACCTTAACCATTTTGGGATAACCTGTAAGACAGAAATTCATAGTGGATCGTGTCAAAGGCCATGGAAAGGTCCAAGAATTATACAAACTGTGTGCAAGGTATTACCGCATTCCTTTAAGATCAGATATCCATGGTCTAATAACAGAGTGTAACCGAAATGTTTCATGGGTGTTCATTTTTTTAGGGGGGTTGGGGGATTTTCTAATTTGTATTCTTCATTAATGTTTCCTCTTGCTATTGATTTTCATATTCTATGATTTTAGTGTTCCCCATTTATATATGTATATATACACAGATACACACACATTGCAGGCGATTGGACTTCCACTGATTAATACATGCATCTATAATTAGCGCTCCTTAGTTTATGTCGATAAACTTCTCACCTGGTTTGTGGCATCTGACGAATGCTTGGTGATAATATCTTGACGATGAAACATATGTGTTATCTTGTGGCTCGTATACTGTACTGTAAGCGCAGTTCTTCACGTACATATTGATCATGCTGCTAAATTTAAAGACTTCCCATTTTAATAATACGAGCACTTTGAATTCAACTGATAGCTTACTGTATTCGTAGCCCAACTCCATGAACCCCACAATGGATTGTAGTACAGTTAAGTGTAACTGCTTCTATACACAGTTATCATTATCATAACTTCATGAATCCCATAACCGTTATCATTTTGAGCATAATGTTCTAATCTTCGTTGACTTTTTTTTTAGGTGGATAGAGGTGTTGCCACGAAAGGGACCTCCAGTATGTAATCCCCCGTAGTTAGATGAAAATATTTACAAATGTGAAATTTTGTTACTGCATCAGTTACTAAAATATTAAAAATTTGTGAAAAGGAGAATACACCCCCCTGGAAAGAACACAGTGTGTGCCAATTGTTTGCAACAGTGTGTTCTCAGAGTGGAACACAATGTGAAAATACATTTACATTGTGAAAAGTGAAACTGTCTAAATCAGTCACATTAGGCAACGAAAGCTTCCAATCATCTCCTTATATTAAAACGCTCACAGCGTTTATTTGTTCTGGGTTTTAAGTTTTCGTTTTTTTGTATAGATACACTTTTCAACATATTTGTGGCAGCTAACGCGTTGTAGCGGTGTAGCTCTATCCACCTATTGATATCAATGATGTAAGCCAGATGAAACCAGGTCTCATTATCTAAGCAGGGGCAGCTGTGTGAACAGTCTCGTTCCAATGGACGTCAAAAGAAACAAAGAATGAAGCCAACATTAACAAAATGTGCTGCGGATAATTCTAAACTGTAGAGAAAGACTGTATGATAGGTTGTGATACGAGCTAAAAGGCAAGAAATGTTCAGTTTCCCGACAAGAGTTCTAGAAGGAAAACAAGGGCATTTGCGCCAACAGCCCACATTTAGAGAAAGTTGTACAAAAACTACTCTTCCATAAATAGACGAGTCAATTTAAAACCAAAAATACCCTTACCAGGAACAAATTGCAACAAATGATTTTTCAACGGTTTTTTGTACAGTACTATTTGAACTAAGTAATTACATACTAAAAATCTATCAAAATTTGAATCCGGGAAAGTGGTTATTTTCAAGATGGCGTCCAAGATGGCCGCCACTCACTGAAAATGGATACAACTGACTTATTATCCCCCCTAGAATACTATTTCGGTTCAAAATCCATGGTATAGGGGTAAAATAAAAATGTTGATACAGGCTAAAGTGAGTTATTGCCCGTCCAGTGTACCTGGCAAATCCTAGATGGCGCCCAAAATGGCTGCCGTAGACTGAAGTTCCACAATTCATCTAAGTGGCTTTAATTTGGTTTTTATTCAATGGTTTTTAGTGAGAAGTAGTACATTGGAACAAGTTACAAGGACAGCCAGTGGTCTGGTGTGTCCAAAAATGAGTTTAAATGGCTGTTGATAATTAAAATGGAAATAGCTCATATATTATCCACCTGGGAGATATGATTTCGGTGTCTAGATCATGCTTTCAATTGTCAAATAATACATTGGGACAAGTTACAGGGACAGTCAGTGGTCTGTTCAAGCAGTCACATTGGGTAACGGAACAGTTCAATTATTTCGTTTTTGTATCAATTATATTCATACATCGAGTCAACATATGTCAGTTCCCGTCTTCCTGAATACTTAAATAAGAATCTAGATTTAAAAAAAAATGCTTCCCTCATGGCCAATCTAAGCAAACTGGTCTTGGATAGACAGGCAGCTGACAGAAAATATCTAGCCTCGCGTCCTCCATGTCTGTGTGGTTAGTACCCTCATATATCACTAGGATTCCGAGACAACGTGCGTCTGCCAACGACGTTGTGACAAAGTGAACGTACTTGAAGTACTCAACACTATGGGGCCATACCATAAATAAAGTTCACTATGAAAGAGTATGTTGGTCTAACCTGGTGCGCTTCCTTGACATGTTGACCTTTTTGGATTACTTCATTTATTAACCAAAATGAATGCTCTTTAGCTTTATCCAACTATTGATATCGATGATGTGGTGCAAATGAAACCAAGTCGCATTCTCCAAATAGGGGGAGCTATGTGACCGTCTCGTTCCAGTGGACTAAGCGCGACATAAAGCTGACAATGTAAAGACCCACGGCATTAAGAATATGCAGTTAGCACCTATTAACTGTGGAAATCACTATACGAGAAGTTGGCATAAGGGCTAATAATGCAAGAAATGCTCAGTTGGCCGACAAAAGTGCGAGGAGGAAAATAAGGGCATCTGCGCCAAGCACCTACATTTGGAGTAAGGTGTACGACAACTGCTCTTCCATAAAATAATGCACAATCATGGTCGTTCAAGGCGACAACATTCTAACGCTAAGCGCAGTACACCGATGTCCCAATGAACCGCTAAATCTGTGGTGATGCTGCTCATAATTGTGTTTAGGTGTAAGAGTTTTCTCTTAAAAATACCAATGAAATGAATTGGTTTCAAATTTACAGACCAAGTGCGTTACTGCTAGGCATTACATAAATATAATTGCATATACCCCCACCCATATTTGATAAAAACAAATGAATCACGAGTATGATGGTCAAGTAGAGCTCAGAATTGTCAAGGTCAATCACCTTCTACTTCGCTGCGCACCCTTGAATTTGAAATACACAATCATGACAGAGGGTCTTCCACGGATTAACATTATTAATACATACACATAATAAGAATTCCTTAGTTTCTGTCTATTAGATAAAATGCTCACCTGGTTTGTGGCATCTGACGAATGCTTGATCATATCTTGACGATGAAATATATGTGTTCTTTAATTTGTGGTTGGTTATACTGTAAGCGCAGTTCTTCACGTACGTCATACTGATTATGCTTCCAAGTCTAAAACTCCCAATAAGATACATGCACTGTGAATTCAACGCAAGCCGCTTATTGTATTCGTAGCCCAACTCCATGAAAACCACTTTGGATAGTAATACAGTTCAGAGTAACTGCTTCTATACAGAGTTATCATTGCCATGACTTCATGAATCTCATAACCGTTATCATTCTGCGATTATGTTCTAATCTTCGTTGAGCAGTTTATTTCATTTTTAGGGGGATAGAGGGGGTGCCCCCCCCCCCCTATCCGTAATACCCCGTAGTTAGATGAAATTATGTTACAGTATCAGTTAGTAATTAGTAAAGTAAGATACTCAATATTTGTGAAAAGAGAATACAACCTCACTGAAAGAACACAATGTGTGCCACAGTACGCATATGTGCCAGAGTGAGTTCACAAACTGGAACACGATGTGAATACACTGTTAAATCTGAAACTACCTAAACCAGTCACATTCGGCAACTAAAGCTTCCAATAATCCATTTTTATTAAAACGTTAATGGCGTTTATTTCTTCTGGTTTTTTTTTCTTTCATTTTTTAACACTTCTTACCATATTTGTGGAAGCTAACGCGTTGTAGCGATGTAGATCTACCCACCTATTGATATCGATGATGATGGCCAAATGTAACCAGAAGCCCGTTTTATAAAGAGTTACAAATTATGCAACTTTGCCATTATAGCAACTATTATAACAGGGTCCAGCAGCCAATCAAAATCAAAGTTACAATTGTAGTTGCCATAATGGCTAAGTTACAACAGTTTTAACTTTGTTATGAAACGGGCCCCATGTCGCATTGTCCAAATATGGAGAGCTGCGTGAGCAGTCTCGTTCTAATGGACTAGAAAACCCTTTTGTAAGATGTGTCTACACGTGCAATTAAATATAAAAAGTGATTGAACCCCGACGGTAGGGATATTCAGTTGACATCTTTCTACTGCGGAGAAGAAAAAAAAACCTGAGTGAGAGGTTTTGATGAGGCCTAAACCTATAACAGATGCTCATTTGCCCTACAATTGTCACTTTTTCGCAAACCTCGGGGACGCGGCATTAGGGTCCGAAACACAAAAGTTAACGATCAATCGTTCACTCGAATTTTATGATTGATTGTACAATTATTCAATGGAATCAATCGTAGAAAAAGTTATACAATCATTGCTAAGCTTTGTGTTACGGGCTCTCTATATATGCGTTTCGTGTGCAAATTTCTTTCATGCGACACCACGCATGCCATTTGCAAACCGTGAGAGCTTTCTTGTACGTATGATTGCTCATCGAGCATGCCCAGGGACTCCGCCCGGCCGCTAGGCTGGAGATTTCTTCAGAAACCATGGGCGTACATGGTGTATTATGACATGGTTAAGATTTTTTTTTAACAAATCGAGGACATTTTTTGTGAGGAAACATTAGTGAGGTATATATCATTACAGTCCCTCGCATCGATATTGTATCTAACGTGGATTCTTATTTTCATTATTTTTTTTAAGAAGTGCACACCTAGTTACCAATAATGCACATAGCATTTCCATTTATTTGAAAGCAGGATAAAAAATCAACGTAGATTAAATGCCTTGCACATGGGCATAGGTGCCTCCGCCGGGGATCGAACCCCGGATTGTACATGTACAGACAGGCGCCTTAGACTACTCGGCCACGGCACCTCTACTAATAATGGATTGGTCGCAATTAATCCGTTTGTCACATTCACCTCTCCAGCTAAACCATTGCGCATGTGTTATCTGATCTGCATGCACAGCAAATCTGTCCAAAAACGATCCGAATTTTCTCTTACACAAACGGCAAACCATCTCGCACAAAATGTGAAGGACATTATGCCCGTGTGCATGGTGGGCAGTATGTACATGTATTACTTTCCCCCGAAAAGGGGGATTAGATTTAAAACTCCCGGGGGGCTGCTCCCATTGACGAGTGGATAACACTTTCGGTTTCGAAAAGCACCCAATTACGTTACATACGTAACGTGCCCACTCTTAAAAAGGAAATCCCTTTTAGGCGTGGTCGCGCCTGATATCCACTCGCCAATGGAAGTGGCACCCCCGAGCGGCTTCCTCGAGCTCTGGGAGAACCAAATGTGGCTCTGGAAGCTCGTCCTAAATCGGATATGTCGCTGTTACCATAGTATTTTGCAAACGAACCGCAGATTGAATGTTTCCGTTGTGGATACGAAAGGTAAACAAATTTTCATGTTACACAATTTGCATTGCAGGCCATTCTTTTACGACGGGCCCAAAATTATCTTCCAAAATCAACTACCGTCGTAAATATGCGTTTGCATTCTCCAGCGAAAATTTGGGACAAACGCCATAGGAAGAAAACGTGATCAACGTCTATATCTGTAGAAAACTGTTCCAAAGAATATTCGTCCATGCAAGCATTGCACACCCATTCAAGGCGACACCATTCTATTGCTTAGCGCAGTACCCCGATGTCCCAATGAAACGGATAGATCTGTGGTGACGCTGCTAATAGTCGTGCTTTTGTGTAAGATTTTTTTCTTCAATAAATCCAATAAAAGGAATTGGTTTAAAATTTACAGACCCAATGCGGTATTGTTAGGCATTACATGAATATGAAAAGTGCAATGCACATACATGATATACCCCCCATTAAAAAAGGCAAATAAAACACATGTTTGATTTTCTTGTTGCTTGTGATATCCGATCAGAGCCCAGAAATGTTTGGGTTATTTACATTTCATTTCGCTGCGCCCCCCCCCCCCCCCCCCGACATTGAAATACACATTTATGACAAAGGGGCTTCCAAGGTTGAATACTTACTTGTATTATCAATATTCCTATGTATCTGTAGATACGATAAACTTCTCACCTGGTTTCTTGCATCTGACGAATGCTTGGTAATAATAGCCTGACGATGTAACATACGCTTTGTTTTGTCGCTCGTTATCCCGTAAGCGCAGTTGTACACTTGTGTCATACTGGTCGAGATCCTACGTACATAGATATCCCACTAATTCGATATACCCTTTAAATTTGGCTTGTCAACTGCAAAAAGCAACAAATGCCTTTCATACTGAACTGATGAATAAAACCTGAAACGTAATATTTAGCTAAGTATCTATTTTCGGGGTATTTGTTGGTGTTTTTATGTCGTCGGCCTTCATTCGAACCGTCGCATCAGTCAATTTAGGTCACCAAAAAAAAGTGATTTTGACATTTTCCAGAAAATGAAAGTACAAGTCTAATTATGTTCATAACTAAATTTCTCGGCAGTAATTTATTTAAGCTTCTGTGATATGAGGGGATTTCGACGGCGATTTTATACAAATTGTTGATATTCAAAATGATCCAATCCCTTTGGGAACGTGTACTGTAGCAAAGCAAACAACAGCTGTGCGCACCTAATTATGCAAACGCGCGGTCAGCCAAATCGTCGTATCGGCACTGCGTTGACTTTGCACGTGAAAAGGAGATACGAAGTTTTGACTGATCACGCGCATTGGAATTGCGGTCAGGGTTGTTGCATCCCCTACGGCATTTTTTGTACATGGGAAATCTAAGCCGCTCAAACCGATATTACATGCTAGCAGCATTTTTGCGATATTTTTTTCTGATTCTTGGTTTTGTGTAAAAATAATGTCAAACAATCGGCTTGGCCTTTCTAACCAAGTATTTGTATAGCAATGAACATGTTCGTAAGGCAGGGGGGAACTAAGTCTGAAAAATATATTAAACTTTGAAGTCGTTTTTCTCTAAAATGGGTTCGCACCGTCGTATGTGTGACACAATACAACGATTCGCATGACCCCCGACGATGTGAATGTACGGGTCGCATTTTATAAATATGCGTATTTAGCAAATCAATAGCTAAATCCAACGGGTCTCCTAACAAGTAATGAATATTACCGGAAAAGTGATAAATATTACCCTTGTGGTATTTTATCATAACATCATAGCACGGTTACGAAATAAAAACAACTTCCACATATTAATTAATTGGAGAAAGCTGGATAAAAACATAGCAAAATAACGTATTGTGCAAATCCTAGTCCAACTCAGGGCAATATCATGTTTCAGCTACAATGTATTCAGACTGTTTTATGCAGATTCGCCAACGCAAGTCATGTTATCAGATACTGCAGCTTAGACGGTTGTCTCGCCCACCTAAGGATTTGTATTGGAGAAAGAAAGCCAAAGTTCAGGTAAAATATCAACTGCTGCTTGATTCTGCCCTCCAAGTGCTTCATCTGAAACCGGGATGCAACGCAGCGTTAACATGTTCTCTGCCTGTTTCTCAGGCAGTTCAAACAAAATTTAACTAATGCAACGGAAAACGTCTAGGAAAGCATTGCGTCGAACCTAACCACCTCAAACAACACTGAACGATCTGGAAATGATCGTAAACCAAACGAAACCACATTAGTCAGTCATTGTCGACGAGGACGCAAATGCGATACTAGACCAAGCAGTCAGAGTAGGCAATGGAACATTGGCGGCGGAAGCCAACAAATTTAGGGGGGTCCACCTAAATTTCGGGGGGCACACAGGAAACAAGGTAATCAACCAAAATTTTAGGGGGGACCACCTAATTTTTGACAAGCAAAACAAAAAAAGGGTATCAACAAACAATTTTGGGGGACCTTCCCCCCACCTCAAATTTAGAGTGGGACAGGTCCCCCCTCGCCTCCCCCCCCCCCCCCCCGCTTCCCCCGCCTATGCAACGAAAGCTTTTATTCATCCCGTTTTTGCTTAACAATCTCATTTTCCCTCTCCCTCAAACACTGAAATGAGAATCTAGAAAACGAAAGCAAATTATCTTATGGCCAAACTAAACAAACTGGTCTTGGAGAAACAGGCAGCTGACAAAAAACCAACCCTTGCGTCTTCCAGGTCTGTGTTGTCAGTGCTCTCATATATCACAGGGAATCCGAGACAACGTGTGTCTGTCAAGATAATTTCTTAATTATTTTCAGCTCCACTCCCTCATACGAAAGTGGTTGGATACAGTCAGCAACTTGATGTCATCCGGTTTGCAGGAAACCCTTACCCGCTGTCACTGCTCAGCTTGATACGTCTCAGGTGAGTTAGGTTCTCGATATACATAGGCTGGATGGAACTTGTTGTGCCTTGCCTCGAGCACGACCTTGGTACTACAGGAACGTTTTCCAAATACACGATCAACAATGTATGGGGCCATACCAAGGCGTAAAGTACACCATGAGCGATACTTGCACACGCAATATTAAGAAAAAAATCCTTAGCTCTATCCACCTATTGATATATGATGTGGTTAGAATGAAACCAAGGCGCATTCTCCAAATAGGGGGAGCTGTGTGAGCAGTCTCAATCAAGTGGTCTCCGGAACCTGTGTTTTTAAAATTTCTTCAAGCGCTACAAGAAACTGGCAAAGACCCACGGCTTAAGAGTATCCAGTTAGAAACAATTAATTGTGGAAGAGCACTCTACGAGAGGTTGTGTGATGAGGGGTAAAGGTGCAAGAAATGCTCAGTTGGCCGACAAAAGTGTTCCAATAGGAAACTGCTCGGTATTACATGAATCTAAGTAAGAGTGTGTGTGTACATTGTGATCATTTTTCTTTCAATTTTCGATAAAATCAAATTAAACACGGCTTTTATTTTCAAGTAGGTTCTGATAGCCAATCAGAGCTCAGATTTGTGTGTGTTAATGTTTAGTAGCGGTATTTCCTAGATAATTTGAATACACAATTATGGCAAGCTTGGAGCATCCACAGATTAAACCATATTTTCTGTGTATGAGATAAACATCTCACCTGATTTGTGGCATCTGACGAATGCTTGGTAATACCATGACTCTGAAACATACGAGTTCTTAAGTGATATGTAATGCCGTAAGCACAGTTCTCTACGTACGTCATATTGATTGTGCTGTCGTATGTGAAGACTTCCCATTAGTTATTTTACATTCTCTTTACATTAAAGTGATGGCATTAATTGGCAGTCTGAGCTGATTGTATTCGTAAACCAATGCGGGCGAATCCGAGGACTGTAGTACATACAGTATATTTCTTGCGATTTTTTTTTTTCATTCTTTTTCTTTTTGACAGTGAGATTTTAGACTTTTGAGACGATATCCTTTGTGGGGGTGGGGGGGGGGGTTTCATGAAAGTTGTCAGCAATAATTAAAACTATGACAAATAAAAAATACCATTTAGATTTGCATGTTTTAGATTTCATTTTCTTTAGCAGATATGTTATTAGACGCACTTGTTCAATTATCCTTGGTAGTAATAAAAAGGATTCCATGATTTAGAAAATAGAATTGTTAAAATAGTTCCATTTTACAAATGAGGTGACCATCGCCATGTCTCTAGTTATGCACCAATTACCTTATTGCCCTGTTCTTAGAAATAATAGAAAAAAATCATGTGCAATCGTATAATTAATCATTATGTAATAATTATTTATAAACTAGTGTTCAATATGATTTTAGGTCTAGTCATTCTTGTGAACATGCTCTGATTGAATTGTACGATATCCTATTATTTAATATTCATAATAATTCTCATTTATTCGGTATTTTTTTCCTGATTTGACAAAATCATTTGATTTGATTGATCATAATATTGTGTACAAATTGCCATATTTTGAAATTCGTGGTGAAGCCATGCAGTGGAATTATAGATATTTCTCAAATAGGAAACAATACTCAAGCTAAAATAATAATGGGTAATAATTGTTCCAATGTTGAATGCAGAATTCCACAGGGGTCCGTACTCGCCCCCCTGCTCTTTATTTTATATGAATGGTTTATGTAACACTTTTTCCCCCATTTCACTTTGTTTGCTGACGATACCAACATTATCTCCTCACACAAAGGTTTTGCTATACTCCAGCGTAAGACAAGTGGGCGATTTCACACTAGAACTTCAAAAATATCATACATTTCAACATGCTTTCAATAAGTCATAAGTAGTGTAATATTTTACTATGATACCTAAATTGATCCATAATAGGGGCAGCCCTGATTTGTCCGAACCTATTTTTGGCAATGTCCCGTACGACACATGAAAATGCAAAAGTTTTTCCTACAATTTTATTTTTGATGATGCAATTTCACAATATCAGTTTCTCTTTCTTTGACACATGGGTGATCGATTTATCCCATAAAGATCTAATTACTGCGCTTCATTTTTCAATTATTGTCCTATTAAAAGTTGTCCCGTACGACACACAATATATAATGCATTTAATTGCAGGATTTGGATTCAGAAACTATGAATAGTAGGCCTATTTTAATTCAAGTAATTGATTTGACATTAAGTGAACTGAAAAAGTACTTTTTTATCTCCATAGAACATGAACTAGGTGATTCTAACCATTTTAATTGATTTCATGTAGGTGTATTCTTTTGTAAATCCCTTTAGCATGTTCAGCTAAACTGGTGATTTTCACTGGTCAGAGCAGGTAAATTTCTTTGTCATTGAGCATGAAAAGAAAACCTTTATAATTGATTCACCCTAGCCTGGAAGATGACTTCCTCTGCATGCTAATGTGGAATTATTATAAGATGTAAAAAAAAATTACATATCAATCATCTATTTGGACTTCCCTTGATGATCACTAATTTTTTTATCTACAGTATTGAAACTCCTTACTTTTTTTAATTGTAAAACAAACATCTGGAAAATAAGACGAACCATATGGTTTCATAAAATGCAGAAAGGTTTGAAAAAGTAGAACCGCATTTCTTTAGAAAAAAAATAATTTTGTGGAATTACAAGTGACAGTTGTGACATATATTATGTATATATATACATTTTATATGAAAAATAATAACTTTTAGCCCCATAATTTACACAAACAGTTTCATTCATTCATTGTTTAATAGTGTATTGGAAATCATCAAATAATTCACTAAAATATAAATTCACACAAAACCTCAAGTTTTCAGCTCGTAAAAATGCTGTGAACCCTTGTACATTTCCCATCATGAAAAAAAAGATAACATATTGCTCCCGATTGTATATATTGAGGTTACTTAATTATATTGTCCTGAATGACTTCTTATTAAAAGACTTTTGTTTATTATATATTGACAGAAATATTCAGCCAATAGCGGTTTGTAACATAATGAATGTCTTAGTTTGATAGGATTATCATTATCATCAGCCAAATAAAGTGATTGAAGAAGTCAAAGAGACATAAAGTAAGAAAGTTTGGCTTCAATTTAGAGATGTCCCGTACGACACATTTTGAGTGTCCCGTACGGCACAATGTTCTCGAAAATTGTAATTTGCTTTATCTATTCATGAATGTATATTTTGCTTTCTTTCATAGATGTGTTTGTTCTTGGGTAATTGAATATCAATTTGAGTTCAGTTTTTATGGAAATTATCTGTCCAACTCACAGATTTTTTAGTACAAACTTGAGGATTCTAAAAAAGCAATTTTTACTATTTAAAATCTGTATTAAACAGGATGTGAATTCAAGTCGTGTTAAGTCTTGGTTTTTCTAACACTCTGATAGGTACTTGATGATCACCTTTAGTTACTGGAATATTTTTTTTTCTTGTCAAAAACTGTCAAATGCTTTCTTAATGTCCCGTACGATACGTATGGAATCACCCAAGTGATGAACTCGGCAAACTAATCGACTGGTTTGATTTCAATAAGATAGCAATGAAATATGACAAAACATATACATGTATTTTGTATTATTCCAAATAAAATATTCATTCTCCTTACCACAAGCTAATGTAAGAATTAATAATCTATATTTGAATCTTTCAAAATCCGTCGAATTTCTTGGACTTTTACTTGATGATCAACTTTCCTTTCGAGACCATCGCATGAATTAATAAGATTTCCATGAATGTTGGTATCATCAGCAAAGTACGCATTCATTCACGTTGTACAACTCACTTGTACTTCCTTTTAACTGTTACTTTAATAGTACCTGCGGAAATATTGGGGGAATAAACAGAACTCTTCCATGAATTGCAGAAAAAAGTCTTACGTATCTGCTCAAACTGTACATATTGTGCACAATCTGCCCCTCTACTTTGAATTAAAAGCACTGAATATGTATCACATTTATGAATTAAAATTTGTAGTTTTGAAGTATAACATCGGGCAGAAAATGGCACATGTTAATATTACAAATCATTTTGATTGTAATAATGATTTTCACCAGTATAAGACTCATTCTAAATTCTCATTTCCACCTTCCACTGACGTCTAATATACACATTCGTAATTCTTTAAACATGGAGGACCCCAAATTTATAACAATTTAAATACTATAGTTCGTTCTTGTTAAGCTGCCTCTTCATTCTGCTTAAAGAAATATCTGGTAGATATTCATCTTGATTCCCTTTTCTTTTTCTAAACATTATGAATCTTTCTCTCTCTCTTGTTTGAGTGTTATCGACTATTGATGCGCGCTGGGTGTGGGTGATTCTGCGTTTGATGCAGGAATGTCTACAATAAACATACATGCATAATCGAAAGTTTGATATTTGTTAAGCGGCACCTGCCTATAAGATCTTTTTTTTTTTGGTTGCCTCTTACTACAATTATTTTGATTTCTTATTTGAATGTATAGATCATATTTATTTATTGTATTTTATTGTTGATACATGTACGCGTTTATATATGATATTTGTATTGTATTCGAATATTTTTATATAGTGAATAAATGGAATTGGATTGAATTGATAATAGTCAAATTTATCAATTCATTAATAAAATAATTACCGTCATACTTTAACAAAGAAGTCATACTTAAAAAAGAAGCTTCAAATGATGCAAATTTAATGTGATGTAGACCTTAATTTGGCATCCTTCTTCTTTTTTTCTATAATTCTAAGCTTCTCACCTGGTTTTTGGCATCTGACAAATGCTTGATAATAGTCTGACAATGAACCATACGTATACTTTTGTGGTCCGAAATACCATAAGCGCAGTTCTGCACGTACGTCATACTAATTAAGCTGCTATATGTGAAGACTTCCCATAAGATATATGTTTTTTTAATTCATATGATATCTGACATGTCTGAGATAGCAAGCAACTAATTGTATTGCTTTTTGTCCAACTCAATTCACATTATACAGTCCGGCTCATATTTTAATCGGGATTATTAAACAATGCGTCGCTATAGGGCTTATAAAAAAGGTCAAAGCCCATAAACGTAATAGGGTCAGTTGTCTTGCTCTATTTTGTTTCTTCTTTTCTTTAATTTCTTAATCCGTTCATCCCTGAAAACGAGCTAAAATAATTTTGAGGGGGGATTATACCAGCAGGATTCATGATTACACGAATCGCTTGTCTGGATAAACATAATTTTGAGTATTGTTTTAAGCAGCGTACAACTATTTTGTATTGGACTCCCCGATGCAATAAGACCTAAACACTTTGGCAAAATAAAATATTTCTAAATAATTGATTAGGACCTAAACTACACATCAGGCCACTAAGAAACCTACATTAAATCGAAAGGCAATTGCGTCAAATTAAGGAAGTGCTGTCATTAGTTCCCAAAGTGCAATGAATCTTCTCCCCCTTTCAAACACAAACATTACATTTTCAAGGACATTGCGGGAATCTCTTTGCTCGGAAGAGTCGTCTAAATATGAACCTTCTTCTTCAAGACGCTTTCCGATGAATATATTTTCAAAATTGACGTGCATTTTCACTAAAATGTAACATGAAATAACTTTAGAAAATCACTTTCTGGCAGATATAATGTAGGTTTGGGGTGGGGAGGTCATATTTTAAAGAAATTACCGATTAAAGAAAATGCGTGCGAGCAAAAACGTTTCCAAGTTCATTTCATTCATTGTGTAATTATGTTAATATTTGAATTAAATTAATTAGCTTTCTGTCATGTGTGGCGAACTGTCTCCATCGTCCACCCGGATTCCGAGAAGAAATGTTGCTTTGCCTAAGACGCGTATAGTTTTACGCCGTTGAAGTTCAAATGTACGCTAGAGGGAAAGAGTTGAATGATAGAAAAGTGTTTCATCACCAGTTGTCAGACCTGACAAATTCTATTGATTGTGGTTGACTGACAAACACGTTTCTTGTGCTGGATGCTGCGTAAAACACACTTTCGCTGTCGGATAGAGTATTTAACAAGTATTTTAATGATATGCTCCCTGAGTGACATAGTGTGAATAAAGTTAAATAACACACAAGAAATCACCCTGTATGTATTGCCGCTCTTTCACACGGTAAAACAAAAATCGTAATTTGAATGTTGATTCCAGTGAACAAAGGTTAATGACGAATATTTAGCGCATGTGAAACCGGACTAGAACATTAAAAGAATCACGAATTTCTGTATTATAACTCCTATTTTTCTTGTTAATGGTGAATTGCAGAAAAATTCATGTTATAAAGATTAACAGAGTGATTCGGCATTTTTTCTTTATTTTTTTTATTGGTACAGCATGCGAACACGGATGGCTGACTATAAATATGTGAAGCATTAAAAATAAAGAAAATATTTAAGCATTAAGTACATTGTATAACGTGATGAAAATATAAGTTACACAATCTTAAAATACAGTCTCAACTCTCAAGAGTTGAACGCATTCTTATGAACCACTGAAAACCCATCGTTCGATACCGTTTTTAAAGTGCATCAGTGTTGCAATAATTTAATCCGAAGTATACACTCACCATGCTGAGGCACTATGCATACACTAATTAGTATGTTATCAATGTATACATTAATGTTGTATGCACCGAATATGCTATATAGACTTTCAAAGATGATGCTCCATTATGTTCGAATAACATTAATATCATACGTTAATCATGGTGATTTTGTTGCTGTAATTGATATATTGTTGTCGCTTATATGTATATTGATTACATTCAATAAAATAAAACATAAAGGGTAGCAAAATGGAGATTCAGTGCACCGGATTATTGTCTTTATGAGGAGACGGGAGATCAATCGCACTAAATACGATTGGGAACATTTGCATACAAAGTTACTGTCATCTCATGTATCCACTACGTTAGTTTTCGATCATCAGTATGTTTTGTGATTAAATAGCGAACGGGTATATACAGATTTAAGAAGTGACCAGGAGTTTGACTAATTCATTGTTAATTGTGTGCGAAATCAGGAAGCAAGTTACCAGCCTGTCAAATATGACGGCTGCATTGATTGTATTTCTCAAATTTGGATGAGCTTCCGTGCTTCGCATTGGAGGAAATCAGTCTTCCCCTCTATGTGCTAATATCCTCACATTCAAGCTCATTCGTCGTTGAAAAGGTGGGATTGTATAAACATGCATAAGTTAATAACATGTATTTTATGAAAATAATTATTTCAAGAGAGGACCCCCTCCACCTATTCCCTAAACACAACTAGCTGACTTTAAGAACGACTGGTAAACCTTCTTACCAGCTAAGTAATCACCAAGAGCATTTAATGGTGTTCATTTACTACGAGAAAGGATCACGACTTACGAACTTTATAAAACGGCCCCCATGCAGGCCAATATTACTGACTCACTTTTTGTCTCCGTGCCCCCCCCCCCCCCCATGAACCTTGGAACGCATCCGATTAGAGAAACTTCTCACCTGGTTTGTGGCATCCGACGAATGCTAGATAATACTGTGAAAATGAACCATACGTATATTTTTGTGGTCCATTATACCGTAAGCGCAGTTCTCCACGTACGTCATATTCATTGTGCTGATATCTATAAAGACTTATTATTAGTTACACGTTCTTTTAATTAGACCGTAAGCTGACATATAGAAAATAGGGATTTGTATTATACGTATTTGTAGCCCATCTCCATCCGTACCATAGAGGATCATAGTGCAGATTATATCAAGTGTATTTCATAATACTTTCCGTCACCACGATTGATTCAACTACCGATTATGTTGTGGGGTGAATTGAGTCTGAATAAAACAGTATTTCGAAATGCATACCAGATGCATGTTCAGTCACAAACCATTTCAATAAAAAATGATTAAGATAGAGTCCATTTAATCGGCTTTGAGGGTCAAAACATTTAAAAGGATTACCCGTGGTTATTTCTTTTTTGCTTATTGGTATATTCTTTTTTTTTTTGAAATATTGACTTGCCTCGTCTCGCACGATAAAGCAAATCATGATACAGTACGTCCCCCCCCCCAAAAAAAAAAAAAAAAAAAACCGTTTTCAGAGATAAATTTCATAATCATTCACTATGTTTTTACTATAAATTGGATACTCATGGCAAGAATGGAATCTCATCTCTAATTTGAACCGAACAGTTTAGCAATTCGGTCACAATTGGCAGATTACAAATAAAAGATACTGAGACATATCAGAAAGGATTTGCGCAAAAAATCGAGGGTGAGTCTGATTTTTTTCTTACTTCAGGGATCAGTGAGAGCATCTTAACAAAGAATACAAAAGAAATGCTCATTCATGAGCAAATCGTCGTATCACGAACCAATCTTTCCCAATTTTCTGCGCAATCTGATTTTGACATTAAAATTTCGAACTCGTCTTGCTCATAATGTGTAACGTGTTAGTCACATATTAGGTAGCAAAATAAAGAAGAATAATTGAAATATATGATTATGTAAATTAGATATCACAATTAATTTTCCTTTAAAGAAAAAGACATGGGAATCCCGGTTTTCTTTTTTTGGGGACGCAGAGTATATTCACTGTCATAAATTATGAATGGGAGTTTGATGATGAGCTAATTTCATTTTATTTTACTACCGTAACGCGAGTAATATATATATATAGTCGATTTGATTTGATTTATTTATTTCCGTTTCACAATTGTACATAATATGATAAACATAACATAACAAGGTCGAAAATACTACAAGACAAAATATAATATATAACATAATCATATATTTAAGGAACACAATTCAGTAAATAAAGATATCTCAAATGACATTTGTATTTAAAAGTAAAACGGAGGGACTTGCCGAAAAAAAGCAAAGCTTGTACAAGAGACAAGCCCCTATCTTAGTTACATTACATACATATATATATATGTATATGTATATATATGTTTATACAAATATATATATATATATATATATATATATATATATATATATCCTCTCTGCTACCTTTTTTCGAGTTTGAAGTTATAGATTCCAGGTGGCATCCATGCGATTTGACTCTTTCGCTTTTTCAAAAAGCATTTATGCACTCGGCCCTTTCGATTTTTCGAATAGCTTATATGCGACTTTACTTTCAAACAAAAATTGGATGCTGACACACGAAATGGACTTAAGATATACTTTCAAAGAATGTTGAATAGGATAAGGTTGTCCACTTAATAAACATCTTATCTGGTTTGTAGCATCCAACGAATGTTTGATAGTTTGATAACGGTCTCTTGTTGAATAATATTTAATACTTTCAGCATTTGTGGGTCGTTAAAAGGTTTCAAAGCTAAGCCATATTATATAAATTGAAACACCTTGAACTTTCAACAACTACAAAAAAGGGACAAGGTTGATCCCAATATTGTATTCCAATTAATACAAAAAAAGTTTACAAAAAAGGAATAAGCAAAATGAAATTCCCGAATAATGTTGACAACAGATGCTCGATGGCTTCAAACGAATCGTGTAATCAGACAGAGTCCACCACGGATAGTAGTATAGTGGATTCCAAGTCCTCTTTACTATGCTTGACGTCTAACTCGTTTCTTTAATAACTCCACCATTGAATCTTAAACATTTTGCGCAAAGGAGGCAAGAACCCTATTATTCTATTTGAATCAATGATAATCGAGCACCAAGGCAGGGTAAAATATAATTAAAAAAACTGAACAAAAGTAACAAAATGCCGTATGATAATAAGATACAATTGACATAGCATACTTGCCTCCCCCATCAGCTAGATATGTGTGTGTGTATATGTATATATACATGTATATACAAACATGTATATATATATGTATATATATAGAGTGAGAGAGACACACACACACACATGTATACGGTATGCATATATTTTGGCCTAGATGTTTGAGTAAGACTAATTATTGTATCTCTAGTCTAGATCTAGTTGGGGTCTAAACTAGATCTGAATGTCTGGACCTAGCTTACCAAGTTTCGATTTATTTCTCATTGTTCAAGTATACTGACGGTAAAACCTTCATCAACACCTTACAGTGGGTTGTAAGAAAACCTTTTGAGATATATAGAAATCTTGACCCTTGCTTGATTAATTAATTAATAACTGCTTGATTAATAACTGTTAACAGTTATACAATAGTTCTACGAGAATACTTAGTTGTAGGCTAAAATAATGTTTTGCATACAAAAAAGGAGGAGAACATAATAAAATGCCAACACATGATAGTAAGAGATCACTGATAGGTCAAATAAGATCAAAACTGAGTATATTATCTGCCAAGGAAATAAGGAGTGTTCCCTCAACAAGCGTCTCACCTGGTTTGTGGCATCCGACGAATGCTTCATAATAGCTTGTTGTTGAACCATACGTGCAGTTCCAGTAAGAGGTATTATCTTTCATAAACCATAATAATCGCCGTATTTGAACACGACAGCTTCAATCTATCTCGTGGACAAAGACCAGAAAGCATAGCACAAAGCACATTAGAACCCGCACAGGTCTATAGATTGACGTCTAAGATGCTTTAAATTTGATTAGGTCCCCAGAGTATAAAAAAAATAGATTCTTATCCTAAGAGCTGATAGCTCATTTAAATCATGAAAAAGACCAGCCTAGACAAACAATTATATAAATTTAAAATTTTAAATATTAGAGGACCTTAAATAAATTTCTGTAGCGATATTATGTGACCAGTGTTCAATTACTGATCCAAAAGGTGGGCAAGTTTGACCCCATCATTGCATTTATATCAAGAAAAAAGTTGAAAAAAGAAAGAAGAAGAAGTGGCAAGAACAATAAAAATTATCAGAAGAACAAAAAACGAAATTTAGAATCCCGTTGACGACAGATGCTTGGTGGCTTCAAACGAATAGACCAATCAGATGTAGTCCACCAGTAACCATAGTACAGAACACTCAAAGTCCTCCTTGCTAATATATTGATGTATATCTTCCTCCTTTGACAGGTCCGCCATAGAGTGGTAAACATTCTGTTCCCAAGGGTAGAGATGCCCCTATATAGATGTCTTCACTCTAAACAACGGAGAGCTAATTTAGCTCTTAAAAAAACGTATATATAGTGACTGCACTTCGGAGTGCTTATTTGTCTAGTTCAAATTTGAACGAGGAAAAATCAGCACTCCGAAGTGCAGTCAATATACACACTCCTTAAGAGCTAAATTATCTCTTCGTAGCTCTTCGTTTTTAGAGTGTAATTAATGAAAAGTGGGAGAGCAAGAACTGGCGAAATCAACAACTAAAAGACTTAAGAGATTAAGGAAGTAAGGCGACGGAAAGTTCTGAATCAAGTTGACGACGGATGTTCCAACAAGGCGAGTTCCAACAGTAAGCATGGTACAAAGTATTCCAAGTCCATTTACCAAGCTCGTCGTATATAAAGTTGTTTTGGTAAGTCCGCAAGAGAGTCGTAACCTTTGAGCGCAAAGGGGGCAGAGACGTCCCCATCGTTTAATTCCAATTAATGATAAAGTGAAGAAAAAAAAGTAGTGGCAAGAACAACAAAATAAACCTAAAGGGAAGAAAATAGTCTAAAATAAAATTCCGATCAAGTTGATGACAGATGCTTTGTAGCTTCAAACCAGTGAGTAAAGTACAGTGGACTCCAAACCTTCTTTATCAAGCTTGATGCCTACATTGTCTCTTTCATAGGTCCGTCGTAGAGTCGTAGACACTAGGCGTAAATGGGACAGGAATGAACCCATTATTTCATGTCATATGACAAGTGAAAACAAAAAGGAAATGGTAGAATCATCAATAGATAAGAACTAGAAGGAAAAAATGACGAAAAATGTATAATTTACAATTTCCGAATCTAGTAGAAGAAAGATTTTCAAGGGCTTCAAACGAATAGACAAATCAGACGCAGACCTCCAAGGATAATGGTACAGTGCACTCCAAGCCTTTGTTCAAGCTTTACGTATAATCATGGCGCAGATAATCTATTAGATTGAAGAGCGCCAACTTAACTCCAACACCAACCAACCATGATCTTTGACAGGTCCGCCATCATGGCCACAGAGTCATAACCATGAACAAATTTGTTCCTCTACTCCATTGCTGTGTAGCATTTTTTTCTGCAAATCAGTGGGACCCTTCCTCCTCCCTCCCATCCTTGTAGTAATGGTACTGGCTAATATGATGCACTGGGAGATGTTTACTTAGTGCGTTACTTCAGGTGACATGTGTAATCTACGTATTAGTTAGTTTTGTATGTATATAGAAAATTGCGAGCAGATTTAGATTTCATTTTAATATAAGACTGACTAACGTGATAACACAATGATGAAATTACAGTAAAATTGTATAATGCGCAGGTTGAGTGAACTATGAAATATATTCCAGGTCTGAATGTATTGTAATTGTCTATTCCCCTAGAGGCATAGACAGTATATTGTATTGATATTGATGCAATGCAGGTGCAGAAATAAAATAATATTAATTTACGAATCCAGTTGACGACAGATATTTGCTGGCTTCAATAAATAGACAATTCAGACCATGACCACGAATGATAATAGTACAGACGATTCCAAGTCCTCTTTACCTAGCTTTACGTCTATCATGATCTTTTTAGGTCCGCCAACGAGTCGTAATCATGAAATAATATAATGTTTCAAGGTTTATGTCGTATTTTTTTCCTTCAGATTTTCCAAACATGTGCGCTTCAGTTTATTTATACTTATTTATACAACTTAGGTTGTTTGTTAAAACAGTATTGAGCTAAATAAAAAAAAAAACTATCCGAAAATGTGTTGTATATCTCGAATTTGCCCTCGGGCATCATCATACTTTAAAAAATGATCGACAGCACCGATTATGAATCTGCTGTTTCCTTGTATTTGAAATAAATGAGGGGAAAATAATAAAATGGCAATACATGAAACTGATAGCAAGAGGTCTCCTGATACATTGTAGTTCAAATTAAATGCAAATGGAGTATATTATCTGTCACTCAACAGGTGTATCACATGTGACAGGCTGAATATATTAGAATGAACCACAATAGACGCAGTCCACGAACAAAATAAAAAAAATTTAGGACAAAATAAAAATTTAAGGACGTTCCACAGTTAAAATGAAGTCCATGTCATTTTCACAAAATTTTGCAGAGAGTTACCATGGTATCTATGCATCATGAAAATGCAAAAAAAAAATATAGGTTCATGTGCTTATTTTTTTTCTATGGGACTTTAAAGTCGCCGTATTTGAATGATATGAAATATTGCGCAATCATGAGAATTACGCCTTTCTTAGACCTCACGAATTCACCAAATGAGTTTAAATCATCTTTACTCAGTGTATACCGCATCAAACTTCATCAAATTTTCAACATATTATAACAAAGTGTATACCAAATTAAGAGAAAGTCTTTTAATTGGTAATAATTTATATATTTGGAGCCAGCAGCGCCCCCATTTGGCAAGAATGGTGCAAAAACTCGGAAAAACAAATCTTCAAAGACGTTAATCTACTCAAAAATTTAAAAAGTATTTTGTAAGCTGCACTTTTTTTCAAAATCCATGTCATTTTCATAAAATTCAGCTAAACTGTAGACAAATGTATATGGAAGTTAAAAATGTAGGAAAGTTAAAAATATAGGGTCCATCTGCTCGTTTTTTAGTTATCTGTGTCCAAAGTGTTGCGAGTTGGCTTGAAAATCGCCTATTAAAAAAATCGCCGAAAACATGCAAAAGTATCATAATACCGTCTAAAATGCGAATGGTTCCGTAGTTTTGCTCCCAAACATTCAAAATCCATGTCATTTTCATCATACTTTACACATAGATACTTTAGCACCTGAATATTCCAAATATGCAAAAATTAACATAGGTCCATGTGCTTGATTTTTTTGCTACAGAGCTTCAAAGTTCACCCAAATTGATGCTCTTAAGAATATAATGAGAAGTCGTATCAAACATTTTGCTGATACCTGTGGTTAGAATAAAGGCACATCCGTTATTATGCATTTAACAGCTTCAACTGCTTGGAATGATCATCGTAGTATTGCCTGCCAAGGTTATTGTATGATCACACGAACAGGCAATATTCAACGATGGTTTATAGTCCATGATAGAAGAGGCATAACCTTGTTTTTTATATATACAATATTTTTTTATGGTTTCTTGTCAATTCAAGGGTGCTGATTACGAATCTGAATGATGTCACTCGTGTAACTTTGAGCATTTTCCGCAAATTGGCAAAATCCAATATGGTCGCCACAATATGCAAATTACCCATGAAAATTGCCCGTACGTTGGCTATGAAATGCATGAAATTGTGTGACAGGAGTGAAATACTCTTTGAAAAAATATTTTTTGACAAAATGTTTATTTTCCTGATATTCAAAATGGCCGCCATAGGCCCTTGTATACTCTATTATGTACAATATGAACAGGGAAAACTAATTTTCAAAAAAATGAGCACTAAACTGCAAAAAGTCGCGATGTATGAATGAAGTAATATATGCAAAACATCATTACTAAGGCGATAATATCATTTATTATGTCATATATGGGAACATTGCTGTACTTTGATAACTAAAACAGCCGCCACTGGCCCAAACAGTATTGTGTACAATGGCAATGGGGGCCAAAAAATTCACAAGAATGATCACTAAACTGCATATTATTAAGATTAAACGAGTGGAATACTGACTAAAAACATAATTGTTAACGAAATATATTATTAATATGCCATGTATGTGATGAATGTTGTATTTTGATATTCCAAATGGCTGCCAAAGGCCCTAAAAGTATTATGCACAATGAAAAAGAGGAGCAAAGAAATCACAAGAGTGAGCACAAAAATGCATATATACATGTATGTGTACATTAATGGGATACTGTCTAAAAACGTATTTTCTAACGAAATATATATCATTCAGGTTTCAAGTTTGTATTAAATACTGTATTTTGACTTTCAAAATGGCCGCCATAGACATTAACAGTATTATGTAGAAAGCAAAGTGTGAGACCAATATTCACAGGAGTGAGCACCATAAATGCACGTAATAGTGATCTATGAGTAAAATATTGTCTAAAAGCATAATTTCTATTAAGATATATCATTTATTCTGCCAGTTAGGTGACAAATACTGTTATTGGAAAGTCAAAATGGCCGCTATAGGCCCTTACGGTATTATGCACAATGTGAATGGGAAAAAAGTATTTCAACAGAATTTGACTTTGCTTGGTCAAATGGTGATGTATGAGTGAAATATTGTCTGAAAACATGATTTATAATAAAATATATCATATCTAATGTAATTTATGAGATAAATACTGTATTTCAACATTCAAAATGGCTGCCATATGTCCTTTTTGTGAACATTATTTGTCTCCACTCAAATTGTATATTTTACGATAAGGGCAAATGGTGGCCATTTTCAATTTAAAAATGCAGCATTTATCACCTTAATTACACATCATTATGATATATCTCGTTAGAAACCATGGTTTTAAACAATATTTCACCCTTACATCACAATTCACAATTATATGCAATATTTAGAGTCAAGCAAAGCCAAATTCTGTCAAAATTATATGTCCCATGTTACAATGTACACAATACTTTTATGACCTATGGCAGCCATTTTGGATTTCAAAGTAAAGCATTTATTACCTCCACGACCAATATGTGATGTATTTAGTTAGAAATCATGTTTAAGAAAATATTTTTACTCGTACATCACCTTTACACGCATTTTATGATTCTCACTCTTGTGAAAATTAATTTCCCTATTCGCATGTTACATAATGTAATTTAGTTAGGGCTTGTAGAGGTTATTTTGAATGTCAAAATACAGTATTTATCACCTATATGGCAGAAGAAATGCTATAGTAAAAAAAGAATGTTTTCAAATAACATTTTACTCATACAACATGATTATATGGATATCATAGTCAAACAAATCCAAATTCTTACAAAATTATATGTCCTCATTCACATGGTAGATAATACAGTTAGGACCTATAGGGACCATTTTGAATTGCATAATATAGCATTTATCTCATGCATGACAAAAGAAATGATATGTCTTGCTATAAAACATGTTGTCAGACAATATTTTACTCGTAGATCACAATTACATGCATTTTATGTTTCTTACTCGTGTGAAAATTAGTTTCTCCATTTGCATTTTACATGATAACTATAGGGCCTATGGCGGCCATTTTGAATTTCAAAATACAGCATTTATCACATAAATGGCATATTAACAATGATGTTTTTAGTCAGTATTCCACTCGTTTATCTTAATAATATGCATTTTAGTTCTCACTCTTGTCAATTTTTAGGCCCCGGCCATTGTCATTGTACATAATACTCTTTGGGCCAGTGGCGGCTATTAAAAGGGATGGTCCGGGTTGAAAATATTTTATCTTAATACATAGAGTATAATTCACTGAGCAAAATGCCGAAAATTTCATCAAAATTGGCTAACAAATAATAAAGTTATTGAAGTTTAAAGTTTAGCAATATTTTGTGAAAACAGTCGTCATGAATATTCATTAGGTGGGTTTGATGACGTCGCATCTCCACTTTCCGTTTTCTTATGGTATTACATAAAATCATAATTTTATTATTATTTCATACTTGTGTGAATAATATGTCTCCCTTATAATGAAATAAGTTGCAGCAATAAATATCTAATGCACTAAATCAGTTGTCAATCCAATTTTTCTAGTTATTGGAGGAAAAAATTTGAATAAACCTAATTTCATATAATAAAATACAAAAGAACAAGTGGAGATGTGACATCATCAGTCCACCTAATGGATATTAATGACGACTGTTTTCACAAAATATTGTTAAACTTTAAAATTCAATAACTTTGTTATTTGTTATCCGATTTCGATGAAATTCTCAGCATTTTGCTCAGTGAATTCTACTCTATATATTAAGCTATAAATATTTTCAGCCCGGACCATCCCTTTAAGATTTCATAATACAGCAATGTTCCCATATATGACATAATAAATGATATATCTCGTTAGTGATGATGTGCATATATTACTTTGTTCATACATCGCGATTTTTTTTTTTTGCGATCGCCCCACCAATGAAAATATTGGGGGGCAAACATATCATTTTGCCCTCCAATAATTCCGGATATGCATTAATAAAACAAGATTGTAATGTTCAGCAAGCGAGATTGAGATACACAACTCGTTCTTTATTTAAAATCGTGCTCAAAATGTCCGCTTTTCAGATTGGAATATTAAAATTTTCAGCTCGCGATTCGCGCTCGCATCATTTCTGTAGCAAAAACCCATACTTTTCATGATTAAATTGGTGAATGTAAATGTCCCGTTTTCAGTTCTAAGCCTCAAAAGAACTGCTTCAATTTGCAATCATCTTTTCTTGGATATATAGCTTGTTCTTTATCAAAAACGTCCAGTAAACTGTCATTTTTTCAGTTCGAAATATCAAAATTTTCAGCTCGCGCTTCGCGCTCGCATCTATTCTTCTTTTAGAAACAAATCTTAATAATTGGTACCAAAAATGCTGAGAATATCAAGTTTTCAGCTCAGAATACAAAGAAATTTGAGCTCACTCTCGGCACCCGTACTATCTGTGTAGTGAGATACGTGTCTGTGTCTCATGAGTATATATATGCGTGCGTGTGAGGGTGTGTGTGTAAGGCTGGGGGTGAGTGTGGGTGTGTGTGTGTGTGTGTGGGTGTTTTGTACGATCGAGCGCCTTTGGAACGTTAATGATTTTGCCCCCCCCCCCCAATCTGAAAAATGGATCGACGCCCCTGAGTACAAGGTGTTAACTAAAAAAGCGTCTCACCTGGTTTGTGGCATCCGACGAATGCTTCAAAATAGCTTCCCGTTGAAAAATATATCAGTGATAGGTTAAGAGGACGTTTTAAAAATAAACCGCAATAAACGCATTAAACGAACACCTTGAATATAAGCTAACGAAATATATTCAACGGCTTGACTGGTACCATGTACGATTGGTCCACTTTTGAGAAAAAAGCTAAACAAAAAAATTGAAGTACCATAATATGGAATAAATAAAGGGAAAAAGAAACATATAATTTTCAGAATAAATTTGACGACGGATTATTGGCTGCTTCAAAGGTATTGACCAATACGACAGATTCCACCAGTAATTATAGTACAGAAAGTTCTTTTACGATTTTTGACTGTCGTCTACAATGTTTATTTAGTAGGTCTGCCAATGAGTCGCAAACATTCGGCGCAAACGGGGCAGAGATGTTCCTATTATTTTATTCAAATTAATGAAAAAAGTGAAAATGAAAAAAAAAATAAGAAGTGGCAAGAACAAGAAAAGGGACCGAAAAGGACTAAAGAAATAAGCTGAAGAAAATGTCCGAATCAAGTTAACGGCAGATGCTTGATGGCTTCAAACGAATAGACCAATCAGACGGAGACCACCAGTAATTATAGTACAGTACAAGCAAGTCCTCCTTGCCAATATTGACGTCTATCATCTTCCTTTGAAAGGTCCGCCATAGAGTGGTAAACCTTCTGTTCCAAAGGGCAGAGATGCCTCCATCAAGATGTTTTGAAATAATAATTTTCCAGAGATGTACGCTTAAGTTTTACAGCGTACGTTGTTTATTTACACCATATTGAGCTAATCTAAAAAACCCTATCAAAAAAAGATGTATTTTCTCTCTACTTTGCCTTCGGGCAGCAACACACTTTAAACATGACTAACAGCAAAGATTATAAATCTAGTATTGTCATGTATTTGAAAGAAAAACGGGGGGATATGACGTGCCAATACATGAAATTGATAACAAGAGGCCCTTGATGGGTCAAAGGTGATCCAAACTGAGTATATTATTTGCCAAGGAGGTGGGGTTGTTCACTCAACAAACGTCTCACCTGGTTTGTGACATCCGACGAATGCTTGATAATAGCGTGTCACTGAATAATAAGTGCAATATCAGTGATAGGTTAAGAAGATAAGATATGAACCACAATAAACGCAGTAAACGAACACCTTGGTTTAACCTAACGAAATATAATCAACGGCTTCAACCTATAATTCCATGTGGACATTGACCAGAAATCATAGTAAAGAGGACAGTAGAGCCAAAATAATAACTTGACATCTATCATGTTTTATAATTGATCAGGTCCGCCCCGGAGTCTCAAGCATGTTCCAATACTTATCCCAAAAGATGATAGATTGTATTAAATCATTGAAAGGACCACCGTAACAAACAACTACCTATATTTGATATCCGCACATTACCAGCAAGCAGGATTTTAAGACGACCCTTCTCCTAAATATGTAGTTTTCGCTGCGAGAGGATGTATAGCGATTAGAAATCTAACTATGGATGAAAACAATTTTCCTGGCCTGTCTTTAACGATTTTGACAATAATCTTGACTTTAACTATCATCACCATCCATCATCATCCCAAAGATAACGTCCATGTTCATTACCATGGACTTTAAAGATAATCAAAGTGTGAAGCGTGTGCATGGTTCCTGACAAATTAAATATTTCCTTTCGGACTACCCGCAGAGGCAAAACAAGTTTGAAATAACAAATATTCTCACATAAAATAGATGATCTGTCATATCAGAAACCACCTTTACAAATAATTTGTCATGCTTAACTAGTACCATGTATAATTATTAGGTGCATTTGTGAGCTGAGAAATTGCAAAAAAAAATGAAATATTATTGTTACGTACCATATCTACAAAGTTCCTTTGGTAGGTCGACCGTAGTGTCGACCAGTGTCGACCGACGGGTGTAAATATGGCCCATTTATTTCATTCCACTTAATGAAAATGTGAAAACCGTAGAGGAAGTGGCAAGAGTGAGAAAAGGGTCCTAAAGGGGAGAATGAAATAAGCTACAGGAAATGTCAAAATCAAGTTGACGACAGATGCTTGATTTGCTTCAAACAAATAGACCAATCAGATGGAGTCCACCAATAATCATAGTACAGAAGACTCCAATAAGCCTTTATCAATATTGACGTCTATCTTCTTTCTTTAATAGGTCCATGGTAGAGTGGTAAACATTCGGCGCAAGGGGGTAAAAGTTGCCTCCATTATGATGTTTCAATTTAAGAAAATTAGAAAAACAAGAAGTGGTGAAAACAATAAAAAAGGGAAATTGCAAAATAAATGAATTTCAGAATCCATTTGACGACAGATGCTCGGTGGCTTCAAACGAATAGGCCAATCAGACGCAGACCACCAAGGATTATAGTACAGTGCACTCCAAGCCTTCTTTACAAAGTTTGACGTCTATGATCATGGTCTTTGATTGGTCCGCCATACATGATGATTACGACTCGTTAGCGGATCTAGTGGAAGTCATGATATACGTCGAGCTAGGTAAAGAGGACTTGGAACCGTCTGCGGTATTATGATTCATAGTCATGGTCTGACTGGTCTATTTGATTGAAGCCAGGAAGTATATGTCGTCAACTAAATAAATTTGAATTTAATTTTTTCTAAGTATCTACCTGTGATATCGTTGCAATTTACTGCCTGTGGCTCTGTGAATGTTGGTGTATTACGCATGGGAAAAAAAACAATTTTGAGAAGAAATGCGATGGGAATGCTTGTTATTGCCGTTTTCTAAACTTTTATTTCTTCGTTTGAGTTGGCATATTCGATTCAAGTTCAATATAACAATATTATTAATATGCAATGATGTAAAAAAAAAATAATCTGTATTTTCGTATTTTCAATTTGACAAATCATCGTGCAAGATATATATGAAATTATTATAAAGCCTTAGTCGTTAAAGTGTGTGAAAAGGGAGTTTACGCATATCGTTTGCCGTACGGTTGTCTTCCAATTTCTGCAGTGAATTTGACATTGATATATGTTGATGAAAAGGGTGTATCTTTTGATTTAAATAATAATCATTATATAGGTATATTTACCCGGCGTAGCCACTTCAGTTTCGAAAACTAAACTGAATGATGGAAAAAAAATTGTTCATGCTTGGCTCTCACTCTGGAACCTCCTCCCTAGAAAAATACGTGACAACCGCTCCGTTGAAGAATTTAAAAGTAACAATTTGACTTATTTGTGTAAATCAGCACGTTAATTAGCCCACTGTGCTGTAGAAAGAACAATTATCATTGTTTATTATAATTATTATTAGCATTTTCAAGCTCTCTGAATCAAAACCAACGACAGATGATCGACGGCTTCAAAGCTGTAGCCCATTCGGACGAAGTGAAATGATAATAGAACAGGTAACTCTAACTCACAATTACAAATCTAAATTACAGAAAATCCTAATTGAGAAAAGGTCCGCGAATGAGTCGAAAATATTCATTACCGGATAAATCGGATTTGTTTAGCCGCTGCGGATAAAGCATGAGGATATAATGTCACTCTATATAGAGGAGAAGTATGGAAACTCCTAAAGATTTCCTCACACCTAACCGAATCGCCTGAAATATGCCTTGCGATGGCTGGCGAAAGGCATTTTTTTTTAAATCGTTTTCAATGGTAACTGATAGTACATCATATTTACCTTTCGTGTTTGCGTTCGTACATCTTCTGAACTAACAGCTGCGATTATTTAAATTCGCGCGGACATTTTGAACATGTTAAAAATTTTCCAACGAGTTGAGAAATCGTTGGCCATCTGTTTGAATTCGCATCTTTTATTCAGTCTGTGGTAATCGTTCGTTCATCGTTCGTTTGTTTTTGTCGCGCATAGTCCCTCTTCGCGCTTTTGCCAAAGTGGACCGATCTCGAAAGATCCCTTAACGAAGCAACACGACTACACAAAGTACAAGAACACCCAATCTATTCCCTCGTCTTCGTTTCTAATCGCACGCCATATCAAACCATTGATGACTGTTCGTTCGCCTTATTGGGTTATATCAACCCTTCGCTCGTCTTCGGCTGCAGTTTACTCAAAGAGGTAAACCGAAAAATTGATATCCTCCGCGTGTCATATTTATCCTTCGCTTACCGTTGGTTGATAAAATTTGACAATAATTACTGATCGCATGATTTGAGGGAAATTTTATTTTAATTCGTTGAATTCGCGTGCATTTCGTGTATTTTTCCCATTCGTCACCCTTCGTTCGCCTACATTCGGTCAGGTGTGAGGGGGCTTTTAGAGAGTACTTCGGCTGATTAATTATATTGCAAAACTTCCAAATTCCACCAAATCCCCTATTATATCGGCATTGAAACTCTAGATTCTGTAAAGATTGTACTAGAACAATTTGTTACGATAGATGCTTGGCGGAAGATTCTTGAATAAAAAAAGTCCGTTTATTCTGTTTTAAATCTCGAAAATAGAATCAATTTTAACTCAGTATTTCGTTTTTGCTTTTTCCGTTTCGAAATCAGAAAAATCTAAGAGTACTTTGATATCGAAGATGCTTCACCTGCCAATGAATATCTCCGGAAACAGCTCCGTTTTTTTTCCATTGTTTGGTGGAGCAGCTTGGACTATCGTATGATGCATCGTCGGGTAAACGTCGATATCCAGGGTTTACAGGCACACTGCGACATGTACTTCTACCCTATGTATGCTAAGTATTCTTCTCTGTAAAATTGTTACAATTGGCAGGAATATCTCATTGGGCACGTTTACAACTGAGATTACATTAATCAGTAACTGAGTAAACTTGTTATTTATTTATCCAATTATGTATTTGTTATTAGATTGTTCTACTTTGTTGCCTTGCGTACAATATATAAATTCAACAGGGCGAGGGAAGGGGTTAAACTTCAGTGATAATAATAACATGTTTTTTTACTACGCGAGAATGTGCAGTTGAGCCAGAATTAAGTTCCCAAACGACTGGCTCAACGTGAACTCGTATACGAATCATATGCAAATAATGTTTACACCCAAAGTTCATAAATATATCAATATTTTCCCTTTTCTGCTTTGAAATAATAATAAATTAGAAAACAATAAGATGCATGAGAAAATAAATGTGATGTAGACATCTTTACATTACATTTAATCCGATTCCCATAAAGAGTATGTAAACCAAACATTAGCATGTTGGGGAAATCAATTAAATTAATTAGAGCAAAAATATTAGGAATGAGATTTTTCGCAGATTTGTAGATAATGCCATGGGTAACGTGCGTGCCAATTTTTTTCGTCGCGATCGCGCCATGAGAGGCCAACAACATAAATGGGGGGGGGGGGCTTAATCAGTCGCCACCTCTCCAGTCATTAATCATCAGCAACGCAGGGAACGCTGCTATTGTAGGTTATGGACATATGAACATCCGTAAAAAACCTTTGTCAGCGAATATTTAACCAGGATTGCTTTGCAAAATAGCTCTAGCGCCATCGTCAACCAACGTTCCAAAACATTAATGCTAGGATCTTCCTTCAATTTAAACTATTTTTATTTTTGTTTAGTGCCATTCGAACGGAAGTTGATTCAGTGTAGCGTGACGTATCGTGTTAACATGATAACATCATGGTATTCTACTTCGCGATATTTAAAGTAGAAATATACTGAAAATCGTAAAAATGGAGAATCATTATCAAATTAAAGGAGAAAATAAGGAGAACACGATGGTGTAAATCATTTATCATGGAGACCGATGGAACTCAGTTCATGTAAAGTTTCAAGTTCTCTCTCTGAATGCTTCAAACACGCAGAATTACGTCCGCGAAATTGGGAATTTTTTATGACGTCACTTTCTGTACGAGAGGCGTGATTGGCTCTCCAACGTGAAGCTCCACTTGCATGCAAAACCTGTTGCGAGGGTACACAATTAAAATTAGATATAGAAGATCATCCGCCTAGCTCGCATTCGATTGTAAAAAATCAGCAAGGCGAGCACATAGAGTTGGATAAAGCTACGCTTTATCCAACTCTATGGGCGAGCAAGCCACTGAACTGAAAATACGTATTTTCAGTTCAGTGGAGCAAGCTAGCCATGTGCTTTTGATTGTTTGTTTACAATCGCATGCGGCTAAGTGGATGATCCTTTATATCTTATTCTAAATTACCTCAATTTCTTTGCTTCAAAAATATTTTATCGCAATTCAAAAAATAGTACCAGGTGTTACTTAATTTTTTATGTAGAATACTAATTATCCGAGTTTCGTAATTTAGTCAAAATAATGAGATATAAATTTTATCTAACAGAACGAGTGATCTATTCCAGCCACGTGAAATTCATCGTCGGTGCATATCGTCTGCTGCTATTCCTTGAGTTGATTTACCTTCAGCCTATAGGTTCGGATATATTCACTTATTTGTAAGTACAGTTATTTTATTATTTTCCTTCTCATTATGTTGTAGGGGAAAGAGACTCTGTCTGGATGTGGTCATGCTGCATGGAATTCATGTTCATGGATTTGAACCGCAGTGCAGCTAGCAGCTGCATGCGTTGGTAGCGAATCGGCTTCCAAGTTGAATTGTCCTTTTCATCATCACCGGCGTAATTCCCTTAATTTACCACCATCCACGTCACTTTGCTTTTCTAGAGTTAGAAACTTTATCATCATTCTCTTCATCTTCATAATCATCTTTTTGAAAATCCAAATCTAGATAAACTTCTGGGTTTTCTTTCATTTCATGATCGAAGTATTCAGTGTCAGTGTAGAGAAAACGTACCCTCGCAACAGGTTTTGCATGCAAGTGGAGCTTGACGTGGGAGAGCCAATGACGCCTCTCGTACAGACAGTGACGTCATCAAATTCGAGTCAATTCAGAGACCGATGCGAGGCATATTTCGGAGCGGCATTTTAGCGCTTTTTAATTGGCGATTTCCACCTTATGTATTATTTTCGTTATTTTTGAATGACCTTATGGTAATCCTCACATCATTACCTTTTCACTGATATATAATAAGGCCATATTCATAATCAATATATTTCTCCTTTAATTAATCACGTGGTCGTGATCCACGCTGAAATGAAACCTAATACCAATACTCCAAAATGGAAACACACAAATACAAAAAGAAAATGTAGACCAATATCACTATTACCATTTTTTCTAAAGTTTTGGAAATAAGTTTATTTACAAGAGTGACAGACTTCTTAAACAAACATAATATGTTTTGTGAATCACAGTTTGGCTTTCGAGCAAATCATAATAGAACTGAAGCAGTACTAAAATGCATTGATACATTATCACATGCCATTCGATCAACATTTAAACTCTATTTCAATATTGCAGGACTTTTCCAAGGCTTGTAATACAATCTAACATGATATCACATTAGCTAACTTGTCACACTATGGTGTTAGAGAGAGAATGCCTTAAAATGGTTTATTAATCATTTATCGAATAGAAGAAAAAAAAGAATTCGTCAAAAAACATAATCATAATTCAGCTTTACGTCCAATAAGTTGTGGAGTTCCACAGGGAATCCTAATTGGTCCCTTTTTATTAATCATACACATGCGATTCTCATGTATCAGTATAAAACAACTAAGGGTTGCCCTCCATTTTTAGCAACATATTTCGAGTCAATAATGAAATTCACCATTACCCAACTAGGCAAATCAATTTGTATCACCTGCCAAGCACTCGTACAGCATTTACACAGAACACTTTTATATTTACTGCCCCCAAATTTTTGAATTCCCTTCCCCTGAATACGAGAGAGAGCTTTATAAGTATAGGTACATTTAAATTTAAAGTTAAAAAATCACTACTTGCCCCCTACTCACAACAAACCTCTTCGATTACTTGATAATAATACAGATCCCTCCTCCCACCGACCCCTTTCCCCACTCCCTTTTCCTTATTTGTATTTTCCTTATCGTTATTTGTATCTTAATCTTTCTCCTTGTCCCCCATCCATTGTTCTGTTTTTTGTTCATCCATGACCATGCATTTATCTTCCACACTTTCAGCGATTATCCTACTATTAACTTCCCTTCGATTTGAATGATCATTTACCAAGTTCTCCTTTTTTTTAACATACACACGAATACTCATACTTTTAAGAATGTCTAGTTTTATAAAAGGATGATATAAGTATCGTATTTTGTTCGTATAATTTACATTACCCGATTTTTGCAAATGTAAGGTCATTACTTTTGTTTATTTCTGTTTGTAATTCTATTTATGTATTTGTATTTATGTATTTTTTATTTGTATGTGAAAAATGGGAAGAAAAGAAATAAAAATAAATCAATAAATCTAAAATCTAAATTATGGAATACTGGCATAGGGTAATGCCTACAAAAATCTCAAGGACAAGATATTTATTCTACAAAAGAACGTTATAAGGATTATTAATGCTATTCTCCTATTCGTTCTCATACAATAAATTGTTCTGCAAGTCGAATATCCTAAAAGCAAATCCGGGTTGTTTGTTTTTCATAGAGGGCGATTCATGTACAGATTGAACATAAATGTTCTAATAAACATATATATTTAAAATGTTTCCAGAAAACAACACAATTCACGGTTACCCAACCAGACCATCCTTCCGATTTCATCTTCCCTTATCCACATTCTCTTAGCACAAAAAAAATACTTTTTTTACTGTCCAGAATAATGGAAATCTCTAGGCAATGACATTATCAATGCTGCTAGTTTGTATTGTGTTAAAATCAAGCTAAAAAAAATCGAATCATATCGAGCGAGTTCCAATAGAGCGATCGGTACCCAGCTTTGTCTTCCTTCCCTCTTTTTTTTTATCTCTCTCTCTTCCCTCTCTTCCTCTTTCGCAAACACCTAAGCATCACCCTATCTTCTCGGTTGCTTTCCTTTCTTTTACTCTCCTTCAATTTACTCCATATTCCATTAGCCATTACATTAACTTTATTCCTTTTTCCCCACCTTCTCGAATGTTATACTGATACCTACTCAACTATCTTTTTTCCCAATTCTTTGAGAGATCCATATTTAACAAGCCCTTGTTGGTGTTTCATAAAGCTGTTCGTAAGATAAGAGCGACTTTAAGAACGACTGGTTATCCTTTCTTTTGGTAAATGATATAATAAATTGGCGATGGTTTACCGCGAAAGAAAGGATCACCAGTCGTTCGCAAAGTCGCTCTTAACTTACGAACAACTTTATGAAACGGCTCCCTCCTCAGTGGATCATTCCATTTCCTCAATTTATATTTTATCAAAAAGATAAATAAAAATAGGCTTGCAGATGTTTAATCGAGATTGTTCTAAATGTTGTTTTAACCCCACCACGATCACTGTATATATTATAATTGTATGATTATCATTGTTGTTTATTGCTTACCAAAAAACATTTATTTTCTTTCTATTGTCATATTGCTTATATAGTATATTCCCTTGAATTGATTTGTATGGCTATATTTTATATTATTTTGTGTAATATGTTGAGTCGAAATTAAATAAAGAAACCAGAAATCTTTAATTTTTATTTATTTAACTATTTATTTCTATTTTTCATTTATTTATTTTTTTCATTTCAGTTTAATTGTAGTTTTATTAATTTTTTTTTTGTTTGTTGGAGCGATAGTGTTGAAACGGCATCATTGATCGGAATCATAGGTCCCGTCATAACGCCAGTACCACTGCATTATTTAAACTGCTATGTGACAACCCTTCCTGTCGGTGAATCTATGTAATTATATCTATAAAAAAAAAACAGGTGTCCGTTTCATAAAACTTGTTGCACAAATTTTCAAGTATAGTCTAAAGCCACAGCAGTCATCCAATTTGATTGTATAAATTTGCATGTGTTATGTTATAACTAGGTTTATTAAAAGGAACCTTGAGTTATAGTGGTCATGGCGAAGGGCGGTAATCTCTCCCCAAAGGTAGGGAGGACAAGGGGCTGGAAAATTTGACCAAAAAAATTATCAACCCCAAATGTAGGGTCATTTCGACCAAATTAATTTTGACAAGCAAAAAAACAACAAGAAAAACAACAAAATACAAAGGTTATCAACCAAAAAGTAAGGCCATCTCGTCCAAAATACATGTTTTATTTAGATTTGGAATGATGTATTTCTTTCCATCATAAAATACCAAAAATATTAGGGGGACACTTGATATTGTGTCCTTCCTACTATTTTGGTTAGGGGACGCGTCCCCCTGTCCCCACCCCTGGGAGTTCCGCCCATGGTTATGGTTTTAAACCTCAGCTTCTGCAAGTCTTATATAGATGGTTACTTGACGCTTATATTGCAATTTAACCGTCACCTTCCAGTATGTTTAATGTTAAATGTATATATGTATTAAGAAAACATAAGGTGGTGTGCAATAAACTAGCTTTATTTTAATACCAACATGTGTTTAACCTTTCGTGAGATACTCGATATATATCGAGAGAGAAAGTACTTGAAAGGAATACCAGGTTCTGAGATACTGAATGAAGTGGGATGTTGTCATCACTTATACTCCTTGGTTATATTGACATGGAAACACGAATCAATAAGTTAATACAGCGGAATAATTCAATTCATAGCTCTGTCAAAATAATGGGAGAGCGCGTCGAGACTTTTAATGCGTTAAGCAAGTGTAAATTGGAAATGGGAACAGTATTGATATAATTTTATGTTCTCTGAATGCAAGCTGACGATAGAAGATCGACGGTTTGAAACGAATAGCCCATTAGGACGAAGAAAAATAGTCATAGTACAGGTGACTCCAACTGACACTTTGCATACAATTTTTCTTAATGTTCAGATGATTTGAGATAAGGTCCCCAGTTGAGTCGAAATTATTCATCACCGATTAAGGGAACGCTTAAAGAAGAAGGAATTGTAGGTGGATTTAATTTGGTGTGTGAAAAAGTAGGAGAGTAGCCTTTAATCTGACATGAAGTCACCGTGGTCATTGGCCTTGATCTCAAACTGCACCGTCTGATCATGTCATCCAGCTTTAGAGATAATAGCAAATATATTATAACAATCGTGACCAGTCACCAACAAAATGAACTAAAGCTCGCCAAGGGGTGTTCTCTCCCTATAGCCAAAAGAGAAATTTGTTCTTCAAAAGACAAAAGTTAAAATATGGCTTATCTGAAATGATATTCATTCTTATGTACATTTTCAAACTAGGAAGTTTTAATGTTGGATAAAATAACATATACAAATGGTTTTTCGACTTCATTTTGTGGACTGCTTGAAAGTTGAACAAATATTGCACAGTGCATCATATGCTTGAATGAACGAAAATTTCAAACCTTGTTTTCCTCAGATTTTGGAAGACTAAAAAATCGCTGATATTTTCTTCAAGCAAGTACTTGTGAGCGTGACTTAAGATCAATTTCGCCAAATTGCATTTCAATTAAAGGTTTAGGATATGTCTTTTGGGCTCAATGAAAAGTTATTTTTTGGCGTTGGGGGTATTTTTTTTTTTGGGGGGGGAGTCGGGTGGACGGTCTATCTAACACGAATCAATAAGAAAATAATGCGAGCCTCATTTAAATTTGATCTTTTATGGATTATTCATTGCTATCATTTAAAAAAAAATTGTTTACTGATTTGTTATCTGACATCATGTATTTGTATTGAATAAGTTGTAAAATTATTATTGTAATTATTCTCATTGTTTATTATATGCGTATATATATGTATATATATATATATAATATATATGTGTGTGGGGGGGTGAAGGGTTTGACCCGCAGTTCCTTCTTTACATTTAGTCTTATTGCAAACCCTGCAATGAATGCATAACCATTATCATCCGATGAAAAATTTGGAAAAAGATCACTCTCTTTTTATGTGAATAGGCAAATTTACCCGAAAGAAGCCCCAATGTCATAATATTATTATACAGTTCGTCCCAGAAAAAAACGAAACCGAGATTTATCGATGATTTATCATTACTTAATTACAAATACAATAGACAAGTGACCTACCATTGTAAAGCTTAGGATATCCTATTTCATCTGAAATTACTTAAATCATTCCTCTTTCACGCATGAGTGAGCTAAACAATTTGAAGAAGGGATTAAAAAAACTCATTTGGCGGGGTATCTGAATTTCAAAAGAAAAATCACATTCCTAAAATGTTCAATATCTGCTGTTCAAGCGACGTAGGAGCCTACTAGCAAACGAGTTAGGTTTAACGTTATATATAATGTTAGGCCTGTTTTAGTCATGTTAGTTACTAAAATGGAGCCTAGGTTTGTGTAGACAGGAATAACCGTAATTTCAAAAATTTTGAGGATTTATTTTAACGTTTCTGGATATGTTTTGGTGAGTGGAGCGAACGTAACGTTACTAGCTTAGCAGATAGAGATTGAAGTTGAAACTTAACTTAAACTTAGATCTTACCGTTAGTTTTTAAAAAAGGTTTGGATTTGTATAAAGTACGTCAAATATTTGTAGTGATGTCTGATGAGCAATGAGGAATAAGATCAGCTTTTGGACGATAAAATTGGGTAAGTAGATCTAGATTTAGGTCTAGGCCTATGCCTAGATGTATAAGATAGGTCTAACTTTTTAATGTTTCTAACGTAGATCTAAATTAGATCTACCTCAGGCAATTGGTCGTGTAGGCTCCACTTCACTTCACTACCGCTACCCTGCGCTGCGGATGGTAGCGGTAGTGATATGTAGCGGAGCCTACACGAACCATCGCCTGAGGTAACTTTAGATCTAATGTTAGGCTAGCCAAAATTTAGAGTCTAAAATTTAGATAATCTAACGTTAAATCTTGCTTAAGACAACGTTAGTTAGTGCTAACGAAACATTAGACTCTAGATCTAAGTTAGTTAGATTTGGTCCTGAACCTGGTTCGACAACAGAAAGATCAGGACCACCACCAAGGCAACAGTACAGCTGCAACCTAGTCTGACATAGATCTAGTCATTTTAGGTCATCCCCGATTAGATCAGAATCTGCACCTGATCATGGCTAAACATGCATTATCGGTCTGCCTTGGTTTCTGGACCTGGACTGGACTCTAACTTAGATCCAATGGTAGGCGTAAACAAACTTGACTTTGAATAGAAAATGGTCATTCACTGTATTAGACTAACGTTACTTATACCAGTTCCATCAGTCACTGTGAATATCATAAACAACTGATCTACTGCACGCATCGTAGACCTAGTTTGAGAAGTATTATTATCACTCAAGGCTATCTAATATGACAGATATTGACTGATGGGATGTGCAAAAAAAATCTTTGGACCGCCTAAATAATTGATATTACACACCCCATCAGTCAATAGCTGTTTAATATTTATCGAACAAATTCATGGTCTTGTAGAATCAGCACTGCCTAAAATGTTACAGGCGTTAAAATGATGTTTTTAAATAAATGGTGTGTTAATACTAACGTGTACTGTACCTAAATTATGGATACCAAGCACTGATCGTGTGTTTAACACATTTCTTCACATTGTAAGGGCATTTTCGATCGCCTCAATTTGAGAATGGCACGCGACAACTGCCAGGTTGTCGTCTGTGTATGACGAATACGTTCCTATTCTAAAGGACGTATACAATGATAAAGTAATATGATATCAGTCATAATTGTACGTGCTGGTAAACCAAGTGACGTCCCAACATATGAAATGTCCAGTATCATCTAACAACTAATACTCTTAGGCTTCACATTATAAGTTTCCCAATCATCCTAATAAAAACAATTATTCCAGCCTGCCTGATATAACACACATTAATCATTGAAAGATTGCAAAGATTAAATTTGTTAACGATCATTGATTGGTAAGCTTTTGAGTTACGGGCTCCTGCACGTAATTACGTATGCCGCGGATAAGTAGCCATACACTGTTAGAAAAAAACAGAAGATTTTACAGAAAGAAGTAACCAAATGATTTGTAATTTTTTATATAGAATTTTACAAAACAGGTCTGTTTTAAAAAGGGGGACAACAGTTTTATTACAATAAATTTGTAAGGTTACATACACCAAATATCTATTTTCTGTAATTTTACACAAATGCATGTAAGATTACACAGTACAGTATTAAGATTACAGGTGTTCGCAAGACTCTGCTGCAGGAATTTTTGTTTTTTTAAGTAGACATTTTCTAACAGTATATAATCTTTCGCTAGCATTTACGATCATGCCGTACTGCCATGCTCATATTTTCGAAATCTATTTCATATCAAAGTAATTATGATTGACAAAACCACATTTTTTCGTAATTCAAAGATATGGCGACTCATGAGACCCAATGGCAAATCAAAATTATTTGTACCCTGAACTTACGTAAATTTCTGTTCATTTGTCTTTACCTACTCTGAAATGGAATTTATGTCCAAATATCAACTGAGTTAAGTTGGCGCAGCACACTTTCTAATTCAATTATTGTTTCCGCTTTCGGTTTATGTTTGCATTCACATATACTCAACATGTAGCGTCTCACCTGGTTTGTGGCATCGATAATTCCTTCATACTTGTCTGAGAATGAAGTATACCTCTACACCATCGGTATTCTGACATTCGTACTGGAGTATATTAATGAATTATTTAATAATACTGAACGAGCTGCTCCATGTGATGACATCCTAACAGTTGACATCCTCAAACCTTACGATTTCATGTCCGGCTTCACGTTATACCTAGCCCAAGTATACCAATGAAACGACATTGTTTTGATTGGCACCATCATTTGAAACCTTTCTACAAGCAATCTCGAAGTGATATTAATCATTATGGAGTAAAGGGCGGTTGGTCTATTAATCCCCACTTTTCACTGTTGCAACGGAGACGGACTTTGCGACGGTATTTCAGATTAAGACTTGTTCATTTTTATTTTGGAAGAGACTTTTGTGCCCGTCCTCATGGTCGTAAAACAATGTCCTGCACTGTAAGTTGCGTGACATGAGAATATTTTTCGTTTCTCATCTGCAACGGAAACATTCAATCTACATTTCGTGTGCAAAATTCTGGTGGCTACAATGTTAACAGCGATACAACCGATTTAGGACGACTTTCCATAGCCACAGTTGGTTCCTCCCAGAGCTCGAGAGGCCGCCCAGGGGCCCACTTCCATTGGCGAGTGGATACCAGGCGCGACCACGCGTAAAAGGGAAAGAGTGGGCAACTACGTTACGTACATGTATAGGCCTATATGTAACGTTATAAGGGTGTCAAAAACGATGTTTAAAGTCCTAGAAAAATTTATATATTTCCAATACTTGTAGTGTTTCTCAAGTCAAATACTTGTTAAGGGATGCATTTTCATTATCTGGAAAAGACTTGCTTCCCTTGTTTAGGGTGCTTTTCGAAACCCCATGGTCGCGCCTGGTCCTCCCCGAAAATTTGAATCTAATCCCCTATTTCGGGGGAAAGTCAAACATAATGCCCATTACATTGTGTGCTAGAGGCATATCGTTTGTGCAGGATGGGCAGGGAAAATAAAAAAAAACCCGCAAAGTCGGATGGTTTTCAGACGGATAGGCCTATTGCATCTGCTGTGTACATCAACGCATGCGAAATGGTTTAGCTGGAGAGGTGGTCTGACTATGGAATCAATTGCCAGTGAACCACAAATAATCCACATTAGATGCAACATCGATTCGATGGACTGTACTGATTTATATCTAAGTCTGAACTCAGTAAGTTTTTCCTCACTCAATATGTACTCGATTTGTTTGAAAAACCACTTTCTTATCCATGTCATAATCAGGCGATAATCTACGTTTCGCATGTCTCCAGCCAGCTGGAGTTATGATAGTCATGATAGTACCCTCCCGCCACGAGCTCAGGCGGGCAAATGCTATGATGACCAGTCGTACATGCATGAAAGCGGACTTTTAACAATTGGGAATGGTATGCTGGTATCTCATGAAAGAATTTTGCACATGAAAAGCAGATCTAAATGGCCTGTAACACAAGCTTAGCAATGATTGTAGAACATTTTTTTACGTTCGATTCTGTTGACTATAATGTACAATCAATCTTCAAAATCGAGTCTATGATTAATCGTTAACGTTTTTGTTACCGGACCCTAAATGTCGCGTTTCAGGTTTGCAAAAACGAACGAAGATCGTTAACAAGTGATTATCCACAGTCTAGACTCCAAGGGAAATCTCCTTGCCCGGCGAACTTGCCATGGTACAATGTTTACGACTTTGATTGTCCAAAACTTTTCGGCGAGGAGATTTCTGTCTTGTCTCTTCACTTTTCTTCGTGGTGTTCAGAGTAGCACGTCATATCATCTGTTTTTCCTCGATTTATAATTGTGTATGTATTTAAAGAAATGTATTTACGGACGCTTTGTCTGAAATTTTACTTTTCCAGATAACAAATTTTGCTGCTGTAACGTCTCCCTTTGAACGCTTCGCAGAGTTTAGATGTTGTATCCATACAATCCACTTTATAACTGTATTGTCTTTGTAGACGTATAGCACCTTTCATGCCTTATTGTGTATATGTATTCTCGTTGAGATCATGCATCAGCTCCTCAATGATTTTGCTTGCCTGGTAATTTCGTCCTTTAACCTCTTTTTTACTTTGCTGTACAAGGAAAGGCCGGCCCTGCTCAGCCTGGGGAGCAATTAATTTGCACTAACGGAAATATTGGTGTGCATCTATTTATCGCCAAACCCTCCGTTGAAGACGTCGCTTGAGGCAAATCAGGCAGCAAAAACGGTGAGTCTGATACTGTAGGGGCTCTTTGGCTTGGCGGCTTGGCCATAGTGACCCCTCCTATTGTAACTCGCAGACTCAGGGGTTTCCTTAATCAAGCATCATTTACCTCCACTTCCCAAGGGATACGGGACGATGAGGTTGGCATTGGCATGGGCGCTGCTCTTCGATTTAAAGAGTTAATGAAAATTAAAAAGATAAATAAATGAAATCAAAATACTTATTAAGGTTAATGATTAAATAAGTAAAATGAAATTACGATAAATAAAGAAACTATATAAAAATATATAATAATTAGATTCAACATAGAAAAAAAATAACAAAAATTTATTAACAAATAGTAAGTGAATACATTGTTTATATTCATTGAAGGGATGGCGCTCTGGTACTTCAATATGTCAAAATAACCTTTCACAGGGACTGCAGTAGTTTTGAGGCCACAGAGCATGAAAGCCCCCGGTGTTGTATAGTATTGAGCAGTGGGCATCGGCTTAATTTTTTGAAGTTCGTGTTGTACGTTTAGACGGCCCGGGTTCGGAAATATTGCTATAAGAATATTGTTCGTTGCATTTGTCGGGCTGTTGAGGAGTGGCGCTGTTGTGGAGTGCGACGGTTTCGTTTAAGCCAGAGCAATTTCATTTTGAGTTTCATCTTCTTAAAACACACTTTCTACTAATACAATAAGCCATGGGATACTTTGGTTATGTTTGAGCTTTTTTGGTTGCGAAATGTTAATTACTGAGCAGTATGATTTAAGTAGCGAACCACATGTTGAACATAATTTCAGTTTATTTTATTGTCTTTCGAGGCATGCATATTTTTACGAGGATCAACAAGGGTGGGTCTACCCGACGTACATGTAACATATTATCCCTTTATGTGTGGACGGACGTAGGTGCAAAATTGGCTTGCGTTACCCAAGAGTGCCACATCATTTTAATTTCCCGATTCTATAAGATTGGGTTAATTCCTCTTATTAGACACACGCATGTCCGAAAGACCTAGCATTGTGTATTTTTCTGGCGGCATATGTTAGATTAAAAATTTATCCTACATTACCAAATCTTTAAATAAATCCACACGCATGACATAAAAAAAAATGATTCTTCTACTTTATAATGAAACCAATATCATGAAATTCGATGTAAAATTAGAGCAGCAATGACCGAATGAAAAGTGGTGTGTTGGTCCGCACCAAGCTAATTAAATATGCAAAACCTCTCTATTCATGAATATCACTTGGATGAATGAAGCCACTTTTTTGGGACCTGCCGACTGACTGAAGACAAAATACGGTAATTGTGCATTTTCTGTTATTGCGCCTGCTCTGTGGAACAAGCTCCCAACCCATATTTAAAAAAATGCTTCCTCTGTTGAAATTTTCATATGCTCACTCAAAACTTACCTTTTCTCAACACTAGCATAATATATATTTGTTTTAATTAATGGATTCATTTTACTTTACCTGTGCGTTTTGAAACATAAAGCGCCCTGAAAATTGTATTATTGTTATTATTATTCTATTATGACTTTATGATTCAATAAAACTAACAAATATATTCTTTTAAAAAAGGCCAGCATAAATATGCAGAAGAAAACCACCCCACTCTCCTCCCCCCACAATCGGCAACTGTTTGTTCACATTGTTCTATTAGTTCGTGTGTACTTATCTGGCATGTCTGGACATGCTTGCATTCTTGACTATGACCCTTTTTTATTCCGCATATATGTCATGATTTCACAAATCAAAATCAGAAATGTGAATAAAAATGGTTACAAGCCTGCGATGGTATGGTGAAAATTTCAAATTGAATTCAAATGAAGGCTTTCAAAGTTTGTTGCAAATATACTTGAGCTCTTATCTTATCTTTAATTCAAAAAAAAAAAAAAAAAAAAAAAAATGCTGACGATAGTCGCCGGCAAAATACTGTAAACGTCCCAATTATCCCGGTAACGATAGTACATGTTATAAATAAAAAAAACAGTTACTGTAAGCTTGTTTGCCGTCGCCTTAAGATTCCTATAACAAATGAATGTGTTGTTTTGGGTAGATGATTTGTGTCAGTATATCTAAACAAAATAAATGGGCAAACATTTTCATAAATTATATGGATATTACTATTCACTGATATTGATTTCAGTTAAGGTTTGCCGGAAAATTGACGAAATCGTTCAGACCCTATTCAAGGTTCCATTCCCCGTTCTCATCTACATCCTTAACTAATATAGTAAAAGCTAATTCTATATTAAATATATATATATATAAAACCGAAGCTGTTCAGACAGCAATACGAAGATTTATATTAATCTGGATGGAAAAGGAATGATGTGATTTAAGACTAGTACAAAGTGTAATGATCTTGCAAACTTACATTAAAACGCAATAAAAGAAGGAATGAAAAATAGGGTATTGTTGACACAAAACAGTAAAGGATCAGCAAAAATGGGTGGCCTTTGTACGAGATCGAAGGGTGACGAACTTGGAAGAGATGTGTCAATATTTTGGATTAGGTATTATTTCCAAATATCTCACCTGTATTGTTGCATCCGACGAATGCTTGATAATTGTCTGACCTTGAAGAATACGTGCAGCTTCGGTGGTCCGCAATTCCATAAGCGCAACTCGACACTACTGTCATACTGTACGAGCTGCTATATGTATAGACATCCCACCAGTTGAGCTCCCCGAATCCAAGCTGACGACAGATGCTCGTCGGCTTAAAATACGAAGACCAATCAAACCAATCAATATAGAACAGTTTACTCCAAATAAAGCATTTAAGAGCTCAGTTCTCCTAGCTAGAAACCTCACAGGTATGCTGTATGCGATCACCATTTGGGGTAGCCTCTTGACATCTGAGCTGAATTATATATTCATGAGGAACGTCTTCCTAATGAATATACATGAGTTATGATATTACCGGTCACCTCGTAAACCAATGAAATGTCAAAGCTGTTTCGACCGGGGTTCGGAATACTATAGTAGTCCACTATTCTGCAGGGGATTCATTTAATTGCGGGACACTAAAGGGGTATAACCAGCAAAATGCTTCAAGTAGTAGTACTATACTACTACTACTAGTACTGGCCGTAACAGACCCATCACCGCCCCGAAACTTCCCGGGAGATACTGGTCAGCCGCTGGTCAGACTCGAGTCAAGGGGAATTAAGCAACTCCACTCAGCTCCATCATTCCCTCACACTGCACAGCGGAGATCGATAATCGACGCATAGTGGAATCGCATGAAATATTATTTTTTTCCATATCCTGTGGGTAGATTTACAAAAACATCTCGTCCTTTCAGTGTAGATTTAATTTCATCGACTTGCAAATCCTTAAATCGGTCAATATTCAGCATTTTAGAGGCATATTCAATGCTCTTTGATATTTCGTCGTCACTCTTTGCCAATAATCCACGGGTAGCCATTCAAGATGAGCTCATGAATATTCAATATGACGTCATAGCAGCCCGCGCTCTCATTGGATGATTTTCACCGACCAGTTTTTGGTCTGTGAATTGGTAAAAACAATAAAAAACAAAATAAAGTTGGTGAAATTCGGTTCAGATGTCAAGAGGCCCTGTCTCGCGGCGCTCTGATTCGCTCTCTCCCTCGCTTCGCCATGTTCGCTCGGAAAGCAGCCGACAGGGCCTCGACAAGAGGCTACATTTGGGGCGGCGTTCCGGAATAGTATAATATGGGGAGGGACAATTTTTGGGTGATCTGTCAATCGACAGATCAACTATTAATTTTGTACGAATTTTCTTTATTTCTTTATTTCTTTCTTTATTTTTTTTTCCGGCCTTTTCTTGATACCATAATATATCAAAATCTACATCATTAATTTTCTTCAAAATATCATCAGTTATGGGGACTTATAGCTCTTCAGGAGGTCGGTTGACTCCCATTTTTTTTTTCATATTCGAATAGAGCATGGATGGGAGATATAATTTCATGCCACATTTGACCCTTAATTTTATCATGACGTTATCAAAATGACGTCGGAACTCAAAATTTCCATTTTGCTCCTTATGACGTCATCATAGTTATGCAAATTTGACTTTAACTCTGTAAATATTGGTCAATTTTCGTTCAGTTTTTGTATATGTTGTAGCTGAGGACAGACTCTTTCTAATGTGTTGGCTAGATTAACATTTTAAGGACGTTCCAAAGTTATGTTTGTGCGCATCATGATCTGAGCATATTTTACACTCTGCGCGCTGACGTCACAATGGATGAACAGGCGATTTAATCAGCTGTGGGTAATTGTGAGTTGTTTTTTCTCCTTATCTGCACTAACTGCAGATCTGGGTCCCGTAACACAAAGGTTAGCGATTGATCGTAGAACATTTTTCTACGATTGATTCCATTGACTACAATGTACAATCAATCGTAAAAATCCAGTGTACGATCAATCGCTAACCTTTGTGTTACGGGACCCTGATGTGTTATTTTATGAAGCTAATAAACTGGAATTATTCCATGGACCATTGTTTTTTAATTCTTGTACAATTTCAAAATAGTTTTTCTGTAGTGCTGCAAAGTATGATGAATATGACCCCGAGTTTGAATAAATGGAAAAGTGGCTCGGAATTTTTCCTCACATAGATACTTCTTTTGGCGCGTTTTCGGGTGATTTAAGAAACAAATTTGTTCTAATAAGAGTGCTAATAGTTTGAAAACAAGCACATGAACCCATATTTTTAATGTCTTTACTTCTTCAGAATGTATTCCTCTAGAGAGTATGATGAAAATGACGTGGATTTTGATTGTTTTGGAGCAGAACTACGGAACCAATCGTATTTTAGAAAGTTTGGACGGTATTATCAGACTTGTTCTTGTTTTAGGTGCATTTTGGGCTGTTCTAAGCCAACTCGCAACAGTTTAGACAGTGATAGTTTAAAAACGAGCACATGGACCCCATGTTTTTGATATTTTAACGTCACCAGAATATATTCCTCTGCAAATATAGAGTATGATGAAAATGACATGGATCTTGTATGTTAGGGAACAAAACTACGGAACCATTCGCATTTTAGACGATATTATTAGACTTTTGCACGTTTTCGGAGCATTTTAGGTGGATTTCAATATTTTCAAGCCAACTCGCATCACTTTGGACACTCATGGTTAGAACACGAGCACATGGACCCCATATTTTTAACTTCCCTACACCTTCGATATGCATTCCTCTACAATTTAGCCGAATTTGATGAAAGTGACATGGATTTTGAAAAAAAGTGCAGCATACAAAATACTTTTTTTATTTTTGAGTAGATTCACGTCTTTGAAGATCTATTTTTCCGAGTTTTTGCACCATTCTTGCCAAATGAGGGCGCTCCTGACTCCAAATAGATATAGTTTTACCAATTAAAAGACTTTCTCTTACTTTGGTATACACTTTGTTATATATCTTGAAAATTTGATGAAGTTTGATGCGGTATCCACTGAATAAAGATGATATAAACTCATTTGGGGAATTCGTGAGGTCTAAGAGAGGCATACTTCTTTTGATTGCGCAAGATTGCATATCATTCAAATACGGCGACTTTGAAGACCCGTAGAAAAAAAATAAGCACAGGAACCTATAGTATTTTTTGCATTTTCATAATGCATAGATACCAAAGTAACTTTCTGCAAAATTTGGTGAAAATGACATGGACTTTATTTTAACTGTGGAACGTCCTTAAGGAAGGAATCATCCTAATAATGTTTTGCTCATTTTGCGTGTAATCTATGGTAAATGTCTTTTTCTCAAAACCGGATTCTACACTTGTCTTTTTCGCTAGCCATATCTCCACTATTTCTTGTCGGTTTTCTCTAAGTTTTTAGAATGTTGTAGCTGAGATTCTAAACTATCGCGTTTGTGGTCTTAATTTTTTCGATCAGATCCGGAATCATGCCTATATTTCACTTGCAAAATTTCATTTGAGATCCTCTTAATTTGCTTCTGTGTAAAGTCTTTGGAAAGCAGTGCAGCTCAAGGCATCAGACTTGCGTCCTTAGGGTCCACGGTTCGAACCCAAGGGTGAACGAGAGATTTGTTTTCTTTTTGTTTCTTTTCAACATTTCGCAAATGATCCTTTATGACTATTTTAAGGTATATAAGTTAGAATATTTCACAATAAAAGAGATTTAAATCCCTTTTTAATATAACATAACATGTACCATCTGTATGACATACACCTTTTTACACAATTTTCTCAGTTCCCTCTTTTTCAAGAGTATGAAACACGTTCTTTTCGTAAGAAAAGGTCAGTTTTCACCATGATGATCATATTGATCTCAATAAACATGGTGATTGTATTCGTCATCATGAAAATCAAAGACAGATCACCTAATTCGTCCTCATGACGAATTAAAATTTCAGTTTTTGTCTCACCTGCATAGCAGAGTGAGACTATAGGCGCCGCTTTTCCGACGGCGGCGGCGGCGTCAACACCAAATCTTAACCTACGGTTAACTTTTTGAAATGACAGCATAACTTAGAAAGTATATGTATGTAGTTCATGAAACTTAGCCATAAGATTACCAAGTATTACTGAACATCCTCCCTGAGTTTCAGGTCACATGACCAAGGTTAAAGGTTATTTAGGGTCAATGAACTTAGACTATGTTGGGGAAATCAACATCAAAATCTTAACCTCAGGTTAATAATTTGAAATGTCATCATAACTTAGCAAATATATAAACCTAGTTCATGAAACTTTAACATAGGGTTAATCAAGTATTACCAAACATCCTGATTGAGTTTCACGTCACATGACCAATGTCAAAGGTAATTTAGGGTCAATGAACTTTGGCCAAATTGGGAGTATCTGTTGAATTACCATTATTACTTTAGAAGTTTATGGATCTGATTCATGAAACTTTGGACATAGGAGTAATCAAGTATCACTGAACATCCTGCGCAAGTTTCAGGTAATATGACCAAGGTCAAAGGTCAATGAACTTTGACCATGTGAAGGGGTACCTGTTGAATTACCATCATAACTTTGAAAGTTTATGGATCTGATTCATGAAACTTGGACATAAGAGTAATCAAGTATCTTTGAACATTTTGTCCGAGTTTCAGGTCACATGACCAAAGTCAATGGTCATTTAAGATAATTGAACTTTGGCCAATTTAAAGGTAATTATTAGATGGCTGTCATAACTTTCAAAGTTTATAGATATAGTGTATAAAATGTGGATATAGGGGTAATCAAGTTTCACTGACAAGTTTTAGGTCACATGATCAAGGTCAAATGTCAATGAACGTAGTATTGTATCATTATATGAATGGTGTTATTTGATAGTAGTTTTCAAAGTCAGCACTGCTGCTATATTGAATCGTGTGATGCAGGTGAGACCGCCAGAGGCATTCCACTTGTTTATTATTATTTTGCTTAAGAAGCTCCTAAATTAAAAGGTTCATACACCCCCCTACATGCCCCCGCGCCACCATTGGGGCTGCGTTCCGGAATAATATAGCATGGGGAGCGACAAGTGTGTTTTCTTAAGAAGTTCCTAAATTATAAGGTTCATGTACCCCATTATATTAATATATCTACAATAATATTTTTTTTTTTGAAGTTGCACTCTACAAACACTTCTTTTTTTTAGCACGCTCCTCCTCTTCCAACCTCTTTAAATGAAAACGTGAATATATACAGTGCGTCCCAGAAAAAACGAAACCGAGATTAAGCAATGATTTATCATAACTTAATCACAAATACAATAGACAAATTACCTACCAATGTAAAGCTTAGAATTTATTCTTTCATCTGATATTACTTAGATCATTCCTAATTCACGCATGAGTGAGCAAAAACAATTTTAAGAAAGGATACCAAAAACTTATTTGGCGGGGGTATATGAATTTCAAAAAGAAAATCACATGCCTAAAAAGTTCAATATCTGCTCTTCTATTTGATACCTTAATCACAAAAAGGGTCAAGAAGTAAACAGTTATGTTCCCTCGAAACAATTCTTGTATTTCCATAATTTCATTAAATAAACGTGTTTTCACCGGTTTCCCACAGAAGCTATCGCATGGTTAACAAAAGGCTTAATGCATGGCTGATTGTCAACAAAACAGAGTGTCGAGTGAGTATGAACACTAGCCTGTAAAAAATCTTCATTTTATGGAATTATTGAAATTCAAGCCTTTTTTCAAATAACCAGAACTTTGCTATTTCGCGACCAATTTCTGAAATTGAGGTATCAAATTAAAGAGCAGATATTGAACTTTTTAAAACTGTGGTTTTCTTTTTGAAGCCCAGATACAGCCCGCCAAGTGACTTTTTGGTATCCCCTCTTCAAATTGTTTTTGCTCACTCATGCGTGAATGAAAAATAATCTAAGTAATTTCAAATGAAAGAGGTGATTATAAGCTTTACAGTGGTAGGTCATTGGTCTATTGTATTTGTGATTAAATTATGATAAATCATCGATAAATCTCAGTTTCGTTTTTTTTGTGGGACGCACTGTATAATTTTGTGCATATAGATTTGCAATAAGTTTTCTTGCTTTTATTTAAATACCAAAATGAACGAAACGAATCGTAAATGCTGAAACAGTAATAAATGAAATGAAATCAAATAAATGCAATATGAAATGATGTAGGGTTCTCAAATAAAAAAAATAAACGTTATATTTGACATGTAATGCAAGAAATAAGGGAAAATATTGGTCTTGAATTCGGTGTAATTTGATAACTTGAATCACATTCATATGGTCATTCTTACATTTTTGTACACGGTTTTGTACATAGTCCCCCCCCCCCCCCGCGCTTCCGCGGCCCCTGTTAAGGGTAGCACTTTAGCACTTCCGTAAGCTAATCGGAGTAGGTCTTGGAGAAATGCCCGTGATATTAAAATAAACTGGGATTCCATTTTGTGCAATAAACGGTCATGTCCGTCCCTATCTCCAAAGGAGTGGCCACATGTCGGGGTGTTCCTTACGAAGGGATGAAAGTTTGATTCATTTTATTTAAAGCCCCCTTACACCTGACCGAATGTAGGCGGACGACGGGTGACGAATTAGAAAAATGAACGAAATGCACGCGAATCCATCGAATTCAAATAAATAAATTTCCGTCAAATCATGCGATCAGCAACTATTGTCAAATGATATCCCAAAAATGTAAGCGAAGGATAAATATGACATGCGAACGATATCGATCTTTCGGTTCACCTCTTTGAGAAAATTGCGGCCGAATGCGAGTGAAGGGTTGATATAACTCAATAAGACGAACAAACAGTGCGCAATGGTTTAATATGGCTTGCGATTAGAAACGAATACGAGGGAATAGATCGGGCAATCTTGTTCGTTGTGTCATCGTGTTGCTTCGTTACGGGTTCTTTCGAGATCGGTCCACTTTGGCAAAAGCGCGAAGAGGGACTACGTGCGACAAAAGCACACGAATATTAAACAAACGATTACCGCAGACTAAATAAGAGATGCGAATTCAAACAGATGACCAACGATTTTTCAATTCGTCGGGAAATTTTAAACATGTTCAAAATTTCAGCGCGAATTTAAATAATCGCAGCTGTTAGTTCAGAAGATGTACGAACCCAAACACGAAGGTTAAATATGATTTACTATCACTTACCATTGAAAACGATTTGTTTCAAAATGCCTTTCGCCAGCCATTGCAAGGCATATTTACGGCAGATTCGGTTAGGTGTGATGGGGCCTTAACGGGTAGGTATTTTCGAAACATTGTGTCCAGATAAATAAATTGAAAGATATAGACTTCATCCATGCAATTTTGTCTTCGCTTAACTTGGATTTGAATGACAAGAGGCTGCTGACTGAAAACTCGGAAACCGAATTTCATGAGGATATGTCTATAGGCGATTTATTAGTAATTTACATTTGAAAAAAAAACTATGAATGTAAACGTTAATTAAACCCCAATAGGTTTGTTTTGTTTTTGCTTTTTGGCAAATTAAACAAAGGTGATACGAGGGAGAACATTTTTAGACGAATATAACTGACATCTAAACCAATCAAAAGTAAAAAAAAAATAAAATGCGTGTTGAATATGACGCTATCGGTACTACACTGTCCTTGAATATTGAAGGGGAAGAGGTAGATTTATTTCTTTTGTATACGGCTGTGGTGTCACGGAATGTTGAGCATGCTTCCATCAACCATGTATAATCAAGTCATCAGAACAGGGCGATGCCTATAAAAAAACCCAATGCAGTGGAAGCAAAAAAATATATTTACCGGCATCCCAATACTCTCTCAGATGCCCCCCCCCCATCAAATGGACTTTCTAAGCAGGGGAAAGAGCACCTCCGTTAGGAGATCCGGCCATATTAGCATGAGCACAAGGCAAATATCTTGGCACAACTGTATTCGTGTTGGGGTGGGATGATTAATGTGCGTATGTTAATTTTTTTTTATGAAACGTGACTGGTGGGCACATCCGAACGCTCAGCTGTATTAAAAACGGCGAACGATCGAAGGAGAACATGATCCTAATTTACTATACTAACAAACACAGGTCAAAAACATTTGAACCGACCCTAGGCCTCAGCTATCGAGTTGGCGTCCGGGGTCGGTTTATAATCATGCAGGTGCATAACAGCTTACGTGGGCCGTTGATGCGTTAGGTATAGGCCGCCAGATGGGCCTGGTGATATCGAAATACCAGCGTCACCGTAGCGCAACGCGCAATGAAATACAAAGGCCAACAGTTCTAACATTACCACGAACATGAATTAGAAGGACTTACTTGATTGTATGAAGGGAATACTGGTACTATTGCGTCTTGAAGTAGGCCCATCTGATAAGCCCATGTCTTCTGCGCGCATCGCACTATTTATAACACGATAGAATGTTTGTCAATTGCGGAGAACCGAGTCCTGAAGGAAAGAATACCTCACTGTCAACCAAAAAGGTATGTTTGTATTTATTTGTTTACAAAAATGTAAAATGTATCCATCTGCACCAAGTGCTAGACCTACACCATCTTTTTTATCACTTACCTTTGTTTCCGGGCAAATACTATGCTTCTATGGCTCATGAATCAGGGCAAGTGTGTATTGGACCTACATGTATACCCGCCTATAAGCTCAGATTAGTCTTGTTTAAAACGTACTGTGCATTATGAAAGAAGACACTTCAAAGATTATAATGCATATATTTTGTTTAAGGGCGTACATGGAAGCGTTCATACGTCGCATACCAATAATAACAAATGTACAGTGCGTCCCACAAAAAAAGAAACCGAGATTTATCGATGATTTATCATAACTTAATCATAAATACAATAGACAAATAGACACCTATCAGTGTAAAGCTTAGAATCTCCTCCCCCATCTGAAATTAATTAGTTTATTTATCATTTACGCATGAGTGAGCAAAAACAATTTGAAGAAAGGATACCAAAAACTCATTTGGCGGGGGGTATCTGAATTTCAAAACGAAAAAAACATGCCTAAAAAGTTCAATATCTGTTCTTTTATTTGATACCTTAATTACAAAAAATGGTCAGGAAGTAAAAAAGTTATGTTCCCTCGAAACAATGCTTGTACTTCCATAATTTCATTAAATAAACGTGTTTTCACCGGTATCCTAAGAAGCTATCGCACGGTTAACAAAAGACTTAATGCATGGCTGATCGTCTTCATTAAGTTCATTTTATGAAATTATTGAAATTCAAGCCTTATTTCAAATAACCAGAACTTTCTTATATCTTGACCATTTTCTGTAATTGAGGTATCAAATTAAAGAGCAGAAATACAACTTTTTTAAAATGTGGTTTTCTTTTTGAAACCCAGATACGGCCCGCCAAATGACTTGGTATTCCCTCTTCAAGTTGTTTTTGCTCACTCATGCGTAAATGAAACATAAAATAATTAATTTCAGATGAAAGAGGTGATTCTAAGCTTTACACTGGTAGGTCATTTGTCTATTGTATTTGTAATTAAGTTATGATAAATCATCGATAAATCTCGTTTTCGTTTTTTGTGGGACGCACTGTATAATGATAATCGATAATGTATCGATGAACAGTACTTTCCCGCCCTTTGCCGTATGATGTGGTTAATTTATAACGTCTAACCTGATTTGTGGCATCCGACGGATGCTTGTGCATAAGCTGACATTGACATAAAATCATGTTTATGGAATTTCCAAAATGAACTCAGAGTTAATTCATTATATGCAATGTCCCACTTGTCAAGATACACAAGTTAAAATCTCATACTTCAAGCTGATGAAAAATGTTCACTGGCTTCACGTTATACTTAGCCCAATCAACAATATTATACCAATAGTCCAGTTGATCTCATTGCGTTTAGAATACTGACGTCCCATTATTATGATTAATTCACAATGATCAAGACAGCCTTGGAGTGTAGCGAATAAGAATGTACTTAGTAGTCGATAATGATAGTAATTACATGATATCAACAATGGCATTCAACATGGTAAAAAATTGCCATCTGAACCATTGTGATATTAAGTCTACCGATCTATTTTTGATTTGTTATATTTGAATGTTGAATATCGCTGTTTTTTACTTTGTCAACACCCCACCCCTTTACACTGCTTGCGGTATAAGATCTCAACTGGTATTTAATTATTTTTCATGATTTGCGTACGTTTATTTCTTTAAACGGAATAATTACTGTATGCAAGCATGTCAAATGTGTCCATAATAAGCGGGATAAACATTTCGAAATTCTGATAATGCATAATTTCATGCAAGGAGACTTTGTGTTTGAAATACCGTATGAAACAAAATCCAAGCACATGAAAAAAATCCTAAATGAAAACAGCATTATAAATTTAACATAAGGGAGTTTCGAGGTCTGTCAAGAGAGCTAGTCCGCTTAAAGGTTGTTATTCCAGCTCACAAGCGAAATGCACTTTTTTTTATGAAAGAAATATCAAGTTCCTGTTTTGCAGGTAGAAAGTATTATTGTTATTATTATTATTACCACAGGCATGACGAAGAGAAATTATTGCGTCCCTAAGAATTCCGATTGTTTACCAACAAGATTGGTCAAACGGTGACACTACATCTGCCCCTGCGACATTTGCTCTGGTCATAATAATTTTGAGGTCATATTAAAGTTACATATTGGAGAACAATGTTTTTACACCCCTACTGATGCTATAAAGATAAGTTTTAGTCATGCAAAACTTCCATTCGGAAATTGAATAACTATTATCCAATTACCCTTTACCATTATTAACATCATTCCCAGCATGCCCAGAGAACAACCATTCTGGATTATCTTCATTGCATCCCTATTAAATAAAAGGAAAGGGAAAATAAAAAGCTATTGCAATCCATTAAATAATAATATCATTGCAAGCATTATACCGTAATATAATTCGTTTGAAGTTTTCACATTTTGATTAGTGTTTCACCTAACTGAGCCAATTGTGTTGCTGAATGATTTTTTTTTTCAATTTTCATTTTTCAAATCGCATTTGCACTCAATCACACAGTGCTTAATTAATAATGTGGAGGAAATGCACAGTGTAAAAAGTTCAAATTTACCATTGCGGAATGAACTGAAGTAACATAATATTACACTGTGAATCACAGTGAGACAACACATTGGGTGAACGTGTTTTTGTTCCGACGGGGAGAGAAAGATATTGATTGCAGATGTCCGGTTCAGTGAAGTAATTTTTTATACCGTCAAGTAAATAATAGTGTTAAAAGTGTGTCCCGGCAAATGTCCCATGCTTTCTTGGTTTTACGCGCACTTCAATACTGCATTCAAAGTCACTTTGTTTTTGTTGGTCTGTATAGGGGGGGGGGCACTTCCATTGACGAGTGGATACCATGCGCGACCATGGGGTCTCGAAAACCACCCTAAACACGTATTTTCCATTTCTGAAAATGCACCCCTTAACAAGTATTGGCGTGTGAAACCATACCCATAACAAGTATTGGAAACAAAACGATACTCTTGGCAAGTATTCCCTGAAATGAACCCCTAACCAAGTACAGCGATATTTTATTGTTATGTCACGGGTCCGTCGGTTGTCGGTTTTACCTTTACAAAATCATTATTTGGTTTAGTACGGCCATGGTACGGCCCAACCTTCCACAGCTCGCGCAAATCGGACTCTAAACACGTAGTGTTGGGACAAAAAGGACAGCCTTTATAAAACATTTTAATTTTGTTTTATCATTCCCGCAAATCTGACCCTAAATACGTATCTTTCCTAGCGAAATAGATACCCTTTTTAAATTATTTTTGTGTTTTGACACCCTTATCACGTTACGTACGTAACGTGCCCTATCTCGAAAAAGACATCCTTTTCACGTGTTTTTTTTTTGGTCGCGCATGGTATCCACTCGTCAATGTAAGTGCCCCCCCCCCCCGGGGGTCTGTATACCTAACATAAAAATAGTTCATTGGAGAAAAAAGGAGTTGTTCGATTGAATTGGATTGCATTGAATCATTTAATAGTGTAATGATTATAATTTTAAATCCAAGCTGAGAGATGCAATCGGGCTTCAAACGCGGATCCAACGCATTGGGATAGTACAGCATATCCTCCTAACTTGCTTGGCGACAGCCTACTTGCATCCTAGGGTGTTTTAGTTTACATTGACATTACACAAAGAATATATCTGACGGTACTTTACATCAACTATACACTTAATGGTTTTGAAATATCTTTTGTTCGGCATATTGGAAGATAATTATTATTTGAAAGATACAGTTGATCATTAAAATCATTGTTGGCATTAAATAAATGAAATGCTCGTACCAAGCTGGTAGACGCTGTTCGGCTTCAAATATATTTGTCCTTTCTTTTAAATGAAATATTTTGAAAAATAAGTGATTTTTTTTACCTGAAAAGATGCATCAAACATAATTTTCTTTTTCTGCTTTCACTTGCAAATTGTGCAGCATGTTGTGTTTTAGGCACAAACATTTATATCATCAGAAAGCTCAAATTCTATACTTTTCTACAATGTCACTCTTGATATGTGGCATCTTTTAGATCGGTCAGCAGCCAGCTTTTTCCATCAAGATGCAAGACGGGATTTCTTAAGTTTCTGAGTAACACAAAATTCAGAGTACTGATTGGCTGAATAATGTTTTGAAACCGACCGGCGTGGGTAATTTGAGGGGATTACCACATGGTGAGTGTGACCTTGCAGAGGCCCAGTGTGGGGAACATTGGAATTTGCATGGGTGTGTGGTCTCTATGACCAATCAGAGCGCAGTATTCTTGTTTTTGAGCTGCAAAATGTACTTGGCCTATGAAAAGCCGGCTGCTGACCCATCTAAAGTACATCTTCTTATAAAAATTATATCATATTAAAGCTTAGATTTTTAGCTTTATCATGATTTAAAATCATTTGTGCTCAAACAGAAATTGAGTGTGAAAACAACAACTTTTTTGCATGAACAAAATTATTTTGTTTCATGTTTTAGATAAAAAGTTCCCCCTGTATTAGCAAATCCTTTTAAAATGCAAACACATGACCTGAAAGAATGATTCTTTTTCGTTACAAAGATACCAGAAACATGAAATTAAGTCAATATTTAGAGCAGCAATGGCCGAATGAAAAGAGGTGTTTTGGTCCGCATCAAACTCATTAACAATGCAAAAACCCTCTAGTCATGAATATCACTTGGATAAAAGAAGCTACTTTTTCAGGGCTTGCCGACTGACTGAGTACTTGAGAAATGAAGAGCGATATACATGTAGCTTTCATATCAAACGAAAATGTTAACATTGTCAGAGGAGGTTGTTGTTTAGTTGCTTCCTTTGTCTTTTTTGTGTGTATGTGTGTGTATGAGTGTGTGTGTGTGTGGGTGGAGCAGCCGTGTTGTAGTGGTTCTGACTCTCGCCTTGTAAACAGATGGTCAAGTGTTCTAATTCACAATGGTCTGGCGTCCTTTGGCAAGGCGTTAATCCACAGTTTGGCACTCGACCCAGGTGGTGAATGGGTACCCGGTAGGCTGTGAAAATTATTGTAGCTTGTCCAGTACTGTGTTCGCCTCACCGGCGACTGATTGAAATACTCCCAGGGAGTGGAGGATGTGCACACACTGTGTGCGGCAATGACTGATCGAATCCGATGGCCAGGGTAATAATGTATCTGTAAAGCGCTTAGACATGTCGTTCCGATGTATTAAGCGCTATATAAAAGCGAATCATTAGTATTATTATTGTGTGTGTGAATGCACTAGTGATATTGTTTGACTGATGCGCGAGTTATGGCGAAGGGGGGGGGGTAACACCGTCAACCAAAAATCATTACAGCCGCTTTCATTATCATTATGGTCAATTTACCATTTTGTCCATTCACCTTTGTAATAAGCTTAGACACTAACGCTATCTTTTAGAAGAACTTAATGCATGATAAAGTTATGCCCATTTTAATGTTGAAGTATGTGATGCCTTAGAGGTCTTCCCATTGTTAATGGGATCGAGATGTCTGGCGTTATGCTTGATGCATGGGCAACTTCACTATTGCTTCTTCAGGTTGAGTTGTATACCAGGTGTTTTGATGATTATGGTAGGACATGTGGAACAGGTTTCACTTTTAAAATGTATTTTCTAAAGAGCGTCTCAGATGATCAGAATGAGCAAAATGATGTATTTTCCGTGTACGAATGGGGGGGGGGGGGTGTCATATTTAATTTACCTTAAACACACAATCTGATCGCAATGCTTTTAGCCGGATCTCCAGGCCATTGGTACCGGTAGATCGGGTGTCGGTAGAGTCTTAACTAGTTATGGGCTCTTACGTAAGATAACTCAGGGGCGGATCCAGCTTTTTATAAAGGGGGGGTTGGGGTGGTATGCGAGGGAGCGTAGCGACCGAGTCCAAGCGAGCGGAGCGAGCGAGGGGGGAGGGTGTGGGAGGGGGTTGAAAATCTGTGTGTGAAAATGGCGTTTTCTTGCATCTAATAAAATTACAAGTAAAAAAAAAATAAGATTTTAAAAATGGTCCCCGGATTTTTTTTTTTTTGGGGGGGGGGGTTGCAACCCCCCCTCTAGATCCGCTTCTTATTATTAACGGGCACGATTATCAACACTCACATTGTCCCCAATATCTGAATAATGTGCATGGAACATGGATAAACACCGCATGTTTCACAACCAAACGCAGCTACCCTGATCAGATACTCGAGCACTCAGGAATTTTCATTTTTTTTCGCTGGGCACTAATTTATTGCAATGGAAATAGATGTATGCTAAAAATACTAGTTTGTTTGAAACTGAAAAAAAAACGCGTTTAGATTATTCTTGAAACTCGACACCTTTGTCACACTGACAACGATGATTGCATGTAGCCGCACCTTAGCTCCTCGCTTCAATCAGTGATTAATATTCGCCGGTTTCAAATGGAGCCTGTCATCTTGATTCGCAGAGCGCAGGACATTCCAATTGAATTTCATTTAAACGCCCCATTGCTCTACCGCAGAATCCCCCCCCTCTCTCTCTCTCTCTTTCTCACTCTCGCGCTCTCGGCCCTGTGTATCTCACACGCAGATACACACTATGTTCAGATTATCCCGCTCACTGGGACAACCCCAGGGGATCTCTGTGGGACTGTGTGATTTTTACCTGTCGTTTATTTTTATTTATTTATGTTAACGTCATTTAGCTTCTTTGTAATTGAGCCAGTCACTTTATGCACATATCTATGAAGAACGTGTGTATTAAATTTTGAAGCTTTTTTCAATCCAATCTCATTTTCCTTGATCCTTTTTTTTGGAATGTTGTGACTTTGGATTCAGAAAACAATTGATTTTAGGGGATATAGACTCTCTGTGATTTGACCGATCTGTAAATTATTGACATAATAAACATAGTTATGCTTAGTACGGTTTATTGAAGCTAGCCTGTTATGAAATATTGCTCACTTTGAATGAGCGGAATTTGGGCAGTGCACTTGTAAGACTTTGATCAGTTACGTATTACTGCTTTGAAAATTCCAATTGCTGGCTTGCACCCTCTCTACATGCTCTATAAGATCATATACTCGATCTGAAGAATAAGTAAAAAAAAATGAAACCAGCGGGAATGGAACCTCTTATGTACTGTTTGTCGGTAGGCGACTCTACCACCAGGCTATCACAAGACCATGGCACGTACAGGATAATTATAAGACCAAACACCACGGTAACTTTACAATCTAATCTGTCTGGCATTCATAGTCTGTAGTGCAAAATGGAGTGGAATGTTTCCATTGCATGATATCGCTTAGCAAAAAAGCTATTTCATATTCGTAATATGATGGGGGAAAATATCAATATTTAATTATTTCTGTGACATATAACAGGTTCCATGTAAAGAGCGTTGAAGGACGGCTTCAGTCTAGCAGTTTTCTATCGACGGACACACTGATTACCTGTTGCTTCTAAAGAGACACTCTCACGGCCACATCATCAACTGACTTGAAATTGTCGAATACCTGCTGCTGCTGCTCATTTTAATGTCGGTATTCCGATATCGTGGTAACACCTTCAGTTTTGCACATTAAACCTACCCCCCCCCCCCCCCGTTGAAGAAGTGAAAACCTAATCTCCTGTGTATACTGCCACCCAAGAATAAAAGAGCGTGTTCACCATATCAACTCGAGTACGGCAATATAGATTAGAACCCGTCCAACTGTGGCATCGAACGAATACGGCGAGTCGCTGCCGATCCGTATACCCGGATTATCAAAAGATCCGGGGAAAGTTGTCGATTCCAGCGTAGCGTAAATGATATCCAAAACTTCGAAATCATTGCACTATAGAATTAACACTATTTCATCAGTTTTTGATGACTTTTCAGACATGCAACATCACGCTGACGATGGTATATTCTCTCTAAACTTGCTAAACATGTCCAATTATTATTACTTTAAAGTCATGGTGAATTGGACTAGATGGTTAAAACACAATTCCATTCCCATAATGTTCATTGAAACCAATACAAAAATAATCACAAGCATAACTCTCGAAATGGCATCAATATCGGATGTAAAATAAGAAAGTAATGATATTCAAAAAGTTCGCCTTTTTCACAAAATAGATATATGCATAATAAGTCAGTGAGCAAATGAGAGAGTTGATGATGTCCTCCACTAACTTTTTCCTATGTTTCTAAGTGTTTTAATTATACAATACAAGTTTGACAATAATGGCCAACTTTTCTATGGTTATTCCACAAATTGAAGGACCAAAACAATTTGTTTTTCACATGACAATGATGGAAAATTAAATATTTCATATGAGTGGACGACGTTATCAGTTCCCTCGTTTGCATATCGTCCAGTATGTGTATATGAATTAAAAAAAAAATAGCTAATTGAGCTCTTAAAGAGCGTGTATCGTGACTGCACTTCGGAGTGCTGATTTTTCTCGTTCAAATTTGCAAGATTAAGTCAAACTTAAGAATGTCACAATTTTATTATTGTACATCAGATTGTAATGAAATTTTCAGTATTATGCTTGTTGGATATTTTTTTCAAAATCACAATTTTGTTGGGGCGGACTGTCCTTTAGTCTTTTTGTTAGACTATTATAATAAGGCGGAAACTCAAAGAATAGTACTTATTTGAAAGGTAAAACTAACTAGATGAAGTAAACTTCGATTTCATGGGAAGGTCCGAAAAATCAAAATGATTTGTCAACGCATCATCAAAGATCTACATCTTGCTCATATGCATTAGCCCAACTCTGAAAAATTATTAAATCCAAACTAGAAAGTGATCACACTGAAGATAGCGAGCAAAGATATGCATATTGTGTGGCATTGTATTAATAAGATTGTGCTCTGATGTGCTAAAATACACTTGTCTGTTCTTCCAGGCACATTTTCTTTGAAAGAAAAAAATCATTTATCTTGATTGAAATATTTTAATTGCTGAAAAGTCTGCCAGTCCTTCATAGTAATGTATTCGGGATGTCTCCTATTTGCGGGATCCAGCAATACATTTTTAGTATTGACCGAGGAACATCATATGCAACATAATACCTCTTGACGCGCGAAGCGAGTTAATGAGAGGTTATCTCAGGTCAGACTAGCTGGACAACAACATAGCCCTCCAGCGGTACGTAACAGGTGTTTTACAAGGAAGGGGCCTGGTCAGGCGAATTCCTTTGCCCTGGCGGAGATATGTTGCGATGCCATATATGGTATTTTGTCGGACTTCACGAGGAGGCGTGGGCAAATAATGTTGCGTTGCGAATTTTGGTATTTTTCGGACATTACAAGGAGGCGTGGCTAAAAATGCTACGTCGCGTTAGCTGACGTGGTAATTTCGGGAGGGGGCAAAAGCCAATTTCTAACAAGTTAGCATTCTTCTTCGTGGAGTCGATTTGAAAGCATCTTCCATCTCAATTCACCTGTCTTGTGCAACATACTTCCTGTATTTTTGTTATTCGTTCGTTGAACTCTTTAGTTGTGATCCTTCTAATTGTCTTTCTAACCCATTCATATATCTTAAAGAACGCTTCGCAGTTGAGAATTTCTTTTATCTGGGAACATACCTGTATATTTGTGTTTATATCCGTTTGTTGGACTTTTGAGCTGTTAGGAGTCACAGTTTGCTCTAAGGACTTTTCAATTTCGCCACCCCTGCATTATTAAATCATGCCCAAGGTTAAGCCAGGCAAAAAGTTAAGTCAGAGGAAGTCTACTCGTCGTTCGGTCCGAGATGCCGCCAGCCAGCCTTCTCCTGTCGACCTCGAGACAGACGTCGGCCAAGTTTTTAGTTCTACGCAGAGCCCAGCTGCTGTTCGGCGTCGACAACCAACGGTGAGTTCGGGACAATGGGGGGCTCCTGGCCTCTTGTGACTTCTCCACAAGACCCTGTCATTCCCCAAATTCAATCCCAAGCTCCCCCTTCTATCCCTCCTGCCCCTGTAGTTGAGGGGCTTAATAGTCATGATAATTTTACACCAGCCCCCAACCCTCCTTTTCCTACGCTGTCTGCGCAGCCAGATATGCTTAGCTGTGTGTGTGATGATTTGGGCGGGGAGGTGCCTTCCAGTGTTAAGGAGAAGATTTGGAAAGGTGAATTTGTAGAGTTAGGTGGATTACTAAAAAGGGAAAGCTTAAGTGAGGAAAGTTCCCAGTTGCAGGCCTTCAGCCTTTGTGCCACAGGGTCCGCTTTAATGCTTCGCCCCCAAAGCAAGGCTCCGGTGATCGCCAGCATAGAACAGTGGACATCTGCGTTCCTTATTTACGCGTATATATACTTGGAGCGACACTGTATGCGTGCGCGCGAGCTCCTCAAGTATATGGATATCGTTCGCTCTATTGTGCGTTTTGGGGGTTTCAATTGGCGGGCCTATGACATTCAATTTCGGTTACGTCAGGCCCGTCATCCACATCGTTCCTGGGCTGTCATAGACACCGAGCTATGGCTGACAGTAGCTTCGACGCCCGGTCGAGCAGCGTTTTCGTCTTTTGGGGGTAACCAGCCCTTTCGGCCATACGACCGGTCGTTTCGGCGGGGTAGTTTCCCATCCTCAGGATATGCCAACAGACAAGGGGCAATTCGGGCCCCTGGCGCCGCGCCTGCCCCCTTCCGCTCCTCACCAGTCTGTTTCGCCTTTAACGCTGGGTCATGCCAACGCACCGCCTGCCGTTATGCTCACCGGTGCGGAAAATGCTCCTCAGCAGCGCATGGCTCACACGCCTGCAACTCTGCCGCTGCAATTGCCAAACAGAAGCCTAGCTCCAACTCCAATTAAACTTGGCAGCATGCTCCCATTTCTTAGACGGCACCATAATCAACATAATGCAGCTTTTCTGATTTCTGGTTTTAGGTTGGGTTTTTCATTGGGTTTCACAGGCGAGCGTCGCTCTGTGTTCTCGCGTAATTTGAAATCTGCTAGGGAGCATAGGGACATGCTGTTGGAGAAAGTTGGTAAGGAAGTTAGTTTAGGGAGAATGTCAGGTCCTTTCCAAGACCCGCCTTTCGATAACTTCCGCTGCTCCCCGGTAGGGCTCGTCCCCAAGCGAAATCCGGGAGAATTCCGTCTAATTCAGCATCTATCTTCTCCTCGGGGGGCTTCGGTTAATGACCACATTGATTCCGATTTATGAATTACACTTCATTTGACAAGGCGGTTGATCTCGTTGCTCGCTTGGGAGCTAGTGCTCTCATGGGAAAAACCGATATAAAATCCGCTTTTCGCTTACTACCAGTGAATCCCTCTGATTTTGACCTTCTGGGGTTTTGCATTGATGGCGCGTATTACTTTGATAAATGCTTGCCAATGGGCTGCTCAATTTCATGTGCCCATTTTGAGCGTTTTCTTGAGTCATGTTGCCGTGAAATTGCGAATTCAGAGCAAATTTTGCATTATTTGGATGATTTCTTTTTCGTTGGCGCAACACGGCAGGAATGTCGTTTCTTGATGTATCATTTTAAGGCGATGTGCGAGGTTTTTGGCGTCCCGATAGCGGAGGAGAAGACTGAGGGGCCCGTTCCCACTATCATATTTTTAGGGCTTGAAATCGACGCGGCTGAGCAGAGAGTTCGGGTACCCAAGGAGAAAGTAGACGTGTTACAGGCAATGCTCATTGATTTTGTTAAGAAAGATAAGCTCTCGTTGCGGCAGTTGCAGTCGCTAATTGGCAGCCTTAATTTCGTGTGTAAAGCCGTGGCTCCCGGAAGAGCCTTCCTAAGGAGACTTATCGATCTTACTAAAGGGGTCCGCACCCCAAACCACCGGATAAGGCTTTCACGCGGCGCAAAAGAGGACATGCAGGCCTGGCTTACGTTTCTGTCCGATTTCAATGGCACAGTTATGTTTTCACACTCAACATGGGTAACTAATGCTCATTTTCAGTTCTTTACTGACGCTGCGGGTAGCATTGGCTTTGGTATATCCTTCCAGGATAAGTGGGCTCAAGGGAGATGGCCAGCTGAAATACTGGAGAAGAATTATTCCATCGCTTTTCTAGAGCTTTTCCCAATAGTAGTCGGTATACGTATGTGGGGGGCTCTTCTAGCTAATTCTAAGGTCTTATTTTGGTCAGATAATCAAACAGTTGTTCATGTTGTTAATTCCTTAACTTCGAAATGTCCTAGTGTAATGAAACTGGTTCGTTTGCTTGTAGTTCTTTGTTTGGAACATAATATTATGTTCAAAGCACGTTACGTGCCAGGCTCTCGCAATGAAAAGGCTGATGCACTCTCTCGTTTTCAGATGGACAGGTTTCGCAGGTTAGCACCAGGCGCAGATCTGGCTGGCAGCAAGCTTCCCGCCCATCTTTGGAGCAGCTTCATATAGAGAGAGAGCATCTGTTGTTTTCTTCGCGGGCGCCCGGCACTCATCATACTTATAGGAACGCTTGGTCTGTGTTTAAGCAGTTTCGGCTGCAATATCATTATGATATAAGTATACGTCCTGACGTTGAGCAGGTCGCTCAATTTATTGCTTATCTCTCCTGGAATGGGTATGCGGGGGCAACAATAATTACATATATATCAGGCCTGGCTTTTACGATGCAAACATTGGGTTGGCCTGATGTGACTGACGCGTTTGTAATCCGGCGGCTGGTAGACGGGTGCAGGCGGGAAAATGCTCGCCGTGATACCCGGTGTCCCATAACCCTGCCTATTCTCAAATCCATCCTAAATTCATTGACTCACGTATGCGTTAATACGTATGATCTGGCATTGTTTCGGGCTGCCTTTCTAATCGCTTTCTTTGGTTTTCTTCGAGTAGGGGAGTTCACGTCTCGATCTAGACATGAACCCGTTCCTTTATCAGAAAAATATGTTATTATTCAAGGGATGGGTAATCAAGCAAAATTGCGCATTGTAATTGCGAGGTCTAAAACAGATCAAACTGGACGTGGATGCTCGATTTTAACTCCACAGAATGTTGTTTCGTATTTATGCCCACTTCGCGCTGTAAATGATTACCTCGCTCTGCGGAGCTCGGTCGGCTCTGCCTTTTCCGTCACTTTGACTCGTCACCCCTAACGAGGCACCAATTTGGCCAAGTTTTAAAGCGTGCCATTAGTTTTTGCGGGCTACCCGTTGCTCATTTCTCTTCCCATTCTTTCCGTATTGGGGCGGCAACTTCTACAGCCATGGTAGGTGTTCCCTATGTTTGCATTTAAAATATGGGGCGCTGGGCTTCCAACACACACAGATTGTATATTCGACAACCTCTCCCCCCTTAATTTAAGCAATTTTGCCAGTATGTTTATCACCCTTCTATGTTTAATACCAGTTTGTGCACAATTTAATATCGACCTACTGTTTATTTGTTTTTGTTTTTTGACAACCCCTAACGAGCAGTAAATATTAACCTTACTCTTTCTCTCTCTCTCGCTTGTTGCCATGGTGACGGCGATAGTTATCTTACCCGTTAATAGTTCCATGGGCGCAGGCAGACTTGCTCGCCCACTGTTAGTAGATTGTGGTCTTTGCTACACTTATCGTGTTTATGGTAACTATGTACCCCCCCTTTTTTTTTTTTAGAATGTACAATTGGTGCCGCTGTTTCTTTCCTTTTCTCTCTTCCATGTGCAGTTATTTGGAGTATCAACGTGGGTTGTGTCAGCATTCCACGGAATCGTACGAGAGGAAGGGGACAATTCACGTTTCGCTGACGCGGGCAGTCCCGCTCTAGTTGGGGGCGGGCCCTCACTACTCGGCACGTGGCCGGGTCCTAAAACTCAATACATCCGCGAACAGGAGAACACTTGATTTCTTTGTCGCGGAGCGAAATCACTAGAGTAACAGCTGTTTTACCTCCGTCGAGTACTCGCTGGCTCGGACGTCGCGAACGGTTGGAACTTTTTTATGAGCAGATGTTATGTCCTGAATACCTTATCCAGAACTCACACGTGGTATCATCAGATCTCAAGTCCTTACTACAAACTTCACTATTTAGTTACTAAGCCCCGCCCCCCCCCCCCCCCCGCCTCTCCTTTATCTTAGGGCACTAGACTCATCGCAAGTGGACTAACATGAATCCTCCTAGATGGTTTAATTGTGCGTCCCTGTTCGTTTAGTGCACCCCCCCCCCCCCTTTTTGAACTGGTTTGAACTATTGGCATCATATTGTGTTGTGGCGGCGGGCTGACGATGAGTCATCCCGTTTGGCGGCATTCCATTTTTTGCCACATCACTTTATGATTCTTCACTTATTTTGGGCTTCCTGAGATAATATTTTTCATTTATTTAGACCAATTTCTTATATTCCACTCCTCATGTTATAATGAGAACGGGGCTTGGTTCGTCACCCGATTTGGATGAGGCCACCAGCGACTTCCATTTCGGACCGAACATTAACGTTGCCTCGTTCACATTCTAGTTCAGGGCCGTTGGTGGGGCTTCTGAGCACTAGTTTCTGTTTTAAAAGTTTTCCTGCATAAGCTCGTGTTGCAAACGGGAATCTTTGCTTCGTAGCTTTGCAGATGGAATTTTACGTTGCCCACATTTGGCCAACATGACAAACTGGTGTCTTTGTCATGAATGTGGATGGACTGTTTTAATTGTCAATTGAGGAGATTGGTTTAATAACTTTAATTTTTCGCATATGACACATCTCAGGAGGCTTTACGTTTATATTATTATGTTTTGATTGTTGCATTATATTATGTTGGCTTTATTTGACAACACATCATTTTACATTTTGGTATACATCATTTGGAAGATGCTTTTCAGAAACAATTTTTATTAAACTCCACGGAAAATGCATTTACTCGCCTCTCGTGTATTTTGTCTGGGTTGAGATAAGAGCCCAAAACTTTTGTAAATTTCATTGTAATTTCCAAGGAGATTACGTAAAGCAGATAATAAGATTTTTTTTCTTGCACGTACTGTGAAAGTCACAGGAATAATTACAAGAACAGACACAAAAATGTCAGAATATTGATTTTACTATAATTTTAAACCAACAAGATTATTTACCTTAAAATATTTCTTTAGAATGCGGCCCTTGTATTGTATAGTTGAAGGCATAAAGAGGCTGTGTTTTGCCCCATAAGACTCGGGACTGATTCAGCTCCCCATATATCCGCCGCGCGATAAGTGTAGACTGCACCGCACGCTGATTTTTTTTTTTTACTTTGGATTATCGCGCAACCTTTGAGATCAAATTTGCGACCCCAGGTACGCGGTTTGAAATTAAAGTGATCATTTCACTTTGTACTGATTTAAAAAAATTTCATTTTGGTTCTTGAAAATGGGCTAACATTAGGCTTATAGTGTAAAAATACCATCCCAAAAGTTTCAAAGTATTATATCCACAGGATCAATTTTAAAACCTTAAAGATGTAAACCAAAGTTTGAAAATAATGGGAGTTGGTTTCAATGACTAAGTGTATACAGTGAACCTGTGCACCACAACACACAAACTCTAGATAAACACAGCATGGCCTACATGTACATACAGTGTGTACAAGGTATACACTGAATGTACCGTGCAGCTAAAAGCGTGTGTGTGTAAATAGTAAATACACACAACAGAAGGCAGTCAAAATAGCCAACTGACTTTTTGAATTGGAGTAAACTGGTCATAAGCTTAACCTGTCTACTAGACGGTTCTCAAAATCAAGCTAATAAATTGCTACTTGTATCTAAATTAGAGTTTTTCATTGTATATTGCGGTCTGTTTCAGGGTTTTTGAGGACAAATACATGCACTCAAACACATGTTTCGTCTCAGTTTGAGAATTTTTTTAATCAGCTTTTCACAAATTTAAAAGATCCCTTTAACCAACATTTCGTATTAAGTGTCAGACCCAATGCGAATTGCGGTTATAGCAAAAAAGTCTTACAGACAAAATTAAATCAATTCTATCTTGTTTATGGTCAGAAAAAATTCGCAACGATTACCATTAAAAACAATGAATAAAATAAAACCAAAAAGGCTGGAAAACAAAGGAATACAAAAGAGCCTTTAAAAGATACCAATAAAATTGATTTAATTGTTTACCCTTTTTTAAAATACTTTAATTAGAGTCCTGCAATAAATGTACTAATAAAAAAAAAAATGCATTTTGGAGCCGTTCTTTAGTTAATGAAGGACTTCATGTTTATTTTACACATAAATTAGCACAATAAATAAGTATAATTTTTTTTCGAAGAATCTAATCGTGCAGTGTAGATTATCCAAAGTGCCTATTTCCATCGCGATTGTGCGGTCTGCGGCCGAGATTAAAGGAAGGGGGATGAATCAGCCCCCACCCCCGTCTTCCATCTTTGGTGTCGTATTAAAGACCCTATGCTGTGTTTGATATCAGTGGAGAGAGCAGTGCCTTGCTACTGCTGACCACGTCTTCATGATTGCAGAAACAATGTTTGATTAACGCTTTAACGTTTTTTTTTTTTTTTCATGTGTAAAATAAAATGAATTGTGAAAACCCTGATTCAAAAATTGCCATTCACTGCCAGAGATTCATTCACCACTTAAAATGTATTCTTATTCTGCTGCAAAAGATTGTCAAAAACTAACTGAGTCGTGAAATTGAAAGAATAGTAAAGTACACAAAATCATGAACTTTAATGAATTAATTGATACATTATGATTGCCATGAATATGAAAGTATTATGAAACTAGCATTCCACAGAAATTAGGTTTAGACTAGGCTTATGTTTATTCTATTTTAGAATACAATCATTATGAGTTCAAAGAAAAATTGTAGGGTTTGCCAGTAAAAAGTTGTTTCTTTCGCAAATCAAGGAAAAACAGGTGTAGGTCGAAATTTTGACTAACAAAATAAGTTTAGAATGAAGATGTGTACAACTGTACAGAAACATAATATTCGGCTCTAAGCTCCCGAATATATGCTGAAACAAGCTCTATGACCCATATTCCGGGCTAGCTTGCACCGAAAGGGTAGGTAGCGTCGCGTCACGTTAACTGGAAACTCACCTTTTGTCCACCCACATGCTCGTTTTGATGAATTTCTAACATCTCACCTGGTTTGTGGCATCCGACGAATTCTTGTTCAATAACTGACAATGACAACTATGTGTATGAGTTACGTAGTTTGAAATGAAACATGCGTGCTATCTCATATTTCATTCAATCTTTCACTTATTAAAGTACCAGACAAGATCGCGTATTCCAAACTGATGACAAATATTGCCGGCTTCACGTTATACGTAGCCCAATTACTTGTATACCAATAGTTCAGTTTACTCTCATTGCACGCGGTGCACTAAAGTCAAGTTAACCATGGTCAAGGAGCACGTATGATGCACGGAATGAAATTAGTAGTTGATGTCGATAATTAGATAATACATTATAATTCAAACACTGAAAAATTAAAATCTTGGTCACCATGAGATAAACAGGGGGCGAATTATTTTTGATTCGTGATGTTTGAATTGGAATATTTATCCTTGTCCACCCCACTCCCCTTGTACCAACCACATCGCTGACTACACAATGCTAAAACATTATCAATGCTGTATGATGTAATTAGTTTAAAGAAGGATTAGCAATTGCAGGTCTATACTCCATAGCCAATAGTTCAGTTTGCTCTCATTGCGCGTGGTGCACTAAAGACAATTTAACCATGATCAAGGAACACCGATGACGCACGGAATGAAAATTAGTAGATAACAAAGTATCATTTAAACACTGAAAAATTAAAAACTTGGTCACTATGATAAATAGGGGGGGGGGAATTCTTTTGGATTCGTGTTGTTTGGATTTGAATATATCATCCTTGTCCATCCCATTCACCGGTAACACTCACATCGCTGACGATACAATGCTAAAACATTATCAATTTTGTATGATGTTATTAATTTAAAGAAAGTTTAGCAATTGCAGGTGTATACCTGTATACACTATATCCAATAGTTCAGTTTGCTCTCATTGCGCGCGGCGCACTAATGTCAAGTTAACCATGATCGACTGATAATGGAGCACTTATGACGCACGGAATAAAAATTAGTGGCTGACGTCGATAACTTGATAAGAAAGTGTCATGTATACACTGAAAAATTAAAACATTCGTCATAATGATGAATAGGGGGCGAATTACTTTTTATTCGTGATATTTGGATTTGAATATTTCATCCTCGTTCACCCCAGTACCACCCACATCGCTGACGATACAGTGCTAAAACATTATAGTTTTTGTTTTGTTATGATGTAATGAGTTTAACGAAAAATGCCTCTCCAAAATGTGCCTCGCATCGGTCTCTGAATTGACTCGAATGAGTTGGTAGCGAATCGGCAGCAAGTTGAATTGTCCGACTCACCATCACCGGCGTAATTCCCCTAATATACCTCCATCCACGTAACTTTGTTGTTCAAGAGCTACAAACTTCATCATCATTCTATTCCTCTTCAAAATCATCAATTTGAAAATTCAAATTAAGATAAACTTGCGTGTTTTCTTTCATTTTGTGATCGAAGTATTCAGTGAGTTTGGAGAAAACGTACCCTCGCAACAGGTTTTGCATGCAAGTGGAGCTTGACGTGGGAGAGCTAATCACGTCTCTCGTATATACACACATGCACGTCATCAAAAACCCCCAATTTCGCGGACGAAATTCTGCGTGTTTGAAGCATTCAGAGAGAGAACTTTAAACCATCAATTAATTGAGTTTCATCGGTCTCCATGATAAATGGATTACACCATCGTGTTCTTCTTATTTTCTCCTTTAATGTGATTTATAATTATTATTTTTTAGGATTTGCAATACATTTCTTCTTTAATGATAATTATTATCTGGAGTTATAATCAAATATACATTGTATTTTTCATGAGTTCTTGCATTGCATTGCATAGTATAAAAACATAATCAGATGTCAAAATCACTTCATATTTTGTTTTATTTATGCATGCTGGTATTTATCAAAATTAATATTCTGAATCCAATATATTATGCTCTGCGGCTTCAGGTAGGTATACGACGCATAATAGTAGTGCAGTCTTTCGAGGAAGCCTTAACTTTCACTTCGATTGCTTTCTTTTTCGAAATACAAGTGACTTATTGATAAAAAATAATATCCTATATTCCAATACGATTCCAGTTGAGTTATGAATTTATAGCAGGTAAAGCTTTAAAAAAGTTCGTAGCGTTTTGTGGACATATTATCTGCAGGAGTTGTATTGTTTAACTATTGATTGAAGTATGGGGAGGGGGTGGGAGGTTGTGCTTCACACCAATACCTCAGGTAGAGTACGCTGTCTGACCTACGTACGCACAAGTTCTGACGGCGCCAGCTGCCCAGTATCACTAACATTATATTACGTGTACGCAGATGTCATGTTCCGAATACGTAAGCTTTCACGTTTCTCAGTGCTTGTACGCCTTACAACTTGCGAGTGGACAAGGACACCGCACCTGAGGATCACGTGTATAAGCACTATCTATGACCTATAACGTGGAATCGCATGGAAATCGTACGCTGTGAGCATGTTGAAAGCATGAAGTTTCTCTACTGTGCAATCTCAATGAAACTTCCAACAGTCCCCCAAAACTGGTGTAAAAGAAACTCTTGTATGTTGTTTTTTAATCAACTATACAACTGGGAATCTTAACCGTATGAAGAAGAAGAAATACTTTTAAAGACCAATTTATTATTTTGGCCATTATGGATTTTGTGGTGGCTGCTCACATATACTGAGGTGGAAACATTGTTCATTTCTGTGAAAATCAAAAACTCAATTGTGTGGAAATGGCTGCCAGTAATATCAAAACCGTTTGAGAATGTAGACAAAAAAACAAAATATAAAAGAAATGAACATAGGGACTCTCAAAGTGGAATACATATTTTTTATTAATAAAGATACATTATCAATGAATTAATCGTGTCTAATTAAAAGAAAATGAATCGATATATTGCATTTGTTATTCATCTGCGTTGAAAAGTAGAACTCTTTAGTGAAATGAAGTCAGTGGAATCAGTTGAATTGTATAATCGAAGACACCAATCAATCAGTAACATTTTGATAAAAAATGAATGAAATTTGAGAAAGTTATGAGCATTTTATTGTTGATATACTTGATCCTATAGATGTATGCCCATTGGCAATTCGGCTGAGATGCGTGATGTCACACATGAACAGCATTGCCATTTTAATATGACTCTTACGTATTTCAAATAGAGCCTATTCTACATGTTCTAGGATATCAATGCATTGGTATCGGATTGATGAATAAAACCGTTTAAACTTTCAGTGGGCATTCATGTATGATAACGATCGTGATATGCGACTTCATATTCACGTATTACGTGTATATGGCATACAGCCCTGCATTCAGTTACCCATTACAGCTACCCTAAAAAGATACCTTGATCATTCATGGAAGTCCGTATTTCACCGGGTACGTAAAGCCCCTTTCACAATTGACGTACGACCTGTTTACGACCACCTGCAACAATTTTTTCTTGTTGTTGCACGATCGATCCCTTGGTGTCTTGCGAGCACTCGCAGTCGTTGTAGACGATCGTACAAACTCGAGGTGGTCGGATGTGATCGTGACTGGTCGCATCTGAACTTTGAACATGTTCAAAATCCAAACGCGATCAAATACGATTGATTCACTCGCAACAGGTCGTACCATCGGTCGGGCGACCATCGTGTTAGTGTTGTTCAACGTTGTACGACTTGGTGCGAGAGGTGGCACAACTAAGTATAGTCGCATTTAGTCGACTGGAGGTCGTACAACACTTCCAATGTGCTGGAGACCTACAGAGACCAGTCTTGCGACTGGGTGCGATAATATAAGACTGTTGCAAGATCGATCGAAATTACGGCTTACAACATTCCACTACCGTTGCATTCGCTTGTATGCGACCGTTCAGCCCCTTTCACAATTGACGTCCGACCAGTTTACGACCGCCTGCAACAGTTTTTTCTTGTTGTTGCACGATCGATCTCTTGGTGTCTTGCGAGCACTCGCAGTCGTTGTAGACGGTCGCACGAACTCGAGGTGGTCGTGACTGGTCACATCTGAACTTTGAACATGTTCAAAATCCGAACGCGATCAAATACGATCGATTCACTCGCATCAGGCCGTACCCGGGGTCGTACCATCGCTCGGGCGATCATCGTGCGAGTATTGTTCAACGTTGTACGACTTGGTGCGAGAGGTGGTACGACTAAGTAGTCGCATTTACTTGACTGGAGGTCGTACAACACTTGCACATGTGAAAGCGACCTACATTTACAGAGACCTGTCTTGCGACTGGTTGCGATAATACTATGGGCCATAAGACTGTTGCAAGACCGATCGCAACGGCTTACAACATTGCACTACCGTTTCATTCGCATGTATGCGACCGTTCCACTCGCAATCCCTCGTGCAACACTCGCATGTGATCGCACGAGCACAATAAGAGCATATGCGACTTACTCGTGCAACGGGGTTTACTGGTTGTTTTTGTTGTACGACAGCTGTTGCAACTGTGAAAGCCTCTGTGTGATCTTATGAGATGACTAGCGATTGATGCCTGTTGCAGCCTGACGCACGACCAAAAGGTCGCAAATGGTCGTACGTCAATTGTGAAAGGGGCTTAAAATGAGAGTTGCAATGTATTCAAATAGATGTATGTTAAATATGTTCATTTGTTTGAGAATGAAAAATATGTGTTGTGATAATTCGCAATCCGTTAACAAAACTCGACGCTCTTTTAATACTGATAGAGTTGATACAGTAAACCAACAGTTTAGCTTCTCGCTCCAATCGGCAATAAATAATCGCCGGCTTCAGATTGAGCCTGTCTGCCTGAGAACCATAGTACAGGTTTTACCAACTGAAATTTGTTTATTTTTCACGCCCATCCCCTCGCAGCCGAATCCACACTAACCTCCGGGAACCCCCACCCCCCTTCTCTATATATTTTCCAATATTTTTTTTATTTTCTGTTTTTGGTGAAGATTAACCTGTTTCCCATCTTACCGAGAATTAATAATTCCCATTATGTGCTTTCGAAGGAAACGCCTAATAAATTTGTTTTCTACCACTCTTCAAGTTAACCTACGTGTAGACCTACATGTAGTCCTTCTTGACCAATCTGGACTAATTCTAACAGTCTAACGTTTGACCCAGTGTTAAAGGTCACAGTCCGTAGGTAGGCCGCGCGTGGTTCCTATCTACGCGTCTCAAGTTTTAATAATGAGAGGTCCGCTGCGTTGTGCCGCCTGCTGCAGTAGCATTGTAAATTGCAACGCCAACACACAGGCTATAAACTTGTCATAGACTATATAGTATCGGATTTTGACCCACCTTGTGTATGTATGCTCAATCACAATTGAAGTATCCTGTATGATTTTGCCGAATAAAGTTTGAAATTCGGGGTTCATTCAAGCATGAAATGTGCACACTGCGCAATCACAAAGAAAATTCCAAGCAGTCCACAAAAAACTGTGTCAAAGAAACTATTGTATCTTGTTTTCTATCCAGACGTACTGCAACTGCAATGAGCTTCGTATATTTTCATGATTGACATTGCTTGGCAGAAAGAGAGGATTGAGAACCTAGTTCTAATTGGTAGGTACATTTTGTTAACAGTTCATTGTATGTATCAAATAGATTCAATTCGATTAATTCAGTTTATGTGCCTGTCTGGCCAAGTGTAGATATACGTTGCAATAATGTATCATTTTCAGGAAGTATCTGACTCAGGGAGTGGCAATGTCCTGCCGAGCAAAGGAGTACGCTTTAAATTCACTAAACTAGCATCACTAATGTAGACAAACAAACTGTAATTGCAATAAATTAATGTAAATTGTATCTAAATGCAGGTGGGAGCCTCTACGATTTCTGATGATGCTGTAGCTTAAAAAAATGAGGGTTTTTCAAAAAAAAATTATAGTTCGAAAGAAATTTCACAAGAGTCCGATTAGACCGTTGAAACAACGCAATGCCAGTACAGTCAAGTGGATAGGCATGTATGCTTCTTGCAATGCACTTCAGCAGAAATCACCTTTTACGGCCTGCTATGTCCGGGTTGGAATCATTCTGAGAAACTAAATAAATACTCTTTTCCTTCGGTAAAAGATGATGGTTAGGGGATATACTGTGTTCTACATGACACATGCTCCCTGCCTTGAACGAATATCGTTTCGCCATTTTAAAGATAAACTTCAAACTTCTCCTTTAGCCTATAGCTTATATAAAGCTCTGCATGTTGTTATCCCGGTTACCCTGATCAGGTAATTTAGCGCTTTTAGCAATTTTCTTTTTTACTAAATACAGCCAACTTCGATAGTTCTCACCCACTTATTAAAATTCGACGCTGTTGTCATACTGACTGAGATATATGTCATTTGACACATTATTCCAACAGCTTAGTTTCTCGCTTCAATCGTCGCCGGCTTCAGATTGAGCCTATCACTATGATAAGAATAGCGCAGGTTATTCCAAATGCTAGCTGATTGAACCAGATTTTACCTGCTTTATTCTAACCACAACCCAGAATTTTAGATATGGATTATTTAAAAATAAAGCTCCTCATAAAATAGATTTTGAACATCTTGTAAATATTTCAGAGAAAATTGTTGTGTGTATTGTTTGGTTTCGTTATACTTTTTTTTTTTTACCTGTGTGAGGGTGTGTGTGTGTGAGGGTGGGGGTGTGTGTCTGTGCAGGATTGGTGTTAACTAACTATTGTTCGACCTCTATAGCTGGCTTCCGGGGAGCAACATTGCCTATCATTCTGCAAATGTTGCCTCCCTCTCTACTTAGGATGCTGTAAGAGGGACACACACGCACCACCCGCACACTGCACCTAGCACACTGTATATAGTGCACCAATAATACCCTGAAGCACTGGCAGCACCCGACACAGCACAATCCTCTCCAGGTCAGCGTGTACGCTTTTTGGGAGAGTACCTCTCAAGGTTTTCAAGGTTCGTGTTGGGGGAATATATCATCAACTCAGATCACGCTTATCTAGTATTTTGCTGATTGGTCTACACCTACTTTCTTTACTTTCATTTACACATATAAATCAATAGTGGTCTTCTGCCCCTGAGCTAGGCTTTGATCATCATCCCCACAGAACAGGTAAAATTAAATTATATATTACAAATAAGATATATTAGAATTCAATTTGTAAGAAGAAAGGAGCCCTTGAAATAAGTTAAATTATTTAAATGAAATAAATCAAGGACACGGATACATGAAATATTACAAAAAAAGTAATAAATAATGGGAATTATATTTAACATTTAAAATGGATATTGTAAAAGATAAGCCGCCAGATGCGTAGTTTACATTTAAACTTGTACAGCGTACACATGTATAACCACAATTATAATTGGATAATTGTCATTGCTCGGACAGAAAGAGAAGTTTGGGAGCCAAGTTCTAATCAGGGGGGGGGTATTGTCCGGTCGAACACAGGAGTATAACGTCTTTAGTTCATTTAACTAGCTTAGACAGACAAAATGTTATTGCAGAAAATCACGTAAAATTGTATCTCAGCACAGGTGGAAGCCGTTATTATTTCCGATGATACTGTATCTTTGCAAATGCAGATTGTGGCTTTTCGAAATCTAAACCTGGGAATGTGAAAACAATTTCATCATTGTCCGATTGAAATCTTGTAAACACTCAATGTCAGGGCAGTAGAAGTGGGTTTCTATATTCAACATGCTTTCTTCCTTGAATCGATAAATTTACTTTCACATTGCACTATTATTAACATAATAATGCAAATTCCTAAACAAAGTGCAGTTTACATGGTCTGCAATGCCGTAAGCGCAATTGTTTCCTCTTTTTTGCAAGTATTACATATTTCCTAAGATCTAGCCTAAAGTGACCAGCTTTCTAACTGAATTGCAGATAATAGCGCTCACCGGCTTCAAAATGCGCCTAACAGCACTGTCAGTGTACAGTGTAAACTAAAATGGATCTTGAGATATTACTTGTGCTCTGCTTACTTTGTTGTGTATGTTAATAAAGAAAGGAATCAAGTTTGGGTGATACGGAGTCAAGTAACCCATCTCTCTCAATTCGGACTTCTGACGTACACAGCTTATCTTGATCATGTTGATTCGGAGAAAGCGTTTGATCGTGTAATTCATAATGGTTTAATTGACAAACTGCAGTCGTTTGGGGTAAGTACAACTTATTTGTCTCATACAAAATCTACACACAAGGTGGAAAGCTATATTTTGGGGATGAAGATGAGTTAGATATCATACCCGTCACTCAGGTGCCAGGTAAAAATGGCAGAGGTAAAAATGGCAGAGGTAAAAATTGCAGAGGTAAAAATGGCAGAGGTAATAATGGCAGAGGTAAAAAATGGCAAAGGTAAAAATGGCAAAGGTAATAATGGCAGAGGTAAAAATGGCAGAGGTAAAAATGGCAAAGGTAATAATGGCAGAGGTAAAAATGGCAGAGTTAAAAATGACTGAGGTAAAGATCATGACATGCTACATCAACAAGGAAAAGACAGAGCCTTTCCAGTTAATATTAGTCATAATATTGGCATTGAATGGAATCCTATCGATGGAACGAGCATTATGAACTGAAAATATATTATTTAGATTTTTTTTAATCATTTTAGGTCAGCTCAATACTTTATCGTTGATATTAAACTCAAACATTTTCATGCCAACATGATCTCAATTGGTGAGTGATGAAAGGATTTATCTTGGCCATTTCGTAGAGTAGAACAGCACTTCATTATACACATACCAAACGAATTTTAATGTAAACAACAACATGTGCGCTACCATAAACACACTGAAATAGACAAGTTCGGGATTTCTTCGAACCACTTGCAATACTTGGATAACAGAAAAATAACAAAACGTTCTGTAATAAAAATAATTTTTCATATGTCAACATCATAATGGATCCGAATAGATATTGATATGATACGTATATACATGTATACGTAAATTATATAATGAAAGCAATTAGTGTTTAATTTTTCAGAGCAATACCTCATTGCAGCTAGTCCAGTGGATGGCAGGTTCCTAGAATAGTTTCTATGGTAATGGTTACCGCATGAATTTGGAAATGTGTAGCGAATCAAGGATTTTCTTTCAAATTTATAGACTTTTCTTATAGGTACGATTGTATCGACCTGTTTTTAAGGGAAAATTAACCCTGACAAATGATTTACTGTAAAAATAGCGGAAAATTTTATTGGTGAAGGTTTACAGAAAACCCATCAAAGATTAAGAAAGTTATTAGAAGTTTGAGTTTTTGATCTGTGACGTCATATACGAGCAGCTGCCCCATATTACTTTTCAAAGTTTTAATCAGTGGTTCATTATTGCTAAAAGGTCTGTCAGGTGCGGATGTGAAATGATTTGTATGTTGATATACTACAACAATTATTTAGAGGGGTCCACACAATACAAGCACTGCTTTTTAATAGATCCCATCATTTTCTCAGAATTATATTTTATAATAATATTTTGCTAATATATAATACTTTGTTTTGTTTTACTTATGGAAAAATATCATATATTGTACATGCCTCAGTATTGTCTGTATAAGTTCATTGTAATTATTTCGACCTCTTTACTTCGTTCTGTTGAAAGTGAAATAAATTGAAGTTGAAAAAATTGAAAAACAATTTTAAAAAATTTCATTTTTTTTTTATGACATTTCATTGATATTTTTTATTACACCAGATTTGGAAAAAAAAATGCTTGCAAAGGATGTCACCATTAAAATATAAAATTGTAATAGCTTTTTAAATCTTTGATGGATTCCCTTAAACCCTAACCAATATCATTTTAATTAATTTCTGCTATTTTACAATAAACTTTATATCAAGGTGAGTTTTCCCTTTAATGAACCAAGTACAATACTTGGGATCCAAAGTGTGCTTCAAATTCGAATATTAGAAGAGCGATTTGACATGAGACGGCTGTGCAAGTAAGTCCAAGAATAAATTAAGAAAAACCAACTCGGGTTTTTTCAATTTGGTGCATAAAATCTACAGTATGATTTTAAAATGTTACCCTTTCCATTAGTCAAACATTATATTTCGAATTTTCTTCTCAGAACCTTTCTTATTTAATCTACTGTACATGGAGGGGCTTTCGGATTTTTGGGCATGGGGGTTTAAGACTAGCCATTATTACCTCTGCCATTTTTACCTTTGCAATTTTTACCTTTGCCATTTTTACCTTTGCCATTTTTACCTCTGCCATTTTTACCTCTGCCATTTTTACCCCTGCCATTTTTACACCGAGCCCGTCACTCAATGGGTCAGGTTTAATAGCAAGCAACCATTGGTCAAGTCCATAATTTGAAGTTTTGGGGACAGAGTTTACAAAAGCACCAAACTTTTTTAATATTACTATTAGGTTATAGCATCATTTTCTTCCACAGAAACATGGTGTTGAAAATTGCGCCTTTATGCCAAAATAATGTAATTTATGTAAATTAGCAGTAATTTATGCTTGAAGTTATATACCAAAATGAATCAATCATTAAAATGAAATAAAAAGAAAGCAAGCTTCAGGAAGGCCTCTATCAGATCGATATCTTTAAATTATCCTAATGAAACGTGCTATTGAAAATCTTTTTTTCATGCTAATGTATATAAGTTAGCAATATTTTATGCACAAATTAGTGTCATTCCAATAGGCAAGTAAATAGAACTGTGGAAAAAGGACCAAACTTTTAGTAGCATTTTCTATCATCTCAGAAGTTTTAATTATCCAAGCAAAACATGCCATTTAAAATCCTGCTTCAATGCAAAAAAATATGGTAATCTGTGTAAATCTGGAATAATTCATGGACGAAGCTTTATTCCAATGACTTAGCGAACAGTCCAGTAAAAAGTGGCCAAAATTGTGAAGAAAGCTCGCTCCTTTCTCATAAAACATATATGCTATTGATATTTGTTTTTAATGCTAATCAATTTGGCTAATTATGATATACTAAGTATTTCTGCCGATGAAAAAAAAATGTTTGTACATAAATAAGTATTGCTTATCGAAGCACATTTGATGCAAATTAATCTTTGGGGGGGGGGGGGCAGAACCCTCATTGAACGCGGCTGTCTCCGTTTCAAATCCTGTCCCCCATTCTCACTCAATACTGGTACATATCCTGGCGTAAATCCGGTCCGAGCAGTTGGGCGAGAGGGGGGGGGGGTTAATAGCAATAATATAGACTACCGAAGCGATGACGTCAGTTGCCATGGTGTCATGGCGGTCAGGTTCTAAACAAATGAACCCGCCGAATAGGAGAAAGTGGCTGCTATCGGAATTTGATAGTTTGCATCCTATTTTTCATGCGAGCCAAAGTGCACAAACGACCGTCAGCTGGGACTCTGTTTAAAACCAGCATGTCATGACACCATAGCAACTGACGTCACACTTCGGTACTATATTGACCTAAAATCCAAATTGTCGAGGACACCCCACACCAAGGGCTACGTAAACGGAGGTATATAGCAATGTATGTATTTCTGTAAACTGTCAAACCTATGATAAAGTTTGAAATTCGGGGTTCATTCATGCATGAGATGTGCACGCTGTGCAATCTCAAAGAAACTTCCAAGCAGTCCACAAAAAATTTGTGTCAAAGAAACTATTTTATCTTGTTTTCTATCCAGACGTGTTGCAACTGCAATGAGCTTCATATACTTGCATGATTGACATTGCTCGGTAGAAATAGAATTTTGAGAACCTATATTTCTAATTAGTAGGGAGATTTGGTTAATAGTTCATCGCATGTACCAAATGAATTCAATTCGATTAATTTGGTTCATGTGCCTGTCTGACCAAGTGTAGATATACGTTGCAAGAATGTATCATTTTCAGGAAGTGTCTGACTCAGAGAGTGGCAATGTCCTGCCGAGCAAAGGAGTACGCTTTGAATTCACTAAACTAGCATGACTAGTGTAGAAAAACAAACTGTAATTGCAATAAATTAACGTAAATTGTAGCGAAATTTAGGTGGGAGCCTCCACGATTTCTGATGATGCTGTAGCTTAAAAAGAATAAGGGTTTTTCAAAAAAAAAAAAAAAAACTTATATTGGAAATAAGTTTCATAGGTGTCCGATTAGACTGTTGAAACAACGCAATGCCTGTACAGTAAAGTGGATAGGCATGGATGTTTCTTGCATTGCACTTCAGCAGAAATCGGTTTTTTTTTTACGGCCTCCTATTTCTGGGTTGGAATCATTCTGAGAAAGTAACTAAATACTTTGTTTCCTTTGGTAAAAATGATGGTTAGGGGATATACTGTGTTCTACATGACTCATGCTCCCTGCCTTGAACAGATATCGTTTCGCCATTTTAAAGATAAACTTCAAACTTCTCATTTAGCTTATGATATATAAAGCTCTGCATGTTGCTTTCCCGGTTACCCTGATCAGGTAATTTAGCACTTTAGCACTTTTAGCAATTTCTTTTTTACTAAATACAGCCAACTTCGATAGTTCTCATCCATTTATTAAAACTCGACGCTGTTGTCATACTGACTGAGATATATGTAATTTGACACATTATTCAAACAGCTTAGCTTCTCGCTTCAATCGTCGCCGGCTTCAGATTGAGCCTTTCACTATGATAATAATAGCGCAGGTTATTCCAATTGATAGCTGACTGAACCAAATATTACCTGCTTTGTTCCAACCAAAATCCATAATTTTAGATATGGATTATTTAAAAATAAAGCTCCTCATAAAATTGATTTTGAACTTTGTAAATATTTCAGAGAATATTGTTGTGTGTATTGTTTGGTTTCGTTTTACTTCTTTTACCTGTGTGAGGGTGGGGTGTGTGTCTGAGTGGTCTAAGGCGCCTGGTTATGCATGAAAAAGTCCGGGGTTCGATCCCCGGCCGCGGCAGCTATGCCCGTGAGCAGGGCATTTAATCTACAATGCTCTTTTTATCTTGCTTTCAAATAAATGAAAACGCTATACGCATTATTGGTAACTAGGTGTGAACTTGTAAAAAAAAAAAAAAGTGTCTGTGCAGGATTGGTTTTAACTAACTATTGTTCGTGTTCAGGGAATATATCATCATCTCAGATCACGTTAATCTAGTATTTTGCTGATTGGTCTACACCTACTTTCTCTACTTTTATTTACACATATAAATCAACAGTGGTCTTCTGCCCCTGAGCTAGGCTCTGATCATCATCCCTTCAGAACAGGTAAAATTAGAAATTATCTGTTAAATTATATGTTCCAAATAAGATCTCTTATAGTTCCATTTTAAGGAGAAAGGAACCCTTGCATTAAGTTAAATTATTCAAAGAAAATAAATCAAGGACACGGATGCATGAAATTTAAGAAAAAAATTAATAAGTAATGTGAATGATATTTAACATAAAATGAATATTGCAAGGATGAACCGCCGGAGACGTAGTTTACATTAAGCTTGACAGAGTGTACAAATGTACAACCACAAGTATAAATGGATAATTGCCATTTCTCGGACAGAAAGATAAGTTTCGAAGCCAAGTTCTAATCGATTAGTATTGTCCGGCCGAACACAGTAGTATAGACGGACAAAATATTATTATTGAAAATCACGTAAAATTTTATTTCAGCACAGGTGGGAGCCGTTATTATTTCCGATGATGCTGTATCTTTGCAAATTCAGATTGTGGCTTCTCTAAATCTAAACCTGGGTCGGTGAAAAAAGTTTCATCATTGTCCGATTAAAACTTTGTAATAGTGGAGGATATTCCCACTCAGCACCTAGGTCACCAAGAAGTCCGCAAAGGTCTGTAAGAAGTGTCATTCGACGAAGGAGCAGAAGCCGCTCTCGGTCACCCGCATCTAATACACCTCAATCTTCTCATCGGAACGACCGAGGGAAATCTCACCAAAGATTTAGATCTGCAGAGAAGACTCCTTCAAGGTGCTGCACCGCCAGTTGCCAGACAGAGGAAGACGGAGAACTCCGGAAGCGCGTCAGGAATCTGACAACTAAGCTGAGGGAAGCTGAACATGACGGGGGATCGGTTTTGGAGTATACCACATCATCCATCAAAATACCCAGAGATGTGATCATTACACGTAAAACTGAAAGATATATCACCAAACACGGAGAGCTCGTTGAAATTTTAACAGAAGAAATCAAAAGAGTGCCGGATGAACCATAATGCTATATAAACTGATACTGATTCTCAAAAGACTCTTGCATAAAATGCAGAATCAAACAAAACGAAAAAGAATTCTTGAGACGAAAATTCTGCATCGTTGTTTTAGCCTTTTAATGTATGATGATGTTAACATGTGTGTACATAGAAGTTGTATGTAGTTTTGTTTATTTTCAGAAATATTGTTTACAAACTCAGATGGAAGGAAAAAAAAACCATTCCGAATGTTATGTCCATAGGAAGTTCGAAATTAGAAAATGCAAAGTGGTTATCTTGCTCATATTAAACATTATAATTTCTTTTGGAATTGTTACAAAATGTAAAGAAACGGAATTTGCAAGTGTTTCTTTGCTAGGAAATTGGACAGCTCGGGGACCGAGCTTTTCGAAGGAGGGAGTTGTGTTACGAAATGAAACGTTTATCTAATTATCAGTATTGCTTTTGGAACGGCAAAGACTGTAGAATAATTTTTAATCCATATGTATAGTTATGTAGCGAAATTCAGTAATCGCTTCTAATCGATTATGTAGTGATTTTCTGTAAAAATGTAATTATGCCTTTTTGCTGAGAAGTATCGAAGTTTACAACAGTATAATTGTTTTAGCTCTTTATGTTTAATTATTTTAACACTGTTTGGATACACAAAAGAAGTGACAATCACCATTGTCTTAGCTGAAAAGATTTATTCTATGACTTTAACTATTTTTAAATAGTGATAAAATTTTACTGCCTAGCAAGCTCCCTCCTGAAGCGGTGGGTTAGATCGATACAAGTCTACTTTAAGCTCGATCATAAACCAGGCTACTGGGCCTAAGGGTGATATTTTGTGCCCGAAGCTCTGCCCAACTTCTGTTTAATCCTTCTGCGACAGGGTGAGCATGTATTCTAGTAAAGGTTGAAGAAGAGAAATACTTCGTTTTCATGCCTGTCATTGTTGAGTACGGAGCTACAGAATGCATGGTCTGAAAAGCAGAACTCACGAGAGTGTTGGAAGTACTGACTGGAAAAGTGAGAAGTACGGAAAAAATGACTTTACCGAAGTACGGAAAATACTGACTTTACTGAAGTACGGAAAATACCGACTTTCCTGAGTTACTGAAAATACTGACTCGAGAGAAGATACGGAAAGTACTGAGACGAGAGAAGAGACGGGAAATACTGACCTTACCGAGATGAGTGAGGATGCTTGAAAGTTCTGATAATACCGAGATACTGAAATTACGGAAATACTGAATGCTGGGTATTAAATCATTAACATAGTTGTGCGGTTCCATGAGATATGATATAAGATATTGTAAAGGAGTAAAGAGTCAGAAGTGAAGAAAGACGGACTATACATCAACTGGTTGTATATTGCAGCCGAAACGAACCAGCTCGTCAGGAAAGAAAGTCGGTTCGGCTACAATATAAATATATATATATATATTATATATATATATATATATATATATATATATATATATATATATATATATATATATATATGTATATATTTATGATTAAGGGATAATTATGTATTCAACATGCTTTCTTCCTTGAATTGATAGTATTTCGCCATATTTTGAGATTGGCTTAGTTTGAACTTCTCTTTTAACACAATTCATCTATAAAACGCATCATATTGTTATTCAGGGAAATCCTGAAAGTGCTCTAGCATCTATAGGAATAACTTTTTACCAATTGTATATGAACGACACCTTGGTGAAAAGCGGCATATGTAAACAAACGTACGGTAAATATGAGTTTCATTGAAAGCAAAGAATATACTTCGGGAGTTCTCACCCAATTCATAAAATTCGACGCTCTTGTCATACTGTCTGATATAATTGGTCGAACTATACCAACAGTTTAACGTCTGGCTTTATTAATTGATAAATATTCGCCGGCTTCAGATTGAGTCTGTCAGCATGATATTGATAGTACATATTACTCCAAATGAAATTCGTCTAGTTGAACGCTCCTTACCCCCAACAACCATATCCAACCAATCCTTCTCTCTCTCTCTCTCTCTCTCTCTGGCGTGGCATTAGCAGTTGGTGGCGGTAAACCTAATGCATAACTCGTTTCCTGCTAACTTGAGGCTAACGACATCACCATGGAATAACATAATTGTTTCAGGTAAAAACATCTCAACAACTACACAACCTCTTATAGGTGTCAATGATTGGACAACCTCTCTAGATACATGAATGAAGTAATCCTCAATTCCACACTGCAAAAACTTTGGTGTTGATTTAACACCAGCCTGGAATCTATATATGTCCACACCAGAGAAATGTTAAACAACACCAGTTTCGTTTTGGTCTAACACCAGATAGGTGTTTATACATCACCAATTAGTATTAAAACAGCATCTGTTTGATTCCAAACTGGTGTTATTTGAATACTTCTCTGGTGTGGACATTTATAATCCGCGCTGGTGTTAAATCAACACCGGCGTTTTTTAAGTGCAATATTGTCTGTTCTAACACCACACATGCCAAAATTACAACACTTTAGATTCAGGTCACGCACTCTCTCTCCCTCTTTGACGGATGTGCCACTTTTAGGACGTATACATCATTCTGGATTGTCGTTAATGATACTCGATCAGCATGGTTTCATGTTATACAGCGTATATCAAGGGAATCCAACCAGTGATAAATTGATTTCCTGCCATACACGTACATGAATGACCACAAACTCAAAATCAAATCCACATCAGTATTTTCAGATGAGAGTGCCATTACTTGGCTTTATCAGCCATTTTCCCGGTGTACCCGGTGATTTGTCAAGGTAATGCAGATGTAATCAAACATCAGTAAACTTTCCTAATTAGAAAAACTCACATGTTGAATGACTTAATATTCCGAGTATATACAAATGCGGATAGGAATCTCATTGTAATATTAAACCTTCGTCGGGAAAGCCAGATAACCATTTGCAGTTTACAGTTGATACTATCACCAAAACATAAAAGAAGCTTGTTCGCCCTCAGCTGTAGTATATGGCGGTGAAGCTTAGACCCTGTATTTTAAAGAGAATGGCGTATTTGAGCATCCAATTTGCAGATGCGTTCTACAACGCACCATTTAATTTGAAAGTACAAATCAAATCACAATGGACAGATTGGTCATTGAGAAAGCTGGTGGACCGAAACAGCACATCGTCTTAAAGACTCAGACCAATGAAAGATTGTTTGTCCAGAGTCCAGGACGAGATTGCCATATTGGTTCATAGATTTTCGACAAGGACTGATTTGTTATGAAGGGCTTTTGACAAAAGATTATAAGCGATATAGAAAGGGGCTGCGAAGTGATTGCTAAAATACGCTTTTGGAATACATCTTCGGAACTGCCTGTTCCGTACGTATGTCAAGGGTATCAGCAGATCAAGGAAGATAAACTCAATTACTGCACAAGGGTAATTCAATTTTTTTTGCCTGTGGGTTGAATGTGTCTTTTAAAGCAGAAAATTATATTGTTAGAATAGAATTTAAGGGTAAAGGAATGTAGTTGCAGCAAACTTTTCCCCCATGGGATATTCTTGAAATGATTAATTAGATCACATCATATCAAATCGATATCTGGTTTATTAACATAAGCTTTGCAATGTGATATCATTAAATCCAAGCTGAAAAGTTACCACATTAGAGATAACTAACACAGCTACGGACATGTTACACTGTGTTCTATATTTGCGTGGAAGAGAACCCGACAGTTAACTGGAAAACATTGCTTGTTTTCTTGAATACTCACACTAAAAAATGAAGTGCTTATTTAACACTTAATGTCCTTGTATAGTGACCGCACTTTTAGTGCTAATTTAGTCATTCAAATTTGAACTAAAAAAATCAGCTCTCAAATTTCAGTCACTATACAAGAACATTAAGTGCTATATTAACACTCCATTTTAGAGTGCAGCAATAAAAAATGTGTTTCAAGCACAACTGGCAATGCCCCTTCGAATTACGATATAATCTAAATCAAGCATAAACAACGTGCAATGCATCTTCTCACCTAATTTGTGGCACCCAACGAATGCGTGCTCTTATTGTGTCCCTGTAAAGAACCCTAGCCCCTTTCTAGTAGTTTGCTATCCTGTAAGTGTAATTTGTAAACTAGTGTCATACTGTACTAGCTGCCATCATAGTAGACGTCTTACAAGTACATGTAGGCTTTTCAATATTTCATTTCGTCTTCCATGTTTATCAAAGTATAAGGAACTAATAACGGTAAACATGTACGAAAACCACTGCTTAGATTAAAAGAAAATATAATCCGTAATGTGCAAAAAGTATGTGGGACATGTATGTCATTGCTCGTTAAGCTGTTAGGTCCAGAAATCTTCCTCCCGATCGAGATAAAGAATAGGTGAATTTTATCCACTTGGTCTTCTCTCAACATGCTCAATTTGATTCAACAAGCGTTTGATCCAACCTTCCAGTTGATCTGAAATTTTTATGTAATGCCGAGATTTGTATTTCCCCATTCCATGATTACTGTTTACGCGCTGACTTGCCTGTATACTAGTCTATATTCTGTTTAGGTCTTCCAACTATGTTAGGCTGGCCTTGTTTCGGTTCCATGACAATTGCTCCGCCGACATCTGCTCCGGACAGTTGCTCCGCCGACAGTTGCTTCGTCGACACTTGCTCCGCCGATATTTGCTCCGTCGACACTTGCTCCACCGATATTTGCTCCGTCGACATCTGCTCCGCCGACAGTTGCTCCGCCGACAGTTGCTCCGCCGATGATTGCTCCGCCGACATCTGCTCCGAGTTTACGACAATTGCTCCGCGACAATTGCTACGCAAAATACGACAACTGCTCCGCCGACAATTGCTCCGGACAGTTGCTCCGCCGACAGTTGCTTCGTCGACACTTGCTCCGCCGATATTTGCTCCGTCGACACTTGCTCCACCGATATTTGCTCCGTCGACATCTGCTCCGCCGACAGTTGCTCCGCCGACAGTTGCTCCGCCGATGATTGCTCCGCCGACATCTGCTCCGATTTTACGACAATTGCTCCGCGACAATTGCTCCGGCGATATTTGCTCCGCCGAAAATTACTCCAATTATACAACATTTGCTTCACGACAATTGCTCCGCAGTCTATTGATCCGCCGTCATGTGCTCCGATAATACAATTGCATGAACATCTTACAAATTGTTTTGTTGTTGCTTTGTTCTTCTTATTTTTATTTATTTAATTCTCCCCTATCATCACAGCTTTCTGCTTTAAAAAGCCGAATTGTCAAAACGCATTTGAATGGAGAGTTATGTATTTCTCAATATTAAAACTCCCATTTAATGACAGTTTATCAAAAAATTTGGCTCGCGATTTGCGCTCGCATTCATGGTTAAAAATATATTAACTGATGCATCCTATTTATGACTACGAAAGTGCTTGAAATTTCCAGTTTTCAGACCATAATATCATCAGATTTCGTGCCGTCATTAGGCATTAATGAGTAAGATATTAATTTAGAAATTAAATTGTCCCTTTTGTTTTGTCTCGCGCTTAGCAAGAGGAATAGGAAAATAGTCATCATTTTCATATAATGACATGTCCTAAGGATGTCCCTGTCTTATATATGTCAAAACTCAAAGTAATAATAGAACATATCAGCTCTTTATTAAGTGCAATCCATATCCACCTCACGAATTCACAAAGTGCTTGAAATATAGAGCAGAAGTTGACTGTTTTTTAGGTCGGAAAATCAAATAGTTTATTCTATTTAAAACATTATCCAGTTTCAGATCACAATATCAAAAATGTTCTGCTCGCGCTTTGTGCTCGCATTATCAAGTTAGGAAGATCCCATATTACTCATTTTTTCATGGTTTACAAAACATGAATAGAGTGTCTCGTTCAGTAGGTCTAAATCTCGAAGTTTTCCGCTCGCGCTTCGCACTCGCATTATATGATTTTTAAAGTATTTAACGTCTTCATGGCTAACTGCAAGCAATCTTTAACAAGTACCTTTTCCATCAGTTCATTTCCGCTTGCGCTTCTCGGTTGTGGTAACTATTTAATTGCATACACATTTTTTTCAGGATAACAAACATTGACCAGAATGTTCAAATTTTAGAAAAAATACATAAAATTTCCTTTAAAAATTTAGCTCGCGCTTCGATTTTGATTTTGATATTATATATTTATTTATAAGAATAAAGCTAAGAAGTGACTTTAGGACTAACTCTTCAAAGAAACCAAAATCATCATCGAGCGGCCGATCGGGGAAAATATGGCTATAACCCCCCCCCCCCCTCCTATTGGCGAAGGCTGGATCCGCTCCTGCCCTTCTGCTTTCCAGCAAGTTATACACCATACATTCGCGCCCCCCTCTCTCTCTCTCCCTCTTTCTCGTTTTGTTCTTTCACACTATTAATTTTCATTGGTTACCGCTTGATTTATTGTATATTTATCAGCATTACAATTATTAATATTTTTATCAATATTTTTTAATACGTCTTGGGCCTTATCTACCCTTGCACCTTTTTTCTTTCAATTTGTTTCAAACGAAAGCATGATCATTACTGGCGTACAGATAGGGGAAGCGCGTGCTAGGGGGTCACGGATCCCCCCCCCCCCCCCATTCTCCCTACCAATGAAAAAAAAAAGAATAAAGGAAAGGAAACTAAATGTCATCCTTGTCTGACCCCCTCCATTTTTTTTTTTGGCTCATTACGCTACTGGTGAGTTACTATAAGACGAGACTTCGGTTGTATTTTTTTTCTATTCTGTGCAATAGCAACAATATAAATATATTTTGATAAATGAATATATGTATGTATCTCTCTAATAACGTATAAACAAATAATGTTGCTTTTAAAAGACAATAATACATATATATACCAGTAATAATATAGTTACATATTCATGAAACCCAATAACGCATCGCACTGAATTTATAATGCGAGCACGAAGCACGAGATGTTATTAACCTGGAAAGGGGACATTTATACGAATTTGTTTTTATTGTAAACGTAAAGCATACCTATTGAATATCACCTGGAGCAAATATCTCCACTTCGGAGAATATTTCGCCAGAGCGATTTTGACGCTAAGAAGTATTTTTTTTTGTCCCGTCATAATAATTACATGAACACGCGTATTTTTTTTTTCATTTTAATCACCAAGCACGAAATAAAACTTAAACAAATGCCCCCAAGGAATAAGAATTAAGAATATCTATTCCTCCTTTGTGCTTATCCCTTTTTTCTATTTCTTTCTATGTTATGTATCAGGGGCCGCGGAAACGGGGGCTGGGGGCTTCAGCCCCCTCCCCCTTTTTTTCCAAAACCGTGTACAAAAAACGTAAAATGACCATATGATTGTGATTTTTAGCATGGTCAGCCCCCACTTTGAAAACTGTTCCGCGGCCCCTGTGCATGCCATGTAATATATCAAATTTACTTTGCAATATATATATTGTCACGAAATAGGTTTTATTTCGTGTTAGAAACTAATCTTTGGTTGATTTATAATGTTTTTGTAGTAGCTGGTGATATTACATGCGTGTTTCTACACTACTAATGACGTAGATAAGAACATGAAAGTTATGCATGTTTTGAACCGTTTTTGTAGAATAACAATTTCCTGGAGATGTTTAACTGATTATTGTGGTTATCACTAGCTTGGTTTAAATAAATGCTTTAATTTGATATGTCATTCATGCATATCCAGTTTTGGAGAGCAAAGTTATAGCTGTTCTAAAATTGTAACAGAGGTTAACTATAACAGATATTGTATAATTAATGCTAAGTACAGTTAGTTGGTGTATTCGTGAGGCTTTGCCGATAATTTTTTGAAATACGGCGCCCACGGGGTGCATTGCACGTAAAGTATGCAAATTGATTTGGATTCGCTATCCAATAAATAAAGTTGGTGGATGCGATCGAAATGATTTATATGATCGTTCGCATGTCTTTCCACGGGGAAACCTAGGATGGATTTCTAGTCCTAGGCGACGACTGTGGTTAGATTTCCTTGTGTGTTGGGTCTTTTGCACGCCAGCAAGAGACTATACCAGGGCTTGCTCTTTTGGTAGTCTGGTTGGTCTGGAGGCGGACGGTTCGGAGTCTGGAGTAGACGGCTGGTGGTCCGGAGCAGACGGGTTGGTCTGAAGCGGATGGTTGCTGGTCTGAAGCAGACGGTCGGAGGTCTGGAGCAGACAACAGGAAAACTACAAGTAGAGCAGAGCCAATGGGTGTGGTCGTGAGAGCCTGACTGCAGAAGGACCCATACATATGGTCGAAGAACCAGACGTAGTTTCCGGTACTGAACACACGTGGTTGCAGTGCTGAACAGACGGTGTTGCAGTACGGTATCAGACGTGGTTAACGGTACTGAACAGACGTGGTTGCAGTACGGAATCAGACGTGCATGGTTGCTGTACTGAACAGATCTGGTTGCAGTACGGAATAAGACGTGGTTGCAGTACGGAGCAGACGTGGTCGCTGTACTGAACAGACGTAGTAACTGGTCGTAAGCAGACGACCGAGGAAATTACCAGAGTCCATAGGTATGGTCGTGGGAGCTTGACTACGGAGAAACCCATACCTATGGTCGAGATAGCTTAACTACAGGAATCAGATGCATATGGTCGAGAGAGCTTAACTACACAAGCTAGATGCATATGGTCGGGTGAGCTGTTGGAGCTGACAACAAAGAGTGTAGCCGTCTGGAGGTTGCCTGGTGGTGGTACTGACAGGATCGAGGCGTGTGCAAGTGTCAACTGCGGCAGTATATCTCTGCCAAACGGATCCGCGACTAAAAGTTTGGAAATCGACGTGGCAAAGACACCCGCCGGCGGCAGGCATCCTGACAAGAGCGAGCTGCCGGCGGACCACCCAACAACCCCGTCCAGCGATTCCGTCACAATATTATAATATACACATTTGTAAATTGACGTCTTCATTCTGTGCTACAATTGTTATGCGCATGGAAGTACGAATAAATTTAAATGTCGCAATATCGGAGCAATTTACGGCGGAGCAGATGTCGGCGGAGCAATTGTCGCGATGCAATTTTCGGCGGAGCAGATGTCGGCGGAGCAATTGTCGTATAATCGGAGCAGATGTCGGCGGAGCAATTTTCGGCGGAGCAGATGTCGGCGGAGCAAATATCGGCGGAGCAAGTGTCGACGGAGCAAATATCGGCGGAGAAAGTGTCGACGGAGCAACTGTCGGTGGAGCAGTTGTCGTATTTTGCGTAGCAGTTGTCGGCGGAGCAGATGTCGGCGGAGCAATTGTCGGGTCACCCTTGTTTCAGGTCTAATATCTCGTCATTACAATTTTCAAAGTGACATCTTCCATACGCAGAGTACGTTTTTAAAAAAAGCACTAATCTGATCGCAGAGACAAGTATAGGGCCAAGACACACAAACTCCAGTTCATGAGCCCAAAAGTGCTTAGTATTATCTCGAGAACCAAAAGTACATGGGTCAGGGAAGAAATTTATTGAATTTAATTCCCTTGATTAGACTCATGTTCTGAGTTATAAAGAGAGCTCGTGTGTTGTGAATATTTAAATCTAGGTAAGAATGTACATGGGTTAGGAATAGCCATCACATCCGTATCAGGTGGATGACATATTTTGTACAAGTGTTTTAAATAGTTATATCCGGTTCTTTTTAATAAATAGATGTTGTGCAAGTGCACAGGAAGTGTCTTTTGTTATAAAGAATTTATTGCTTTATGCACTCATTTGTTATTGAAATTTCTTTGAATTACTTTATAGACATTTTACAGTTAGTCCGAGTAACGGTAGGGTATATTAGGAGATTAATTTCAGTAATTCAGGGAGAACCACCTAAGCTAGATGTTAGTATAGGCAGTCGAAGTTAAAACTGACGGACTACGTCGGTGACTAGATAACGACCCCAGCTGCCGCCGGTTCTCCACCGTCATGATTGGTCAAAATTCATGTCATTGGTGGCTCGATCTCCACTAATTCGTTGAAACATGGACCTATGAAGAGATGGACGATTAACGCGAGCAATTCTTTGGTCCAATGATAGTCACCGTCGCCTGGTTATGCGCATCTTAATGAGAACATACAGGTGTTGTAACAATAGCAATTACCATGACTACCAAGACGTATCTGATCACCCAAAGACGGAACAGTTTCCCGGTCTTGATTTTTGTTGGCTGATACCCTGTTTCAGCATGTGCCTTTCAGTCAACATGCTTCATTGGAGCAGCAAACTTGAAAAGCAGACGATCTTTATGATATAAAATATGATATTATTCGATCCGCTAACTACCGCTCACACATAAGGACCTCAATAACATTGAGAGATACACGATCTATAGATGTTATGTACCACGTATATCTGGAATATTATGGAGAAACTTGGGAAAATTAAATCTTAAATGGTAAACAATCAATCACAATATTGCCTCTACATTACAATATGAAGACATTTCCCCAAATAAAACACATGGAACTAAGATTACCAAAGTAAGTAAGCGATGAATGTCCATCTCTTCATAGGTCCATGGTTGAAACCACATCTCTCTGATCTGGGGGCTACTCATCAAGAGGCAACACTGTCTGCGGAGGCCGAGGCCGAGCATGCCGAGTGGAAGAGACATCGCAAGCTGCGGAGGCCAGGAACTGGACCGACCACTAGGGCCGAGTGGGGCATATCAGGCCAGAAGAGATGATGGGGCTTGATTCAACAATTATTGTTAAGTTACATGTAAGTAGTGTTATCAATATCCATGCATATTTTCATGTTCAATTATTGTAAAACAACCAAAAGAAGACAACAAAATGATTGAAGAGATTTGACTGTATTTATCAGTTTTACGTATTCCTTATTTGGTGTCAAGCAGCAGTAAGTAAATATTTTTTAAAGTCACTCCCAGGTGACAACATGGTTTAAATGAAGGTGTAGGTCGTACACTTGATGTAGATGCAGATAGTTTACATTTTGTAAAAATATATTACATAGGTACCTTTTGAGTTGAAAAATAGCTGGTTTTCGGCTTTGGATTCGGTTCTCCGTTATTCACACATTTTTCGCGTGTTATATGAACGGCGCGGTGCGAGCACAAGGCAGGGAGAGGTCCAGTACGAAGGGCCTAGATCAAGACGCAAAAGAACCATTAACCCCTTCGTACAATCAAAAGTACATCCTTAAAATAAAATATTCATATTCTTATGAATATTCATGTGAAATATCTAGCAATTTGGAAAAAAAAATTCCCATAGGTACCTAAGTAATATCTAGACACCGTACCAACTGCAAAATCTGCCTCTTGTCTACTCAAAATAGCGCATTCTGATTGGTTAATTTTTTTCGGGCGATAGGTCAGTGCATGATCATTTAATGAATATTCATCACTACTAGATCTACTATCTGGATGTGATCTCTGTGAATGAAAAACATCGGAGTCGGAGAAAGAAACAAAGTAAAATAAATCGTCGTATCCTTAATTGTCTTTTTTTTTTCAGGCCTATATTCCTAAGACCGATCCCTAACGCTGGTCTAATTGCGACAGCCGCTATTGTATTGCTGTACGACAGATCATGTACCGGTAATTTAGAAAAGTTCAGTCTTTCTTAATACTCTGTCCATGCAGATGAGATTACTTGCACACACACCATCTGCTTGGTCACCGACGTTTACTCATGGGTTATTCATTTATAAAACTAATAGAAAAGTACGTAGAAAGTCAATAAGTCGATGATGGAGTGAAGATCAAACACGTGCCTATGCATTCATGCTTTGCTAGGCTATGCAACGAGTGGCGTCCATAGGCTTCCCGCTGCGCTGGTATTTTGATGTTGCTCTAGCCGGCCGCTCCGAGTTCCGCGGCTAGCTAATATGCATATGCATAATCATGAACCTACCCCCCCCCCCCCCCGGCGCTATTCTCGCTGGTCGGCTAATACTTGCTAGCAAAAGGTCAGTAACGGGTTTTATTGGCTGTACATGTATGTTGATGTAAATATAACACCATACCTCATTAAGTGTTTGACTGCCGAATGTAATGCGTAGGCCTACTTCATTTTCAAGGACTGAAAGTTGAACAAAAAAGGTAATGTGTCCAGGGATTTCGCTTAGATTCACCTTTCCCATTTACTTGAAAAAATGCACTATTATTACCAAGCATTTTTTTTTCTTTACCACGATTCGTATAATAATGCGAATTCCTCAACAGAGAATAAGTGCATTTAATATGGTCCGCGATGCAGTAAGCTCAATTATGTCCTCCTTTCTGCAAGTATTAGATATTTTTCTAAGATCTAGCCTGGACTTACTAGCTTACTAACTAAATTGCAGATAATAGCGCTTACCGGCTTCAGATTGCGCCTAGCAGCACTGTTCCCGTAGTACAGTGTAAACTGAATTGGATCTTGAGATATTACCCGTGCTCTGCTTACTTTCAATTACATGTTGTAGAAAGGAATAAAGAATATGAATTACCAACGTTCATCAGCAGGGGGGGGGGGTTAATTTGGGAGACAAGGAGTCAAGTAATCCATCTCTCTCAAATCAGACTTCCAACGTACCCAGCTTATCTTGATGCTGAGAAAGTGTTGTATCGTGAAAGGCATAAGCGTTTAATTGACAAACTGTATTTAATATGGGTAAGTATCCAACTTGTTCGTTTCATAGAAGATCTACACACAAGGTAGAAAGCCATGTTGATGAAGATGTGTCATACTCGCAACTCAATGGTTCAGGTTTTATAATAAACAACCGTTATTCAATAAAAAAAAAATGTCAATGTCTCAGCTCACAAGCTTCGACTCGCAGAATTGTCATACTAGTGTCCAAAATCAAAGCGCTTAACTTATCGATTTGTGTTCATTATTATACTTTTGAAGTAGAAATAATAAGACGATCCCAAAAACTGAGACTTTTACATCAATAGAAAGATTTCAACCCCTATGATAGTATTTAGCTCAATCCAAGTAACAAAACAACAAGAAAATAACAAATTTAACCCAACGGAACGCCAACCAGATCTGAGAGCTAGAAACGCAATTTCACTCAAGGAGAAAGGGGCCATTCATCTGACGTCACGCAATGACATTGCGTTTCTGAGTTGTGTAGAATCACAGCACAAATCCACTTACCCTCCCAACATCAGAGGCTATATTTAGCCCTGGGAGCGTGGTTATTTCTAGGATTTTTACTTCATTCCGAGAAATAATAACGAAGCAATATCATGCAGTGGATATTTCTTGGTATTTCATCACAAATATCATGAGACAGGCTTCATACTCTGATAGTGTGAAAATAAACCTTATCATAAGGGGATTAATTCGAATTTCAGCCAAGTTTTAATTTCTGTTGGTTCTAGCTAACGATGTTTCTGTGTGAATGAGTAATATATTCTTCAAGTTCAAGTTTATTCATTCAAAACCAAAAACATCACATTATAATAAAATAGATACACATACAACGTAAATGAGTACATAAACAAACATCAACTATATAATAGCATAGACGCCTTGGTTTTATGACCAATTTAAAAGCAAACATATCCTCCTTTTTCAGTATTTTGAACATCGTTTTTGGCACCCTTATAACGTTACATAGGCCTAACGTACTTACCCACTCTTTCCCTTTTTACGCGTGGTCGTGCCTGGTATCCACTCCTCAATGGAAGTGGAATCCCCGGGCGGCCTCTCGAGCTCTGGGAGGAACCAAATGTGGCTTTGGAAAGTCGTCCTAAATCGGATATATATCGCTGTTACCATAGTAGAAACCAGAATTTGGCACAAGAAACGCAGATTGAATGTTTCCGTTCCAGATGCGAAACGAAAAAAAATATCATGTCACACAATTTACATTGCAGGACAGAGTTTTTACGACCATGACGACGGGCCCAAAAGTCTCTACCAAAATCAACTACCGTCGCAAATTAGCGTTCGCGTTCTCCAACGAAATGTCGGGAATAGTTACTGATCGCATGATTTGACGGACATTTTATTTGAATTTGTTGAATTCGCGTGCATTTCGTGCATTTTTTTTAAATAAGGGTCCATATAACAAGTGTAACTTCCATTTGCCGGGTATCCTAATGTATCCCTGTAAAGTTGGGTATTTATTTGACCTTAACGTAACTATCTTAGGGTAAATGTCCCAGCTGTAAAATCACACGTAATAGGTGCTCATCTCGCCTACCCCAGTTTACAACCTTGAACTCTCAGCCCAATCTTAAACTTAAAGAGGAGCTAGAAGAGCTGCCAACTACGCATGTGCGTTCCAAGCCAGTTAATTGTCGCTCCATTTGGAAAGATCGTGCGAAATGTGCCCCAAAGCCCTGAAATATGACAGACCGGTATTTTTGAATAATTTTGGGGTATGTTGGGAGATGTATGCGATTCCCAGGAGACACATACGACGCCAACATTGTCACCATAATACAGAACAAGAACGATGGAGACAACAGAGTGTGTAACAACTTCCTCATCGGTGTATCCTGCGTCTTCCTAGCAATAAGTTTCGCTGCCCATGAGTGTGTGGACATGAATACATGTATCTCTCTACATGAGCAAAATGGAGTTTCGAAAGCAGGAAAAGTCGGCCTTTACGTTCGTGGACAAAATTGTGCGATGTGGTATGCAGGAACACCTCCAACGATGCACCTCTCACTGTTAAGATGGTAATATCTTTCCGTGAGTACCTGCACAGCACATCCTGCTACAACTGCTGAACTGCAAGGCAGCATCCTCGCACCGACTTTTTTCGGAATATGGTTTTCCATGCTTATCCAATATGCCTTTGCCTTTGGGTTCTGCATTCGTAACAGAGCAGGCGAGAGAGTCAAGGGATTGAACATCAGCCAAAACATGATCAGGGTGGTCTTAATGATCGAGAAGTAGTACGACGACGCAGTGACCTCTCAGTCAGGAGAAGGACTGCAAGTCCATGTCAGACACCAGTCCACTGAATGAAATGACTCCGTCTTAATGGAACACGGAATAATAACTTATCAATCCATGTTTTCACATTCACCTACTAATTCTGCACAAAAGTTGTCGGCATTGCCGCTAACACTAAGAGGTTATCATCGGTATCCGATAGTAATTATCTGTTTAGAACTCATGAGGACGTGGTTGTCAAGAGGGCGGAAGCTAAGCAGATGCTCACTTTACAATAGTTTTAGGACGGAGGCTAGGGTAACATCTGAGTGAGTGCCAACCTCCTTCGTCAATTTAGAGTAGGACTCTACAGCCACTAAACAAAAATGCAATATCATAATATATCCACGGCAATTGATTCCGACAGAATCTTCATCGAGCCGACACCACCCTGAATCAAGCTAGAAATTCGATGATCTTGAAATAGCCCGTCTGTGCGAGAACTTATTTCCTAGTTTGGGCATTCGGAGCTAAATCAAGCTCGCAGTGCACCACCACCCACCACACAAACATTTTTACTCTACCACCCACCTCATTCTCTCTCGTGTTCCCAACTTATCCAAGTACTAGGATCTACATGCAGGCCGATGACATCTCCACTGGCTAATCTATTTCATTGTCACCTAAAAATATTTCCTTCTGTACAGAGAAAATGTTGTTGAGAAAGGGTGTAAAGACTCGACAGAGGAACGGCATGCTGAGAACGCAACACACAGTATGGGGAACAGATCCCAAAACTATGTATATGAATATATATAATGTGTTGTCTTTATTATGTATTTCCACGTCATGTAAACAAGAAGGATTTCTATTATGAACAATAAATAAATACTTATACTTTTAATTATATAATCAGTACCACGGGCAATGCAAAATATGGCTTCGTTTTTTTAGTACGCATCCCCCGACGTACACCATGTATGGTGTAGGCGATCCAATTTTGCAGTGATTGACCCAGTCCTGGATCCTACCTGCAGGGTAATCATTGGCTGTCTTCTACTAACAAGAGTAAAGGGTACCCCCCCCCCCCCCCACCGCAAATCAGTAAAGAGCTACATGCAAAAATGAGAAGAAAAAAGCAATAAATTGACCCACCTCATCCATTGTACATAGTGAAAGTATCACCCTATGGTCTAACCGATTCCAGTCTGTGACGCTTAAACTATTCTGTAAACCAAGTGAATCAGTCCTTTCATTCAAAACAAACAAAACAATAATAACAATCTGGTCAGTAGGATCGTCACTCACATCAGTCTATCGTATGAATGCAATGTACTACAAATGGTCATTTATTTTAATACATGTACTTCTCTTATTGGAGATGAAACGAATTAGCATGATTAGTATTGAACTGGAAGGGAAGTGTGTTCCCCTCATTCGGACGCTATGCACTGGGGATTTTTTTTTTTCGCTGGCCCCCAAAATCAGTATGCCACCTCCACCTTTGCCACCCACCTTATCTAGAACCAACCTTACATCCATAAAACAAATATGTATGTTTATGGCCATGCACTATTATCGATAATAAATTGCTTTGCGCCAGGAGGGACTAATGCTAATAATTGATTTGTTTAAAACTGAAGAATACGTGTAGCTTTGGTACTTGCAATTCACGAAACATGATTTGACGTATTTTTTATTCATAAAGGGTTTAAGTAAGTTAAACCAACATGAGCTATTCGTTTCAATCGGCAAGAAATGCTCGCCAGCTTCAGATTGAGAATGTCAGAATGAGAGAAATAGTCCAGATTATTCAAAATTGAACCGAGCCCTGTTACGCCCCGCGTTCTCCTTTCTGCATGTATGACGGTGACATCAACAGAACACGGAGGAGGCCTTTTAGAAGTTTATACTAGTCCTCAAGCTTTTGGACGTCTACACTTCATTCATGAGGATCTGACCAATACCACATGATGTGGAAGCGCCGTGGTGTAGCGGTTCTGACTCTCGCCTTGTAATCAGAGGGACGTGTGTTCGAACCCCACCATGGCCTAGCACCCTTTTGCAAGGCGTCAATCCACACCTTGCCACTCTCACTCTAAATAAACTCGGCATCATTATCATTCTCTACATGTTTATAGTATACGAAGATATTAACAGGGACTCGATTTTAAGGCGCGCAAGAGCGATCGCGCGCTACATGCGCGCCTTAATCCATTTTAGGTAGCGCGATTAATAGCGCGCCTCGCGATAGCCGACCTGCGCGAAAATGCCTAAAGTCGCCCTCAAAATCACTCAAAATCATGCTTTCGGGGGCGACATAAAATCTGAATGTCGCCCCCGAAATTATTGCCGAGTGATAACAACTCAAAGGCCCGCTAGCGCCATATGCTCGAGCTCCGCTTACCATTTAACAAGTGGAACGCCTCTGGCAGCCTCGCCTGCATTACGCGATTTAATATACCAGCAGTGCTAACTTTGAAAACTACTATAAAATGATCATTCACAAAAACACCATTCATATAATGACATAATACCACGTTCATTGACCATAAATGACATTTGAACGGTGACTTAGGACTTGTCAACTACACCCATGTCCACATTTCATTCACTCTATCCATAAACTTTCTAAGTTATGATGGCAATTCAACAATTACCCCAACATGGCCTAAGTTTATTGACCTTAACTGACCTTTGACCTTGGTTTTGTGACCTGAAACTCACAGGGGATGTTCAGTGATACTTGATTACTCTTATATCCCAAGTTTTATGAACTAGATCTATAAACTTTCAGAGTTAGGATGGTAATTCAACAAATACCCCCAACATGGCCAAAGTTCATTGACCTTTAATGACCTTTGACCATGGTCATGTGACCTGAAACTCGTACAGGATGTTCAGTGATACTTGCTTATTCTTATGTTCAAGTTTTATGAACTAGATCCATAAGCTTTCAGAGTTATGGTGGTAATTTAACAAATACCCCCAACACGGCCAAAGTTCATTGACCTTAAATGACCATTGACCATGGTCATGTGACCTGAAACTCGCACAGGATATTCAGTGGTACTTGATTAACCTTATGTCCAAGTTTCATGAACTAGATCCATAAATTTTCAAAGTTATGATGGTAATTCAACAAATACCCCCAACTTGGCCAAAGTTCATTGACCCTAAATGACCTTTGACCTTGGTCATGTGACCTGAAACTCAGGCAGGATGTTCACTCATACTTGATTAACCTTATGTCCAAGTTTCATGAACTAGATCCATAAATTTTCAAAGTTATGATAGTAATTCAACAAATACCCCCAACTTGACCAAAGTTCATTGACCCTAAATGACCTTTGACCTTGGTCACGTGACCTGAAACTCGAGCAGGATGTTTACTAATACTTGATTAACCTTATGCCTAAGTTTCATGAACTAGGTCCATATACTTTCTAAGTTATGATGTCATTTCAAAAACTTAACCTTCGGTTAAGATTTTGAAAATAATTCTCCCAACATGGTCTAAGTTCATTGACCCTAAATGACCTTTGACCTTGGTCATGTGACCTGAAACTCAGGTAGGATGTTTAGTAATACTTGATTATCCTTATGGCCAAGTTTCATGAACTAGGTCCATATACATATATATCTAAGTTATGATGTCATTTCAAAAACTTACCCTTATGTTAAGATTTGATGTTGACGCCGCCGCCGTCGCCGTCGGAAAAGCGGCGCCTATAGTCTCGCTCTGCTATGCAGGCGAGACAAAAATCATCCAAAATCCACACTCAAAATCATGAATAAGCCTTAAATGTAGCGAGTAGCGCAGTTTCAAATTCCGAAGTTGCGTTATTTTTTCTGTACCACGCATTTCCATACACATGGTTACAGGTATGGAAAAAAAAATCAACGCAACGGTCGGGAAACAGTTGCATGTATAGGGGTCCATTATGACTACCACCATGTGCAATTTCGAATGCACATGTTTCCCCTACAGTTTCTTCGGATATCAGGCATTTTACAGCACTCTTGAAATACGCGTCTCTTCTCCTTTGCGTTCTTTTAATTGCAAACAACCATTCCAGATGAATAAACGACTTCAATAAAAATTATAATAAAAACCACACGATTTATTTTCATCTGATTTGAGTAACTTTGAAGGCGACGGAGAAAAAGAGTTGGGGCTGGACAAGACACATAGCATGTCATTAGCTCACACAACTTAACTGTATGTATCAGTTTTTCTTTTGAGAATGTAAATTTTCAATATGGTTATCAGAACGATTGAATAATACTTATATTAAACATTTATATATAATATATATTTTTTTTCTTTTTATTAAAAACGTAGCTGATGCCAAACAGTATACATTTGAATCAATGTAATCATCGACATCAGAATTATTTTTCGAATCTGAAACTTAATGTAGAATGGAATTAATGTGACTTTTTTTCGAATTCCTCATGCATATTTTATTATTCCTTCAAAGAGTATGAATAAAGTAAATGATTCTCTCCAGTTCCTCATTGCTCTGCACATTTACAGATTTATTTTGTCATATCAGAGAGGGAAGCTTTAGAAAATACCCTTCCTGGTATGACTATCACAACAACTCCATCAACAATATAAAAACAGAAAAGAACGGAAATAGAGACAATAATTCATAAAATTACCTTGACATTTCTTTTATTAGGCGAAGGCGCCCCCATGCGCTGACAAGAATCGCACAGGTACATGACATACCTCCCCCCTAAGAAGAAGAAAGTTATAGCAATTTAACTTTCTTTCATTTAAAGGAGCATGTTGAAATAACATAACATTATAACACTCAGAAGAAGGAGGAATATGAAAACAAACAAAAAATCCATTCAAGTGTATAGTCAAGACGTAGCATCATAAAACCTTTACAAGAAGAGATGCAGAAAACTTCAGTCAATGACAAGCTTTTTTTTTTTTACCTTAGGAATTCCAATATCACATGAAAAAAAAACATATGCCAATACAACAAGGTGACTTAACTCTGTAAGACTTGTCTTTTATATACATATATATAAAACCTTTCTATAGCAACAGGAGCTATTTAATCATAAAAAAATGAAATTAAGCCCTTAAATGCAAGAACTTTGATCCAGCTTCAATTTTACAAATGCAGAACCTGAAAAGAGAGAAAAAATATAATAAATGAAGAGAGTAAGAGTTAGAATATATAGACTTCTTAGAACATAATAAATTGTTCCATGTAATTGATAAAACGATTTTGTCATTAAAAGTAAGATAGTTGTTAATAAATTGTTATAGACATTCATTTCGAAACATTGCTTGACCACCTGGATTTTGGAGTAAAAAGAAAATCACATTTTCTTTTTAAATTATTATTGTTGTTATTTTTTTTTTATGTGAATACCAGTTAACAAACGGTTTGCAGCTTTCTGGTTTTGTTAGTTTTATTGTTGTTGTTGTTTTTTTCTATTATTGTTTTGTTTGTTGTTTCTAATGAGGTTATTCGGCAATTGACTGTTATATTTGCCTAAACTCTAGAAAGTGCATCCGCAATAACATTGTCATTTCCCTTGATATGAGTCACGTTCAGCCCATAAGGCTGAAGAAACAGACTCCAACGGAACAATCTCTCGTTCTTGTTCCTAAACCTTTCGAGGAAGGTTAGTGGATTGTGATCCGTGAAAACGGTCACATCAGGGCAGCTACTCAAATACACGTCAAAGTGTTGAACTGCCAGCACCAGACCTAGGCACTCCTTCTTTACCGTAGAGTATCTTTGCTGGTGTACATCAAGCTTCTTCGAAAAGTAGCTCACGAGTTTCATGAAACCCTCTTCATCCAACTGAAGGAGAACTGCACCAACTCCTACCTCACTTGCATCAGTGGCCAGTAGGAACATATGCTCAAAGTTAGGAGCCTGCAACACAGGCTTTGAGATCAGAACAGCTTTCAATTTCTGAACGGCAATCTCAAATGGTTTGGTCCAATCAAACTTGGTCCCCTTCTTGAGAAGATCTGTAAGAGGAGCAACAATGTCACTGAAATTCGGAACAAACTTGCGGTAAAACCCACACATGCCCAGAAACATCATCACCTCCCTCTTTGTGGAAGGGGCAGGGAAATCCACAATAGCTTGGACCTTTGCCTCTCGTTGGACAACGCGTCCATGCCCTTCTACATGACCCAAGTAAGTTACTGTCGCCTGCGCAAACTCACACTTCGACAAATTCACAACAAGTCCTGCCTTGGTCAATCTGACAAACACATCTCTCAAGCAAGTTAGATGATCTGACCTGGTATCACTAACTACTAGAATATCATCAAGATATACTACAACATTGTCAAGTCCGGCAATTACACAATTCATGAGCCGTTGAAATGTCGCTGGAGCATTCCTCATGCCAAATGGCATAACCCGACACTGGAATAACCCCTGTGGGGTCACAAATGCAGAGATTTGTTTTGCCCTCTCTGTTAATGGCACCTGCCAATAACCTTTCACCAGATCCAGCTTTGTGATATACCTTGCATTGCCAATCTGATCAATGCAATCCTCAATACGAGGTAGCGGAAATGAGTCAGATTTTGTTACAGCATTGACCTTCCTGTAGTCAATGCAAAAGCGCTGACTCCCATCTGGTTTTGGAACAAGAACTACAGGTGAACTCCAGCAGCTCTGACTAGGCTCAATGACACCGCATGCAAGCATATACTCGAGTTCTTTCCGCACCTGACTCTTCTTTCTTGGATTCAAATGGTATGGATGTTGTTTAATAGGCAGATGATCGCCTACATCAACACCATGAATAGCCTCTCTAGTATATCCCAACTTATCTCCACATACTTCAGGGTAATCAAGAAGTATTTGCATTACATCCTGCTGTTCAAAATCTGATAGATGACCCAATATCTTTGAGGGATCAGCCATCACATGTGAGTTATTCACCTTTCCAGACATCCCTTCACCAATCTCCGCTTCCACTGGGATTTCAAGTTCTCCAGGAATATGTTCTGCTGCCTTTTCACAAACAACAGCAACTGTCGCCACCTCGTCACGATCATAATACTTCTTCAGCATATTAATGTGGCAAACCCTCTTTGTTTTTCTCCTGTCTGGAGTACTCACAAGATAGGTTTCCTTACCCAAGTTCTTCTCTACCACATATGGACCACTGAACTTGGCTCTAAGAGGTTCACCCTGGATGGGCAGCAACACAAGGACTTTGCTACCAGGCTCAAATGAGCGAGGTTCTGCCTTCTTATCCGCCCGGGCCTTCATCGCACCTTGAGGCAACCTCAAATGTTCCCCCGCGAGTTCACACGCCCTCAAGAGTCGTTCACGAAATTGTGACACATAATCTAGCACATTCCCACTCTTCACCTCAAACTCTGACAACATATGCTCCTTCACTACCTTGAGAGGACCTCTTGGCTCATGGCCAAACACAAGCTCAAATGGGCTGAATCCCGTAGATTCATTTGGAGTATCACGAGAGGCAAATAAGAGGAAAGGAATACCCTTTTCCCAGTCTCCAGAGTTCTCAGAACAGTAAGACTTGATCATTGTCTTTAAGGTCTGATGGTATCTCTCAAGGGCACCCTGCGACTGTGGGTGGTAAGGTGATGAGTTCACCTGCCTGATTCCTAATTGATGCATCACCTCCTGGGATACACTAGACGTGAAATTAGAGCCTCGATCTGACTGGATGTCGTGAGGGAGTCCATAGCGTGTGAAGAACACCAAGAGGGCATCAATAACTGTCTTAGCCTTAATATTCCTCAACGGAAAAGCTTCTGGAAAACGTGTGGTTGAATCCATGACAGTAAGCAAGTACTGATAACCTGCCTTGGTTTTTGGCAAAGGGCCAACACAATCTATCAATACACGGCTAAATGGTTCAGGAAAAACAGGAATTGGAATAAGTGGGGCTGGCTTGATGTGATGTTGTGGCTTTCCCACCACCTGACAGACATGACATGACTTACAATACTCAGATACGCACTTCCTGAGCCCAGGCCAGTAGAAATGAGCCCTAATCCTGGCCACTGTCTTCCCCACACCTAGATGTCCAGCAAGGGGGATATCATGAGCTAACCGAAGAATCTCTGCTCGATACTGGGGCGGGACAACAATCTGATCTACCGCAACCCAATCTTCATTAGCTGGGCGACCAGGAGGACACCATTTTCGCATCAACACACCAGACTTGATGTAATAACACTGTGAGACCTTATCTGCCTCCTCTGCTGTCAGAGCAACATGATACAAACCCTTCAAGTCTGCAGCTGACTGTTGGGCTGCAATCAAGGCAGGCTGGCTGAAAACAGTCCTATCATCACCAGTCTGACTATTCATACTCTCACTCAGATCTCTGAAAATTGTATCCCCTACATCTATGTCACCATTTTCAACCTCTCTCTCATCTCGCCCTGCCATAGCCTGCGCTCTGGCAACTGCACACGATGGAAAAATACCTGGGATAGCCGTTTTCAAAGCCTCTGTCTTGGAATCCACTACCGGCATTTCACTCAACACAGTAGATGGCTGCACCTTACCCCCAGCCAAATCATTGCCAAGCAGCATTGTGATCCCCTTCATAGGCAATCGAGAAACAATGCCAACTGTCACTCCCCCAGAAACCAGCCCACTACAAAGTTCTACATCATATAGAGGAACAGATTTAAAACCCTCATTCACATCTTGGATCAGAACTCTCATGCCTGTGAAACAGCAAGATTCCAAGGATGACTCATCAGCAATTAATAATGTCTGAACAGAGCCAGTATCTCTCAAAATCACAACAGGAAATTCTTCTCCATCAACAGTGAACTTCACCGTGCCATCAGAAATAAATTCCTTGTATCCTTCATCCACCCCATCACGAAACTTCTGCTTTACCCCATCACCACACACAGGGTCTCCTACACAAACCGTAGCCGGCCGAACAAAACCACTGGCCTGGACTTTATTCTGACCAGTATTCTTGTCCTTTAGTTTCTGACAGTGAGAAATAAGGTGTCCATCCTTCTTACAGTATGCACAAAACAACCTGCCCTCTGGTCTAACACCATTAGCTTGGCTACCACCACTCAACTTACTCTTCGGTGACTTTGACCTCTCTACTTCCTTATGTAACATCTCGGACCTACTCCAACCAAAACCACTCGCTAACGGACTAGGAGGTTGGAGCTGCGATGCGCTACTTCTATGTGACAACTCATACCCATCTGCCAACATTGCAGCATTTCTGACACTAACAACAGCATGATCATTCATATATGTTTTAACATCACGGGACATGCATCTTGTGAACTCATCAATCAAAATAATCTCACGCAGTGATTCATATGTCGTCTCAATTCTCAGAGACCGGATCCATCTATCAAATGCGACCTCTTTGCGACGTGCAAACTCAACACAAGTCTCTGCGGGATCCCTCTTGAGATCACGAAACATCTGACGGTATGCCTCTGGGACTAGCTCAAACGCCTGAAGGATGGCATCTTTCATTTTCCAATAGTCAAAAGCGTGATCATAGCTCAATGCAGACACGACAGACTGTGCCTTGCCTGAAATGACTTGCTGAATGAGCAATGCCCAGTCACTTTCAGGCCATTCCATTTTCCTGGCTACTCTCTCAAACAAAAGAAAGAACGAGTCTAAATCAGTCTCATTATACCTTGGAATAAGCTTTACCCTGGCAGAGAACCCAGCTTCCATTGACCTTTTCTCTCTCTCACCCAACTGCCCACTCTGAGACACCATTTCACTATGCCGCATCATCTCAAACTCCAGTCGCTTTCTTTCCATTTCCCTCTCATGCTCAGCAGCTCTCAGCCTATCTATTCTTTCTTCGAGTTCAATACGGGCCAGTGCAAGCCGTACCTCATCACCGTCAAGTTTAGTTCTGTCATCACAATCATTATCAAAATCACCACTCACACTTTCAGGTATCAATTCCGCACGGGCCGCAATAGCAGAAAATAGCTCTGCCTTAGTCTTCAAACCCGAAAGATCTAGGGACATTTTCTGTCCAACCGCTGTCAGATCATCTTTACGCAGCTGACGCAAGCCAACGAGTGTAAGTTCTGCCTCCAAAAACGTATCTACATTAAACTGTGCCATATTTCTCTATCCAGTAAATCGACATTAAAAAAAAGAATAAAAAGAAAGAAACAAGTATTTAGGAGATCTAACAGTACACTGTCTAAAAAAAAACATTAATATGTTATGCGCCCATGCCACGGCCCAGGCTATGTCACACGTGTTTCAGTTTCGAAACCATAAGTTTAGGCCGAATGTCAAAATAGTATGACCCAGTCTAACATTAACCCTTTGCGTGCGACGGGCTTCCACAGAAGCCCAGCGAGTTGTTCACTTAGCTACGACGGGCTTCTACAGAAGCCGAGATTTTTTTGGTCTAATTCGATGAAGTTTTTCAGCTTTTTCGTAATTGTTATGTACTAAAACCTCTGCCATTATTTCCTTTATAAACCTATTTCGATAACAGAATGAAAAAAATATACAGCTACGTGGGGAAAAATCCCGAAAATAGGAAATCATTTCAACTTGTCACGGCCCGGTTAAGGAACCAGTAAATAAGAGAAGGAGATCTTAGGACAAGAGACCAAATAATAGACTTTTAAGACTTTGAATTTATTTTGAGTACATTTAATTCAATTAGAATTCAATTCTCTGATGTCACACAATCAGTAAAATTCCATTATCAATAAAGTAACCATATCAAATTAAACAATGAATTTCTTTTTGGCCAAGTTGATCTAAAATAACATCTAAATAAATCACTCAAACACTCACTCAATCAAGCACATTTATACAAGGGGAAAACCTGAAAAAGTTCGAGGATGGGCTCGATGTACATGTGGCATGCCAAAACACAACAGTCCTACGATATCGATGTCACGCATGTGCAATGTCCTGATCCACCGACGACTCCTCGACGATTCCGTAGCGTCCCACCGGAGACAGCGCCCTCTGACGTCTACGTTGTATGTATCGGTGAATGCTTTGACTGTCCTTTTGACGTCATATTATCAGCAGTTTTAAACCCCAACGAAAACTCTGTTTGAAAGAATAATTCAAAATTTCATCTAGAAATCTCATCTGAAAACCATTGTGATTTACCGAATGCCCTCTGAGCACAATCACTCGCATTCATACACATACACACCAATCCTATATCTGATTAGAAAACAAATGAAAATGTTGATAAGAGGAATGCAATGAAATTCAATTATTCCTTGAGTCATCATTGATCATTTTTCACACTATAACATTTCCAAAAAAGCTATTAAACCATAAGCGATACTTTCTATCATGCTTGTATAATAAGTATTAATAGATGAATGCTTCAGAACCTCAAAATACAAATTATTTTCGGATAAGCAATGAATAAAGATTTAAATGAACGCTTACCACCGCACGTGAGTTTTCCAAGCAAAAAGAATGTATTGGAACTGAAGTGTAGGTTTAGCTGTGTCATCTTCGACAACAGAAATTACCAAACACTGGCTTCAAACAAAAAAAAACATCTCAGCTTTCCTTAAGCTTGCAGGCAGGAACTTAAACAGAACATTTCCGAATCAACACAAGAAACGTAATGACGGGTCCCCAACCAAACGCACGTAGCCTTGCCCGATCTAATGCGACGGGTGTGGCTCGTGACCTTTACCCCAAATTCATTTGCGTAATTTATGCTACCACGGGCAAGCGGTCATAAAGAATAGAGTTCTACACCAGTGATCATCTATCAAGCATATTTACAACAGATCGCTCGCTGCAAAGAACTCTATTTCACAGCTTTACTAAAATAATCAAATCCTTTAAAATTATCATAAGCTCCCTAGACTAAATGAGGAAAATAAATTACAAAATGTTAATTTTGAATATCCACCTGTGACATTTGCCCCTCAACCTAAAATTGTCATTTTGATTTATTTTCTAGTAACCTTAAACTAAAAAAAAACCAAAATAGCCACAAGAAAAATTACCATACACTGATTTACTCAGGGCATCGACTCAAGTAGTCTGCCCCAATGTTTTCTGAGCCTTTGATTATTTCCACAACATACTGATGTGCCTGCATTGCCAATGCCCAGCGCATCACTCGTGGATTTTTTGTTTGCATCTTTGACAGATAGGCTAACGGAAAATGGTCGGTTTGCAGCCTGAATTTTCGTCCTAGCAAGAAATATGCAAATTTCTTGATCGCCCAAACTAGCGCAAGACACTCACGCTCGATGATTGGATATGCGCGTTCTCGAGCGTTCAACTTACGACTTGCGAACTGGATTGGGTACAGCACCTCTTCATGTGGTTGCAACAATACCGCACCAATACCTACATCCGAAGCATCCGTACGGAGTACAAATTCCTTCGCGAAGTCTGGTAGATGAAAAATTGGAAACTTGCCTATACGTTCCTTCAGAACCCGAAAGGCTGTCTCTTGTGCCTCACCCCAACTTACCTTGTTTGATGCCTTGTCCTTTGTTAGGTCTGTCAGGGGTGCAGCTATTACCGCCATGTTTGGAATGAACTTTCTATAATAACTTGCTAGGCCTATCAAAGCTCTTACCTCCTTCTTAGTCGTCGGCCTCGTCGCCTTGAGTATCTTGTCGACTCCTTCCTGAGTAGGTGTGACTTCACCTTTACCAACCATGTGTCCTAGGAATTCGATTGTGGTGCAACCGAAGTGGCACTTGGTTGGCCTTGCTGTGAGATTAGCGGCACGAAGTGCTGCAAGTACTCTCTTGACATCATCGACATGTTCATTCCACGTAGAACTGTAGATCAGGATATCGTCTATGTAGTTGACGACGTGTGGTATCCCGTGAAGTAGAATTCTCATCATCCTCTTGAAGAGAGCTGGGGCATTAACCATGCCAAACGGGAGGACTCTGAATTGATACTGGCCATCCGGAGTTACAAAGGAAGTTTTCTCCCTGTCCTTTGCCTGAACAGATATTTGCCAATATCCTTTGCACAGATCAATCTTTGAAAAGAACTTTGCCCCTCCTACATCTGCAAGTATCTCCTCCATGTTTGGTATGGGCTCATTGTCCACCACGGTTACGGCGTTTATCTTCCGATAGTCTACACAAAAACGATTCTTACCGTCCTTCTTCTGTACAATGACGACGGGTGACGCGAATGGAGAGGTAGACTTCTCGATGATTCCCATCTTCAACATCAGGTCGACCTCTTCCTTGATTGTGTCTCGGAGCGCTTGTGGGACTTGGTAAGGTCTCGAACGTATATAGGATTGAGTGCTCAGGTTCACGCTGTGACTGATGATGTCCGTCTGACCAGGTACATCTGTCATAATATCTGCGAATTCTCGAATAAGCTTCTCCATTTTCGCTCGCTGTAGTTCACCAATTCCTTCACCAAACCTCACATCATCAACTCCTTCAGTCTGCTCCATTGACGGGAAGGAAAGCCCTAATACACCATCACCATACTCGTTATCGTCGTCATCAACAATGACTTGAATTGCATTACCTATTTCCAGAGGTACATCATCTCCTACGTGATGGGCATCTTCCTCAACGTCGTGGTCATTCTTATCGATATTGTCGTCATCCTCCTTGACATCATAGTGAACATCATCGACGTTATCGATATTCTCCTCGAGGTCGTCGACTTGCTCTTCCTGCAATCTCTCTACATACAGCTTCATGAGGTTAGCGTGGAAGGTCTTCCTCTTCTTGCCGATCTGCAGCACACAGGGCCGTAGCCAGAAGCATTTTGTTGGGGGGGTGTACCAGCTAAATTTGCCAACTAAATTTGGCGTGACAGCGCCAACGTGAGCACAGGGGGAGTCTGATGGGGGATGTGCCCCCCCCCCCCCCCTACAATAATCACATGCTAAAAGATTTTGAATTTTTAGAATTGAATTGGTGGCATTTGGTGAATACTTTAAGGTAAATTATACAAAGATATACAAAGATATTTGCACTTTAAAAATAAAGGCTAGTGTGCCGTAGTTGCTAACTTGCAGTATAATGATATACCCTATGCATTAATAATATCAAAATCAAAGATTTGTTAATTTTTAATTGACCTTCTGTGCAAGATGTCTCAACTAAAATATCAAGAGTGCTACTGCTAACAGTGACGTACCGTGGGTCACGGCATGGGGGGGGGGGGCACCAGCAAAAATTTAGAGTCATTAAGTGGGCGCGCGAAGCGCGCTCAATTGCCAGGTATACTGACCTGATAGACGGAGACGTTTTAAGGACTGTGGCATTAAACGGATATGTATCTTAGTGATCAAATAATGCGAGCGCGAAGCGCGAGCTGAAAATGTTTGATATTCAGTCCTAAAAAGGGACATTATAAGCAAAGTTTTGTAATCATGATACGTACCTGTCTTACAAAACAAACAATGCGAGCGCGAAGCGCGAGCTAGATTTTTTTGTATAACTTAACCCTAAAAAGGGACATTTTCAGGACTATCTTTTGGAATTTATGAAGTGCGTACGTATCTCATCATAGTCATCTAATGCGAGCGCCAAGCGCTTGCTGATTTTGTTAGAATTACACTGGCACATGAAGCACTTTTTGTGGTCATTGTAATCATGAACATGATACGTATTTCACTAATGAAATATTGCGGGCGAGAAGCGCGAGCTGACAATTTTTGAAATTCAGACCTGAAGAGGGGCATTCTATGGCTTGTTTGTGGGAATTTACTATTTCACTAATTAAGTGATGCGAGCGCGAAGCGCGAGCTGAAAATTTGTTATAATTAGATCAGAAAAAGGGACATTTTAAGGACTGTCTTTAGGAATTCGTGCACTGCAAAAACGCCGGTGTTGATTAAACACCAGCCCGGTATCTATATCGGTCCACACCAGTGCGAACGTAAGCACTGACTGGAAATGTTTTATTAAGGCCTTAAAAGGGGGCAATCACTTTAAGTATATAGTCATGAAAAAAGCATATGTCACTACATAAAACAATGATAACTTGAAGTGCGAGGAGATAGTTTTTTGCATAATCTTTATGGACTTAAAATACAACAGGACTATATGTCTCATTAGTCAGACAATGCAAGCACCAGGAATGATGCAACCCCAACCTGCCCCCATCCCCATCCTAAGCACCTTCTGACACCATAAATTAAAAAAAAAAAGTTTAGTAAAAATAACTTAGAACATTTTTGTGTTTTTTGCCAACTGCAAACTTGTAGACAAGTCTACAAGTTGTGGACTTGTCTTCATGAATTTGCCAACTGCAGAGTTACCAGTTTTTGAAGTCTTGTGTTCTGTTCTTTTCAGATCTGAAACGGGGCAGTACTTGTACATCACTTTGCTGACTGGTAGAGCGTATAGTGTTCTGCCACTTTAATAGGCCCACTTTATAATTTGCCAACTATACTTTGGCTTTGATTATTCAACTTAAACCTTGGAAATTCATCCCACCCAATATTTATGTACCTAGTCTTGCCTCTAATTTTACAAAACTAACGTGTTTGTTAAATCGTCAATAATTGTGGTATAATTTGCAAACTAACAAGCTTGTTCATATTGGGGGAGGACCGGGGGCTTACTTTGTGTGTTATTATAGCTCCATATGTTTTGTACTTAGTATTTTGCTGACTAGTAGGGCTCTAAGCCTGGCTACATGGACTTGGATTTGCCAATTGGTTGTCTTTACTCTAAAAGTCGTAACCTTCTTCAAAGTTAGTACCCCTATTTTCCTTTCCTTTTCTTTCTTTCTTTCTTTCTTTCTTTCTTTCTTTCTTTCTTTCTTTCTTTCTTTCTTTCTTTCTTTCTTTCTTTCTCTCCCCCCTCTCTCTCTCTCTTTCTTTCTTTCATTTTCTCCCCTATCCTCCATTTTGCCAACTGGTACATGATTTTGCCGACTGCCACGAATGTTGGGGGGTGTCGCACCCCCCCCCCCCATACCCCCCCTCTAGCTACGGCCCTGGGCCAGCACATAGTTGTGGCGAGCAGCCTTGCTTACTACGTCATACGGACCCTTCCACTGCATCAAGAGCTTGTTCGAACTAGTAGGGAGAAGTAACAGCACCCGATCGCCGCACTGAAATCTCCTCTCTCTAGCCTTCACATCGAAATGCTTCTTGTATTTCCTCGACGACTTCTCAAGCTCAGTCTTTGCCACTTTACAAGTCATCTCCAGTCTGTCCTGTAAGTCAAGAACATATTGGTAAGTAGATTTCACATCCTCTTCGGCTATTTCTTCGGACCATAATTCCTTCAAGATCGTTAGAGGACCCCTAACTGCCCTTCCATACATTAGCTCGAAGGGTGAATACCCTAAACTCTCGTGAGGAACTTCGCGGTATGCAAATAAGAGAGCTGGTAAATACCTGTCCCAATCCCTCGGACATTCCTGGCACATTCTCCTAAGCATTTGCTTCAATGTACCGTTGAACCTTTCACAGGCACCATTTGCCATAGGGTGATATGGAGTTGTGTGAAACTGCTTAACCCCAAGTAAGCGTGACACTTCCCTCATTACTCCTGACACAAATTGGGTACCATTATCAGAAAGAATTTCGTTTGGAATTCCTAACCTAGAAAAGACTTCCATTAAAGCCTCAGCTACCCTCTCTGCCTCAATACTCGGCAGCGCCACAGCTTCAGGATATCGCGTAGCTAAATCAACAATCGTTAGGATGTAGCGATTGCCTCGATCTGTTATAGGTTGAAGGGGACCTACCAAATCTACTGCTATTCTCCTGAAACATGTATCAATCAGGGGTGGCATAACTAAAGGTACTTTACCGACCTTTCCATTAGGAGTAGTGCGTTGACAAGGGTCACAGGACGCACAGTACCGTCTGACGTCCGACTGTAATCCAGGCCAGTAGAACTGGGACATTATCCGTTCAGTAGTCTTCTTCGCATTGAGATGTCCTGCCAGCGCGGAGTCGTGAGCAAGCCGCATAACCTGGCTTCTGTAAGGCTTCGGAACTACCAACTGGGTGTACACCTGTCTGTTGACCTGTGGGAATGACTGATATTCACGGAGAAGGAGACAATTTTTATAGAAATAACGCACTTTACTGCCTTTCCCAACAATTTTAGCCTCACCTCCTTCGGCAGCAATTTTCCGAAGTTTCTCAAGAGACTTGTCTTCCTGCTGGGAGGTGATTATGTCCTTTCTAGTAGCTGCGATCTCAGGCTCTCCTGCAGATCCAAATGGCCTCCATGGCTCCTTCTCACGTTGCTTCATTCCACGAGTCTTTACTCCTGCTCCCTGAATGGTTACATCTGGTTCCGTCGTCTCTGCGCTGATATCTATGGATGACTCGTTAGCAACCTCGGGTGGAACATAGTGTTGACCATTATCGTTGACTTCTAACTTCTCGCCCGCCTCCAAAGTCAGTTCCTCAGTGTGATCCTGTAGTTTCTTTGCTCCTGGAATATTACCAATTATAACATCATAGAGTGGGTTAGTCATGCAAAGGGCATTTACCTTACCCGTAAATACAGGACTTCTTACCTCCACTGTTGCAATTGGCACATATCTTACCGTTCTATCTATGAGCAGGCATAACTGTTTTTCACCAGTGAAGTTTTCCTCATCTACTAACCCAGAACGGACAATCACAATACTACTTCCAGAATCCCGCAGTACACTTGCTGGCTTACCATCCAGCATGCCTTTATATACTGGCATATCAGTACCTACCGTGCATCCAGCACTAATAACCGGAAGTTTATGTCCACATTGTAGGGTTACAGCCTGCGATTCATCACTAAAACCCATACTACGATGACCACATTCCTTAGTGTCAGAACCCGGACAGAATCCAGCGATACAAGCACCAACAATTTGCTTGCGCGCCCCTGACTGAAATGAGTCTGGTTGCTTACCCTTGATATCTCGCTTGCGATCTGGACACTTGTTCGCTAAGTGTCCCTGCTTTCCACAGGCATAACAAGGGCCTTTAGTGTTTTGACTCTTTTCGTGTCGTTCATTTCCGTTGACACTTTTACGCGCCTTCTCACCACTCTGCGCGTTCCTACTGGAACCACGTGGTGTAGTTCCATGCGCCGCACTATATTTCTCTGCAATATCAATCAATTCCGATAAGCTTTTAGGGCTACGCTCCCTAATGAAAACTGCGGTTGAGCGATCACAACTTTCAAGAACTTGATCCATAACCAATAATTCAAGTAATGAATCATAAGATGCATCTTTCCCGCTTAACTCTACCCAGCGCTTCGCGTAATTGTTTAATCTAGCAGCGTATTGCTTAAACGTTTCAGAACTGCCACGCTTCGCATCCCGAAATCGTTGGCGAAATCCCTCGCTTGTTAAAGCAAAATGCTGCAGCAGCGTAGATTTCAAAGCTCTATAATTGCTTGCGTCTTCAGTGGGCATCCGAGTATAGACTTCTAAAGCCTGACCTGTCAGCAGATTACCTAATGCGCATGCCCAATATTCCGTCGGCCATTTCTGCAAATTTGCATGACGCTCGAACCTTAGAATATAAGCATCTAACTCATCAGAGTCTGCTCTGAACACTGGCATGCTCGGCACATTCCCTGGGAGACCCTTGATTACATTCTGTTTTTCTCTTAATTGAGCTAATTCTATTTCATGTTCTCTTTCCTTTTCACGTTCTTGTCTTTCCCTCATCCGTTCCTCACGCTCAGCATTTTGTTGCTGACGTGTTTCTTCCTTTAGTTGTTTTTCTTTGGACTCTACATAATCTAATAATTCTTTATCTTCAAGGCCACATTTCTGACCCAACTTCATAAATGCCTCAATTTCCATATTTGCGAGAGGTCAATAACAGATATAAACAATTGATAGATTAGCCAGTGATAAACTCAGTAAACCTACAAACGCCAAACTAGAATAAAGGCAAAGCCTGTCTGTTCTATTCTCTATCCTACAAAAATCACCTTCTCCCGGACAAGCCCCCAATGTCACGGCCCGGTTAAGGAACCAGTAAATAAGAGAAGGAGATCTTAGGACAAGAGACCAAATAATAGACTTTTAAGACTTTGAATTTATTTTGAGTACATTTAATTCAATTAGAATTCAATTCTCTGATGTCACACAATCAGTAAAATTCCATTATCAATAAAGTAACCATATCAAATTAAACAATGAATTTCTTTTTGGCCAAGTTGATCTAAAATAACATCTAAATAAATCACTCAAACACTCACTCAATCAAGCACATTCATACAAGGGGAAAACCTGAAAAAGTTCGAGGATGGGCTCGATGTACATGTGGCATGCCAAAACACAACAGTCCTACGATATCGATGTCACGCATGTGCAATGTCCTGATCCACCGACGACTCCTCGACGATTCCGTAGCGTCCCACCGGAGACAGCGCCCTCTGACGTCTACGTTGTATGTATCGGTGAATGCTTTGACTGTCCTTTTGACGTCATATTATCAGCAGTTTTAAACCCCAACGAAAACTCTGTTTGAAAGAATAATTCAAAATTTCATCTAGAAATCTCATCTGAAAACCATTGTGATTTACCGAATGCCCTCTGAGCACAATCACTCGCATTCATACACATACACACCAATCCTATATCTGATTAGAAAACAAATGAAAATGTTGATAAGAGGAATGCAATGAAATTCAATTATTCCTTGAGTCATCATTGATCATTTTTCACACTATAACATTTCCAAAAAAAGCTATTAAACCATAAGCGATACTTTCTATCATGCTTGTATAATAAGTATTAATAGATGAATGCTTCAGAACCTCAAAATACAAATTATTTTCGGATAAGCAATGAATAAAGATTTAAATGAACGCTTACCACCGCACGTGAGTTTTCCAAGCAAAAAGAATGTATTGGAACTGAAGTGTAGGTTTAGCTGTGTCATCTTCTACAACAGAAATTACCAAACACTGGCTTCAAACAAACAAAAAACATCTCAGCTTTCCTTAAGCTTGCAGGCAGGAACTTAAACAGAACATTTCCGAATCAACACAAGAAACGTAATGACGGGTCCCCAACCAAACGCACGTAGCCTTGCCCGACCTAATGCGACGGGTGTGGCTCGTGACCTTTACCCCAAATTCATTTGCGTAATTTATGCTACCACGGGCAAGCGGTCATAAAGAATAGAGTTCTACACCAGTGATCATCTATCAAGCATATTTACAACAGATCGCTCGCTGCAAAGAACTCTATTTCACAGCTTTACTAAAATAATCAAATCCTTTAAAATTATCATAAGCTCCCTAGACTAAATGAGGAAAATAAATTACAAAATGTTAATTTTGAATATCCACCTGTGACACAACTTTACCCGATTTTTTCGTTGGATTCAGACGGGGACGAATAAATTTGGTGACGAGCACGTACGCGAGCGCAAAAGGCCTGATCACGTGACATGTTCGGATCACGTGATTTGATCCATATCGTACACCAACATCTTTTCTGCAAGATCGTCACGTAATAAGCTACGCGTTTATTCACCATTTCCGTCTTATTATTTGTTTCATCAAGGAGATTTCACTCTAGAATGATATCTCCTCGGTTTCATCGATCGATTGTATTTTCAGAAAAACAGAAAAGCTTGTACGAGAGTAATGTCTTAGTACTTTGAGCTGATCTCGGTACACTTTTGAACTTTTTCACTCCCCATAATATAATCATCTCTCTTCTTCTCATTATTTTTGTCTACTATTCTGTAAAAAAAAAAGAGAAAATAAAGCAGTTTAGCGCACCATTCATCTTACGCTGTTTTCAAAAGGAAAACGTCCATGTTTTTCATGATATCCGCACTACCCGAACAAAAGAAGGTCAGGGCGGCCACTCAAACAAAATCCTTCCGAAAAGAGCAGGATACAGATGGTCAACGCCCCGAACAAAAGGAAGATTAGTGTTTATCGAGAGGATGACTTATTTAATGCTTTTCGTACTTAGCAATACAAAAAGCTTTTATGAATACTTTTTTTTATTTCGACCAACATACCGGAACTAAAAACAACAAACTAAGGTGGTTTCAAACCGCCTCGATCACAAGAATCCCCGTTAAATTACGAGAACTTTTTTAGGCTGAAAAATACCCATTAATTATTCCTGCATTCACACCGCCCTGAAACATACCCTTCGGGATAAGTTCCTGAAGTTACGAGCATGCGCAGTATGGTCTGATAAGCAGCAAGGCGCGAAATTCAAAATCACTAGCCCAGCAGCAACCCATGCACGGCGCCGCACCCAACGACACGCTGGGCTAAAAGTTCCCGTAATTTGCTTTCAGACCGCCAAAATACCCACGACCTTGGAAAAATTCCCGCGAAAGTTCTCGTAATTTCGCCAAGTACCTACTATTTATCGGGTATTTTCTTTCGGGGATATTACGCGTAGTTTGCTTTCAGACCGCCAAAATACCTGGTATTTTCTGATCGGGGTAAATTTCCCGATCAGAGAATACCTGGAACTGGCGAACTTCGAGGCGGTCTGAAACCACCTTTTGTCTCATTTACCAACAACTCGTAGGTGCTTATGACATCCGTCAGTGATTCAAAGCGCTTCCCCTTGGTGATGATGCATATAAGGATGAAAGAAGAACCATTTAGGGAAATTGTAGAAAAAAATGTTCAGATGTCACGGAGAACGAGAGAGAATGAGAGACAGAGAATAAAAGGGTTAATACGCTTTGCTAAAATCCATGAATATCCACTTAAACGAATAACAACATGACTTTATTTTTGGTTATAGATTACTAAAAAAAATCCCACAACGTTTGTTTGTCGCAACTCGGTCTTCAGACCCTTGTCAAACTGATGACTTTTTTTTTATTATTCTTGTTTGACATACCCCTTCCCCCTCCAGATAGAAATGTTCTGACCTGCACTCTAATATTGCTTGTTTGACTCCTCTCTCCGATTTTCTGGGGGTTTTTTTCGCCAATTTCTTAATTTTTTTTTAACCGGCGAAAAGCGTGGTAGAAAAGATTCATTTATAAAAAATCCGACCCACCCGTTTTTGTTCCCGTTACTGCAAACAAACATTTGGGTCGCTTACCCTGGTTAGCATCAAAACCGAAATATCTTATTTCTTACATAAAAAAACAGGGGCCGCTGAGCGTTTTTGATAATGGAGGGGTTGAGCCGATAGTTGGAGGGAGTGCACCGGCTAAAAGAAAAATTACAAATTTATATAGACTACGGATTTTTTGTACATGTTTGCTGAAGGGGAGAGGACTGAAACTTCCTACCAACTCCGCCGCTTCTGTACTATTAGATTGAACGATTAAAACGATAGAGGCAAAAGTGAATTATATTATAATAATAATAATAATAATATGCAACATTTATATAGCAATTATAATACAAATGTTTCTAAGCGCTGCATACTATTACTATTATGATTTGTTTTAATGATTTATTTATTACCATGATTATTTCATGTGTTTTTGGTTGTGAAATCAAGGAGACACATAAAAAATAGGACAAAACGAAAGAACAAATAAAAAACACTTTTAATTGCAGATGTTATAATTTATTCAAGAAAAAATCATTTCTCTTACTTTTAGTAGTTGCTAGCATGGCTCTTTTTGAGGGAAAAGTAAAATAAAGAAAGAAACGTAGAAAGTGACAAGGAGAGAGTCGGGAGGTATGATTTCAGACTTACAATTTTAGTCACTCGTACTCGTGTAACTTTGAAATAATTTCAGGATATTACAAATCGAATACTGGTGCGCAAACTTCAGGAAGAAAATTATTTTACTATTACAATAGCTGCGTGGCAAATTGAATTAATTGAGACATATAATTTACGAAAAAAAATCTTTAAAAAAATGACTTTTAGTGAAAGATGGAGGCCTCTGTCTTGCCATATCCTTAAGCCCCAAGTTCACAAAAAAATAGATTAGTCGTGCATTTTCTTTTGCGATAGATATCTACCCATGTTATTGGAAATGGAAGATGATATAAAATTTATTGTGAAATGACAGTTACAATACTGTAGTAGTTTTAAAAGATTTTTCGGGACTTTTTTTGAGAACCTGGGAGAAAACCCCCCTAAATTGTCGACATGATGGCCACGATGCAATAGGATGAGAGGCTCACAAATGCAACAATCTCTGATCAATACAAGTTGGCAAAATCGAGGCATACTCTCGGAACGATTTCCGATGAAGAGAGAGAAAGAGAGAGAGAGGGGGGAGTTAGAAGTAATGTAAAATGACAGGTACTGAGAAGAAATAAATCAGAGAGAATGGATAGAGGGGGATGGGGCGGGTATATACCTCGTAATCCAAATCGGGGAGAAGGAAGACGATACATATATCATTTAAATGAGAAGAACTAAGAGGGGAGGGGATATAGAAATACATTAGATATAGGAAAGGGAATGAAAGCGGTAGATAATACATTCAGTTACAGGTTAGAAACCAGGGAAAGGGAAAACGAAAAAACAATCCCTTGGTACCGTTTTAAAATACATGTATTTAAATACATGTAGACTACTACAAATATGATATACAAATTGACAAATGCGCAATAACCCCCCCAAAAAAAAAATAAATAAATAAATAAAAATAAAAATCATCTGCCAGTCACATATAATGATTTCAGTAGCTTTCCAGTGCCCCTGGTGCACTTTGAATCCCACCCCCCCCCCCCTGCGTTCACTCTCTCATCTTATTGCTATTATTTTTGTCTTCTTTATATTTCAAAGGAAATAAATAGAGAATAAAGCAATTTAGAACACCGTTTATCCTCTACTCTTTCGAAAATGAAAACGTCCTTGTAGTTCTTGATCTCGGCACTCCCCAAACAAAAGAAAGTCATGGCGGACGCTAAAACAAATCCCTTATAAAAAGAGCAGGGAACAAATAGCCAACGCCCTGAATAAAATGAAGATTAGTGATTTCGTCAGGATGACCTACTGCTTTTCGTATTTAGCAGTACAAAAAGCTCTTAGGAATACTGCTTTTCATATTACGACAGTAACATTTAAACAATGTAAATGTCTACTTGTTTATTGACAAACCATGCAGGCGCTTAAGAAATGGCAAGAACGTTTTCTTCTTGAGCATGACAGCACTTTATTAAAAAAAGAAATACTTCCCCTTTTTTTATACGTTTCCTGAAGGGGAGGGGGGTGGACTCCCGCCTCCTACCAACTCCAACACCCCTGTACTGTTTTAATTGAACGATTAAAAAGAAAGAGACAAAAAATGATACAAATTTTTCATGATTTATTTATTTATTTTGTTTTCGATTGTGAAAAAAACCAGAGCGGTAAAAAAATGAATAAAATGGAGGAACATAATAAAACACTTTTAATTTAGATGTTACAATTTCATTAGATGAAAATAATTTACTTTCTCTCATTGTGACGAACAGTAGTCGGTAGCATGGTTATTTTGGAGGGAAAAAGAAGATAAGAAAAATGAAACGTAGAACGAGACGAGGAGAGCGTTGGGAGGTATGATTTCAGATCCTCTATATAATTTGAAACTTATTTACACCCTTCACTCTTTGAAATTGCAACGGAAAACATATCGAATACTGGTATGTAATCTTCAGGAACAAAATTGTATTTTTTTAATACAAACCCTAATTTATGAAAAGATACCAAAGACGATATTTAGTGAAACGTTGAGGCCACCGTCTTGAAGCCCCCAAAAAATCACAAAATAGTTTCGGACTTTCGTTGCGCGGCATCATCATCGCACTTGCAAGGGAAAATTCGCGCTTTTTTGTTCATTCTGGAAAATAAAGGTATATGGTATGCTGTGATTTCACCCGAAACGGATTATCGTTGTAATTATACACTTTGCAAATGATCTCTCTACAAGGAGGTAAAGAGACAATTCATGAGTAGCGGGACAATAGGCAATGAAAAAAAGCACTAGAGCAGACAACAAAGCGGTATCGATCGAACCCGACCTGTCCGCGCGTGCTGATTGCCCTTACGCATTTTTGTACACAGTGCCTATTGACTTGGGGGAAAAGCGAAGCTTTTACAAAATAACACGACTTTTTCCTCATAAATTTCTTAACTATTCTGTTGATTTGAGAAGCGAAACCTGTATTTCTAGAAAGAAAAATGTCTGATCTTTCATCTTTACATTTACTAAAAATCCTGAAAATACATCAGTTTGGCGCAATTAGCAATTGATTGGGAAAACACCGCCACAGATCCAAATACCAGCAATGTACCAAAACGGCTCCGCCGCAGGGAGAGGTATCGGGATTCGCGGGTCCGCACGCAAAGGGTTAAAGAGACAAAACAGAAGTCACATAAAAAAACTCCTCTAACTCTAAGGCTCTAGAATGGCATAGGACTTAGATTGACTAAAGAATCAAGGATAGGTCTAAGTCTGTTCTTGCCGGCCAAACTCATCCAGGCAATGAACAGAGCAGAATCGCGACGAAAAAATGTCCTGGAAAGTGCAGAAAAAATGCACAGTAAGAATATTAAATAGCACCAGCCAACGACTAAAGTACAAGCTATTTAATAAATAGACCTATATCCTGAAATCGAGATCACAAACAACGCCTACGCTACGTAGCTACATGTAGTACAGAACTCAGAAGTAGCCGAGACTAGTAGGCAAATGCCAAAGCAGAGAGAAAAACCCGACATCAAATTAGATACGTGGGACAATCACGTAAACCAAAGCGAGATCGGACACAACCCGAGCAAGAAAAATGGCTTGTAAAATTATATTTCGGACAAGCCCCCATATGTCATATCAGGGAGGGAAGCTTTAGAAAATACCCTTCCTGGTATGACTATCACAACAACTCCATCAACAATATAAAAACAGAAAAGAACGGAAATAGAGACAATAATTCATAAAATTACCTTGACACTTCTTTTATTACGCGAAGGCGCCCCCATGCGCTGACAAGAATCGCACAGGTCATGACAATTTCAATGTGTGTCTGTAAGATCTGCGAGTAGTAGTGACAATTTCCTATAATTGTCTACCGTGACAGCCAATCACAGCTCGTAGTTTAGCGTTCTGGTCATTCGTGTTACTCCGATGAGTGTTTTAGAGGCTTCTCTGCGATTTTCACCACTTCAAGTCCACTTTCTTTTCTCAACTAACAGATGATTCGATCTACCAGTATGTTACGATTGATTTAAACGAGAAAAAATATATATGATACGACTTGATTAAACAAAGAAGGTTAATCATAATGATGAAGTTTTCACAAATTGCCACACACAATAAAATTGTATTCTAAATATTTTGGAAATGAAAAATACAAGATTCATGCTCTTTATTCGTTTCAATCATTGAATAAAACTTATTGGATGTCTACAAGTACGACAGCTCGTTCAGTTCAGCGTTTCAATATTCTAGTAGATTTTCTAAATCTGCACAAGCTTCTTTACTTTTTAAGCAAGTTACAAGCATTCGTCTGATATCACAAAACAGGTAAGTTGAGAGGACGTTAAAACTCGATACTTCACTAACTCTAAACACTTAATCATTCCGGCATTCAGACATTTTGTTAGTTTCCAAGAAATTACATATCCCAGTGACTAATACCGTGTTCACACTGGCCTGAAACACCGCTACAGTCCCGGGACTGTCCCAAGACTGTTTTGGTGCTGCATTCAGTGTGAATGTTCGGACCCGCAATAAACTAGCCCAGGATAACCACGTAACGCCGCAAAAAAATTTTGTTAGGTAAGCCATAATAAGAGCAGCGGGACAGCTTCGCGACAGTCGCGGTGTTCCACCGGTGTAAAGGCACACCGCTACAACACCGGGATAAGCCACTTGTGATATGTTTACTTACCAATGTATTCTACAAAATATATGATGTTGGGCGTCGTGGTGTAGTGGTTATGACTCTCGTCTTTCCATCTGAAAGACTTGCGTCCGATTTCCCGCCCTTAAGTATTTCTGGTGTATCAGACTCCGTCCCTCCCTGGGTCACAAGCCTACACGAGTTTCGCTACGGAGGTCGTAAATCTCACCTGCTGTACTGTGAATGGATCCAAGAAATTTATTCCGGGACTGTGCCGGGATGACTTTTCTACTATGAATGCATTTACAGCGGTGTTGCTGTCCCGCAACAGAACTAGAATAGATTTAAAAACCAGCATGAAGACGGTGTGATAATAATACCTTATCATGGAGGCACTTCATAAAAGGTTATTGGAGAGCTTTCAACCGACATGTCACTATCTAAAACTTGTCATTATGTACTGATATTTATTTTCTAATATAATTATATGACATCGCTTTCGCCATAGATTAATGAAATCATGTTTGTAAAAATCTAGCACTCAATATCCATTTTCTAACGATATTTTGTTATAATATTATGAGTGTCATGAATGCAGTTCCTTTTTGGAATAAGCCTAATGCGAATGTCCATTATAGCAAGTTTAAACATGCTTAATAATGAAATTTCAACACAAAATACGTCATTATTAGTAGCAGGGCACATTGTATATTTTTATCATGTTCGTCAATTGAGAATTTAAAAAGGGAAGAATTGGTGCGCTCTTTTTTTTTCTTCGTGTAAGGAATGGCAATTTTCGATTCTTTATTTCATAAGGAGTTTGAAAAAAAAAACGTTCATAGTAATAGTGAAACTGTAATTAACCTCAAAATTTGCAGTAATGGCGTATATATATATTCACAGCATGTAGGCCTGCTTAGAAATCTGGACGCAAAGATTTAGGCGAAGAGATAAAGTTAACCGTCTTAAATTACCATAGAGCAGATTTTGCTCTTTGTGGAAGAAAGCTCAAATTTGTTATCAAATTTTGCCAGCCTTCCAAAAAATATTTTCAAAAAAGATAAAATGTTCAATACTAATTAACATTTACAATTCAAATGCGGTGAAAAAAGGTGGATTTGGCCCCTTTTTTGTCAAGACCTTAATATGGGGGTCATCTGCACGTCTTCATCTGATAACACGCACCTTAAGATCATTCCCCATAAACCAAGGTACACTGCTTTTCACTTTATAACTTATGAAATTAAATTGACTTTACTCCATAAGTTGTGGTCAGGACCTGACGCGTCATGACGGGGCGCGCTAGAGGATTGAAACATCAACTCGACAGCTCGATATCTAACTATATAACTGATATCTAACTTTGCATGCGTGTATCCAGCCTAATATACACAATAGTTTTGAGAGGTCGTCTATTTTGAAGAAAAAAAAATCGACCTCCGAAATGGTATTGTGTCTAATCCGAATAGAAACGCGCCTGCCATGAATCTTAAGCATGAAGAAGAACCATGATTAATTATAAGGGGGATCCCAAAGAAAACTGCTGTAGTTGAATTGAGTTTGTATTCAATTTTAAAGAGAAACGCTGTGTTTATTCCATGGTGCTGAGTACACTGACAGTAATCTGTCAGAAGAAACGACGATGAGTGACAATGAGTTTGCGCGCATGCAATATGAATCGATCAAATTAATCGATATCTTTAGTTTTCAATAATCGACAAGTTCATGAAGCTAGTAATGCTATGCTCTATGAACAAATTAGAAAGATGCGTAGGTTTAGCCGTATTATGGCGTCGTAAAAATACGTACTTTTACAATGTAAAAATCTCACCTGGTTTGTGGCATCTGACGAATGCCCAGTATCTCTCTGACCTTGAAAAATACGTGCAGCTTCAATGGTCAGCAATCCTGTAAGAGCAACTCGTCACATCAGTCATACTGTACGTGCTGATATATGTGAAGACTTCCCACCAGCTGAGCTCCCCGAATCCAAATTGACGATTATTTAATACTCAATGCTTTCAAATATGTAGACCAATCAGAATAATGCGCATAGTTCACTTTACTCTCAAATGAACTTCGAACAATTTACCTATACCCGGCCTTAATTTTCATCAAATTTCTTCTTTGAAAATACCTGAACATAAGAATTGAAAAATTCCATCGCTTGGTCGAATTGAGTTATTCATGAACTTGTACGTGAGTCCATCTGGTGGGTAATTTTGACTCATGAAACTCACAGAGTTTCCTTTAAAATGATTGAAAGACTTACCAAAACACTCTTTGGCCATGCTCAAAAGGGGCTTTCCGATGTCTTTGATTAACTTGAAAAGAAATGATATGGGCTTGGGTACATTTAATACCTACTGAGTTATAAATCTGTAAACATTGACTATCTAGTATATAGGTCTATTGAATTATAAAATGTTTCCCTGTGATTTTAAAGGAATAGTAATCCATTGTATTTCTTTATTTTTTGGCGGTTTATTGCATGGTTTCTTGTTGTTTGGTTTTATTTCATTTTTTTCTAAGAAAATAGTTTAGACTTGAACCTCAGGCGTTTTCAAATGTAAGCATACGTATCAATAAATATTTTCCTAAGATACAAATGCAAATTGGATGAATGTTTCCTAAATGTTTTAAGATCGGTTATATTTAGAGGAAATCTGCTGGCAGAATTGCGTTTTCGGTACTTGTACAGGTATTCATATTTCTGAGAAAGGGTGACTATTACCGCTTTCTGCAACTCGCTGGTCCAGACTAGGCCTAGGCTAAATTGTAACATTTTTAGTTTATAAATGGCGCGGGCTAATAGGGCCCACGCCATGCCCGGGCTTATTTATGTGCTGATTTTGTCACTAGACCAGAGCCAATAAAGTAGCGTGAATCTGCTAGTTACCGAACGCTTGGGGTGAAGACTATTTTAGTGCGGGCCTGGTGCGGACCAAAAAATAATGAGTTACCAAAAAAGATGCAAATTATTCGATGCCTTACTAATACTGTTGTTATGGTAACTCCCGTAGGAACTCGGCAGGACAGCTTTATGTTGGCATATTTAGTGAAGATATTATTCCACACAAGGTTGTACCACAATGGTAATGTCGTGTCTCTCTTTGGGAATATTATATTTTAAGATACTGAGCATTGTTAATTTATCCCTTACCGTTCGAAATTTGTTAACACCCAATAGACGAAATCCATGAGTAGAATCTTGATTCTAATTGCAATCACTTATTTAAGGTTTATGTACAATTAGATGTATGCTGCGATGCACATTTGCCTAATAAGATCTGGATCGAATTGAAATGAATTCAATTAATTGCATGTCTACAAATGGGACAGCTCGTTGAGTATCATAACAAAGGTGTCATCGTTAATTGATGGATAACAATTTTTGACACATAATGTAATTTTCACTGTCAAACAGACGTGTAGCATTCGTCAGAACTCACAAATCAGATGTTAAGAACAAAATCCTGTTTAAAAAAAAATACACATTCTCCGACCTAACCATTTATTGTGTTTTCAAATAAAGTTCATGTATTTTAATATTTCCTTAATGTTAAATTAAGAAAACAGAATTTGGCCAGCCTGTTAGTGAGTTTCATCCCATTTTCAGGTGAGAAAACACTAAGGGGGTGTTGCAAGAAAATATTTGCGATCAAATGCAAATATTCTGTTGCAATTTTACAACTGATAGATCAACGTTAGCTGTAGCAAATCAGATTAAATTTCTTGTTTCAAGGCGCAAATTAGCAATCAATTAGCACTAATTTGCAATTAACTGCAAGACATATGATTGATTTAGGGACCGAAATTTGACTTGCAATTGATCGCAAGTTTCTTGCAACACCCCATAAGTCTGTTACTAGAGTAATAAAGTCAAGCCAGTGACTTTGGCATGTCACGGAATAAACTCCGTTACCTTAGAAGGTTTTGACCTACACCCCCTGCTTTTATTTTTCATCCCTTGCTAGAAGAAGGAGTGATCAGTATCACTTAACGTTGTGCTTGACCAACTTGAACAAATTAATGTGCGCAAGGTTTCCACAAATTTTGGTAATTTCCTTTTGATTTGGGGGGTTTGACCTTCGTGGTAGATACTGATTTGGAGCATAAATCAAGGAAAAAACTGACGCCACATCTACAGCGAGGAACAGGAGTACCACAAATCTGCAAACCGAAATAAAAATCAGATGAACAAAGAAATTAATCCTCTATTGACCCGAATGGGAATATAGTTTAGGGCAGCAAGATTAATTCAGCTGGTTACCACCATGACCACAGAGTGCCTAAATGAAATGACTTTATGGTTATTGATTTATAAAATGTACATTTATGACATTAATGTTAAATATCTCAATTTGTAATGGGCGCATTAGGGTCAAATACGATGCCTTGTTGTGTTTTAAGTATTTTTTTTTAGATCCCTGTACTTCCGGTTTTCCTGGCTCTGCATTTGTCAATAGTCGGAATTTAGTCCCTCTAATCCTTCAGCTGAGAAAGCAACCTACTCAGGAACCTTAAACCTTCAATGCAAATGCTCTTTCCTCTCACGTACTGAGAAATTGATTCTGCACTTTTTAAAGATTTGTTTGTTGTTTACGAGCCACTATTTATCAACGGTGTGAATGTGAGCATAACTTGACCGTTTGTGTCCTTATACAGGTCCTTAAATATGCATATCATTATTACATTTACTTTGACTATGTGTCTTAATCGGAAAAAAATATATTCTAAGAAGTCGAGTGCTAATTTATTTCTCTTTTTATTATGTTTATCTTGGGGTTTAATTCAAAGTATTCAGCTATCATCGATGCATCCGATTACAGAAAAACTCTGATAATAGACTTAACTACAAAATGGACCCCATTAAAAAGCTGAATTTCGCGCACCAGGCAGCCGCATGCATCACTTTTATAAGAGATGCTACCTGAAAATAGAACGCGGTCATTATTGTTCAAGGGAATTAGACGAAAACCATTAGCGAAATAGAAAGGAATATTCCATCTAACTTTTATTTTTTGGCAATGCTAGGTTGTTCGTTGTAATATTCTATCATTAATTTAGATTTATATTTGTGTTACGGTAAACTGAAAGTAATGGTTTGTTTTCTTCATAAAATAAAGTATTTCTTCATAAAATAAAGGTATCAAGTAGGAATATTCATCAGTAGACATATTTACGCCGATTGGTAATTTATGGTTTCAGCATTATCAAAAAATGCGATTTACATGCTTTGTAATTGTCGGCGTTGTTTTATTTTTAAGGACACTTGATACACATAAGATGACGATTTGAGGACTGCACAGTAATACAATTGTCGACATAATACATATTGTTATGTGCATTTAGAAAATTGGGAAGTGCCATGTACTTTCATTTGTGACGTCATTTTAAAAAATCTCACCTGCTTTGTGGCATCCGACGAATGCTTGATAATTGTTTGACACTGAAGAATACGTGCAGCTTCGGTGGTCCGCAATCCCGTAAGCGCAACTCGACACTACTGTCATACTGTACGAGCTGCTATATGTATAGACATCCCACCAGTTGAGCTCCCCGAATCCAAGCTGACGACAGATGCTCGCCGGCTTCAAATACGTAGACCAATCAGACCAATAATAATAGTACAGTTTACTCTCATTTGACATTCACCTGTATTACTAGCCTTCCATATCTCTAAATTTGTTATCACTATGTGGCGAAATCCCGGGTCCCTTCGGGGTAACGTTCTGCCGTTATGCAGTTTCCAGAACCACGGTCGACCGTTCTCCTCACGTTTGTATCACTTTTTTTGGTGCAGATTCTCTCACAAAAGTCTATTTGTAAATGGTGATACAGTCTCTTATTACTCTTAAAGCTAAATGAAAGTAGTTGCAGTAAAACACTAATTTTGTGAGAAAGTCTGTAAAACCAAGGTTAAGTATGACTATATCATCGTGGATCTAGATCTGGTACAGTTACATAAACTGAACTTTGTGAAATCATAAAATCTAAGCTGAAATACGATCACACTGAAGATCACCAACACAGATATGCAGACGTGGGACAGTGTATTATTATTGCTGGAATAAAGACCCGACGGAAGTGACCGAATCCGCGCTTATTTTGCTTATTTCTCAGCAATTACACAATTTCTTCCAGAATCCTTTGGCACATATTTTTTATTCATACAAACAGACACTTGGGTGGTCATTATATTAGATTCTGTAAAAAGTCATTTTGAGATCGTTACCAGAACTGGAATTTACCTTTAAGTATACCAAATCACCTGCTCACTCACCCCAAATCGTGTCAAATAAAGCAACTTGGGAAATATTCTGTATGCATTTATTCAGGGCTTACATCGGCAACCACATGCCATCGCAGCTCCTAGCAAACTGACGTACTTCTCCAATAATGGCAAAGTATCGCAATATAAGAATATTAAAATATCGCCCTCTATGAACAAACTATGAGATACATCTTTAAGGTACAACTCATCATGCTGCAATATGTGTGTAAGTATAATGTACATATCCATACAAACACACACATTTTTATTACAGAGGATGTATTACATTGCCCGTTATCCTCCCTCTGATTACCGTCAACGGTCCAAGGTCATTGTTCTGTACTTACACCGTCATCTCGCGACGAACCAAAAATACTACTAAATCTTGCTCGATAGGGCCTGCTGACTTAAAACATTACTTCGAGAGGTACGTGTAAACCTCTTTATTACTAAATATAATTTCTTACACGTACATGTGTATACATAAATATATATGTTTAAAAAATGAATTATTTCTATTCATTTCTTTTTTAGCAACATAAGAGTTGTTAAGTCTGTTCTTCATGTATAATTTTTCACTCACACACACTCACGCACACCCCCCCCCCCTCAGACACACATAGCCTATTATATATATATATATATATATATATATATATATATATATATATATATATATATATATGTATATATATATATATATATATGGGTGCGCACCTGTGTGTATGAGTGTGAGGGTGTTGTCGGTGTGTGTGTAAAATAGAATTAGTCTGCCTTCGGCATGTAAGTTGCAATGAATCACAATTTGTTTTTATTTAAATGCCATAGAAATAAAATCGTAGATTTTGAGAGGAGCATAGATCTTAAAAATGAAAGATAAAGTCACACTTTTTTTATTTTATATGTTTTTGGTCACATCATGGTCATTGACGAAGAGTGTGACTTTGCCTTTCGTTTTTGAGCGCTACGCTTCTTTTAAAATGTGCGTTTTTATGTACACGGCATTTAAAACCAATAGTGATTATATATATATATATATATATATATATATGTAATCAGTGTGTGTATACATATACATATAAATGTGAGAAATTATACATTTTCAACTTACAACTTTGGCAACTCTGGTATTTAAATATTTTGTGAAAGAAATGAATGAAGAGCACAATAAAATTTCCTTTGTCGGGTGTAAATGAGTTTTGAACTATGACAAGCCGCCATGACTCAGCTGGGTGAAAGGAAACTTAATTGGTGGTGTCGAAAATACACTGTTGGTCATAAAGGTGGAATAAAATATTTTTGAATAAAAATCAACAGTTTTGTTGGTATTTGAAAGGCTTCGCGTAGACAAAATGGTAATTGAGTGATTACATAATGTTTCCCCATTACACTGGTGACATTATAACATGAGAAATTCGGATCACGTAATAAATTCATTTGTTGTAGACTATAAAATCCTATGCATATGATATTCTGTCCTTTCCCTTATTTAGCACTGTGTATAAGAAGGTTGCATTTTTTCGAGTTCCTTGTACCGTTTGAAATAAAAATCGATAGAGACGTTCCCTGGACTATGCCTGGTCCAACGGCAACAGCAACACGCGAGAGAGTAATAGCACTGCAACAGGAGGGCTACACGCAGACTGATATCACAGAAGTCCTAGGGATATCACAGAGTGCAGTCGCTATTTCTGATCTGGCAAATTATCCCGATCTGAACAATCTCGAGATTATTTGCAATGGAGACGCAATTATCGCGCTAGTTCGTAGGATTAATCTCGAGATTGCAATTCCAAGTCAACTTGTGATTATTTGCAAAATAGCGCGCTATTTTACGAATTATCGCGCTAATTCGTAGGTGCAGAGGCACTCGGGATTATTTATTCACGGCGTCATACCATAATGCATCGATGCCTCGCTGGAGCAGGAATCGCTCTTCTTGCGATGGTGGAGACGGGGTTTCTTGAATCTCGAGATTAATCACGAAGAGGGCCGATCGGGCTAAAATCTCGAGATAGGGCAAACTCGGGATGGTGCAGCACCGCCTTAAGATCCTGAGACGACTCAAGGCGGAGGCGGCTCAGTGATGATATGGGCCGGCATCCATTATGGAGGGAAAACGCCACTGGTGGTTCCGGATGGAAACATCAACGCCGCCGCCTACAGGGATATATTGGAGTTCCACTGTCTTCCATATGCAAGACGAGTGTATGGGCACAATTTCCGACTGCAGGATGACAACGCTAGACCGCACAGGGCCGCTGCAGTAAGGGAATTCCTGGAGGCAGAGGGCGTCGTACAGTTGCCATGGCCAGCTTGTTTGCCGGATATGAACCTTATAGAGCATGCATGGGATGCCCTAGGCCGGGCCATCAATGACAGAGAGGTCATTCCTCAAAATCTGCAGGAGTTGGCAGATGCTCTGAGGGAAGAATGGGACGCTATGCCTGTTGACGTCATCAACAAGCTAGTGGACAGCATGCCACGACGTCTGCATGCGCTGGTTCGTGCCAGGGGTGGACATACCCGATACTAGTGACTGAGTAAGAACAATGACTCAAGTTTGATGCAAATTTGTCCATGAAATCACAAAAAATAAGTCATCTTGAAAACTGAGAGAGATTGAAAATAAATATCTCATGATCCTTTAATTTACTGTATATTGTCGTCATTGTTGTTCTATGCTCATGACATCCATCGCTTAGGACATAAACTTGTAAAATATCACTGTCAAACGTGTGTAAAAGGCAGAATAATAAAGTAAAGTGGTTATCATGCACCATAAATGCCATATTCAAATCATGTTGTAATAATTACACTGTAAAAAAAAACATTGAATCAGTAGTTAACACTTAATGTATTTAAGTAGAATTTACAATTTGTAATTATTTTTCGTTGTTTTTAAGTAGTTTCAACTTGTCTTTTAATTTACTTGATTTACTTGATTTATTTGGGTTCAATATACATTTAAGAAAATTCACGTATTGATAGCTTGCTTTGATTGAGTAAATCTAACTCAATTAGGCAAAGATGATTATTACTTATAAAATCATGTTGAATGTACTTATATTTTCAATTAACGCCATATTTAAATAATGCATGAATATTCATTAGAGCAAGTAAATGTGTTTTTTTTTTAATAACTGTCATTTCTATTTGTGTTTGAAATTGTTTTGGATAAGGGTGTTGAATCAAAGAAAAGGCAACATTAAATAGTCATTTAGCAGAAAATTATTCTCACTGTTTTATTTGTAAGAATGAAACGATCGCGTATAAATATCAATGTAAGTACCTATACTCGATCATATCCATCTAACTTACAACCTTGATTTAACAATGCACCATTTCATTTATTAAAGCCCTCATTTTGGATGCCCCCATAAATTTCGAATAATCCGAACCTCCCCATATCAAATTTTATATTTTCTCTTACAAAACAAAACAGACATACATGTATTTGATCGGTAATTATATGCGAGATCATTTCACGGGAAAAGACTCTTTAACAGTTTATTGCTCTATTTCTTTTCCGAGTTTCAAGACTATAGAGTATCCCAAAGGGAGCCCCCTGTCTACACCGGAGAGACAGGACGATGTCTGGACGGTGTCGTTAGAAGGGACAGGATCATGCGGTAACCTGTAAGATACGATAGCCTTTGCCTTATAATTATAAAATTATTAATAAAAAAAAAAAATAAATAAAGAAGGAGAGGAACGATTATAAAGGACACGTCAAAGAAAGAAAGAAAATAATAGTTGACCAAACGAGTTGGCGGTAATAGTCAAATATGACTGGTCGCCATTAAATTCCAACCAACAACAACATATACATGTACAGGTAAGTGACAATTCACAAAGTCTAATATTTGGATAAAACATGTATAAAATGAAAATGATGCCACCAAAAGTGGGACGATGGGGGAGCGGACTTTCGAATCACGAAAGTCCATCCACTCCCCCATTTGATATTTTCAAATATTTTAGTGATTGTTTTACTTAATTGAATTAAGTTATTGTAACTTAATTTTCTTGAGTAAAATGGAAGCAAAGAAAATAAGTAAATTTTACTTAAAACTGCCAAAGTCATAAGTACTTGAAAAAATTAAGGCATTTTTTTGCCACAATTTTATTAAGTAATTTCTACTAATTTTTTTTACAGTGTACGCTGTGAAAATTTGGGGAAAATATATTCCACCTTTGTGACCAACAGTGTATATTAATCTGACAGTCAATCGGATCGGGGTCGCCATCGCCACTAACCCGTACCTGTGGTCTAGTGGTTAAGGCACAGGAGATCAAAGCTGGGGGTCAGGGCTCGATTCTCGGCAGAGACACTTTTTCGGCGTCACCAAATTTTCCGAAGGGTAGATAGCTCTGGGGAACATTGCTTTGAGCTACGCCTACCATTGTTCTCTCTCTCCCTCTCTCTCTCATTCTCTGTTTGTATACAAACATATATTTGTGTGTGTGGGTGTGTGTATATTTATATTTATGTACCATTTATGAAGAAACCGACATATGCAGACTTTACAGAAAAAATTATTTAAATAAATATATATACATATATAGAGTTGCCAAAGCTGTAGTACATGTATAACTTCACACATTTGTATACTTTCTCCCATACGTGTACTGTATCAAAGCAATAGCTTTGATCCAGCTGAGGCATGGCGGCTTGTCATTGTTCAAAACCCACCTTCACCCGACAAGGGAAATTATAATTGGTATGGTGTCGAAAATCTGTCTATCTGACGGTCAATTGGATCGGGGTCGCCCTAGCCACTAACCCGTCTCTGTGGTCTAGTGGTTAAGGCACCGGCGTTCAAAGCTGGGGGCCCGGGTTCGATTCTCGGCGGAGACATTTTTTCGGCATCACCAATTTTTCCAAAAAGGGTAGATAGCTCTGGGGAACCTTGATTTAAGCTACGCCTACCATTGTTCTCTTCATCCATTTCTTTCACACAATACATATATACATATATATATATATATATATATATATGTATGTATATATATATATATATATCCCACTTTATATATATATATATATATATATGTATATATATATATATATAATATTAATATATATATATATATATATATATATATATATATATATGTATATATATATATATGTATATATATATTAAGTGTGACTGTGAGAAAAGAGAGAGAGGCTAGCAATATTGTCCAACTCCTTTATTAGGCCAAGCATTCGACCGTCTTACCGGTCTTCCTCGAGGCTTTGAGTGACACAAAATACATGTAATATAAACTAAAAAAAGGATGTCATGCAGCAGAAACAAAATCTAATATATATATATATATATATACATGTGTGTGTGTGTGTGAGTGTGGGTGGGTGTGTGTGTTTGAGTATGTATATAAGCTGGCAGTTTATTCATCATCATATCAGATCACAAATCGGAGTTTCACATCAGACTTTATGTCAGAGCATAGTTTATTTCCAACTGGAATACAATATTTCTCTTCTGTGGAATTATTTGCACACCATCAATTAAGTGTTTCCAGTCATTTTGATAGATGAATTTTCAGTTCTCATCGAGATCATCAACCTGTTCTAAAGAACTTTTTCAACCCAAAGATTACTGGAATTGACTGTTTAACATCATCAATTTTGTCACCACGGTTCATTTTAATTCGTAAAAGTAACTCTTATTATTCATCGTGTTTCAATATCAATTTCTTCATCGCCAGCATTGTGGACTTTAATTTGAGGAACCTTTGCCAGTCAACTTGGGTATACTGTCTCTTCGAGATTATGTAAGAAGTATTTTTTTCTTCATTTTGTGTAAATAATGAAAAAATGATTTAATCAAAATTGTCTTTATTTATTCGGTATTCAATATCGTAACAAAACAATCAACCATACCTTCCCAGGATTTTATAGCCGGTGCAAACTTCATACGCACGATGGAACTGCCCTTCTAAAACAAAATACTAGAATCTCTACACGTTGCCAGCTTTAATGCACTATAAACGTAGCTAAACATGTTAAGTGGAATGTACCCACCCTTTAGTGATACTGTATTTACTGATTTCTGTAAAGATTATCTGTATACACTTTTTGAAATTGTGCACCTTTAAACTTACGACAGATGCTAGACGGATTCAATTACGTACACCAATCATTCCAAAAAGAATAGCGCAGATTATTCCAAACGTGAACTTGTCAATTAATTCATCTGTAGAAAATACAGTCGATCCCTTAGAAAACGAAATGGCATGAATGACATGAATGTTTTACCATAAATGGAGATGCAGAAATGTCAGTGTGTTCGGACAAACCATTGCTACGTATTTCTTAACTTCTAATTTTCCACTTAGCTTGAGCAGATGTGACCAAAGTTTGGATAAATTACAACCGCAATCCAATGTATTTTATTGTATTTTAAGCTACATAAATTGAAATTTTGAGAAAAGACAAGCCTGTCTTACAGGGATATTTTTCTATGTAATTTAGTCATGATAAATTGCATATGAAATAACGGTAATATTTTTTGAACGGGGTCGGGTTAATGCGAAGGACCAATGGAACAAACGTCAAAGGGTAGGATCACTTCCTGTTATATGTCAAATGCGATGCTCGACTTATTTTATTTTATTTGTTCAACAATCATTGACATGGATCTATGTGCAGTTGGGCGAGTCTTTAATATCTTACAATTTATATTTATTAAATATGTGAGAAATTATACATGTACAACAGCTTTGGTGGCTCTTGTATTAAAATATATTGTGAAAGAAATGAATGAAGAGAACAAAGGTAGGCGTATCACATATCAATGTTCCCCAGAGCTATCTTCCTTTTTAAAAAATTGATGATTCTGAAAAATATCTCAGCCGGGAATCGAACCCGGGCCCCCAGCTTGGAACGCCGCACAGTGGGCCAGAATGAGTGGAAAGTGCGCCAAAAGTATATTATGTGTTATATTATTTACTTTAACATGTTGATTAAAGGTAATTTTGAGCGTAGAATCGACTGAACATAATTTAAAGCCGATATGACGTCACTTTGATACCAAATTTTGATTGGCTACTTAAAACCTATCTGTGAAAAGACAGATTACGCTAAACAATGTGCAGTATATAAACTTTGTGTTATGTGTTACTTCAAGATTGACCAGAGTGAATGTTGGTTTATGCTTCTCACATGTCAAAAAGTGTGTATGAGATCCTGAAAATAATTTTATGGCATCAAAATTATCATTAGATTAAAAAGAAAATACTTTGAAATCTGATAAATATTAACGGTGCTTTATCAAGCGGTGTAGACTTGGGTAAAACGCAGAGCATATAACACCACGAATGTTTTACTATGAGGAGGGTTTGGGGCTGAAATTATTCTACAAGTAACTTTTATCTCTGGAAGAAGGGCGGGTAGCCCTTATATTCGTTATCAACCTTTATTTTGTTTACATGCCCGGAATTCATGTAATTTTCATGGAATGGAAGGGGAATCGTCCTCACCGTGCAAAAATGAACGGCAATGTACAACCCACACAGTGCGCTGCGATGACTGCGCGGTATAAAAATGACAGTTTTTCAACAGGTTTTGGGGGTGTTGCACTAGCGTACCTACGGGGGGGGGGGGGGCAGAGGGGGCAGACTACCCCCCCCCCCCCAACGAGTCACTACCCATGCAAGGGACGTATCCCTGCCCCCCGTGACGAGTCACAACTGATCTCTGGCCCGCTCCTTTGAACTTGAAGACTTTTTTTTTTTTTTTTTTTTTGCTTATCAAATCTTTTGGCGGACGAATTTGCCCCCTGTTACACCCACAAATGTAATAATCGCCCACAAATGTAATAACGCCCACAAATGTAATAACACTTTACCCACAAATGTAATAACGCCCACAGATGTAATAACACTTTACCCACAAATGTAATAATTTCACCCCCAAATATAACAATGCACTTTACTCACAAATGTAATAATATTTGATCACCCACAAATGTAATAAATTTGGAGGGATTTTGGCGAATCCGTTCTAAACCAAAATCCTATAGTAATACGTTCTTATAGCAGAAAAGGACAAAGTCTTTATTCCAGACCGGGGCCCCGTAACACAAAGATCAGCGTTTGATCGCTAATTTGAAAGAACAATTCTGATTGGTTCCAAGTCAGTCTCCTTAGCAAAATGCGCATGCAACGATGATCTTGATAGGCCATTTCATTTAGCGATTAATCGCTAATCTTTGTGTTACGGAGCCCAGGGTGTTAAAAAAATTATGATATAAATCCAAAGTCTTTTTTCCAGACCCGGTTATTTCAAAAATTATAATATAAGTCCAAATCAAGATACGATAATGATATTCCAGTTGAATTAAAATAAGAATCGAGCTTAGTCTTTTCTCCAGACACTAAGAGTAAATTGAGAATCAAGCATAGTCTTTTCTCCAGACCCGGTAACTAAAAGCTAAAACCCTATAGTAATGCGTTAATATAGCACAAAAGTGCAAAGTCTTTTTTCCAGACCGGGTTGTTTAAAAAATTATAAGTCCAAAGTCCTTATTACAGACCCGGTTGTTTGAAAAATTATGATATATGTCCAAAGTCTTTTTTTCCAGACCCGGTTGTTTCAAAAATCATAATATAAATCCAAAGTCTTTTTTCCAGACCCGGTTATTTCAAAAATTATAATATAAGTCCAAACTAAGATACGATAATGATATTTTCTAGTGGAATAAAAATGAGAATCGAGCTAAGTCTTTTTTCCAGACGCTAAGAGTAAATTGAGAATCAAGCATAGTCTTTTCTCCAGAAAAGTGCTAAGTCTTTTTTCCAGACCCGGTTAATTAAAAAAATATAATATTAGTCCAAAGTCATTTTTCCAGTCGAAACTAAGATACGATAATGATATTCCAGTGGAATAAAAATAAGAATCGAGCTTAGTCTTTTCTCCAGACCCAGTTAATTAAAACTGGTGGAATAAATATCTTTGTTGTTGTTTTAGATTATACGGACGCGTATTGTGAATATATGCGATATGCACTAAGAGTGAATTGAGAATCAAGCGTTGTCTTTCTTCCAGACCCGGTTACATAGAACTAAAAACGTAAACCCTTTACCCACAAATGTAATAATTTCACCCACAAATGTAATAATGCACTTTACCCACAAATGTAATAATTTTTGATCGCCCACAAATGTAAAAATGACTTTACCCACAAATGTTATAAATTTGAAGGGATTTTTGGCGAATCTGTTCTAAACTAAAACCCTATAGTGATGCGTTCATATAGCGCAAAGTCACAGTCTTTTTTCACCAGACTCGGTTAAATAAAACATTTAAGCAATCTTCCAAGTAAAGATCCCCAAATTTATTCTTCTTAATGTTGAATAACATAGAAATTTAGCATGGTCTTTCCACCAGACCCAAATATTTCAAATAGCAAATAAAACACAAAAAATAATAATAAAAAAAACAAATACTCCACATTCTTGTTAATAGTAAATTAAGAGGCTTTTATAGGAGGAAATTATAATTTGTTAACAAATTATAAGATCTTGTTAATGTTGAACAAAATGTAAATATAGCATAGTCTTTCCTCCAGACCCAGTTATAAAAAAATCATTCAAAAACAAGACAACAACAACCAAAAACAGACCCCGCAAACTTTTCAATATTAGATAGCATCGAAATATGGTATAGTCTTTGTTTCAGCCCCGGTTATTTCAAAATAGCAAATCATAAAGGACAATTTTAACTAAGACCCCACAATCTTATTGATGTTGAATAACCTGAAAATGTAGCTTAGTCTTTCTTCAAGTGCCAGATCATTCAAATAACAATTGATGAATTATTATAATAAATAATGATAATAATAATAATAAACAAAGACCCACGATCCTATTTATGTTGAATAACATGGAAATATAGCGTAGTCTTTCCTCCAGACCCAGCTATAAAAATCATTAAAAACACAACAAAAACAACAACAAAACAAAGACCCTGCAATCTTATCAACATTGAATAGCATTCCGTTCCAATCCATTCATTGTTTTTATTTGGCAATAAGTCATGATTGACTATTTTTGCCACCCACTGTATGAAAAGTAGTGTAACAATTTTATTTAGTATTATTATTCTTTACCATTTTTTTTTTCTTGTATATTCCTTCCTTTTTTCTATGAAAAAACACAAAAAACAAAACATTCAAACACATATGAAACAAAAAATTGAGGAATAAGATATCAGCACACAATATGGGGATTACTTCCCGAAAAAGATAAGGTTGGTGATCGACGATTTATGAGATAGTATATAAAAGAAAATCATTATAACAAGAAGGGGTAACAATTCCATTCCATTCATTGTTTTTATTTGGCAATAAGTCATGATTGACTATATTTGCCACCCACTGTATAAGAGGTAGGGTAACAATTTTATTTAGTATTATTATTTTTATTACTTCTGTTTTGTTATTATTTCGTGTATATTCATTCCTTTTTTTCTATGAAAAAAAACATTTAAATACTTATATAAAACAAAAAACTGAGGAATAAGATATCAGCAAACAATATGGGGATTACTTCCCGAAAAAGATAAGGTTGTTGATCGACGATTTATCAGATATTATATAAAGAAAATCATTTTAACAAGAGGGGATAACGTTTTAACAAATTTTTCGGTACTTTAAATTTTCAGTGTACCAAGCACCATTTGTGATATATTCAGCTTTTTTTTTTATTAGTTACAATTCCAATAATCTCAGTGGCCTAAGATATATTTTCTGGGGTTATTTTGACCCGTAAAGTAAAGACAGAGAGAGGATTTATGTGATCAAGAAGTGATAAGATAGGAAAAAAACTGATTTGAAATGACTGAAAGAGAGACAGGCAAAGAAAGAAGTGCCCCCTCCCACACCCGTACCAGAGTTACGGGGTTACGACTGTCCCGTCGGTGGATTCAGGTCCATCAACATCTTGAGGTTTGATCTTTCCAGAGTTTTAAAACTCTTGTTATTCCAAAAGAATAAGAATATGATAGGGTCTTACGTTAGAATATTTTTTTTCGTAATTTTTGTAATGATTAGGTCTGGAATGAGGACAACGCTCTAAACCTCCTTTTAAAACAGGTTCTTACGTTGAAGGATTGTTTTGTCTTAGATTTGGAGTTATTTATGTTATTACTATAAGCGTTATTTTGAAGAAAAAATAACTGGCTGTGGCTGAAAGACTACGCTATATGTCCATGTTATCCAGCATTAATACGATTATGGGGTCTTTATACTGTTCTTTTTGTTGTATTGTTATTTATATTTTTTGAATAACAGGGTTTGGAGAAAGGACTAAGCTCGATTTTCATTTTTTTTCCACTGGAATATCATTATGGGATCTTAGTTTGGACTTATATTCTAATTTTTGAAATAACCGGGTCTGGAAAAAAGACTTTGGACTTATATTATAATTTTTGAAACAACCGGGTCTGGAAAAAAAGACTTTGGACTTTTGTGCTATATGAACGCATTACTATAGGATTTTTAGCTTTTATTTTTAAATAACCGGGTCTGGAGAAAAGACTACGCTTGATTCTCAATTTACTCTTAGCGCATATATTCACATTACTGGCCGTATAAGTGAAAACAACAACAAAGACATTGATTCCACCAGTTTAATTAACTGGGTCTGGAGAGAAGACTAAGCTCGATTCTCATTCTTATTCAACTGGAATATCATTATGGTATCTTAGTTTGGACTTATATTATAAGTTTTGAAATAACCGGGTCTGGAAAAAAGACTTTGGACTTATATTATGATTTTTGAAACAACCTGGTCTGGAAAAAAGACTTTGGACTTTTATTAAAATTGTTGAAACAACCAGGTCTGGAAAAAAGACTTTGGCTTTTGCTATTCCCCCACATCGCATTCATTACCCTATGTATTTTGTTATTTTTGTTAATTTGTAATTTTACAATATTCATTACTCCTTTAATAATATAGGGTATTTATATTGCGCACATATCCACCTTGTTAGGTGCTCAAGGCGCTCCTATATTACCCGGCTAAGCTAGGCGTTCATAGCGCACACAGCTTTTTAAGGAATTACTTCCTACCGGTACCCATTTACCTCACCTGGGTTGAGTGCAGCAGACTGTGGATCAGTTTCTTGCTGAAGGAAATTACGCCATGGCTGGGATTCGAACCCACGACCCTCTGTTTCAAAGTCCGAAGACTAATCCACTGGGCCACAACGCTCCACGTTTTTTACTTTACTATGGAATCATTTTGATTGATCTCGATATATTGTATTTTGTATGTTTTTTATAGATGTGATATAAATGAATTTGAATTTGAATTTGAATTATAATTTTTGAATTAACCGGGTCTGGAAAAAGACTTTGCACTTTTGTGCTATATGAACGCATTACTATAGTATTTAAGTTTAGAACAGATTTGCCATAAATCCCTTCAAATTTATAACATTTGTGGGTAAAGTCATTATTACATTTGTGGGCGATCAAAAATTATTACATTTGTGGGTAAAGTGCATTATTACATTTGTGGGTGAAATTATTACATTTGTGGGTAATAGTCAGGCAGCATATGTAATTTACTTCGAAAAATTGGCTTAGTCTGATTTTTCACTTTTATGTGATTAGTGACATCACAAGGAACAACTTTCAACTTGGTGACAAAATTATAATGGTCATCCAGTCAGACGGCAGGTCCCAAGAAAGTGGCTTCTTTCATCCAAGTGATATTCATGACTTGAGATGTTTTGCATATTTAATGAGCTTGATGCGGACCAAAACACCTCTTTTAATTCGGTCATTGCTGCTCTAATTGTGCATCGAATTTCATGAATTTGATACCATTGTAAAGAAGAAGAACCATTCTTTCAGGTCATGTGTTTGAATTCATTCAAAGATTTTGTAATATAGGTTAAAATTTTGATCTAAAATATGCTACAAAATAATTATTTTCACCTGACAAAAGCTGCTATTTTCACACTTTATTTTTGTTTGAGCCCAAATGATTTTTATATCATGATAAAGCTGAATATGTATGCTTTAAAATGATATAGGTTTCAAGATAAGAATTGGTTTAATCGGGTCAAGATCACACTTTTCATTTGCCAAGTACATAAAGCAGCTTGAAAACAAGAATACTGCACTCTGATTGGTCAAAGAGACCACCCATTGGCAAATTCCAACGGTTGCAGTGCCTGGGTTCAAGGGAAAGTCACACTTCCCATGTGGTAATCTCCTCAAATACCCCGCGCCTGTTGTTCTGTGAACCTTATCCAGCCAATCAGAACTCTAGATTTCATGCAAGTACAAAGTTTCAGAAATCTCGTCTTGTACCTTGGTGGGAAAAGTGTGATCTTGACCCGATTAAAAGGTGCCGCATATCAAGAGTGGCATTGTGAGAAAGTACAGAAGTTCAGCTTTATGGTGATATAGATATCACTGAGGCTCAAAATAAAAAGTTTTGCACAATTTGCAAAAGAAAACAGAGGAAGAAATTTCAGTTTTGAGGCACATTTTCAGGCCAGAAATTTACTTATTTAACAAAATATTGTATACAAAATAAATGACCAATATGAAAGAGTAACATTTACTCTATCTGATGGTGCAATAATATTTCATTTAACTTGAGGTTAAAACAGGTAAATTCTTAGAGAAAGAAAATCTCACGAATCACGTGATTTTGCAAGGAGGAAGATTCAGCCACGAGATGATTTGGATGAATCTGGCCTTTTTGCTCATTAGCATAAGGACCTGCGGTCTGACTGCATCTTGACCATGTTAGTGGTCAAAATGGGGTCAATAGGGGTCAATTTTTTAAATTGCCCCGATTCTGTCAAAAGACACATCAAATTGTGTGTATTGTTATACTGAACAGAAAAGTGTACACAACCATATACTCTTGACCTTTTTGTAAAAAGTTATGACCGGAAATGTCAAAAGATCAACAAACTTTCGTTAAATGGCAAATTACACTGAAGGTGTGAAGAAAGCTAATTTTTCCGTGTTTTTATGCATGTGGGTACATTTTCATTTTCGATTTTGATAAGTCCATCGTCAGAAGTCTTTATCCAGAAGATATAAAGGGTTAAGACAAGGTCAGGGAAAGGTCAAAATGTCAACAAACTTTCATTAGAAGCCAGAATACACGTATAAAAGCCGTTAGAAGTTTAGACGTCTTATTTTTCGTGGGTTCTTTATTTTGAAAAGTATCTATCTAGGAAGACATTAATGTGCTTATTTAGGAACAAAATAGATAAACAGAGATAGACGTCGAACACATTGAGTGTGGTATCATGGTATTGCAGGAATACTTTTAAACGACTTGACAAACCCTAATGACCTTAAAAGTCGTATCATCTTCATGATGTTATAAGTGCAACCAGCTCTTTCTGAGTTTCATGATTTAGAAATTCAATTCAAGTTCAATTCATTTTCAATTTACAAGTCTTTGATTTGTAAAGATACATTTCATCCATTTGCTTGGTACATAATATTTTAATCAACAGAATGTATTGTAATGTATTGGGGCATATATGTGCACTAAATGTTAACAGACACATCGATTGATCAGTGCTCCGAGCTCCAACGAAAGATGCCTTAACATCTTATTTGGATTAACTTAATAATAAGGTAATGAGGTTAGGATTGAGGATGATGTTGGACTCCAATTGCCCCTCAATTAATTCTAATGTGTGATGGTTATATTATTTCTATTATTTCTGACAAAGGGGCAACATCGTGCAAGCATGCTGTTTGTAGTCAGTCATGTGTGTCCATCATGCTGATGTGATATATTCTGACCATTACTCGATCTCTGGACTAGATTCCTGATTATGTGCTGACATTAACAAGGCTTGTACTATTTTATCAAGTGTGTTTTTTCCAGAGCATACAACGTGAAACTAAACTTAATACCAGTTCTCACGATATTGATGTACATAGATGCTAGATGCAGATTTTGTTTTTGTTCTTTTGTCGTTCTTGTTTTTTCCTACTTGCTGAACTACCTGGATGTTACTAGAAAGAATAATCACATATGTCATTGAAGTAAACCACGGCCATACCGCAGCGGCAAGGGGGGGGGGCCGGCTGCCCCCAGACATTGTGAAGACTTGCATCTTTACTGAAAAATAAATAAAATTGACCAAAAGTATGCAAGAAATCCTTACATTTCACTTTACAAAATGCAAAAGGGCCCCAATGGTAAGCTCAGAACAGCACATGCACCAGAAATGTGTAGTCCTTCTTGGCTCCAGAGATCGAGCACCTTATTCGCAAGATTATCCAAATGAAATGTTAGACAACTTTCTTAGGAGTTGGGAGCACTGATCAATCGATGTGTTTATTCTGTTAACATAGTATTATACTTATACCCCAATACATTACAATAATTTATGTTAATTTGAATATTTCTGTACAAAGCAATTGAAGGACATACTTCTTTACATATCAAAGACTAGTAAATTGAAAATGAATTGAACTTGAATTGAATTCCTGAATAAAAAAGACTCCCTGGTTTGCACTTAATTATCACATCATGAAGATGATAAGATTTAAGGGCATAAGGGTTTGTCAAGTCGTTTCAAGGTATTCCTGCAATACCATGATACCACACTGAATTTGTATTCGACGTCTATCTCTGTTTATCTATTTTGTTCCTAAACAAGCACATTTGACCCCTTTATAATGTCTTCTTAGATATAGTCTTTTTAAAATAGAGAACCCACGAAAAATAAGACTTCTAAACTAACCGCTTTTAGACGTATATTTTGGCTTCCAATTAAAGTTTGTTGACCTTTTGACCTTTCCCTGACCTTGTCTTGACCCTTTATATCTTCTAGATAAGGACTTCTGACGATGGAAAATAAAGAAGTACACACATGCATAAAAACACGGAAAAATGACCTTCCTCAACACCTTCAGTGTAATTTGCCATTCAACGAAAGTTCGTTGACCTTTGACATTTCCGGTCATAACTTTTTACCAAAAGGTCAAGAGTGTATGATTGTGAACATCTTTTTGTTCAGTATAACAAAACAAACAATTTGATGTGTCACTCGACAGAATTGGGGCAATTTAAAAAATGACCCCTATTGACCTTATTTTGACCCCTAACTAGAAATTTATCACCAAGTTGAAAGTTGTTCCTTGTGATGTCACCAATCACATAAAAGTGAAAAATCAGACTTAGCCAATTTGTCGAAGTAGCCGGTAAATCATGACATATGCTGCCTGACTATAAAGTGTTATTACATTTGTGGGCGTTATTACATTTGTGGGTAAAGTGTTATTACATTTGTGGGCGTTATTACATTTGTGGGTGCAACACCTCCCCCCCCCCTCCCCCCCACCCTGTGGAAAATCCTAGGTACGCCACTGGGGTGTTGTGTCAATTAAAATCGGCTCTAACATGAAAACGGGCAGCTGACTTTGGTATCGACTTTAAACTTAGACATCTGGCAAAATGATGATGATACCACATCTATAAATTTCCTTTATCGGGTCTAGATGGGGTTTGAACAATGACAAGCCGCCATGCCTCAGCTGGATCAAATATATTGCTTACTTACAGTACATGTTTCGGATGAAATATAAAAAATTAAGAAATCATACATGTACAACAGCTTTCGCAACTCTTGTATTGAAATATGTTGTGACTTGTGAAAGAAATGAATGAGGAGAATAATGGTAGGCGTAGCTTAAATCGAGGTTTCTCTAGAGCTATCTGCTCTCCCTTTTGAAAAATTGATGATTCCGAAAAAAATGTATCTGCCGGGAATCGAACCCGGGCCTACAGTTTTGAACGCCGGTGCATTAACTACTATACCACAGAGACAGGTTAGCGACCCCGATCCGATTGAGCGTCAGATAAACAAATTTTCGACACCACCAATTATATTTCCTTACTACATTTAAAATATATGACATATTATCCCCATATTGTCCCCCAGTCATGGTCAAATAGTGTTCACAGTGTGAGACGCAATGTGAAATCACTTTCACACTGTTAAATTTGACAATTTAAACAGAGTGAATTGCATATCCACATAGTCGACCATGTGAACACTCTCTGAGCAGTCCAATATTCGAGGTGTTCATAGTGTGGAAATATTTTGACACTGAAATTTGACATAATTTGAGCATATTTAATATCTATTTAAAAACTTTAACAATTCCTATTTCACTCTGTTTAAAACAAATGTTTGCATATATTAATTTTGTTTACAACGAACCAAAATTGTGGAATGTTCTGTCAGAAGAAATAATGCACTGAATGTTAAATCCATCTCATTGGCAATATCTTGTTCGTGTTATTTATTTGAAATATGCTCTCTTTTCATATTGTGTTCTTGTATAAAACTTGATTTTGATTGTTTGTGTATTGGTAGCAGTATTTCACAAGACATCAGTGTACTTCCCTAATTTTGAATAAAACAGAATGGGAATTAAATTGAATCGAAATTATTATTTTTACAAAATGTAAAACAAGAATAGTTGTTTTTCATTCAATTAGCACATTTCGACACGACAGATGCCAAATGATTCCGTATCAATTATCTCATAACGCAGCTGATGCGCCTCTTTAATCATGTCAATAGACATGCGAGATGCTGGCCGATTCAAATACAATTACAAATCAAATCTAAATCATAGTACAGCCAATCCCAACTACCATTTGACAGCTTAATCTCTACCAGGCCTATTCAAAATGATTATATGAACCAACGGAAAAGAACTTGATGGATAATTACTTAAACCTAAGATTTTACCTAAATTAGATGTTTATTTCCGATTATTTTACGCGGAGATAACACAGGCTTCAGGTTTCCTTAAAGCTTCAACTGACCCATTTTTAATGCATCGGTAATTAGTAACACTAAACTGTAAATCTATAGTGCCAATTGGTTTATAAATTATTAGTGCGTCTGAAATAAGTGATTGGGACAGAACAATTAGATCAGCTTTTCAACCGTAGCAATGATGCGTTGAATTGAAATCGGAAACACTTCTTCACCCTATTACATTTCATCACACATCGCAATATGGACCTACTACATGTTCGGGAAGGCAGGGTAAGTTGTGACACTTTTTGCATTTTGCATGATAGAATTGATATGACAAATAATGTTGTAGAAATCAGTACCTTGCCTTTAAATTTGATTCTTGGGAAATATTTTTCACCTATATATAACTTTCTACCCCCACACAGAAATTAATTGTGACCTTTGAAAAAACTGATGTCAAATGGTTCAACTTGCCCCGTCTGTGGGGTAAGTTGTGCCACCTTGTGGGGTAAGTTGAGCCACAAAAACTATGTACAAAATGTATGCGGGAAGAATCAGCATATCATTTTTGTTATTTCAAGTCTTTTCACTGGCGAATTCTCTATAAATACTAATATCCTCTAAAAGTAAAAGAACTGTCATGTGAATTTGCACCTTTCTGCCTTCATATCAATGGCTTTTCAAAGTTTGTTTATTTTTTTTTATTATACATTACCATACGAATTACCATGGCTTAACTTGCCCCATGTTGGCTGGCTTAAAGTACCCCAGTCCGGATAGTGCGATATTTTCACATCCACACATTTCTTGTGTATCCATTATGTAAAGAACTATGACAAGAATGAAGATCCATACCTGGACTAACAATATTGTTCTTATTTTTTATAATATTTAAAGACGTGTGTGGGTAAAAAAACACTGATCTATTTTACACCCTTTTTTACTTTTTTGGCTGAGATTTGTATTTTTCCCTCTACAAAGTACTTTTGTTTCAAAGTTGAAAACATTGTGGTGGGGTAAAGGGTTATGTAATGGGCGATCAATACATGACACCACCACAATGTCTGACTCATTAATTATTGGCCTGGGGTGGTGGCTCAACTTGCCCCTATGCACAACTTACCCCGCCTTCCCCTACTTGTAACAGGTCCATGATCACAGCGGCTTTGTATAGCATCAGATACAAATGCTTGACGATTGGTTGACAGTGAAGAAAATGTGCAGCTTCAGAACTCGGAAGAGGAATACATATCAATCATACTTATCCAGCTGTCATGTTTGTAGACATTCAACCACTTACTTGGTTGAAGATCAGTCTTAAACCATGGACCCATGAGAGTTAGGTTTGTATCGGTTTATTGACATGCGACTTGTGCTGCACCAGCCCAAGTTTGCTCAATCTCGAGATTTTAGTCCGATCGGCCCTCCTCGCAATTAATATAGAGATTCAAGAAAACCAGTCTCCACCATCGCAAGAAGAGCGATTCCTGCTCGAGCGAGCCATCGATGCTTTATGGTCGGACGCCGTGAATAAATAATCCCGAGTGCGTCTGCACCTTTGAATTAGCGCAGCAGCGGGATAATTCGTGATGTAGCGCGCTATTTTGCAAATAATCTCAAGTTGACTTGGAATTGCAATTTCGAGATTAATCCTACGAACTAGAGCGATAATTGCGTCTCCATTACAAATAATCTTTATATTGTACAGATCTGGATAATTTGCCGGATCAGAAAGAGCGCACTAATTTGAAAACTCGGTCTTGTGCAGACGGCCCTTTTGATCCAATCAGGTCTGTCGTCTAAGTAGAAAGAAGTAGTTAGGGTTTAAACATTGATATTGTACGAACTGTATGCAAAGAAGATGATCCATCTCTTAACCCTTAGAAAAAATGGATGTGCAGTTTTGGTTTTCCTTTAGAGATCTTAGTTCCATGTTGTTTTTTTTTTAAAATGTATACATATTTCAAGATATAGGCAATATTGTGATTTTTTATTTATTTATAAACTGATTTTGCAAGTTTCGTCCTAATATTCCAGAGATACATGGCTCGTATCGTGTAGGACTCGTTTATCTTACAATGTTGAGGTCGGTATGTGCAAGCATAAGTGATGTTTGTGTCCAAACCTAAAGTATGATGGTTGAGAAGCATTTTCTGACACAGGGCATCATCATCCAACAAAACCAAAAACCAGGATAGTTGTCCCTTTTAAAATAATTAGATACGCATCGGTTGTCGCTATTTACCATGCTTACACCCTGCATCGGCTCGCGGTTAAGAACCGTGAACCGATGCAGAATCGGCATGTTTGTTGCATGTGAACGCGATTAACTTGCATCGGCTCTCGGTGCAAAAACGGCAATTTTGCACCATCAAAGTTGTAGGTTCAGAACCGCGAGCCGATGCAGAATCAGGTTATTTTTCTACGTGTAAACAGAAAGTCGATTCTGCATCGGCAATTGGCGCGCATTTCATTTACTTTACCATTATCGTGAATATGACGTACTTGTAAGCTCACGGATCCGGCGTTTTCTTTATTATGACGTATTGTTGGTGCGCGGATCATTTCAGGTTTTTGCCACGCGAGCCGATTCTGCATTGGCTTTTGGTTCTAAACCCGTAGCCACCTACGTGGGTAGGTGGCCCGTAGCCACCTACGATGCCACCAAATCCGTGGACTTATAGATTGCATGCTATTTGGAAAGATAATGTAAATGCGTCATACGCTTGCAAAATCCTGCAAAAATGAAAAGACTCTGACATTTGTAAAGGCGATAATGCACCACGCACTTTTCACTAAGAATGAAACTAGTGCTATACACTGTGGTCATGGTGTATTTACTGTAATCATGATAATTAGTAACTAATATGATATTCTGAAGGAGCTGCTACGTGTCCAGATTTCCCACCACCAATACTCACATAATCAAATCTGACGACAATGCGTAAAGGCTTCAGAAATGAAGTTCAATTTTTTTAACATTTTTAGGACTATAAGCAAAACCCTATATTACAGATATCAAAACGAATTGCAAAAAAAGCATTATACGAATGGGTCATCTGTAGTGAAAACAAAAAAGAATGCTGCAATCAGTACTTGGTTCAACACACATGTATATAAATAAACCCTTACCACGGGAGGGTTTCTCTTCTCAATTTACTTATATACTCATATGTTCATTTATTTATCCGTGTGTGTATGTATGTTTATATTTGTTTATTCATTTATTTGTCTATTTATTCATTGGCCCATGTGTTTATCTAGTCACTAATGTATCCATTAATAACGATTATTTTCTCACGATATGCCTTAATGACACCTCATGTTTCGTTTTGTTTTTGTCTTTGTAAAATTCAATTTTTATATTTAAATTACCATATACAACTAGACCAGTCTGGGTTTTGGCTATCAAATGATATGTGTGTAGGTTCAAACAAAGAAAAGTATTCAAACTCCTTGGACAATAAATTTAAAGGAATTGATTTTTAGGTTAATAACTGTGGGTTCTGGTTAACTAATAAACTGCAAGCCTTGGACTTCTTTAGAGCATTGGCCAACAGTCAAAACATAATTTTCATGCATGTCATTTTTAAGACGAAGGGCTGCGTTTGATACCGGGTCTATTTAACTTTTTTTTAATGCTAATTCAGTCAAATTTAATCACTTTACGGTAAGCTTATACATTGAACAATAAAATTAGTATAAAAACAACTATTCCGGCGGACAAAAAAAAGTCATTCGAACGAGGTTGTGTCGTCTTTAGACCAAAAGCCTAAGGAGTTATTTGAGAGTAAGATTTCAGTGATATGTGTATAGAAAAAATCCTACCCGAGGATACCATTTTTACAAGCTGACGACATTGAACCGGCTTCAAGTACCCATCAACCCATCCATCGTAGAACAGTTTATGCTAGCTGCCATACGCCATATGCATTTCGTTGCAGTAAAAAGGGCTATGTTGGGTTTTTTAATGGAATTGAAGTAAAATTGAATTGAATGGAAAATATTACTTTTCACATTCTTAAACAAGAACAGTTGTTGTCAATTCAATTAGCACATTTCGACCCCATCGATAGATACCAAATGCATCCGTTCCAATTACTCCGTAACACTTTGCAGCTGATGCCGATAGACAAGTGAGATGCTGACCGATTTATATACAGGTACCAATCAAATCTAAATCATAGTACAGCCAACTCCAACTGTCATTTGACAGCTTGATCTCTACCGGACCTATGCAATAGTGTCATCAACACATATTAACAACGCCGGTTATAACTTTAAGTTGTTTGTCCGTGTAGACAGCGTCCTACAGGTAGTTTATAACTACAAGATAACTCAAAATTTCGAAACCACGACCGTGAAGAAAACATGCAGCCTTAGAACTCGAAAGACGAATACCATCATGTCAGTCATACTTTGTTTCAGCTGTCATGTTTCTAGACATCCATACACTGACTCAACTGAATATAAATGTCACTCAAATCAAATTTGTGAGGATTTGAAAATAATTTTCCAATTTCTCGGGAATAATTGTTGAAAGATGATTATAAGGCTATATGCAAACCATTGATTTGTTTAATAGTGGGACACGAGACCGAAAGAAATCACTTTGCATAATTGGAAAGAGTCCCCAAAGAACAGTCAATAAAAATATTACCAACTTAAACATATTTAAGGTGCATAATTACGGGACCAATAAATGAGAGATTAGGCCTATGGTATTCAATGTGGCACTGGCATATTTCCTGTAAAGGTAAACAATAATTGAAGGTATAGGAGGAGCTGCTATGTCTCCAGACTTCCCATCACTGATACTCACAGAATCAAATCTGACGACAATGTGCAATGGCTTCAAATTGTTATAACCTTAGAGAGTTTATATCCATGTAATTACGATAAGCACACTTAAAATATATATATTACACGAGGGTATTTATGTGTCCACCCAATTTGGGGCAGTATCTTACCCAATGCGGGAAGCACAAGGTTGAAAATAAGCAGCAAATACTGTAGAATGGGCAAAATTTTCATCACACTGGATAAATAAAAATGCCCAAAGGAAATGCCCAATGTTGGTTGGATACATAATTACCCTCATGGAGCATTTTTACCCAATATTTTTAGAGTGCACTTAGACGTAAATGCAAAATCCTTTATTCCTAAAGAAATTACTGATATCACAACGAATCACATGAATACAATTGCACCATCTGTAAACCTAAAATTTTGGCCATCTGTACTATGTTCATCATCCATGGACTCTAATCGTAGGCGGGATTTATTTATTGAGTTACAGTCAAAACATAATTTTCATGCGTGTCATTTTTTAGACGAAGGGCCGCGTTTGGTACCGGGTCTATTCAAATTTCTTTTACAAGCTAATTCAGTCAAATTCAATCACTTTACGGTAAGCCTATTCCTTTACCAATAAAATTATTTTTTTTTAAATATTCCGGCGAAAAAACATCATTTCAACGAGGTTGTGTCGTCTTCAAACCGAAAGCCTAACGAGTTATTTGAGAGTAAGATTTCAGTGATATGTGTATAGAAAAAAAATCCCACCCGAGGATACCATTTTTACAAGCTGACAACATTGAATCGGCTTCAAGTACCCATCAGCCCATCCAGCGTAGAACAGTTTATGCTAGCTGCCATACGCCATGTGCATTTCGTTGCAGTAAAAAGGGCGTTTATTGGTGCATTATACCTATATAATTGGGACCTTTCGCAATCCTCACGGACGCTAATATTAGGGTCCCCTAACACAAAAGTTAACGCATAATCATACACTTGATTTTTAACATTGATTGTACATTATAGTCAATAGAATCAAACGTAGAAAACTGCTCTACAATCAATTCTAAGCTTTGTGTTACAGGGGGGGGGGGGTTACAGGCCCTACAGATCTGCTTTTCGTGTGCAAAATCATTTCCCGCGACACTCGCACCATACATACATGTATATTACGACTAATGGCTGGAGATATTCGAAATGCAGGACCTAAATAGATTATGTCATGGATAAGAAAGTGGTTTTTCAAACAAATCGAGTACATATTGAGTGAGGAAAAACTTACTGAATGAAGGCTTAGATATAGATCATTACAGTCCATCGAATCGATATTGCATTTAATGTGGATTATTGGTGGATCACTGGCAATTGATTTCATGGGTCAGATCAACCTCTCTAGCCGAAACCATTTCTGTACACAGCATATGCAATACGTTTGAACTTACGGGTTTCTTTTGTTCTACTGTTTACTCCTTCTACACCAACGATATGCCTCTTGCACACGATGTAATGGGCATTATGTTCTACTTTCCCCAGAAATGGGGATTAGATTCAAATTCCGGGGGGACCACTTCCATTGATGAGTGGATACCAGGCACAACCATGGGGTTTCGAAAAGTACCCTAAACAAGGGAAGCAATTCTTTTCGAGATTATGAAAATGCATCTCTTAACAAGTGTTTGGCTTGTGATACCCTACAAGTAGTGGATATATATCCTTTTTTTCAGCATTTTAAACATTGTTTTGACACCCTTATAACGTAACATAGGCCTATACGTAACGTACTTGCCACTCTGTCCCCTTTTACGCGTGGTCGCTCCTGATATCCACTAATCAATGGAAGTGGGCCCCCCGGGCGGCCTCTCGAGCTCTAGGAGGAGTCAAATGTGGCTTTGGAAAGTCGTCCTCAGTCGGATATATCGCTGTTACCATAATAGCAACCAGAATTTTGCACACGAAACGCATATTGAATGTTTCCGTTGCAGATGCGAAACGAAAAAAAAATCTCATGTCACACAATTTGCATTGCAGGACAGAGTTTTACGACCATGATGACGGGCCCAAAAAGTCTCTTCCAAAATCAACTACCGTCGTAAATAAGCGTGCGCGTCCTCAAACGAAAGGTCGGGAATGTTATGCTTAGACACCGATATTGTAGGAGATATCTAAGATTGTGTACTTGTAGTGCGATATTTTCTTTATGTTGATTTATTGCTCCTGCGTTTCTAAGCAAAATAATGTTCTCTTTAATAATATATTAATGTTTGTGTCTTAACACCTTTTCTTACTTTGTATGAATAGTGTCTAAAATGCTTTTTTACAAGCACTTTGAAATAGTATTATCACTTCATTGTTTTTTCATTATTTTATTATTAGTGATAGTAGTGGTACTATCATTAATACTGCTTCGTGATATACATGTATTTGAATATAAGTTGATGAAAAAAAAATCAGGGTATAGCTGTTAGATAAATCATTCCAACCAGGTTCGGTCATCTTAATTTATAAACCATTATGAACCTGGGTTAAGTAAAGCAAAAATGCATATGGTGCTATATCTATAAAGAAATCCCAACAGTAGATTGCAGTTCTTCCAAGCTGACATAATGATTGACGCGGCTTCAGGTCCCCTTCGATCCAATCATCGTAGAACAGTTTACGATAACTGCCATTTGCATTAATATAGGAATTTACATGTGTTCAACTTCAGGATCGATAGTGGACTATTTCCTTTATATAAGTAAGATTACGTTAGTTGGATTTTGATTTTATATGTTATGTGCATTCTATTATATTGACTCTTTCTAGTTGAAATATTGTATATTTTTTTTATTTATCATTATGCGTACTGTTTATTATTGTATAAACAAAATATGCTTTCACTTTGCATTATAATAGCGTTTTAAAATATGTGTCATACACGCTATATATTTTTGTGTGTATTTATTATCATTATTATAAACAGTAAGAGCATTGTATATTTATCGTTTCTTACTAAATATTAAATCATTTATCTATTCATTCCTTGATATTACTTTTTAATAATCCTAAATATTATCTTGTTAGTTACTTTCAACTGTTGGCTCCCATTTCTAATTTATTTCACAAATTTTCACAACAGGTATGTTTGTGTGGGGGGGGGGGGTTGTAGCTATTTGGAGGGCAGGTTGTTCTGTCTTATAATTTCCAGATCATTCAAACCTGGTTGATTTGCTATCTGCAATCTGTAATCAGTAAAAAGAAATGGTAGGGGTTCCTTAACACTACATGTACATCTCCTGCTATATGTATATAGAAATCATCCCAGTATATCCAAAGTCATCCAAGCTGACATATGAAGTAAAGTGGTTTTAGTTGCGTAACGTCATATCCACGGTCATCGTATTACAGTTAAGATGAACTGACATTAAGAGGTCAAAATTGAATTAAATCTGCAATCATCAAATATACAATTGATTCGTTAAACTCGTTACACTAGAAAATCATATGATTGTTTAAATATCAGATATAAAAATATCCCACAAGTTAAGCTCATCCGAATCCGTAATGAAAATTGGCTAATTATATTCAAAATACAACTTCCAATCATCCCCAAAATGACCATACAGTTCATCCCAACTGTCATTTTAAACTTCTAACTTGAGAACTTCCTAGGTCACCGGTCAGAGTGGATTCTGATACAGCGTTTTGTCAATACGCTGACATGGTACAGAATCACAAATGATACATTACACTGTCCCCAAGGATGACTCCCGAGAGATAAAGAAAAACAAGGAAAAGACACTAAAAGAAAAATAGGTTCTACGTTTGCACCTTTAAAGTTGCAGAACAAAATGTCACACTGGGATCACCTTTCTGAAAGTTGCAGATTAGCACTTAAAATGTGCAGAATTACACCATAGAGGATTTTATTTGTAGGTCTATCTTGAAGAAAGATACAAAGGTGAGCGTTTCACGAAGGTGCTACGCTGGACCTCTGATGTGCACCCAGTGCGACAATCTGGAATTTTAAAGGTGTAAAGTTGATCTTATTATGCCACGGCATCGACCTTTGCCTGACACGAATTTCTTGGTCAAAATATAAGGCTGGTATTTATGGTTTTCAACCATCTCCAACAACCTCAACTGTTTTCTCACACAAATCCTACCCAACCATCTCCCAAACAGCTCTTCTGTACATGTGAAGCAAGCACTTATAATTTCTATAGATCAAAATCATCAGTATGTAATTAATTATCTTTACATGAAATTAAAATGGGAAATAGCAATGGGCGTATAATATGTAATGGCTACAGCCTTAAAGCACCATCCTATTCTCAGTACGTTACTTTCCCATATTTAGCAATTTATATATATATATAAAAAGTTCAAAGAAACAGTTACTATTATGACTAAACTTCGCCAAACGACTTATAGGTAGATAGACATAGTATAGAAAGATAGATCTATAGCTAGATAGATAGATAGAAGATAAATAAATAAATAAATATTTTCTTCCTTTCTTATATCATAATAATAATATAACAAACAAGAGTGTTTACCAGTAAATATTCTTTAACAAGGAAGTATTAAAAAAAAGAAAAATGAAGAGACCTATAAAAGAAGAACTTGCGGAATTTTATAAAGTCCCTCTTGTTAGACACAAAATATTGGCAGTCATAGTTAAATGATTACATAGATATAGATAAATACTATACATAAATACATGCCTATGTAGATGATAGATGGATATAAACATTATGATAAAATAAATGTAACAGCGTAATATATATCTTAAAGCTCGTTTTTTTTAAGGCAAAATATCACAATAAAAAAATCATTATAGTATTCTGCGTTTTAAGAGGGGCCAATATAGGAAATAAATAGTTATCACTACAAATAGAAAAGCATTTTCTAAAGATGGGTTATTTCGAACTGTGACAAAAATTATGAGGCAATAACACGGTTTGCCTTTAGATTTTAATATACCATGTTTTTTTAATGGAATTGAATTAAAATTGAATTGAATTGAAAATATTACTTTTTCACATTCTTAAACAAGAATAGTTGTTGTCAATTCAATTAGCACATTTCGACCCCATCGATAGATACCAAATGCCTCCGTTCCAATTACTCCGTAACACTTTGCAGCTGATGCCGATATACAAGCGAGATGCTGACCGATTTATATACAGGTACCAATCAAATCTAAATCATAGTACAGCCAACTCCAACTGTCATTTTGACAGCTTGATCTCTACCAGGCCTAAGCAAAAATAGTGTCATCCACACAAATTGTTATAACTTTAAGTTGTATGTCCGTGTAGACAGCGTCGTACTCGTAGTTATAACTACGCGATAACTTCAAATTTCGAAACCACGACCGTGAGGGAAACGTGCAGTCTTAGAACTCAAAGGACGAATACCATCATGTCAGTCATACTTTTTCAGCTGTCATGTTTCTAGACATCCATACACTGACTCAACTGAAAATAAAATTGTTACTCCAATCAAATTTGTTAGGTTTTGAAAATTATTTTCCAATTAATCGGGGATAATACTTGAAATAATGATTATAAGGCTATATGCAAACCATTGATTTGTTTAATAATGTGACGCTAGACTGAAATAAATCACTTTGCATAATTGGAAAAAATCCCCAAAGAACAGTCAATAAAAATATTACCAACTTAAACATGTTAAAGGTGTATAATTACGGGACCAATAAATGAGAGATTAAGCCTATGGTATTTAACGTGGCACCGTATTGCCTGTAAATAATAATTGAAAGTAGAAGGAGCTGCTATGTGTCCAGGATTCCCACCATTGATACTCACAGAATCAAATCTGACTACAATGCTAAATGGCTTCAAATTTTTTTTGATCTTATATCCATATAATATAATCACAATAAGCACACTGTATATATATATATATATATATATATTTATTTCACGAGGGTATTTATGTGTTAAACCATTTTGGGGCAGTATCTTACCCAATGCGGGAAGCACAAGGTTTAAAGTAAGCAGCAATTACTTTAGAATGAGCAAAATTTTCATCACACTGGCTAAATACAAATGCCAAAAGAAATGCACAATATTGGTTGGATACATAATTATCCTCATGGAGCATTTTTGCCCAATATTTTTTTAGAGTGCACTTAGGTGTACGTGCAAAACTCTTTATTCCTAAAGAAATTAATAATACCATAACGAATTACACAAAACAAATGTACCATCAGTAAACCTACAATTTTGGGCCATGAGTACTATGTTCAGCATCCATGGACCCTAATCGTAGGCAAGATTTATTTATTCATTTACCTCTGTATTTATATATTTGTTCAATTATTGATTTATTTATATTATATATATTTACTTATTTCCCACTCATATATGGATATGTCTTTATGATATGAAAGTGTTTTTATCTATTTTTTTCTTGCTATCTACTGCTGTTCACTGGACCATTCCGATCTGGGTCTTGCATACATGTATCTCATGTTTACAACTTTAAAATGAAAATCCTTATTTCATTGTTCGAAACAGATATGAAATGAAATACTCCGAAAAAATTGCTTTGCCTATTTGATCGTGGGCCCGGCAGCCTCTTTGCAGCGCCAGATCGACGAGGCTCTATCCCTTTAATCGTTGAACGCCATTGTTGCAGCAACAGGGTTGCAGAAACTCCCATCTTTTTACGTCTTTAGATGTGACGCGGCCGGGGTTTGAACTCCCGACCTCCCAGGTGTGAGACGAACGCTCTACCAACTGAGCCAAGTTCAGCCCACACGCCGGTAGAGTTTGGAGTTTTAGATATATGTTATTATGTTAAATATAAAAATGTTCTTAGTTTTTGTTTTCGTTTGTTTCTGCGAGACCCAAGAGCTTTCCACCATAACCGTATACTCTGGGAAAGGTGTAATTTTGAACTTGAAGAGCACTCTGAACAGAAAAAAATATCAAGTACACCGAAAAAATCCTATAAAACTTTTATTTGTAAGTATATCTAACTTTCATATTGTGTCCACTCTACAGTAAAATTTGAATATCAATCTGGAAAAGGGTATATAAATAATTTCTGGTTTTCCGGCTTTCCCCTTCTTTGTAGGCCGTAAAAAGTGTGCTGTGAAATAAATGAAATAGATATTCCCTACAACTGTTCAAATCATGCAAATATAGATTATTAAGAAAATAAGAATAATGATAATAATAGATGAGCTTTATATAGCGCACTTTCCATTTTGATTAGATGTTCAAGGGGCTTCAGAGCAGAACAACAACAAAAGTTATTTACATATAACACATGTCTGAACAATTAGTCAATGTCTATCAAAAATCACACTTAAACAGATATGTTTTCAGGTTGCCCTTGGAGGTGGTCACTGGAGTCTGGGTTTTCAAACTCTGTGGAAAAAATTTCCACAGGTTAGGACCCGCATGAGCAAAGACCCTTTCCCCACATGATTTCTTAGAAACTGGAACTTGTAAGAGATTAGATGATGAGGATCGTAAAGTTCTTGAAGGTTGGTAATTATGCATCAAAGACATATTGTTAATGGGGAAGTTCCATTGACTATATGACCAATCAAAAGAAGGATTTTAAAGACTATGCGTTCCTTCAGGGGCAACCAGTGAAGAGTTTTCAATATAGGGATGATGTGGCTGCGCTTGCTAGATACAGTTACAATACGCGCAGCTGCATTTTGCAACCTCTGCAATTTTCCAAGTTGAGAATCTGGTAATTTGTAAAGGAGGCTATTACCAAAATCGAATCTTGAAGATATGAGGGAATGTACCCGTTTCTCTGCAGCTCAGCGAGTAAGATAATTTCTTATGAAGCCAATATCCGCAATTGATAACGAAGTGATATGCAAATATTTGTAATCTGATTGGACATGGACATGTGAAAATAAAAAACAACTCAAAGATTGCGACATGATTTTGACAAGGGGATGTCATTGCCTGAGATGGAATAAATGTTAAATTTGATAAGTTGAAACATTGAGCCAAAAACTAAAAACTCACATTTACTATGGTAAATGTTATATTTTCTACTAACCCTTCTGCAATATACTATAATAATAATATTGTAAATAACAGTTTACTTCCACAAATTGGTCGGAATTAACGAATGCATGATCATCGTTTGTAAATGAAGAATACGTGTATCTTCGGTGGTCTTCAAATATACGTTTTAAAAACTTAAGAGACTAAGTCTGCTACCATAGCCTGTGTACAGAAATCCCAAAAGTAGGTTACAGGTTATATCAGCTGACATAGTCAGTGACGCGGCTTCCACTGTTTAACGTAATAACCATTGTACATGTAGTACAGTTAATGCTAACTAAAATCACGATTCTGAAAAAACATGAATTTGGTCATATATCTAGTAATTTCAATTTTACCATCGATAAAGAAATAATATCCTTGTTAACTCCCTTAGAGGAGCAGGGGTTAATTATTCACATATTTTGTATGTTACAAGTTTATACTGATTATTTGTTTAAATTGTTGTTGACACATTTATTAGTGTGTGTGTGTGTATATATTTACATCTACAACTGTGGTAATAATTTACAAGCTTTGTTTCCAACTTAGGCCTCTCATTTCTTCACTGGATTAAATGTTATTGTATATACTTTTTGTCTCAAGAACCATTTATTTTGTTATCATGATATGCTATACTAATGTCAACCGATATTTGTGAATTAGAAAAATAAAGGAAAACATAATAAAAACTAGCGTTCGAAAAATGTGTCTTTAAGGTTTTTATAAAGCTAATCATTAGTTTTAGTAGTAGTAGTAGTAGTAGTCATAATAATAATACTAGTAGCATATAGTACGTATAGTAGTATAATTTGTATATCTATTTGTTTATTAATCTTTAAATCAATCTTACTGTTCCTATTTTTTTTTCCTTAGTCAAAATTGTTGGCTCAACCATAATGTCTTCTACTGCAATTAATAACTAGTAATAGTGGAACATTGACTCAAAGAAAAATCATCTGCTGCAGCAGTATAGTTACATAAAAAATCCCACCGTCCATTATTTTGAGCACAAGCGCAAGACCGTCGCAGCCATGGACGTTTCTTTCAAGTGAAGCGGCTTCAATAATCTTCCAAGCCATCAATAATTATAGAACAGTTGATGCAAGCTGCTAACATGACATCAAACAAGACATGTATCTATATTCATTGCTTATTTTCAACCTTAACATCGATAACTATTTTTCGTTGGAGTTACATGTACCTTTTCTTATATAATTGGATTTGAGTTGTGTGTTTTTTTTTCAATCAGTTTGATGTTAATCATTCGTGGTGAAGGCATCGCTATTAATGTGTTTTGTATTAATATTATTATAGGTATTATTATTCATTGTATTAAAAATCCCTCAACTTTTCACTGTATGTAAACAGCTCACATGGATTTCCAATCTATTTTGTTTCATTACTGTTATCCAACCAGTTGCTTAAAGTTGAATTAAGAAGACGATTCAAAATATTGAGATATTCACATTTATAGCAACCTTACAACCCCCAAACACTAAGAGGTGATTCGACCCCCATTTTCTTTTTTCAAAATAGTGAATTTGAACGATTTATCCCTACCCATTTTCCCTGAGTTCGCTCCTGCAATGCCTACCGAGACGGGTGATCATTGACTGTGACGTCACCGGGGGGTATTCGGTCCCGGTGTAGTAAACAAGGCAGTGCCGTTTTGTGTACTATGCACGTACGCCTTCATATCTACCTTTGTGTCAAAACTTCATTTTATCGCTATTGATTTTATGTGAACGATACTGAAAGGAAGTAATAATTATTCAAAGACATATAGTCAATAATATATCCCTACATTGTTAAAAGTGTTCTTCTTTGTAGCGATTTTAGACGATTTTAATGCCTTGTTTTCGTTCGGGACTCTGTCCGTGGCGAAACAAGTCATAATGGAATAAACTGCAGTTGAAGTTGTATCTGCGAGCCGGAGAACTTGCAAAGAGGAAATGATTAAAAGTATATTTATGGCCGTACTATTATTCAAAATATGTAAATTCCCTCAGAATGATACCATAGACCCTAAAGGAATAATTTCAAGGCGAATAATATGAAATTTGATCGAGATCTTCTCACCAGTCGATAACGTAGCAGACGTGTTATTATGACATATTTATCCGCGTGTAACGCGGCTCTTGCAAAAAACACAGTTGGTTGCGGAATTGCTTTGTGCAGACCGGCCGCCCCTCCGGCTCAGCTAGCTGTCGAGCTATACCGTACCGCATCGCATACCTTTCTTGCTGTCTTCAACTCACTTGCGAATTGCGTTTGTATGTGTGACGGTGACCTTATTAAATATAGAAAACAACTCGGAAGGCCGAGAAGAATAGTACGTTTGATTCAAGATTATTCTGTGGAATGAGCTATGAGTGGAAATGATCCAGAGGATATAAAAATGGAGTCAAAGACAAAAGGAAAGAAGAAAAAGACGCCAGGGGATCGCTGCATGGTCATGAACTGCGGGTCGACGTACCGGTACCAGACCACTACAGTACACTCAATGCCTGGGTGTTGTGTGTATTGTATAGGCGTGCAGCGCGCGCAGAGCTGAGCTAGCCGCCGGAATTACTTTCCAGCTACTCACTTGATGGAACATCGTGATAAAATAAATGAGAAATAGTGAAAATATCATTCAATAACTCACTGTTTGCAATCTTACATCATGATTTAAGAGTTCATGATAGTTATTCATACTGTTTTTTATACAGGGAAAGTAAAGATTTGTACATATGATTCCTTTTTGTTTGATTTGAGTTGCTTTGAAAAAGAATTGTAAAATCATCTTTCTCTCTCTGCATAGCATTTCTGTATTACACCCGAACACCTCTTATACTAAATTCCCCGGTGACGTCACACTCAGAGTGATTTTTCTGTACACTCGTCTCTCGGGCTCTGACAGGTGGCTAATTTCATAGACTTTCAAAGCAAAATATCGAGAAGGCAGAGGATTTTTGTGACATGCTATCTGTTTGAACAACTGATATATACTATATATTGTGTGTGGAACCCATATTTATGGAAACTCACCCCCTTCTTAATTCAACTTTAATCATTTGGTTGTTATTTCATTATTTGTTTATTAATACGGTATTTTAATTATTACACGGTTCTCACAACAATAACGTTCTGTGGCATTAAGGGGACATATTTTCTGTATTGTAGTAAGAGAAAATAATTCTCACCTGGAGCTTGTGTATGATTTACAAACCCCATCAATAAAATTGGAATTTATTTCTTAAAATACATTTGTTGCTATATGTATAGAAATCCCAACAGTAGTCTCCGCTTCATCCCAGCTGACATAATGAATGACGCGGCTTCAAGTACCTAACGTACTCACCGTCATAGTACAGTTAAAGCAAACTGTCATTTAGATGGGTATTGGCATCAATTTAAGAATATAATACATACTTTCCAGCTACCATCTATAATGGACCATTTTTTGTAGTAGCTAAATATAATGCTGTTGTAATAAAATATTGATGTAATATTTGTATCACATGAGTTTTATATTAGTTCTATGTTGTTGAATAATTTGTCAATAAATCTGTTTTGTGTATTGTTATACAAATTCTTAATTACTGTATTACAGGAAAATATGTTTTGTCTTAGTTGACTTTGAATGCATATATTGTGTGGTCAGTGCTTTCCAAATTCATCACTATTATTGGAAGTAATAGAATGAGTAGCAGCAACTTTTCTTCTAATATTCTACCACCTTATCATCAATCTATTTTTTTTTCGTTTTTATCAAGCTGTAAGCATCATTCTATTTATTTATTCATTACGTTTTCCTAGTATATTACATTAATGATGTTTTTTTTTTTCTAAGTTCTATTATGTGTGTTCATGGGCACGAGAAACTACGATTGCCAAAACGCTGGAACTAAATAACATTCAAATGACTAACTGGAAAAGTTCATCTGCTGCTATATGTATAGAAATCACACCAGTACTGTAGATTCCGCCCTATACAAACTGAGATGATCAGAGATGCGGCTTCAATTCCGTACCATACCAACCCGCGTAGTACAGATAATTTGAATTGTTTTTCACCTTTCAATAGTCATTTATTATTTATTTTCAATTTTACCGCCCTGTTTATATATGTACGTATATATTGTAGGAAGACCTCACTTGCAAAAGGGGTTAGGTCTATTTTTCATCAAATTTGATTTTTATGTCTTAATGTATAGATTGTTAGTAGCTCTATAAAATGATACCAAAGAAGAGTTGAAATTCCTATTAAAAAGTGAACTAAAATGGCAAAGAAAAATATTTTTTTTTTCAAAAGGGGTTAGGTCCATTTCAGTTTAGTTGCAAAAGGGCTTAGGTCCACACAAATTCTTTTTTTTGAAAAAAAATAAAAAAAAAATATGAAAACAGGTAGATTTCTCCTTTACCCAATTTTATGTTCTCATGGTAGGGTATCATGAAAATTCAATGTTGGATAAGAATATTGCAATATGGGAGAATTAAAAAAATAATTTTCTTGGAGTGGACCTAACCCCTTTTGCAACTAAACTCTTCTGAAGAACTCATTTGTAAAAAGGTCAATTTTTCATAAATTTTATTGTTTTCTGTCTCTAAACCTCTAGATTTTTAGTCACTCTGATAATACCAAATACAATTTGAAATTCAAAGGAAAATGTGAATGAAAGTGGCAAAGAAAAATAACTTTTTCAATCAAAAGAGATTTTATTCATTTCAGTTTACTTGCAAAAGGGGTTAGGTCCACAATAATAATTTTTGTTTAAATATATATTTTAAAAAATGAAGACAGGTAGATTTCTTTTATACCCAATTTTATGTTCACATGATAGGGTAGTACATCATTACAATTTAGTTTCTCACAAGAATATTGCAAAAAATGAGAATAAAGAAAGTTTTTTATCGGAATGGTCCAAAGTGGACCTAACCCCTTTTGCAGCTAAACTCTTCATATATTGTAGCCGAACCGACTTTCTTTCCTGACGAGCTGGTTCGTTTCGGCCTCAATATACAACCAGTTGGTGTAAAGTCCGTATTTTTGCATTTATGCCTCTTTTCTCCTTCTCAGTAACTTGGATTATATCTCATGGATTTCAACATCTCCGTCATTCTGTATCTTCATTATCTCAGTCATTCCAGTATTCAGTATCTCCGTAATTTCAGTACTTCGGTATCTCAGTAATTTCAGTACTTTCTGTATCCTCACTCATCTCAGTATTTTTCCAACAGTTATGTACTTCTGCTTTTCCGACAATGTATATTAAATTGTAGCTCCATTCAACAAAATAACGACAAGCAGGGAGCAAAGCATTCATTTTCTTATAACGTTTATTGAAGATATCACGTTCATCCTGTCGCAGAAGGTTCGAATAAAAATTGGGCAGAGTTACGTGCAGGAACGTGTTACTGCAAGGCATATTGCATGGCTCACAATTGAGCGTGAAACTTGTTTATACTCGACGATCGAGGAGGGAGATTGTCAGGCCGTAAAATTTAATCTTCTTTTAAAAACAGTTAGGGGCATGAAATAAATATTTTAAACAACATAAATGGTAATTATCACTATTGGTTATACCCAGTGGCGTACCTAGGATTTTCCACAGGGGGGGGGGCAAAACCGTCCGCCAAAAAATTTGACAAGCAAAAAAAAAAAAAATAAATAAAATGTCTTCGATCACAAATGAAGGATTTCGTACCAGAAAAAATTTGACAAGCAAAAAAAAAAAAAAAAAAAAAAAAAAAAAAAAAAAAAGGGCTTCAAGTTCGTCAGGGGGGCATTGAAGGTCTTAAAGGTCGTCAGGGGGGCAAAAAAGGTTTTTCAAGCCCGTCAGGGGGGGGGCAGAGATACGTTTTTGCATGGGTTGTGACTCGTCAGGGGGGCAGAGTGCCCCCCTGCCCCCCCCCCCGTAGGTACGCTAGTGGTTATACCCGAACAGTGAACAACAATTAAAGATAAATATCTAACATAATCATGCAGTTGTAAACATCGTTATTTGTCAGCAAATAGTGCTTAAATACATTTTAAAGAAAATATCTACGATCGAATACAAACGATTACTAAATTTCCATCTGCAACTATGTACATGGATTAACAATTATTCTACGCTCTTCACCGTTCCGAAACCATGCTGAGCATTGAATAAACCTTTCATTCTGTTACACAACTCCCTCCTTCGAAAAGCTCGGTCCCCGAGCTGACCAATTCAATAACAAAACAGAAAAAATATCAAACTGTTATTCTTAACAAAACAGACTACATGTATGGCTCTAACTCATTAAAATAAATGATTACACTTTTTTTTAGTTTTAAAGTTCAGTGATTTATAGTTCCTCTTCTTATAATCTCTTTCAAGTAAACTATGGATATTTTTATTTTTTCTAGGTTTCGATATTTTTTTCTGTAAGCAGTGCGAGGTTGGGTATTCGGTCAAAGAAAGGAGAACATGATTAAGAACACCAATAAAGCAGAGATAATGTTAGATAATATTGCTATACTATATATATCTAGGAAACTAGCTTTCAAATTTAAAGTCTACATACGATAATGAAAGCGTGTTGATTTTTTTTTTTTTTTGGGGGGGGGCTCTCACTTGCATTTGTGTAAAAATATGAGAATATAAGTTCCTGGAATAGAGTAATTCGATTTATTCAGTCCTAAATTGATTTCGTATTTAAAAACTAAAAACGTATTTAAAACTAATCCACCAATTGAATTCCCCGAATCCCAATGACAGCGACTTGACTGGTCAAATAAAATATACAATCTTACTAATTATAATACAGCTGATCCCAACTGATAATTTACAGCTAATACCAACAATTTGTAGTTCTCAAAAATGAAAATGATCTAAAACTACTATTTTGTAATGCATATCTTTAAATATAGATACAGTTGATATTCTTCTCATCGTAATGGTATTGACTTGAATTGTATGTATTTGCCAAAGAGGTAATAATAATTTCCTTTAATAACAATTTTTCGGGGTCAAAGTTATCCGGAGCTCCGTGTTCTGTAGGCGTTCAATTGGTTTCGGTTAATATGGATTTTGAATTGAGATACAAAATGAAAGCGGATTAGCACTATATAAATTACGAAAAATTCGTGCTAATTATTTGTTTATAGTGAATAGCAGCACATTATCGATCAAGCAATAAATCTTCTAATGTGAATATGCCTACAGGAAATCGATAACAAAGTTCCGACAACAGAACGTATCCCAATCCTGTTGTATGTGTAACTGAAGATTGTCATTGCAGAGTTTCAGAAGCAGATAAGATTTGACAATAGTTAAGTTGCATTTAGAATTGAGCATTGGGCAAGTAGGAAACGAATTCAATTCCCTTTTAAAACAACTAGTAGAAAATTAATAATTGGGTTAAAGGTTTTTTACTCCTTGGAAACAACGTAAATCTCCTATTATGATTCCTCATTTCCCCTCGTTTTAGTGAGTAAAGTAAAGTAACCCAAAACCTTAATCTGCAAGTAAGTTGATAAACTTATCACTCTTCCAAAATCATGTGATTGTTTAAATAACAAAAGAAATATCCTACCAATTCAGCTCATCCGAATTCATAATTAAAATAGCTTCATGATATTCAAGAAAATACACCCGACCATTCACCTTATTACCATACAGTTCATCCCGACTGTCATTTAAAGATACTAACTGCATTTAAACTCCGGAGATCAACGGTCACGATGATAAGGAAAATCAGAAATTATGGTAGCCACAAGGAACTACTTACTGCATTTAATCAGGTTTCGACTTGCCATTAGGGTGTTTTAACTTCATAATCATTGACCAAACATATGATGGCGATAAGAACTGCCCGATGGTTCACGTCCCTGGTTTAAAAAGGGTTAATTTCCTTTGTATGTCCAATTTACCTGCCGTAATGTCATCGGGATTCCAGCTGATCGCATCAGATCACCTTCGTGTTGATTTCTTCATGTCCTCGGGGGTATCGAACTGATCCCGAAAGCGATACGAAGGACACACGAATGTTCTCGAGATGTCAATTAGCCTTCGTATTGCTCTTTCGGCTAGTTAACGTTTCATAGTGGAAAGACGGTACACAGCAAAAACTGTGGTGTTAACCGGTGTACATAGAGGACCACACCCGTTATTTTACACCGGTGTTAAATTGGTGGTGTTAGTTTTACACCTATTGGTGTTATTACAACACCTAAGGTTGTTACATTTACACTCTTTGGTGTTATGTTCAATCTCTAGGGTGTTATTTTAACACCTCAGGGTGTGGTCCTCTATTAAACACCAATTGGTGTCAGTTTTAACACCACAATTTTTTACAGCGTAAAGATCTGTAAGATTAAGTGTTTTCCATTGTAATGTATAGATGCACAAAAGCAGCAGTGTTCCACATGGGGTGGGAATTCATTGGCGTAGATCGATTTTCTATTTCATAACATTGTTTTCCCTTGTTTTCAGGGGCTACTCTTAAAAATGAAAACGTCAGCAAATGGAGAAAGTGAGATGAAAAAGTCGGGGATAAAGGATAAGGGGAAGAAAAGATGGATTTCTCATCTTTCTATCATTTTTCTTGGTTTTCTGTTTTCCTTTGTTTTCGTTATAACGATGAAGAACCTCTGATGTTGTAATTGCATGAAATGTAATTGATATCATAAGTGATAAAATATTAATCAAAATGTTGTCTTACGTGTAACAGGAATCAACGGCTGTATTGTACCAGATAGGGTGTTCTCTATGATTCCAAACTTAAACTTTAACGAAGTCTGACACCAATATATTTCGCTTGAATGTATTATAATTATCTTGTGGCTCGCAAACCCGTAAGAATAACTCGATATTCTAGTCCAGGTATCACAGTTATAATCTTCTTTATTCTATTTATCAACCAAAAATCAACCCAATTTTGACAAAAAGTTGAATGCATACCTCTGCAATAATTTACCAATCATACCAAAACCAATAGTACAGGTCACTCTAATGCTACATTCTGCTCGCATCGTCTTCAGCCCAGCGCACCTATTAAAGCAGATACGAACCAATAGCACCATCTTGAGTCCTCAACTGCTCATACTTGGCCAGTTTCCTGACCCATAATGTTAGTGTAGTCTAGTAATATAGACCCACTTGAATGATAACATGTTAATTATCTACTCAATACATTTATACCGCAGTAATTATGTTACTAACATGACCAAGTGGCGAAACATTTTACTTTTCCTCTCAAAACATTTTAGTTTCTCTCTACAAATACAATTATTATAGGTCAATTTATTCTCTGACATAGTATTAGTAGATATCTGAAAACGTATATTTTAAGACTACGTATTTATCACATACAGTCAATGAGAGACCACACACAGTTCACTCCTCCTTTAAGCTTCCTAATCCTCCTTTATTAAAGAACCGTCAGGACGCGTCGTGACGCGTCAGAATGTAGTTTTGCACCGTGATGTTGAACGCTTTGAATTACATAGAAGATATTGTCGAATACCCTTTATGACAATGAGACATCAAGAAATCTTTGCCGAAAATTGGTGAATCAAACCAGCTGCTTCGTCCTGACTCTGGACAAAAAACGACATATTTTGAATATTTTTTTCAGCTCCGAAATTATCTGCTGTTCTTGTTCACAAGTCAATTTTCGACAGAGACCTCTCAGCTGCCCATTGTGATTTTACTTGCGATACATTTAGAAACTCGCTTGTTATACCAGCACTACTTTTCTTACATACCGATGATGATGTAACTTGTACTGTATGTTAGGGGTCGCAGAACAGTTTTTATATGGGGGGGGGGCGGGGCTGAGCCGAAAGTGGAGAAGGCTTTCTATGAAACACCAGCCACCCCTCCCCCCCCCCCCCTTCCTTGGGTTCCGCGGCCCATGTATTGTATGGTCATGAAGCTTCAACCTCTGATGTCAGGTATCACGCTTTATAAATGGGCAAAGATAATTATTGTCAGTATTTTTGAAAAGGCACAAACAAGGACTTACATCATTGCTAATACTTCAGATGAAAACGTTTGTGTCTACTTTCAGTCACCTATCCCGCCATTGTATTACTATGTAATTTATTAAAATTATCCAATTAAAATTGTAGTTAACAAACTTAATTGCATGTGAATTACAAAGTTAAAAGCACTAGTATACATTTCATAAATTACATTGTACACTACAATTTTCAAGTATGCAAAATAGATAACCTCCTGTATACTGCATTCCATTGACCTTATTATATAATTAGAATTACTTTAATTACATTCATGCGTATTTTTTCATATTGTCGGGATAGACAGAGATATGTGGAAGGACGAAAGTAATGAAAGCGGATCAGAGTTAGGGAAGATAGACAGGAAAGGGAAAACAAAGAAAATGTTCGGAATAAGAAGGTTGGTCTTGACAAATACATGTGAGAACTACACCAAAATCAAAGGGCAAGTTACGGGCAATGAACATAATGGACAATCCTGACTGGAATATACAATAAGAATCCATAATCTTTCAAAGGTTTTGTCTATACAAACGGATTCTATCAGGATTAGGCAATTCTGCATACGCTTAGTCTTACTACTTGGTTCGTATATCTTTCTTGTTTTTCGTAAATTTATTGTTTGCAAAAATTTGGAAAAAATGTCATTCCTGGATGTGTAAATAGAATGCAAACATAATCATCACTCTACGCCGTACCAAAAAAATGTATGGTTAAAAGGGGAAGGGACTATGAAAAAGGTATCAAAATGCTTTAGCACCGTTCAAACTCGATCTATCAACTTAAATATATCCATCCAGTTGAATTTCCCCGAATGAAAACAGATTCAAGCTTGGTTAATTTACACCTCCAATCATACCCCCAGTAACCGTACAGGTAATTCCAACTGCTAATTTCAGCTTTTAAAATTAGCATTTGTATTTTTTTAATCGGGCATAATTTTTATTTTATAGGGTCATGATTCAGCCCAAAATTTTAAAGTCAATTAGTCAGTTCTTGACAGAAAGTGCACTTTCCCTAATAATTAGATATACCATAATTATGCAAAGATTTTTTTTTTATCACAATACATTCATGGATTTACTTAATCAGCGTGATCAGGATGCATGGTCCCCTCTAGTAAATGTCACCATTTAAGAATAGTTAATACTTTCAGTACGGTCCTGCGACTTGTCCCATAGTGTGTATAATCATGGTATAATGTAATTTTGTTTTAAGAGATAGATCTTTCCATTTTATAAAGCAACACGTTTTGACTCATAGTTCACATATAACCAAGACGCCATTTTAATAAACAATTGGGTGATTCCACTCACCGCATTTGGTATCCTTGTGAGATCATGAATGCGTTGTTCTGAAATGTTATTTGAATTACCCACATAATTTCCTTTAATAATAATACTAATAATAATCAGCTTTTAAATAGCTTTTAATACATCGGGACGACGTGTCTAATATATATTATTACCCTGGTCATCGGATTTCAATCAGTCATTCCCGCACGCAATGTAGGCGCATCCTCCACTCCAGTCCTGGGGAGTATTCTAGTCAGCCGCCGGTGAGGCGCACACAAATGATAAGGGCAAATGATTTCCTATTAAAACAAATGAGAGCGGAGAAACACAGACTGCTGATTACGTGGTCGTGGTGGTGGGGCACTGAACCATCCATTACTTTGAAGGGTTGTTTCACTACCCTTGGCTTTCAAACACAAAAGCCATCATCGCTAGTTTTAAGTTGTCTGAAGACAGAACTGTTGTCACAGAGCCTACTTTTATTAAAATGACTATAGCGTAGTTCGTGTATTCAGTATTGTATCTCGATGAGGTCAAGAATCAAGAACAATAAGTATTTTGCCCCTTCTAGTACTCTAGGGTGCATAGGTGTACTCTTTAGGAAAGATGACAAATTTGAGGATAAAAATCGGTATTTCGTGGAGACAAAAAGAAGGGTTTCAGAATTGCCCCCATAATGGGACAGATGCATACAAAGTAGCAATTGCTTTTGCTAAGCTTTTGCTTAAAGGAGAAATATATTGATTATGAATGTGGTATTATTATATATCAATGGAAAGGTAATGATGTGGGGATTATCAGTGAGTCATTCAAAAATACCGAAAATAATACATAAGGTGAAAATCGCCGATTAAAAAACGCTAAATTGCCTCTCCGAAATATGCCTCGCATCGGTCTCTGAATTGACTTAAATTTGATGACGTCACTTTCTGTACGAGAGGCGTGATTGGCTCTCCCACGTGAAGCTCCACTTGCATGCAAAACCTGTTGCGAGGGTACGCTTTCTCCACACTGTCACTGAATACTTCGATCACGAAATGAAAGAAAACCCAGAATTTTATTTAGATTTGGATTTTCAAATTGATGATTTTAAAGATGAAGAGAATGATGATGAAATGAACAACAAAGTGACGTAGTTGGAGGTAAATTGGGAGAATTACGCCGATGATGACGAGTCGGACAATTCAACTTGCAACACGATCACATGCCGATTCGCTACCAACTCATGCAGATGCTAAGTGCTAGCTACACCGCGCGGGCCAAATTGAATTTATGAAAATGAATAACCACACTGTCCAGACAGAGTCTCTTACCTCTATGACTATGAAGAAGGAAAATAATGATAAAACTGTACTTACAAACAAGTGAATGTAATCCGAACCTGAGGGCAAATCAACTTAACGAATAGCAGCAGACGATATGCACCGACGATAAACTTCATGTGGCTGGGATAGAGTGTCACTCGTTCTGTTAGATGTAAATTTTATCTCATTAATTTGACAAAATTACGAAACTCGGGGAATTATTTATCTATATAAAAATATAGTAACATCTCGTATTATTTTTTAAATTACGATAAAACCTTTTTTGAAGGAAAACGTTGAGGTAAATTAAAATTAGATGTAAAAGATCATCCCCAACATATGCGCAGCTCGTAGATGACATCGTAAACAAAATCACAAACATGCCGTACTGCTCGCCTTGGCTGAGAGAGTAGATCTAAAATATTCATTAACCTATCACGCGTTGACCTCATTTGCTAACAAGCACACGTCAAAATATTTGCCAATCAGCGAGTATAGCACCAGGGTGCCGTTTCATAAAGCTGTTCGTAAGTTAAGAGCGACTTCAAGAACGAGTGGTGAACCTTACGCGCTTAACCATCGCCAATTAATATACTAGTTTGCACAAGAAAGGATCACCAGTCGTTGTTAAAGTCGATCATAACTTACAAACAGCTTTATTAAACACCCACCTGGAATCGGTTTATGATCATGCAGATGAATAATAGCTAGCCGCGGAGCTCGAGAGTAATATCGAAATACCAGCGCAAACCTATGTTTCTACACGCCGGCGCGGAAGTTTTTTCCAAATTGCCAGATTTTTTTGCATGAATGATCATTAGTATAGGAATATTCATTTTAAAGATAAATGCCAGTTGTGGTAACGATCTCAAAAATGACTTTTTACAGAATTCAGTATAATGACCACCCAAGTGTCTGTTTGTATGAATAAAAAATATGTGCCAAAGGATTCTGGAAGAAATTGTGTAATCGCTGAGAAATAAGCAAAATAAGCGCGGATTCGGGCACTTCCGTCGGGTCTTTATTCCATCAATAATAATATACACTGTCCCACGTGTGCCTATCTGTGTTGGCGATCTTCAGTGTGATCATTTTTTCAGCTTAGATTTTATGATTATACAAAGTTCAGTTTATGTAACTGTACCAGAGCTAGATCCACGATGATATAGTAATACTTAACCTTGGGTTTACAGACTTTCTCATGAAATCAGTGTTTTACTGCAACTACTTTCATTTAGCTTTAAGGATGTATTTTTTTATTTTACGAAGGGAATAATGGTTCTTTTGCGTCTTTTTTTCAACTCAAAAGGTACCTAAGTACTTTTTTCACGATGTAAATTATCTGCATCAACACCAAGCGTGAGACCTACACCTTCATTTTAACGATGTACTTTGGCTTTTCTAGATAGTACTAAGCAGCTTTAGGCTCATGAACTGGAGTTTGATTCATTGATTGATTTTATTTTATTTCTGCATTGAAGATAAATATGCAACATAACATCTACAAAGGTGATACATTTAATTTTGACAAAACAATAGTCATAATAAAGCAATGAAAAATAAATATCAACAAGAAGCATTATTCAAATTTGCGAGAAGCATTATTTATTATTCAGTTTGTGTGTATAAGCCCTATACCTGTCTCTGCGCTGAGATTAGTGCTTTTTTTTAAACGTACTGTGCGTATGGAAGATGTCACTTTGAAAATTGTAATGTGGTACGGATTTGGATCTGGTAAAGACAGTGAGCATGCGCAGTTCAACGTTGAGAAAACATATCGCGCGTGAGCATGCGCAGTTATCCCTATGAAAATATATCGAAAAATATACGGAGCTATTTGCACGATGACTGCGATGTTGTTTTTTTTTTTGTTTTTTTTTGGGGGGTATTGCTATCATACTTTGCCACTTGATCACGAATTAACCAATCGTTTATATAGAATACTCATGAATATTTATAAGGGGGATACAAATAATAATTTACATTATGCACAAATTTGCAATAATATGCAGAAGACCTTTTATAAAAAAAAATTTATGACAAGATATGTGTAGCAAAACCTACGTATATCTTTGGTGATCCGCATTTCCTTAAGCGCAACTCGATACTCTAGTCATACTGATCGAGCTGCTATAATCAAAACTATCCCACCAGTTGAGCTCCCCGAATCCAAGCTGACGACAGATGCTCGCCGGCTTCAAATAAAATACCAATCATACTCAAATTCACCATACAAATTACTCCAAATGCCACTTGAGAGCTTGACGTACACCCAGCCTGAATACTGATCAGGTCCCCCTCGGAATTCCAAACCTGCTTCACCTGTAAGCATGATATTAAGAAAACACGAATTAGAAATAAGCATCATATTAAAATTAAGGGTAAAAACATTGCATCTTAACCATTCTTCTTTAACAGTTAAAGGCGTGGTTATGTGTAGGCTATACAATATTCTTCTAGAAGCGAAAATTCAAGTGATATTGCTAATGACTTTAATAACCACTTTGCATATATATATATACAAACATTGGCAGTACTCACAACAAAGTTAACATGATTTTAGGTCTCCAGGTAAGAGATTTGAATTTTAGCCAAAATCAGTCGGGATTTCGCCCAAAACACTCCACAGTAATCACACTAGCCATAGTCCCTGATTACTGGCCCAAGCCAAGTTATAGTGGCTCCTACGTTGGCACTATTTTCTTAGGTTTGCAAAATGCGTTTGACAGTCGATCACTTACTTCTTATCTCTGAACTTCTCAACCTGTATATATATCAGGAAAATCATAACTTGTATCAATAATGCACTTTTTGACGAAAAGCCTATTACGAATGGTGTACCACAAGGTGCTATACTGGGACCGCTGTTGCTCATTTTCATAAATGACATAAATTCTGCTTTTGATAAATGCAAAGTTCATTTTATGCAGAAGACACGGTCATTCATTATTTGCATAAAAATCTTAAACTTCTGGAAAATGTCTTAATAAAGAGCTTTAAATCTCTGGTATAAATCAAAACTGTATGCATGTAAATTGGTCCTCATTTGCATACCGACCAGGATGTGCAAATAATTGTTTTGTGAAATTAAGCGAAACTTTAAAATGTCATAACCGTCTTATTTTACATCCGATTTTGATGAAATTTCCAGTGTTATGCTTGTTGGATCTTTATGTTTTTATTCATATCAACTTTTTTTCTTGGGGTGGACTTGTCTTTTAAAGAACAAAAATTGGTTTCATTATGATATTCAAATTCAAAGCCTTATTTTTTTTTCAACCGCTAATACTTGTTAGGAATCTATTTTTTAAATTCATTTTGTGATGTTATACCATCTTGCCATTTTGCAATTTCTAATTAGGGTCTACTCAATTGGAGGAATGTAGTACATAATACTTTTGTCATCATGAGAGGATTTAAACAAAGTACTGATATAAAAAAAAAAATAGATAAATAAATAAAGTGTTGTAGTACACCACGATTCAGGATTTTACCTCGTCTTGATTTTGTCCATGATGGCTGTCGTACTTACCCGACTTCCCTGTATCATTAATGTATTCTGATAGAGTCGACTCTCATGGCAGTACATACATGTGTTTGGTTCGTATTTACAATGGTATCCTCAAAAGAAACACAAGCTAGATTGAAAGCTGATGTCAAAAACTTGGCAGAAATGACGCTTGAAGCTAATTTGAAAACAAGTTTAAACATTAAAAATAGAAACTAAAACTAAAAAAATCCAGGTGGCTGTTTCATAAAGCTGTTCGTAAGTTAAGAGCAGCTTTAAGAAGGACTGGTGATCCTTTCTTGTAGTAAATGAGATTCTCCATTTAATATTCATTGGGTTTTATTAAGCGAGTAAGACATGTTCATCAGTCGTTCTTTAGATTTTTAGATTTAGATTTTAGATTTATTCATTTTCCGTTCACAAAGCACAACAAAATCAAACAATACATAGTCAAATTTGAAGTACAACATCAATCGGAGTAAGGTATAAACAATGAGAACTAATGCGAACTAAAATAACTTTGACTATAATGACTATATAAAACAGAATGGAGGGGCTTGCCAAGAAAAGCAAAGCTTGTATATTACAAAATTATAATATAAAGGAGAGATGGAAGACAGTTTAAGAGGAGGGAAAAGGAGGCTATACAAAATATCAAAGGTAACAACGAAAGAGTAACACAAATTAGAATAAGTGATAATAGTAATAATAATAAAAAAAATAATAACATAATAATGGTTACAATAATTGTGATAATGAGGGAGGAACTGAGAAGCAAATGTAGGGAGAGAGGGGGGGTGCAGGTACAATTGGAGGTGCAAAGAGGAGCATGGCAGGTGCGGGAAAAGGTCGGCAGGCAAGTTGTACCCTGGGAGGTTTAAAAAAAAGTTTTTGTTGTATATAGTTTTGGTAATATGGTAGATTGACTTGTTTGTGTAAAGTATTGGCTAATAAGCATCTTTTTAAGGTTATGTTTAAAAACTGTGATGCCTGGGGATTCCTTAAAGGCGTTGGGCAAGGAATTCCAATATACGGGACCAGAAAAGACAAAATAATTTTTTGCAAGTAAAGTTCGGGTTGGAGGTAGGGGATAGGAGTTTTGTTGTCTTGTAGGATAATCGTGTACAGAGGAGTTTTTGCAGAACATAATTGAAAAAATTGCGAGGAGATCATCTTTATTTAGTTTGTACATGAATTGTCCGAGTTGGAACAAATATATATCATTAACTTTAAGGATTTTATTTTCAAAAAATAATTTATTTGTGTGACATCTGAAATGTGTATGAAATATCATCCTAAGTGTTTTTTTCTGTAACAAAAGTATCCTATGTAATTGTGTTTGGATTGCACAACCCCATGCCAAAATACCGTAATTAATGTATGGTAATATTAAGGTGTGATATAGTGTAAGTAGTGTACGAGATGGAATAAAAAATTTGAGCTTGTTGATAATTCCAATATTTCTTGAAATTGTTTTGCATATATTGTCGATGCATGGTTTCCATGATAATTTATTATCAATAAGTACACCCAAGAATTTGGTTTCAGAAACATTTTCAAGGACAGTGTTATCAAAAATGAGATTGTCGGGCAAACTATTTATTCTATTACTAAATAGCATGTAATTGGTCTTTTATTTGCCTTGATCCATTCAGTCACATGCATGAGTTCAGAGTTAACAATCCTAATAAGTTGGTTTATGTTATCATGAGAAAAGAAAATGTTGGAATCATCAGCAAAGAGTATGAATGAAAGTAAATTTGAAGTTTTGTGGATGTCATTAATGTAAGTGATAAAAAGAAGAGGGCCGAGTAAGCTACCCTGTGGTACCTCGCATGTAATTGGAAGGTTGGATGAATTGTGATTGTTTATTGATACAAACTGAGTCCTATCTGTAAGGTAGCTCTTGAACCACTCCAAGGCCTTCCCCCTAATACCATAATGAGATAGTTTATACAAAAGAATTTCGTGGTTAATGGTGTCGAAGGCCTTGGAGAAGTCCAGGAAAATACCGACAGTGTGGCAACCTTTGTCAGTGGAAGTAGTGATTTTGTTAATGAAAGATAAAATTGCATGCGAGGTGCTGTGATTTTCGCGAAACCCAAATTGAAAGTCCGAAAAGATATTGCTATTTTTAAAGAACGTACTAGTTCGTGTATGGACAAGTTTTTCAAGAATTTTTGATAACGATGTGAGCAATGATATGGGACGGTAGTTGGAGACGAGCTGATTATCTCCTTTTTTAAAAAGAGGGACTACTTTTGCGATTTTCATAAGACTGGGTACCCTTCCTGTGTTCAAAGAAATATTAAATATATGCACCAAAGGATCGACGATAGCCAAAATAATTTTCTTAAGCAGGAGGTTGGAAATACCGTCGAACCCCGGGCACTTTTTGGACTGCAGACTGTTAACAATATTTATGATTTCTCTTCAACTTGTGGGATTAAAAAAAATTGAGTTTGGGTTTGGGTTGTCGAGAAAATTGTTGTAAGATTTATTCGTTTGAGGGATTTTGCTTGCTAAATTGTTGCCAACTTGTGAAAAATATGAATTAAACTCTTTTGCTATTATGTTATTGTCATCAGTGATGGTATTGTTTGATTTTATTTGTGTAATTGTAGAACTCTTCTTCTTATTGTTTAATGCACCATTGATGATTTTCCATGTGTTCTTAATATCATTTTTGTATAAATCGAGTTGAGAAGTGTAATATTCTTTTTTCGCAATACGAAGTAAAGATGTAAGAGTGTTTTTATATGAAGTGTACTTGTAGCGAGATGTATCACTTGGTTTAGTTATGTATTTATAATATAAGTTGTTCTTGCGGTTGATGGATCTTAAGAGTGATTTAGTAATCCAAGGGTGGATAGGGATCTTTTTTATAATTTGATCTTCTGTTGGTTGTAAGGGGAACATGGGTATCTAGAGAAGAGGTAAGTATGGTAATAAAACAGTTGTATGCGTCGTCAGCGTCCGAGGAGTCATATACAGTACACCAGTCTGTTATGTTTAAATTATTAATCAAATTGGTTATGTTGTCGTCAGTTATCTTTCGGAATGTAGGATTAAATGTTTCTTTATTGACACTTTTATTCATAGATAATTTGGCAAAAATTGGAAAGTGATCAGAGATGTCACTAAGAATAATACCAGCTTTATGATTTTGTCGAATTGTATTACTGAAAATGTTGTCTATTATAGTGGCTGACTTATTCGTCACTCTTGTCGGCTTCGTAATAAGGGGCAAAAAGAATGTGATAGAAACATTTCAAGAAACTCTTGCGAGGTGCTATTAGAGTTGCAATTTACTAAGTTAATATTGAAGTCACCCATAAAAAAAAACAATCTTTATTTTTCAAAAGAGGATTTAGTAAAATTTCATTCAGGGTTTCTAAAAAAGCATTGGCATTTGAATGTGGAGGTCTATAAAATACACCTAGCATAAAGTTTTTACCTCTTGGATTTCTGATTTCAACAAAAAGTGTTTCTAAAACATCGTTAGATATGGTCATTGGTATGGTATTGTTGTGGTATGTAAAGTGCGACACCACCCCCTGGTCTTTTTGTTTCATTATTAACAATCAAATTAAAATTGGGGAGTGAGAAGGGGGAACATGGGTTGTCCGAGAACCACGTTTCAGTTAAACCAATGAATGACGATTGCGGAAACTGGTTATTATCTAGAAATAACTTAAGTTTATCAAAATTTTTGCTTGCACTGCGAATGTTTATATGGAGAAGAAAGGGGGTTTCCTCGGCTTTGTCTGACGTAACGAATGATCTGAAATGTTGTTCTGTAAAATATTGTGACGTAACGAGCTGCCCGCATTGATCATTGGAATCGAAATTGTAATTAAGATCAGCGGTATTGTTATCCATGAAATTTCGTATGTGTGTATCGTAATTGGAATTTTCATGATTATCTAATGTTTGAGTAGTGCCACGTTGCGCCGAGAGAGACAACAAGTCATCATTGTTCAAGAAGCTAAATGGAAACTTAGTTAAGTCGGTCATTAAAAAAGGGGAGGAATTAAACAATAGTACCTAACGAATAGAATACACTATGCCATATACTTAACTACCTCTAAATAATTTACAGAAAAACAAACAAACAAACAAACAAACAAACAAAACAAAACAAAAACAAATATGAAAAAAAAGCAAGAGAGAAAGGAAGCAAAACGTAAGTGAACAAAATAAGAAAAAATATAGACAACAAATGTTCAACCTGTATCCGTCTCTCCAGTAAAATTATGACATAATTAAAACAAGTGAGGATACATAAGTACAAATGAGAAAACCGTATACTAGTAAGCAAATACAGGATTTAAGCCTTGATGATCGAAAGAAAGCAAAATAGATCGATCAACCAACAAGCGGACGGAGACTACAGATTATTTGGTCTCTATACTGTAGATTTATATATTTAAAAAATAAAAATAAAAAAATAAAAAAATACCGAAGTCGCTCTTTACTTTACGAACAGGTTTACGATACGGCCCCCAAGTGAAAGGGGTTGTCACACATATACATTTAGTCAGCGCATGCCAATGTACGTATGGCAGATGAAATTAATTGATAGCATTCATTTCATCTTTATATAAATAGCTGAATTTCGTTAAAGGAGAATCCAACCTTAACCATTAAGTATTGTGTGGCTGAGAAGAGTGATCATTTAAAACGAATGCTGAAAGCTTGACAGAAATCGGACAACCAATAACAAAGTTATATCTGTTCTGAAATTGATATCAATAAGACTATGTAAATTTCAAATTGGCAACTTGGTGAATAGGTTAAGTTATGACAAGTGGTAGGGTCGTTGCCGTACACCATGTCCTTAATTATGAGGGATTAATGGGTCTTCTCCTAATATAAGTACTTATTCCTCTTGGGCAGTAATTAGAATGTAACCATGGTAGAAAATTCCTGTATGTCCTCATGAACGAAAATATAGTTTGAAGTAAAACTTTTGAAACGATTTACATTTTAGTCATTTAATGTATCGGAGACAAAGAAAAGAGTAGCGACTGCCTTACATCACTATAACATCACCAATGCGGCCTATCTGAAGTCTCATTGTGTAAAGTAATTACCAACATTTATAATTTTAAAAGTTAATAACTTTCTTATTGTTTGTCCGATATTGTTCAAACTTTCATCTACTTGTCTGATTTTTTTTCAATTTTTCCTCTAAAAAAACGTGTCATTTAAATTGGATTCCCCTTTAACAACACAAAATATTTTTTTGAATGTTACAATTTACATCACGAAATAAATATGTTCTCAAAATCCTTTATAAGAGACGGAAATAAGAAAAGGGCTTTGCCATACATCCGTCGGCATACCCGTTAAAACATTGAGACGTAACCGGCCCTTAAACCAACCAGGAAAGCCAAATGATAAATGCCTGTTTGAAAGTATTTCCCACGAATTGCCAATTTAAAACTAACGCGATAGATTCACAAAAACTATTGGACCAACGAGATGGCTCAAGAAAAAGCTCAAGAAAAGAAAACAAGAAAGCAAGTACTAATGATACAAAATAATGGTGACATTTCATCAAGCGCGCACGCCGCTTGAAAACGCTCGTGGCGCTAGCCCAAGCAACAGCTACTTTGTACGCAGAGGCAAACTAGACATATTCGACAAATACATGTAGATCTTACATTGCATAATATAAAATGGACAAACATTATCAAGAATGCAATTTTGCATCACTCACTAAAATTCAGAGCTTCGTCCTTGTAATGATCTGGTGCCCTCCTGCTTGCTGCTCCGTTCACGAACAATTTAAGGGCCAAGTTTGGTCAGCTTACTTCTCACAGGAGCTCTTGTAAATAATGACACAAATACTATGTAATGATTTTATAGGGTAAAGACAAAATGGATATGATTGACAAAATATGAGAAGAACGTAAATGTACAATATCATACTTGTATTAACATGCAGATAATCCAAATAGAACATCTTCATTTCATTGAGTTTTTAGATATTGGTTGAAGACAAAACCTCGACATCGCTACTGCCATTTTTACATTATTCTATCCCTGATGCGGACCAAGAAAAACGTATAGCTTCTGTGGTCCGCAATCCCGTAAGCGCAACTCGATACTCTAGTCATACTGATCGAGCTGCTATGATCAAAATATCCCACCAGTTGAGCTCCCCGAATCCAAGCTGACGACAGATGCTCGCCGGCTTCAAATAAAATACCAATCATACTAAAATTCACCATACAAATTACTCCAACTGCCACTTGACAGCTTGACCTCTACCCAGCCTGAATACTGATCAGGTCCGTAATTGAGTCGCAAACCTGCATCACCTGGTAAAAAAAAAGAGAGGGGCAAAAGAATGTTAAATAATTATTCGTTAGTTATGCAATAGAAAAGTTCATGTTGTATTTTTTTTACGTAATCGTATTATTTCTTACGGATTAAACTTATAATCTCCCTTAACGCATCAACAAGTACTAGTATTCAGGATAATGTAGGTACTATGGTACTTTCGAGACAACTGAAACATTTATCGATACAGTTTACCCTTTACTAACAATATCTTCCATGCAATGTTAAAGAGCGGCTCAGATATGAAACAAATAATGAATGAAATCAATGATAGAATTATTTAAAGTCAGAAGGGAAAAAATCGTAGTTAAATGTGTGACGTCATAACCTTTTTTTCTTCGATATCTATATTTAATAACATATATCGTAAATGAAGAAAATATTTAATCGTTACTTCCGTCTCCCACTCTAAATATCATCGCCATATGTCGGCAGTAGTCATGGTAGTATATAATTTTCATTTTTATCAATGGTTTTCATCACAATCTTTCCTAAACATGCAGTATTAAATACCCAAAAAGAGAACATTTATGGCTTTAGATTACTTCAATTCTTAAAATACAAGCCAATGAAGATATGTTATATTATTGTTTTGTGATATCAAATGATAATCAACGTGAAATTTACTCACTTGAGGGAGGATAACACACTATGGCCTTGTCATTGCCTCCGCTCCCTCTTGGTCTTAGTGATGGTTCTGGGCAGTCCGAGAGGCGATCTTCATGGCCGTAGCATCTCACCGAGGATAAACACTGTGCTCCAGTTAGAGTTGGTAGGGTACCACTGACCGTGATAGTATTCGCATATCCAAGGCCGCTTTCTTTGCAGACTACCTCGGCATCGTTCATATCCCAGTCATCGGCACAGATTGTTCCCCAAGCTCCATCAATGTACACTTTGACAACGTAGTCGTGTGGATAAGTACTGCTTGTCACAGTTTCTAAATCTACTTGGAACTCTGGTAATTAAGAACAAAAATCATTATGTACATGCACACACGGTAATTTCCCGATGGATATTATTTGTTTGGTAATTCTAGATCTTTCCGTTTGGGCACGTTTAACAGAACTTGGAGAGAGGGTGCCTCACTTGTCGTGAAGTAGTTTGGTTTGAGAATCATATTTTACCTTAAAATTAAGTACAACATGACCTCAATATCACTTGATTTGTTATTAATCAATTGTTTTAAACAATAACTAATACTACGTTAATTCTTATCGACTGCGATAATGCGTATAAGCATGGTTTATACATTACATAATTATATTCCTATATCGATGATAAAAGCAACTAAAAAAGTATACATTAGTGCGAGCGAAAAAAAATATACGAAGACTAAGATAGTACTCACGACGTGTCGCTGTCGAAACGGCTATCAGACCAGGGAGGATGCACAGAATCAGTTTCAGGTTCATCGCTGCCATTTTGACATCAGACTCACAGCTGGAAGAACCGAGAAATGATACAAAAGTTATCTTTGGCCTCCTAATATATTCGTTCAGTATAGCAATGACAGCGAGCGGAAAACGTACGAGAAGTAATGGCGGGCGCGCGCTGATCCGATGTGGCAGTTGTTTCAACGGCCAATAAGGAAATGAACAAAGACAAACAAAGTTCCCCTGACAGTGTAATTATATCAAATGAAACAGGAAAGGTCCACTTAGACGCGTCAACCGATATGCGTCCAATTTTATTGATATGTTTAAACGGGATATTTCATATTTTTGTCGTTTTATAAAACTAACATTTAATCTCGCGACCTAACAAGTGGAAAGAGGAATTGCGATGCTTTGATATCACGTGGCGTGCATGTGATTGGTATTAATCGTTTTACTTATTCCTGGGACTTTGCCAATAAGGAAATAAAGCAAAGTAAATAAAAATACCCTATCGAATTTTACAGGGATTTTGTTTTATATTGTTATTATTTTAAATTTGGTGATAACAAATAATAGCAATAGCAATGAACACGAAAACAGTTCAGCCTCTTATTAAAGATGGTATTAGTTATTGGGAGATATATTTCAGATACGAATTCTACATTTTACACTTATTCCATTTGGGAGCCCTTTTATATTGTGGAAGTGAACATCAAAGTATACTGTTTATTTTTTAAGGATACAATATATTTTGTGATGGGTTCTGACTTTGGCATATATCGAGCTTGAAGGCTTTTTAATCAGTTAAGTTTATTCATAGCACTAGAATTTGTCTTACATCTGCCGATATGAGCATCTAAATTGTTAAAACGGAAAACATGAGCACCGATAACGGACAAATTATGTTCATCGAGGAGGAATATTAGCCCCTAAGCCAAATCACATTACATTTCCTGTGAGGAAAGTGGAAGCAAGGGTTAAGATCAATAGCTTATTTTCGGATTAATCGAAAATGAAGTGTCAACCGTTCTCTCTTTCCGTTAATTTAAAACAATTCTTTATGACCTTTATCCACTAATTACCTCTTCTTAGATGTTAAGTAGAATTACTGACGACAAAGTTATAATACCATTTCAAGTCGTTTGTGAGATCAATTTATGACCCATTTAAATTCAGTATTTTTCATGCATGGTTTCTTTATCTTCCAAAGTGTATTTCATCCATTGTTATATATTCCAGAATAACAGCGATAGAGCTTTGTGTTGTTTTTAAATGTATTTATAAAAAACTTAGGATGCATGCATTTAGGTCCAATAGAGTTACATTTGAATCTATACTAATGCAGAATATGGTGCCTAATAATAATTTCCTATTTTTTGGAAGGAATGTGAGGGTAGAAAGAAAATTGCATTTTAAAAGGAAAACATCTCGCTTCAACACATCAGGAAGTAAAAGGAAATGTCATCGCGCTCTTCCGAGAGCTTTGTGGCAAATGGTTTCAGGCTCTATTCCAAACGGGCAAAAAGCCAAAGTGTATTTTTTTTTTCAATACCCAGTGTCATAAACAAACCTCTTGAATGATATCGCATGACGTTGACATTAGTCCTCCAATCGAATCATGAGAAACGGCTTACCAAAATTTCAAAAGGACTTATGTGCAAGAAATTACATCTCGTTTTATCAACCGTTGTATGCAACTACTACGGTACAGCAAAAAACATTTTCGTATAACTGGTAATGGAAAGAGTAAAATGTATGTATACATGACACTAGAAAGGATTGCATTGAGTCCTCAATCCCCATGAGTGTACATATTATTTAGCAATGCAAAAAAAAAATTAAAACACGCCAATTTTCTAACGGAAAGTTAAGCAGGCAATAATTGGAATGAAATAATTTTGCAATTAAGATTTTTTTTTTTTCCGGAAAGAAGTTTGTAATTCTGCACATCCATTTTTTGTAACAATTTCCAGTCTTATTTTTGGAGGGAATTTATGGTTTCCATTTGTTCTAAGCCGATTCATTAATCATTCGACTTCAAACAGCGAGGAAATACAGATAGAAATTATATCTATGCAAGTTCTCTTCAGAGTTAACGTTTACTATGTAAATGATTATGGGGTTGTATTTCTATCACAACGGAATAACATTATCGTGTTAAACAATGTCATGTTTTTACCAAATAATCCTTTCAGCCTTTTGCTTAATTGACATGCTATTTAACGGTTTCTTACTAGGAGAAAAGTTGCATTTCATCTTATGAAAGTAGCGAATTATTGTCAATGACGTTGAGTATGGGGTCTTATCTGTATATCCGGCAGGAGGCTTTGAATTGTTCATCCGAGTTATGAGATGTTTTTATTTATATTTATTTATTCATTTCAGAGCACTTTCAACCTCGATCAGCTTACCGTGACGCCTATCAGCATGCATAAGTAGCAAAGCGAAGGAACTACCACGAAAAAAAAAAAGGTCTTCAGAAGAGTGGAGTCAATCAGGGATCGGGAACTTTCTGTATCATAGATCCGTTTGTAATGTGAATAACGAGTACATTTAATGGCCATTCCGTTAACAAGGGGTTTATTGATGTAAAAGAAATGTTTCTAGTTCTATATCTAATTTAGATGATATCACAAATTCGTATAAATCTCATGGAGTCTTGCATTAAATAATCAGAAGGCCTGGTGTCAATACTTGACAATATTTATTTGAATAACACGCAATTGTATGATATATTTCTGCAATGTAATCTAATAGAACTGAAATTAGCGGTAATCTCAGGTAGATGTGAACTTACTTAGCGATAATCTTAGGTTGATTTGAAAGTATCTTATTCTATTCTAGGTACGTTATTGTGTGCCGCCATTAATAGGTCCAATGCACTGAGATCTCTCAACAAAGGACCGTCTGATTCAGGGAACGATATTGTTCTAAGGAATATAGGACGTATGTATCTTAGATTACTGTAAAACATGAATAAATGTATAGTGTTGCATACATCCTTTCTATTTCGATTCAGCGATTAGTAGATCAGTACAAGCGTAACATTTTAAAACTAAGAATTTATTACTGAAAAAAAATCCAAAGTTAGAATACATGCCATATTTTAAAATAATTTTGCCTCAGGAATATATTCATTTTTATGTATAGCTTTTCATTTGTATACAAACCGTGCAATTATCTTATTATTGTGTATTTATGTCTCGAGAACTCCAATTATCTTAGCATAAAATATATACTTACGTTCTACACTTGTGAATTTTGTTTATTTCTAATATTTTCTTTAATTCATATATTTCCTCAAATTCTAATATTTATTACGTCTCCATAACTCATATTGTGTAAGCATAAAAATACATTAAATGTAAGCGCTGCATCTTTGTTATTTTATTATTTTTTTATAGTTTGTGGATTGAATATATTTCCTCAAATTTGAATATCTTATATGAATCTTATATTTTCATGACTGCTGGCATCGTCAATATAAAAATTAGAATAATTTGAAATAAGCATGTCATGTGGTATTTTATATGTATCTTGAAATCCTGTATCTTGTTTCGATCAATCCAGAAATTATTATTGTTCGTCGTGATGTTTGATAATAAGATTTAAAATTATACATTGCTGGATTTTTCACGACCTTTCATTAATACGTCCGTGTGGTTAAAATTATTCATATTTCTCAGTTGATTACTTACATTAGTTTGCATGCATAATGTTTTCAAATTAATTTTCCTCAATGATTGCACTGCAAAATCCGAGTAAGAGATAGACAAAGATACAAAATAAAAGACCATTTTCGTTATATTTGATTAGGTTTTAGAGTTGTTATCCTTTCATGTTTGATTATTTTGTAAGGTTGTAAATTATACTGGTTGATGATATTGAAAAGAATTATCGTCTAAAAGCTTTTCATCTTACAATCCGATAAGTCTGAATATATTTTGTACTTTATAAAGCGAAAAGGGACACCAAAATTGTGTTTGAAAAATCGTTAGATATTATGAAATTTCTGCCATATTTTAATGCATGAATTCGTTAAAAAATATTTTTAGTGTGTGTTTTAGATATTCATATAGGAAGTATAATTCAATTTTGTGTTGGATTTTCATGTTCTTCTCTAGGATTAAAACGTGAAAATATTTGGTCTAGAAAGAATAACATGGAAATGTACCCCAAGACCTAGATGATAGGATATATAATGCTGTCCATTTGTGTACGTTGGAATCACATCTTAATGTTTAATTTTCATTTAATAATGTACTTGTAAATTTGACGTGTGGCTATACTCCAATGGCTTTCATTTGTTAATGAAAAAATTGAAATAACATTTATTTGATTTTTATTTGAACAAACGAATTACAGCAATCTACTCCCTATACAGTATTCATGTTGCTGAATGTAATCGTACTGGGTTAATTTCATTTGTTTTAGTTCATGGAATTATTTGTCATTCACCCCCTGTCATGGCTGTAGATATTCATTGTTAATGACATGCAGCTCTTTCTTTTTTAATTATAGACAATGTATTGTAACAAGATGCCAGATAATCCAAACGCGGACAGACAATAGCAATGGGAATTCATCATTGAGCATTTTATAACGTCACACTCTCACTATATCAAGAAACAACAAGAACAAGGCAAAATGAACATTGGCACGTCTTATATATCGAAATCAGTCTTTTAAGAACAAAATAAATTACAGCAATACAATTCAATAAAAGTTCGACAAGATCATGCAGATAATTTTGAAATCACACATCATATTCGCATCACAAAAATCACACAACTGATAGATTCGAAGAAAAACGATTAGAATATATTCTCTTACTGTCAGGAGTGACTTCACTGTTGACACCCGATATTCGTTCTGACCACAAACCTTCGAAGCAGATTGGTATAGGCCTTCTACAATTGTCCAATGAGCGCCCTGGAAAGTTTTTTTTTCGCTCCGTCAGATGTGAAAATAGGACATGGCGCCATCGATCTGGATGCTTGCCAAAGTGGAGAAGGAAACAGATGGCCAGATCTCTGAAATATATAAATGAGAAAGATATTAATACAGGCACTTGTGTTTGGCTCTTAAGAACTGTAATATGAGATATTTCCTTGTTTGAAAGGGACGAGGTTTGCTTGTTAATAGATGTCATGCTAGTTGACAGTATATGACAATAATTTGAAAATTACACAGTAACCTTTCCGGATTTACAAATTTTCTAGTTTACGATCTCCATCTAAAATATGAATTTATACATGATATAATTAAAGGGTTGTTCGTTATGTTTACTGTTCTCACTGGTGTAAAAATAATGGATTAGTGACTTTGAGATTCAATGGCCTTTCCCCCAAAATTTACAAGCGTTCTAGTCTACGAATTCCTATGTAGAATATTTATATGTAATGTTAGCATTTCAATGCTAATTTGTGTAAATGGATGTATTTCGCTGAGGCAGAATAACATTTTTCACAACATTTATAAACGATTTAGTTTTACAATGTTCCATCTAATATAATGACTTTATACATATTATACATATTGCTGCGTGCATTACTCGTTATGCATTCAATGATGTATATGTATTAATGTCTCTTGGATTATTGCATAAATTTAGCATGGTAAACGATGGTAGTTTGTTGCTGTTTTAGGGTTGTCTTTTTTGTATCTGCAAATAGTAATTCGTTAACGGTATATTGTTCCAAAATTGATTAATGTTTTATTTAATGTTATAATTGCACCAACGAAGAGAAATTTGTGACGACATGAACGAGTTTTATGCAAAATGGGCATTAAATATCATTTTTTATAAATTAGCAATTTTAAGAAATCATATTAAAAAAATACTTTGGAAATGAAAATAAATTTGTGACGACATGAATGAGGTGTATGGAAAATGGGCATTAAATACTTATTTTTTTATGAATTTATAATTTAAAAAATCATATTATAAATATTTTGGAAATGAAAAATACAAGATACATGCTCTTTATTTCATGAAGGGTATTACAGATGTCATTTCTACCTATTTCAACATAAAATGTTACCAAAAGGATTTGCAAATAAATGTGTTCTACAAGTTTCGGTAATTTTTCGTTCATGCCATGCTATCTAATTTAATCTATGAATGATGTTCATTTTTTATAAGCCCTATATATACATGTTTTTTTCTGATGTTTCATTTTTATCATTATTTGTATATTAGTTTTGCTGTATATAATAACATGTATTTATAATTATTTGTAATCTTTCCTTTTAATATGTGTATATTTTCTTTATACAGGACCATTATGTGAAACAGCCTGCGAGCTGAATAATGTTTTATCCTGTTGAAAGGTGTTTTAATAAATGAATGAATAAATAAAATATAATTTGTCATTATTCATAACTATTTTATAAACAAACAAAGAATGGGGTAAATAAGTAAACAAGTTAATTTTACATCTTGTTTTTATTTTTGTTTATGGATGCGTATGTCTATCTTTAGTGCGTAATTGAAATTTTGTATCACCAAGCATTGTTTTAGATTTAGTCTTTATATATCAGCGTCAAAAGATTAATACATTTTTCTAAAAGGTTAGAAAGGAATGATTATTGATTATTTTCGTAAGCAGCATGAAAGAGAATTTTACTATTATATTCGCGTAATTCTTTGGTCTTTAATCATGTTTATATAATAGCATCATGGGGATGAAACTAAACTTGGGTTTTAGGTTTTGATTTCTTGATGATAGGCTGATGGCTATTATTTTCTGCGAATTGATTTTGATAATGAATACATTTTAGAGAACGCAGTTTTGGGTAATCTGCTCTGAGTTTTTGGATATGAAAAGAATATTGATTTTCAATGTGCCTAATATTGAGTTGAACATATAATTATGTAATTCATGTAGGAAAAATACTCGAAGAACATTATCACAAGAATGCTCAGTTTTATTTCTCTCAATTTCAATAGATTAAAATACTAAACGCCATATCAACGTAAATTAATAGTGACATGGTTCCTTACTATATCCGTCAAAGGAAATGATAAATACTTTTTTACATAAAAGGAGATATTTTATTTTATTTTTAATTGCCGTGATGATGTATTTTCTTTACAATTCTTTATATTATCAGGTACGGTAGGCTACATGTGTTTAAATAATGTATTTATAGCAATGTATAGACGACGTATCTTTTGAGCAAATAAAGTTTTATATATATATATAACAGACAGAAACCCCTTTCTTTTTGTCTTGATTGTTTAGACTGCATTCTGCTCTTTGATTTTTATTCTTAGTACAATTCTCCGTTTTGGAAAAGAAGACACTGTTCAAGATTCAATATTTTAAAAGTCAATCAATTCAAGTTTAGATTGCATTTCTTTATCTATATTTATTAAATTCTGACGCAGCAGTATATTCCTAATATCATCGAGAATTAGTATTTTTCATGCAAACAGAGATAAATGAAGATTGATCTGTGGAATCTAAAAAAGGTGCGATGAAAGTTTTTTTTCATGAATTTCGCATTGTCTCTCAGTTACAATATCTGTACGTAAAAATTGTCACATATATTTTGTGTGATGACCGTAGCTGGCGTCCTTTCTTAATTGGCTTTACCTCACAAAATTTAACCATAGCAGCTAATATCTTTCCCAATAAAAAGAAATTGGAAAAAAAGCAACTAAGACAAGATTTGATAATATGAATGTTCACGTCATTCGTTCTGCTTACTATTGATGATATTTCATAAGCGCGTTTAAGGGGAGAGAGAGAATAAAATCACAAGTAGAAAATAGTCTGTACAAGTGGCATACATGTTTAGATTTTTCATATCACTATAAACATGACAAAGTGAAATACTTTTCTGGTTTTATTTGTACATTTCATTTTATTGATAGTATATCTCTTCCCTGATTTATCTATCCTTGCAAAGTATGATTCGAACCTTCCTGAGATGAGTCTAATGTAAAATTTTTGACATATAATAATCAAGAGCAAACGGGTATTTATCTATATAATTATTTGTATTGCCCAAATCATCTAAGAAATGTGACCTATCTAATATTTGAAGAACAGTTTTAGATCAGTAGTCAAACCAAGTGATAATATATTCCACAAGGCTTTATTTACACCATATATATTCACAGGTATTACCAAAGTTGCCAGTGTTTTGGTTTTCAAGGGAAGACTTTTTAATCTAAAATAATTTGGTATGCTATTTCTTAGAATATAGAGAATATGCATCGTGGATTTATAAATGAAAGAAAATGAATGGAAAATAACAACCAATAGGTAAATTCATCAAGGCTGAATTTTTTTTATCAAACGTTCGAGAGAAAATGCAAGGTAAACAGCTTTTACAAACTTGTATATGATATGGGTTTGGCAGCGTCATATTGAATAATATTGTTTTGTAAAAAAAGAGTTCAAAGTTATTCTAGAAAAAGCAGCAAAAAGTGTGTTTTTTTTTGTATTTACAGTGTGGAGTGGGTTATATGTGTAAACTTTATCATTTCAGTATTTATTTTTAGCTACCTGAGAAAGCCACTGATTAGAAAAGAATAACACCATATATATTTCATTTCATTTTTTTACTTACTATTAGCATGCATTGCACAATATTAATAGAAAATTTAAAAATCAAATGAAAGTTTGTTATGAAATTATATGACTTTATTTGTCACTTACATATTTTGTCATCCTCTTGCCATGTATTGGTGAGAAGTTTTACATGATATCATCTGGCTTCGTGATAAATACTTGTTTCCCAGAAAACGATTGTTTCCGGTGAGCTTTAGATATATAAATTAAACATTTTAGTTTATGAGAACAATTCAATACATATCCTTTCAAAATAAGTAGATTCGTTTCTTATGGATGCTATGGATTTATATTATAAACGTCTTACTGAAACTACTTAGATCTTGTATAATACAGTTACTGTAGACCTCAGCAATTCTGCAAGTAAATATTTATCCCTGTTTGTGTTATTTATGTTTTTTTCTTGAAAGACACCATGAACCATGGTCTATAAGCCTATCATGCTTATTAAATATTTGTATATCATGGTGAGAAACTTTGTAAACGTTTAATTGTTTAAGATTTGTATTATGTTTCTTTTTCCACCAAGCATCTACAATAAAGCAATATGAATTATTACTTGAATTGTTTAATACCCGACACTTAGTTTTCCATAGCGATATTCAATAAAGATATGAATTGATAACTTTGAACTCTACAATTTATTTCTCTGTTTTTATTGAAAATAGAATCGTGCAATTATGCAACTGTTAAACGGATATTTTTTCAACACCAGAAAGGGGTCTTGTTGGCACAATTGAAAGCTGAAGGGGTATCATGCAGAGTGCATGGAGCGCAACTGTTAAATATTATGATAATTCTATTTTGATAAATAATGAATATATGACACCACATGATGATGGAATGAATAATTAAAGTCGGAGATGATGATTCCTAATTCTCACATCACAAAAGTTAAGATAGTGAATGCAATTAATTTAATGGGGAGTTTATCATAATTATGAAGAGGTTAAGATTCACCAACTTGTAGCAATTAAACGTTGAAAGATTTTGGATCTGAGGGAAGGATGTAAATTCTTAAAAGTCTTTATTCGTCAGATGAATTATTATACGAACTAATGAAATCGGTCAAGAGATCTCTGGATGTGGTGGAGTAACTAGATATCGAAATTACAGTTTTATTCAAGGATAGATAAGCAAGAGAGAACTTTAAAAATTTAATGGACGTGATATGCCGTACCATGACAACAGTTACTCATCAGTGTGTCCTTCATTTTTGTTCCATTAATGTACAGATAATTCATATTTGTTAGTATGATCCCAATAGAATAAAAATGTGAGAACGAGATAATAATTTAGAAAATAATGGTGTGTAAAAAAGTTGTGAATGATAATCCCATGAGGGATAAGAAAAAGAAAATGAGGTTATGAATTCAAGAGAACGTAATCTTTCTATCTTTACAATCTGGTAGTATTACATTTGGTATGGACAGGAAAAGTATTATATAGTATTAACAAGTAACAATTGAGCTCAAAGTTTTCATTTATGTTATTGTTTCGTTTTAGGGTTGTTATTATTATTATGGTGGACAAAAGAACGTGTTTATGCTTTAGAACGAAACATCCTAGACACGATACACGCTAGAAAGGTTTTCATCAATTTCTGAAAATAATGAGGAGAATTACTCTCAGTTAAACAATAACATCTTGTAATTTAGACATGCTTGGTTTATTCTATTGACGAAACGTTTCATGTATTTCAAACTTAATGTTTGATTTTCCCCCATGAACTTCAATTTTCGTTTCGTTGATTTACCTGTTTACAGAACTTTTCTTTAATGATGCTGACTACACTGATTATTCTGTATGAAGTATGTATTAGGAAAGATATATGTATATTTCCACGCCTATGAATCTTTTGGCCTGTTTTATCTGATTTTCACACATGTTAATCGGAATAGTTAAGCATAAGTAACCATGGCGACCAATCGACAGTATCCTGAGTATGACAACTTTAAGGTTTATAAGTTCATACGAAGCCAATATTCAACAGATCCAAGAACAATTTATTGTTTTTCTACTTTTCTACTTTTAAGATATTCATAAATGACAACCGTTTAAAATATAATGTACAATTCCCACAATAACAAAGCATTTTGATGGTTTGGTGACCAGGAGAAAGAAGAAGCTATAAAAAGGTAATGATATAATAAGTGCATTATGTAACTATGCTTAACATTAATTTAGTATTGCAGACATGGATTGATCGAAATAGATGCCGTGTAATGCAGTTGAAATTCAATTTTCGGTATATTAGGTATTGATGTTTTTTTATTGATTTAATCGTTCTTCGTCTATCTCAGTTGTATACGGTTGTTTTGTAGACATGTTTCAAGAGAACATGAGATACATTCCAAACACGTAATGTTCCCGACTAATACTTTGGCAGGAATCTAAATGTGGAAGGTATGTCTTCATGTAGTTGGGGTTAGATCGGAAGCGATTGATGCAGAATGTTACTTCATTTGTGACGGCTTATTGCATCTCTTGATATGAAAACATAACATAAAACTACACACCTTCTTTTATGTGTTAATTCTTAAACATGTATAATTTTTTTAATATAGACGTTTGCTTCTGTTTCTACTGAAAATCTTCAAAAAGATTCTTGGTGAAATATGTTTACTTCATTTCGATACCCATTCAATTAAAGGAAAGAAGGAATCCTCAAAAAGTTAGCAGCTTCATAAATTGTATATTCCATCGGTCTCTTTGATTATTACAAAGTTATCAAAATTTTACTTACAGGGCGGCTCGTTCTCGCTTTGGAAATATGTATGCCATTTTAGTTGTTTTAACAAACGCCACAAATATCAATTTCAGGAATTTTGTACGTATTTATTTTACAAAGGCATGAGAGTGTTCGATTATTTGTGTTGGTGAAACAGGCTCTTAGTGGGGATGATAAGCTCTGGTTAATATTCTTCTTTTTCAAGTATTGTTTAGATAGTAATGGAACCACCCCCTGAGAAAATATAATTGATGATAAAGATGTCATTAATTTGCAATAGGTCAGATTGAAGGAAATATTTATGTAGTTTATTTATTACTTCAATGATGTTATATTATTACGTTCTAAAGAGAGAGATATTCATGATTGGATTACAGTATATTTCGTTAATGCAAGAGATAGAAATTCATTTTGACATGATTATATATCCAGTATTTATAATGTTAATCAAAGTTTTTAAGTCAGGTGTTGATGAGATTTAATTGTTCGATGGGTTCATTTTTATGGCAGAAATTGGGGTACCAATATCTATTTTATGACGTTCAATCATAGCTTGCTGGTAAAAATAATTAGACTATAAGGCCTAAATTCAATTTATTTTAATAATTTTAGTTTCGAATTAATTTCCTAACTTATTTCACATTTCATAATCTAATTTTATTTCACATTCCTAATCCTGTTTTGTACTCTGTATTAAGTCAATGTGGCCTACATGAGTGATCTTGCTTTAGAAAATATATATTTTGGTAATGCAATAACAAGGATGTGCACTAATGTTTCATTTCTTTGTTTGTTTTTGATGCTTGATTTTGGAAACTCGATCTGAATTTGACACTTGACATCATTAAATGTTTCCACTTCCTAGTCGGTAAGTGCAGAACGGAATGTCTTAAATCAACTTTCGTTCTCCTCATAAGGGTTAGAGTAATATTTTGTTTAAATGACATTGATTTATTATACAATATGTAGGAACTAGTTTTGACAGGGTCGTTTATCATCTATACTAATGAAATATGAAAATCGTTGTATAGATATGGTAATATTGAACGGGGGCATAAATATGCATTTTTTTTTGCTTGAAAAACCCACATAATTCATTACTTAACTCAACATTGACCTACTGACTCAGAAAAATAAATCCGACCTTATTACTAACGCAATTGCATAGATATTATCATATTATAAGGACTTATAAAGAGTGCTATAATTTATAAGAAAATTGATTTGATCAACCACGAGCAGCAAATTGATATCACAAAATATCAGAGCATGCTATGCCCATGACAGTGAAGTTCAAATTATTGAACAAATCTCAAAAGATCATTTGAATGAAAACCTATCGGTGGAAAATTGCAGTACATTATTAAAACAAAGAGTCATTTGTGAATTATAAGTGTATAATTATTTCATTTAACAATTTAACATTGATTTACTTTTCCAGTACTAGAGTGGATAACAAACGCGAAAATTAAGCAGACTAAATATATTTGAAGAAGACAAAGGATTTTTTCGTGACATTATAAAATATAACTTCAAGCAGAAGAGGATACACGAAATTTAAAATCACGCAGCAAAATGAATCGCTTCTTAGCAGCGTTAAATTTGGGTTTATTTCTAGCCGAAAAGTAAAATCATTTCATCATCAAATTAGTTTTCGTAAAAAAATATGTTTTCTTATGCTGTCCATATACTACAATTTATCTGCTAAATCCAAAGATCAAAGAGCAGATTCACTTTCTTTAATAATGAAGAATTGCTTTACTTCTGCAGTTCAGGGTTCACCAAAATACGAGTTGGTGCTGTAAAATTTGATGTTGATTACCGATTCTATAACCTTTGAGATTTTTTTCCTTTATCAAATGCATTTACCTTTGAATTATTCACACAATTTTTTTGGCACAACGCACACGATAAGGACGAGGAACAAATGGGAACCCAGGCCTTTAGAACAAATGGGAACCCAGGCTTTTAGAACAATTTTGCAATGCAAAGATAATTGTAATTTGTTCATTTTATTCAAGTGCGTTTATGGTTTGAAAGATAGGAATTTATTGTGATGATGAAGGTTAAATTAATTGACACTAACATGTTGAAATAATTGAGAAGAAGAAAGGGAAAACATTAATTAATATAGTTTTATCTCTGTTGTTGGGATTAACCCTGGTCTAGGAATAGCCGCAAATGCTGTAGGGAGGATTTAAACACATTGTGAAGAGAAAATTGAATAACGGGTCTGTGGATTAAAATGGCGCCATCTTGGGTCGTGTAATAATAGGATCAATGTTATAATCACTTAGATATTTTATTTCTAGATGTCATTTAATATCAAATGTATGGCCGGAATCAAAAGTAAAATTAACCCCCTTGACTGCATTAGTTAAATGGCCAAGGAGAAATGAACAAATCGAATTCGCTTACACACATGATTTAAATATTAGCCCGCCGTATGATATAATGATTTTAAAATATGTTAAACATGACATTGTTTTGCTATGAAAAAGACAGAATTCATAATTCTTTGTTCCAGTCCGGGGGTCGAAATCCAACTAAATTATCTGTTCCTAACAGGTTTAGAGAAAAATCCACACCAACAATTATTAACTAACTGTCCACAGTATATCAGATCAATAACAGGTGTGATGGATTAGAATTTGGATAAAATATTTTTTTAATATTAGTTATTTATTGAAAATTACGCCTTCTACATACATAGATACTATTTTATAGTATTATCCGTTTCTAAGAACTGAAGACCATTTCTTCCTTCGGGAGGGGAGAAGTTTGGTCGAAATTCAACTTAAGGATGCAATGACATTTTACACATCAAAGAGTATTAGATTTTAAAGTAACGTCATCCAAAATTATCATCCAAAATCAATGGATTACCTTTCTCTTGGTTTATTGTCTTTCAATTGCTGTCATTGATGAAAGAGGGCTTTTAGATCCTCCATGGGGCGATTAATTATGTATCCATCTATAACGAGGCTCTTTTGTACCTATTCCTTTATTTGTATTTGTCCAAGAGACATTTTTCTCGATAAACAGAATTAGAAGTCTGTTTTCTTTATAAATATAAATTATGATTTATTTAATATTTATGTTGCAAATGCACGATTATATTTTTGCCGAGTACATTGTACAGTAAAGTGTAAGTTTATGTTGACTTCGTAAGTGGAAATACATTACAAGAGTTTCCGATATACTATGAATAAGATATGAAAAAATGTTGCTTCGGGTAATATATTTACTGTTTTTATTTTTATACCATTGTTTTCGTAGAGCACGTAATGCATAGCATCTTCAGATAAATCTCAAATATTTTTTTTCATGATTAGAAATATTCGCTTTCCCCCGAATTTCAGAAACAAAAGATCAAAAATTTATTTACTTTTTTATTTGGATTTCCCGTTTGCGTTGTTCGAGATCATATTTAAGAGTTCGAGATTTTGGGCTTTAACACTCACGTTTTACAAAAGTTCGTGAATCATATTGCAACCTGTCCTATTGGCTTCTTCAAATTAGGAACCTATAATCGACTGGGATGGTGGAAATGGCAGGAGGGCGGTAAACAGGATGAAAGGGAGAAAGGGTGCCTGTTTTGATAGAAAAATCAATTAAGATTAACGTCTCTTCTTATACGGTTGTTTTTGGGTTTTTTTTTCATATCATCGGCCATTAAATGATTTTCCATCGTTTCTTTCAGTACTTTTTTTTACTCAAAGTGTTTAAATTCTGACCTCTTTCTCATGACTTCCACACCCTCTCTATATTTCATTTTGACGACACCTTTACAATTAAAATGATCCTTTTATGATTATTTTCAGTTTTATATAGTCTGAAAGGTCCTGTAGTAAGGCAGGTAATATGGATGTTTCTGAAATTATATAACAGTCTTTTTACAAGTTTTGTACGATTCAGCAAGTGCCAAAAATACAAATACTATTATTATGATATAGTTTCAGACTTAAACAGCAAACCAAACGCAACATTAAATTGGATTATGAAGACCTGATCTGGGACTCGATGTAGTAACTCGTATTGTGTCTTTCCATTTCAACTTTCATGTAATTTAAATCATCAGTCGACCTTCGCGACATGGTAAAGTTTAGCCCATTACCTTGCGAATGTTAATTATTGTCAATATGTGCATCTGTTACTACATCCTAAGAAGTATTTGAGCTGCATATTTTGTGCTGTATCTCTGGTTTCACGTTAGATATGCACAGTTGTAAAAGAATTCACGAATGTGTGAGAAATATCTGGATTTGGGGAATTATTTCGCCATTTTGCATCGCACATTACAAACAATATTACCTGACTTGAATATTGACAAAAAAATGCTAGGTACATGCAAATTGAATGAATGTGTGAGTGGCAAATGAACAGGCATTTTAAGATTTTAATTGTTATTTTTGGTTACATCAAAGAATATTTAGCATAATTTGTAGAAATTTCATCTTAATCTTTAATCATCTGTATGTTAAATTTTAATTTCTGATCAATAGAAATCATGAAACAGAAAATCTCTTATTTTTATTAACCTTGCATCGAAAGGATTGATGTTATTTCATGGAAGGGCCAAAGCACACGTTAAAATCAATATTTTGAAATCATAAATTAATACTGCTATACATAATTTTCTATAACCAATAATTTAATGTTCTGCTTTTTTTTCTTCTGTATTTTGTCCAACGCAACGTGCGTGGACATAGTTTTCCAATAACCATGAAAACATAAAAAATGGGTGGTCCCTAAGATTCATTTGGTAGCAAAGTGAACCAATTCATCGTTTACTTCCTCTTGAAAACTTATGCAATCATATCTTTATTAGTAAAGAGATGTCTTAACTTTCCCTAATTCGCTTCAAACTTCAGTAGTTTCTATTTAGTATAGTATCGTATAGTATAGATTTGGTTTTGATACTTCAAGTGATTGGATCTCATTGGCTGAAATAGACATTATATAACGAGTAAATAAATTAAACAAAATATAAGCAAGCGATACCTAAATTACACGAAACAAAGATAAGAAACATAATAAAACAAATTGAATAAAGAAGGTTTTGTGTATAATAATAATCATATAAAATCGTGCATGAATAAAAAACGAAAATCATTTGATAAAATAAGCTGGAAAAAAGAAATGGAAATTCATATTCGGAAAGTCAAAATACGTTTAATTATATATGCCAAGTGTTAAGAGCATCTATTACTGATTAATGTGTGTGACTGTAAGGTGTTGAATTATTTTAAGTAAATACAGTAAATCAAAGGACTAATATATTCAAGGCAACACAAAAATGACCATATGGTTAATATAAAAATTATAAATGCATTTGGGGTTTGAAAGGAATACAGGAAATCAGATTCTAAAAAGATTGAGTAATTAACCATTGAGAGACCCGCAAGAGCGTAATTAAGTGATTAAATTTACATGAAAATGTTAAAAATTCTGTGATAGAACAAGGATGGGCCAAAGAAAATGGGGGTAACCATGGATTATTTGTTCAATTAATGACGAAGTAGGGGAGCAGACTGGTTTTGAAATCTTTTCGTTTCGCATTGAAATTGTTCATGTATAAAACTTTGAAAGAGTTGTCCACTGCTATTTCTTTGTGGGGGTAGCTTGCTCGAACAGTCAGGGTCTTCTGGTAAGAATACAACAAATCGAGGCTTCACGTTTTCCTTCTTCATGTTCTTGTCTCGAAGGTTTGTAGATTCAACAATTTACAGGCACCTTCATAATTTTCGTATCGGAGTTCTGGTAGAATCCTTAACAATCGTTTTTGGATTCTTTCCCAAGTCTTAGACTGATTTTTTTTTAACTCAAGTAGGGGAGAATGTAACCAGTGTATGCCATGTCATTAGGTCATCTATGGACAGTCGATGTTGCTTCAGGGTCCTAAACATAATGTATTTTATTGTTGCATTTCTTGATCATTCGGGAGATATACTCGTCCCACTTAAGGTTTGATTGCATTGTCACACCCAAACTCTTAGTGGTGGATACTTCGGTGGGAGGGGGGGGGGGTCATAATGGAGAGCACATTATGTGATTGGGGGTTCTTTAATAAAGTAGCACACATTGATATACACTTCGATGGATTCAATTGCATACGATTATCAAGGGTCCATTTTGGAATTCTGACAAGCAAGATTGAAGGCCTAGGTCCTGACCATCGGTAAGTAGCTCTACTATTGTTATTTCATTGACATACTTGAAATATGATAGATTACAATCGCAGAGGGCATCAGTTATCATGATAAGAAATAAGATGGATCCTAATTTAGTTCCTTGTGGAACACCTGAATGATTGTACTTAGATTATGATGAGATAACACGATGCTTTGCGCATTGGCGCCTTTTTGCAAGAAAACTTACTATCCAGTCAATAAACCATGGTTTTACTAAGTTTCATTTGCCTATTAACATGTAATGAATGGTCCAGTTTATCAAATGTCTATTTGAAGTATGTACATATACCATTTGCTACTGATATTGGATTTCCTCAATGTTCATAAAGATTGTAGATTAGACTTACAAGGTAATGCACAGTTGATAACCCTGGTTAGTTGCCAATTGACATTGGTCTACGCTGTCAGCGATATCCTCAAGGAGCCACTTAGCTGCAAATATCTCAGCTACCTTTGCAAAATAATTGTTGACATAGATTAGTCTCAGATTGTTGATAGTAGGAGGGCTAGACCTAGGGATTGGAGCTTGTGGTACTTTAAATAATGAAGGTACATAAAAGTGTCTGAATAATGACTTAATGAGATCAGTTAGGGGCTTACTTTGCTCAAAGGTAAACTCCTTAACTATTCGAATTGGGAAGTCATTGTTGGGTCCTGCTTCATAAAGTTTTAGATTACGAAGCTGAAGGTACACATCCCTCCTTCGTACACCAGGACATTCAGTTCGAGAAGGAATGGCAGCAGGTAGGTTGGATTGATCTAATTCTGGTAAATCAGGGCCTATTGATATAAAATGGTTATTTATAACGTTCACCACCTCTTCTTCTTCTACTTCTTCTGTATCTTTCTTCTGCTGTATCGGAGATCTGCAGTTTAATACTGCATCATTATGTTAAATATTTTCACGTGAGAGTGAGGTAGGGCGAGAGAGGTCAATCTTATGCAAGAAATTTAGAACAAGTAGGTTGAGGTCGTTTTTGGAGGAATCGGTTAATTTGACGTCGGGTAGAAACAGGACAGAAAATTGTTGAGGTTCTTGATCAATGAAATGCTCAGAAAAATACTGGAGTTCCTCGTCTTTTTTTATTAAGTGTAGAAGTATTTTAATAATAATAATAATAATTAACATTAATATAGCGCTTAATACAACAGTTTCTAAGCGCATTGGAAAGAGAAAAAAGAAGTAGCAAAATACAGTGAAAGAGAACAGAATATGGAATTAAGAGGACTGCTTAATGAGGTAAGATTTGAGGAGTGTTTTGAAAGATTCGACAGTTTTCCAGTGCGTTCTCCAACAAAATGTATGACACTTTCCAATTAGGAGTGACAGAACTTGCAGAACTTTGCGGTACTTTGATTCAGAGAGAATAACCTTCTGTTCGTTAGGCATGTACTGCAGGATAATTGAACTCTGATGGATATAGCTTCCCTCAGGAGAGGGCTGGAGACTTGTTTTGGGTAGCCTCTTGTCACGTTGTCCAGATCATGCCTGACTATAGACTTAGAGCAGATCTTTTAGCAATTGCAATTTCATGGGCAGCATAGTGGTGTTTATAGATGTTTCCCAGTGCTAGCTTCTTCCATACTTTATATGCAATGTGATCTCTGAGGAGGTTAGTGAGACTTGGAAGCTGATAAGTATTAAGAATCTTCATCCAGCGTCTAACCAAAAGTGTATTGTTGGCTATAGCATTCAGCAGAATCCTTCTTTCGGTGCGTTCGTCTGAAAGGCTTGCGTATTGCCCTAGAAAGAGAATAATTTCATAATCGATTCGGTTATCCATTGGGAGGATATCGAGCAATAAATTAATAATTTCATCAGCCGCACTCCTTGGCAATCTCAGCACTCTTTTAAACAGAAATGTTTGAACCTTGTTCAGACGCGATAGCATGTAGCCAGTAAGTTGAATAACTTGAATTCCATATAGTATTCTTGGTATGCAGAACATTTTCCATAAATGAGCACATATTGGTGGCAGCAGGCGTAGAGTTCCTTGCTTGGTTCCAGTGAGAGAGAAGAAGCTGTTCTATCCCTTTGAAATGATGTCATTGGTGTGGTCAATATTACAACCGCTTTTACTATGCCGAGGTGTGGATATTTTCTGTTTTCATTGATCGTAATCCCCCCCCCCCCTGATTCCACTCCACTGGTCTTACTCTGGTTGATTTTTTTTTATTATTATTACTACAACGGCACATTTAAATGGGTTAATTTTATACCTCCAAGCCAGGTCTACCGTTGATTGCAGTTCATGGGGGCATGTACTGATGAGAGCAACATAATCCCCTAGGACTATCACACCCATATAGCAGCCATTAATAGAGCAACCAAGACAAGCATTCGTTAGTGATTTGATCAGACCCTCGATGAACGATGATGACTGTATTGGGAGAGAGCACACTTCCCTGTTTTACACCTTTAAGGATTTGAAAAGGAGAGCTGACTTAACCTTCCCACATGACTCTACTGGCACTAACGTTGGCATGGTTGTAGAACTCTTCCAATGCAGGGTTTAATGGAGGCCTAGGTTTTGTAGCTTAGAAAATAGGCCTTTATGCCAAATGCTTTCTGTGCGTCAAGAAGAGCAAGATACGTTGTACACTTCTTGGCAGAGTTCAGTTGGATTATCAATTCCATTGAAGATGCAGTAAGGAGGCAAGACTTGCCTTTCTGGAATCCAAATTGTAACTGGTCTGGGGCATCATTTTATTGCAAGTGGAATTTCTAGTTGGGATTTGATGAGCATTTCCAAAACTTTACCAATTGTTGAAGAAACAGTTATGCATCGGTAGTTACAAGGAACTTTTACATATGTTGCCTTGCCTTTGTGAACAGGGACTATAAGGCAGGACTTCAAAGGTTCGGGAATATAATTCAGGGATATACATCGATTGAAGAGGGCTAGACGTATTTTCCGAGCTATTGGGCCAAAATATAATAGATGCTCAGGAGAAATGTTATCAGATCTTGCAGCTTTCTGTTTCTTGAGAGAGTTAATAGCTTAATCTAGATCTTTTGAAGTAGAGGGTTGAAGTGCTTGATGCAAATTGTCCTGGAACGGGCGAGTGGGGATGGCTTCATCCATTTCAGGCGGGGAAGAGGTACATGTATAATCCGGTCTTGCAAGATCTGAGAAGTATGAGTTGAAGCGATCTAAAGCTGCCTCTCCTTCATACGTTGTACCCTTGTAAGACAGTGTATCAGTATACTGAGATCCTTTAGTGCGTTTGACAAGCCTATAGAAGAGGTTGTCGTTACTACCACCATTGGACATGTTGGATTCGGGTTTTATCAAGATTAGTTATAGTAATGGATGGCTCCGATATGCGACCCTGGATAAGTATCTTAATGTCATGATAACAAGCTGAGGGGTTACTGTTTTGTGTTTGTGTGTGTCTGGTTTTTTTTCTCTTTCTTTCTTTCTTTCTTTCTTTCTTTTCGTTTACTGATTTTTGTGTTATTGTAGTCTTTCTTGCCCATTAAAATGCACAGAGCAACCTTTTTCCATACGTGTTTCAAGCGAGACTGATCAACCCTTGCGAACGAAAGAACATTGACGTTGATTGATAAGGACTTTAATTTGGGCTGTCATCCATGGTCTGTCCACATTGTTGATCTTAACTTGTTTTGCTGGAAGATGAATGTGTTACTGCACTTGAACTATTGGCATAAGGCTGGTAGATCACGTGGTTACATCGTTCGGAGCATCGTCCTAAAGATCTAATGCCACTATCTTGAAAGGAATGGAAAACTCTTATTTTAGTTATGACTTATTTTAGGTTTGGAACATTAAGAAGGACTCCACAGTATGCATTTGCGATCGATATTTGACTGGAAAAATAATACAAATTGCGTAAAATGTTGCAATAATCGAGCTTGGGTAATTATGGTAATCATAATATCCTATTTGCTTTTAACACATGTATATTTACGGTTCCAAATAAATTGAATGTAGAATATATACCAGGTTTAGCAAATTTCTATTGTCTAGACAAATAAGAATTGTGCAATCCTGGGTTATTTTATCTTTTCTTCTGTTTTTTTCTCCATTATTATTAGTTCCATCATCACACTGGTGACTGGAGTCTTAGGGAGCTTGTCAAAAGTCCATGCACCGTTCTTTATCGTTTTTACCGCATCCGGGTTTTCGCTTCGGCTTTCCCGCCCAACGTTCCCTCGTCTTCAAAGGAACGGCCGCCATCAAAGGCCCATTGATGCCACCGTTCTTTTGTGCGTCTTTCCTGCAAGTCTTAATTTCTGTCGAAAGACCGAAGAATCTATTCTAAATAGCTCCCTCTACGACCAAAAAAAGGCGTGCCTTCATATTTATTGTCGGATCGGAGAGTTCGGGTTACTGTTCTCAACTATGGTTCGCATCTATAATGGAAGTTCGGGTGCATTCATAAAGCCACGGTAGCTTAATAAAAAATCACGCACGTGTCATAAATCGTTACTGATCTTTCGAATTTGCTGCAATAACCATGAAAACCTCTTTTTTTGCAATTGAAAGAGAGTCAATTCATGACGTTTTAGGTGGGAAAATAAGATTCCACAAATGTTCGTTTCGTAGGCCCAAGCCATTCGTAGAATTCACGTCAACTTGGAATATTTATTATTACTCGCATCTGAAACAAAAAAAAAAAGAGAAGGAAATGGAAAGATGAAATGAATATGACCGGAACAGCTTGGCACTATTAGTCATAGATAGATCAAAGATTTATTAGAAACTGTTAAAAATAGTTTGTTCATTTTTGGACGGGCAACCATTTCCCCAGGATAACATATTGTCTCTTAATTTTCTTTATCTCCTTGTTTTAAAGAAGCGGGACCAAAAGAGAAGATGAAAAGAGGAAGAAGAAAACTAAGAAGGATAGGGAAAGAAAAGGTAGGGGAAACAGAGAGAAAATAAGAAAATAATATTGGGATGGAGGAAGAGGAAGGGTGAAAAAATATGGAGGAAAAACAGTTGAAAGAGAAAAAAAACTAGGAAATTTGAGAGGGGAAGAAATTTAGGATCGAGAATCAACGGGAGAGGGGGGACAAATTGGAATATGGAAATGGATAGAGACAGAAAATAAGGGGAAAGAAGAAGTGAGAGCTGGTGGACGATGGGGGGAGAAACGGGGAAAAGGGAAAGAGTGAAAGGGGAACAGAGGGGAAGACATGCAGTGGCGGAGGCTGAATCCGCCCCTGATTTAGATTTACATTTTATTCACCCTATCGATCCCCTCTCGGGGTATGAGAGTACAACATATAAACAACTTATAACAGACTAAAGTATATAACTTCATTTAATTGGTTTAACGTATTAAACGAAATGTTCGGAAGTGAAGATGAATACCAAATGTGGTAACGATCTGAAAATTAGTTCGATCAGAATCCAATGAAATTTACCAACGGAGTGTTTGTTTGTATAAATGAAAAATATTTGCCAAATAGCCCTGTGAAAGAAAATCGTAAAAGTGCTGAGAAATGAGCTATATAAGCACGGAATTCCATCAAATGTCAGGTATTTTTCGAGGCAATATAATACACTGTCCCACGTATGCTTTTCCGTTTTAGTCATCATCAGAATTATCGATATTGAGCGGCGATTTCATTATTCTACAAAAATAAGTGTATATTAATGTACTAGATCTAGATTTATGATAAATATTTCGTATCAAAATCGTCATGTAATCATATTTGAAATTGCGTCTGATACTTTGTGCTGTACATGGGCTATGACCTCTCATAATTATCGATATCGTCATCACCGCTGTTACAATCGCAATCATTTTCATTTCTCTATCATAAGTATTATCTTCATAAACATTTCTATTATTTCATTATAATTTTATCTTCATAAATCGATGAGGTGGGAGAAGGAGGAGAAGAAGAATTACCAAGGAGAAGCAGACGTACATGTAGAATGGGGGAGCAGTAAAAAGGGATGAGAATAATAATGAGAGATGAGGAAGAATACGAAGAGGAAAAAGGAAGATAAAGAAAAAGCTTATCAGTATATTACATCATCTGATCAAGTTTTTATTCTCATCTCGATCGTTCTCTGCATGGGTAGTGTTTAATTCATTGTTCTAATTGTCATGTTAAAACTCTTCGATTAACTTTGGTAAATAATACGTAATTTTGTCTTTTGAATTTTGTCGAGTATTAACAAGCATTCTAAAATGTTTACAAAAGTGCAGTGGTCATCGGATTTTTTTTTTCATATGTCATGAATCAAGCACCATTTCTCGATGATGTTCTATTTTAGAAATAACCTTTTGAGCACCAAACAAAGTATGTTTCAATGTAACAGACCTACATCTTGAAGTCTGTCCCGATAGATGGTTTCCAATTCAAAATACACATACATTTTGATCGGTCGCCAAATCGCTGAAAAAAACACAGAATGTGTGAAAAGGGCTAAATTTTCCAATAAAACACATTTGATTTCATACCTATCACATCACAATCATTTTAGGGCCATGCTCATATAATCAATATTATATCGCCTTGATATAATATAGTACTCAAGAATGGAATGGTGACATGAACTTTTCTGACCGCGATTTACCAATATAATTATAAACTTAAAAGCTTTAAATCATCATCAAGAAGGAATATAAGCGGACACGATTCAGTTAAAAAAATAAGAACTAAATGGGAGGCTTACAAGTTGCATAAATTGTGTGTGATTTTTATTTCATCAAAAAGTATGTGTCTTGGTATTATTCATTGAATGTGTGACTTTCGTAACTGTCAGTATTTCATTTGTCATAATCACCAAGGCTACCACTACCACATTCACCATCACCGCCACCACCACCATCATCATCATCAGTGTTGATTATCATCACTATCATCAGCAGCATCATTATCGTCAACAGCAAATCATCTATGTCATTATCATAGTTATTGAAATTAGGATCATTTTGGTAAGGAAATAATGAAAGGGAATGAAAGGTTGTAGCGGGAAGGGGGGGGTGAATTTGTTCTAAAGTAAAATCAATGTGAGTAGAATTAACTCTATGTTTTTATCTATATTGCAGTGATAGTAAAAATCAGTACAATGCTAGGATGCCATGATGTTCAATAATTTAAACTTCAAATTTCAATACTTCACGGGTGAAGATATGGGGCCGTAAGCTTCAGGATGATTATGTAGAATGATGTTAACATTAGATCATTACTCTAAAGTAGATGAAAGATAATTATTATTTATCATCTATATCAGGTTGTAAACAACTGGCCTACAGCAAAAGCAAATAGGGCCATGAAATAGTCTTCTCCAGCAAGAATTGAACATTATTGACCTTTCAGGATTACTTGGCATTGATACTCATCGAGGCCTATGATCATTAAAAAGCAAGATCACTCACCCGTGTAGAGAATCATTGACAATGGCATGCTCAGCGGGTTCGCCACAGACAACAATGAATGGGAGAGGCGCTAAGAGAATAGTTCCCCATATCCGCTGTCGTGATTATTGTCATAATTTCAATAGATGAACCTACTTCAAAAGACCGTTGGCCCGTCCGATGGGGAATCTTTTGTACTATAGTGTATTAAAGTACGTGTATACAGTAACTACCGTCCCGACTTCTTTCTTTCACCATCATCGAGTAGCGATTCGCATGTAAAATCGCATAAATTATCTCACAAAACGGATCTAATGTTCATGATTACCAGCATCACCATAATCATTACTATTATCTTTCATATATTCTTAATTATATAAAATATAAAATTGATATTGGAGAACGATTGGAAATAGCTAATGAATGAATGATGATGGTGATGATGATAATGATAATTATAACTTTGAAGTGATATTAACGGACATGAAAATACGAATAATAATATCAGTGGTAATGTTGATTAAATGCTAACAAATGAAGATGATTGGTATATTTTGCGGCAATGAACCATGTATAACATGAGACGCGTTTTTCCTTTATCATGTTTGTTATAAAAGGTTTTCATATCATGATCCTGAAATACATAGATTATATCTATATTAAAAAGAGAGAGAATGGACCGCCTTCATCTAATTTTGTAAAAGATTTTGCGGGTTTTTGCGGTTGGCATTTGTAATACGAGATTATTCTAATGTTAGAGTACTGTAACATCCGAACTGCATGCCATCCCGGCTACTATACGTACGTTTTGAATACATCGGCTATTTCGATTTCTGGATGCATGATACCAATGCAGTTAAAGCGGTGTACGCCTGAATCATATTGATTGTATTAACTTTATTATAACGTCGACAAACATAATTCATCAGATTCTTTATCATTACACCAATGACATGAACTTATGCACATATAGGCCTACGTCTTTTGCTTGATAGAACACTGACCCCCCTCCCCTCCCCCATTAGAGCGAGAACAATGAAATTGCGCTCTCTCATTAATATTCATTTCGATACGGAGATCGGGAAACGCACGCCACTAATTTACATTATTTGTATACCACTTAGCACAAAACATTTATCTAAACGCTAAGGAAAAAATATATAGAGAGAAGGAATTTCACCAACAAATAAAGCAGTTGTACAGTTCACAGTAGGCTGTAAACAATTGAGGGGCTTCACATGCGGAGGGAAAGCTATCTTTAACAAACAATGTTTTAACACGGATTTGAATTTCTCTCTTGAATCTGCTTGTTTAATACTTTTTGGTAGATTGTTCCAGAGTTGGATCCAGGGGATCCAGGGGTGGGGCAAGGGGTCCGCCCTCCCTCCTCCCCCTATTGGGAGGAGGAAAACGAGTGAATAAATAAGATGAGGGTGACTTCGAAAACAATAAAAAAAAATCTTTCACGTCATTATATAAAATTTTCGCTCGTGCTTCGCGCTCGCATTACATTTTAGGTGATTTACATATATGGAACTTTAAATATCAAATTTTGAAGTCAATACACATAACATATTTCAGCTCGGAAATCGAAATTTCAGTTTAAAAGAGTATTCTGTAAAAATTTCTTTTTTATTGTCTGAATATTAACATTTTCTGCTTGCGCTGCGCGCTCACAAAATTTGATTTTCAGGTACCTATTATTTTCCTGTATTCCATATAGTTATCAAAATATCCCTGTTCATGTCAAATTGTAAAAACGTATCAGCCAGCGCTGCATGCTTGCATTTTGATTGGTGAGTTATAAAAATTTAAATATTAATTCTATAACAAACTACTTAAAATCTCCATTTTATGACAGTTAATCAACAATTTTCGGCTGGCGATATGCGCGCACATTGATTGTTAAAAATATATTAACTCATGCATCTTATTCATTATTACAAAAGTGCTTTAAATGGCCAGTTTTCAGGCTATAATATTGACAGATTTCGCGCTCTGATTAGGCTTATTAGATTAATAAATTAATTTAATGATAAATTGTCCCTTTTTCAGAATGGAATATCGACAAGTTTCATCTCGCGCATTGATAGGAAGAGAAATAGGAAGACAGTCATAATTTTCATACGATGGAATAATGTTCTTAGAATGTCCCGGTCCTACATGTATGTCAAAACTCAAAGTAATAATAATGAAACATATCAGCTCCTTCCTAACTGTGATCCATATCCACTCACAATTTTCCTACAAATCTTGAATTTTCCGCATGCGCTTCGCGCTCGCACCAATTGCTTTGTTATATATTCAACTTTTTCATGATTACAAAAATTGCTTAGAATTTCTATTCTTCAGGGAGAAAGGTAAAAATTTTCAGCTCGCGCTTCGCGCTCGCGTTATTTGACTGTTGAAATATGTAACGTCTTCATGGCTATCTGCAATCAGCCGTTAACAGATCTTTTTTATCCGAATGATCAAAGCGTATATTAAATTCACTCATCTCGTTTAGGATCACAAGCATCGCCAGAATGCCATTTTAGGACAAAATACATGGAATAATAATTTAAAAATAGCTCGCGCTTCGCGCTCGCACTATTTACATAATTAAGGCTTATGAGATTATTTTACATATATTTAAACAAACAAAAATCAGATTTGAGCGGCTGATCGGGGGTAATGTGGTTAAAAAGACCCCCCCCCCCCCTTTGGCGAAGGCTGGATATGCCCCTGCAAGTGTACTCACATTTTGAGAGTCACAGCAAATATCTGTAATATGAATATGTCGTTCAAACACAAGTAAAGACCTTAATTTTTTTAACGTCACGTTTTAAACGGGTCAAAATGCCCTATTTTAGTGACAACTTTTTTGTCTAAAAAGTTTTCAAGGGAAAATGTGCCCCCACCTGAAAATCTTCCACTGATTGAATACATATAAATCATTCAATTATAGACACGTGTAGTCCAGAATAATGCATAAATCAGAATGGTTAATATATATATAATAAGCTTAACGTTTTTACTTCTACTATTATGATCTTGTTCAAAAACACAATTCGAATTAACTTCATCGCAGTGGTGCCAACACTGAACAGTTCAATGTTCTTGCTCGTGAATAAATACTATTTTCCCAAAAGCACGAATCCAATTAATGCTTATTTAACCACATGTCTATCCCGGCTTTAATATGAAAAAAAGAGATCAGGCTCAGTGGGATTGAAAAAAAATCTTACCCGCGCCTGAACAAATCACGCTTGCATTATTTAGTCTGATACTTACCCTCTCGATGACTTTGAAATATTTTGGTTGTAATTAAATCGAGTATAACATCTGTTCTATGAAACTCGATTTTGTAACATTTATTATAAAGATACTTATGAACAAATCATATTTGGTTTACATATTACAAAGCGCCTTCTCATATTTCAGTTTTACCTTAAACGTACACTGTAAGTATTTTCAAACGAAATCTATGAAAAGGGTGGAAGTTAGACTTTCATTTTGATGCCAAATAGTCTCATTAATTGGGATTAGTTGCAAACACGGTGTTCGAGTAAAATACACATCGGGGACACATCAAAGTATCAAGACAGTCACCCGCGCTGACAAAGTGGTAATCTCCCATTGAAATACCCCCACCAATCAATAGGTCATCCTTCTATTGAAATCCGCCACCAGTCAGACCACCTCTATGTTCAACAATAGGGTAATCTCCCCAATCAAGAATGGGGTAATTTAAATCTACCTTGACAATGGGGTAAGCCGAGCTCTCCCATTAAATACAGCTAGCAATGCACTGGGCCAGGTCATTTTCAACGTCCGGCTTTCGGGGAATTAAAATGAGCATCAAATGGGTAGTTTTCTTGTTCTCGTTTTGTCCCCATACTAGAGCCTTGATTTTGGTTCTTTTCGTAATGTGTATTTTAATATGGTTTCCATTATATTTCTCAGCATTTCGACATTTAATGTAGTTTAATACTTGTCTTTATAAAGAGCAATATTACATAAAACCGGTTTGGCGCAGCAAATTATAACCTAACGTTCCACTGATATTTTATCAACACATTTTTAATTAACCATGTAACTTCCCTCTTTATAGGTCTACTCTTAATATTAACATCCGAGTTATATTCTTTGCCTATCATCTCTACGTGCATTTTAATAATCAAATATATTTGGAAAAGGGGTGTTTACCAGGCGAAAGTGAAGGTCCTCATTTGTGCATGAACGACATATCCTCATTAAAATACATGCTGTGAGTTTCAAAGGGGGGCACACTTGTGTAAAAATGGCATATTCACATTAACAATTGATAATGGCTCTTAAAGGGGGAGGGCACACGGGCCGGATGCCACCCCCCCCCCCCCCGGAATCACTACTGTACCCTCCAGGTGCAGAATATAGACCCACTGACTTCTTTTAGTAGAGGCCACAGAATAGACCACAATACTTTTGAGAGGCCAACTATTGTTCAAAATAAATACGGCGCCTATTAGATTGTATTGTGTTAATTCAGCAGGATCTGCGCCAGCATACACTCCATCCTTCTTGATCTAGTATGCCTAATACCTAATTTGTTCTACGGCGGCCGTACGGCGAGTCGAAAACAGTCGTTTCAACAGTTTTTGTACCAGCTAAATATAGGTGGTTTGAATAAAAATGAATAAAACGGCTGTTTTCGACTCGCCGTACGGCCGCCGGAGAGCAAATGTGACCGACGCATTACCATTTCCTGAACGTTTATTGATTTTTTGTTTGTGTGTAAAAGTATTTAAATTTGCAAGCTATACAGAATACAGCTATACGATTAAGAGATGAAGTACAAAGTTGGAAGGGAAACTAGGCCAAAGAGGCTTTCGTATTACAAACTTTACGTCGGTAAATTGTGTTTACCTTAGACACTGGGAATCTAATTTGCAATAATTTGACACACACACATTGCAGATAAATTCAGATATTTGATAGGAAGAAGAAATCAACGGCAATATGCACTACTGTATAAGTCAAACGTGAAGGTTAAAAAAATAAGTATACAAAAGGTTTAGAAAAATTCAAAGGAAGAAATGAAGTTAGATGAAAAAAGGAGCCATTCAAATTAAGTTGACAAAATTAAATATTGTGAGTAGAACTGGAAAATTGAAAGAAATAATAAAGCCTCCCCAAACCGCAGAACGGTTTTGAAGGGGGGATCACCATGCATAAAATCATGGTACTTTTTACGTTTTGTAAGCTATTTGGGGGAAAGGAGTGTGGAGGCTTCAGCCCAGACCCCCTTCGGTTCTGTGGCTCCTGGATGGTAATCAAGAACACTTGGTCACTTAGTACTCCAGATCACAGGGGAAATTGATAAGAGTATAAAGACGGATCCCAGGTAAAAAGATAATATAGGTTTTCCTGTCCAATTTCATGTCAGAGTCACTTAAATGTGTTAATTCATTTTGATTCACGCGATATTTTTTCCCCGGAGACATCGGTCATTCAAAGTTTAGAATGGGATTCATTAAAAGACGCTATAATTCCTTTATAAACATTCAACTCAATTCTTGGTCAAGACTACCTCAAATTTGATAATTTTAATACTAATGTGTTAAGTGCTTTTGATTTCGTTTGAAGGTAAAGATGTTTGTAATGGTCTTACAAAGTAACGAAAGTACTTTTTGTTCAAAATTTCGGGCAATGAAATTCAAGAATTGTGCATTTAATTAACAATGACCGATATGACTGCTTGAGCATCCAATTTAATCTTTAAAAGTTCAAATTAATGATATTTTATTCGTTTGTTTTGCACGACATCTGTATTATGTGTGAATATATAAGTTTCTAACATGTTAATGTTTAAACATAATGTAAAATAAGAGTAAAATAATTATTTTTTGTCACAGTATAGCGTTTCAATGTAAAAATTTAAATGCCATCATTTTGGGACCCAGGTATGATTTATATTGCATCTTTTGCGAAGGGTTTTGCATTTCGTTTACAAAGAAGTTAAGGACAATTCCAAATTTTTCCTTTTCACCCGACAATGCTGACTGTGTGGGCTCAGTGTGATGAAAAAAAATCTTACCCGCGCCTCAACATTTACTTTTAGAAAGTCAATGTCTTAACGGTATATTCTTCAAAATAAAACAACTCGTTCTATTAAAAAAATGAAATCTAAATCCAATTGAACTTTGTCACTACTGAAACCTAAAACGAAAAACTATCAAAAGAAATTGTGAAAGCGTAACTTTGGAAAATACATGTATATACCCCCACTGGACTAGGCACACCGATACAAGGACACAATGATATTCAGATCAGTGACTAGAGATCGGGCGTTCAATAGTTTGCCTAAAACGCCGATATCGTTAACATAGAGGGCGCTAATGCAAAAACATCTTATCGGAGAGCCAACCGAAGCATGCCAGAAGAAAAGATAAAAGCGAACGCTTCCGTTTTCGCTGCAAAAGGGCACGCTGGCGTCTTGAATGGCAAGAGCACTGACCCATAGGAAAGCAAAATGGACAATGGCACGCTCAGCGGCTTCGCCGTAGAATATAAAGGAAAAGACGCACGCACACTTTTGACAACACGCCTTATGTATTGTATATTAGCACAGTTATGACCAGCACACGCCATTTCGCTCCGTGGATGACCACCCCACTACCCTTCCCCCAATAACTATAATATAATTTTGTTTTCGTCCATGCTTCATACCCGAAGAGCGCCAAATTTTATCGAAAAGTCGAAATTATTGTCAATAATCCATGCTATTCGCACTTCAGGCTCTCGAATTAATTCGTATTCGTCAAATCTTCAACAATAGCATGGTTCAATATACCCTGTATATGTTACAAGTGATGAATAGGTAATACTCATGGATACATCGTAGCACCGTTATTCTTTTTTAATATGAATGATTTCGGGCAGGTTTTGCAATACAAATAAAGGGTCGTACCATATGTTGAAAAGTGTGAAATGGTCAATATAAGCGTTATATACTAACACAATATTGGACAATATGTAATTTGGTACAAAAGACAACATTTTTAGCATTCCTTTGGTTCAATTGTTTGATAGGTTAGACTGTATTTTTCAAACGAAACTGGGCTAATGTTACAGTTGTACAACATCGACTTTGAAAGGTTAAGTTATCCGTGGTGCCTGGTTGTCCATAATTATTGTACGTACTTGTATTTTTCATCACGATTATTTTTTACCTTTTAATTTCTTCTAAAGACATTCCTGTTGCGGGATTTCCCCGTTCTTCCTAAATTTCATTGCAGTATTCGGTTAGTCTCTGGATGAAATGTCCTCTATCTGTATTATATATGCCTATTCTTAACAGCGTATATTTTATACCCATTGCCCTGTTTTTACGCTGTTTGGAGCCAGTAGCCAGGAGTATCTTCATACATACTTCCATCAAAATTTAAATGTAAAATTATAGTAGTAAACAAACAATGAATCTAATTAGTATGAAAATGTGAAAAATTGATAGTAATGATAGCAGATGAGAGAAATTAATAAATACAGATAAGTGAAATCCAGGCTGGGCCAGCTTTTGTCGACAAAATGTTGACGGAAGACAAAATTGTGTAAAAGGGCTAAAAGAAAATCGTAATAAATACTCGGATGTGGTCACAAATTAAATAAAAAAGAAAAAAATTATATAAAATTTGAGAATGTGAGAAATTAGGGAAAGAGTGATGAAATGTGAGTGGAGCACGTGCAAGTGAGAAGTTTTCGAAAATCTGGGGGGGGGGGGGAGAAGCATTTTCAATAGAGCCTTTAAAGAAATGGATGTGCAGCATATTAAATATTATCATTAATTGCCTGAAACATCAACTTGGATGAGCTACAATAATTCCTATTTTTTATTTTGTTAGATCAAAATCTGATTGATTGTGTCACGTTCCTGTAGGGTAGAAAAACTAATTTAGTTATTGCAGACAAAAAAAAAATTTCGAAAGGGTAAACGTGTATTTGTTGAAAATGTATAAACAATAGAGCACTTTAACAAGTTTTCATATCGTAATTAACACATTGACGTATGTAATCTATATACTTCTTAAACTAAAAGTTAACTTTTCAATTGATTCCATATGTCGTTAATTTTAAAAGTTATTGTTGCTTCATCTCATCCAAAGCATTTGTCTAGATGACCAATACAGATAATGATTGCATGAATTGTCAATATGGCATTACAAATTGATACAGAGCTTAAAAGTGTCACATTTCTTAGGTTACTATGGTAAATAATATTGACCAAAATATTATAGAGGAATTCGAAATGCATAATTGTTGTCAGTGCTTTTGCAATTATATAAACGCTTATATCCGTTAATTTCCGTAGCATATTGTAGCGAACCCGTTCGCTACGGATTTTCTGTTACCTTGCTTTAAACGTAGAGGGCGCGCTTTTGGTTGCGCGAGAGCTCGGCGGACGCAACGCACTGCGTAATGCAGCTCTCGCAGACTTTGATATAGCGGAGGATCGCGGGGATTTCGTCACTTCGACGCTGGCAGAAGTCGTGATCGGATGACGAACTCTTCGCTCTCCTCTTCAACTGGCTGTGGACGAATAAGCTGTACTACCGCAGAACAAATTCAGGTAATTGTTGTTGGCGTTAATTGTGATAGTATGTACAAATGTTGAACGATGATGTATAAGTAAATTATGACCGTTGTCATACACCAAATGTATTCATCGTCTCCAACCTGTGTGATCTATGGAATCCCATTGACTACTACAGTATAAGCCTTCCCATAGAGATTATACAGCCCCAATAGAAATCCCCTGTTATTCTATATTTCACCTGTTCACACTACCCCTCAACACTCCACCCCCATATATTTTGGGAAAACGGAACACGCCCGGGTCTCTACATTACGCCATATATACAGATATAAGGAAACCGCTCGCATAAAGAATGGCTAGTAATTCATCAACGGATGAAGGTGATAGAGGCAAGGGACAGGCCGGCCCCCCAGCATCCAGAACCCGTTCCAAGAAGGAGGGCCGCCACACAAATGGTGTCAGAAGTGGGATGGAGAACGTGAGGACATCTGGAACAAATGGCAGCAATTCTTCAGGGGATGAATCAGTTTCTACACATTCTGGAATCAAGTTATCTACCAGTAGGAGGAGGAAGCAGAAGACCGAGGCTCTAATGGAGATCGTCGAGATGATGAAACATCAAGCCAAAGCCCAGGAGGAAATGATGAAATACCAATCGAAGGCTCAGGAAGAGATGATGAAAAATCAAGCCAAGCTAGCTCAGGACGAGATAATGAAACAGCAAGCCAATGCCAAGGTCATCACAGGATGCCCAACAGAAGCCTAGGGGTACCCACTTTATCAAGCCAGACAAATATGATGGATGTTCATCATGGATTGATTACAGCCAACATTTCGACTCATGCCGAGCAGTAAATGGCTGGGATGATAAAGAAGCGGGGAGGATCCTAGCATCATGCTTACAAGGTCAGGCACTAAGGCTGCTACGTGAACAAAGGCAGACAGTAGGCTTCAATGATCTGAAGAGAATGCTGGCCAACCGGTTCTCAGATAATAAACAGGCTGAGAATCATCTACTAGAGCTAAAGCAAAGACAGAGACAGGAGGGCGAGACACTCAAGGAGCTTGCACAAAGCATCAGGGAGCTCACAGCATCGGCCTATCCAGAGCTGGATTTTGATGTCCGTGACAGATTGGCGAAGGGACACTTCATGGATGCCCTTGTGAAACCTAAGCTTAGAGAGGCAGTGTTCAACAACCAATGTAAGACATTGGACGAGATGGTACATGCAGCAGTGGTAGCTGAGGCCTTCCATCATTCTGAAGATCAGAGAAGTAGCAGGAAACCCAAGTACAGCAGGGCAATGACAAAAGAGAATGAGGAAGATAAACCAACTTCCGAACCAATCTCAGAAGTGAAAGCTATGGTAGCTACCTTGAGCGAAGAACTCTCCAAGCGTAATGCTGAGATGACCACACTGAAGGAAGAATTGGAGGCCATCAGGACCGCATTACGGCAACAACCTCAGACTAATGATCCTAGTGACAAGCAACAGCAGAAGCAGAAGCAGGGAAATTCAAGTAAATTTGATGGTAGCTGCTACTATTGTGGAAAGAAAGGCCACATGAAGAGGAAGTGCAAAAAGAGGATGAGAGACGAGGCTCAGATTCATCAAGCCGAGCAACAATATCAGAGCTCAACAAACGAAGTAAGGTCGCCCCAGGGGGGCATGGCGCGGCCGTGGAACCTGGAAGCACCAGCCCCTCAATACCAAATGCCACACAGCCAATAGTTACAACCAGGTACAATGGAGAAATCAACAAAGGAATTCTGAAGGGCATGTATGTGCCAGTCACTATCGGTGGGACACAGCTGAGTTTTCTGGTAGACACAGGAGCAACAGATACATACATCTCCAAGTCAGGCTATAGGAAACTACAAGAGAAGCCTACAATTCAAACTACTACAGAGAAGGTTATGCTAGCAGATGGCTCACAACTAGAGGTGGATGGAAATATCCACACAGAAGTGATTATAGGCCAGGGGAAGGCAAGGATCACCCTAATTGTCGCTGATATCTGTAGCGATGGAGTCTTGGGCATGGATAATCTTCTACAGTTAGGAGCAAGGCTTAACTTGGAGACTGCTACAATGGAAACCAAGTGGGGTTCAGTTCAGTGTCGCCATGAAGACAACACTAGAACTTGCTTCCGCATCATAGCTACTGAGATGTACACCATACCGGCAGGCCGAGAAGGCATCATTACAGGAAAAGTACTGGATGGGGTTTCAGATGACGTTACAGGCATGGTCGAAGCATCAAATGATAGACGTCAACTTACACAGAAAGGCATCATCTTGGCCAGGACCCTCGTCAGAACTAGTAATGGAGCAGTCCCAGTTAGAGTATACAACCCTACAGGATCACAACGTGTGATAAAGAAGGGGACAGAGCTAGGATATTTGTCGGCAGTATCAGAACTAGATATCCGAGCATCTCATCTTTCCAGTGAGGAGATTGATCTACCAGAGTACCTGACTGATTTGTACGAGCGGAGTATACAAGAGGTGCCAGAGCAGTACCATGCACCTATTGCTAAGCTACTGACTACATACCAGGATGTCTTTTCTAAGGGAGACTATGATCTGGGGAAAACCAACCTGGTGAAACATACAGTTGACACCGGACAGACCAGGCCAATCAAACAGAGGCCACGGAAACATCCGTTTGGACAGAGAGATGTTATCAGGAAGCATGTCAATGATCTTCTGGACAGGGAACTCATCGAGCCTTCAGACAGTCCATGGGCAGCCAACATCGTCTTAGTTAAGAAGAAAGACGGCTCCCAGCGCTTCTGTGTTGATTACAGGCAACTGAATAGTGTTACCATCAAGGATGCATATCCTCTCCCTCGTATCGATGAGACCCTTGATGCACTCTATGGAGCCAAATGGTTTTCAACGTTGGACCTTGCTAGTGGGTACTGGCAGGTAGAGCTTGACTCGGATGCTAAGAGGAAGTCAGCTTTCCTAGCAGATGGGGGACTGTATGCCTGGAAGGTCATGCCTTTTGGCATGTGCAACGCCCCGGCAACGTTTGAAAGACTCATGGACCAGGTATTGAGAGGACTGCACTGGGAGACGCTATTGGTCTACTTGGATGACGTGATCGTGTTCGGGAAATCCATTGATGAGGAGATGGCGAGGCTGCAGCAGGTGTTTGAACGTCTAAGACAGACAGGGCTGAAGCTGAAGCCGAAGAAGTGCAACTTGTTCAAGACTTCTGTTTCATACCTTGGGCACGTCGTCTCTGCAGAAGGCATTTCGACTGAGAAGGACAAAACAGAAACAATCAGGACATGGCCCAGACCCGAGTCAGTGAGGGAGGTCCGTGGATTCTTAGGCCTTGCATCTTATTACCGTCGCTTCGTTGAAGGCTTTGCCAGAATTGCTAGACCTCTGCACCAACTGACAGACGGCTTTACAGCAGAATTTTTTAAGTATTTTATTAATGATATAGGAATTTATTTGTGGCGAAGTGTCAAAAATGCTTATTTGACTGGTGAATTATCTCCTTCACAAAACTTGGGTCTTATAACTTCAATCCCTAAAGGTAATAAGCCCCGTCATTTTATTAAAAATTGGAGACCGATATCTCTTCTTAATGTTGTATACAAAATTTTATCTACATGTCTTGCAAATAGGTTACGAAAGGTATTATCAGTAGTCATTCACACAGATCAGAAAGGATTTTTACCTGGTCGTTTTATTGGGGAAAATATTAGAATAATATACGATATCATTGCTTTAGCGGAAAAGCAAAATTTACCTTGTACTTTAATGCTATTAGATTTTGAAAAGGCGTTCGATAGTATTTCCCATGAATTCATTCAAAAGGTTCTTTCGTTTTTTGGGGTGGGTCCGTCATTTCAGAGATGGGTGGATGTTTTGCACAGTAATGCTTACTCAAGCGTTATTGTTAATTCTCAATTGTCACACAGATTTAATATCCAAAGGGGCTGTAAACAAGGGGATCCAATTTCTCCTTACCTTTTCATTATGTGTGTGGAAATTCTTGCATTGTGGATAAGAAATTCAAACCAGTTTGAGGGAATCAGCGTAAACAAAAGAGAATTCAAAATACTTCAATATGCCGATGATACGGCTTTATTTATTTCTGGCTCAAATAAGTCTTTTCAAAAAGTGTTGGAGATGATTTCTTTTTTTACTCAATTTACTGGACTTAAACTCAATTCACAAAAGACACAAATTATTTTTTTGGGTAGCCTGAAAAAGACAAGTTTAGACATTGAATTAGAAGTAAACTTGATAAAGGATACTTATTTTCGCTATCTTGGTACAGATTTTCATGTGAATATTAACAAGATCCCCGATTTCAATTACGATAGGATTTTTGATAAATTGAAAAGACAGATGATTTCATGGTCGAAGAGAAATATTACACCTTTGGGTAGAATTACAGTGGCTAAATCCCTTTTATTGCCTCAATTCAATCACCTTTTTCTTTCAATCCCCAGTCCATCGGCTCAACTAATGAAAAATATTAAAGTTAAATTTTTTCAATTTGTATGGAATGGAAAACCAGACAAAATTAGTAGGGAACAAATACTTGGTTCATACTTAGAAGGGGGATTGAAAATGATAGATATAGATTGTTTTAACAAAGCATTAAAATTGACATGGTTGAGACGAATTATATTGAGAAAATGTGATGACGTAGAAAGTCTATTAGGATTTTCTTTAGGACAGCCTTTCCATCTGTTTTATGGAGATGAATATTTTTATAACATATCGGAAAAGATTAGTAATCCATTTTGGAAAGAGTTTTTTGCCATGCTATTTTCGATATTTCAAAAATCTGAAAATATCAATTGGTTAGCGCAACCTTTATGGAAAAATAGTAAAATACAAATAGATGGGAAGTCTGTTTATTTTAAATACTGGCAAGAAAAGGGTATAAGATTTATTAATGATTTAATAGATCGAGAAGGAAATATTATATCTTTAACTGAATGTGAATCTAAGTTTGGCTTAAAAGTCAATGTTTTGGAATATTTTTCAATTTCTCAGGCTCTAAGATGTGTGTTTAATCGAAAATTTCAAAATCTAGACCATAGAATATGTGAACCATTTGTTATGCCTTATATTTCTCCTATAATGAGTGATAAAAAGGGGTGTAAAAGTATTTACAAACTTTTGATAGGAAATAAAGATTCAGCTAAAACTATTGCAGCAAAATGGGGAAAAAATTCAAATATTCTTTTGGATCACACTAAAATACCAGAATTTAATAGGATGATTTTCAGATTTACAACTGACATTCGGATAAAGTATTTCCAATACAAAGTTTTCAATAGAATTGTGTTTTTAAATGATATTTTATTCAAACTAAAGATCACCAATACTGAGTGCTGTACATTTTGTTATACTGTAAAGGAAACAATTGAACACTTCTTTTACTTCTGTAATTTTAGTAGAAATATTTGGAGTAAAATAGAAACGTGGATATCATCTCCTACGTTTATTCTTAAATTTACTCCACAGAATATTTTGTTTGGATATAAAGAAAAGCGAAATGATGCCCTGAATTGTATTATCATTTTAGTAAAACAACAATTATATTTCTCGAGGTTGAACAAGACTGTACCTGATTTTAAGAAGATTAAGAAGGTAATACAAACTTATTATTTAGATGAATGTTACATTCATGATCTGAATGGAAAAAGGAAAGTTTTTGATTTGAAATGGAGTATGTTGAAACATTTGTTTGAATAATGTTATAATTTGACTTCTGTAAACGTGTTCTTTTTTTGTAAATAAACTTGCCCATAGGGACAAAAGTATGAAAAAAAAAAACTGACAGAAAAAGGACGGAAGTTTGAGTGGAACCAGGACTGCCAAGAAGCCTTCGAGAAACTGAAGCATAGACTAGTCACAGCTCCAATACTGGTATACCCTACCGAGGAGGGAAGATTCATTCTGGACACAGACGCCAGCAATGATGGTATCGGCGGTGTACTCTCCCAAATACAGAATGGCCAGGAACGGGTCATTGCCTATGGAAGCCGAGTCCTAAGCAAACCAGAAAGAAACTACTGTGTAACCCGTAAGGAACTACTTGCTGTAGTAGTGTACCTCAAACACTACAAGCAGTATTTGTATGGTCGCCACGTACAGGTGAGGACTGATCATGGAGCTCTGAGATGGCTGATGAATTTCCGGCAACCTGAAGGTCAGCTGGCAAGATGGCTGGAAGTCATATCAAGCTACGACATTGAGATTATACACAGAGCTGGAAGGATTCACAGCAACGCTGACGCTCTATCACGAAGACCATGCAGGCAGTGTAAGCGAGAAGGAGGCTGCATCTATGGAGGAGACACTGGGAATATCAACGTTATCACGTTGAGGAATGATAACCTAGCTGACATCCAAAAGGCCCAACAGGAAGATCCTAACATAAATCCAGTCAGGAATGCACTGGTGGAAGGGAGGAAGCCATCCCGGGAAGAGGCGACGGTATATCCGTTTAAGGTCAAGGTTCTTCTGGATCACTGGGACCAGCTAGAGGTCAAAGATGGTGTTCTCTACAGGAGGTGGGAATCAGGAGATGGACGTGATGTCAGGTGGCGGTATGTACTACCTAAAGCTCTGATACCGGAGGTGCTACAGGACCTACACTCTTCTCCCATGGCAGGACATCTTGGTATGACAAAGACTCTTCACAAGGTACAGGAACGCTTCTACTGGGTAGGAATGAAGGAAGATGTCAGATCCTTCATTAGGCAATGTCCAGACTGCGCTCGCCGACAGAAGGCAGGACCAGGGAAAAGAGCTCCGCTACAGCAGAGGCAGAGTGGGTATCCAATGGAGAGGATCGCCCTGGACATTATGGGACCATTGCCAGTTACTGATGACGGGAACAAGTACATTCTTGTGGTAGCTGACTACTATACCAAGTATGTCGAGGCATATGCAATACCAGATGAAAAGGCTGAAACAGTGGCACGGAAGCTTGTGGACGAATTCATCTGCCGCTATGGAGTTCCTAATGAGATACATAGTGACCAGGGCAGGAACTTCGAGTCCAACATCTTCCAAGAAGTGTGTCAACTACTGGGTGTCAGAAAGACAAGGACGACACCGTACAACCCAAAGAGTGATGGGATGGTTGAAAGGTTCAACCGTACGCTGATCAACATTCTTGCTACCCTATTGGATCCAGAGAAGCACCAGCGGGACTGGGACAGGTATATACCCTATGCCACAGCTACATACAGAAGTTCCACGCACAACACAATCAAGGAGACTCCAAACATGATGATGTTTGGCCGAGAGGTTTCACTGCCTATCGATTTGCAGTTCTCCAAACAGGATGGAAGTGAGTGGACGGACTATGCTCAGCAGCTGAGGGAAAGAATGGAAGAGACGTACCAAAGGGCCCAGGTACGTAAGGGTGTTGAACTGCGACGCCAGAAGAGGAACTATGATCGGAAATCAGATGGGAAACTCTATGAAGCTGGACAGTTCGTATGGCTCCGCAACAATGCCAGGAAGAAGGGAGTCAGCCCCAAATTAGCACCTAAATGGGAAGGTCCCTACCAAGTGGTGTCCAGACTTTCCGACGTGACCTATCGTATCCAGAGATCCCCCAGGAGCAAACTGAGAGTGGTCCACTATGACCGACTGAAGCTCTACAACGGATCTGATGTACCGGAGGCCTGGAGGACTCAGCCAGCAGACAGAACAGACGAGGTGACTACCGATCGTGAACCAGATGTTGTGGATGATGGACAACCTACTCAGGCTCCTACTGAGACTACCGTAGAACCAGGAATTATATTACCTGATGATTCTAGTAACTCAGACATCAACCCTTCACGCTATCCAAGAAGGCAGAGAAGACCTCCTGATTACTTCTATTAGGACATGTAATGCTCTTACCTCTCCTTATTTTTTTGTTGTTGTTCTTTACAGACATACACTGTACATTGTGGAGGTTATTGAACTACTGCTGATAATTATCATATTTCAATTAACTGTAATCATGATGAAACTGTACACTTTGTGTATGCGACAGAACATTAATCCTGTCGCAGAAGTGGCACAACCCGTTGAAACAATTAGGCTAGAAGCTGCAGACTCTGCGGGCTTCAACGGATCTCAGGACTTATTTGAACATTCAGAAGATTCGTGGTCTTCGGAATATTAATATAAACCATAACAAACTTGGGAAACTCAAAAGAAAGACTATATGTATAGCGTTTGAATGAAGTTGAAAGCCATACATCATCTTGAAACCACATGATAATAACTGGATACACTGGTTGAACTTAAAACTCTCTTTTCTGTGTCATTTTGCAGCAACATGGCTTACCGGTGTCGATACGTAAATTGGTCAGGAGAGAGCTGCGACTGGAGGGGCCAGGAATTAAAGGAACTTAAACAACATGTCGCCCAAGTACACAAAGGATTTGTCGATCGTGATTCCACCACAAGGAAGCCCACCAGACCAGTGAACCCGGGGTCACACCATCAGCGATACAATCCACCTAGCCCACCTAGGGGACGCCGCCGCTCTCGAAGTCCACAGAAACAACAGCGGGAATTTAGTCGCAGAACCCCAAGCAGCCCCAGGGGTCGTTCAGGCAGACCAAGTTCACCTCAACGTACCAGCCCTTCTGACACATCTCCCAAATCAAGATCCATTCGACAGAGGAACCGTCCGATTGATGCGGCCTGTCAGACCAACAAGAAACGTGTGAGTGATAAAGCCATCCAGGTAGAGGAGCCCAATCAGTCAGAAGAAGACGAGCTCTTTAATACCGCCAGAAATCTCCGTCATGCTGAACGTGGGTGCAAGTCTATCCACAAAACCAAGCACATCATTCCACCAGGCGTAAAGATCACGTATCATCACGAGACCCTTCACTTGCCAGATGGTACTGTATATACACGCATCACCAAGGAAGAAAAACGAAAGGACATTGAGAAGAAGGATGACTAAGAAGCCTAAAAATGGAAGTTGGACTGATAGAGAAAACAAACAAAGACATACAAACTCTTGTTAAAACTTACATTTCAGAGGGAAGCCACCTCGTTTTGTCACAGATTTGCTGTTCTTTTATATATGTGTTTTCGTATTTTTATATCGTAGTGTAAGCCATTTATTTGTTTTGTAAAACACCACACAATTACCTTTTGGGAAAAAAAAAATACATCAAGGAGTTGTCCGAAATGTACAAATATTTGTGAAATCGATGTTGCATAGAAGTATTCGCTGTAATGGTAATACTCAGAGTTAGTGTCCATCGAATAAACAAGTTTTATACAGTTGATGATGATGAAGAGAATGATGATTATGTTACCAAAAGGAGCTTTACAGATGTTATGAAAGACGTAGAAGATTGATTGTAGTACCCATAAGGAGTGTATATGAAGAGGACATAACTTTTAATATGATCAATACAGCGATACATAATTCAGTAAATTTTGGTTGCTTGTTAAATCGTTAAACTTGATTCCTCTTTTAATGTGAGGATAAAACATAATGTGAGGACACATTCCTTGAAGAGGGGGGCTGTGTAGCGAACCCGTTCGCTACGGATTTTCTGTTACCTTGCTTTAAACGTAGAGGGCGCGCTTTTGGTTGCGCGAGAGCTCGGCGGACGCAACGCACTGCGTAATGCAGCTCTCGCAGACTTTGATATAGCGGAGGATCGCGGGGATTTCGTCACTTCGACGCTGGCAGAAGTCGTGATCGGATGACGAACTCTTCGCTCTCCTCTTCAACTGGCTGTGGACGAATAAGCTGTACTACCGCAGAACAAATTCAGGTAATTGTTGTTGGCGTTAATTGTGATAGTATGTACAAATGTTGAACGATGATGTATAAGTAAATTATGACCGTTGTCATACACCAAATGTATTCATCGTCTCCAACCTGTGTGATCTATGGAATCCCATTGACCACTACAGTATAAGCCTTCCCATAGAGATTATACAGCCCCAATAGAAATCCCCTGTTATTCTATATTTCACCTGTTCACACTACCCCTCAACACTCCACCCCCATATATTTTGGGAAAACGGAACACGCCCGGGTCTCTACATTACGCCATATATACAGATATAAGGAAACCGCTCGCATTAAGAATGGCTAGTAATTCATCAACGGATGAAGGTGATAGAGGCAAGGGACAGGCCGGCCCCCCAGCATCCAGAACCCGTTCCAAGAAGGAGGGCCGCCACAATATCATAAAAGGTTGTGGGTATCTATTGAAATATTGAACTAAACAAATAAAGACTTTGAAACACGGACACCGATTATATTATAACTAGTACATACTAAACATGCAATTGATCGCTAAATTGAATAGGTAATTTCCATTAAATAATTGGATATCCCAATATATATAAATTTTGGGATTGTTTTCCTCCTTTGGACAATATATTCATATCACTCCATATGTTTACTCCATATGTGGTCTCTTTCAGTAAGTACTTTTCGAGATTATTGATCTTTTCCCTTAAACTTGTTTGTTAAAGTTGTATAACATAACGTTGAAATTTATTGCGTTACCCTAAACAATCACATCACCATTGGAAATCGATCACATATTTTGATTTTCAGAATATATCTATTCGCAGATCCAGTCGAGGGGCTGCGACCCCTCCCCTTCCGTGAAAGAAAAGTGTGATTTGTTTTTTTTTTCTTTAAGACAGTAGGAAAAACTGTCTTAAAAATGTTTGATAATTGCGCCTATAGTGTCCATACGGTGTTCTTGGAGCGATGGTCATAATTATGTGTGTGTATGTGGGTGTGTGTATCTGTGTGTAAGACTCGATGAGATAGTTTGCCCGTTCTTGATACTCCTCTCCTAAGAAAAAAGTCATTGCCAACATCCATGTATCATCATCATTTCTATCTTACACAATCGGATGTCACGAGTAAACCTTTTGTCGTATCGTTGTCCTATTTTCGATGAATTATGAAAATGAGATATGAATAATGTCAGCAGGAGTTGTGTTTTACATTGGAGGTGTTCGATGCAGAGCATACATCGGAAGGTCCGAACTTGAGTATGGTTATTTTGATACGATAACTAAATTATCTTCTATTCTGATGCATTGCAGAGGCAGAAGTTTTATTTTATCATTGTTCACAATTCAAAGAGTTTCAAAACTCAAAAATTGAACATTTTAATTGTGTTTTAGACCCCGCTCACTCCTTACCAATATTTCAGTAATTATTTTTTTTTTCCATTCATCGGATTCTTACTCGAACAGCATTCAGCCCGGGATCGAATGAGCCCTCAAAGGAAATATAGATCTACTCACATGATGCTATCGGTATATTTTTTAATCCATCTATGTTTATGAGAAGGTCCCTTTCCTTTAGGTTTGTGGCGGTTTTAATCTTTTAAAGTAATGTCACTTCATTAGAAACGTGTACTTAACACTTATTTTGATTTGATTTTATGTTCTCTTCTGCAAACATTCATATAATTCGTATAAAAAATGTTTTCATAACATAACAAACATAAAATTGTTTAATGTTTTTGGCATGAATCAACGAGTAAGTGTACTTTAAAAAATATATTATTTAACAATCACAAAAAATGCTCCACTACCAACTTTCTGACTCATCAGCATCGATTTTCCATTTTGATACTGTAATTCTCCTCCTTGTTTTGTGTCATTTTATCTTTAATTTCGACGAGTGTCCATTCACCATTATAGGCCTATCTGCTAGGCCCTCTTCAGGTCCTGAGAAGTTTCACTCCAAATAAAATGCGCACTTGATATCTGATAAATTCACTTTATCTGAATTGTGCTCGTTTCCCGCTCAAAAAGTTGAATTTGCCGTTGTAATGATATCTATTTTTAACCCTTAATGTCTTTCGTACAACATATCAAGTTCTCTCCCGGGTTATTACCTGTTATTTTTTAGAACTGACAGGTTTAAGGTGGGAAACTATACAATTTGAAATGCATTCATTCATTTATTTTCGCCTTTTTTATTTTGTTTTAATTAATTTTCCAACAATTCCGCTTGCAGAATCAATATTACTGAGTATAAGAGAACTTAGGATAAAAATGTGAAATATATTTTACCATATTGATTAGAGAGGCTTAGTATAATGTTCACTAACTGAAGTCAGTGCAAAACCATACAAGGAGCAACACACGGCCGAATTAGCTGAGGGCAAAATATTCTAAGCCCAAATAAAAAGAATGATGATTTCTTTTTTGTCCATTTGTTGCTCAATTGCTCGGGTATCTATAATTCTATTTTGCGAAATATTTCCATTATCTTGCCATCATAGGTTATTCATTACAAGTTTATACTATTTGAAGAAAGTGTGCGAATAAAAAACTCCCATGTCCTGTATTTGGAACCCTCTAGAAAAAGGGTGTCCAGAAAGGTTCTTTACGTGCTCAAGAGTTTTAATAGTCTTATAAAGAGCCTACAATTGTCAGAAAATGGCTGTTGCAGTTACTTTAGAAATTGCTATGGTACCTTGAAATGTTCCAAATACGGGACTAGCGTAGAACGCTGTAATAACTTTTGTTTTTCTATAATGTATAGCCTGTTGTATAAGGCTGAATGCAACTTTGGCGTTAGTGCCTTGTAGAGGAAATTGACATTTTGTCCTTTTAAATCCTTAACAAAAATATCGTGTAAAGAATAGCGGTACATGTAGGTCTGTTTGTATTTGCTTTCATATCATATCTCTCTCTTACTCTCTCCCACTCTCTCTGTTTCTCACCCTCACTTTCTTCTTCCATCGTTCCCCTCTTTCTCTCTCTCTCTATCGCGCTTTACAGGCACATCCTTCCGTCTCTTACTTTCAGTTTTATCAGCGTGTGGCTGTGTGAATGTTTGTGAGCGGCTTTGCAATAACCTACATCTGGGGACATCTACCATTTAACCCACCAACCGAGGACGTCCGGGGTCCAGATAACCAAGTCAATCAATTTATCAGCTCATTTCAAACGGTTTATATAGTCATAACTATAAAAAAAATATCTGGGGACATCTACCCTTTAACCCACCAAACGGGGACGTCCACCATGTCCACAGTCTAGATAACCATGTCAATCAATTCTTCAGCTTATTTCAAACGGTCTTATATACTCATTAGTATAACAAATTAATGATTTGTAAAAGTTCCCGTTTGGTTTATCAAAATCAAGTTGTGTGTGTATGGATTGGAGTGTGTGTGTGTGTGTGTGTAGAAAGCGTGCCCAGTTAGCGAAATATGCTCATGTACACGACGTGTGTCCTAAAGTACAAAGTCATGTTTACAAGTCCAATTAGCTATATTCATCGCTGCTGACTTGTCCTACGGGAAAGCGGAAGTTGACAGGTGGGATTCGTCTCTCGGTGGAGTTGTCCTACGAGGGACTTGTCCTGATAAAATGATGGTTCAAGGGACACATTTTGGGGTTATATTCAAAACTCCATGGTCAGATGCTGTATTTTGAACACATATACTTGATCAATTTTGTAATAAAGCTTAGGGTTTCACTTAACAGGTGTAAAGTCTCTGGCAACGCAATCTCGCCTGCATCATGCGATTCCATACAGCAGCAGTGCTGACTTTGAAAACAGCTATGGAATAATTATTTACAAAAGAAAATATTCATATGATAATAAAATACTATGTCCATTGACCAAAAATGACTGATCATGTGACCTAAGACGTGTGCAAAACAATAATTTATACCTGATTACCCTTGTGTCTATGTTTCATGAACTACATGTGTATAGATCCGTACATTTTCTGATACCAATACAAAAAAACGGATAGGGAAAAAGTTCATTGACTTTAAATGATCTTTGATCTTCGTCATGCGACCCGAAACGCGCACAGAATCTTCAGAGACGCATTTTATGTCTAAGTGCCATGAACTAGATCCATAAACCTCTAAGGTTATGATGACAATCCCACAAATAGCCAAACATCAAGTTTCGTTGACCCTAAATGACCTTTGACCCTGGTCATGTGACCTGAAACTCGCACAGGACATTCAGACTTAATTGCTCTTAATATGTCTAAGTTTCATTTACTAGATCCACAAAATTTCTAAGTTATGATGACAGTTCCACAAATACCCCAAACATGGCCAAAGTTCCTTGACCTTTAGTGACCTTTGACCTTCGTCATGTGACCTGAAACTCAAGCATAATGTTTAGTGATATACTATTACACCTTTGTCTACGTTTCATGAATTAGGTCTATATAATTTGTAAGTTATGACGACATTTCAAACACTTAACCTTGTTAAGTTTTCGATATTGATTCCCCCAACATGGTATAAGTTAATTGACCCCAAATGACATTCGACCTTAATTATGTAACCTGAAACTCAAGCAGGATGTTTAGTAATACTTGATTACTTTTATGGACAAGATTCATGAACTAGGTTCATATACTCTATAAGTTATGATGACATTTAAAAAACTTAACATTGGTTAAGATTTCAATGTTGACGACGTCGCCACCGTCAGAAAAGCGGCGCTTATTGTCTCGCTCTGCTATGCAGACGAGACAAAAAGAAGTTCTAAACTCTAAAATTATATTGATAATGTACTTTCACTGTTGAAGAAAATTGTAGAATTCAAAAAATCACAAAGAATCATCATGAAGAATTTCACACCGATTGTAACTATTTCAGATGATTTATTTAATTTATTCGCTCTTCAAATTACATGCATATTAAAGTATAAAATCTGTTCCTCAAAAAACCTTTCAAAATATTGCCATTATATACATCTGTACATCTGCCTATTACTGTAGGGTGCGAGTATGTGATATTAACGATATAAATTTTATTAAACTGTAGCAATCCTTGATATTACATAGAATAATTAGAAGGTCACTTCATTCAAATTGCGAACCTAGTACATTTTAATAGGGGCAGACAACCCAGTGACGTCATTTTTTTTTTTTCAATTACTAGAGGTGATACACGACAATCATGTCTTTTTATAAGGCCATTTTCCTTCTTTCTTTCCTCTTCTCCCACGTTTTCACTATGAAAAACGATCATGAAACGCCCGTTTAGCGCTGCCTCCTTTTATAACCCACCCCTCTAAAATTATCAAAAGAAGTGATGTTTCTGAAAGCATACATGGTTGGAACACTTGTTACCTCAATACTACATGAAATCAAATCAATAAAATACTGTGATTCTCCCTCTCTCTTCATGAAATTGAATCTTATTACAGAATGTTTTAGAATACATTGTTGATCCATTACTATACATATTCAACCGTTCTTTAAGTAATGGTGTCATGCCTGACAATATGAAAATATCAAAGATAATACAAGAGCACAAAAAAGTAGAAAAGAATGGTATATATATACAGGGGCGTAGACAACGGGGGGGATGAGGGGGATGCATCCCCCCCACCTCACAAGGTGGGGGGATGGCATGTACAATCATCCCCCCCCCCCAGGTTTTGGGGAATGATATTTGGTTACTTAATAAGTCATAATGATGATAATAATAGTAATAATAATAATGATAACAATTATAATATTAATAATAATAATAATTATGATGATGATAATAATAATAATAAAGCGCAGTGTGAATTTACCCTGTCTTGAAATGCGAGATAAAAGGAACCTATTAGTATTAGCATTATTATTTGTATTAGTATTATTTTTTATTTGTATTATTATTATTATTATTATTATTAATATTTCCATTGTCCACAACTTGATGTTCTGTTGGTATATTAAACAGCAACCGGACTTCTTCCAGAAATCTAGGGTTATTGTTCTATATTCTATTATTAGCATATATTATTTTAGCATATATTATTAGCATATATTATTTTTGTATATTATTATTATTATTATTATTATTATTATTATTACTATTATAAGACTGAGATCAAATAGAAGTAAATAATGCCCTAATTTGAAACGATGCAATGCCGTTATGGTTTCTTCACAAACTTACAAAGCAGTATTGTTACTCCATGGATCAAAGTGATACTGTTTATGTTTTTTGTATCTGTATGTTAATGAGCCGCCAGCCAATATCCATCTATGGATACTATGCCTGTTTCTTTGAGGTAAAAAAACGCATAGTATGTACGTATTCATTATGCTATATAATGAACAGACATATTGTTATTTGTTTGTTGTTTATGTGTTCTATTCACAAATGGCCACAGAGGCTGTTTTCATTCATAACCACATACCCATATCAAGACAACAAAGACTATACCTGCGTGTACACAGTTGACATTGGTTTTTTTTCTGAAGAGGTGTAACAGCAAAATTCACAGAGATAAATAAATACGTAGTGTGGTTCAATATGCAATACTATGTGTCAGTCCATTATGTATTCGTATGCCACGGTGTGTAGATCTTGTCGATGTATGTCTGTCCCAACGAACGTAGAGGGCAGCAACACACGGCAGTGTTGCTTTTAGGAAGGTCCACTCGATACGCGCATACAATTGAAGTGCGCGCACAATTGGGTAGGCATGCCAACGAAACCATGAACCGACACGATACATTCAGAGATTAATAACAAAATACAGGTAAAATAACAGATTATGACAAGACCATATTAAAATAATAATGTACAAAAATACACTCACAACTGAATAACAATGTACCACATTTAAATAATACAAATATTACTAAATTACTGTCTTCTATTTTTTTAATCTTCAGTAAGCAGGATTGAATTTTTTCATCAAATAAACCTATCTGCTAATTTCACCCGGATTTCGCCAAGCTCATTTTGTGACCGCTCTTAAGCTCCGCCCCTCACTCAGCGCACTTTTTTAGTAGATTGTAGAGTTGATTTTTTTTAATTTTCTCATTTTGAAAATTTTTTATTGACAAATTTACACATCAAATGTCATGCATTAAAATATTTAAATATTTAATTTGTATTTTTTTTAAAAAAAATCGAAGTATTGAGGATAATTTTTAGGATTTTAAACATATATATGATAACACAGATTTAATGAGGTTGAAACCGTTTCTGCTTTATTTCGCTGTATAATAATATAGCGCAGCCAAGATATCACCGGTAGATATCACCGGTATACGGTGTCGATCGACTCGAGTCAGTCGACTATAGGGGCCTATAGACATTGGTTAACGCGTTGCCGTTCCTGACAGACTATCATCACGACATCAGTATCAACTATTATAACGTTAGGTCTGACTCTGAGATGAAATTTCAAGAGTGAGAAGCTGAGCTACATTATTAAGATTTAAGTTTAATTTTTGATCGGGCTGCGTTGCCACTGGCACTTGGACCCTACGGTACTGTCTTACTGATTTAACTTGGGCCTTGGCCTTAAAAAAAAGCTTTGTTTTGGCTTTGTGAATTGTAGCCTAACAAAAAAGTTAGATAAGTTTATCTTTTTTTAGCATGTTTAACAGTTAGATTTTTTGTGTGGACTGGCACTCGGCCCGGCTCAAACTATTAAAGCAAAGTTTTCAGTACAGAAGAAGAGATGAAGCCAGGCTCAACCAACTGCTGCTGGAAATGGTGATAGATAGGCAGTGCTACAGTACTAGATCAGCATGCCCTGCACTACAGCTGCACTTCATTCAGAGTCTAACTTCTAACGTTAATTAAGACTAACTTTGTTAAGTAAGATGATGTTGGACAAGCAAGGAAAAGTCATCAAGCCAACAACATGGCCAAGGTTAGTTAGAGTCTTAAAGTTAGACCAGAGTCCTCTAGTCTAGTTTTGAACAATGACTAACTAGACCTATATTAACCCAGAGCGCGGGCGGGAGCCCAGAAGCTTACCGTGTATTTTACCATTGTCACCGGACTAGGGTGATTTATGGTCTAAATATTTCTCCAAATGAATTGTGAAAACGGAAAGTATACAATTACCACGATTATATGGATGAAGGTCTAACGAGTGGCAGATTCCTGACATCTGGGCACAGTCTGGAACCTCAAAAAAACGAAAAGTTCTCTCCTTCTACCCAGTCTCGATCGGCCATTTTGTTACGATTTTTAACAAAAATGGCCGATCGAGACGGGGTAGAACTAGAAGGAGAGAACTTTTCGTTTTTTTGAGGTTCCAGACTGTGCCCAGATGTCAGGAATCTGCTACTCGTTAGACCTTCATCCATATAATCGTGGTAATTGTATACTTTCTGTTTTCACAATTCATTTGGAGAAATATTTAGACCATAAATCACCCTAGTCCGGTGACAATGGTAAAATACACGGTAAGCTTCTGGGCTCCCGCCCGCTGCGCGGGCGGGAGCTCTCTGGGTTAGACCTATATATGCCTGATATAGCTAGGACCTACTAGGTCTAGTAGGACCGTCCTACCCAGGACTCGTCTGTGTACTAGCCTAGGCCTACTACTAAGTTAGTCAAACATATGATATAGGCCTACTCTCCAAAATGGGGTAGAATGTGGTCGCAATAGCACTCCAAAAAGGTGAAAAAATAAATTATGCACCTACCTCGAATGGATGAATTGAAGGTCTATCATGACAGAGAATTCCTGACATCAAGCCAGGCACAAACTGGACTCTCAAAACAAGGAAAAGTTGTCTCGTTCGTTCTCCTTCTGCCAAGATTGAAAACAAAATGGCCAATCGATACCAAAACAAGTGCGACATAGACGTTTAACTTTTCCTTTTTTTGAGGGTTCAGTTTGTGCCTCGATGTCCGGAATTCCGTCTCGCAATACAGGGTGCTACATAACATTCTAGAATCACTAGTTGGAATATACTTGCCCAAAAATATACTCCTCTTGCCTGAAAATTAAAAAAAAAAAGTGGTAGGCCTATACGTTTTCAAAAGAAAATATTGCAGTTTAAAAATAAAGGGAAAAGTTATGTCTCCTTCATTCTCCTTTCATTTTCAAAATTGAAAACAAAATGGTGGATCGATATACCTAGAATGAACGCGACATGGAGGTCTAATGGCTAAATGGACTAAAATCTATATTCTTAGAAAAAAACATAAGCAATAAAGAATAACAATAAAATGTTTCAAACTAAAGTTTCTATTTTTTTACAAAGAATAAAATGCTGAAAAAAGATTCAACAATTTTGAATCATGGGTATTAAGATGATACTTGAGTATAAATCAAATTCCCAATTTACAAAAGCTTCACTAAATTTATGTCCATTAATCTGAAACCAATAACATTATATTTTAATTTTCATTGAAGAATATGCTAAGTGGAAACTTTTTTTAAAGAATAAATTACTTTGAGAATAATTGTTCTCGTGGAAAAATAATCGGTCTCACAGACCCTCGGACTCATGAACCATCAGCCTTGTGGGCCTGCCCCCTGTTATTTTATGTGATTTTTAAAATCTAATTCAAGTTTGGTTGGCTTTCATGCAGTTGGTTGAAAATAATTTCTATCTTTTATTTAACAGATGCACATGATATGCTGATTGTTGACATCTTCAATTGAGTCTAGAGAGTAGAGACAGAGCAGCTGCTGGACTCAGACCATCTAAGCTATGATGATGGCATGTTTTGCACCACAAGACAATAAAACCTTTGGAATCTACCCAACTAAGAAGTAGACAAGCTGACTGTAGCCACTACTAGCCAGAAAGAGCAGTGATCAAGAAAATAATATTTTGGATATTTTGTGGAAAGAAAATATTCTAAAGATTGTAATTCATTTAGGTATTTTGAACAAGCACTTCACTCTTGTATAAATGAAAAGTGGAATGAATGATAAATTTGTTAAGTCATAAGTTTTGATATAACAGTCAGTTGGGAAGCCTTGAAAAGGTAGCTTCTTTTATCCAAGTGATATTCATGACTAGAGGGTTTTTGTATTGTCAATGAGCTTGGTGCAGACCAAAACACCTCTTTTTATTGGGCCATTGCTCCTCTAAATATTTACCAAATTTCATGTTTTTGGTATCTTTGTAAAGAAGAAGAATCATTCTTTTAGCTCATGTGTTTGGATTTTTAAAAGGATTTTGTAATATAGGGAGAACTTATGATCTAAAACATGAAACAAAATAATTTTTTTCATGCAACAAAAGTTGTTGTTTTCACACTTAATTTCTGTTTGAGCACAAATTATTTTTAGATCATAATAAAGCTAAAGATCTAAGCTTTAATATGATAGAATTTTTATAAGAAGATGTATTTTAGATGGGTCAGCAGCCAGCTTTTCATAGGCTAAGTACATTTAGCAACTCAAAAACAAGAATACTGTGCTCTGATTGGTCACAGAGACCACACACCCACGCATGATCTGTATTGGAAGATCAAATTGAGAGAACAAGTCTCTTTATCACTCCTGTTGGCATGGATCTAGGGCACACTGAGGTGTCTTTTTAATCACTCTTGCCTTTCTCAGTCCAGTTCTATCTTCCCCCTTTCCCTCTCTCATTATCCCCACCCCTCCATTCCATTTTGCCCAACTCCTTCTTAACTCATTTTCCCTTTTCCCTTCTATTTTCATTTTTCTTTCAATCTCATAACAAAAGTACAAACTCTTTCTCTCTTATAATCAGTTAAAGGGGAACCCCATGCTGAAAATAATACATAAACAAAAATTAAGTTAAAATTCACAAAACAAAATTCCTCTCGATCTGAAAACATAATATTTAGTGAAAATAGTAGCATGCCACTCATGATGAATATTCATTAGTTGGGCTGATGATGTCATATCCCCATTTTGTTTTTTTGTATCCTATTACATCATATTTTCATACATGTGGCTATGATATTTCCCTCATATATATAAAATAGGTTGCAGCAATGAATATTTTATGTATCAAAACAGCTGTCAATTCTTTTCATTTTTTGGTTGGCAACATTTAAAAAAAGTAATTTTATATTTTACAATACAAAAAAACAGGTGGGGAAGTGACATGAACTTGCTCATGTTGAATGTTTATGAAAACATGCATAGAACTGTTTCAACGAAATAGTGCAAATCTTTCAAAGGGCATAAATTCTAACATTTCTTGTCAATTTTTTGATGAAATTTTACTGTTTTTTGGGCTGTCTGATTTTCCTTAATCTATTCCAAAAATTACTTTCAGCTTAGAGTATCCCCTTTAAGGTTATCTATGATTCACTTTATCCATCATGCTTTGCCTTCGTATTAAAGAAAAGCCACACAAAGTATGAACCAATAATGAAAAAATATATGACATTTATTCAGCGTATTAGATACATTCTTTCTGTGAAAATAAAATGGTCATCGATGACCTATTATACAAATTACAAGTCTAATAAACCTGTTATAGACAGTCATTTTTTTTATTGTCTCACATGGCTACTCGAATGTGTATTTTGTATGCTTCAAAGAATAAAGGTGCTTACTAAAATAATAGGATCAAATGTCATCTAGGGGTCAAAAGTTCAAATGATATGGGGTCATGTTCATCCTTTAAAAAAAAAGTTTTTGTTCAACTTTCATTATTTTATTTCTGCGTCAATTGTGTTTATACTAGATACAACGAATCATGGGTAATTCCATGTGTGTTGATGTGGACGGTAAGGTTAAAGGTCATATCATTTGGTGACAAAAAGATAATTTCATTTATTTCCATTTCTGGTAAAAAAAAACATTCAAATACAATCAAATATTTACAAAAGAAAACATGAATATAAATACCAAGAATATGGGGGAGTCAGCAGAGGCCATTTGCCTTTCAAAGGCTGGGCTCCAATGCCATATTGAAACATACATAATATAGAGAGAGAAGGGGGGGGGATACATTTATGTCTGGATTGTGATGGGTAAATTATATAGTACTTAAGATTCCTTCATGAGATGCATTTTATACTTTCGTTTAAATGAGGCAATAGATGGGGACATTTTTATATTAACAGGTTATTGCATTCCAAGTAATCACTCCAGCATATTTTACTGATTTACGTGAAGTTTGATATTTCAACCGAGGAATATATTATTAGCATGTCTTGTATTAAGTGTATGAACATCCTTTGTCATTTTAAACATATAAAAAATGTGGGGAAGCAATTTTTTATTATACATGTACATAAATGATCCAACTTGCAGTTCATGTATTTGAAATATAGTTAGCATATTAAATTTTCTGAAAAGAGGTCCAGATGGAATTCTCGGATGAGAGTTTGTAATTGCACATAGTGCTCTTTTTTGTAAAACATACAATTTATTTAGAAGAATTTTAGCACAATGCCCCCAAGTCACAATACAGTAAGACAGATGTGGAAGGATAATAGCATTATATATATTAATAAAAAATTTCAAAGGAACAAAGTGTCTTATTTTGTATAATACACCAATTGCACACAAGATCTTCCGCAGGATGATATTAATATGTGGAGTCCAAGTTAGATTTTCATCAATTGTCACTCCAAGAAATGTGGTGTTTGATACCTGTTGTATATTAAAATGATTGATTGCAACATTGCAGATTTGTTCAGAGAGTTTTTTATTTTTGGTTTGAATATCATATAATTAGTTTTTTTAGAATTAACAAGTAATTTATTAGTCAGAAACCACATCTCCAATTTTGGTGGTTCCGAAGTAATTATATTAGATATTTCATGGACATTTTTACCCGATACAAAAAGGTTTGTGTCATCTGCGAATATGATTAGACGAAAGTTTGGGGTTACATATTGCATATCGTTAACATATAATAGAAAAAATAACGGGCCTAAAATGGATCCTTGCGGAACACCTGCTTTAAGTGTTGGCAATCTAGAATTAATACCATCTATACATACAAACTGTTTACTATTAATGTATATAAATAACTCTGTATCCATGCTAAAGAAATTCCTCTAAACCCATAAAATTGCAACTTCCGTAATAAAATATGGTGATTTATTGAGTCGAATGCTTTCGACAAATCCAGAAATATTCCAATACCAATATTCTTATTTTCAAAAGCTGTATTAATATAATTAATAAATTCAAGTAGATGTAGAATGGCCAGAACGAAAACCGAACTGTCTATTGTATAAAATATTATATTTAGATATAAAAGATATTATCTTTGCATACATCAATTTTTCGAATAATTTATCAAAAACTGAAAGTAGGGATACATGACGATAATTTGTACATAAAGACTTGTCCCCCTTCTTGTATATAGGTAAGACTTTAGAAATCTTTAAAGCATCTGGAAAACAACCTGTTTTTATTGAAGTATTGAAAATATGAGTTAAAACTGGTGCTACAATGTGTATACATTCTTTCAAAACCTTGGTATCTATATCATCCTAACCCGGACTTTTCCTTCTTTTAATTTCAATACCATGTCTATCACCTCAGATTCTTTAATGCATGTGAAAAATAAGGATTGTGGGTAATCACCAGTCATATATATAACAGGGTCTGTCAAAGTATGAGGCATATTATTTATAACCTTCGTACCGATGCAAACAAAATATTGGTTGAAAACTTCCAAAACTTCTTTTGGTTCTTCAATAGTTCCCCCATCTTTTACCAGAATTAGGCATTCAACTTTCTTTTGTTGTTTTAATATGTTATTTATAACACGCCATGTTCCTTTCAAATCATTTCTTTTGTTGTAAAATTTCTTTTCATAATAGACTCGTTTGGCATTTCTTATGGCATTGTTTACAATATTCCTTTGCTTCTTGTATGCATTTTTTCTATAATCGGTGGGATTCTTCATAAATTTATGGTATAAGGAATTTTTCTTACGACAAAGTTTTTTTAATGATTTGTCAAACCATGGGTTCTTTTTTTCTTTTTTATTATCTTTAGGTTTTTGTTTTGGAAAGCATTGATCGTAAATAGAACAAAAGATTTCAAAAAATGAGTTGTATAACTGATTAACATCAGTGCTTGAATTTTCTAAGATGAATTCCCAATTTACTCTACTCAATTCAGTACTAAACTGTATTATTTTTTCTTCATTAATATGTCTAATAGTTTTGACAGACTCTGCATTTTGATTCGAGTTCACAACAATATCAGAAATACAAAATGTAGGCATATGATCACTTACAGGGTAAGTAATAATTCCAGATGTATAATTTTCATTGGTGCTATTAACAAAAACATTGTCTAACAAGGATAAGCTTTCTAGAGTAATTTGAGTTTGTTTTGTTATGAGAGGAAAAAATGAATAGGAATTCATGTATTGTACAAAATCATTGGATGCCATTTCATCTTCAACAAAATGATTTATATTGAAGTCTCCCAATTATATTGCATATGTTACTGATCACAAAATCTGGCGAGACTCAATTGTCTGTGCACTACCTATTTCTTTAATAAAAAGAAACTACTTATATGATCTAGGTTTCCAAAGCTTTATCATATGTAGGTAAAGATAGTAAGGAATAACGACTAATAAGAGTAAAAACTAAGTACATGTACACTTAATACACTCTAAATGTCATGGATTAAAAATCCATCCAAGCAATTATCAGGCACAAAAAAATTGATTTAAAAGATCAATTTCCAATCCTGTAACATTTAGATATTTACTCTATTGGTTTGGTTGCTAATTACAATTAAAGATAGGGTAAACCTGTAGTGATAATGAAATTATAAACAACTACTAAACATATTACAAATGAAAATTGGCATAACTTATAGTGTATAGTATATACAAGAAAAATACCAAATATAACTTACAGGATAACATTTCAAATAGAAATATAAAAGTTTATTGACATGTTCAAAGAATAAGGTATCAAATTGCACAATGATCATAGTAGCAAAGGAAAAAAAGCTATCAACTGTGATTGCTTTCATTAATCAAAATCATTGGCCCATATTCTGAAGTCTAGTCTTAATCTGCTGAAACTATCAAAAAGTATAATCCTGTTTATTATCGTACATGTATGAATCTTGGTATGTTTCCCCAATGCTTTTAACTTAAGCATGGGCTAGTTTTAAATTGCATAGGGGGGGGGGGGGTCTGTAAATCTTTAAATGTAGCCCCAAATTATCATTCTGACCTAAAAACTGGACATCACTTTTTGTAATCATGAACAGCACAGGTATATATATATTGTATATATATATATATACCATTGATGCAAGCACAAGCAGAAACAAAATTGAGATTTCAGACCTAAAAACAGGATACCAATACTCTATTCATGTTTTGTAAAATCAGAAAAATGATGGGTTTTGGGTATGTTACATTAATAATGTGAGCGCGAAGTGCTAGCAGAAAATTTTTGATATTCTGATCTGAAACTTTATCATTCAAGCACGTTTTAAATAATAAAAAAACAAGCTGCATATCAGAATAAACATGTATGTGATTTAAGATTAATACCTATAAACTAGGGTTTCCAAATAATATTTTTATCGATGAAAATCAATAATGCAAGCACACTGAGCTGAAAATATTTGATATTCACATCTGAAAAAGGGTGAATTTAAGCACTATTTCAAGCATTACGAAAATTCGGAAGTTGGGCCGGGGGTGGCAACACCCCTGAGGAAAATTTGCTGAAAAATTGAACCTCTCTTGTAAGAGATTTGGATAACTCATGATTGGCAATCCATAAGCAAAGTAAGCAGCGGATACAAACCAATAGCATCATCTCGAGTCCTCAACTACTTATACCTGGATCTGGAGGGCGTTTCATAAAGCTGTTCGTAAGTTAAGAGCCACTTTAAGAATGACTGGTGAATCTTTCTTATGCGCTAAGTTATCACCAATGAACATTGTACGTTGCATATTTTTCACAAGAAAGGACCACCAGTCATTCTTAAAGTCGCTCTTAACTTACGAACAGGTTTATGAAACACCCACCTGGCCAGTTTCCTGACCCATAACGCTAGTGTAGTCTAGTAATATAGACCAACTTGAATGATAACATGCTAATTAACCACTTGATACTTTTATGCCACAATAATTATGTTATCAAGAAGCAAGACAAATACTTTTCCTCTACAAACATTTTATATTCTCTATACAAATACAATTATAGGTCAATTTATTTTCTGTAAAATTAGTAGATATCTGAAAACGTTTATTTTAAGACTATGTATTTAGAACACACAGTCAATGAGAGACCACACACAGTTCACACCCCCTTCAAGACTAAATTGAACCAGAATTCAGAATACCATGTATGTTGAACTTGAACAACACAATATGTAATAAATGTTTGCATCACACATTCTGCTAGAGTAAATTGTAAAAGACTTATTGCACATTTGTTTGAATAAGACAAAGTATTGAGTAAATTTTTCAAAATATATACATGCTTTGGCTCTCATACAAAACAAAAATCAATAGATGGCAAACTAATGCAACACAAGCTTGCACACACTTTTACAATGTGATAAGTTTCAGTGGAGCATACAGCAAGATAGCAGGCATTATGCAATCACAAATAATAAAAGATATATAAAGTATTTACAAACATGTTGGTTCATATAAATAAGAGACTGTCATTGTCATCATGGCAGCGGTATGGGTCTCGGGACAATGGCATCAGTATAGATCTTTTTTTTTTTTTAACGTCTTTCCATCATATGAAGAAATGTGTGTGATAAACACAAAATAGCAATGTAATAAGTAAAATAATCAATAACATTAAAATGTATCAACAATAAGCAATATGAAAGACAGTATAGACATAACAGATTTAAGCAAGTGAAGTGCCTTTGGCAGTCTTGCCTGCATTATGCGATACAAAACAAAAATCAATAGATGGCAAACTAAAGCAACACAAGCTTGCACACACTTTTACAATGTGATAAGTTTCAGTGGAGCATACAGCAAGATAGCAGGCATTATGCAATCACAAATAATAAAAGATATATAAAGTATTTACAAACATGTTGGTTCATATAAATAAGAGACTGTCATTGTCATCATGGCAGCGGTATGGGTCTCGGGACAATGGCATCAGTATAGATCTTTTTTTTTTTTTTAAACGTCTTTATATCATATGAAGAAATGTGTGTGATAAACACAAAATAGCAATGTAATAAGTAAAATAATCAATAACATTAAAATGCATCAACAATAAGCAATATGAAAGACAGTATAGACATAACAGATTTAAGCAAGTGAAGTGCCTTTGGCAGTCTTGCCTGCATTATGCGATGCAATACAGGACTAGTGCCAACTTTGAAAATGACTATGAAATTATTACAAATAAAAACACCATTCATATAATATGTTACAACTTTCATTGACCCTCAATGACATTTGACCTTGATCAAGTGACCTACGACTTGTGCAAGATAAGCAATGATACTGGATTACCCCTATGTCCACATTTCATTCACTATATCTACATGTATAAACTTTCAAATTATGATGGCAATTCAACAATTACCATCAATCAAAATTTCATCAAACATTGGAAAGTTATAGAAAAAAGGAATACCTAAGAGGTGCAAATATTAAAAATGGGGGTTCATGTGTTTGTTTTCAAACTATCAGCACTTTCATTAGAGCAAATGTGTTTTTAACACACCAAAAACATGCCAAACGCTTTTTATCTATATGAGGAAAAATTCCAAACCACTCTACCTTTTTATCAAACTCGGGGTCATAGTTGTCATACTTAATTAGCACTGCATCATAAAGTATTTTGTAATTGTAGAAGTATAAAAAAAATGATTCATGGAATAATATCACTTTATTAACTTTAAGAAATAACCCATCAGAGCTGCAGTTAGAGTGCAGATAATGAGAAAAATCAGCTCATACCTAGTTACCTACGGCTGATTGATCACCTGTTCATCTATTGTGACGTCAGCGCGCACAGTGTAAAATATGCACAGATAATTATTCGCAAAAACATAACTGTGGAACGTCCATAGCTGTATGTAATATACAACAAGACATAAGCAATTTGTGTCAGGAATGCGTGCACCTTGCCAGAAAAGAGACTCGAAGCAACCTAGGAGCCCATATATATCGAAAGAAGCATTGAGGTTATCCAGCAAAAATAAAAAAGCATGGAAGATGTATGTAAACACTGAAAAGTATCATTGATCATGCTTAATACAAAAGGATACGTAATCATCTGAGACAAGTTACCAGACAGGACTGTATTGAGTATGCAGGATCACTAGCTAAGGAGGTAGCATCAAACCCGAAGAGATTTTGAAAGTATGCCAACAGGAAAATAAAATCAAGACCTGGAATAAGTGATCTAGAAAATTCAGAGGGAAAAGTCATAAGTTCAGACATAGAAAAGGCAAAAACTTCTTAATGACTTCTTTTCAAGCGTTTTTGTCAATGAGAATTTGTATATTATGACAGATATAAATTGGCAATACTCTGGTCCACCACTATCAGATGTAATTATTACTAGAGAAAAGGTAGAAAAGAAAGTTCTTAAACTGAATGGAAGCAAATCTCCAGGTCCAGACGAAATGCATCCAAGACTGTTGAAGGAAACTGCACGTTCCATTTCTGTTCCACTAAAAATCATCTTTGAGAAGTCATTTGATGAAGGCATGCTTCCTGATAATTGCAAAGTCGGAAACATAACTCCGCTACACAAAAAGAACATTGAAAACTATAGACCAATAAGTTTAACTTCAGTGGTTGGAAAACTGATGGAAAGTCTAATTCAGGATATAGTGATGCAACATCTGATGGATCATTGTTTACTTTCAAACTGTCAACATGGATTTACTCCAAATAGGTCCTGTATGACACAACTTTTATGTGCAATGGAAGAAATGACAGGCAAACTTGATGCTGGATTTCCTATTGATGTCATTTATTTAGACTTTTGTAAAAATCATTTGACTCTGTTCCTCATGGGAGGCTTCTCAAGAAATTAATGTCATATGGTATAGTTGGAAAATTACATGCTTGGATAAGAGCCTTTGTAACAGGAAGGGAACAGAGAGTAACTATCAATGGTGAAAGTTCTGATTGGAGTCGAGTAAGCAGCGGAATTCCGCAAGGGAGTGTGTTAGGACCCATTCTCTTTATCATCTTTATAAATGATTTACCTAATATTTTCGATAATTCTGTGTATATTTTTGCCGACGATACCAAAATCATTTGTAATGTGAGCTCTGATGTTAAACAAAAGACTCTTCAAGCAGATCTTACTCATGCTGTCGAATGGAGTGAAACCTGGCAACTTAAGTTTAATACTAAGAAATGCAAGGTTCTACATATTGGAATTCAAGAAGTGTTTATACTATGAATGGAGATGAATTAGAACCATGTAAGCAGGAGAAAGATCTCTGTGTTATTATGGATGAAGAACTCAATTTTCACCAACATGTCTCAGCAGCTGTTTTGAAAGCTAACCAAACACTTGGAATAATACACAGGACTTGTTCTCTAATAACCCCCCTGAAATATTACCAATTTTGTTTGTATCTTTGGTTTGACCTCGTCTGGAATATGGGAACATTTTATGGCATGTGAGACTCAAAATGGATGCAGAAAAAGTAGAGAAGCTGCAAAGGAGAGCTATGGTCTCCAGAGCTTACCGTATGAGCAACGTCTAGAGAGACTAAACCTTCACTCACTGTTTTACAGAAGACGAAGAGGAGATACGATTACTGTGTACAAATTGTTAAATGGAAAGTTTGGGATCTCGAGTGACACATTTTTCACACCAGCAATCCATTCAGCAACTAGAGGTCACAAGTTCAAGCTCTACACAGGACAATCTCGGTTGGAACTCAGGAGCAAATTTTATAGTCAATGAGTAATTTCTGACTGGAACAAACTGCCTACAGAAGTAGTAGAAGCAAAATCAGTGGAAATGTTTAAACATCTGTATAAATTTTGGTGTGGGGGAAGATTTAAAACCTGCATTTCTCAACGCACGTAAAGTCTAACAAGTTTAAACTGTCTAGATAATCGTCAATTACGAAAAGCAAAGATTGGAAAACCTACAGGAGAAGTCCTTCATTTCCGTACCTGATGTGATGATGTGATGTGATGTCTCGCCCACTTATGAAAATAACCAGAAATATTGTGATTAGCGAGGGCAAGCAACAGAAATGTATCAAAACTTCATTGTGAAATGACTGGGATGGAATAACACTTGTCATAAGAGCCATACACGTAAACTTTAATGTTGACCTGAAAATGACCTTTGACCTTATCATGTGACTTCTGACTGCAGAATAACATGCAAGTCCCCCAAGTCCATCTACCATCCAAGTTTGGTTAAAAAGTGACTTACAGTTGCAGAGTTATGTGTCATAAGGTTTGTGACGGGCGGACAACATTTGGATCCCTAAGTCTTGCCTTCACCTCCAGTGTGCAAGACAAAAATTACACCATGTATAAAAAAAAATACAAAAGAGTCCTGTGATCAAAAGGAAATCATTATGGAGAAATAAAGAATAGATGATTAAAAACTTATCAAGTATGGAAAATTAAAGGAATGAACCATTTTTTTGTAAAACCTACTATTGAGTATCCATAGAGTCTGAAAACAATGAACCAAAAAATGAGATTAATACCTTGAGAAATAAAAAAGTTATTAAGAGTAATGCGTCTTTATGTCCAGTGGGAAGAATAACGGAAAGAAATATATAGGTGAACAAAATATATGGTTGGTTAGAAGTGCCATATTTGCTGAAGTTTGCATGGAAATTATTACAATCACACTAATAGTTGACATGAAATTATTTCGTCCTGTCCTTAGGCTTATTTGACCTTGAAAGCAGCCTAACATAAATGCATCCCAAATGAATCTATTTAAGATTATGTGACATTGAAGAAGCAGTTGCCTTGTTATGTGTAATTTATCTTTCAGAAGTTCAAGGTAAACATCACATTTGGATCCTGTCGTCTCATCTTCATGTCTGGTGCTGTTATCTAAAAAGTAAAATCACTAAAGTTTGATAAATGACTTGAAAATCACTGGTCTGGGGAGAACCAAATGAGATAAACCAGATATCAAAACATTTCTGACACCTGACGCTAAATGAAAAAAGATAATGAATACTCTGGAATAAATAATACTGTGCTTACATATGTGTCACTTTCATTAGTTTTCTAGATGGTTTCTGACTCTTTCCATTTTTTTCATTGTTTTTGAATTTCACAGCATAATAAATTCTCATTCTGATGTAGGTATCAACGAAGGAATTACAAACTTTCTCACTACAAAATAGGCTTGCACTCATTTCAGCAGGCAAACGATCTAATACATATTGTTTGATGCTTGCCATGACATTCCTACCAAATATAAACTTGTTCATCGCTGGTACAACATTGTCCTCAATACAGAAGATCCATGACAAGAAGAGATCAGTTGGGATGGAAAGTTCACCGAAATCACAAGAATCAATGCTCCATGCTTTAAAGTGAGTAAAAAGATCCTGTGGTTGCTCCACAAACTTTCTATCAGAGGCTATCCTAAAATAACAGTAATCACATGGATGTTTGGTGCAAATCTTCCTTATTAGTGACCCTGCAACATAAGCTAATATAGACTTATCAATGTCCGCAATTGCAAATGGGGCAACAAATGCTTGCCTAACCTGAAACCCAGCATTACTTTGACAGTGCTGTGAAACAGAACGTAATAGTGTCAAATCATCTATATCTAACAAAAATGTGTTCAGGTCAGGCAAGCAATTCTGACCACCTACAGGCACCATAAGCAAGTCTATCATGACACATTTTATGGCTGCTTGAAAATGATAAGGAGACGGGTTGTCTCTATCTCCTCCTTTGGCTCTAACCTGCGAAAATAAATTTTCTAAACAGTCTTGGTTCAGCCTGTTCAAAAAAAGATATTTGAAAGAAGCCTCTTCCTTCAAAAACTGCCAAAGATGAATCACAGATTTAAGGGTTGTTATCCATCCATCAAGAAACCACACTTTTCTCTTATTTCCGATTTTCCAGCTACTCAGCCAGGTAATCATTTCCTCCCACAACTTTAAGTGGCACGAACCTTCTTTAACTGGTCTTCTGCAATCTCTACTTGCCCTTGATGACCTAGAATTTAACGAGTCAAACAACCTGTCAATTCGCTCACAAAATTCTGCTGTGTACACAGCTTCTGGAGGCATACTACCTAAAGAGCAATGAGTAAGAATGCCTGCAGCAACAGTCCTGCTTAAAACCTGCACTGCATAAGAGACTCGCATTTTACTGAATGATGAAATCTCAAAATGGCGCTTTGTCAACTTTGGCGCATATCTGATATTAAGGGTTTGATCTTTATCAAAAAACGTCTTGATGTGAGACCACTTTGCCTTCTTCTCACCTTCAAACACAATGTCGTATTTCATCAAGTTGTTTCGCGTGCTTTTCATAAGGTGTGGCACATCATATATACAAAAGATCTCATGATTGTAATAATTGAAAGATGTCTTCTCTTTTGTAACACCTAAATTTTTGAACAAGGACCTATTATTTGGACCTTGGTCACACACAAGGCAAACAGGGTGTAACCCAATTGTAATTATATGGGAAAGACAATCTTTAATGATCCTCTCCAATAGACCTGCTCTGATGCCATTGGATGAGAAGAAGTAACCCAGTGGCTGTTTCCACTGGGATGCCAAACCGCGTACCATGACGACAAGAGCCTGATTGGCAACTTGTGGGGTTCCACCAAATTTTCCAAAATTTTCTAATCCACTTACAATGTCATTTTTTTCGTCAAAGTGCAAATGCTCTTTCACACTAATTTCGTCAACTACAACAGAACAGTACCTGTCTATTTCTGATAATGATTGAACTTTTTTTTTCAGTGCTTCAATAATAGCTGGTGATAGACCAGGCTGGACCTTTATGTCACCAAGTAATCGTTTGATACACGTCACAGAGGGGAGTGCAATTAACTTTCGCAGCAATTTGTATCCTTTTGCACTAGCATGGAATAAAGAAACTGCAAAAGACTTGTCCTTCAAGGACCACCTCATTCCTTTCTTTTTTCTTTTTCCAACTCTTAGTTGTGAGCGAAAAATCGTAAGAGTGGGTTCTTCCAGGTAATTTGATGCCACTGAAATCACATCTCTCACTGTATTGATTTCTTTCTTTTTTGTTATTTTTTGCAGATCACTTGTAAGCATTCTAATTTTAGCATTCAATCTTTTCACCTTTTGATTCATTCTTTTTCGCAATTTAAGATTTTCTCTTCTTAATTTCCTGTTTGTCTCCTCTTGAGTTGGCAATTCTTCTTTCTCTTCTTCTATCCCTTCCTTTTTCTCTTCAGTTGTACATTCTTCCTCCTCTTCTTTATCTTCAGCTTTCCTTTTGTCATTTTCTTCATCTGTCATTTCTTCTATTTCATCATCTACCATCTCTTCATTTTCATCATCTGCCCCTTCTTTTCCTTCAAGTGCCTCTTCCTCTTTCTGTTCATCCATCGATTCTTGTTTTTCTTCAAATGCGATTTTTTTTTCTTCAGCTACCATCTCTTCATTTTCATCATCTGCCCCTTCTTTTCCTTCAAGTGCCTCTTCCTCTTTCTGTTCATCCATCCATTCTTGTTTTTCTTCAAATGTGATTTCTTTTTCTTCAGCTACCATCTCTTCATATTCATCATCTGTCCATTCTTTTCCTTCAAGTGCCTCTTCCTCTTTCTGTTCATCCATCCATTCTTCTTTTTCTTCAAATGTGATTTCTTTTTCTTCAGCTGTCCTTTCTTCCTTTTCTTTATTGGCTCCTTCTTCTTTTCCTTCAACTGTCTCTTCAGCTTTCTCTTTTACTTCCCCTTCCTCTTTCTGTCCATCTGTCCCTTCTTTTTTTACATCCATCCATTTTTCTTTACCTTTATTTGACATTTCTTGTTTCTCTTTAACTGCCCTTTCTTGTTTCTTTTCATCCGTCTTTTTTTCTTCTTCACCTTTCTTCTCTTCTTTCTTTAGATTAGCATAGCTGTGCTCTAAAATTTAGACATACAAAGCAGAGAGAAACAGAGATTGATGGACCAAACTGATTAAAAAAATTGCCCCCACAATGGCATTGTGTCTAATCTGGCTGGATTTGGGCTTTGTAATATTGGACAATAGATTAATTAGAACAACTCCTCGTAATAAAGCCAAGAGAACTTGTTTTAAAGACCACCACACCCCAACTAGCCTAAATATATATCAACATTGTAAATTTGTTCACACTATAAATCACACAACTATTTAATGTAATTCTCAAACTATCAAATTTCAAAACAAATTTTCATATGTTCAATTGTAAATCTTGAAAACTATTCAAGCTCCAAACAAGGCAAAAGCAATTTTGTGTCTCGCCCACTTATGAAAATGCCCAAAAATATCGTGATTTGCCAGGGCACGCAAGAGAATTATATCGAAACTTCATTGTGAAATGACTGGGATGGAATAACACTTGTCATAAGAGCCATACACATAAACTTTAATGTTGACCTAAAAATGACCTTTGACCTTATCATGTGACCTCCGACTGCAGCATAACATGCAGGTCCCCCAAGTCCATCTACCATCCAAGTTTGGTTGAAAAGCGACTTACTGATGCGGATTTAGGTGTCATAAGTCTTGCATGTAAACTTTAAACGTTGACCTGAAAATGACCTTTGACCTTACCATATGACCTCCGACTGCAGCATAACATGCAAATCCCCCAAGTCCATCTACCATTCAAGTTTGGTTGAAAAGTGACTTTCTGTTGCGGAGTTAGGTGTTATAAGAGAGTCATGCATGTAAACTTTAACGTTGACCTGAAAATGACCTTTGACCTTACCATGTGAAACTCCGACTGCAGCATAACATGCAGGTCCCCCAAGTCCATCTACCATCCAAGTTTGGTTGAAAAGTGACTTCCAGTTGCGGAGTTAGGTGTCATAAGAGAGTCATGCATGTAAACTTTAACGTTGACCTGAAAATGACCTTTGACCTTACCATGTGACCTCCAGCTGAAACATAACATGCAGGTCTCCCAAGTCCATCTACCATCCAAGTTTGGTTGAAAATCGACTTACGGTTGTGGAGTTATGTGTCATTAGGTTTGTGACGGACGGACAACGGACAACATTTGGATCCCTAAGTCTCGCCTTCACCTCCGGTGGGCGAGACAATAAAAAACAACTGCACAACAAAAATGATAACTAGTTATAGGTAATGCAGTCATCTAAACCGTTTGGATTAATTACATACAATATGTTAAGTTTTCATGCAAATGTTCACTACATCCTAAAATTACATATAAATAAGGAAGCTTCCAAACTGCCTTCAAATAATGAAGTATGGGGAAGATCCTCTAGAATCAAACTCAAGATGTTAAAAATAAAAATTGTGGAAAATATATATACTCACCATTCTCAGTTTGATACATTCAATTCAAATCATTATCTGATATCATCTCAACTATAATTTATGTTCTCTAAATTGTAGTCATCCTGTTAACTACCCTTGTAAGAATATTCAACAGCAAATTAAAATGTCAATTCAAATATTTCCATTGATAGCAAACCCCTTTTACAGAAAGTTGCCTACTGAATTCTCTTCAGAACTTACTATTCTCCAATTACCGTACATTAATTATTTTGATTTTTTTTTACCTGATAATTCTCTTTAATTCCTTGAAAAAAGTGAATTGGAGCAGTGTAGAACCATTAAAAACATGTTTATTCTTTTGAAAAATGAAGATCAATAAATGAAAACATACTCACCATATCCATCCGTACTTCCACATAAGATAGCAATCTGACCTTGAAATATTCTTAAAACTTAATAGCAAAAATAACTTTAAATAAAATATTCCTGCTAAATGAAAAACCTCAAAAAATGTCATGCATTATAATCAAGCTCCAATAAAAATACTTGTACTAATTCTCAGTTTATGTTATTACAAGACTGATACAAAATAACCTGAAAACAGAAGAAAAGAAAACAAAAGGGCAACTCCTTTTAACTGCAGTTGACCCCAGAACAGATCAAAGTCTATTCATCATATTCCTGAAAAAATATATAGGTACATGTCATGTTATCAACAGCTATAATGAATTTTATAAATAATACGGATTCCTTACATCTTGCACCATAGCTCATAAAATGAATGATGATGAAACATATAAATATATATCAGTATCACTATCATACTAAGCTGTCATTCATTCCAATCCTTCATCTGCAATCCAAATCTTAATTTAAATCATTTTGAGTGGTTATAACACCCCTTACTTCCTCATAAAATAGTGATATATTGTATTGGCTATCTTACTGAGCTAGATTCAACTGACTGAGTAGTTTGAATCGAATCATGCAATGAATGACAACCAAAAACTCACACGCAGACAAATGATATTGAAAGTGAAATCATAAAGAGAATAGCATAAGGAATAACTGAAATAATAAGTGACATTGAAAATGAAATACACTCAACAAAAATATGAAAATAAATAAATTAGAAATGGAGAAATAATAAAGGGAATGAAATGAGTGATGCTACCTGATGGTGGACTTGAACCACCTTGCTCAATATAGAAAATGAGCAATACCATAAATCAGGTTCACTGTATAAAAATATGAATAATGCATACTAAAAATAAACTTACAATGTATCCAATGCATGATTGACTCTTTAAAAAGTATTTTCTTTAATTTTTATTTTCTTCCAAATGATTAGATTTTCAACTGCAACGAGATAAGGTTGTATTTCTTCTTTTACCCAGGTCCTCATTTTGTCCCATTTTGTCCCATTATAAAACTCGTTTAAATAAATTTTGTTAATTTTCCCATGTATACAACATGTGTATTTGAATATTAGATTTCAAAAGTAGTCTTACCGAGCAGATGTCCTGGAACAGCTTTTGGGGTAGCCCCTGTCTTTAATCTACTCCTTGCAGCAACATTGGTAAAATCGTCATCTGAAAAATGGTTGGCACATAACACCTTTGAGTGAAACTCACGTGCTGATAGGTCCAAAAGATCCGGTCTTCCAACAGCAACTGCCCAGTCAAAACAGCTATTTTCATGTAGAAATGACAATCATGAATTGCAAGTTTGAATTTTTAGGAATCACAAATGTACAATCCTATATGATCCCTCTGCCACTGCCAAATCAAAAATACAATTATTACACTTTTTTTTCTTTACCTATCAGATATTGACTTCAGGGGGTCTGAATGCACCTTTTCATCCTAAAAAGAACCTTAAAGTTAACTTTATATGGGCCCCATTACTAAATAATTAAATCCCTTTCCTTTTTTTTAAACTTCATCAAAACCCAATCATATAACCAATTTAAGTTATAAAAAATCAATAATAACCAGCACTGCAGCCAAGTTCGTTGACACTTAACCATAAGTGATCTTTGACCTTGGTCAAGTGACCTGAAGCTCGCACATGATATTCAGGGATACATGGTTGCTCTTATGTCCTAGTTTCATGAACTGGATCCATAAACTTTTAAAGTTCTGACAATTCATTTAATAACCCCAACATGGCCAAAGTTTGTTGACCGTAAGTGACCTTTGACCTTAATCATTTGACCTGAAATTCAGGCAGGATCTTCAGTGATACACTATTACCCTCATGTCTAATTTTCATGAATTAGGTCCATATGCTTTCTAAATTATGATATTTCAAAATCTTAACCTTGATTAAGATTTCAATGTTGACGCCGCCGCCATCGCCGTCGGAAAAGTGGCGCCTATAGTTTTGTTCTGCTGTGCAGACAAAAATTATATTTAAAAGTAGCATCTTGTACAAATTTAAGCTAGAATGACTACCTGTACCTAAGTTTATTTCAGTTAATCGTAAGATAATAAAACCGAAATAACCAACCTGCTATAATCCTTAGGAAATCGAAAAAAAGAGATCCCGATACCCTCTACGGATCTACAGAATGCAGCTTGACAACGATGTTTTCCTCCTTTCTTGTAACCTTTTTTGGTCCCTAAAAATAGATATGGCATTAGTGAGTGACTTTCAGTTATGATCAATTGCTCACTACTGAAGAGTTCAGGACCATCATGCTAAATTGCCAATTTGTCATCTGCCAACTCGTCTATTTATCACATGGTCTACCATCATTTAGTCTAATGCCATTCCGTCCATTAACATTTTGTCTATCAACAATTTTGTCCAATAACTATTTGGTCCAATCATCACAATCTTAACACCAGTTCGTCTATGACCATATCGTCTCATAACCTGTTGGTCTAATATCCATTTTTTTAAAATTCTTTTAGCCCTTAGACCAAATGGTATATGGACTAAATGGCTACAGGACCAACTGAATATTAGACAAATTGGTAAGTGGACGAAATTGAGTACCAAACTGATGATGCCACAATAAACTTTTTTTTGCATTCAAGCGTTTTTTATATCATATTTTTGTAGAGCATAATGAAAAGAACCCTCAACCCAAATTTGGTAGTAATCGGTCCATGGGGGCCTTAGATATGACCTCTTGAATATATAATTAGCCCCATTAAACTATATAAAATATTAGCATACAACTTCTATAAAGGTTCATTATCGCAGTGAAATTCAATAGATTAGACTATTATCGGTTGTCTCATGAAGAGGTAGAAACTTTTAGAGTGACTCTCTCTAAAAGTTTCACCCGCTTATCGGTTTCAACAGATAATAGTCAAATCTATTGTAAGACTTGTTTACCCTTCAAACTTTCCATGATGCACTCTTTCTAGATATTGCCATCAGATCCACTAACTGTAAAAATAAATCAAATATTTATCTAATTATTTCCATATTTTGTCTTGATAATAAAATAAACAAGTGATGTTTAGAAAAAAATCTAGACAATAACAAAATACAAATAAATCAGAAACCAAGCCCGACGTTAAAAGTTCTAGAATAAAGGATATAGTACAGTCACCCTTTGGATATGATGCATATCATTCAATAAGATTGTGTCTTGCACATCATGTGCCTGTTGCACTTAGGCATGACTTTAAGTCACACTTCACTCTTTGTGAAACATCCCCTAAATACTGGTATGCAAACATTGTATGTAAGTCATAGTAGATTTCTGTTGTTCCAAGAGATTTTACTGGCAAAATAACCTGTATTATTATTCAATGAAAATACTAGTAATAAGTACCATTTGGGTGTACTTCTTCAAAAACAAAATAACACAAAGAACAACAAAACAGAATTCATTCTTACCTTATATCTAGAACATTTTCCTCCGAGGGTGGTTCTTCAGCTAGTCCAACTCTTTTGAAATCCACCATTCAATAGTTTCTCTTCGCATCCCCTGCTCTCATACCCAATACTATCCTCCCTGTTCAACAAGATATGGGATAATGGTTACAATATGGAGAAAACATCTTTCCAACTTCATTCTGCATAGGAATTGGTCTAATTTAGAATTTTTTGACTGCTCAGAAAAAGCTGTGTTTTAGAATACTGGCAATGGTGGCAGCCGTTTATATTTTCATATTAAAAGATAATTGAAGACATGTCACAATAGTGAGTTGTTCGTCCATTTTCAGTAAAAATTCTCACATATTGAACATGAATGAATGAATAACAATGATTTACATCATTTTGGCCTCCTAATTAAAGCAGGAAACACTTTCTAGAAAAAAGAAGAAGAAGCTAACCATCATCATCATTCTAAAATAGAGATTTTTCTGAGTGGTCCTTCATTTTTTTTTTTAAGGTTTAAACAGCACACCGACATTATACACAGTCCTGAGTAATAATTGATGTGTGATACCGCTCCACTAATGACCAGTGTTGAAATGGATACATAAACATGATATTAAGAAATTAGAGTGTAAATCCATTTACAAGCACATTCAGCTGCTTCATACCCCTGTATAAATCATCAAGCTGATTTTTTTTTTCCATAATCTTACTGATTCCTGAAGAGTTTAGACAGCTATACGGATCTAGGAGAATTCTCTACAAAATACACAATTCATTTTGATACAAAAAACATAATTTAAGTGAATAAGAAGCAGGAAAAATAATACCCCAAATATGAAGATCCTGAAATTGTATCTTAATCTAACCTGTGTGATCCCGGCTGGTAATTCTCTTCTTCCAAGTGGTCTGGGTCTAATCGTGTACTCTAGTTTCTTCTTCCAGGGTTTGAACTTTTCTAGTGCTGGGCTCGTTTGGAACTCTCTATGATGTTCCCTATCCACAACACACAAAATCCTCAAGGTATGCTCTGAGAACAAAGAGGAAAATGACAACTTCTGGCTCAAGGTGGTGGATTTATCACTGGAAAGGAGAGATGAACAATTATATTCGCTTACAAAAAGCAATGGTGGCAGCCGTTTATATTTTCATATTACAAGATAATTGAAGACATGTCACAATAGTGAGTTGTTCGTCCATTTTCAGTAAAAATTCTCACATATTGAACATGAATGAATGAATAACAATGATTTACATCATTTTGGCCTCCTAATTAAAGCAGGAAACACTTTCTAGAAAAAAGAAGAAGAAGCTAACCATCATCATCATTCTAAAATAGAGATTTTTCTGAGTGGTCCTTCATTTTTTTTTTTAAGGTTTAAACAGCACACCGACATTATACACAGTCCGGAGTAATAATTGATGTGTGATACCGCTCCACTAATGACCAGTGTTGAAATGGATACATAAACATGATATTAAGAAATTAGAGTGTAAATCGATTTACAAGCACATTCAGCTGCTTCATACCCCTGTATAAATCATCAAGCTGTTTTTTTTTCATAATCTTACTGATTCCTGAAGAGTTTAGACAGCTATACGGATCTAGGAGAATTCTCTACAAAATACACAATTCATTTTGATACAAAAAACATAATTTAAGTGAATAAGAAGCAGGAAAAATAATACCCCAAATATGAAGATCCTGAAATTGTATCTTAATCTAACCTGTGTGATCCCGGCTGGTAATTCTCTTCTTCCAAGTGGTCTGGGTCTAATCGTGTACTCTAGTTTCTTCTTCCAGGGTTTGAACTTTTCTAGTGCTGGGCTCGTTTGGAACTCTCTATGATGTTCCCTATCCACAACACACAAAATCCTCAAGGTATGCTCTGAGAACAAAGAGGAAAATGACAACTTCTGGCTCAAGGTGGTGGATTTATCACTGGAAAGGAGAGATGAACAATTATATTCGCTTACAAAAAGCAATGGTGGCAGCCGTTTATATTTTCATATTAAAAGATAATTGAAGACATGTCACAATAGTGAGTTGTTCGTCCATTTTCAGTAAAAATTCTCACATATTGAACATGAATGAATGAATAACAATGATTTACATCATTTTGGCCTCCTAATTAAAGCAGGAAACACTTTCTAGAAAAAAGAAGAAGAAGCTAACCATCATCATCATTCTAAAATAGAGATTTTTCTGAGTGGTCCTTCATTTTTTTTTTTAAGGTTTAAACAGCACACCGACATTATACACAGTCCGGAGTAATAATTGATGTGTGATACCGCTCCACTAATGACCAGTGTTGAAATGGATACATAAACATGATATTAAGAAATTAGAGTGTAAATCCATTTACAAGCACATTCAGCTGCTTCATACCCCTGCATGTATAAATCATCAAGCTGATTTTTTTTTCCATAATCTTACTGATTCCTGAAGAGTTTAGACAGCTATACGGATCTAGGAGAATTCTCTACAAAATACACAATTCATTTTGATACAAAAAACATAATTTAAGTGAATAAGAAGCAGGAAAAATAATACCCCAAATATGAAGATCCTGAAATTGACTTAAGCTAACTTACTAACCTGTGAGGCTGTGGCTGTGTGATCCCGGCTGGTAATTCTCTTCTTCCAAATCCAAGTGGTCTGGCCCTCTGGGTCTAATCGTTTGGAACTCTCTATGATGTTCCCTATCCACAACAAGATGAAAAAAGAAATCCAACCTTAAACAGTGTCACTTGTCCAAATTAGTCCAAAAGAGTGTTTCAATTGGAGGACGACAGGTCCGACGGGATCGACCTATGCATGCAGTGCAGCTAGCTAGCTGATACCACTACGATGCACGTACTACTGCGCCGCCGCAGGGATAGTTTCGGGGATCAACGTGCCTTGATTCTGGAGTTGGCTGTGGGGCATAGTGGAGCAGCGAAATTCTGCGTAGAACGTTTTCGCAACCTCAATAATCTACTTCGGCTTTAGGATAAATAAATTCATTACATTTGAAATAACCTGTCCTTTTTATTGATAAAAAAAATATTTTTTTGTGATAAATTATTAATATTAATATTATTAAAGCTATATATTACTCATATAAAAACAATAAAATTAAACAAACGAAAAAAAATCAACTCTACAATCTTCCAAAAAAGTGCGCTGAGTGAGGGGCGGGGCTTAAGTGGTCACAAAATCTGAGCGGAGTGGACCTTCCTAAAAGCAACACTGCCGTGTGTTGCTGCCCTCTACGTTCGTTGGTCTGTCCATTCAAGGCGTAGTATGTGCGTGGTGCGCGCACCCGTGTGTGTGTGTGTGTGTGTGAGGGTGAGTATGTGTGTGTGTGCGTGCACGCTTGTGTGTGTTATTTTACCTCATTAAGGACGTTCCACAGTTATGTTTGTGCGCATTATGATCTGCGCATAGTTTACACTCTGCGCGCTGACGTCACAATGGATGAACAGGTGATTAATTAGCTGCTGATTTTTCTCATCTTCTGCACTTTAACTGCAGATCCGATGCGTTATTTCATGAAGCTAAAAAATGGAATTATTCCATGGACCATTCAAAAAAAGATTCTCTACAATTTCAAAATACTTTACTCTGCAGTGCTGCCAAGAATCACGAATATTACCCCGAGTTTGAATAAATGGTAGAGTGGTTTTGATTTTTTCTTCCCATTGATACAAAGCATTCGGCGCATTTTTGGTGTTTTAAAAAGCACATTTGCTCTAATAAAAATACTGATAGTTTAAAAACAAGCACATGAACCCCTATTTTTTAATGTTTGTTCCTCTTAGGTATACCTTCCTCTACAACTCTACAAATTTTGGTGAAAATGACATGGATTTTGAATAAAGTGCAGCATTTATTGTACTTTTGTAGTTTGTTACTAAAATTTCACATTTTTTAGATTGGGATTTTGTTATCTTTTACGCCATTTTTAAGAACTGACAGTGCTGTTAAACTTAAAATTGCAAACAAATAGCACTATAGATATATTCTCCATTCTAACGATACAATTATTAACTCTCTTGCGAAATTTGATGACTTTTTCATGTATTTTGACTGAGTAATACAGGTTCAAACTCATTGTAGTAATCTTGGGCGGTCTAAAAATGCCAAATTCTTTTGAATGCGCAATTCTTAAGAACATCAATTTGGATGAACTTTGAAGTTCTATAGCAAAAAATCAAGCACATGGACCTATGTTAATTTTTGCATATTTCGAATATTAAGGTTCTAAAGTATTTATGTGCAAAGTTTGGTGAAAATGACATGGATTTCACTTTAACTGTGGAACGTCCTTAAGTATGCATCAGATTGCACGATTTCAAGTTCAAAATTGCAAAAGCTCCCTACCGTGGGAGGGGGGACACCCCCCTACCACACCCTCCCCCGCTCGGTCGCTTCGCTCCCTCGCTCGGGCGCTTCGCGCCCTCACTAGCGTTGGCAGCCCAGTCATCCCCCCCAGGTGTACGAACCTGTCTACGCCACTGTATATATAATTATCACCCGTATCAGACATCTGAGCTGGTCATTTACAAAACCGTATTTCCCTGTATTTTATTATTATCAGGAAGGGATATGTATATTGTTTGTATTTTCCTCGGTCTCAATGCGCGTTTTGACTTTGCATGCAGAGACGACGCAAAATATACCTTTGTATTTTCCCTGGTCTCACATCCGGGCCTTTGAGGATGCAAATGAAGTGATACGCTTCATAATGTTCCGCGCACCAACAATCGATACGTCATAATAAAGACAACGCTGGATCTGGGCGCTTGCAAGTACGTCATAATGGTAAAGTGCAGAGCCTAGACACTGATATTATCATGACACAACAGAACTCTATTCTTAAAAGATATCGCTGTTATCATGATTTTTGCTCTAGATATCTGATTTGGGTGATAATAAAAATATTGACTGTCCTTCTTTCGGGGAACATCAAATATATTGCCCTTAAAAGACCCATATTGCCCTCGTCTAAAGACTCGGGCCAATGTGATTCTTTTGCTGGCAATATATTTGATGTTCCCCTCAAGACCAGTCAATATTATGTAATTATTATAGACCGATATCTTTATTGCCTACTCTATCTAAATTTAACGAAAGATGAATCTATATAAGATGAAATTCTTTAAATAAATATAACATAATATTTGACTTTCTTTGAATTTGTATTTCGCCAAAAGCACGCTTCATCTCATGATGCTTTCTCATTTGTTGAAAAAATATCACGTAAGCTATTACAAAATTAAGATTTTTTTCCCCCTGGAACTCTCCAATGTTTTTGACACAATAAAGATCATGAAATATTTTTATACAAACTTGAAAATTACAGAGTTCGTAGAAAATGCCTTGGAGTGGTTCAGATACTACCTAACAACTCGTAATTCTCTCAACAGAATGTTAATTGATTTGAATTGAATTGATACTTTATTTCTCTCCTTCTCTCTTTCTCCTTTCTCATTTTCTCTTTCTTTTCGTCATTTTGTTTCCTAAATATACATTAAACTGGTTTATACTGAAGTTTTCATCTGGTTGCGTGTTTTCTTTTTTTTTTTTTTTTTTTGGGGGGGGGGTGTTGATCTATACTAATTATAAAAATAGTTTTGTTACACTGTAAAACTGTGGTGTTAATAGAGGACCACACCCCGAGGTGTTAAAATTACACCCTAGAGATTGAACATAACACCAAATAGTGTAAATGTAACAACCAAAGGTGCTGTAATAACACCTACAGGTGTTAAACTAACACCATAAATTTAACACCGGAGTAAAATAACTGGTGTGGTCCTCTATGTACACCGGTTAACATTCTTTTGACAGCCTCCTAAATTTTCAACGTACACAGCAAAAACTCCGGTGTTAACCGGTGTACATAGAGGACCACACCAGTGGTTTTACACCGGTGTTAAATTGACAGTGTTAGTTTAGCACCTATAGGTATTATTGCAACACATTTGGTTGTTACATGTACACTCTTTGGTGTTATATTCAATCTCTAGGGTGTAATTTTAACACCAGAGGGTGTGGTCTTCTATTAACACCCACTGGTGTAAGTTTTAACACCACAGTTTTTACAGTGTACGTGTTTGTGTGATCATCTTGATCATGTAATTTTTATTTTATTGTTTATATCAAGATGTACAAAAACCAAATATTGTGAATAAACGTTGGAAATTGAAATAAGCGAATTGAAATTCCATAGATCAAAGACCGTTATAAATGAAATTCATCATGCTTCTGACCATTTTGTTTCACCATGGTAACCTTCAATTCTGAGAATACACCTGAAGCTATGGAGACTAGGCTGTGGAAAGAAAAAGTTTAAAATATATATATTTATCATGTATTAATTAAATTATTTAAATTGCTTATAATCAATTTTATCTAAACCCACTTAAGTGATTTGGTGAACAAGGTACATACAAAACTTAATACAAGCTGGGATTATGAGATCATTTTCAAACAAATATTAATAATATCAAAAGACACAAAGTAATTATCTAATACAACATTATATGGTTTTCAAAAGAAATTATCGAGTAAACTGATACTCACCATATCTTTGATGCAAGTCAGTTATGTATTCCCGATTATGCTTCCCCATCCTTCGAATATTTGGAAATAGCAAAGCTAGAGTAAACGAAACAAAGCATTTAAGATTATCAGTCACATTTGTACTAGCAATGCTTGCTTCCCCCGAAATGAACATTGTTTATCCAACACTCTCCTTTAAGAGAAAGTTCATCTTGAAGATAAGTTGGTTTTTTAATAAAGCAGACAAAATAGAGATCTATATCTTTATGAAAATCAAAGAGCGACTAATTATCATGACGTCATAGGAAAACAGCTCTTACATTATCATTATGTTATGTAATATATATCTTTTTAAGAAATGCAATTTAGTTGAAAAATTGAAAGAGTTTTGTATATATCATCAGACTTTCATTACGAACCCTCTTTGAGTATTTGCTCATTATATTCTTACACATTTAAAGCAGTTACGAATCAATAGCGCCATCTGAAGCCCTCAACCACTAATACCTGGTCAGTTTCCTGACCCATAATGCTAGTGTAGTCTAGTAATATAGACCCAATTGAATGATATCATGCTAATTAACTGCTCAATACATTTATACCGCAATAATCATGTTACCAAGTAGAAAAACAATTATTTTTCCTCTTAAAACATTTTAGTTTCTCTATACAAATGCAATTATAGGTCAATCTATTCTGCATAGTATCAGTAGATTTCTGAAAACGTATATTTTACGACTATGTATTTATAACACACAGTCAATGAGAGACCACACACAGTTCACTCCCCCTTAAAAACTCTTTATTTTAAGCCTTCTTTTTCCTCCCAACAATCACTAGAAATTGAAAAATCAACAAGGGGAGATGGCGTCAACCGCTCCCCAGGGGGGCTGGTCCCTGTCTCGGTATGGGAGGGGCAAAACTGAAGAAAGAAAAATAACTAACATACTTAGGCCGTTTCTACTACTTTCCCTGCAATCTTCGCAGAAAGTGACAATATTGTATTAATGATAGTATATTTTATGCCTAGTTTATTGGTTTTATACGATTTTTTTAAAGATGTATTGCATTATATTCCCCTAAGCTGTCGAAATTATCGGAGCAAGGGTGAATCAATATGTTTGCCCGAAATATTTTCATGACACCTCCCCCCCCCCCCCCACCCCCCCCCCCCCCCCCCCATCGACATCGCCCCTGTAGTCTTGCGGCGCCGCACAGTGGGCCAGAATGAGTTGAAAGTGCGCCAAAATTATATTCCGAGTTATATTTTTACTTTAACATGTTGATTAAGGGTAATTTTGGGCGTAGAATCGACTGAACATAATTTAAAGCCGATGTGACGTCACCTTGATACCACATTTTGATTGGCTTCTTAAAACCTATCTGTGAAAAGACAAATTACGCTAAACAATGTGTAGCATATACACTTTGTGTTATGTGCTACTTTCAGATTGACCAGAGTGAATGTTGGTTTATGCTTCTCACATGCCTAAAAAGTGTGTATGAGATGCTGAAAATTATTTTATGGCATCAAAATGATCACTGATTAGATTTATTTTAAAAAAAACTTTAAAATCTGAAAAAAATATTAACCGTGCTTTATCAAGCTGTGTTGACTTGTTTAAAACACAGAGTATATAACACCACAAATGTATCACTATGATGAGGGTTTTTGGCAGAAATTATTCTACAAGTAAGTTTTATCTCTGTAAGAGTTGTGGGTATAGCCCTTATTTGCGTTAGCAACCTTTATTTTGTTTACATTATGACCTGAATTCATGTCATTTTCATGGAATGGAAGGGGAATCGTCCTCCCTGTGCAAAAGCGAACGGCAATGTACACCCATACGGTGCGCTACGACGACTGCGCGGTATAAAAACGACCGTTTTTGAACAGGTTTTTTGGGTGTTGTGTCAAGTAAAATCGGCTCTAACATGAAAACGGGCAAAATCGGGCAGCTAAATTTGGTATCGACTTAAAGCTTAGACATCGGGAAAAATGATGATGATAGAATTTAGACGGAAATCCACGGAAATCCAAACGTTTCTAATGTAAATGCAAAAAAACATGGATTTTCAGCCTATTTCGAGGAATAATCATCCTATAAACCTCCTGAAAGATGTCTTTTATCTACTTTGAACCCTTTCACACGAAATAAGAATATATCAGGATTATGTGGGAGCCATTTCAGATTCCTACATGAAAGACCTCCTGTGAAATGGCCTGTTTTTCAACTAGGTTGTCATATACGCGAGATTTCGCAAAATGTCACATTTTACGATTTGAGGTAGGAAATTAACAACCTTTATGCAAATTCCGGAATAAAATATTTTGCTAAAGTATTCTTCAAAGTGTTGTCTTTCAGCTGGGCATGACAAAAATTGAAAATCCGAAATTGCCCAAAATGACTTTTGGCGCACTTTTGTTTCGCCCCGGCCCACTGTGCGCCGCCCCTTTCGTTAATACTTAACCTTACAGGGTCGCCCTTAATAGTGCAAAGTAGGACAACGGAAGAAAAGCGAGGACAGCGAAAACAATTCCTAAGATCGCCTCTCCGGACAGGCCAGTACCACGGCCACGCCCACCTGGCTCTGAGGGTACTAAAAAAAGGGTAACAAGCATCACATAACTTTACGCATATACAGTAAAAACTAAAAAAATAACACGTTGTTTAAGCCTGCCACTCTAACAACAAGTTGTTAACTTTTTTTGTGATTGTTTAAACTTTTTAAACAACTTGTTAAAAATTTCAAATAGTTGTTTAAAAGTTTAAACAGTTATTTATAAGTTTAAACAGTTGGTTAAAAATTGTAAACAGTAGTAACTAGAGTGACGGGCTTAAACAACGTGCTTAAAATTTAAACAGCATTTTTACAGTGTACAAATGTATATAGATTCAAATTTTCATTTGTGCATCGAATCGTTTTTGCGTATATTTTATAATACTAATGTTATTTTTTTAGATTCATAATTATACTGGCATACAGAGTGGGGGAGTTGGGGTCAAGTACCCCCCCCCCCCCCCCCACAAAAAAAATCCACGACCAAGAAATAAAGGAGAAAGTGAATGGTGAAATAAATATACTATTATCCTAACATAGTGTCGAAATCTATCGCAAAATTAGAGTTTTTTGTAAAGTTATGATTTCGCTTGCTTCCTCGCTAGTTCGCAGAGTTTCAGAAATTTTGTTCCATACGTCATGTTTTTTTTTTTTTTTTTTTTTTTTTTTTTTTTGGGGGGGGGCTCATTGCAGCAACAGGTGAAGGTTTTTGTTCCAAATACACTGTAAAAAATATTGGGTAAAATGTTAACCAGTACGAGTGTAATTATGTGTCGATCCAATTTAAGGCAGTATTTTACCCAATGCGGGAAGCAAAATTATTTCCAGTTAGGTTAAAAACTAAGCAGCAATTACTTTATGGAATAGAAATGTAATTTTCATCACACTGGATAAATAAGAAAGCCAAGAAAATGCCCAATGTTGGTTGGACACATAGTTACCCTCATGGAGCATTTTTACCCAACATTTTGTAGTAGGCTATAAATGCTCAATCCTATTTAGTATTTCAGTATTTCTTATAAGATTTAATTTTAAATGATTTTGTGATGACCACACCTGTATTTTACTTAAGCAAGATTCAATCTGAGCAATTTCTGTGGCACGATTATCATTTTGTTGAGAAGAAATAAAGATTTGAGTGTTATATATCATTCTGCTAACACCTCATTTCTCTATTTCATCTTCTAACGGTGATATGTACATTGAGAAACACAGTGGCCCCATTACCGAACCCTGATGTTCGACGACAAGAAATGAAATTATATTAACCTTTTTATTCTTTGATGGATTTTTCTCAAACCTTCGGCAATATTCTTTATTACTTTATTTGCTATGTTTACAATAAACTTTTTGTCAGGGTGAAGTTCCCCTTTAAGTGTCGCAGCTGCATACCATAATACGTAATTAAAGTAATAATGCATACCAACAAATTAACAAGGGTAATGTGTTTGACTTATTTTATCATATTCCTTACCTGTAAAAGCGTGTACTACGGCGGAACAAACACAATTAACTCCACACTCGAAGCCAGTGTATTTATACATAAAACTGTTGTCGATCTCGAAGTCCAACTTGTTCATGACCACCAGATGTTTGACGACATCGGTGGTTATGCCACCAGAAATCTTAGTACACCTATCAGCATTCTTTAAGATATCGAGGACACTATTGATGACGCCATTCGTGAACGTTCTCTTCGCATTCCCTCCGTCATCTGAAGAAAAGAGAATTCAGTATAGGAGTGAGAAATAGGGGGGACATCCCGATAGACCGCGGGTCCGATAGACCGCGGGTCCGATAGTCCGCGGGTCCGATAGACCGCAGGTCCGATAGTCCGCAGTGTGTGTAAAATTATGATCAGATATATCAAATGTCATCGAGAGGTCCAAAGGTCAAATGATACGAGGCCATGGGGTTCTATCAGGTGCAGATCCATGGAGGGCCGAGAGGGAACTGCCTCACCCCCCCCCCCCCACCCCCAGCTCAAAAAAAAAGAGGGGGGAGAGGGGAAAAGGGAGAGAATAAAAAAAGAAAGAGGAAGATGGGAAAAGAAGAGAATAGAAAAGAGAGTAAGAAGGAGAAAGGAAGAGAAGAAAAAGGGGAAAGGAAAGACAAAGAAAAAGGGGAGAAGAAAAGGGGAAAGAAGAGGGAAAAAAGAGGAGGGAAAAGGAAGAGAAGAAAAGAAAGGAGAAAGGAAAAGGAGGAAAAAGAAGAAAAAAAAGAGGAACGAAGAGAAGAATATTTAAATAGAGAGGAAGATGGGAAGAAAGATAAGAAAAAAGAGAGAGAGAGGAAGAGGGGAAGAAGAGAAGAAAGAGAGAGAGGGAGGAAGGGGAGAGAGAGAAGAAGAAATATTAAAAGAGAAAAAAGGGAGAAGGAAAGAAAAAGAAAAAGGGAGAAGTAAAGGGGAAAAGAGAAAAAAAGTGGAAGAGGGAAAAGAAAAGAACGGAGTAAGGAAAAGGGGGAAAAGAAGAAGAAAAAAGAGAGAGAGTAAGTGGGAAGAGGAAAAACGAGAAAAGAGGGAAAGAAAAAAAAAAGACAGCAAAAAGAGAAGAAAAGGGGGAAAGAAAAGATGGGGGAAAGAGAAGAAAGGGGGGAAAAGAAGAGGGGGAAAGAAAGAGAGAAAGAAAGAGAAAGGAAGGAAGGGGAATGAGGATAAAAGAAAGAAAAAAGAAAGAAAAGGAGATGGGAAACGGAAGAGGGAGATGTTGACCTGGACGTCGATTTGATGGCGCCAAAATGACGTTCGAACTATGGGGCGCCGAATTGATGTTCGATCTAGCGGGGCACCAAATTGATGTTCGAACTAGGGGAGCGTTAATTTGAATTTTGACCATAATGCGACAAATACATGTTTCAGAGAGGGGAGGGAGGGCAAAGTTATATTTCACATGATGGGGGCGCCAAGTTTATGTTCAACCGAGGGCGCCAAATTGACCTTGAACTTAGAGGGCTTCATGCAAATTCATTTTCGACCGGGGACGCAACATTGCCTGTTTATAGTAAAATATATGTCCTGCCAAAAAACTTCAATTAATGCGGCTGAATTAAAATATCCCGTTTTTACGATAACAGAAAAAAAAATGTTTTCGAGTTTTAAGTCTGTTTAGCGAGATAGATACCCTGTTCAGGGTCACAAAAAAGGGTTATTGTCAAATTCAGCTCGCGCTACGCGCTCGCAATATTTGATTAATGAGGTATGCATCCTCTGCTTCAATCCCACATGTAAGTGTTAGTGTTTTTCAAGTCAACATACATAGGTCGATCCAGGGGGCAAAGATTTTGCCCCCCCCCCCCCCCCCATGGTGGCGCAAAAAGGGGTAAGAAACAGAAAAAAGGAAGAGAAAAGGACAAGCAATTAGAATAGGAATTATACCTTAGTCCTTCTTAAGTCAGTATATAAATACAGCTCAATAGGCTGATATGTAGTTTAAAATATCAAGTTTTGATATCAATATACAAAACATAATTCAGCTCGGACATCGATCTTTCATTATTTTGTTTTATTTACCAATTTATGTTTTAAGTGCTCTGGAAAATGTCCGTTTTATGGTTTGAATCAACATTTGCAACATTTTGTGCGCTCGCACTATATGCCAAGTAGGCCTATGTATTGTATTTTTATATTCCATATAAGATTCTCTAAATATACCTTTTCAGGTGTCTCGATTATAAAAAAAAAAGAATAAAGGCCTATGAGCTAGCGCTGTGCGCTCGCGTTTTGATTGGTGAGTTATGTATACCTATATATTAATTTTATAACAAACTACTTAAATCCCCCCATTAAAAGAAAAATCCGGATCGCGATTTGCGCTCGCATTATTTGCTAAAAATATATCAACCAATGAATCCTATTCATGATTACAAAAATACTTAAAATATCCAGTTTTCAGGCCTCATGCACTGTCAACAAATTTCACACACTCATTAGGCTTAACAGATTAATAAATATGAAATAAAATTTGTATAAATTCATTATAACTAAATTGTCCCTTTTTCAGAAATAAATTTTTAGGAAAACAAAGAGAAGATAGTCATCATTCTTATATGATGACAAAATGTCCTTAGGCCTAAAATGTCTCGATCCTAGGTCAAATAAATAATAAAATATCAGCTCGCGCTTCGCGCTCGCATTATTTATATAGTGCTAACAAATTTCCCTATATACACAGTGCTGTAAACAGTGCTTAAATTGACTCTTTTCATATCGGAATTTCAAATATTATTTTCAGCTCGGGCTCTGCGCTCGCATTATTGATTTTTATGATGAAAAATGAAATGTATTCAGATTGCCAGGATTCTGTCTAACTCTAAAACACGCGCACGCATGTTTTTAGGATACAAAGCTTGATCTTATTCAAAACGTGCTAAAATTATCCAGTTTCGAATCAGAATATCAAAAAAATTTTGCTCGCGCTTTGCGCTCGCATTATTATTATAGGAAGATACCAAAAATTACCCATCCTTTTTCATGATTGACAAACATGAATCGAATGTCCCATTGGGGGATTTGAAATCTCATCTTTTTAGGTTGGAATATCAAAAATGTTCAGCTCGCGCTTCGCGCTCGCATTATTTAATCGTTGAAATATGTATCGTCTTAATGGCTAACTGCAAAACATCCTTAACATGTCCCTTTTCGACCAGGCCAGAACGAATATTTAACATTTCTGCTCGGCTTCGCGCTCGTGGTAATTATCTAGTTATATACGCTGTTCAGGTTCACAAACATTGCCCAAAATGTTCAATTTTCAGGACAAAATACATGAAATTTCATTTTTAGATTACATAGGGCTTAAGAGATTATTACACATTTATGTTGCTTATAAAGTAAAGCTAGGAAATGACTGTTAGGACATGGGTGTTTTGCCCCCCCCCCAAAAAAAAAAAAAGAAGAGAGAATCAAGACTAAGAAAAAATAGAGAGAAAAGGAAAGGGATTAGGATGAAATATAATATTATTTTCCAAATATTATGTCAAAATCTATCACAACCTTGTATTTTTGTAATAAAAATGTCAGCATATTTGCTTGCTCGCTTCGCTCACTGGCAACTTCTTATTAATTTTATGCGATACACCATATCGAGCCCCCTCGAAATTGTTGGCTCATTACGGCACTGGGACAACCCCTTCAAAGAAAAAAAAAAATCAACTTTGAGCGGCCGATCGGGGAAAATATGGGTGAAAAAATGGCCCCTCCCCCTAATGGCGGAAGCTGGGTCCGCCCCTGACTTAGGCTTTCAGGATATAATACATGATAAATCTATAAAAAAAAAAATCAGATCGCGCTTCGCGTTCTCATTATTTATTTAGGCCTTGTGAGATACCTCAATTTGTTTTTTAAGAATGAAATATCAGATTTTCTTTGACGTCTACCCCCCCCCCCCATTTCATTTATTTTTTTAACTTGGTGCCCTCGCCACCCCCCCCCCCCCCCCCCGTGCACCCATGCTGAATAAATACGCCACTGATGAGGAGAATTAGTCGATTGCTTCGAGATTGCATTATTCCCAAGAGGTTATCATTAATATTATTGAAGGGTATTCTAACACAACAGTACAGAAACTACAGCTCCCGTTCACAGAATATTCTAGTAGGGCCTACTCTGGTATAAAGAAGTTAAACCAAATTGAACCCCCCCCCCAAAAAAAAAAAAAAAAAAAAAAAAAAAATATTTCGTGCTTTGCGCTCCCATTGATATTACATTATATATTCATGGATTTTTTTTTTTTCAAGAACACATGAAAAAGTGGTCTTTGGTTTTTTTTTAATGTGATTATAAGATAATTCAAAATCCATTTAAGGCACTTTAGTTAGCCTGGCCGGGAGGGAGTGGGCGCCATTTTTCGAAAAGTACACATATGGGCGCCAAAAATCAGGTCAAATTTGCCCCCCCCCCCCCTCCCTCCCCACGAAATCCTGGATCCGCGCCTGGGTTCTATAACAATAACCCAATTAGGGCAATCACCCCCTGACAACTACTTCAAGGAAAATATTATCCCCATATTTTTACCGGCGGGGACTGATACCCCCCCCCTCCGGAAATTTACCCTCCAGATAATTACCCCGGATAATTACCCCTAGTATGGAGACTTGAAAATGCCATTAACGTGACGACATGGCGTGGTACTTTATCTTGCCATGTCTTAATTAATAATTGGCGGCGGAAGGCAAAAAAAATTAGGGGGTCCACCTGAAATTTTAAGATGGACACAGGTAAAAAAATTGACAAGCAAATCAACCAAAATTTATAGGAAGGACCACCAATTTTGAAAAATTTTTGACAAGAAAAAAGGTTATAAACCAAAATTAGGGGGACAAAAAGATTTTAGGGGGGTCCACCTCAATTTAGGGGGGACGTAGAAAATAAATTGACAAGCAAAAAAAAGGTTCTCAACTAAAAATCTAGGGGGACCGTCCCCCACCTCAAATTTAGGAGGAAAGGTCCCCCCCCCCCCCCCCCCGCTTCCGCCGCCTAAGTAATTAATACGCTTATTATTTTGACATAGCGATATATTCTATCTTGTCAAGTCGATATGTCCACATGGCGAGATATGAAGTGTACAAGCCCCGGCGAGAATCCCGATATATCGCTATGTTTACATGTAACTTATTTAAGTCGACTGGGCAAGATAAAATATCTCGCCATGTTGACATATAACTTTTTATAAGTGGACTGACTTGGCAGGATAACGTATCGCGCCATTATTTAGTCGACATGGCAAGATAAAGTATCTCGCCATGTCGTCAAGTCGATGGCTCCGTATGGCGTCTAGAGGGTAAATTTCCGGGGGGGGGGGGGTAACAGTCCCTGACGATAAAATATGGGGATAATATTTTCCTTGAAGTAGATGTCAGGGGGCGATTGTCCTTTGGGTCATCGTTATAGAACCCCAATGGACTCGTATCATTGGCCTTTTGACCTCTTGATGGCATTGGATCTCACTATATCCTGACCATAATTTTACACACACCGCGGGCTATCGGACCCGTGGTCTATCGGACCCGCGGACTATCGGACCCGCGGTCTATCGGACCCGCGGTCTATCGCACCCGCGGTCTATCGGACCCGCGGTCTATCGGACCCGCGGACTATCGGACCCGCGGTCTATCGGACCCGCGGGCTATCGGACCCGCGGGCTATCGGACCCGCGGTCTATCGGGCTGTAACCGAAATAGGGTAGGATCAATGAGTGAGGTGGAAAATGAAAATAGGCTATAGGGCCTCTATATGGCCTATTCAGGGCCATAGGAACCATTTTTTAGTAGGGTGCTGATGTAAATTTGAAAAATAAAAAAATAGAAATAGGGCATTCCACTACAAAATTGATATTATTATGGTACAGAGAAATTTTGACCCCAAAAAACGAAAAAGCACGTCATTATAGTTTATCATTTCTCAATTTTTACACACCTACCAGAATTCCAGGGGTGCTGCGATGGTGAATACACTCGGCTCGGTGTAAAAATGGCAGAGGTAAAAATGGCAAAGGTAAAAATGGCAGAGGTAAAAATGGCAAAGGTAAAACTGGCAGAGGTAAAAATGGCAAAGGTAAAAATGGCAGAGGTAAAAATGGCAAAGGTAAAAATGGCAGAAGTAAAAAATGGCAAAGGTAAAAATGGCAGAGGTAAAAATGGCAAAGGTAAAAATGGCAGAGGTAAAAATGGCAAAGGTAAAAATGGCACAGGTAATAATGGCAAAGTTAAAAATGATAGAGGTATAAATGGTCAGTTTTAAACCCCCATGCCAAAAAACCCAAAAGCCCCTCCATGTACAGTAGATTAAATATGAAAGGTTCTGAGAAGAAATTTGGAATTATAATGTTTGACTAATGGAAAGGGTAACATTTTCAATTGATGCTGTAAATCTTCTGCACCAAATTGATAACACTTGAGTTGGTATTTCATATTTTTTCCTGGACTTACATGCACGGTCTTCTCATGTCAAATCGCTCTTCTAATATTCAAATTTGAAGCACACTTTGGATCCCAAGTATTATACTTCATTCATTACAGGGGAAATTCACACTGACATAAAGAATATTGTAGAAATAGCAGAAAATAATTAAAATTATACTGGTGGGGGTTTTAGGGAATCCATCAAAGATTTAAAAAGCTGTTAGAATTTTACATTTTAACGGTGACGTCATTTGCGAGCAGTTTTTCCCGCATATGGTGTAATAAAAAATATAAATGAAATGTCAATTTCTAAAAAAAAAAAAGGAAAATGGCTTTTATTGTAACATACAAATCATTTCACATCCGCACCTGAAAGATTTTTTTTAGCAATCATGAACCACTGATTAAAATATTGAAAAGTATACATGTTGGTGCATTAAATACGGGGCAGCTGCTTGTATATGACGTCACAGATCATAAAAACTCAAACTTCTAATAACTATCTTAATCTTTGATGGGCTTGCCGCAAACTTTCACCAATATATTTTTCTGCTAATTTTACAGTAAACCATTTGTAAGGGTGTATTTCCCCTTCAAAACAGGTCGATAGAATGGTACCGAAGAAACATCTAAAAATTCAAATCCCTGATTCGCTACACATTTCAAAATTAATGCGGTAACCGTTACCATAGAAACTAGGTTAGGAACCTGACATCCACTTGGACTAGGTGCAATGAGGTATTGCTCTGAAAAACTGAACACTAGTTGCTATTATTATATCATTTACATTAAACTATATACGTATCATATCAATATCTCTTCGGATCCATTATGATGTTGAAATATGAAAAATTGCTTTTATTACAGAACGTTTTGTTATTTTTCTGTTATCCAAGTTATGCCAGTGGTTCAAAGAAATCCCGAACTTGTCTATTTCAGTGTGTTAATGGTAGCGCACATTGGTCTTTACATTAAAATTTGTTGGTTATGTATGGGATGAAGTGCTGTTCTACTATATGAACTGGCCAAGATAAATACTTTCATCAATCACTAATTGAAATTATTTTGGCATGAAATAGTTTGAGTTTGATCATATCAACGATAAAGTATAGACCTAAAATGATGACAGAAAAATCCATATAATATCTAATCAGTTATACTCCTTTCGTCGAGAGGAGTCCATTCAAGTTCTATAACTATGACTGATATTAACCGAAAAGGTTCTGTTTTTTTCCTTGTTGTTGTAGCATATCATGATCTTTACCTCAGCCATTTTTACCTCTGCCATATTTACCTCTGCAATTATTACCACTGCCATTTTTACCTCTGCCATTTTTACCTCTGCCATTTTTACCTCTGCCATTTTTACCTCTGCCATTTTTACCTCTGCCATTATTACCTCTGCCATTATTACCTCTGCCATTTTTACCTCTGCCATTTTTACCTCTGCCATTTTTACCTCTGCCATTTTTACCTCTGCCATTTTTACCTCTGCCATTATTACCTCTGCCATTTTTACCTCTGCCATTTTTACCTCTGCCATTATTACCTCTGCCAGTATTACCTCTGCCATTTTTACCCGGCACCATACACTCAGCACCCCCACTTCCAAGGGCCATGGGCCTAGTAGATAAATCCGACTTTAGAGTACTTTAACTTAGTACGTCAACTTAGGTTTGTATTAGTTGTTTTGTAGGTTCATGCAGGATATCCTTCAAGCCCCCGAATATTAACTATAAATAGAAAATCTAAACCTAATTTAGGGTCTCTTCTGATGTGTTTGTATGTGTGTGCGTGTGTGTGTGTGATTAACAATGCCAAATTGTGAAAGCCATAATGCAAAGTTAAATTGCGGCAACGAGATCAGAAAATCGTTTCATGAAAGGACTTGTCAATTGACGTTTCATCCGACAAGTCCTGTTTTATCCAACAGAACAGGAAATATGCTTCTCATCAGCCAATCAAAATCAAGGAAAATCGTAAGAACTGGAAACTTGAAAACCTGAAAAAGTGTTAATGAAACGGTCCCCATGTTTATATTAATGTGTACCACTATTGGAGGTATTTGACACCAACATGTTTGATGAATATTCAATTCAATTCAATTCATTTATTTCCTCTTTCAATCTGTGTACATTTACAATGATAGTTTAATATACATATTTACAAAATATAAAATTTAAATCAATCTTTATCATACAATAATACCATGAAATCGAAAGGAGAGGAGACCAACTAAAAAGCAGAGCTTGTACAGTTGTAGGGTGAAGACCCCCTTTTATAAGTACATTTTTTATAAAATAAAGAAAAAATAACATTATGAACAAAAAATAAACAAATAAAAATAAAAATAAATAAATAATAATAAAAACAAATGATTTAGTATATACTGTATACAGAAATCATAAAACTATTAAACATATATACAAAGAAAAATTAATAAACACGTTTACATATTAAGTTCATTGCTTTGGGAAAAAATGACAATCTAATATGAATTCAGAAGATATTTTTTTGAGTTTTCCTTTGAAATTTTGTATTGAATTACATTGTATAATATCATTTGAAAAAGAATTCCATAACTTTGGACCAGTAAAAACAAATGTCTTCTGTGCAAACGATGTTCTTTTCAGAAGTAAATGAAAGGAACTCTCCTGGCGAGTGAAGTGCTTATGAATTGTATCATTTTTTACAAACATATCATTGAAAGGTAATGATAATTGTTTAATGATAAACTTGTACATTAACTGTCCGAGTTGAAAATAATATAAATATTTAACCTTCAAGACTTTATTTCTCAAAACCAGAATATTTGTATGCGCCCTGAATTCTGCATGACTAATAATACGAATATTTGCACCGAATAAATTGTCCATATATAACTTTCCTAAAATCGAACGACCAATATTCGGCAATTCTCTCAGAAGTGTCTACCCACAGATATCGGGTTTTGACAATGGTCAAATAAGAATAAATAATAGTGTTTGGTCCGTATATTAAAATCACGAAGTACAAATGTTCCTACCTTGCACCGACAATACTTGGTCTATATCTTCACAGAGGCTGTTCATGCTGTCGTACCCAGCGGCCTGAGACACTAGATGGGCACCGTCTTGGCTAATGTTGTACCCGAGTGATGGAAAGTTTACGTCGAATGTTTGAAGAAGAAAATCATCGAAGTCTTGGCAGATCGGTGCTGTCACTGCGAAAAAGGCACTTCCCACGAATCCAATAATGATGTCCCGTAGAGAGGGCCTTAGAAAGTCGGTTACTCTTGAAGTCGGCGCAGAAGGTTTTGGTGGTCGATATATTACCGTTAATGTTGATGTCGATTCCGTACAGGTCTCTTGTGATGTTGATCAGGGTTTTTACGATGGGATTGGTGACGGTTACCTCTTCCATGTCTTCTGACATGGTTTGAGGAAATGCTTGTGTGGAATCTTTAAACAGATTGACTCCGTCGACCAAGCTTGAACATAATTTCTCTGGGTCATGGCTATCCAGATCGCTCGAAGCTTTGGTGACTTCATCGCAGATGTCCCCCAAAAGTAAACTTGTCTTGTTGTCCAATTCTATCGCAGATCTAACATCCGGTAAGACCTTCGAGCACGCGTAGGCCAGGGAATCAATCGCCCTGGGCTTCTGCCAGATCACTCCACCAGCAGTCCAGGCATACTCGATGGTAAGATCTGATCCATGAATGATTTCACCCGGGTTGTTGAAGAGCTTCACATCTTGTAGATTTTCTGGTTGAAGCTGGCCAGACACCATAACAACCAGTAATGAGATTGTTATGGACAGTTTAAACACTCTCATATTGGCACAGTGTAAGGTTGACTTGACCAGAAGGAAGGTAAAATGTTCTACGTCTTGGAACCTAGTAGATAGATGGATAGATAGATAGAATTGATTTGATTGATTGATTGATTGATTGATTGATTGATTGATTGATTGATTGATTGATTGATTGATTGATTGATTGATTGATTGATTGATTGATTACATTTATTATTTTTCACGTCAAATTCAACAAAAATTAACAATGTAAAACCAAACATACATGTATATAAAATACAGAAATGAAAAAAGTGAACCCACTCAGGCTGGAAAGCACAGCTTGCAGGTTTGTTAATATGGCTTGGGATGGCTTTTCTGCAATGAATAACTGATAATCTTCAATAAAAATTCAAATCGTAAAGTAACAAGTTTCAATGTGTAAATAAAATTAAAAATGGGGTCAAGCTTTTTTAGCTTGCGCTAAAATTATTTTCAAATCAAACAATTAATTTTTAATCATACCCCTGTTATATTAGATAAACTTAAGATTATGAAAGCAAACTTTGTAACTGATCAATATTGGCTTAGAAGTCCATAGAAGTGGTCGAAAGCTCGCCCCATATAAATTAAAGGTTGGTTAAAGCTTAAAATGTATTTAATAAAATGTTTTGCATAAATACCAAAAGTAAAATCATATAGAACATAAATTGTACCTATAAATTATTGCACATATTATATAAATCATTGCACATATAAATTGTACCTCTAAATCATTGCACATATTAACAATCAAATATACTAGTATCAAGCAAAAGAATGTTGTTAGCTTACCTTGCCGTTGTTTTAGTTGTGATTTATTCTGATGAAAAAGGAATTGTCAAGATCTAGTTGAATTTTCGCACGCAATCATCCAGCGAGTTTAATCAGAATGGCAATTTCTCAATGTGGTTCGATTATAAACACTTCTTGTTTGATTCATGACCATGCATGTTTTTTGTTCGAAAAGGGCCCTAGGTATGCCCATCACTGTCTAGTAACACGTCGACATCCAATCAAATTAGTTTTATATCGTGATACAAAAAAACAAATGATCGTCACGTGATGCATGATGGCAGAGAGAGGGAAACGGAGGAGAATACATTTAGCAGACATAGTTCATTTCGATACAATTTGACTTTTCTTTATAAGCGTTTCACCAAACAATGCTAGGGATGGATTATTCTTATATTCTTTGAAAATAAAGGAGAGAGCTTATCAAAGTTTCGGTTGTAGGTTGAAGATAACAGATAAGCCCAACTTCTATGAAGTTTAGCCCCTTGTTTCGAGGAATGGAAAGAAAATTTTCAATTTTCGAAGTATCGTGGTCATTTGAGATTTCCTTATTGCGGCCATAATGAGTTTCATTTTAAGATACTGCATTTTCTTCTACGGTAGCTAACACGAAACTGAATATTCAGCAGACTTCTGATTTAAAGGGGAAGGTCACCCGAAAGATAGGGATTGTGAAAATACCCCCCCCCTTAAAAATAAAGTAAATAAATATATAAATAATCAAATAAATATATAACGATAAGATGGAACAAAATGAAATAAACAGAAATGATAAATTATAATTATTAGTAAAAGTTGTAGGAAAGTCCATCAAACAGTGAGAAATTTATTTTTTTTCCTAATTATTTAGGTTTTTTATTTGTCACATCATAATTATACGAGCATAAATATGTTTATGTTATGTAATGCAGAATGCATAAATTTCAATTTTAAATGGTTCATGATGGCAAAAAAAATCATTCTTCAGGAGTGGGTTGGAAATGCTATGTCTGTTGAGACACTGAAGGTACAATAAAAACTATTTTCACTTTTTTTTTAAATAAAACTTCATTAATGTTCTTATTTTTACTACATAAGACGGAGAAGCTGCTCGCATATGACGCTAAAATTAAAAGAAAATAAATAAAATAAAATTGTATAATTTTTTTTAACCTTTGATGGATTTTCCTAAAACCATGAAAACATTCAACAATATGGTTTTATTATTTTTCTCTGCTATTTTTACAAGAAACTTTATTTTGTCAGGGTGAACTTCCCCTTTTAAATTGCTTATTCTCTATTATTTGCAACGTACCTATTATTTAGTCTTAAAGTCGCGACATTATTATTTTGTCATTGCTTTTATTATTTTCTGTCATGTCATTGGTTTCTATCCAGTATCACTCCCAGAATAGTGTTTTTTGCTCTTGTTATTATTATTTTTTGTTTTTTGCATTTTTTTGTAGTATAATCATATTATCAAGTATAATCATATTATCAACTGTAATTTTCACTGATTCACGCTCATTGCGTTAATCAGGTCTGAATAATGGGAGCTTAAAGAGGGGTTCAACAAGTTAAGCTGAAATGTCAAAATTTGGGGGCACCCCAAAATCAAAGGATTATGTGAAAAACTTTTTTTTTCAAAGGGGTGTGTGTAATATGTATACTCTCTCTCTCTTTCCCTCCACCCCTGTCTCTTTCTCTCCCTCTCTCTCTATCTCAGACCTTCATTCGTTCTGACAATTTTCAAAAAATTTCCTTTATGGACTGCTTGACTGGATTGGATGACATCCGAATAAAGAGCTATTTTAGCTTCGACATCCTGAAGTAACTTTCATAGTTTGCTTTACCAACAAGATAAGGTATTTCACAAGGACTGAATAGGCGAGTGCAAAGCGCAAGATGAATGTTGCTTAAATATATCGACCCACAGGCGGATCCAGGGGGGCACACAGCCGACCCGTACCCCCCCCCCCCTCCCTGAGAAGTAAAATTAAAATTTGTGATGTAAAAATGCCGTTAAAACCGAAGTGTGCCCCCCCCCCCCTCGTTTTGAATGTGAAGACCCTTTTTTTTTTGGCTTGTCATTTTTTTTCGGGGACACAATTTTGTCAAAAAATGTGCTCCCCCCCCCCTTGGAAAATCCTGGATCCGCCCCTGTACTGACCTAAACTTAGGATGCTTTTTAAAGCCATGTTCATGGTGCATGTTTCATTAATCAAAATAGTGCGAGCACATTATTTTATATAATCATTTCTAGGACTGTTTGTTGGAATTCCTGCGCATGATATCACTAGACAAATTATTCGAGAGCGAAACGAGAGCTAGTGTTCTTACGGTCATAGACCTAGAATGGAATATTCGAAACATCTTTTTGGTGATTATTGTGGTGCGTATCAAACTTAACGATCATTGTGGGTGTAATGAGCTAATTTTTACAATGTAAAATTGTTTAAATTTATATCGGAATTCATATATATATATTAATCAAGCTTCTCACTGAATAATGCTAGTGCATAATTATAATCATCTAGGTCCATACACTCTTAAAAAAAAGTGGGTAAAAATGCTCCATGAGGGTGTGCCCAACCAACATTGGGATTTCCTTTTGGGGCATTTGTATTTATCCAGTGTGATGAAAATTTTGCCCATTCTAAAGTAATCATGGTAATTGTTGCCATATATTTTAACCTTACTGAACAATATATGCTTCCCACACTGGATAAAATACTGCCCCAAATTGGTCGGACACATAATTACCCTCGTGCTGGTTAAAATTTTACCCAATATTTTTTTTTACAGTGTATGGAAAACAAAGGACTAAGCTTTTTTAAGTTTCAGTAATCAGGATAAAATGGTGATAATTAACAGATAGGGCCAACTTCCTTAAATATATCCCAGAATTTGGAAACCTTATTCGGAAAAATTGAAAGAAAGCTTTCGGTTCTTGGGGTGGCATGGAGGAAGAAAACTTTGTTTCACATGGGAAAGAGGAGAAAAATAGGATATTTCATAATATTGTAAAATACAAAAGAAATATTGGATTTCTTAATGTATATCTGATTCTGATGAAATTCTCAGTGTTATGCTTGTTTTTCTCTTTTTATTCACATCAACTCTTTGTTCGAGTGTTTTAATAACAGTGTTCTCTACCAAATTTGACATATTGACGCCCTCTACGTTTGACGGTCACATTGTTGAATATTGATATGCTGCAACTACAGAACTCTCATCTCAGGTTTTCTACACACTTTTCTGTTAATTGAGGTAGCTGTCGCAAAGACGTAGGCTTTCTGCTACATATTGAAGTCCCCATCAGGTATTCCAATTCTCCGAATAAACATTGCGCTTTGCACAACATGGGTGCAAATCAAAGCGAACAGCAAGTGTCAAGGTACTACGATGCCCCGATCGAGGCGACGACTGGTCCAACGCCTGCAGCTGCGGCAGCAGAAGGAGGTAGCATACCGTATACGTTCTACTCTGTGGACAGGAACGTCCCAGCTCCCCCGAAAGGTAACTAACTGTCAAAACTGTGCTTGGCCTTGGCATGGGATTAGGGCTGGGACTGGGTTTAAGTGCAGAATACGGGGTATTAAAGAGTTCCATATGCACCCCCCACTAAAATTGAAAATAACATTGAGAAGGTTCAGAATAATAATATATCTAGCCCTAATATAAAACATACATCATCAGTAGGCCTAGTACATGTACCGGTATATGCCTATTGGGGTACCACTACAGGCTCAGGCGATGTTCGTGCAGGCTCCACTTCACTACCGCTACACTACGCTCCACCTACCCGAACATCGGGACAGTGAACTAGATCGGATATTCCGAGTCATAAAAGGTGGGATGGCAATCATGGTTATCGTAAAAATTAAAGAAAAAAAATATAAAGAGGGATATGAATGACTTAATATCTTACTTTACACCCGTATTTCACTCCGTGTCCATCCTCCGGTTATCCTCAAAATCAGTAGAGGCGCTGGTCCAAAAATTGGGATTGTCCCAGAAAACAAGGATATCCTCATAAACCAAGACAAATCATGTCTTGATAAATTGAGACTGTCCTTGTTTATGGGGACGTTTTTTTTTCACTTCCCCCTACGGGACAAAGACAGCAATTACGGGAATTGAGAGTGCTAAAAATAGATTCAGTGACCTCAATTACCCCCAGTTCACCGTCTATTTTTCATGACTTACTGTCTTCCAATAATCTTGTTATGAAACCCGATATGTTTACATTGACTAGCACACTTGATTGGTGTCGGCACTTGACAGGTGAATGAACTTTCCTAGATTTCTTGTGTGAAGAAATCCTTATAAACTGAGACAGTCCCTGTAAACTGGGACGATCCCAATTTTCTGACCAGCGCCTCTACTGAAAATTGGCGATTTTGGGCCAGTATCTTTTTCCTCACACGTATTATTCACGGCCGATTTCAAAACATCGCATGCGATCGGTCGCTTCGCGATCGCATGCGATGTTTTGAAATCGGCCGTGAATAATACGTGTGAGGAAAAAGATACTGGCCCAAAATCATATGAAAGGGTACAAAGTGTTTCAGTTTATTTATCACACCAGTGTTACGAAATAATATTTTACATTATAAGGAATCAATCTGTACCCGCCATGTTAGCTTACTGCCAATATTATTTTTTATACCTAAAAATTTGGGAGAATCAACCTGGAAGATGTTTGTATTATTTATAAGTATACGACCGGGTAAAGTGGAAACCGAGTTGCTGAAAAGTAGCATAAAATTTGTTTTATCAACGTTAAGGGACAATTTATTTGGCCTGTATCCAATAAAAACCAGCTGTTAGTTCAGTATTAATTAATGATATTTAAAAGAGTATTGGGGTTATGATGGGAGCAAAAAATATTGGAGTCATCAGCAAAAAGAATAAAAGATAACACTGAAGAGGAATTCTCTAAATCATTGATATATAAAATAAAGAGGAGCATGCATAATAATGAACCTTGTGGGACTCCACATCTAATGGTTTGAGAGGTTAATTCAAGACCATTAATATAAACATATTGTTGTCTATCATAAAGGTAGTCCCTGAACCACAGCAAGGCCTTTCCTCGAATTCCGTAGTGAGACAACTTGTATAGCAAAATATCATGGTTAATGGTATCGAAGGCCTTGGAGAGGTCCAGAAAAATACCCGCAGTATGTAACTTGCTGTCAATAGCTCTGGCAATTTTATTGATGAATATCAAGAGGGCATGTGTTGTTAAATGTTGTCTGCGGAAACCAAACTGAGAACCAGAAAGCACATTATTGTTATTTAAAAAATCAATGAGGCGAGAGTAGACAATTTTTTCTAGTATCTTAGAAAAGCTGGTTAAAAGAGATATAGGGCGATAATTTCCTATGTCATGTTTATTGCCTTTCTTAAAGATAGGTATGACCTTGGAAAAATTCCTTTTTTGTTAACCAAGCCAGTTGTTAAAGATAAATTAAATATGTGTTAACGGACAGACTATTTGGCAAATGACTTTTTTTAATAAGGCATGATAATGTGACCAACCACACAAAACAAACAATAAGTCATCAAGGAATGTTTACTGAATAATAGATCTAGTCAAAATAGTAATGTTGTCTTCAAAAAGTAAAAACTAGATCACAGACAGGTGAATGTCAACCCTCTCTCCTAAAAAAATGCTGGATAAGGATCTGATTTCCAATTCTTACCCAAGCAAGGCAGCATCAATGATTTATAACAAGAGGTATTTTTCTACATTCACATTTTATGAAACAAAAACAAAAATTTTATACCATTTAAGGGTAATTCTGACATGTCACACAATTTTAATAGGGGTACATTCAGGGTTAGAGATAAGGCAAGGTTACTTACAGTACTTTTTAGAATTGCTTGAATGCCGAGACTTCACGCATCAATTGGACAATCATGCCCCCCCTTCCCTTTCTGAATCTGCCTTTGGTTACTACATGTATTACAGCTGGTGATATTTGAAGCACAAATTATATCACAATTTGATCATTGTGCTGCTCTAGCCTAGCCGATTAGTAGGCTTACTAGTTATCGGAACAAGAATACCCTATCACCATGGCACTAATAGACACAAACAAGGCAGAGCCAGAGGGCGAGGCATACTTCTTCTTCTTCTTTGTTGTTCTTCCCCCGGTATTCGAGGATCAGCGGCTATCCGCAGGTTGGTTGTTGTGTTGAAGTAATTTCTCTAAGCGAATATGATGAATTTTAAGAATGTATCTGAGGCAGTGGGTCATAACATTGGCAGCAAGAGTGACAGATAGGTGCGAGGAGGGTAATAAGATATTAGTGGCAAGGATGAGGGGATGAGCAGAGGTGAAGGCTTGGCTAACTGAAGCAGGGAGGCTTAGAGATAGGACATGTTGAATGAGAACAGACCGTTGGGGTTTGAGGGTTGGGCAGGAAGCAAGGAAGTGGGTGGAGCTTTCTTCCTCCGTTGAGCAAAGTCTACAGGTGGCGCTGGGAGACTTGCCTATGGTCTTCAGTCTTTGTTGTGTTAGGTAGGTGCCTGTCAGAAGTTGGGAGCGAAATCTTGCAGCAATACGGAGGTGTGAAGGTAGTGCAGGGGGGAATAGACTGCTAGGGCTTGGAATGTGAACATTGCTTCCAGAAGGCAAGAGTGTGCTTCTCCTGAGTGGCATCAACTAGGCCAGCATTGTGCTTCTTGAAGATGGCCTGGCGGCACAGTCTTTTCCAGGTTAGGTAGTTGATGCTCAGGGGGCCAGACAGGATGGCAGGCAAGCTGTATTTGGCGATTAGCTGCTTCCAGTACTAGTTCTCTATTATTTATCCCTTGACCCCCCCCCCCCCCCCTTACGTCTTTTTGGTCGTTTTCCAATTTCATTTTATCTTACTATAATTTTTATATTATTCTTTTTCTACTTCATCATTTTCTGGTAACTTGATGCCTTTCGATATATTTTGTGTAAAACAATCTATGTAATAAATATATGTATTCCGTTTCCACATTTGTTCGCTCAAATACTTAACAACTTATATTTTCTCCCAATGGGAGCCTAATTTTCTACAAGCTCTGCTTTTCATTTAGGCTCCTCACTTTTTTAACATTTTGTAGTGTACCTTATGCTTAAATACTTATGTTAGATATTTAATTTGATCATTGATACACTATGTTTACAAATACATTTGTTATGTATATTATGATATTTGTTTTAAAAGTGGAATCAATAAATGAAATGAATGAATCATTAATTTTAAAATCGGACTTCATGCTCACATTCTTTAATAGGTACATGTACATTATAATTGAGAAATCAATTTTGAAACTTTTGCAGTCCATTTATGACCAGAGAGTTTCTTCTCTTTTAATTTAAATGTAGATACTCGAGTGCAGGTCTTGGCCAAACAGCAGCAAGGAAGGTCGTCACCAACAAAGGGCTCCCCACAAAGAAGCCCAAAGCTCGGGTCAGCGGACCACAAGATTGTGACTGTGTCTTCGGGTAATCAAGGAGCGGACCAGTCCTTGTCTTTTGAGATCCAGAAGATGAGAGATATCCCAACATTCTTACCCATCCTGAAGGGCACTCACAACATTCCACAGGTTGAGGATCCCCAGCAGATGGAGAAAATGGACCATAGGTGAGGATGATGATGGTGATGGAAACAAGAATGATGAAGATATGACAATCATGATGGTTGGTGATCATGGTCGTTGATGATGAATGGTGATGATGATGGCAGCAGCTGGTTATTGATGATGATGATGGTGATGATGAGGATTGTGATGATACTGTTGATGAATGAGGATAGTGATGAAAATGGGAATGATGGAGATGAAGATGATGATGGTGGACGGTGATGGGGATGGTAGCTAATGATTCTTGATGATATAATGATGGAGATGGTGACAGATGATGGTGATGATGACGAGGAGGACGATGACTATGATGATGGCCAGTTATCATTGATGATGATTATGGTAATCGTGATGATAATGTTGATGATGCTAATGATGAAAATGAGAATGATGATGATGTTGAGGGTCGTGATAATGAAGGTAGTGATGATGGTGATGATAACAATGAAGTTGATGATGATGATGACGACTGTGCTCAGATGGAGACCGAGAATTGATGGATTGGGAAAATTACTATATCATGGCAATAGTCATATTTTCCCCACTCTCAGATTTTGTATTATACAAATATATCAGGCTTTGAGAAAGTAATAAACTAAGTATAGTGAGAAAAATAGTAATTGCCACTCCAACCGAGGATTAATAATTCCCACCATGCTTTTGAAGGAAACGTCTGATGTATTTATTTTATATCCCTTCTTTATTAAAGTGAGAACTGTTGTGTAACCAATCTGGACCAACGTTAGATTGTCCTGGCCAAAAAAAACAGACAATTTAATTATCCTGTATGGAGTTGCAGAATAAAGCAATCCAAAACTCTTGAGTCTCGATGATCAAAAGATGGCAGTTTCTGCAAGTTCGAGCACACTTGATTAGCGCATGGCGCATACTGTCCCAGTGCGCGCAGCTCGCTGAATCTTTCCCGTACACGGTATGCCATGGCATGCATCATGACTAGCTCAGCTAGCGCGTCGCGGCGCACAGCTCGCGAATTAAGGGGGGGTGGGGTAGAAAAACGTATAGTTCATTTTTAGCTCATCCGGCCTGAAGGGCCAAATGAGCTTAAATGCCGTGGCGTCTGTCGTCCGTCCACAATTTCAAAATGCTTCTTCTTCGCCATTTCAAGTCCGATTTCAATTTTGTTTGCTTTATATGATAGCACTAGGTGGGGGATTCAAAATTCAAAACACAGAATTTTTAAATTCATTAAATATGCTAATTTATGTGCATTTTTAAAAATTCACAAAAAATGCTTCTTTATTTGTTGACCGATTTTGATTTTTTTGCTTTCATCTGGTATCAAATTTCTACACAGAATTTTGAAATTTAGACCAGAACAATTTTTATGCTAATTTATGCATATTTTTAAAAATTCACATAAAATGCTTCTTCTTTATTTGTTGACCGATTTTGATGTTTTTTCTTCCATCTGGTAGAGCTTTATGAGGTCCACTAAACTTCTACACAGAATTTTGAAATTTTGACTAGAACAATTTTTGTCTCACCTGCATAGCAGAGTGAGACTATAGGCGCCGCTTTTCCGACGGCGACGGCGGCGGCGACGGCGGCGTCAACACCAAATCTTAACCTGAGGTTAAGTTTTTGAAATGACAGCATAACTTAGAAAGTATATGGACCTAGTTCATGAAACTTGGCCATAAGGTTGATCAAGTATTATTATAGAATGGATGGGAAAATCCCTGCAATCTGATTGGTTGAGAGCAATGCAAGAATTTTTACTGGGCTGCATGAACGATATCCCGATAATCAAAACGATATCCACTGTAAACAAGCTATCGTCCGAAAAGGTCATTGTGATGTCATCGCGCATGTACTGTTACGCTTGTTTACGTCAAAATTTTGAATTTTCGATCAAGGCCGGCAGAATGAATCAAATAAAGGATGCAAAATGATCTGTAAGTATAAATACGGTACCGTAATTGTCATAGGGATTAAAACTGCCTGCAAACTCGTTAGTTGAGAAGTCCAGACATACGATCTAACGACAACGTTTCAGCTGGGCTGGCTGTGCACAGCCAAATCTCCACTGCAGGCCCAGGCAGCCGTAGCCGTAGGCACTGGCCCCCGTCGCGGCCCGGGCATACACACACAGCTATTGGAGGTCTGAGGCTGCCTCATACCGGTACTCACTAGATCTAGACTAGTCAATGCAAAGCTGTATCTGGCATTTTGGGTATAATAATGCCTTTGTGCCAACATATTATCAATTTAGGCATACATATTTATGTTGTCCAGGGTTATCAAAGGGTCTGCATTACATTTTGGTATTTTCATGCATCCGGTAATAAATCATGCGTCCAGTAAAAAAAATCATGCGTCCAGTAAAAAAATCATGCGTCCAGTAAATATTTTCATGCGTCCAGTAAATTGAATTTACCGGACGCATGAAATTATCATGCATCCGGTAAATCATTAATTTGTGTGGTTTATTCAATAATTTTTTTCCATTCTATAAAACAGATGATGCATGGGTTTCTTTCGTGGGTCAGTGGAACTGTGTGCACGCGGTAACTTTGGCATTATGGTCTAAACCCACTCGGCTGCGCCTCGTGGGTTAAACCATGCCAAAGTTACAACCAAAAAATTACTTTTTTTCTTTCCAGGGCTCTTTTTGGAGAAACTTAAAAATTTTCCAGGGCTACTTTTTCATTTTCCAGGGCTCTTTTTCCACTTTCCAGGGCTACAATTTCTACTTTCCAGGGCTACAATTTCTGGAGCTATTTCGCGGCTTTTTTGCGTTTGTGTGTGTGTGTGTGTGTGTGTGTATATATACACGGTAGCTAGCATATACCAGGGAAGTATAACACTTCCCTGGTTTGACCTTCGCATATAGCATTGCTTCTTCGAAGTGATTGTTTATGATTTTAGTGTTGTGATGATAGATGGATTTTGATGCTTGAACGATATCTGAGTTGATTCATGGACCTAATACAGACCTATTCAGATTAAATCATGGAGGTAGAACCTCCATGAATTAATCCAAGTTTGAATGTTTGATACTTGGTTGACGTGAGCTTTGCGTGTTTACTATTGAGTGTTATAGCCCATTTGTCAAATTAATCTAGAAAGATCTGTATTCGTGTCTAAAGACAATGTAAAAGAAAAAGAAAGTTCTGAATTTGTACAATTCTGAGGTAATTTATTTTATCATACAATATAGGTACCTGCAAATGTTATGAAGTTGAACAAATATCCTTCGTACATATTTGACTGAAAGTTATTTAAATGACACTTTTTAAAAAAGACTTAAAATTATTCATACAAAATAATGATATAAGTCATAAAGGTCATTGAATTGTTAAGCGTTCGTAACAGTTACACAGATTCATGACAAAAAGGCCTACCAGAACCAAAACTGGCAATTTCCATCATCCATCATGAATGCCTAGCCTTGCACAGCCTCTAATTGAAATGAACTTATCCACGTCTTTGCAAATTTTACCTGACCTAATTTCTCCACACAGTGAGAGAGGCCATGTGGCAGCCAAACCAAAACAGAATGAAAAGGGCGGCAATCTCTTACCCCCCCCCCCCCCCCACCACCACCACAAGAATATCAGATTTCCAAACATAGTAGACTTGTTAAGAGGTTGAACGCTGCATTTTTTAGTACAAATGTCCCACTTGGCACAAATGTTCCTTGAGTCAAAAGAAAAAGATTCATCCAAAGAGACACGCTGTATCTATGCAAATAAGCAAGTAATTTGCATAAATTTGCATATTATATCGATATAGTAAAAACAAGTACTTCAGAATATATATTTAACCAGAACTGCCCTTAAATTGGACATAAAGACTTAGGGTAAGAAAGGGAAGAAAATTGTCATAAAATAATTGGGATATCCTTGTTTATTATTACCTAATTTACATAAATTATGCAAATTATAATTTAAAACAGAGTATTTTTTCATGAATCCTGAACTGTTTTATAAAAAAACAGCAACTAATACACAATGTCAACATTCTACATGAAAGAGAATATATTAGCGAAAACATCGATATGCTTCATGACAGTATTAGTGTCTTAATTTGCTTAGAAAGAGGGCAAATATGTCAAAATGTATGACGTGATATTGCGCTAAAACGAGACCAAAACAATCTCTATGTCACAGTCACACTCACGAATCGGACAATAAAGCGATCAATGGTATGTCATTCGAGATAACACAATCTCAACACAATAGCTTCCATCGGCTTCTCGTATCGCTTTTGTTGGTGTGTCTGCCACACCATAATCTATGATACATACGGACAAAATGCATTTCGGTATCGGTAAAACACTATTAATTTTGTTTTATTTGTTTCTAATTTGTTTCTCTTGGAAAATTTACAGGAGACATTGCTTTGCAGGTTACTGCTTTAATGAAACTCTGGCACATGAATCATGACGAATGTATCCTACCTCAATCCATATTTTAACTTTATTAAAATATATATCTTTTTGGAGACCCCGAGGTGGCAAAACTGCATCCCCCTGCATTCCCGCCACTTTACAAAACCAGTTTGACTTGTATTATCGACTTGGAAAAGACAGATGTATGAGACATCAGTCAACATGTTTCCTGAAGAAAGTTTTTTTTGTTTATTTAAGCCTACGCCCACGGGAGCCCTCCGAATTTACCCCATCCCCTCTCCGTATTTCGACTTTAAATTAAAAAAACATCGGCAAGGCAAATTGCGTTTTTTGGTATAATAAAGCAACTTTTATATCTATATACTTATATTTACATTCATCATTATTGATATTATTATAATTATTATTAATATTATTATTATTATTATTATTATTATTACTGTTATTATTATTATTATTATTATTATTATTATTGTTCTGCCATTTGTAATAGTGCTCTAGCACAGTAAAGGCTATAACCCAACAGGAGCATGCCTAGGATACCCTCTCCCTTTTTGGTTTTATGTATTCAAAAATAGTTTATTGTCTTTAGAACTCTTAAAAGATTACTTTTGTTTGTATTGATATCTTGGAATAGATTGAGGAGAAAATACTCTACAACTGACATGTAGAGGAGCTGTGGTACATTGAAGAACAGCCACACAGCCCTTTATTGATTCCACTCTATGTTAAATTTAAATATTTTTAGAGCCACATCGGAAGAAAGATGCATTTCTACTACACAAAGTAAAGCCTCTTTGCATTCTCCTCTTGAAAAAAAAAAAACATAGAAGGCATTGTTTTATATCGCAATAAAATAAGTTCGTGTACGTGACGGTGGCCTGTCGAAGTTGCCCAACCGTTTATTTTGTTTCGACAATATTTATTTAGAATATCGTCTAAATGAAACCCTCATCTGGAAAAGGGCACTTATTAAAGGCAGCATCTACATTATATAGAGGAGGCCCTGGCACTGGGAAGAGGGGGCTGAAGCTTGTTAAATTTCTTCGGACCAAGATTTTACATTGAAACTTTTTTGCTTTTCAAATTTACATCAAGAAATTTAACAAGCAAATAAACAAAATTGATTGCACTACAAAATGAAGGGTTTTTTTTGGTAACGTTTCTTTTTTTTTCGTTTTGTCACATCTGCCGGAATTCCAAGGGGTGCTGTCTATGGAGAATAACACACGCAGCACAGCCCCCCCCCCCCCCCCCCCATTAGAAAAATCTTGTGGGTGCTTCAGCCTCCGCTTCCAAGTACCAGGGCCTCCTCTATATAATGTAGATGCTGCCTTTAATAAGTGCCCTTTTCCAGATGAGGGCTTCATTTAGACGATATTCTAAATATATATTGTCAAAACAAAATAAAGGGTTGGGCAACTTCGACAGGCCACCGTCATGTACACGAATTTATTTTATGCGATATAAAACAATGCCTTCTATGTTTTTTTTTTCAAGAGGAGAAAGTAAAGAGGCTTTACTGTGTGTAGTAGAAATGTATCTTTCTTCCGAATGGACTCTAAAAATATTTAAATTTAATATAGAGTGGAATCAATAAAGGGGTATTTTAGAGCTTACGTGTGGCTTTTCTTCAATGTACCACAGCTCTTTTATGTGTCAATTGTAGAGTATTTTCACCTCAATCTATTCCAAGATATGAGTTCTAAAGACAATAAACTATTTTGGAATACATAAAACCAAAAGGGGAAAGGGTATCCTATAGGCATGCTCCTGTTGGGTTATAGCCTTTACTGTGCTAGAGCATTATTACAAACTGCAAAACAACAACAATAATAATAATAATAACAATAATAATAATAATAATAATAATAATATTAATGATAATAATAATATTAATATAGATAAATATGAAATATAGATATAAAAGTTGCTTTATTATACCAAAAACGCAATTTGCCTTGCCGGTGGCTTTAAAACACGATGTTTTTTTGGATTTAGTGTCGAAATACAGAGAGGGGATGGGGTAAATTCGGAGGGCTCCCATGGACGTAGGCTTAAAGAAAAAAAAAAACTATCTTCTGGAAACATGTTAACTGATGTCTCATACATCTGTCTTTTCCAAGTCGATAATACAAGTCAAACTGGTTTTGTAAAGTAGCGGAAATGCCGCGGGGAATGCAGTTTTGCCACTTCGGGGTCTCCAAAAGATATATATTTTAACAAAGTTAAAATATGGATTGAGGTGGGGTACATTTGTCATGATTCATGTGCCAGAGCTTCATTAAAGCAGTAACCTGCAAAGCAATGTCTCCTGTAAATTTTCCAAGAGAAACAAATTAGAAACAAATAAAACAAAATTAATAGTGTTTTACCGATACCGAAATGCATTTTGCCCGTATATACCATAGATTACGGTGTGGCAGACACACCAACAAAAGCGATACGAGAAGCCGATGGAAGCTATTGTGTTGAGATTGTGTTATCTCGAATGACATACCATTGATCGCTTTATTGTCCGATTCGTGAGTGTGACTGTGACATAGAGGTTGTTTTGGTCTCGTTTTAGCGCAATATCACGTCATACATTTTGACATATTTGCCCTCTTTCTAAGCAAATTAAGACACTAATACTGTCATGAAGCATATCGATGTTTTCGCTAATATATTCTCTTTCATGTAGAATGTTGACATTGTGTATTAATTGCTGTTATTTATAAAACAGTTCAGGATTCATGAAAAAATACTTTGTTTTAAATTATAATTTGCATAATTTATGTAAATTAGGTAATAATAAACAAGGATATCCCAATTATTTTATGACAATTTTCTTCCCTTTCTTACCCTAAGTCTTTATGTCTAATTTTAGGGCAGTTCTGGTTAAAAATAAATTCTGAAATACTTGTTTTTACTATATCGCCATAATATGCAAATTTATGCAAATTACTTGCTAATTTGCATAGATACAGCGTGTCTCTTTGGATGAATCCTTTTCTTTTGACTCAAGGAACATTTGTGCCAAGTGGGACATTTGTACTAAAAAATGCAGCGTTCACCCCTTTTTTTGCAGTTAACAAGTCTACTAACATGTGCTTCTCAAGATTGTGCAATACATGACGGAGACAAAGAAAGTTATGTAAACAAATTGCCGAGGGTTGATGTCCCTGAATTAAGGGGCTAGTCTACGTTTTCAGTCACTTAAGAAAATGGCGAACTGGCCAAAGGTGAAATACATCATTGAAAAAAAAATGAATGTTTGGATTAAAATAACGAAGATTAAATGAAATATGACTGAAAAATATCCAGTTGAATCTCTACTTTTATTACTGACAGAACAATAACATCATTTTTTTTATTAACTTCTTGCCAATATTCCAATAAGGCAAGACTCCCATTTAAGACTAGAATGAAAGAAAAAAAATCAAAGCGTGATTTTTTTTTAAAGGGATAGACGAGACTCTTGTTTTGAACAGAGATATAAAAATATTTAAAAACAAACAAGAGGTGATAAACACTTCATTAAAATTATAATGAAGTTCGTAGTGAATTACAACTTGTAAAAGGAGAAATTAACAAGAATAATAGGGAAATAAAGTTTGGAAGAAAAGAAGGAATGAGGAGAGACAAGCTTTGGGGGGAAGGATCAAGATGGGTGGCTGCAGCTCGATAAATGGGAGGGGGGAGCAATCATCTATCAAGTCGCCCAAAATCTTACACCTTCACCAAACTTCTCACACAATCCACACACAAATCCCAGTTCATGATACAATCACAAGTGTCGCTCAACACATGCGCACGTGGTCTCTACTGGCATTTTACAGTCACACACACAGAAATACACACTACACACAATGCACACGATGCATCCCCATACCACATGCAGTCACACTGAGCCTAAAGCACACAAGCAGAGAAACGTTCTGCTCGAAGTATATGACTCCTCGGCTCCAAATTCTACATTTATTTTATCTCAGTGCTTGGAGTCGGCGCTGGGGCCGATTTTCGTCCATGAATGAGAGAGCATGGCAAAGACTCGAGTCCCTTTATCTAAGAACAGCCGCCGCTTGGTACTCGAGTCTCCAGAGATCAGGGTCGACTCCTCGACTCTGGCATTGAGAATCGGGTAGACTCGATTACCCAGCGCTGGCTCCCAAGCCTAGTTGACGGGGGCGATTATGAGTTTTGCAGTCGCCCTCGTGTGAATGTTTTTAGCCCTTTTCCGGGGCTCTTTTTGGACTTTCCGGGGCGAATTCGCCCGCCGCCCCCGTGTAATTTTTTGGTTGCAAAGTTACCTTGTGAACACAGTTCCTACTGACCCACTCTAACCCATGCATCATTTGTATACTGAACATCCTGCCTGAGTTTCATATCACATGACGAAGGTCAAAGGTCATTTAGGGTCAATGAACTTAGACCATGTTGGGGGAATCAACATCAAAATCTTAACCTAAGGTTAAGTTTTTGAAATGTCATCATAACTTAGAAAATATATGGACCTAGTTCATGAAACTTATACATAAAGTTAATCAAGTATCACTGAACATCCTGCATGAGTTTCACATCACATGACCAAGGTCAAAGGTCATTTAGGGTCAATGAACTTTGGCCGAATTGGGGGTATCTGTTGAATTACCATCATAACTTTGAAAGTTTATGGATCTGATTCATGAAACTTGGACATAATAGTAATCAAGTATTACTGAACATCCTGTGCGAGTTTCAGGTCACATGATCAAGGTCAAAGGTCATGTAAGGTCAAAGAACTTTGGCCACGTTGGGGGTATTTGTTGAATTGCCATCATATCTCTATAAGTGTATTGGTCTAGTTCATAAAACGTGGAAATAAGAGTAACCAAGTATCACTGAACATCTTGTGCGAGTTATAGTAGTTTTCAAAATCAGCACTGCTGCTATATTGAATCGCGTGATGCAGGTGAGATGGCCAGAGGCATTCCACTTGTTATGATATTGATGGGAATGATGATGAATACATGGTATAATAGTGTATGTGTTTATGTTGCTGACTATAAATGTCGTTATTGTCTGTGTCCGTCTTGTATTTCTGAGGCTGAAACTCAGGCCCTAGTGTTTAACTACAGTATACCTTGGATTCTCTGGTAAAAAAGTGTTATTTTTTATGTGAATTCAGTTGCTATAATTTGTCATTATTATATTTCAGGCAACTGCTCCTGTTATGTTTACGCTACCAACATCATCTGAGGCAATGTTCAGAAGCAGTGACCTTTGACCAGAATGCTCTGACAGGAAGAATCAAAGAGGTAAGTTTCTTCCCACCCCCCCCCCCCCCCCCTCAATATTAGAGGATGAAAATGGTAGCTCAGTGGCAGAACGGGAGGTCGTGGGTTCGATCCTCGGCCGAGTCATATCAAATACTTATAAAAATGGGACCTTCTGCCTTCTTGCTGGGTGCTCAGCATTTAGATTGGAGAAGGGTAAAAATAACATTATTATGTTATGCAGGGCCCACTGGTAAAGCAGTTTCCTAACTGAAGTGCCTACCCTGGGTAAATAAAACATTATCTTATTATTGTGATATCTATCACAACAATATGAAGGGGAAGTTTACCCTGAAGTTGATTTTAAAGATATCTGAAAAATAGAGAAAATATAAGTAAAAGTTTGATGAAAACCAGTCAAAGAATATTAAACAGATAAAATTTTCAGAGGTTTTATTTTGTGACGTCACAGACGAGCAGCTCCTCCATACACATGTCATGTAATATAAATCCCCCAAAATGCATTTTTTTTTCAAAAATTTGAAAGTGTTTTTGTCTGTGTGGTTGCAGACCTGCCAACCAGTACGTTTTAGCCGTATTTAGTACGTTTTTGCAACCAAAATACGGCAGTACGTTATTTCTTTGAAAAATATGTTTTTTGTAAAAAAATAACAATAATAAAAAATAAAAAAATATATTTTTTTTTAAACTAAATTGTAATTTATTGAGAAAAATAATCTCTATATGTCTCTATTTCATAAAACGTGCACAAATATGGTTATTAGATGATCAATGTAATTTCAGGTAACTTGTTTTTTTTTTCAATCATTTTGTTCAAACCAGGGTGAAGATATACACATGTTTTAATGTTTTTTTTCATCTGCAAGAGCAGTGCGCATTTTAGCTTGCATGCAGCTTGAGCGCCGCGATGAGCGAGCGTGCCAAGCATTTTATTATGAAATACACTTTTTGGGGGAGAAATACATTTTTTTTAATCACAGAATACAGTTTTTCATTCCCAGAGGTTGGCAGGTCTGCGGTTGATGTACTGCATCATCCAAATTATTATTATAATGAGAAAAAATATGTGTAAATCATATTCCTCCTTATCTTGAGTCCAATGCTCAAACCACCAGACCACACCAAGTACATGTAAAGTGCGTCCTAGAAAAAAACGAAACCGAGATTAAGCGATGATTTATCATAATTTAATCAAAAATACAATAGACAAATGACCTACCAATTAATCTAAGTAATATCAAATGAAAGAGGAGATTCTAAGCTTTACAATGGTAGGTCATTTGTCTATTGTATTTGTGATTAAGTTATGATAAATCATTGATAAATCTCGGTTTCGTTTTTTTGTGGGACGCACTGTATATGAGAGTACAACAGTTACAGTAATTGAATTTGTTTTTTTTTCTTTTCTTTTTTTATTTCCAGGTCGATGCCATCATACACAGTATAATGCAGTCGATGGCGGAGCGTCAGAAGCGCTTTGCTAAGCACGCCGAACAGATACAGAAGATCAACGAGATGTCAAGTACCTTGAAACGCGTTCAGATGAATGTTGACCAGCTAATCCCCCTCATGGATCGTCTGAACAGTGTCTTGCCAGATACAGAGAGACTAGAGCCGTTTACGATGCGCCCTACAGGGCCAAGGACTTGATCAGCTGATCTCACAAATAGATCGTCTGAACAGTATCTTGCCAGATACATAGAGATGAAAGCCATTGAAGATGTTAGCCAGCTAGCTAATTGCGCTTGTGGATCGTCTGAACACAATCTGGCTAGAAATGAACAGGCTAGAGCCTTTTACGATGCGCCCTGCAGGGACAAGGACTTTATAAGCTAAATGTAATCTTGCCAGATACTGTACATAGAGAATAAAACCCTTGAAGATGCAACCCACAGGGTCTTCGACTTGATCAACTCATTGCCATACGCATAAATTTTTCGCTGGGGGCAGCACACGTAAACTTTTTCTAAAAAACCTCATAAGTGAGAGAGCGAAGCGACTGAGCTTGACTTTGGGGCACTTTTGCATATTGTCAAGTTAAATTGAATGATTTGGCGCATACTTTTTGTGAAAATTTTTAGTAAAAATGTAAATTTTCAAAATTCCCCCCCCCCCACCCCGCTGCATACGGCCATGAATCATCAGCCACATGTAGTGAAGGTAATCTCGCTTGTGGATTATCTGAACACCGTCATGCTAGAAACAGAGAGGCTAGAGCCTTTTACAATCCACCTCTTTGGGCTTAGGACTTGATCAGCTAATCTTGCTCATGAATTGGCCGAACAGTGTCTTGCCAGATACAGAGAGATTAAGAGGCTTTTTCTATTTTACGACTTGATCAGATTTACAGCACACCCTGTTGGGACTAAGACTTGACTTGATCAGCTAATCTCATTCATGAAACGTTTCTTGCCAGATACAGAGAAATTACAGGCTTTCATGATGCATCGTGGGACTTGATCAACTAGTCTTGTGTTGTATGCAATCTATGAATTTCATGAAAACATCCATGCGATACATGATCATCATTCCATTCACAAAATTAGTAGAAACCTTGAGGGAGGGAGGGGGGGGTGAGTGTCACTTCCATTAAAGAGTGGACAGCATCCACAAGAATCGTGCTGAGTAAAGCACAATAAACTTAAAAGAAGGATTCAAGGGCAGACCGCGAGGACACCCTAAACACAGACTTTGTGAAGGTGTCCCAAAGTTGCACACTCTAAACTGGGATTTCATTTATTGTTTGCGAGGTTGACGCAAATTACATAGTTACCCTTTTGCGTTTTGTTCTTTTATTGTGATTTAGGAGGCCTTTTTTCTCATTTTCAGCTTTTTGTCACTCTTTAAGTTCTGTACTCTACCGGCCAAAAACACCCTTGCTCCCCTTTTATTTTGTTCTCCCAGAGTCCCAGACGCTGTCCACTCTCCAATGACATTAACCCCCCCCGAGCAAAAATCAATCAAATTTCACTTTTGAACAGTCACAGTCTACCCAACCTGAGCAAATGCACTATTAGTCTGATACATTGGACAGATATAAATTGGTAGGAGTCCTTTATATTATATAGAAACATGAATGTGGTAGTCTGATCTGAACCTTCAAACACTTGATTTTTATAACAAATAGGATATGTGTTGTCCCTTAGACCTGGGCCCCATCTTACAAAGAGTTGAGATTGATCCGATCAATCACAACTATGGACGGCCAGCAAAGTCAACATCCATTATGCATGTTTGTTCAAAATATTTTCTAGCTGTGATGTATATTCATGCATTCATTGTTTTCTTGAAAATTTGCTGTGCTTCTCTTTGTTTACAAAAAACATTTTGCAAATTTCCTGTAGAAAAAAGTTATGACACTGATGGATTTCCATAGAGTTACAATTGATTGGATCAACTCTTGCTGGAATGTCAACTACGACAACAGTGAATATACTGCTTCCTTATTGGCTCTTCCAATGATAGTTGACATTCTTGCAAGAGTTTCTATCATATCAACTTTTAATGAAATGGGGCCCACTGGCCTGTCTGACAAAGAATTGCGATTAATCCAATCAATCACAATTATGGAAGGCCAGCAACATCAACATCTAAAATACAAGTTTGTTCAAAGTATTTTCTAAAAATGACGTATATTTATACATTCACTGTTTTCTTGAAAATTCAGCATGATTATCTTTGTTTTTAAAGGATATTGAGCAAATTTCCTAAAGAAAAATTATGACAGTGATGAATTTCCATGTATTTGAGATTGATTGGATCAATCTTAACTCTTAAAGACGGGTGTCCAAGAGGGCTTTTCATGAAAGTTGTCAGCACTGACAGCATTGTCAGTGCTGACTTTTTCAGTGAAATCCTTGGTTTTGATTGGCTGAGAGGCACTGGCCTTGGACTGTTTCTATGGTAACTGTCGGATAAAGACAACTTGACAACTTTCATGAAGCGGTCCCCAGATAGAGTTCATACAGGTACACTCTAAAAAAATCAGTCAAAAATGACTAGTTGATAGGGTCAGCTGGGTGCAACTGTTATTCTAGACATATTTGACTATTTTCTAATTGTATTTTACCAGAACAGAGTTATTTCTAACTAGAATATATGTCAGAAATGTGACTAGCATATCAGTTGCACCCAGCTGACTACTTGTCTAGTTAATTTGACTGATTTGTTTTAAGAGTGTACATGTATGCGAATAACTTTTCTTTTGCAAAAGAAGAATATTATAATTTGTAAAACCTGTAGGCATTGCAAATGCCAACAGATTAATGTAGTACATGTATAATTTTTTTTTAAATGTTACAATAAGAGTATTATAGAATCAATGATAGTAAATAAAGAGGCTTTAATATACTATTTATTGTGCATGGTGGACTGCATTTGTATATTAATGAGTCAGAAAGAAGAGGATTGAGGGTATTTGAATTCCAGTTCATCGTGACTTAGCCGTGAACCAGAATAGCCTGGTGGTTAAGTCGCTGCCCGGCAAGCAGTAGATCAGGTTCGAATCCCACTGGTTCCAATTTTTTCTGACTTATCATTTTCATACAGATCATGTATGCGATCTTAAACATATAGGAGTAATGCTGATAATTTGTTTACAAATTAAGAATCAATGATATTGTAAAGAATTGTTTGAAGTATTTATAATTATATGTAAATTTGTGTACCAAGATATATTGTATTTAAAAAATATATATGAATTGTATTACAATATAATATAGTGTAAAATGTTAACGTGAGTCTGGGTTTTACATTGGAATTTTGTTTGTATATTTGAAATTGTTATTAATGGCAACAAGGGATATATGCCAAGTGTACATGCTTTAGGGAAAGTCTACCTCAGCATCAGCCTTTAACTAAAATTACCCCCCCCCCCCATAAATCTTATTAAATAGATGAATAGATAAAATAAATAAATGAATGTATAAGTAAATAATGATAATGATGATGATGATGATAATGATAAGGATAATGAAAGAAACCTATAGTCAATGAAAACTGGATATTTAAAAAATCCATTAAAATATATGTATTTTTTTGTTAACATTTTGGGGGTCATGTGACTTGGGAGCCATTCTCCTTTATGTCATGTATTATGGATTCCGTAAATGGAAACATTTATTATGATTGTGAATAGCTCATTAGATCTTTTTCAAAAAAATGTGCACATGAATAATGTATCTATTCTACACTGGTTTCCAGATTGGGGGGGGGGCCTGGGCATGCCCCTTTTAAAAGGTTCATGCCAAGAAAAAAAAGGAGAAAAGGAAACAATAAGGAAAGAAAAGAGGGTGAACTATGATAACATTTTGTGGATGTTGTGTCAAAATCTTTCGTAAAATTAGATTTTCATATTAAAAATGTCACTGTTTCCTCACTTGCTTCACTCTCTTGCAGCTTGTCAGAAATATTGTTCCATGTAGCATATATTGTCCCCTCAATATTGTTGACACACAATGCTACTTCTGTGCTATGTTCAAAGTTGTGACCAGATTCCCAAATTGAATGTCTAAAAGAGATCTTTGATTATGGATATATCAACATTTACTTTTTAATACTCGAGTTGTTTCTTTTGTTTATTTAGCCTCCCATGATGTTTCTATTATTTCCTGCCTTTTTTCATAAACACATTCAATTTGAGAATGGATTCTCCCTTTAAAAGCATTGTAAAATATTTGAGAAGAATTGAAAAAGAGAAAGAAGGAGAAGGAAGGATATTCAAAGATAAAGGGGGTCAAGAAAGAGAGAGACCAAGAAAGAAAAAAGTAACGGAAGGCAGGAAGGAAAGAAAGAAAGAATAAAAGAAAGAAAGAAAATGAAGAAAGAGGGGGAGATTGGAGAAACATTGGAAAGATACAGAGGAGAGGGGTATGAACTGGTAGAGAAGGAATCGAGGGGGAGGGTGGACCATCAGACTCCTCGCGGAACAATGGACCCCGGAATGGGCTTCGCTTTATTTGGCCTTCAGTTTAGAAAATGTTATTCACTGGTGTGTATGGGGAAGGCCCGGGAGGGGGTTGTCTTGGAGGAGTCCACGCTGTCCCAAAGGGTCTTGCATGGCGAAGATGTAAAATAAAAATAGGATTGAATAAGAGAAAGAAAATGGCAATGAGAAGCCAATGGTAAAACATGAAATCATTTTCCGAGCACCATGTCAAAAAATGTTTCAAATCATATGAAGGTCGATTGATGTTTTTTTATTGCAAATGCCTCAAGCATTTTGACTCATACCATATTGACATTAGTTCGCCTGACATTATTATTTTCTTAAATCGGTTTGTATGGACAGTTACAAAGAGGGAGGGGGGAATCTTACAACATGAGAGTAATAACTAAGAACGTACCACCCCCCCCCCCCCCCTAGTAAATACATCTCTATGGATCCACCGTAGTAAGTTATAACGGTCAGTGCGTGCCATCCATTTTTTTTTTTTTTTGCTCATTGGCGATTGCCAAAATTCCTGATTCGTCGAAACACGCTATACCGGTACTGTTCATATTAATCTGAATTAAATACTTATGAATATGAATTGGAATAGTTTAGCGTAAGATCTAACACTGTTAGATCATAGCCGTACCGGTACTATTAGAAACAGGGTCTGTTATTGTAGACCGTTTCAATTGCTGCTGAAACTTTCGACCATCTCTAGCTCTGCTCTGGGTATACTTGGGGGGAGTGCCCCTACGATGAGCTGCGCTGGTGGTACTGGTGGTAATCTTCAGCTCCTGTCATTCTGACGGATTCTTTTGAACCGATCAACACCAAAGGAAAGCCAAAAAGGTCGGAAATTCCTCAAAATGGCGAATGGGGAAGGAACAAGTTCTGCTCCAGCGACAAGTGCAGCACCCAGAAGAGGTAATTATGTGCGTTATATGTTGAGGTTGAATAAATATAATGATTTAGACATTCTCGATCGCTCTCGCCCTACATTTGTGACCAACGAGACAGAGCCAGCTTTACCGCCGACATCGTCGGGGCAGTAACTCTGTCTCCTTCGGCCGGGCTCCAACAGTAGCCTAGGCGACGCAACGCGGACGCGGACTATCTTTGTTTTGGTCAGTCTCTTATGACCGGGGGTTCAACTTTCAAGACTCCATGATGAAGAAGTATATGTCTAAATATTAATAAAACATCATCATGGAGTCCTCAAGACTAGACGCGGACGGGCAAACAGAGTAAATTCTGCCTTGAAATCAACGCCTCTTTGGAAACGGGGCGCCTAAATAAGTTAAAAATAACTGTTCTACACTACAGTAGAGGCGCACGGCCAATATTGGAGACTGTCTCCAATGTGGGAGATTATCTCCAATATCAGAGACTTTTGTAAAGAATTTGGGTAGGCCTATCCAATATCAGACTCAGAGACAGTCTCCAGTTTTGGAGTCCAATTTCCTTTGTTTACATTTGCTGCAAAAGGATTAACTTGGCGGAAAATAAAAATGTGATTAGCAGATTCCTCATGAAAAATTACCCCTTTTCACCGTCTACTTTAAAAATTCACCGTCTACTTTTGTTTTGATAAGGATTTTTGTTGTCAATCACACACAAAACAAATGGGCTTCTGACCTCAGTGAGACAAAATTTTGGGTGGAAAAAATCATGCTTTTGTTGGTGTTGTCTCTTTTGTCCTGTTGCAAAGCAAGTCTCCAAATATGTGGGAGATTGTCTCCCTATTGGAGAGAGTCTCCCATATTGGCCGTGCGCCTCTACTGTTCTAAAGTTTAGAACTTTCGTTTAGACTAAACGAAAGTGTAATTGTACATTAGGCTGTTTCCGCAGCACCTGTTTTTTGTCTTTTTTTTTATAATAGATCTAGACAGCCTGTCTAGATCTATTGATAATCAAAAAACAGGTGCTGTCGAATGTACAATTACACTTTCGTTCAGAACAGAGTTCTAGATCTACGTTGGAATCTAAATAATTGCAAATTACTATAATTAGTCAGAGTCAGTCATGCTGTCAGTGTCATTTCACTTTTTTTCAGCATGTTGACTTTTAAACTTGAAGTTTGATCATGAAGAGCAATTGAATTGCAATAACTTTATCCTTTCTTTTTTTTGTATTTACACTGCCCTGGTGAATGGACAGCTCATGAATCCACAGTTCAATCGGGAGGCAACGTGTAGCGCAGTCGCTTAGATCGCATGTTTCGGATAAGATCGTAGACGTAGATCTCAACGTGAGGGGTTTGAGTCCCGCTCATGCCGAAACTCGTCTTACAAAAAATCTGATGCTGTACTATAGCGATGTGTGTAATCGTGCCTCACCACTGTTTCAGTGCAGGTGTGAATGTGGAAACACTCCGTCCATCGGAAAGGACGCAAATGTTGGTCCCGGTTTAGGAGAGTCACAAACTATGCACGTTAAAAACTTACACTATTCGTCAAAGAGTGGGGTGCCCACCCAGTGTATTGCACCTGCCGGTCCCGGAGCCAGGGATTGTGCCCCATTCATGTGCGTATACCGCGTTCAACGATGCAATACTCGCCCCCGAGATTTCTACTTTCCCTGTAAATATCTAGCGCTAAATCAAGTAAATGAGCTAGAACTTCTTTTCCTACATTTACTAGTATAGAATATCGATTTCATTTCTAAACAAATATTCTTTAAAACAAAAACGAGAAATATATTTTGAGAAGACAGGAAAAAACTTTCCGATGTTTACATAGCCATCTTGCTTTCTTTCTTAGTCAGCAAAGCTACGAGGCGCTTATAGAGGGCGGCAGACTCTATAAAAATGATCGAACAACCAATCAAGTGACAAGGATATATCTAGGTGTCATTTTTCCAACAATCAACAGACTGCGCTGACTCAGCTATTTGCACTGCATGAACTTTTGCATCCAAATTCTATCAAAGGACATGAGGTGTCATATAATTAAACTTTTTTTTTTTCATTTGTGCAATGGACAGAATATTTCATTCAGTGAGTGGATCATCATCTCTCACCTCATGAAATATTCTGTCTATTGCACTCATAAACATTTAATATTTGTATATTGTACAACGCCTACTTACATGTAGCTTGTTGTATGCGATCAAATGGGAGGCTGAATGTCAAACATTCGTACCGTTGTACAAAAGACGTACCATCCAAAATGTACCATTGCACGGCTTTAGGAGGTGACGTCACAATACGATTTAATTCATCGCGCTCGGTAAAAATGAACAATACGCGTATAAGCCAGCTGGCTAAATGCGCAAGGCTGCCCAAGGTCATGTGCGCTAGTGGGATTTTGCCTTCTGCTTTCGGTATTTTTGCTCCCTTTTCATAGATTACTATATAGGGATAAACTCTTTGTTTTTTCATATTTTCGCTAACTTCCGAGGCGTTGTACAACACAAATAGCGAATATTCTTATTCGTGCAATGGTGCGAGATTTTGCACTCATGCCTATTCGCTATTTGTATACTATTGGCTTAAGACTTGAGAGACAAAACGTTAATAAAAGATAATTGTTCAAGAGTACTATATTATGTGCACCTATTGATATACTTACCACGAATATTCATTATAAATCTTTGTATTTTTGCAAGTAGATCAAAAAGAAAGAAGATCCATGTACATGTTTATTAGTTTAAGGCCTTCCTTCTATGCTTACTTTGTAGAACTCAACGCAAATAAGTAATTTTTTGTATCATGGACGCTGTATATATTAACTTATGATTAATAACAAATTATTTGTTTTCTTGTTTTCTTTCTTTTCAGGAAAAACAATTGCTGTTGTATCCTTCACAATAATGTTATGTGTGCATTTGTGAATTACTTACTGTTACAATTCATCATTGATATGTTTAATTTATTTTAAACTCTACGAACAAAAGTAAATCTGTAGAACATGAAACTACCCCCCCCCCCCCCATTAGGTATGAGCTCCAGATTAATTTTTTTCAATTGAGTCCATGTCAAATAATGTTACCCCACAGATAACATTTTGACACTGGATGTAGCCAGCTGACCACCATTTACCGGTAATGAGCGTAAGTTGGGGAGGGGAGCAGCTGTCTAGTGGTAGGGTGGGCAATGGCACCAGATTTGTGCTGTAGACATGTGTTAAAAAAGTCAATGGGTGAATTTGCCTCAAATTTTCATTCTATATTTTGAGTGCACAATGTAGTGAAATGTAGCAACATCTTCACATTTTCTGGTAGCCAAGTTGATTATCTATCAATGTGACATGATTCCATGGCAGCTCACATAGGCTCAAACAGTCTAGGTCAGCATAAAGACTTAAAAATGCCCATTTTCAGCCACTAGCCCACACAGTATAGCCTATGGGGATGGGCCAAAATGCTGTATGCATTTCCAGACACATTTTATGGAGCATTTAAGCCTTATTTTTCACTATTAAGGAAATTTTATGGTAAGTTTTGAGCAATGTTTTTGACAATTATGCTAATAAAGAATATATTAAAGGTAATGTTTTTTCAGTAGAAATGCCATTTCGTTTTTTTCGTTGTCCTACCTAGCTTCGGATGTCTTTCTAAATCACTCTCAGATCATAATCAGACCTGCCAACCAGTACGTTTTTGGCATATTTAGTATGTTTTTGCAATCGTAACTTATTGAGAAAAATCATCTCTATATGTGACTGTCTCTATTTCATAAAACTTACACAAATATGGTTATTAGATCAATGTAATTTTGGGTAACTTTTTTTTTTCAATCATTTTGTTAAAACCAGGGTGAGGTAGGTATACACATGTTTATTTTTAATTTTTTTTTTCATCTGCAAGAGCAGTGCGCATTTTAGCTTGCATGCAGCTTGAGCGCCGCAATGAGCGAGTGCGCCACGCATTTTATTATGAAATACGCTTTTTTTTTGGAAAAATACACTTTTTTTATCACAGAATACACTTTTTCATTCCCAGAGGTTGGCAGGTCTGCATAATGCTCATTGCTCCCATTGAGTTTGATCACATGATGATGGTTGTCCCAATGATGATAAAATAGTGGTGATGATATATCCTTAACTGTATATTATCAGCTTTCTTCCCTTCCTTTGCAAATACTCTTTTACCTGAATGGATGGTATTTTGCATTTCTTTGGCTATGTGAAGCATTGATGTACATTTACAAAGGTAAGCTGTCATTTTTTTTTCTTTTTTCTCCCTCCTTGTCCTTTTCCTCTTCACTACCTTCTTCTCGTGTTTTTCTTTTTTCCCTCCTTTTCTTCTTCTTTTTCCTATTTATTCTCATCTTTTCCTCTTCCTTTTTTCCTCTTCCTCTTTATCCTCTTCTTCATGTTCTTCCTCCTCCTCTATTCTTCTTTCTCCCCTTCCTCTTGTTCTTCTCCCTGTTCTTCCTCTTCTTTTTCCTCCTCTTTTTCTTCCTCCTCTTTCTCTTCTTCAATCCTTCTCCCTCTTCCACTTTTCCTTTTGACTTCTTCTTATGCTTCCTCCTCCTCTTCTTATTCTTCCTCATCTTCCTCTTCCGCCTCCTCTTCTCCCTCTTTCTCCTCTTCCTCCTCTTCCTCCTCCTCTTCCTCCTCTTTCTTCTTCTTGATTCTCTTCTTCCTACTTCCGCTTTCTCCTCTTTTATTTTCATTCTCTTCCTGTTTTCTTTATTTTTCTTCATTTTACCAGTTTGCTGCAGAAATTAAGCCAAAAAAAATATGTTTTTACTGTATGCTTAATAATACCATATTGATTGCGTTCTTTCTTTAGGTTCAGTGCTGCCATACCCCACGGAAAATCTAGCTGGAGAATGGGTCCTCATCTTCCTCCTGGTTGCCATAGAGTATGTCAGACTGTTCTTAGGTGAGATATTATACCAGTCTATCTACCATTACACAAGAGAAGACTGAAGTTAATTCCTGCTATTCAGTTAAAGGGGAAGTCTGCCCCATCAAAATTGTATTCAAATAAAACGAGGAAATGAAACAAGCACAACGCTGAAAATGTCATTAAAATTCATTTTTGCTATTGATAATAACCAAAAGTTCCCTGATGTAGTGCATGGCGTTAATTTGCCATTCACTTGACTTCAAATGTGTAATGAACTAGAAATTCTGCTTCTTGTTCAATGATGTGTGACCTAGGCCTAGTGTGACCCAACAACCTCTGGTCTATTCGTACCTTAGCTAGCACTAGTCTGGTCGCTTCAGCTTTTGAACTGCATTCGTAATCTCTTCATCCATTATGAGGAGGAATCATTTTAAAACTTGCTACATGTACTTGTGTTATCTTTCTTAATGCAATTTCATTCATATTACTGGAAGTGACTTGGTCACACAAATAAATCATATGAGCTACATGTACATCCGGGAACTTTTGGTTGATGTTTATAGCGAGAAGGGGATGTAAAATTATTATCATTATTATTTGTTTGGCGTCACCTGTGCCTGGGGGGCGAAAAGCGAACTGAATCACTATGACCCGCAGGTCTCTCCTGATATATTTTTTGGGGGGAATGCAGGTGGACCACTACACCGGGGTTTATGACATTTTAACATTTTGCTTTATTTTTCACAAAGCAGTTGTATGCTCAAATCATTCACATGCATTCACAGGGTTGATGATGTCACTCACTATTCATTTTGTATTGTATTATGTGAATTATATAATAATATATATCAGTTTTTGCAGATTTGAAAATAAGCAGATCCTTTATCAAATCAAAGTGGGTTACCACAATGGCATTTCAACATGTTCAGGGGGGAAACAAAACTGTTTCACACCAGAAGGGGAAAATTATCATAATTCATGTGAGAAAATAAAGTATAAAAGAAATGGTAAGTGAATGACATCATCAGCCCCCCCCCCCCTCCCCATTTATATATCCTTCAGAATGTGCTAAAGTTCAAATTTCAAAGCTTTCTTATTAAACATCTGACTTTGATGTATATTTCTGCATTAATCTTTTGATTTTTTCTCTTTTTATGAAAAGCAAATTATCTTTGGCCTTGCCCATTAAGGATCATTTCTGAAAATAAATGACAAAAAAAATAATGATGAGATCCTTTTGATTTATTTTTTTCATTTTGCAACAATGGGATTAAAACATGACCCTAGGCACATTTTCTACAAATGTGATAATTTATCTACGCAGTGTCCATCATGTTCAAAGCAACAAGAACAGCAACATAATGATACTCTTTTAACCAATCACTGTTTGGCTTAAAATTCTCTATCCTATGAAGGAAATTTATCTGTGTCTTCTTTGGTTTGTTTGATTTCATTGTCAAAAGAATTTTAAGAGATGCATGTATGCTGTGAATATGTTCAACCAATCGGGGGGGGGGGGTGTTTCACAAAGATTTAAGTATGACTTAGGTCGCACTTAAATGCCGATGCGTACATGATTCATATGCAACGCGCAATCTGATTGATCAATATGCATTACGGTGCGCGTCCTCTTGGCATGATCTGACCAACGCTGTCATGCCTTTTATACTGGATGCAACTAGACATTTAAGTGCGACTCTAGCTTATACTTAAATCTTTGTGAAACATCCCCCGGATCCCTCTTTCATTCATTTTCAATCTTCATTCTTTTATAGGAAAGAAAGGAAACCTGACGGAGAAAGTCGTCCATCTTGCTGTATCCTTGGCATTGTCTGTAGCTACCCTGTTTGGCGCCCTCTATCTCATCTTGTGGCAGACATACGTGTTACGAGCAGAGTTAATCCTCAATGCAGTTCTCCTGTGTTTTCTTGGTCTAGAGCTGGTCTTTAGTATCATTGCTGTCATCACATTTGCAAGGTAAGAGAACATTTATTTAGGAGGGTTCATATTTACTCCATCAATCAATTGCTATTGTTTAAGGAACGATTGTGATTGTTTGACATTTGTCTTTTGAGCAAAATTTCCAAGCAGCAAAGATCTTTATGGATGGGTCTCAAATCCATGCACATATTCAAACATTGGAAACCATTGCAACTGTGTCAAAACATACAGCTGTGAGACATGTTTGATATTAGATCGAAAATCAATCTATTTCGATCAGGATATGCTCCGCTGAGACTTCGTCTACTGTAGCTTCGTGGTATCTGTAGGACTGAAAAAAATCAGAAATTGCTATTGTTTAAGCAATGAATGTGATTGGTTGACGTTCGTTCAGTCTTTTGAGCAAAATGTCCAAGCAATAAAGATCTTTATCAACCAATATTTTTAGTAAGTAATCGCTATTGTATCACAAAGCCCTGTTCCAGGTCTTTACAAAGAATTGTGGTTGACCAATTCAATTGCTACCCCCAAAATCCTCAAAATTGATTTCAAAATGAAGGATACTAAACTTTCATGGCGATCTTCGATGGTGAGTCTTATATTTGACCTGAGTGATATGTACATCATGTTTTTTATATAATAATAATAATAATATTATAATATATATAGTGCTTAATATCGAGATCTCTATAATGCGCTTTACATTATTAATTAGAAGAATTATTAAATTACAATTATTTTACATTCTCCATTATTACATACACGTATGCTAACATTACATGATAATATCATTACATTGTAAATACTTTTAAATTAATCTACACTACAAATATTGAACTACATCAATTACAACAATGAAAACTACAACAATGAGAATAGATAGGTCTTGATAGATTTCTTGAAATTGGCTATTGAGGTTGGTACATGTAGTTGAGGAGGAGAGAGTTCCAGAAATGTGATGCGAGGTTGGTGAAGGCACGTTCTCCGTAGTACGTGGTGTTGACTCTGGGAGCTTTGAGAAGGTTTAGATTGGCAGACCAAAGATTTCTTCTTCTTCTTTTTGTCTTTACTCAACGTCCCATATCAGGAACCACCTGAGGAGGAAATGGGAGTGTGCACTTAGTTTATTATTAGTCCTTGTCGCTTAAATCTTTGTTGCGAAAGTATATAGTTGCATGTGTTCTGAAGTTATCGGATTCTGAGATTGTCTGGATGCGGGGGGGGGGGGGGGGTAGAGAATTCTAGTCCTTGATGGTGTGTGGACTATATGAGGTTTAAAACAGTCGGTGCGAGTTGAGCACTGGATTAAGGATTTTCCAGATATGCGTCTGGTAGCTCGAGTTGCCTGACGTAGATAGTCCGACACCGGCAGGGCCAAGTGCCCCCCCCCCCCCCCCAGCCCTTGTTTGGTACGTAGTAATTGATGAAGTGTTAGATGTAGGAAGGAGAGTTCACCCCCCCTGTGCCCATGGGTTACCCAATATGAACCCATGTGCTTATTTTTCTTGAGTAATACTTGGAATCTGTTGCACCAATTATCCTAATTTGTCTTTATATTTGAAAATGTTAATACTTTCTTCAATTCTGAAGATTTTTACAGTATTCTAGTAACTGGCAGGTGCAATACACTTTAATAGTGGTTTTAGCCTGCTTATACCTCGGTCACATTGCCTCTACGGAGGCCGTACAGCAACTCAAAAACAGCAGTTAAATCATTTTTTTGTACCAGCTACATAGTTTGAATAAAAATGAATAAAACGGCTGTTTTCAACTCGTCGTACGACCGCCTTAGAGCAAATGTGACCGAGGTATTAGGTTGTGACTTGCCTATGCGCAGAACAAACATTTGCATACTTTCCAATGGATGGGGGGTTTCCAACTGTATGCAAACATTTTAAAAACCGTTGTTCCCATTGTATCCATACTTATGGCAGTGAGGCACGCTTCATACATACAGTGTTGTTGCATAGCTTTTTTTTCTTTTACATGTATCTTGTAAGATGTCTTTCGGCATGGATGAGGCTTGAAATCACACACGTTGAGATCTCACTATCTTGTCCAAAACAAGAGAGCGAAGTTGGCTCAGTCGGTAAAGCGTCTGTCTGTCAAACCAAAGATGGTGGGTTCGAGACCAACTTGGGTGGATGACTGAAGCCAGTGCTTTGTGTGTAAACGTCTCTCCCCCGTTCCATAGTTGCAGGCTATGTGACAGTGGAAAACACTGTCCTTTGGATAGGATGTTAAATGGAGGCCTTGTGTAGAGGAGAGTCACCACCTTTGCACATTAAGTACCCACTGCACTATTCGTATTGAGTAGGGGGAACCCAGGTGTAGTGGTCCACCTGCTCTCCCCCAATTAGTTATATCGGGAGGAGAGACCTGCAGCTCATAGTGATTTAGTTCACTTTTCGCCTCCTAGGCACATGTGATGCCAAAACAAATAAAAAACGATAACAGGCACTCTTATTGAATGAGCTGCATGCACATGTACACCACCCCCTAAAGATTCCTTATAAAGTGTGTCATATTTTTGTAACACATCGTCATTTTTATTCTCTCTATCTTTCGTGCAGGGCCAACCAAACAGCAAGATGAGTAGTCTAAACTGCTGCAGACCCCAGTCATCTCCAGTACTGAAATCAGAAACCTGATTAGGATTTCTCTCTCGTCTCTACACAGCAAATTGCTTTTCAGAAGCTCCGAGAGCATATATTTTTTTCATTTTGTTTTCTTCATCAGGCTTTGCTTCTTGATGGATTACAGTGTATAGAGAAACTGTCATGAAAAGTATTTTTCTGCATTGCCTCAGTGAATACTAAAGATAAATGAGCATTGTGTAGCCTGTATACAAGACTATGAATGTTGGACTCCGAAAGCCTCATATGCTGAAAATCATCAACGCAAATAAGCATACACCGGCATCATTTGTGCCTAGTACTTGGAAACAATTGCCTGTGGTCTGACGAATGCCAGGCTTGTTGATTTACTCTTCAAATACTCATTCTCTCTACCAGGATAATTTTGGTTGGCTTTGGGGGTCACAAGGTCAAAGGCCACATAGGCCATTACATTATATTCTGTCCATTGCCTCATAGAAGAACTACATGTAGTAGGAGGTGGAGAAGAAGAAGGAGGAGGAGGAGGAAGAAGGAGGTGGAGAAGAGGAAGATGAAAGTTGAAAAGGACAACAATGAAGAAGAGCAGGAAATAGGAAAAGGAATATTAAGGAGGCGGAGGATAAGCAGAAAAGAAATCAATCTTCTTCATGTATCATTCAAATGTTGATATTGTTCATATTTCTATGTATTTATAGACAATTTAAAGATTTTGACTTGAAAATGTACATTTTTGTGTATAAAATTATTGTGTGATATATAACTGAACGTTGAACTGGTCTTCCTCTGTTCTGTTTTCTACTGCTGGCATAGAGTTTGTGTACATTCGGTACCCATGGTTATCTGCCAGCACAGACTCAAATTTGACACTTTAGCCTCCGTGGGGATTAGACTTGGAAGCCCGATGTGAAGCTGCCACAGTATATTGGCGGATCTAGTCTTCTTCTTCAGACTCTGCATTATGCACTGTAAAAACCAGGGTCTGTGCCTGCAGACTATATCAATGGTGTACAAGTCTGATATTCATGTAATGATATTGTTTTAGTATAATAGCGTGGTGAAAACAATCAGTTTGAATACATATTATTTTTTCAATGTGATTTTAAAGGAGAGGGGGTAGTCATAATATGTTGACTTGGATTTCCATTTTCAATGTTAGCACACCCTTTTCCATTTATTCAACCCTCTATGACATTTATTTTTACTTCATAATTCCAGGGGGTGTTTCACAAAGATTTTTAAGTATGACTTAGAGTCGCGCCTTTATGCCTTTTCGTTATAAAAGGCAAGACCATATTGGTCAGCTCATTCTAAGATGGTGCGCACTACTGCGTATTAATCAGTAAGATGGCGCGTTACACATACACGCGACAGGATTTAAGTGGGACTCTACTAGTAAGTCATACTTAAATCTTTGTGAAACCCCCCCTCTCAGTAATGTATGCATGTAGCTCACCCATTTAGCTCTATCAATAAGCATTTCAGTATTCAGGGTCCCATTTTTATAATTTACTAACTTTCATCCAATGGTAACTTGCATAGAGTGAGTCCTTCATGTATGTTTAGGTAGTTTCCACTGACTGGCAACGTTTCCATAATTGTGACTTTCATACAACACATGGTGTAGATAGAACTTATTGGTACATAATTCTTTATCTTTAAGCCCGATATAGAATGGCTTCTAACAGTAGCCCAGTTTGCAGCTAACTGTTGTGTGTGTTAGGGTGTGTGGGTGTATGTGTGTGTGAGAGCTACTAAACCTACATTTATACATGCATGCAGATAGGAGGTTGTTCAGGCACAAGTGTCTTCTGGCTGGATTATATGCTACTGCCCCAATTTCATTTTAGAAAAAAAAATGTATAGAAAATAAGATGACATAAATAGGGTCAGTCAGCAAAGGGCAAATTAACATTTTTTTAAGGCATAAAAAGGGAGATATATACATGGACAGTTTATTTTTGTCACTATTATCACTATCATCATCATCAAGACAGCAACGGCACTACCATTATCAGCACCATAGGCGGGGGGACGGGGGTCCTTCCCCCTAAATTTGAGGTGGGGGACGGACCCTCCCCCCCTAGAATTTTTTTTGATAACTTTTTTTTTTTTTTTTTTGCTTGTCAATTTTGTTTCCTGCGTCCTCCCTAGATTCACGTGGACCCACCTTTCTAAAAATTGTTTGCCCCCCCCTAAAATTTTAGTTGATAACCTTTTTTGTCACACTTTTTACCTGTGTCCTTCCCTAAATTTTAGGTGGACCCCCCTTAATATGTTGGCTTCCGCCGCCAATGATCAGCACCACCACCACAATCGTCCCATCATCATCATGGAGAGACAGAGATACACAGGGAAGAGGCAGTGTAAAAGATGAGAGAGAAAGAGAGGGTTCAGGGAGTGGGAAAGGGGGAACAATACACAGTGAATGAAGAAGAAAGAGGGGGATATGGGCTTGGAAGAAAGTAAAAGGAAACGAAAGGGGATAGGGAAAAAAGAATGGATCGGCAGAGAGGAAGTCATAGTGTGAGTGATGAATTATTTAATTCTGCTGCATGATGGCGCTCTTCAATATCAGAAGATATCCTATTCTCGACCATTCGGTTTGGTAGTCTCAAAATTCGGTTTCACACAGTTTGTTTTACATGAAAAAATAGCATGGCCACGTGAAGCGCTCCAAAGATTTTCCTCGGGGCTGCTTTTATTATCCACAGGCAGCAGCCCCTGGAATTCTGGTAGGTGTTACAAATTCGGGAAATGTAACTAAAACCAACATAACCATCCTTTTTGCTTGTCAAATTTGTCTAGAACAAAATAACCATTTTGTAGTGAAATATAATATATGTATATTTTTTTGCTTGTAAAATTTACATCAGCACCCCCAGTACACAACAAAATCGTTCCCATGGCCCTGCAAAATAGTGAAGGTATACTGCTAAAAAAAGTATGAGGGGAAATAAGATTAAGAAGTAGTGAGCGTAATTACGTCACTGGTTTTCCAATTAACATACCATCTGGGATATGCACATAATTACTTTGTGAATTTAAGCAATTATCAATTTCATCACTTTATTTAACGTCTAGTACTGAGGGTCGTGCTAGTTTTGTGCTTCTCTTAAAATAACCCTTTTCGTGCAGTGAACTTCCCTCCCCTTTTGAGAAACACCTTATCACTCGAGTTCGTTAACGGGCCCGAGGAGAAGATTTATATTGAGTCCTAATATAGGCTCGAAAAGCCAGATATTTTTAATATCTTTTATCCTTATTCTATTTTCCTCTATTTTTTTTCTTTTCATTTAATTCTATTCTAAATCTTTTTTGTTTATTATTATTATCATTATCATCATTACTATTATTGTAATATATATATATTTTTTTCTTTTGGGGTGAGAGTTAATGGCAAGCAACTTTAATGTTTATGGTTGAAAAACATGACTAGCGTGGAAACCCGGGGGGCAGTCAAATGTATTGCTGTACACATGCGTGACCAAATTATTTCCAAACACCCCCTAAACGAGTTTTTCTCTGTGAAAACTAACCCACTAAACAAGTTTTTGGCGGGCTTCGTTTACATAATTATGGCCCCTAAACAAGTTATCGCCAGAATATGAACCCTAAACATGTGTCTAGTTTCTAACAAAAAGCTTAAATAGACAAACCTATATTCCTCATGGGTATTGAATGCCCGTGCAGTTACCCGCATAATCTGGAAGAACCCGACGACTTTTCAGAAACGCGGGGAAAAAGCCTGGGGAAAAAACATACCCTAAACACGTTTGACTAGTCTTGAAAAAAAGCTTTGGAAAAAAAACATACCCTAAATACGTTTGACCAAATACCATTCTTTCAAACCCACCCCCTTTTGGGGGATCGGTGTTTTTGATACCCTTATAGAGTGCACACGCGGCCCGCGTCCAAAACTGAAAAAAGAACACTCCTTTACAAGGTTTTTTTTTCGGTCACGCATGTATACGGCAATATATTTGACTGCTCCCCCCCCCCCCCCCCCGGGAATGGAAATCGGTCACGTCGAACGACACAATAAAAGGATGTTATGACAAATGAAAATTGTGGTTTAATTTTTCTTCCAATGAAATATTTTATTTGTCGACATTTTTGGTAGTCATATCACAATGAGAAGGCAATCAGAAGCAAACATAATTATGCATCATTGATATAAAACAATAAAATCACAGAATTTCTTCAAAATATATAATTTTTTTTTCTTGCTTAATGGCTCCATAATATTGATATAGACTCAAGCAAAAAGATAACCTACAATAAAGTGCAAACATTAAATGAAATATCTGACTATGGAATTTTTATTACACTAAATGTGGCGAAATGTTTTCAAGGAAACAACTCCAACTCTTATACGCAGAAAATGCTTTAATCATGTTTATTGTGGTCTATATGGGCCATACCATTAAGTTTTGCGTGAAGTATAGTCTTCTGAACCACAACAGAGGATGATAATTATTGATCAAAGAAATATTTCTGAGCCCTTTGATAAGCAGCGTCTTGATATTATATTTCATATTTTTCATAATGATATAATAATGGCGAAAAGCATTTTCACTTGACTGTACCCATATTTATTATAATTCAATTCATTAAAAAAATGACGTAACCGTAAGGTCCTTGGGGCCGACTTGCCGCCCCCCCCCCCCCCCCCTCCGTCAAAATATTCTTGTGTCGCCCATGATAATTGCTCATGGAGTCCATAGAACCAACTGTGATATGGTTAACAGTAGTTATCACATAACTACGACTCGTTTTAACGAACCAAAACTGCATAAAAAAATAGTTAAAATTTAACAAGATCAAACAAATTGCGCGAAAAGAAATCAATCCTTTCAAGGATGGTTGAAAAAGTGCCGTCAAAAGCACCTCGGTGGTAAATCTCCTGTCGTGCAAAATCCAGTTTTGCAGGAAACATGGCGATTGCTATTATGTTACTATCTATAATATTGTTATAAATATCAACTTCAGGAGTAACTTCTTGTAAATATATATATATATTCCTATATCACATGAAACTGACAATACTCAGACAGTGCAGTCGTCATTTACACTTTACAATGCTTTTCCCCAAGAACTGATTGCTTTACATAGTTTGTGGCTTCGTGCAGTTTAAAAGATAAGTATCGACGTTTCCAAAATGCTGCAATATTTTAATACCAGGCCCGAATACGGGGCCCCGTTTCATAAAACTTGTTAAGATAACAAATTTGTATTATAAGTTATATTACGCTACTGAAATCCATCAATTTTAGTGGCTTGTAGTGACTTTTTTTTAATAGAAATTGTGCATTGTTATCTTTTTTTTTAAGTCTTGCTGAAACGGGAGGTGCCTAATTTTGTTCTTGCATAGAGATCGTTTGGGGAGGGGGTCACACTTACATCGACTTTTTTAATGATGCCACATCTTTTTTTGTTAATACATATTGAGCTCATATTATGATTGATTGCGTATATTTCTCAATACATGAGTATATTTTCAAAAGGGGGAGCTAGTCCACATTACATCGGCTTGGCTAAGCATAAACGTTGGAAAGTTTGACGAAATTTCCCTAAAACACCATAAAAGTTATTACCCACTCCGATAAAAAATTGGTTTAACATATTCATCAATTTTTTTTCGGATAAATACCCGACACTTTCATGATACCAGTTAAACTGATCATCGAAAATATATATCCAATTATGGGAAATTAATTTATATACAACAAATATACATTTACAGAAGGGCAATTCCATAAAATATGTACATCCGACCCCCTATTTGTGGGACCTTCATGAAATTTTCTGTCTCTGAATTTCTATTCTTTTGACAGTTTGTAAATGTTCTCATAGGACCATGACTTGGTCAGTTTGTGAAGTGAAGTATATGATAATTGAGAAAAATAGGGGGTCGGACGTATAAAAAGGTTGATCATTTAATGAAATTGCCCAGATAGAAAATACAATTAGAGTTGTGCTTTAGTATGGCGAGACAGTGAATACGAAAGCTACCCAATGCACAATTTCACTATTTTTATCACCCACTTTCATAGATAAATGTCATTTTGTCAAAGTTAGGCCAGACAGGGCTGCACAATCTTCTATCACCTTTTTACTAACCATTGTAACCTGTATCGACCCATTAAAATAAAATATGTTTTAATTAAAAAGATGAATACGAGAGGCAATGATAATTGAGTTACTCTTCAGATTACGCTAAAATCGATTGAAAGCTTAACATCAATTCAATTTCAATTTACTTTCCGAAATATGTTGACGAGCCTTTCTCATAATTATTTATCTAATCTACCACTGAAAGAGAACCAGACTGGGGAGTTGTCGATCCGCAACGCGGAACTGATTCAAGAACGCAATTATGTTTAGAAATTGCAATTCAAATGACAATGAACAGCTAGGAGGTCATTGTCAAAAATTGGTGGACCGGAACAGCAGTTTCGTCCTGTTTCAGAGCTGACAAAAAATTTCAAATAATATGTCGTTTGTCCAGAGTCCAGGACGAAACTGTTGTTTTTTGGTTCACCGATTTTTTATTTTTTTACAAAGATTTCTTGGTTGCTTTTTGTCAAGAAGGGTATTTGACAATACATTTTCCATGTCCTTGAATTCATTTTGCATCCCTGTTGTCTCTTAACAAAGATAGGTGAAAGGTTCGATTAAAGATTTAAATCAACGTGCATATTCACCGCAGGGTGGAGCGTTTCTTCAGCCTTCTCATAAATGTTGTCAGATCTGACAACTTCACTTGGTGTCTGCTAGACTGAAAAGCACGACTGACTATTACTTTGAACTGTTGGGGGAAAAACAGAGTTCATGAAACGGTCCCCTCAGTACTTGTAGCATTTCTTCAACATAATTGTCGTCTTAAGAGTTGTCAGATCTGACCACATCCTTTCGCTACTGATTGGCTGAAAAATACAGGTGTGCGCATGACTGTTACAACGGTGACCTGTCGGATCCAGGGTCGGATCAACATAGTTTATGAGACGATCGATCCCGTCGTTACTTATAGAGAGTGCCTGATCAATACTTGTCTTAAAATTTGTCGGATCGGACAACTTTCCTGCTTTGATGATTGGCTGAAAAGCACAGGTGTCTGGCTGTTACTATGGTGACCTGTCGGAAAAGCCGACCTCATGAAACGATCCAGTCGTTACTTCTGAAGCAGCTAAATGCACGATCGTACATTATAACGTGTTTGTCCTTGATCGATAAAGATGTCTATCGGTAAAATTCTTGATGGTTTGTCGTAACTGCAAACGGGACGTGATCTTGCGCACCTTCGCTCTCTTCTCCGCCCGGTAGAACTCCCGGTAGAGGTCATGGAATGCGTCGACAACGGGAACGTATCCCTCGCTCGCGCTCATCTCGCAGTACGTGCATCCGTAATCCTTCGCCAGTTGGGCGCCCTCTTGCTTCGTGATCTTGCGAAGGTGGCAAAGGTCGGCCTTGTTTCCAAGAATCAATGTGGGGACTTTGTCAAGGTCACGTCGGGATTTGAATATAAATCGTTTAATTTTATGAAGGAAGATGAAGCTGGATCGGTCTGTGACCGAGAAAACCAACACGAAGGCATCTGAATTCCGTATCTGCTCAACCCTTGTCTGACTCTCAAAATCCTGGAAATTGTTTTGGGAGGGTAATAAATGGAAATGGAGGGGGGGGGGGAGAACAATGGCGATATAGTTGATAATTTGGTACTTCCCCCACATTATTACATTTCGGGGGAAAGGGCGTGTATATTATACTCGTCCGTCATCATGGTCATGTAATGGTCATATGCCGTAGAAATAAAACATAAAACTTCATGATTATCATTATTATACGTTACATTAAATTGGGCGTACACATCACAAAGGCCTACACTGTACATTAGGGCCTATCTCACAAATAGTTGCAATTGATTAACATCAAATTCAAATTGATCTATTCTACAATCGTGTAGTTAAGAGATATACAATTTTCATTCTATTGGATGAGTATGGCTTGCAACTGTCGCAACTATTCGTAAAACGGGGCCCATACGTTATCTTGCTGTTTGACATCTATTGGGAATTCGGTGATAAGATAATGTAAAGCTTTAAAACAGAGTATCACTGCTTTAACCTACTATTTAATGATTAAACAGAATCGCCATCCACTATCCGCGTGGCAAAGTGAATTGCATGAAGTTCTTACATACAGACCCAAGGCACACGACATAATAATCGCATATAGCACTCTCCCTCAGAGGATATCATATAGGAATAGATCTACTCGTAAACGGAGACGTCTAAGATGGCGGTGCTATGACGTCATTGTATAAGGTCTCTTCATTACATTTGCGGACACATTGGCCCGTATTCTGAACTCAGGTTTAAATCAAACACTGGTTTAATGTTATGGTGTAACTAAGTAGAGCCAACTGGGGCACAGATCACTTATAGTACACATCTAATTTATTAACTCATTTGACTCTCAAATTGTACATAATCATCTGGGAATGATAACTGAAGTATTTTTCTTGAAAGCAACAGGAAAAAAAATAGTAAAGATAAGCGATATACGATATAAACATAATTTTTGAATAAATATCCCATCCGGCTTCCCATAATTTTAGCACAGAGTTAGACTGTGGTCTAAGTTAAACCTGACCTCAGGATACAGGCCATTAACTTTAAAAATCACCCTCGAGTACTCGCCAAATTCTTCAATGAAATCTCTTTTACGAAGTAGTTGAGAATTTTTACCCCTTTTGTCATTTCGGCTGCTTGAAAAAGCTCTTAGAATGTACTTACAAAGTCGCCAGCCGTGTCCAGCACGTGTAATGTTATACACTGGTCATCTATTCTCGTGGGCTGAGAGTATACTGATTCTGTCAAGATAAATAAGAAAAGAAAATAATTAAATCCTAATTTCACAAGGATTGAACATCATCAGAAATCTCAATTGTACAGGTAAGACCGACACATGGTTTTCGTTGCTGGTATTTAAGTTAACTCGAAAATAATTGTTTTTTAAAGCATTGGTTAGTATTGATTTGACTTTAAAGAAAAATCTAAGCTGCGAGGTCTGATTTTGTCTGCATTATCTGTAATAATACATTGAAAATAATAAGCCCTGAAAGAAAATATTCCGGATAATCATCTATAATAATGGGTTGGCAAAATGATAAAAATCAAAGTGGCTGATAACACGGTCCCAGTTATTTTTCAAACACACTGCGTGCTGCAATTTGGAATCCTCAGAAGATAAATTAAAATCATGCCTTTTCGGGCACATATATCTTGAAAGTATCAGCACCATATTGTTTCCCTGTATTTTTTTCTTTATCATTATGAGCAATATTAAATACAACAAACTTCAAAGTTCGTGAAAGAATTTTTTTTTTTGCAATGTGAGCCTAAGTGATTGAAAACATGCACTGTACTCTAGAAAATCTGATTTCGGATACTGAGGTTGTGTTTTACATCATTATTTAAGAAGTTCGATCATTGCGCCAGTACATACTTAGTGGACAGGGTGGAGTAGTTTGATTGGTCACACGGCGAAAAAAAGCTTTATCTCCTTCTTCCCTCCGTTATTCTTTATCATAATTATGTATGTCTATGTTGATCATAAGATTCGAAAGTAAGGTTATATTTTACGTCATTTGTTTCAGGAGGTCGTCTATTACGTCAATAGATTATATATCGTGGACATGGTTATCTGGTCAATTATTTTTTGATTGGTCACGGCGGCGAAAAATAAATGTTAACTCGTCTTTTTATAGTCTCAATAAGTCTACTCGCTTATTTTTGTCATGATGTGTCTGTATGTTGATCACTCATTGTGTTCTTATCATTGTATATTCTTTTATTGCAGAAATAAAGAAAGAAATATATAGAGGCATTTATAAACATTACTTTGACTAAACGAAAAAAAAAACATAAGAGCTTTGAGTTTTTATTTGTCAGCTGTTTCTGTAATATGTTGTAAAGAAATGAAGCCATGACAGTTTGAACAGGAAAATTGTTATCAAGTGTTACACAAAACCTAGAAATAAAGTACCCGGATACACCATTCAATCTCCAAAAATAGCGAAAGGTTTATTCATGAAATTATGATAGTTTTTCCAATCACATATATCTTACAAATATTTGCGCACATTGGATATATATTTTTTCTGTATTGGTTATTCTTTATCCATATAAAAGTAATACAGTATCAAATACAAACAAGGTTAAGGATTTTCAAATTTCAGCCAATGTTTTCAAGTTTCTGAACTTCTTCTTATAATAATAATAATAATAGCTGTATTTATAAAGCGCTTTTTGCCTGATGATACAAAGCACTGCTATTAATACCCCGGCTTTAGCTCGAGCTACCATCACCGGTGCTCAGTGCATGCAAGAAATTAATCCTGCCGGGTACCCATTCACCTAACCTGGGTCGAGTGCAGCACAGTGCAGATAAATTTCTTGCTGAAGGGAAACACTCCATGGTTAGGATTCGAACCCACGACCCTCTGTTTGAAAGGCGAGAGTCAGAACCACTAGACCACGACGCGCCCGCGGGGTGCCGAGGTATCCTTGAAAAAAAAACATTCCCAGTAGGGTGTAACGACCACTCGTCTTTGCGCATAAGGTACTTCATCCGGTGCCACCAATATCGATATATTACAAATTCATTCAAGAGGGTTTTGGCCACGTGTTAGATTCAGGATCGATAACCACCACTTCCATCCTCATCAAGTTGTAATCGATAATCTGAATGAAGACTGCTTTTACGATAAGTCTCTGAACTTGAAAGGGATGGTTGAAATGAATATTCTTAAGTGGCAAAAAGAAAGTAAGTAACAAGAGTTGAAATTTCCATCAAAAGAACGCACGAGTATGCATTAAGTGAATGCAATACGACACGGAAGGGGCTATAAAATATTCTGAAAGGGGAGCCTGAGGGGAGGATGTGAGACGACCTTACCGTCACATAATTTAACTTAAATTAAATTGAATGGTTATTTTTTATTTTGGTTTATAACATGTTTTCATCGTCTTCTCTCAAACCAAGTTTACAATATAATTTATATAAACAATATAAGACCCATGAAGCAAATTCTCAAATCAAATATACCATAATACTGTTAGTCTCATAAAGCGAATTCTACAATCATTTGAGACAAGTATTTTCACAGTTATACAAGTTTACAGCGACCATTGAGAATGAAATATATAAAATGATAATGAAGAAAATGCAACATCCCTCCCACCCGTCCCTATGGAGCTGCCCGTGGAAGAACACCATTAACCCTACATGCATGGATCTGGAAAGAAAAGAAAGAAAGAAAGCACAAAAGAGAGAAAGAAAGAAAGAAAGAAAGAAAGAAAGAAAGAAAGAAAGAAAAACGAAAAAAAAAAACTTGTGTAGTAAGAAAATAAAAATGAGTTGAATACGGTCGACTTGTCAATCGCTAGGATGGCACTGTAATGAAGTAAATGCGATCTCGAGTAGATACGAACATACTATCCCCTCTACGATATATCACAATGCGATTTCGGATGAAACGATATACGTTTTCCGATAAATCGGTTGACTGTCATTGTGCAAACACTTGGATGCTGAAGTGGTTTGAATTTTCCAGTGTGTCGGCAGTGAAGTGCAAACCAGGTACATTGAATGTTCTTTGCAATGTATCGATATACATTTTCCCAAGAAATCAGTGGGCTGATGTTAGCCGAAATACAGCCATCGTGCCCAAATGTAAAAGTAGGTTTACGATGCATTTAAAGGCTTTCCTATATATTACATTATATTTATTTTCGAGATATATTTCATCGCATGAAATGTTTTTGAAAAACTCACTAAAAATACAGTGAAAGAAAGAATTGTATTAAGTTTTATCTGAAAGAGATACAATTTTGGAGATCAATGCAACTTCCAAATTCGTAGGGGGAAACAAACTTCCCTTATTAATGTTATTTGCACGGAAAGTCAGATGAAATAACCCCAGAGAGCTTTAGATACAGTTAATTTATTTAGAATACGCGGTATATTTCTCACAGATATAAATATTTTGTATTGATTCTCCCTCTACTGATCTATTGAGATATTCTTGTCTTTTCTGACGTCATTAGTCAAGAGTATATAATTTCACCATGATCATTTTTATAGCAGACTACCCACTCCAACATGCACGCGTCTTTAGGGGTAATTAGCTGCAAAACAGACGGAAGACCTTACCTCATTATCTACCTTTTGACGAAGAATATAACCTCAAACGAATCAGATGGAAATAGGCTTCAAATTTATCAAGGCTCCTTAACGCGTAAAGAAGACACCAGAGGTGACGCAGTGTTCTATTAACGCGGGGGGGGGGGGGGGTCAATGACGCAGGTCTAAAAAGTATTCTGACAAGCCCGCCCCAAAAAGGTTAACGGTAGCCACCATGGAGTGGTTGCTATGATGTTGATAAGACCCACAAAAAAAATAAAAATAAAAAAATAAAAAAAAATAAATAAATAAAATAATAATAATTCAATTTTTATATAAAAAATTATCACACAGGAATTAACGAATTAAAGAAACATTATTTCTCAAGAAGTAAATGCAGGAAAATAAAAAAGAAATCGGCATCAAAGTACTTAAAAGTACATACTTAAACAACTAAATCATGTTTTTATTTATCATTAATTCTAAAGCTGTGTGCATCTTATTGGAATTATTATTCATTTTGGATTCGGCAACATGTTATAATAGTGTGTTTAGAGGCGTCTATTGAAACATAAAAATAAATGTATTTTTAATTGCTCCAAAGTGTTTTACCTGAAGGGTGAAAAGACTTGAGTAATGATGTAAAAGTGTTTTTGCGCATTTTTGAATGCCTGCAACTATAGGCGAAGGGCAGGGTGCAAGTACCACCCCCCCCCCCCACACACACACACACACCGCCTATGATTTCAAAGGAAGTGAAAAAAAAAGGAAATAAGAGAAGGGAAGAAAGGGAATACCAAAGAAAGAAGGATATAAAAATCGACCGTATTAGAGTCAATTAATTCCGTAATTAACCAATATAGAACAAACAAAAAACACCTTCCCCCTCCCATTTTGGTTGTCTTACCCCCCCCCCCCGCAACTCAAAGAGTCCTGTCGCCGCCCCTGCCTTTTTGTAAACGTCTTATACATTTCAACTGTTTGTGTAAGCCTCATGTAATTTTAGCTAAATCTAACCTACTTGAATTCTCCGAAGTTCTCATGTCAGTGAAATTGAATATTTGCTTAACTCGAACGGCTTGTTTGTGGGCTTTCATCCAATTTCCAACCAGCACGGGATATAATTTACCATAACTCAAAGAATTTCCATAAATCAACTCGCTTCGCAACGGAACTATTCGTTTATTTGATTTTCTCATTTAACTGACGTTGTAGTTTATATGCACGCTGACAATTATGCAAATCAATCGCCATCATGGCCATTGTAAATGATTGCAGCATTAGGAACAGCAGGCTAGGCATGGGAAGATATAGACCTAGATGAGAAAGAAAGAGATTCGCATTGTAGATGTATTTGAATAGTAAGGGCATTGTGGGAATGATCAAAACTATGGACCTTATTCCAAAGCAAGTTAAAATGCGAGCTTAAAAGATTGTTTGAAATAGCCAATGTGTTGGAGAATACGTAACAGTAATAATAATGATAAATATAATGATGGTGATGATTGATGATGATTGTCACTATTGTTGTTGTTATTGTTATTATCTTTAACGTTAAATATCGCGAAATGTCCGATGCGCTAGTTGCACGAGCGCCCTCGCCTCCTCCAACTATTTCCACCCGCACCAGAAAAAAAATGTGTGCGCGTGCGTGAGAAAGAACGTTTACAAGCGCGGATGAGAGTGTGCGGTAGTAGTGTGGATTCGACCGACGTGCGTACGTGTACGGATGCGTGTAAGCTTGTGTATGCATTACCAATTAAGAGTCATCACATAGACTCGGTAAATCAATTCTGGGTAAACAGGAGCTGACAGGCGTGGAGTAGCGGAGCTGGGTTGATGGTAAACAAGTATGTATGATCGAGGACATGGCACTTGTTCTAAGTAAACCGTCTTGACAATTATGGGTAAAACGATTTGTGACAATCCCGGGGAATAATATTCCGACGACGTATTTTTGTTAAGATGATACGATTAAAGAGGCTCGTAGCGGCAATTGTATGTATTTTTTTGGTTAGATTATTTCAGAGATGAGACTTAATCGTCTTTACTCCAATCGTAAAATAATGTATTTTGATATTTTCTTTCAGGCTCTTTTTAGTTTATTGTGTATCATTATCATCATCGTCATCACAATTTTCGTCAGACGTGAACGCTCGATAGGGAAGTCTTAAAGCCCCCCCCCCCCCCCTCCCTCTCCCTCTCTATATGGAGGACATGGCGGCTCGCAGAAAAAAATAGAGTGGTTATTCCTTGAAGGAAATTGCAGCTGTCATTTGAAACTACAATTACTTTTCGTGAACCTAATCATTGCTTTTATTGAAATCTTACTTCCGCGTTCCAAGATTAATTGCAGAGTCGCGTCATTATAATTGTACATAATATAAGACATCACATTCTTGAATAAATTAGGCTTCCTGGAAGCCGTGATTATGTGAGCTATTTTTTTCTATTAAGTTCCTGACTAGTCCTAAGAACAATACACTTTCTTTTGTGAACACAATCAAATGTGACAAACAGAGAGAATCGATTGCAATGTGATATGTTTGTTTTGGCGTTAATGTTCTTATTTGGTTGAGGACCGTTTGTTGCTGTGCTTAGGATATTTATTCCATTCCATTCAATGTGTTTTGATATTTCTAATGCACTTTCGCTTTCTTTTGCTTTATTTATTCATAAGTAAAAACGGTGTAGGGGATATTCTAACATATTTATTCTAATTCACACAGTACCGGGCTGTTCGTCAGCGGCATTATGAGAGGGAAGTTCTTGCCCGAACTTCGAAAGATAAAATCTTAAAAATCTTTTTCAACGCTATTTTTCCCCCTCGAAATTGTATAAGCTTGGAAGCTGATGACCACCCACTTCACAAATCATCATTGTATTTTTTTCCTTTAGACTATGCAACAGTATGCTTTTAAGATACCATCAATTATCGCCTTGCCCTTTCAATTTAGTCCGTAATTTCTTGTTGGCAAAGAAAGATGGAAAATACACATTGAACAAGCGAGGAAGGAAGGAGGACCCTTCAAGTTTTTAACATTTCCAAGGAGCTTTGACAGTGAGCGATGCGATACAAGTCGGAAACGATCGTTTCACGTTTCAAATGAGAAATGGGATGGCTTTGGTAAAGTGGTTGCCTCGAGCTGTCCGTCCAAAGCAGACAAGAGAGCGGGAACTAGATCAAATAACATAGATTTCATGACAAATCGATCAATGTTATCTTGCTTAGATGTTAAAATAGAATGCGTTGTATGGAAACGTAGAAAAAAAACGAGTGAATATTGGGGAAAAGTGAAGGCCATGAATTTTACTTTCTTGATGGTTTGTTACAACTCTAAAGAAACTCTTTTGACCTGAATTAATAGTATGAAAAAATCCATAGAGAAATAAGGATACAAGTCATTAAGATAAATATTTTGACGAATTAAAAGGATTTCAGAATGGGAGTAATAAAGGATTAAACAGGCAGACGGGCAAATCAAGGGAATAAGAGGGCAGTTAGTAGTTTGTCTACTATCTAAAATATAAATCGCTAATTCAGTTAGTGAATTAAATAATGTAGATCTAGTTTTTCGGGGTCAGACATGCCTGGTTAGAGTCTAGTTACTGGTTAGCTAAGCATACTATATCTACTTTTTGCGATAGGGTATCTTCCAGCATGCTCTCAATGATTCGCAGTGTATGACGAACATTCATTATTTGTATTTTCTGCATTTTCTAACAACCGTCTTCCTTTTGCCGAGGTTAAGAAGGGTCAGTTGAATGGTGTGAATATGTGTGTGTGCGTGTGTATGAGGGATGGAGGGCTTGTATGATCCAAGCCCTAACTTCAATCAACAGTTAACAAGAGTTAAATGACAGAGGTATATTTCTTCCGACTAGCTCCCGGAGAGTCCACCTTGTACGACCCCGTAAAAGATGGCAAGTTTCGAGTTTCAAAATTTAAAAGTTTATCGATTGGTATCCACTCTGGGCACACTGAATCGTTATCCTTTTCACGTAGTCGGTTTCTTGTAACATGTTGCGTGAAGCGTGGAATCAAGGAGGCGAAGGGAGGCCGGGCCGGCGCGATGGCTGTGACCTAGATTCCTCTCAAGTTTCGCTGCTTTTATTCTAAACCGCAGATTATTCTTATAAACCCGCTCTCTTTTGTTGCCATTTTCAGGTGATATGTCATTCATTCTTCTTTTTTTTTCTTTTAAATGCTTTGAGAGCATTGGCAACTTGCAACAAAAATAAAGAAAAACAAAGACATAGATCTGCCCATCTGACTTGTATGGAAGTTTCAACCTCTACCTGGCCCTGGTTGAGATAAACAATCTATTCGCTTATGCTTCGTAAGCGACGACAGACTAATCCAATGTGTCACATTTTCGTAATTGGGCGTCTGAAGAGAAACTCATTTTCCTTGCGATGTCGAGCACATGCGACGCGTGTAATTTTCAGGCCATTGGTCATGGCGGTGACATAAACCGAAGCATGGTGATCTTCTCAGTCGAAGAGAGGGCAGACATAAAAAACAAGGGGGTAAGGGGTATAGGTGGTTAAAAAGGATGGGGATAGGGAGTGGTGGGTCGTTTCAGAAAAAAAACCTGTCACAATTCATTTTCCACTGTTAAAACAACTCGGTCTAATTGACTAGACCAGTAGTCAGATGGGTGCAACTGATAGGTCTAGTCACACTTCTGAATTATATTCTAGTCAGAAATAACTCTGTTCTAGTACAATACGACTAGAAAATAGTCAAACATGACTAGAATAAGGGTTGCACCCACCCGACCCTATTAAATAGTCATTTTTGACTGATTAATTTTGGAGTGTCCTTTTATATCGTTTGGTCTGTAGCCTTGCAATCCAATCTCCTTCTGTGTTATATTCTGTTGAGCAATACCATGGGCAAATGGCCATTGCGCCATATAATATTCTTGGCAACCAGTGATGCTTGAGCGTAATAATGCAAACAAGTGTAACACCTGTAATAAAACCATATGTAATCAACAATTTATTTCGGAATCTAGGAGTTGCTGTCCACAGCTGCAACAAGTGAAACTTTTTTTTTCATTTGTGGTCAGTCTCGCATAATAGGTGTGGGTCATTGGTGGTCAAGTCGTGATTTCTATTATTGAGACTGACCCTGGTAGGGAAAATATATCAAAGGAAACTATCAGCATAAGTACAGCCTACTGATAAGTGACAAATGGAATATTTCGCCACTCCCGTATAATAATTGCTTTGAAAATGATTTGTGTTCAAAAGGAGAGAGATTCCAGAAAACCAACACTCCGAGATGCAGTCAAGTACAAGCTCCGTAAGCACTAAACTAACACTTTATTTTTAGAGTGTAGATGAGACCAGTAGGATCATTCACAACCCGTTTTAGACTGATAGGGTCAAATACAACCGTAGTTGAAAGAAATGCGATCAATCACGATACCTTGTCAGAGAGGGCACGGGCCTGTTTTCTTTCTTTTTTGTTAACAAGTGCACACCTAGTAACCAATAATGCACATAGCATTTCCATTTATTTGAAAGCAGGATAAAAGAGCAATGTAGATTAAATGCCTTGCTCACGGGCATAGCTAGGTGCCGCCGCCGGGGATCGAACCCCGGACTTTACATGTATAGCCAGGCGCCTTAGACCACTCGGCCACGGCACCTCCACTGCAACTCCTCAAGATTTTAACCGAAACCATCAGGAATGGCAGCGTGGGCCGAGAGTCGAACTCTTTAATAGGACTTGACAACTTTCTCTTGGAAGAACCATGTACGTTATACTGTTATCAAGCCCTGCTGCTGCCCCGGGGCCATGATATTTCAACATAACTAGATTTGACACCGGTCCGGGATATATTTCAAACTTCTATAAGAAACATACCTTTCTTACCTGCGGGAAGAAAATCTACACCAGAACAATAACAAGAAAAAATGAGTAGGGACTTTAAAAATAGGCAGACGGGACAACTATACGTACATCATTGATGCATAAACCAATTTTTAAAAGAAACCAAAGGTTGAAATAAAGATTTTGTGTCTAAATCTCATTAAAATACTGTTTTGAAAATATTAAACACGTTAGAGCTGTCCACTATTCGACACAGCCAAAGGCAAAGTGGGTAAGCAATAGCACGATAATATCGATTACGGGTAGGAGAAAAAAAAAATTTCCTTGAGAGAATACTTGGAAATGCTTGAGAATAACAACGTTGGGTAAACAAAGATGGGACAACAAGAACAAAAAATTAAAACAAAAATATGTACGAAAGCAAACAACACCATGCAGAACAACATTGGAATTAAACATTCTTCCTTCGTAATCACTATATTGTTTGTTGTTGGGTCGACATTGTTCGTGAACAATGCAATATTTTCATACCATGAAGTCATGTTATTTATTTTTGTAGTATCACGACGGATTTTTAGTCCAATTATAGGCAACAGTGTTTACAGTAATCATTAGTGCATTGTACATTACAAACACTAAAACATGAGCGGATGAACTATGCTGGAAGTCAAAAAGTCATAACCTTGTTTTTCGTAAAATCCCATGAATTGTATATCACATGAAAGAGAAAAGTAAACTTTCGTTTTCCACCTACTTTTAGTTGCAAATTGTGATCAGTCAAGCGTGAATGATTTTAATTCACTAAGTGTGATAAGGCATATTTGCATATTGATCACTGAAGCGTAACTCGCAATTCTTCAATGATCATGACCTATTGTTCCTTTTTCTAAAGTGGACATGATTTCACATAGAATTCTGATCGTTTTTATATCTTTTTTTAAATATTAATTATGACAAATGAAATATGACAAACCAATCTAATTACACCCCCTCCATCAGACAAATGGTTCCGTGGAGGAGAAATGTAAAGAAAGAATAACAAGTGGAACGCCCCTGGTAGTCTCACCTGCATTACGCGATTCAATATAGCAGCAGTGCTGACTTTGAAAACTATACTACAAAATAATTATTCACAAAAAACACCATTCATATAACGATACAATACTACGTTCATTGGCTCTTATTGATATTTGACCTTGATCATTTGACCTAAGACTTGTCAGTGATACTAGATTACCCCTATGTCCACATTTCATAAGCTATATCCATAAACTTTGAAAGTTATGACAGCAATTTAATAATTACCTCCAACATGGCCAAAGTTCATTGACCTTAAATGACCTTTGACTTTGGTCATGTGACCTCAAACTGACACAGGAAGTTTAGTGATACTTGATTACTCTTATGTCCAAGTTATATGAATCAGATCCATTAACTTTCTAAGTAATGTTGTCATTTCAAAAACTTAACCTTCGGTTAAGATTTTATGTCGACGCCGCCATCGTCGCCGCCGTCGTCGGAAAAGCGGCGCCTATATTCTCACTCTGCCTTGCAGGTGAGACAAAAACCATATAACATTTTTTTGTGTAATGTTGAATCAGTTCCATATAGGATCTTCACTGTATTTTGTGGACATTGGTCAGTTGGTTGGAATAGACAATATTTTGGGAAACCATAATCGCCAATACGTAGACATGGTAGACTCATGATAATGGAACAGAATCGCGGTTTACATATGAAATTATTGAACTGTTTCCAATTATAATGTATATATATTTCTTACTGACGTTAGTTCCATGAGAAGATTTGTTTTATCCATGCCTACAGCTATGAATATCAGGTGGCAGCTCAGTGGCCCAAAAGGAATATTAGATAATTCAGTAAAGCTGGACTTGCACAAACAAATATCTAACAAAGACAAAGCACATGCATGGCGATTGTTTGTGTGTGTGTGGTACTTCAGAATTTAATTGTATTATAAAGATAAGGGGGCTGAAGAAGTAATGAACGGGTTTACAATTTGTTTTATTTCGACCGTTAGGTGGTCATACATCCTCGAAACTGTTAGAATGTCGCCAAATTGATTTGTATTTCCCCTGTGATCATATTTTAATAGGGAATTGCATATTTACACACGCAGTATCTCAAGAATAGGAGAACATTCCCTCTTTTATTAAATGATCAAATTCCACAAATCAATAAATATTTAGCAAACTTCTGTCTTTTTCAATTCGTTATTTCCTTTCATATATTTTGTATAAATATATGTGTATTGTAATTATAAAGTATTTTTGATGTTTATTGTTTGTAGACGCTGTGATATAGTTAACTTTTGAGATCGAACTAAATACTGGTTAATTATTTTTATTTGACGTTATTATATTCACTTCTCCTTAACTTCGCACTGTGGGAAGAAAATGTAACCCGGGTGGTACAAATAATGTTACATTAAACATATTCTGGGTCAGTGTTTGTACATGTATAAAATCTCATTTTTTTATTTGCCCATGTAAGTAATGGAACCTCACAATATTTCCTACTTGGTTCCCTGTAATAAAAAGGGAAAAGTACTTGGCATTAGTGATATGAATTAAATGGATTTTAATGATATTATGGCCTAGACAAAAATGCTGTCTGGAACTTTCATGGGGGAAATCATGCAATTTGAAGGAAAACAAAATGATGAGCATCAGTCTAGTTTTCCGATTTCGATGAGGCCAATGCCGGCCGGGGGGCTATATTCCAGAAATCTAATGCGTTAAATGAAGAGAAAGATTTGTTTTTTCTTCAGTCTCCAATTCCTTATAAACTCGACTCTGTAAATCACTGCGCTTTGTGTCGTAAAAAACACAGATGATATATTTTTTATTCTCATTAATCCTTATAAATAGTGCACGTTGCATGCGGGGACCAAATGGTACAAACAGCAGTAATTACAATTTCAGGTTAATCTAGGCAATAAGTGGTAGGTGTATGTATTAGTCTCAGAGTCTGAGGCGCCTTTACTAACAAACAAGTCTTCGGGTTTCATTTCCCCGCCGTGTCTTCGGTCTTGTCTACCGTGTAATCAACCCCTACACCGGGGGCTACCACGGCGGGCGAGTGGTGTGGCGTTCCCACTTGAATGTATTGAATTACCCAAATGTTCGAACACATTCAAGTTCAAGTTTGAGCCTCGGACATTAATTCGCGAATTTAACGACTTAGTGGCTCTCAGCCATTGCCACAGAGTACTTCTTTAGATCGAATCAAAGTCATGACCCTGATGCCTCAGAGACATGTTTAACCTTAAGTTTCATTTTTGCACCCTTCAAATGCAACATTTAAAGTTCCTTTTCGGGTGCAGCTCTGTACCCTGAGAAGCATTTTGCTACAGTCATTATGCACCCTTAACGATGCAGAGTTATTGAGTAATTGTCAAGGTGCAACTTCGCACCCTGACAATTTTTTACATTTCTAAGAGTGCAGTAATCTGCGTATTATGCACTCTAAATTATGCAGTTATCCTCTGCAATAATGTGCAACTTTGCACCCTGATATTTTTTCTCAACTTTTCTCCACTTCTTAGCGTGCAGTGCACTGGCTAACAAATAGGACTTGGGGCCATGGAACCCCTAACATTCCCGACCAAGAAAAAAAGAGAGAGAAAATGAACTGAAAAGGGGTGAACTATGATCGCATTTTCTGATTTTGTCAAATCTAGTACCAAATTTTATTATTGCATAAAAAAGATCATTTCTTTTTTTTCTCTCGCTCGCTGCCAATAAACAGTTTTGCTCCATGCACTATGTCTGGTCCCCTCAATATCTTGGCTCGTTAGTTAGCTGAATTATGCACCCTAAAACTTGCGACGGTGTTACCCTTAACCATGTTTACAGACACACGCGCACAGACACAAAAAAATCCATACACCTTTTAACACGTTCAATGCTTCTGTCGAGCATTTCCAGGGGCAAAAAAGAATACAGGCGTTTACTTAACGTGCCTGGAGTTCAAAATTGGTCCCAAAAAGTATGTATTACAATTGTTTTTCAAATTAAGTAAGATAAATTTATATATTATAATTAGATTTAGCGAGATTTAACTTAGTATGTTTATAAAAAAGGCTAATGTATTGTCTTAAATTGTATATTCAAAGCAATGATATGCCATCGAATGTAATTTACCAAAATTAATTTCTTATATTTATTTTTTCATTGCTGCACTACTGAACCGGCTATGTTATCACGACTTGTAATCTAATTTGCACGATCAAAATATTCGTGATCAAAAGGACCTCCCGCAAAGATTCATGATATTTTATGATTTGCTTAAGGAAGTGTGCCCTCAAATAGCATCCGTACCTTTTAACTTTATACATCAAAAATGGGAACAAAACTGAAATGTCAAAAAATCGGAACATTCTTAAATTCCCTACTCAGTATACAGTGCGTCTCAGAAAAAACGGAAACAGTATAAATTCAGTCTAATTTTATGCCATAATATTTTTTTTTCTTGGACGCACTGTAGAAAAGTTTTCAAATAAAAGGGAGCACGAGAATGAAATGGCAATCTTCCTTCGTTCCCCAAATAGGAATAACACGATTAATAGGAAGACTGTATTTACCGATCTTTATTCTATGTCGGCTTTTGAAAAGTGGCCAAACCTGGTCGCCTTTCTGAGCAAGAGCACGCACTAGTGGCGGTGGGATGGATACATGGGGGAGTCGCTTCCTTCTCGTCCCCCTCCCTCGAGAAATGCGGCAGCTTTGAACTTTCTTCAAATTTGAAGAGAGAAAGACTTTAATCATCTTAATTCGAGGTCCTTCCCCTAAGGATTGCTCTAGTCTACTCCTCCACTCATGCTCATATTATAGATTCTATACTTTAGTTTACATTTTTTTACATGTTTATCCAACATGTAAAAAAAAGTTTTATATAATTATATATATATTATCCAATACAAATTTTAACTCCACAAGTACCTTACTCCCCGCGTTATTTGCCATTCTCATTATCGGGCACATACGAATGTTCTTTTTAAAACTCATGGTATTCTTAAGATACATGATCTTTACCATTATAATCTTGGATCTTTTATGTACAACCTTAGTAGAGATGAACTACCAGACGTATTTTATTCTATGTTTACAAGAAATATAAATGTTCATCACTACCCTACAAGATCTGCTGGACTTTTCCATTTACCTAGAACGAGGACATTATTAACAAACAAACTGTTCATATCTTCTGGCATCAAACTTTGGAATTTACTTTCGCAAACTTTACGAAATAAGCCAACTATTCATAGCTTCAATAGAGCACTTTAAAAAAATCTAACTAATAACTATAACACTCAAATCATTCATCCTACTTAGGATATCTTGTCGATCTTCTGTTCTTCCGGATCCCCCCGCCTTTATTTCGCTTCTTTTCTCGTCTCTGTCTCTTTTTATTCGATCTACCTGTGCAGATTTGTTTTTTGTTTGTTCTTTTGTTTGCTTTCTTTTACTCGTTTTTTTGTCCTTTGTTTTTTTTCCTTTTTTCAATTTGTCTGTTCTTATACTATTTTGTATGTCTTGTTTTTGTATAACTTTTTGTCATGCCTTGTTCTTGTACCGTTCTGTCACGTCCTGTTTTTGTAACGTTTTGTTTTGTGTGTCCTTTTCACTTTTTCTTCATATCTTGTAATATAATCCAGCCTTTTACTTGGGAGAATATGTAAAAAAATATATTTAACAAGGATTTAAATTTAATTTCTACAAGAAATATATGATGACTTGTGTATTAATATATTTTGAACTTCAACAAGAAAGATATGATTTGTATATTATATATAGATATTAAACTTTGTATTTTTGCATTAATTTGTCTTATTTATTGAAGGAAACCTTAAATAACAAGCTTTGCTTTTCAGAAGGTTTCTATTTCATTTCATAATGTTATATTATATTTCGCTTTACTTTGTAACCTTGTTGAAATTTTGGAATGAAATAAATTCGTTATCAATCAATCGAAAAATACCAGTTCTGGCAAAGGAAAAAAGATATCTTATTGTAATTTTCTTGTTTTCCTGACAGTCAATAGGGAAGACATGGGAAGGCAAATCAACTGATTGTGATAGAAAATCTGTAATTGCTGAGCAAAATATAAGCATGGCATTGACGTCAGATGTCGGGTCTTTTTTTCTAAGGAATAGAAATGTATTGTCCCACCATAATGCTGGTGATATTCAGTGTGTTCATACTATGCAGCTTATGATTTCAGCAGAGTTCGGTTTATGCTTGCCAAAAAAATCTAGATCGAGAACTTTGATGATAACCTTTATATCAAAGAATTTATCTTAAGATAATTGCGTGTTGCAACTGCATCTCCGGCGTATCATCCTATTGAAATTAAAATCTAGGTCTTACTGAACTTGTAGAAAGAACAGAGCTTCATTCCAACTTTGAGGATATCTTCCTAACCCCTCGGTGACACAATTAAGACGGCGCCAAATTACGCGCAGTAAAATTTGAGTTTCAGGCAGAGACCGTCCGCCATTTTAGGTACTGTTTTCGAGGTTATATACCGAACTTGCTTTTAAAAACACAGAAATGTCATCCAAGGGCATGACTACCGTCCGCTGCAGTACTTACGGCAGCTTCCTAATGTTTTGTCTGCAAGTCACCGCTGAGTATTTTAAGAAATCTGACCCATTTACACATTACTTAATCGACTAAAACAACTCCAAATCGATTCGATGAAAGGGAAATTGGCCTTTCGTTTTGAAAACAGTCTGCTAACCAGGGATGGAACTACAGGGAGTAAGGGGCAACAGTCCCATGTAATTCTACAAGTATTTAAAAAAAAGGGGGAAGGGGAGAAAAGGGGGAGACAAATGAGAAATGAGGATTATTGAGAAGTCTCGTCTGTATAAATTTATAATACTCCTTCAAAGAAATTGTCAATTGAGTAGAATGACGTCATATCTAGGCCGTCTTGCTCCTTCCAAACCCCTCCTCACCCCCTATTGAAATATATTGACTCTGCTTCTGGTGCCACGGAAGAGCAAGAAAGTTCAAACGAATCCCCTCACCCATCCTCTTAACATGCACTTCGCTCTCGGAATACGCACACTTAAGCACGCACATTTTGTCCCTATACGCCGTCACGCTTAAGTAGATTAACACAATAGTGTAGGTCCTACCCAACAAATCTCATAATACGACGTAACCCCCCCCCCCCCCCGAAAACAAAACCGTCATTAAAATTATGTGAGGGGCACTTGGCTCTCCCGCCCCCCCCCCCTCCCTTCTCGATCTGAGGTACGCTATAGTTGGATTAAAATTTAATTCATAGATAACAAATGTGTCTTTCTTTGATGAAATGCTTTAGAGGGTCCCCCCCCCCCATTCATGAACTTCCCATATCTTGTGTTGTATTTTTTAAGTATACTTGTGTATATAAAGATAATCATATTTATCAATAATATCAACTGATTGAGTTCTTAGTATTGATAAACTAGTCAAACTAGATTGCTGGTTAAAAGATTTGAAGTTTGAAACATAAGAGCTAAAAAGTGAATACTAAAAACAGAAAACTTAAATGCGGCCACCTGCTGGATTGCAGTCATGTAAAATACATTTTTAATACAAACTTATAATGGTAGTGATCATGGAAAGAGTAAAGAAATACGTTTGAATTTCCCATTTTCATCTGATCTGCGTAAGAGGCTACGATCAGCAAAATTTCTAGGCCTGAGCTCTGTTTCGTATTATTTCATTACAATTGATGTAAATGTAAAATAAAATATACAGTTGATTTATAAATGCTATATACTGAAAAAGAAAAATCAACAATATTTCTATTTCCAGTTCTTGACGCACGTCCCGATTCAAGTTTTCCCATCTGTGCGAAAAATAATTGCAATATTGTAGTGAAAAACAATGTCCAGATTGAACGAGGTTGGATAAAACATGTTTTAATAACAATTTCATTAGTGCCACAGTCAGAGGCCACAGGAGGTGAACATCCCGTGTAAACAACCGTTAATAATAATGAAGAACCCGGTATGTATGATAATCAACTCATTATGTTTATATTTTCCGATGCTGTGCTAATTACGAGATAGTTTGTGTATGGAGAAATTTGTGTACTATGCGTGCTATTCGCAGCCAGTCTGAAAACTGTGTCCATAGCAGCACGCTATATTTGTGTTTTATACACTCTAAAAACGTTTTAAAACATTACCATTTTCAAGTTTGGTTTATTCCAATTTGACTCGACACATGAAATTTTTACACAGATATGAAATGATAACCATAGAAATCAATACAGAAAATATATAATGTTAGCAATATGACCATACACAAGAAATAGGTAAATGTTTTCGGTAAACGATACACAATACGATAACCATATTAATTGATTATGATATATACGATGAGGGTAGATAAATGTAGAACATTCTCGATTTAACATTTGCAAGGCTATTTTCATTATTTTCTAAAAATAAACGTTGGGGAAATGGAAGGATTATCTAAAGAGCAGAGCTTGTTGAATGCGGATTCCTCAAGGAATAAAATACAAGGAGAAGAAGAAAAAAATCCCTGATAGTACTGTAAAATCCAGTTGTTTTGCATTGGAATAAATTATCATCGTGGTTATAGGATAATATTCATCGGTATTATTTAGTATGTCCAGCGTTACAAATATGAGAAAGAGCCCATGCATGATTAAGTCTTGCTTTTTGATATACCTCTTTTCCTTTTCATTAGGCGTATATATTTTAATAGGTTTCTCATTTCATTTCATTTTTTCTGAACATTCATTACCAAAAAAACCACACCACGTCTGTTCCAATATCAACTCTTCATAATTAGATTCAAATGATATTATATTACAATAAACCGTGACGATACATATAACAGCTTTTGGCTCCAGCACTGTTTATATTTCTTTTCCCGTACATGTGGCATAGACATTCATAACGTGAATGGGATGTGCAATGTTATTAATCAATTCAGTGTCCCCGAAGAATGTTGATTTTCAGTCCGAAATATTGACACTGGGACATTACAGTACATTCCGTTGATTAACAATAGAAATCAAATCTAAAAACGTGCACGGAAAGAGGACATATTCCCAGAACGGGACAGGGGGCCAAACCAACGCTCGCTATTTGTTATAGGACAAGTCCACCCCAACAAAAAATTGATTTGAATAAAACGAGAAAAATCCAAAAAGCATAACACTGAAAAATTCATCAAAATCGGATGTAAAATAAGAAAGTTATGACATTTTAAAGTTTCGCTTAATTTCACAGAACAGTTATGTGCACATCCTGGTCGGTATGCGAATGAGGAGACTGATGACGTCATCCACTCACTATTTCTTTTGTATTTTATTACATGAAATATGAAATATTCTTATTTTCTCCTCATTGTCAAGTGAAACAGTGATTAATTCCTCCCTGAACATGTGGAATTAGCATTGTTTAATACTATAATTATGGTTCAGTCAAGTCGGTACCTATGGTCAAATCTGTAAAAAATGAAATATTGTATAATTCAAACAATAAAAAACAAAAGATATTGTGAATTACTGAAAGTGAGTGATGGACATCATCGACTGACTCATTTGCATGTCACTAAGTTGTGCATATCACTGTTTTGTGAAAAATAAGCGAAACTTTAAAATGCCATAACTTTCTTATTTTACATCCGATTCTTGATGAAATTTTCAGTGTTATGCTAGTTTGATTTTCTCTACTTATTCAAATAATTATTTTACTCTACCTTTAACAAATAAAAGAATATACAATGCAAATTAACATGTATGTTTGGTATGCGCTTAGTTAACTGTGGGAGAAGTTGTCTAACTGCCAAGAAAAATAAGCCATTTTTGTGACTGGCAAAAATCTCATCGCGTGGTTAGTAATTTTTTTTTACTAATAGAAATAATTTGCTAAATGACTGCTACTACCGACTGGTTCTGTTTTGATCAGTCATTACTGTCATTGTTTCGAAATGAGGATGGTTTATCATGGCTTCACTTCACTATCTAGAACTGTTCCGAAGGCATGAAAGGTACATCGTGTCTGTAACTAAATATACTAAGTATCCTGTGATTCGCGCTATTTGTATCATAAAAAACAGACACAACTTTCATGGAGAAAAGAAAATATACATGTAATGACATTGGAAAGTAAGAAAAATAAAAAGGAAACTTCAACAGGCCGAACTACTATCATGACTATCTGGGTAAGATTGGTTTGGATTATCATTTCTTGATATTAACTTTCTCCCAACTTGCGATGTCCTATGAAAAAGGCATGCAGTCTCTTTAGTGTAGTTTACACTAATTTTTTTTTACAGAGCGTACTGGATGATATTATCTCTTAATTGTATTCAAATTGGTAATCAATATTGCACTTAGACACAAACATGTCGAACAAAAACAAATTTCTTGATTTGTAGATTTTTTAATGCCGGATTATCTGTACTTCTCTAAATGAAACTTTAACCGATTGTTCAAGAAATTACAGGTTCTGACACACAATCAGGTTAACTTTAAACCAATCCCCTATTGATCGCTCCTTGCATTGCCCATGGGTAGGAAACAGTAGATTTGTAGTCGATCTGGGCCCTGTATTACAAAGAGTTGTGATTGATCCAATCAACTGCAACTATGGAAAGCCAGCAACAACAACATCTATTCTGCATGTTTGCTCAAAATATATTCTAACTATGATGTATATGCATGCATTCATTGTTTTCTTACAAATTCAGTGTGCTTCTCTTCGTTTACAAAGGAAATAAAATTTTCGGTAGACAAAAATAGATGGATTTCCATATACATGATACAGTTGAGGTTGATTGGATCAATCGTTACCCTTTGTAAGACGGGGCCCTGTGCCCCGTAACATAAAGCTACGTGATTGATTATGAGGCGGGCGTTATACAATCAATCATACACGATAATCAATGCAATCAAGCGCAGAAATCAACGGTTATCCACAATCAATCGCCAAGCTTTATGTTACGGGTCCCTGATGTACATGTAAGTTGCTCCATTAAAACAGGGTTTCGCATCTTCACGCCGTGGCGAATGATACAGTCACACCAATGAAACCGTCTCCAAACCGATCGATGGCCGGTCATTGAACCTAGCGTAATTGATTTATGGGGTGTTGCAAGAAACTTGCGATCAATTGCAATTCTATTTTTGGTCCCTAAATCAATCATATGTCTTGCAACTGATTGCAAATTTGTGATTGATTGTTAATCTGCTCCGTGAAACAAGGAGTGTAATCTGATTTGCTACAACTAACGCGATCTATCAGTTGTAAAATTGCAACAAAATATTTGCAATTGATCGAAAATATTTTCTTTCAACACCCCCTTAGTCGGTCTAGGTCCCTTTGCAGACGAGTTGCAATCAAACGCAATTCTCAATATCACACGCAACTAGACTTTCAATCAATCAAAAGCGCACATTCGGGACTTGCGCTTGACTTTTTTTTTACTAGCGTTTGGATGCAACTCTTTCTGCCAGGGGCCCTGGAGTCGGTTTCATAGCTTTGAATGTGTCATAACGAATATCTAGAGGCCTGCACAATGCGGTCAGATCTAATATATAATTAAAGGGAATTGTCACTCTACGATCGCATTTGATATGATTTTGTATTTGGAAAAGAAAGGCAACCTTTAACGCCCTCGAGGTGAATTTATGAACGGCTGTCTCAATGGCGCCAGAAATGAAGATGATCTTGCAACGATGGAAAGAAGTATATGGATCCCGGGTTTATTTTTGGCAAAAAAGACAAACCGGTTGGAGGCAAAAGTCACATCGCTCACACACTGGCAACCTACCGTAGCGATAAATGTCACAAATTCTCTAGTTTCAAATGGTGCTTATCGAACGGTGTTAAAATTATACGAAATATGCTGTTTATATATCAGACTATGATATAAGTGTTGGGGTGTCGGGGTGGTCATTCTGCAACTGTAGTTTCTCAAAAAACCCTAATCTGCTCCATTGCTCTCTTGATCCAACTGCCAATTCCTAGTAGAGTCATGCTAGATGCATGATTATGTCGTGTATGTAAATATTATAGCTATCATGGATGTATAGTCTTCACTTTCAAAATAGACACGTGTGAACACGCTTATAACCAACTATAGGCCCTGCAAGACCCTACTTACGCCGGCCAGACTTCGAGAAGTACAAATTCATGGTTAGATGTATTATGATGGATGCGTTCTTAAAATAGAGATAAGATAAGAGTGGATCGTTTTTACAGAAGAAACACAGACGTAGACATATCTCATCCAAGATAATAGAGAGTTGTTTTTCTCGTGAAGTACGTGAATGAAGATACTTTACAACTGTCAAATAGGTTTATTTCCAATTCGTCCAATCGCCAACTCATCTACTTTGGTCTACCATTAGTTCGTCTACTATCCACATGGTGTAATTACCAATTTGTCGCTGACCATTTCGTTTAAAAACCAGTCGGTCCAATAGCCATTTAGTCCATCTACCATTTGGTCTAATTTGACTAAATGTTAATTGTGCAAACTGAATGAAAATGAAATGGATATTAGACCAACTGGATATGAGACGAAATGGTCATAGATGACATGGTGATTAGACGAAGTGATGACTGGACCAATAGGTTATTGGACCAATTGTTTGTTAGACAAATGTAGATAGACTGAATGGCATTGAACTAAATGAAGTAGACCATTTCGTGAGTGGACGAGTTGGCAGTAGACGAATTGGCAATTTACCGTCAAATAGAGAGCAGTGGGGGACATCCCAAAAGCAAACAATGAGACAAACAAATCCAGTCGGAATTACTAAGGTCTTGCACAATGACGTCACTTGTGGTAAATTATTTGTTTCTAACTTGTAATCATATGGCTTACTGCTCTATCGATAATTATCATCTGAAGAAATTAATATTTTCAAATTATTCAGATTCGAGATGATCGGCATCTCACTTAATACGCATCTTTTTTTTCGACACTACCAGAGTATTTTTTCCTTTTTTTTTCTCTCTCTCTCTTTTATTTGTAATTAATGGATTCATTGTTTAATTAGTCAACCCAACTGTGCGCTTCGAAACAGCCGTATAAAGCGCCAAAAAAAAAAATATATTATTATTATTATTATTACTATACTACTACTATTATTACAATGCGCATTTGAAATATTTACACCATGAATAAAGGACAAAATCATGAACATAATGTTTACATACCATAGCATAACTGACAACGGATAAACAAACTCCAAAACCATTATATTTTATATATACACATGTATATATGTAAATAAACATATATTCAGTAGTACTAAAAAGTTAGTGCACCCCACCAGAAAATGCTCTCCTTCATGCTGAGTGTTGAATGGAGACAACACTATGTTCAGCGAGCCCAGAGAAACAAACAATATTGACTATAATATTTTATAACCTGACTTCATAAGTGAATATCCAAAACATGGCCGAATTTGAACTCTTGAAAAATGTTCATTTTCGGGTGGAGTTCACTTAACTTTTTAGCATATATATATATATATATATATATATATATATATATATATATATATATATATATGTATATATATATATATATATATATATATATATATGGGTGTGTGTGTGTGTGTGTGTGTGTGTGTGTGTATATACACTCTTAAAACAGATCAGTCAAATTCACTAGACTAGTAGTCAGCTGGGTGCAACTGATATGACAATCATTAGTCACATTTCTGACATATATTCTAGTCAGAAATAACTTTGTTCTAGTCATGCTAGTAAAATACGACTAGAAAATAGTCAAATATGACTAGAATAACAGTTGCACCCAGCTGACCCTATTAACTACACTGCAGAAACTCCGGTGTTGATTTAACACCAGCCTGGAATCTATATATGTCCACACTAGAGAAGTATTGAAACAACACCAGTTTGGAATCAAACCGATGCTGATTTGGTACTAATCGGTGTTGTATAAACACCTATCTGGTGTTAGACCATAACGAAACTGTGTTGTTTAATACTTCTCTGGTGTGGACATATATAGATTCCGGGCTGGTGTTAAATCAACCCAGAGTTTTTGCAGTGTAGTCATTTTTTACTGATTTGTTTTTAGAGTGTATATATATATATATATATTTATGTAATAAACTCCTGACGAAGATGTAGGACGTCGAGATTTTGAGATAAATTTGAGATAAATGCTTTATTGGCAAAATGCATAATTGTCACCACTATTTGGCCTATAGTTTATAGGATTTCACGTACGTTTACCATATTACTACGAGCAAACAGGATTCATGGAAGGAGTTGATTCATGCAAAACATATGTTCACGAAAAATGAGTATGGAGCTAACAACGAATTGAAACTCGGAATGTCGCTCCAAGAAATATCAATCAATTCGAATGTATACAGCAAATGCTGGCTTTATGAAACACGCGTTCGGCTTATTTGATGGACTTCTAAGAATGGCTATGTTCTAAAAATAACTAGGAACATGCTCACGCAGTTTGTCGGAGATGTTGCCTCGAAATAAGGTAATTTATCAATGTCATGCGTAGGCTTACGACAGTTTAAAGACCCTTACTGCCTAACTTTGGTAGAGAAAGAAATGATTAATCATGGGATCCTAAGGTATCGGCTTACACTCTCAAAACAATTTATACAATATTGAGTAAAATGAGGACGTGTATGATTGCAGGGATAAAATGATACCAAAATACGTTGCAAATTTTACACAATGTTGCGTTGAAATTCACCCGTTCAACTTGCATTTCACCCCGTATTAGGGGGGAAATTACGCAGCAAACATACTTGTTCCCTTTGTACTCAATATTGGGTAAATTTTCACTCAATATTTTTTTTTAGTGTATGCCAATTAATAATATGTTCATATTCAAATGCTACATGGCTATGTCAATATGTGGCTATGAACAGTCGAACGTCTTCCTCCCGTCCCCTACAAAAAAGCGGTAAATGTAAAAAAGTAATGTACATATTATTGTAACATTCGTAATAAAAATACTACAGCGAGGACTAATAATGATTTGATGAGGATCAAATGTGATTTTGATATTATAACTATAACGATAACAAACAACAATAATAATACTAAAAAATAACGGCATTATTAGTAGAATGATGATTATAACAATTATAAATTGATGACAGGAATTATAATATTGTTAATAATAATATCAATAATAGTAATCATTATTGTATTTCGAGAATGAAACCCAATTGAACCCTCAAATCTTGTTCCGAAGAACCCAAGGAAATATACCTCACATGCCAATACTAATTTCATGTTAAGCAGAGACGGTGATGATTGTGATCATTTCTACAATTGATAGCTGTTTATTTTACTGCATCGACCGCCAACTCTCTAGAGCTGAACAGAGTGGAATCTTCATTCTGCAGGCAATGAGAAAACCATAACGAGTACGACCGTGATACTACTTACCAGGCACTCAATTTGACCAAACATTATTTTACTTCTGTCAGGGGTCCGTAAGTGAAACGGCGATGTCGCCGTGTTATTTTTCTTGTTTAACTGTTGTTGTTTTTTGCCAGAATGATACCCCAAACATGTGATAAGTGGAGGTCACGCAATCTTAGGTTAATTGGAGAAACGTGGACCATTCTAGGGTTGACATAAATGAGAAAAATATGAAGCTTGATTCATTTGGCAACGTTTTGTGTCATTATTTTGAAGAGTTGAAAAGGTGAGGTTTGCCACGGTGGTCGATTAAAGGCCATATACGTAACAGTGGAAATAAAGTGTGCTGCATACCACGAGCAAAAGAGAATAAACAAATAAATATTTTACTAAGTCAACTCAATGCTTACGAGGGGCCTCTGATGATTCACCACCTCGATCTCAATCGCAGTTTTGTAAACTCTGGCGAAAAAAAAACAAATCTCTTTAAAAATTTATCATTCACAAGCTATTCCCAATTCTCCAAAATGCCTCAGAAATCCCTCAAACTGGATGTTTCCAATTATGCCAAAAGAGCTGCCAGTCATACGATCGTACTCCGGCCCATTGGGCATCTCTTCTGGGGCACCGTCCAGACACCGAGACACCGCTACGATGCATCGCATCAATGGGTTCCCATCGGTTAATGTCACCGTCACACAGATAAACCCGATTCCTGTCCGATCAAAGCTATGACACTATTTCGAATGACAGACGCCTATCGATTTGCATGGTGTGACTGGACGTTTCTCAAGTCATCTACTATGCATGCGTTGCGTCGAAAGGGACAAAATATGATTCATCCAAAGTGGTTTGTAGTCGATGCTGTCATAAAATGCCGCCCTTTCATAACCGGCATTAAATCAATGTAATGGATCCTAATATTTGCCAGTAACTTTGAAACATTGAACAAAAGTTTAGATATTCGAGGCCTACAAAATTGTTAAACAAAGATCATGAAGATGAAATGAAATATGAAATTAAAACAATCCATTTAAAGTATTATGTTTCATAACGTAGAGGATGTACCTCATCATTTGATCATACCCAAATGTCGAAGTGTCCCTCAAACTTTATCGAAAGATTTAAGGAATGTAGACGCGTTGTCTTTATGATAAAGGACTGAATTAAAACTTTAAAGCAAAATACAGTTGGATTTTCAAGGGCTTATTTTATGAAACAATCTTGATTATTGCATGTAACCAAATTGAAAAAATAGGCTACTTTGTCCGGGGGGGGGGGGTAAGTTAATATTCTCTTAAAAGTGACATGGCAACATACATTGGTGTGCTTTGTGGGACTTAACAGGATTAAGACGTGAATACTTATAACAGGATTTCACTAATGGACCTAACACCTCTATTATACGCCGATACTTTCGGTTTTCTTTTTCTTTTCTTTTTTATTATAATGATTTAAAAAAGGGGGACAGGAAATATTCTAGTGACGGTAAAATAAATATCAACTTGCCAGCAGCTATAAACAGAAAGAAAGAAAAAAAAAGGTGATATACTGATATAGCCCCATTCAAAGAATTTTGTTTATTAATGTCCCAAGACCGATGAAATATGGCATTTGGATTTCTGGGGTGTTTCTTCGCGCACGTATTCAAATCAATATTACCTTAAACATATTGGTTTTCGGGTATTTCAATTAAGCTCGTCTTCCTCTTCAATGTGCCTGGGAGTTGGCCTATGAGTTTAGGGCAGTCATTATTGTGGAATCTTGACACCCATTTTGACTATTTATTCACGCCTATTCGATGAAGCCAGTTTCCGTGGGTAATAAATTGATTGTTGTTTGACAAGTATCTGGGCAATCCAACTCTCTGAGAGTTGATGGGTGTTGTGCAAATAAATCCGTTATTGTTTTTGCTTGATCACACCAGCGTGTGTAATGACCCCTATTTTTCATGTCGATCCCAATAACACGCATACAAACTCAAACACACACACACCCACCTGCACGTGATAGAGAACACTCTTTGAGAAAAGGGGTTCTTAGAGGGTTTTATGCTTGTCCCGTGTCTGGAACCATGAAATGTTCCCTAAAGGGTTCCTATGTTCTTTATTAAAAGAATAAAAAAACATTTCAGGTTCTTGAGCACGTAAAGAACCTTATGGGGACAACTTTTCTCCAGGTTCTCGGGGGTTCCACAAGGGTCTCTATTCGCACCTTTTCTTTTCTAAGAGTGAACGCACCCCATCCCTTTGAATGAATGGTGACACAGAATGATAAAGAGAGAATGCGCAAGACAGACGAGAGCTGGGTTGGGTCACACAAGCAACAACATTTTAGTTTTTGTGTGTGTGTTTTTTTTGGGGGGAAGAGGGATTGTGAGTGGGGTGGGGGTCTTACCGTCTGATGCAATCGAGGTCCATAATTATGGTTGCGGATGTCACTCATCGACTTGAAAGATAGAGAGTGAGACGTAGAAAGGGGCAGGGGCAGAAATCTCTCCCAAAAGGTAGGGGGACACAGGCGGATCCAGCCTTCGCCAATAGGGGGGGATTTGTTTCAGCCATATTTTCCCCGATCGGCAGCTCGAAGATGATTTTTGTTTGTTTCTTTGAAGGGGTAGTCCTCATTAATTCTTAGCTTTATTCTTATAAATTAATATATAATATCATAATCCTTATTTATATGATGCGAGCGCGAGATAATTTTTTTGGAAATTTTATGTATTTTTTCCTAAAATTTGAACTGATTCTGGGCAATGTTTGTTATCCTGAAAAAGATGTGTATGCAACTGAATAATTACTACGAAGGCAAAGCGCGAGCAGAAATAAACTGATGAAAAAGATACCTGTTAAAGTAGCATTTAACAATCAAATAATGCGAGCGCAAAGCGCGAGCTAAATTTTTTTGACATTTTCACCTAAAGAAATAGAAATTCTAAGCAATTTTTGTAACTCAAGCAGAATAGGTATATGAGTAAACAATTAATGCGAGCGCGAAGCACGAGCGGAAAATTTCTAGATTTAGTCCTATTATATTTACTGAACGAGACACTCTATTCATATTTTGTAAATCCTGAAAAGGATGAGTATTGATAATGCGAGCGCAAAGCGCGAGCAGAAAATTTGTATATACGTTTTGAACTGGTACCTGTTGAAAAGGTACCTGTTAAGGACTGCTTGCACTTAGCCATGAAGGCGTTACATATTTCATCAATCAAAAAATGCGAGCGCGAAGTGCGAGCTGAAAAATTTTGAACTTTCTAAAGAAAGAATGGAAAATTTTAATCAGTTTTTGTCATCGTGAACAGGATAGCTATATAATTTAACGATTGATGCGGGCGCAAAGCGCGAGCAGAAAAAAATCGAGATTTAGACCTAAATGTGGGCCACTCTGTTCATGTTTTGTAAATCATCAAAAGGTTGAGTAATATGGGGTCTTCCTACAATAATAATGCGAGCACAAAGCACGAGTAGAAAAATGTTGATATTGTGATCTGAAACTGGATAATGATTTAAATTAGAGAACAAGTTGAGTATCTGAATAAACATGCGCGAGCGTGTTTCATATTTAGACCTAGAATCTAGGCATTCTAAATACAACTTTAATCATGAAAATCATTAAACTTTGATATTCCGATCTGAAAAAAAGAGTAAATTTCAGCTTTATATTTTAAGCACTTTGTAGAAAAATTGTAAGGTGGATATGGATCGCACTTAAAAAAGAGCTGATATTATTATTACTTTGTTAGTTTTGACATAGGACCGGGACATCCTTACGACATGCCATCAAATGAAAATGATGACTATTTTCCTATTCCTCTTGCTAAGCGCGAGATGAAACAAAAGGGACAATTTAATTATTAAATTGATATCATATTTATTAATGCCTAATGAGGGCGCGAAATCTGATGATATTATAGCCTTAAAAACTGGACATTTCACTTTTGTGATTATGAATAGGATGCATCAGTTAATATATTTTTAACCATTAATGCGAGCGCAAATCGCGAGCTATAATTTTTGATAAACAGTCATGAAAAGGGGATTTTAAGTAGTTTGTTGTATAATCAATATTGAAACATTTATATAACTCGCCAATCAAAATGCGAGCGTGCAGCGCGCTAGCTGATACGTCGGTCTTGACAATCAGACCTGAAAAGGGATATTTTGAAAACTTTATGGAATACACGAAAATAATGGGTACCTGATAAATCAAAATTTGCGAGCGCGCAGCGCAAGCAGCAAATGTTAACATTCAGACCATAAAACTGACATTTTTACAGAGCACTTTTTAAAAATCAATTTGTAAATTACACAAAATAATGAAAGTTCGATTTCCCAGGTGAAATATGTTTTGTATATTGACTTCTAAACTTGATATTCGAACTCTATATTGAACAAGATATGTAAATCACCTAACAGGCAATGCGAGCGCGAAGCGCGAGCGAAAATTTGATATAGTGGCACGAAAGATTCTTTTTATTTTCCAAGTCTTCCCCTCATCTTATTTTATGCACTCGTCGTCCTTCTCTTCTTTTTCTCCTCCCTTTTCCCTCCTTTTTCCCTTCTTTCTTTCCCTTTTTTCTTTTTTTGCTCCGCCAAGAGGGGGGGGGGGGTGGGGGGCGGGCCCCTCGGCCCACTGGATCCGCCTATGGGGACAAGGGGCGGGAAAATTTGACAAGCAAAAACAAAAGGTTATCATCGCCAAAGTAAGGTCATCTCGTCCCAAAATACATGTTTTATTTCGATTTAGAATGATGTATTATTTACCATCATAAAAGACCAAAATTAGTAGGGGGACATTTGATATTGTGCCCCCCTACTATTTTGAGTAGGGGGGACACGTCCCCCCTGTCCCCCCTGGGATTTCCGCCCATGGAAAGGGGTGAAGTGTATGTGTATATGAGAGGTTGTGGGGTGGGTGAGAGTGTGTGTGTGGGTGTGTTTGAGAGATTAGAGGTGGAAACAGCAGCAAAATTATTTCACAAGAACATAGGGATGACGGGGGGGGGGGCTTACGTTCTAATTCGAGTAATCAGGGATAATGGACATGGAAAATCATTATGGATCATGGATCACACTGACTGGAGAGCGAAGGAATCTTTTTGCAGAACACCGTGAGTGGGAGGGAGCAAATGCGTTAATTTCAGATTGTTTACGAAAAATTCGGTTGTTGTATGTCTTAATAAAAATAGTATCCTCTTTTCTTTTGAATATAGGAGTGACATAACTTTGGTTTCAGATTATAATAATAATAATAATAATGATAATATGTCAATTTATATAGCTTTGTTACTATGTGCATATAATCAACTGCGCTTTGATACGTGGTATCATATTATTACCCCGGCCGTATAGCTGAGCCGCCATATTGGCGCTAAAGCGTCAAAAAATAAATCCTACCGGGTACCCATTCACCTCACCTGGGTCGAGTGCAGCACAATGTGGATAAATCTCTTGCTGAAGGAAAACACGACATGGCTATGGCTAGGATTCAAACCCACGACCCTCTGTTTGAAAGGCGAGAGTCAGAACCACTAGACCACGACGCGCCCATTACGTACACTATGGTTGATTGGTTTCTATTGTAAAAATATATATAAATTATTTTCTTCTCATGGAAAACATCTTATTTAAGGATTGAGAGTGAAATAGCCTTGGTTGGTTTCTATTGTAAAAATATTAATTATTTTGTTCTTATGGAAAACATCTTATTTAAGGATTGAGAGTGAAATAGCCTTGATTTGTTTCTATTGTAAAACTATTAATTATTTTGTTCTTATGGAAAACATCTTATCTAAGGATTGAGAGTGAAATATCCTTGATTGGTTTCTATTGTAAAAATATTAATTATTTTGTTCTTATGGAATACATCTTATTTAAGGATTGAGAGTGAAATAGCCTTGATTGGTTTCTATTGTAAAAATATTAATTATTTTGTTCTTATGGAAAACATCTTATTTAAGGAGTGAGAGTGAAATAGCCTTCATTCAGATTATTTAAATATAGAATGTTTACTTCAACAACATGGTTTTGGTTGTTATAGTAAAAAATTATTAATTGTTCTATTCAGTTGGAAAACAGTATTTGGGAGTAAAAGTGAAATAAGCTTCATTTCAGATTATTTATAGCATTAATATTTCACTAACTTAATGACGTCAAGAAACCTTATATATATTTTTATGATTGAATAACGGTTTTTTTTCACCGCGTGGATTTCAAAGCAATTATTTTTTTAAGATGACATTGGCGGTTTATTTTTTAATCTTTGTAAGGAATCTAATGAACAACTGCCTCGTTTTTTTTTCTTTTACTTAACATGCTTACAAAATGGATTTCGAGGTGAAACAAAAGCAATGACATCTCATGTAACGAAAATACTTTCGCTAATCAAGTATTTTTGGTTTAACAAAACTGGGTTATATTTTAATCAGCCTTCCATCTAAACAAACAAAACAAAACGTGTTTTTTGCAAGATGCTGTGTGGTATCCAAGGCCCGGCAATGGTTTATGAAAAGCAAAACTAATGACTCAGGCTTTGTACTTATCAACCCTTGATATGACGCTAGCATGCTTTAAAAAACATGTTTACAGAAATAGGTTTGCCTTTGCCTCAAAGTGCATTGTTCATCAAGTGGCGGCGGTCTGCTCCTAGGGACGGGAACAGAGCCCTGTGAACGATTTTTTTTAGTGGGGGTGCTGTTTTTAATTCGAAAGCCCCCCCCCCCCCCCCCCCTAAGAAAATAGATTTTTTTTTTTTTTTTTTTTTCAATTTTTACAAAACTTCGAGAATACCTGGGGGTGCTGCCTATGAAGAAGAATACACGCAGCACCCCCAAGGAAATTTTGGGTGGTGCCCCAGCACCCCCGCTTCCCATGGGCCAAGGACGGGACAGAGTCAAACCGACGACTTGAATGCAAAAACTTTGCTTAGGCCAATATCATGTTAACCTCGGGAGAAAAATATGATCATTATGTCTTGATAAAATTAATGATTTTCAAACTTGAATCCCTAAAAAGCATGCACGCCATTGGGATTAATCATTACGTAATAATAAAACCCGGTGATTTTTTAAGCTGCAAAGAAAACTAAAAGGCACGAAGGTGTTTGAAACGTTAAAAAGAAGTTGATGAAAGACGAGGAAAGTGTAGGAAAAGAAAAAGGGATGATAGAGTATATCACAGAGTAATACTGTATAGGACAATGATAATAATGCTTTCATCTAGGCCTATAGCACGCTTTACAGATAATAACCTTATCACGGATTCTGACTTGCCGTACAAAAATTACTGTGTTTTATCCACTCACTATCCAAGAAGAGTTTCTAAATTCAATTTTGGATTGCATCATTTTACAAAATGAAAACAAAATAGATAACATAAAATAAAAATTGACTGAAAGGTTTATTACCATCACGGGTGATCAACGACCGGGGGGTGGGGGGGGGTAATCATCATCGCTTGGGTACTTTTTGTATACATCTTTGTGCCCCCTTCAACCCATCCCCCCGCCCCCTTCAACCCATCCCCCCTCCACCTTCTAAATCTGCGCCTGCTCAAGAAACTGGTCAGCGTGACGCCACTCACCAGTGTTCGCAGTAAACAACCAATTTCGTAGAAGTAGAAAGGTTTTCTACCGTTGATTAGCAAAAAGTAATGTAAATCCATTCAGCGAGACAATTAATTTTGTCGAAGTGCAGGGATGTTTTTGCCTTCCCGCGCCCCTGTGTAATTAGCTGTCAGCAATACATCACAATAAAATGAAATTCCCAAACATTTTAGAACTCAAATCTCTCTCTCTCCCTCCCTCTCCCTCACAGTCTTCGCCTGACTATCCTAATTGGCCTGTCGTGTGATACCAGCATCATCATCAAAATCATCATCATAATCATCATTTTTCGCTTCATCGTCATCATCATCATCATTATCATCTTCATCGTCGTCGTCATAATCGTCATCATCGTCATATCATCATCATCATCGTCATCATCATCATATCTCTCCATCCTCTTTTTTTTTCACTCTCTGTTTCTGTTTGTATGTGTACATGTTCCCCTCCCCCCCCCTCCCTCTCACTCTCTCCATCTTTCTCTCTCTCTCTCTCTCTCCTTGTGTATTTCTATCTGTCTGTCTCTCTGTGCAGCTCTCCCTCTCGATCTTTCTACCTATCTCACATCACACCATCTCACTCGCCTGTCTCCCGCCAGACCATGACAGTAAACAGCATTCACTTTGATTAATATCGCACTTAACCTACTTGATGGGTAGAAACCGTTTCCTTTACAGCCTCCACGACCACCATTGATACTTCAAATCGTATCCCTCGATTAAAGGAGAATCAATCTTATTTAATGTTGAGCAGCTTCAAGTAAAAAATAAAAATTAAGCAGATTTCAACATTCCCTGATTCTGCTCCCACGACACGATATCACTTAACCAATCATTACCAGATATAGTGGCTCAGAGGTAGAGTATCTGCCTCATGAACAGGAGGTCGTGGGTTCGAACCCCGGCCGATTTTTTATACTAAAATGGGACCTGTTGCCTTCTTGTTAGGCGTTAAACGTTTCAGAATGGAGACGTTATGCAATAGTCGCTGAGAGAACAGTTTATAATTAACTGAAGTGGCTATCTTGGGTAAATCATAATCAATATTATCATTCTTATTATCATCAAACTTCATTTTTGTCATAATAATTATGTTGCAGTCACATCAAACAAATCGACCCAAGACCGTTTAAATTGAATGGGGTTTTTCTGTAAAATGGTATTTTCATTATGCCCTTTTTTACTGGCCTTATTAAAAATGATGTATTCTTTATGGTCTGTAGGCCTAAGGCTTTCACTGATGGGTGAGCGTGTGCGTGTGTGTGTGTGTTATATAAGACCCCGTTCTAACTTCCTTAGACCAGATTATTATTAAAGTCTAAAAGGGAGAAGGCTCGAAGCAGTCTCCAAATAAACTCTTTACTCCCAGCCATTCTTCCATTGCGTCTGTATCAGTGACCAGGGTCATACGGGTGATACAGGGATCGTACTACACTGCTTCTAAAATATTTATTTTAAAAAAATGGGTCATCTCCCTAAAGGCTATTCCATAAATGTGGGTGAAACGTGTAAGATTCATATCAGGACGGGAGGAGAGATTGAGGTTAAGCCAATTAATAGCTTTCAGGGTTTTCTCAGTGTATGTCAACTGTGCTAAATACCATAATTACATTTGGTCAAAATCCTGTATGTAGAGCTAACCACCATTGTCTCTCATTGACTGTGTGTCATAATATACTGTTTGGAAAAACTATTCGAAATACACATAATTCATTACTCTATATTTTAATTTTGTAAGGAAACTACAGTGCTTTTAGGAGACCTCTACAGCTACTTGGTAGTTGTAGTATGAATGCATTGAATAGTAAATTGATGTGTTACCGTTCAAAAGGGCATATATCATAATACTACACCAGGCTCAGATTTGAGCATTATTTTGAGCTCCTGATGTCAGTTAAAATACAAAGCTAATGGAACGTACTGTCTTAGAGGAATGACAGTGACCTGGAAATATCATAACCATTTAATGATTACGGAGATAAACATGCAAAAGTTAAGTCCATGCATATTGCAATCACACCTCGCGAAAATCTCCTCTATTTTACTATTTGAGAAATCAAAGGGGGTGGTCACCCCCTAACTCCACCCCTCCCACTGGCGCCGCATCTCTTTTTGGCGCCACGACCCGGATAGCGGGTGTGCTGTCTTTCCCCTGGAGTGCTGATGAATATATCACTCACCTAAATCTGGATCGTAATCCCCGATGAATCGGTGCGTGAGGTACCGTACGACCAGGGCTGTAAATGAATCGGGGGAAAAAGATAATAATTTATTCCGACATTAAATAAAAAGCTGCTTATATGTGTCAGTTCTAAATTAATCATGCATTGTAAATATAAATCATGTACATCATGAAACAATACTCTGGTTACGACCCAACTCAAAACGAACAGGGCAAAGAGGAAAAGGAAAAAAGGGCCAACATATTCATTGATTTAACTTTTGTAGTACATAATCTAAAACAAAAATCTTGGCCCATCTACCATACTACTGGAATTCAAGAAGGGGCACATCTGCATGTATAAATGGCCAGAAGGGGCATTTCTCGATTAAAACATTGTAACAAGCATGATTGAGAAAAAAAATCGGTCAAAAGGCTAGGGCAAGGTTATATAGACCCCCCCCCCCTCCTCCCCTCTTATCTTAATCCGTAATTCCTCCAATTTGTATGGCATTACTTTAATTTTTTACATAAAAAATTACTATATCAAAAGGTGTTTCTCCGATGCTCAACACTCTAAAAGATATTGGGCAAATATGCTCCATGAGTGTAATTATGTGTACAACCAACATTGGGCATTTCTTTTGGACATACTTATTTATCCAGTGTGATGAAAATTTCCCCCATTCTAAAGTAATTGCTGCTCTTTTTATTTTACTGGACAATAAAAATTGGGTAAAGTACTGCCCAAAATTGGTTGGACACATAATTACTCTCGTGCTGGTTAAATTTTTTCAATTTTTTTTACAGTGAAGTTGACCAGCAGAATATCTCGCAATTGAGCGTACCTCTCCAACAAGGTATAATTACAATCTCCTCTTTACGTCGGGGATGGGGAGAAGGTTGAACTTTAAAATTAAGAAATTCGATACCCAACCTCGGCACAACATCCTGGCTGGGTGCATGTGTGATATCCTAAAACCGTTCACTTTCACCACCCCCCCCCCCCCCCCTCTTCCCCCTATAACCCCCTCTCCAGTTTGTAAAATGGCGCCAACAAACCCGACTCTAAACCGACCGATGGTATGTCATCCGAAATAACCTTAAATCCTTGGTAGGTCAGTGCCCCATCTTACAAAGAGTTGCGATTGATCCGATCAACCACAGTCATGAAAAGCTATCAACGTCAACATCTAAATTGCATGTTTTGTTCAAAATATTTTATAGGTACATGCTATATATTCTTACATTCATTGTTTTCTTGAAAATTGAGTGCGCTTCTCTTTGTTTACAAGGGACATAATGCAAAGTTCCTGTAGAAAAGAAAATATGGCAATGATGGATATTCATATAGTTGAGGTTGATCGGACCAATTATAACTCTTTGTAAGACGGTGGGTGTTTCATAAAGCTGTTCGTAAGTTGAGAACGACTTTAAGAACGACTGGTGATCCTTTCTTGCGCGCTAAACCATCGCCAATGAACATGTTGGTGCATACCATTTACCACAAGAAATTATCACCAATCGTTCTCAAAATCGCTCTTAACTTACGAACAGCTTTATGAAACAGCCACCTGTTGTGTTGCAGTATGTTGTCTCTTAGCGAAAACTATATGCCTAAAGATACTAGTATATGTTTTATATCAAGCGATATGTTATGATGAGCGCATGCCAGTGGAAAAAATGTGTTACAAAAAACGAGAGGACCAGATATGGCGGATGGAACAAAAATGGTGACCTATTTCATGTATTTGATATAAATGCAGGGTATTGGAAAAATGTTTATCCATAAAAAACATTTTACCAATTCACTGTTTTATTTTCCTTTAATTTTCTGTATTTCTCTCCCTTTGGTGTCTTGGTCGTAAAACTGTTTGGGGTATCATGTCCCCAACCCCCCCCCCCCCTCCCCCTTCCTCATCGGTGTGCAATTTGGACATGAAGGAGATTGCAGTAATGAAAACGCAGGATTGAGGGTATAGACAGGGGTAAGAGAGTTTAACTGTCGTATCCCAGACATAAAGACGTGAAAGAACTGATAATTTCTTTCCTAAAGCACCATGGAGCTAGATTGATGTAAGGGTGAAATCAATACCCCTTGATTACGACAACTGGGCATTGTGACGTGCGCCTGTAATCCAAGCCAAATTTGGGGGAAATTGCAAAATGAACTTGAAACAGAGGTTCGAGCTCTGGTCACGTTCTTCGGTTGGTGACGTTAACGTTTGGTCCCAAGACGTAAATAATCATATTTGATTGATAAACGTCTATTAAAAAAAGATCAATACATACCTTAACATACACACACACGAACAGTTATATTTTAGACACGCCGAAAGCAAATTCGAAGTGAGCAAGTTTAGGAAGAGAGCAACTCTTCTCAATCCAATCTTTGTCTAGATTATAAATCGACTTGGTATTTGTTTCACTTTCCAAGTTACCAACAATTTAAGGTAACGTTCTTGGATAAAAGAATCAGAAACCTAAACCTCTTGCTGTTTTAGTACAAGAAGTGTAAACAGTTAACGCCCAAAGTTTAGTTAGTAAACGGGGTTTTGTTTTTAATTTTTCTGAGGATTTATGACCTATTTCCTCTAACTATTTTTAGAGTTTCCATTTCTGGCACATGTCAAATCACTAAACAATAAATGGAACTGTCATTATTCCATTTAACCATCCTAGATTAAACTGATACGTACAAAATCCGAGAAAAAACACCCCTTAAATTACGCTAAAAATCTCTCGACTTCCATCGATGATAAACATTTACACAAAATTGCAGATTTTGCCATAGATTGTTTGATTGATTGCCGGAAAGTGGTTTCAGAAAAAAATGTTTTTGATCAGATAAAGACGCAAAATTAGAGTCACATTAACTGGCGTACCCAATGGGCAACCTGAAAACACGTCATCAGGTAGAGCATGTAACTACAGTGGGTAAACGTAGTTGGGGGAGGGGCAAAGTCATATATTTGAAATTAACCCCCCCCCCCCGCAAAAATTATCAAAGTTTAATGTAAATTCAGAAAGCATTCTCGCTTTAAAATCCATAAAAACTTTGAAAAAAAGATCACCGAAATTCTATCGCGGTGCACTCTGCCCCCCCCCCCCTCGACCCCCAAAGGTTAAATTCCCTTCAAATTGGTGTAAACAAAAACAGAGATGATCTTGATATAACGATATTGCTAGCACCGTAGTGCAAATAAAAGAAAAAAAAACGATAAAAAATATCCGACAATTTCACATCTACTTTAGATGATTCAATTATCCGATAAACGCAATTATTATTTGTGATCATGTAGCTTATGCCGGATAATCGATTAACCGAATTTAATTTCACCTTCAGGGGTATATCAGGAGCAGCGCCACAGGAGGGAGGCGAATAGGGATCTAACCGCCCCCCTTGACTTTTCAAGTAGAAGAAAATAGAAAAAAAAATGGAGAGTAATGAAAAAAGGAGGAAGGAGAGTATAAAATTTTTATATCCGGGTAACTTAAATTATTGAATAAATCAAAATTAGGCTTAAATATATATAATTGAATATATTAATCTTAAATTGTTAAATATTACCCATTAAATTCCTATGATTCAGTTGATAACAAAATATGAAGCCATCTGAAGTCGTCTACCGCACCCCACCCCCCCCCCCCCCCTCACCCTTAATCACAATATCCTGATAGTGCTTCTGGATTGAATTAACATTCCTCAAGAAAATACCATATTGAAAACAAGACGTAGTTAACGTCATTACCGAATCACATTTAATGATAATTGTGTACCTAATGACAAGGGCTGTCTCACAAGAAACAGTAAGATGGATTTTAAGCACTTTCAAAATTTTCAAGATTTGGAAGATACAGACTTTATCCTTAAAATGGTTTTTTTTTAAAGAATACACGAAAAATCAGTTTCTCTCCTATAAATTCCTAACGCCAGTTTGTATTTTCAATTTGGTATTTATCATCCGGTGCACATGTACTTTCTTGTATGATGTTTGTCTATTATACCTATATCACTTCATCATTTTCTATGGTATCTGAATTAAAGTTATTTTGTGCATTTTCTGTATGTTATTGGATATTTTATGCAAACAGGACCGTATTGAACATGATGAAGACGGTGCATACATGCCATCATGTATGAATATGTTTTGATTGATAGGTAATAAACAAATAAATGAATAAAGGAATAAATCAATCAATAAATAACATTTTAAAAGTCTGAAAATGTTTAGGCGCCTTTCATATAGAATATTTGTTATTTCGAAAAGAAAGCGTATTAATGCTTATTAATATTTAAATCTGTTTAAATGTGAATATGTGTTTATTTTTATTTTATAGGCCACAGGAGTTCGAATTGAATTGAATTGAATTAAGGCTTTTTAGTTTTCACACATGCAAAATTGTTGGCTGTTACACTAGAAAAACAATAGAGCTTATTCAAAGTGGGAGTTACGTCCTTGTACATGTAGGATAACCCTGGGTATTGATATGTTCGCGCTACAAAAACACCAGCCACAACGGAATAAAAACATGATAGATTTTAGATATGGGATATGAAAACAACCTAATGAGGTTGTGATACGATCTCTGATCACTTTCAAGTCGCCCATAAACATGGGAGGATCACCTCCAGGGTATGAAATTATTAACCTCCTTCTTCAATCACAAGCGAAGATGAATAATGAGCCTGAGACATGGTTGAGTTGCAAAAACAAAAGGTCATGTTATTCATGAGATTGGGGGAAGGGAAGGGAAGTTGAAACAATGGAAAGATTATCGCTACATTGATCTTACGGACATGGCCTTACCATTCTGTATTTGAACATCGCGTTAAAAGCTTCACACAACACTTAGAGATAATGGCTAATAAGTTTTCATCAAATATAAAGGCCTACATAGCAGGCATGACTTTTATCTTGAATTTATATTTTTTTTAATCATCTAATATTAAATAAGAACACAAATATCACTAATTCATATTTTTATAATTACGAAGAATCACTTGAGTTGTTTACAATAGGGGATTTTTCATTTAACGAAATGGGATTAGGGACATAACTTACAAATGCCTACTCACATCGGCGTTCAGTGTGAAAGCCCTTTGATAAAACGAGAGGTATCTGATGCATATGTATTATACCCAAAGCGATACGTTGCCCTCCTTTTTCATCCGAAATGGGTATGTTTCAAAGTAGGCCAATGTGGCATGCGAGACGCAGTACCCGCGATCGAATCACACGGATGGGACTACGGATCACAAACGTTTATTGATCCACTCATTGATATTTGAACAGGGCGGAGAAGCAGGCTGTGGGCTGAGTAAAACTACACGTTAATGCATTTTTTCAAAGATGGTACAAGACAGCCGATGGCGCAATGGGGAAATAATTTATTACGGGTCAGAGGTTTTCCCCAATAGGGTGTATCGCAAAATTTATAGAACAAAGTTACTAAATGATATTATTTTGCTATAAATCTTGATTGTAATAATAGTGAAATTTGGCAAATAGTCAAAATATTGCGATCAAAATTATGACGAATACACGTCAAAATATAATATTTACTTTTTGATGGGTATTACCCTTATCCCGTCCCCTCTGCTTAACAAGAAAAACGAGTATTTATGTGAACATGATTATATAGGCTTAATAATATGATGATTATATTGATTTAAATATTTTAAAATTGAAATTTATCTCTTATTCTGTGGAGCCTGGCGATGACGTTCTGTTGAGCACTGTCTTGAACAGCTTGTATGCTCATAATGTATTAATGGTTCAAAGATAGGTATAAACCAGATATCTCTCGGCGACCAACATGTTTAAATATTAAAGTGCTGTGTTTATGTCCCAAATTTCATGGTGTCAGTATCTGGTACATCGATCGAGAGGTTAAAACATAATGAGCGCTGCATACATCATGTACATGGTACAGTTGTATGTACTTGGTCTACTAGCAGATGGTCTAATTCTCGAATCGTCTAACATCGTTATGGCTTATTTCACATGTCTGTATCCTGTATTTTGTTGTTGTTGCTGTTGTTATTTTTTTTTTTTATATCAGAGCCATGTCCACAATTTCACTGTCTTATGTCGACAGGGGTGGTGTCAGGCTATATGCTCTACTTTTTCCTCTCTTCATTTTTCATTTCGTGTTGTGGTAATAAACATGATAATGATGATGATGGTGATGATGATAATGATGATAATAATAATAATTATAATAATAATTATTATACTACTAATTAGTATAATAATCATAATCATTATCGTAATACTATTAATAATAATTATAATAATAATAATAATATTAGCAACATTTATATAACGCTGAACATAATGTTTCTTAGCGCTTGATATACTATTACAACTGTTTTAGCACAGCTACCCTGATTAGGCGCTAGAGCATTCCACCCGTGTGGAGAGTGGCAAATGTAGATAAACGCATTGACAGTGGATGTAAGTACCATGGTGGGATTCCAACCCCGGACCTTGCCGTTCGAAGTCCGGAGACTAATCCACTGAGCCACAACAAAGGCTTATGCGTAGAGACATTTATGTGTTTTATTCATTTACTCCTCTTTTCACTTTAATTTACACGTTTCGCCCCCAAGTTTCGATACTAAGTAATATTATTGAAAGAAATAACAATTAAATTCTTCTCAACAAATAAATGCGCTTAAGGAATTATTGTGTCGGTGCCTGTTTGGTGACGCTTTATTTATCTTCGTCGCGTCTTCACTGGTCGCTGTGTTACACATCAAACAGGTTCGCATGGCAATCTCATAATAGAATTCAAGTTCAGGAATGGTTTATATTCATAGTGCTTATTGCTTGTTTTCTATTTATTCATTTTGTTGGCGTTTGCGTGTGTGTATGTTTGTTACCCCCCCCCCCCCCTCCTCTCTCTCTCTCTCTCTTTCTTTCTCTCCCTCCGTCTCTGTTTGTTACATGAATATATTGGATATGAATATCATATCATATATATGATATATCATGATACAAAATGAAAACTGATGACATTCTTTTTTTACCGATCTTTATCAAGGTTTTGTTGACTAGTGTATTAGTGGCATCGTTCAAATAGTATTTCATAATGACTCTACGAGTTACGCATTATAGACAATTTCCTCTCCTCATTTGTCGATTTCCATGATAAAAATCCAAAGCGGTAATTTCTCCCAATTTCCCCATGCTTTTAACCAATTACCATGATTACGCGACGGTAAAATTCATTTATTTTGTTCGTGTACGCGTGTATGCACCTAGTAATGTTCTATTACGTTCATGACAACGATTTTTAGCAAATGCACAAATTGACCCATAGAATGCCAACCCTACTCTCGTTTTTAGACCTAGCAGTACATAGTTGTATGCATACATCACACTTTCATGCTAATGCTGGACCCGTCTTACAAAGAGTTGTGATTGATCCGATCAATCATAACTATGGATGGCCAGCAACGTCAACATCTATTATGCATGTTTGTTCAAAATATCTTTCTAATTGTGATGTATATTAATGCATTCATTGTTTCCTTGAAAATTCCGTGTGCTTCTCTTTGTTTACAAATGACGTCGTGCAAATTTCCTGTAGAGAAAATTATGACGCTGATGGATTTCCATATAGAGTTACGATTAATTGGATCAATCGTAACTCTTTGTAAGACGGGGCCCTGATATGTTGTGCATTCGTACAACGAAAAAAAATATATATTTATAACGTTATGGAAAATGTATATAAATGCAGAGGAAAACCATAAAATCCATAGAGAAAAGTAACCTAAAATCAAGGTTGGAATTCCATCTGATCTCTCCTACGAATCCGTCGAGATGCCAAACGGTCTAACATGACGTTTGATTGTGTTTTAATCATCCCCATCCATTATTGTTTCTCTATATATGTTCACAACTGCATCTTATATGGTTTTGTAACCAATGGGGCCTGACCTGACCAATTTCCTTTAGGGGGTGTTGTAAGAAAATATTTGCGACTAATTGCAAATATTATGTTGCAATTTTACAATTGATCAATTTTAGCTGTAGCAAATCGGTTTACATTCCTTTTTTTTTCAAGGTGGAGATTAGAAATTATTTGCCAAACTTATAATTGATTTAGGGACCAAAAATAAACTTGCAATTGATCGCAATTTTATTGCAACACCCCATTAATCATGTCGAAACGCATGATCGACCTGTCAGCCTTGTACCACGTTTATAATCGTTAGCATGAAACGATACAATGGCCTTTGGCGGAGTATATTAATGACACACCCCTAAATGAAATGTACCTCGATGTATGAAATTGCCTAGGAATTAGGAAGTTGCAGAAAATATTATTTTTAGATTTTCTATATTAATTTTCATAATGATGATTTTAATGATAATAATGATGATAATAAAAATACTAACAATAATTATTGATATTATTAGTAGTAGTATTATCATCGTCAATATCATTATTAGTGTTATTGAAGTTATTATTTTCATGGATAACTTCATTTACATGTTAATCATGTGACACGAAGGTTGAATAACATAATGATGATAATAATAATTGGCATTTGTATAGCACTTTATAAATCTACGACTGCTCAAAGCGCTTCACACTTATTATTACCCGGTCGCTGGATTCATAGCATTTCAAGCAGCCTGTTAGGCGCACACTTGCTAAACCAACCACAATGACGGTTGTTTCCTACCGGTACCCAAGTAGCACCTGGGTGAGAGTGGCAAAGTGTGGATTGACGCCTTGCCAAAGGACGCTAGGCCATGGTGGGATTCGAACACACGAACCTCTGATTACAAGGCGAGAGTCAGAACCACTACACCACGGCGCTTCCACATAAGTGGAATCATAAGTGAATCACATGGTTGCAAATGCTAGGCTAATTTTGTGGACTGTTGCGACAGTCTCTAAGAATATATTTTCCATAACAATAATAATGGTTTCTTTCTATTATGACGTCATGGAATCGTGAGGTCCGAGGCCAGTGAACTGGTCATCTTCGATCCACCAGGCAATAACAGTTCAAGTACAACAACATTGGCGAAATGAATTTCCATTGATTGAGGAACGAGCCTCGGGAAAGTAAACATACACAATGGACATGATGAAAAGATGAGGCCAATATTGAAATATATCACCATTTCAGCACCCCCCCCCCTTCCTTTCTCTCTCTCTCTCTCTCTTCTCTCTTCCACAGCCTACCATATATATATATATATATATATATATAAATTTGATGAACCTCCAGTCAGCATTGTGAACTTGTGTTTATTATTCAAAGCTCTTCCTGTGAAGGACATCGAGCACTCTATACAAGGATAGAATTCCCGAAGTATATATGTATATATATATATATATATATATATATATATATATATATATAATGTGATATGCACTTCCCTCATTCTTTCATAGGTTTTTCCACCATTCCTCTCTCTCTCTCTTCCACACCTAACAAACTTCGAGCACCCAGAGTATGGTAGTGAAAATGCGATTTCACGGCATGAAGCGAGTTGCCAAACTTAGTGAAATCATCATGATCATGCAACCACAATGTGGCTGTGGGAACTCAAGCATTTATCGTATAACCATTTTAATTCATCCTGTTACCTTTTAACTATTTATCAAAAGGTATTTCATTCATGCGTCCATTCATCTTTATTTTTGGAGTTACCCATTCACTTGTAAATTTTATATATGCCTAACTCACCGATCTGTTAATCAAGCGCTTTCATCGGCGATGAAATCGGGGCACATCATCGATTCTGTGGTTTCCCATAACTAACGCCCCGGCTTGTTCACAAATAACGAATAATATTACTACAAACAACATCCGAAAAAACAGATCGCAAGTAGATAAAGACAAAGGGGAGGTATAGTCCAATGTGTATCCTTTATGAAACATGTGAAATAACTGTTCATTGAAAGAAAAATAATATTTGATCATTAAACAAGCAAATGTATATCAATAAGTAGACCACGAAAAAGAGTTCGGCAAGGTTGTTTAATGTCCCCACGCGTATTCTCGTTGCGGTATAGCGACATGATCACGTGGGATCTCCGAAACGTATTGCACTAATTTTCAATGATACTAATGCCTCATTTACAAGAAATACAATTTTAAAAAGTTTCACGACAAAAAAAGAGAGAAAATGAAACAAAAACAGGTAGACGGTGTACACTAAGAATTTTCTGAATATGAATATGATGTAAAAAAATCCTTTAAAAAACAACAAAATAATGACTTTGGTACGTAACATGTCACTTGTGCTCACTTGCTCAAATCTTTTTGGAACATTTGATCAATCCGCTCTACCTGGCCCCTGGATTTTTTTTTTTTTTTTTGGGGGGGGGGCTCATTACGCCACTGATATAATATATATATCCCTCTCTCTCTCTCTCTTCCTCTCTAATGTATTTTTGCAAATTGTATATCTGTCCACTAGTATTTGAAATCTTCGCTACCGCCAATGCTAAATATAATTTCGTAAAGTAATTGGATTTTATTCATTAGAGGATGTCTGGACGTCTTCCCAGTCACTTCAGAGACATCTTCGGGATGGCAAAAGTAGTCAATAGACGTGGAGTAATGACTTGAAGTATTGCCGGTTATGGGCTCTCGATATGTGCTGAATGCCTCCGGAGTGTTTGTACGCCGATGCAAACATAGGCGCTGAGCCGCCAATTTTGAACTTGGCAATATTTCCAGGAAATGTTGGTTTCAAAGTCTGCTGGGCTTCCGTATAAGCACTCACGTATTACTTTTGTTAATTTGTGTCCCTATCTCTCCCTCTCACTCTCTCTCTCTCTCTCTCTCGCTCCTTCTCTGTCTCCCCATCTCTCATTCTCTCTGCCACCCCCCCTCCCTCCCCATCGAGAGAAGATGAAATATAGCCATGTTTACCAAAAACATATCCTTGTTGCAGCGCCAGGGTGATTCACGGCTTCAGCTTCGCATTGGGGTTATCCAAGAAATGTTTGGCAATTAATGTATCATCTGATCTATCCATCCCGTATCAATGCAACAATGTAGGGCCATGATGCAGCACACTGTCATTTCGCGTACACTGAGATATTTACGACTCTCGGTGTGACCCTAAGGATTGAAGATATTATATTCGGAGATCAGCGAAAAACGAAACGCTGCTGCCTTAAGAATGCTGAGCAAAACTGCCATCCGAATCTTTTAACGAGATTCTTGAACATGCAGATTACAGTTTGGGCTTTTATTGGAAAGAACACAGTGTTTCTCGATGTTTCACAGTGTGTTCACAGTGTGGTACACAGTGTGAAATCACCTTCACACTGTTAAATTTGAGCATTTCAACAGTGTGAATCACAAAGGCCTACTAACAAAGTATACTACGCCAATACACTGTGCACATCCCCCACCATCATGACCATAGAGGCATCCACAATGTGAAATTCCTTTCACACTGTTAAATTCGAGCATTTTAATGGTGTGGATCATATCTTCTACTCTGTGAACACATTGTGGGGTTTTTTTTCAGCATGGTGATTCTAATTTGATTTCCGAAATGTCAACCAAAGGGCAGGTATCCGGAAAAAGAACGAGAAAACCCCTTTAAAGACTCACATAATGGCATAATGCTACAGACTAAAAGTTTCGGTAAACAGCAACATCATTATTACAAGGACGTGTAAGCAATTATAGTGTGCTTTCCCCTAGTTACTTTTTTTTGCGACTCCGATAATTAATTGGGAGAGCTTTTGGTTTTAAGTAATGAACGTCGTGGGCGTTAACAATAATTGTTAGGTCTACGGTCTATCACTTGGTCTACTTGTGGTCTTGTTCTAGGGGAGAGAAAATCAAGAAGAGTAAGAGGGAAGAAGAAGAAGAAGAAGAAGAAAAAGAAGAAAAGGGGAGAAGAAGAAAAAGAGGAAGAAGTAGTAGTATATGAGTAGTAGTAGTAGTAGTAGTAGTAGTAGTAGTAGTAGTAGTAGTAGTAGTAGTAGTAGTAGTAGTAGTAGTACAAGCATACATCTATAAATACAATTACAAGAACAGACAAAACGGTGAAATGTGCCATATCAAGTAGCAATGGACATACACGAAATATACTATACTATATAACAGTATAATGATCATTCTGACAATATTTTACCTATAGTTAACACGCAGAACAATTTGTCTCCGTTAAGCTGGACACACGTGTTTATCAGGCATTCTAATGACTAACAAGAAAAGAAAATGATACGGCATCGTTATACAAATAGCTGCAAAATAGATGGATGGCGTTATTTTTCCGCAAAAATATTCTCATTGTTATTCACTTATAATTAGATTATCTTATGAAAATGAGTATCTGCATTCAATAAAGACGGTAAGAGAGACTACGGATATGAGTTATGACGTAATAATATGCTCAGCTCCCAACGACAGCCGACAGACTGGGTTTGGGTTTATAATCATATAGAAGTGTTAATCGTTATAATCAGAATTTGCCACAGGGGAGGATCCAGGGTATTTCCGGGGGCATATTTTTCTGATGAAAATTGACGAGCAAAAAAGAAAAAAGGGGTTTTCACCTCAAATTCAAGGTCATTTCGTCCGCGGAAAATTGGAAACCCCCCCAAAAAAAATGTCCTCACTTTCAAGGGGGGGGGGCACACTTGGGTAAAAGTGGCATTTTCACCTTAAAAATTTGGATTATGGTTTTCAAAGGGGGGGCCTGATGTGCCCCCCCCCTGGATCCGCCACTGATTTGTCATTACGAATATCTAATTACATTTCAATTAAATATGCAAACCCTAACCCCCCCCCCCCCCCCAACAAATAAACGATTCGTTCTTGTTTCCTAAAAGAAAGAAAGAAAAAGTACCATGTGTAGTGAAAGAATGTGATACATATTATGCAAAGCTATAATTTAATTCATTTTTTCTTGGTTTGCATGATCGAAATTAACAAAATATCATAAACAAAGTCAATATTTTTTCTTCTTTGTTGGTTGTTTTGCGTAAATAGAATTAAAAAAATAGGTTCTTTTGCGTGAATATAAATAAAAAATAAAGTGAACATATTGCGACGTTTGTTCCGGATGTCATCTATTGTGGAAGGGGTGGGAGTGTGGTGCTTGGTTGTGAGTGCATGAGTGTGTGAGGCGGTAAGTGTGCGTTTCCAGTATAAAGCTTCTTGGAATGTCGATTAACTATTAGCGAGAATAGGGATCCACTGGGCGCGGAGCGAGCCTCATTATACCGCTGTCATTTTCAATTACGATAACCGATTCCAACTAATTTACAAAAACGTCTGCCAGCTAAATCAGATTACTGCCCATGCATTGCAGTGCTTGTAATAATGTACCTGACCACTGGGCATTTAGAGCAAGTTATAATGGCGGAGACATAATGTCGGAAGTAGGGAAATATTGACATAACTTGGCGAGTAAATTACGAATTAATATTGTCTGCCATTATAATGCTTGAGTTCTCGAAAAGTCCTGTATCCCCCCCCCCCCTCCCACCTCTGAAACAACTCTTCTATTTACTGTGTTGATATAAGGAATGGTGTTCCTTGTGCCACCTCGTAAAGCTACACGCATGGAGCGCGTTGCGACCGTCTGCTAGATTCATGGATTAGCACGTTATTAATCTATTTCTGGAAAATGGGAGGGGGGGGGGCATATCATTTCAAGACGATCTCCAACACGGGTCCTTTTTTTTCTTTGTTTTGTCCTATTTTTATCATTATTTTTTTTTTTCGTTTATCAATATACCTATATTTTCTCTTTTTTTTATTCGTATTTTTTTCTCATTTTCATTTTTTTTCGAAATTTTATGTCCACTTAATTCTTCTTTATTTTATTTGTTGATATATGCCTTTGTATTTGTTTGTTTTTACTCATTTATTATTGTTTGATATCTCAGAATTATACTTCTTTTTCATTCATTTATCTACTTTTTATGCACATATAGCTCTTTTAAATTGATTTTATTTTGTTCATTTTTATGTAATTTTTACAATTATTTCATTTTGGTTTTGGTTTCTATTTCTTTTTTCTGTGTGTGGGGGCCGGGGGGGGGGGGGGGGGCTTGATATAGATGCAGAGATTCATACCCTAATTACCACATACCTTGGTGTCCATTTATTGATTGTTCGCCACTACATGGGGATGTATGGAACGCCATGTGTTTATCTCTCATCAGCACGACTTCCAAATCAGAGTTGTTTCTTCATTATGGCTTCATTAAAGATAACGGATAGATGGAAATTAGCTTTAGCACCGAGCACAGAGGGGCAGGCCTTCGGATATAATTGGTAACGGTCTTCCCCTATCAGCGCTAATCAAAATCTGATTGAAAGACAATGACCGGTTTGCGGTGGAAGATGCTGGAAAAATTTGTAGAGCACATTCGTTTGTGTATCTGTTTTGTTCTAATGAAATATTTAAAGCAACTTTTCCTCCTATAAGTGTATGGCCATGCTATAGCTATCAGCAGAGTATTGTTTCGTATGTCTGTATATATATATATATATATATATATACATAATTTTTATAAATGTACACTGTTAAAAAAAACAGATTTTACCAAAAAAAAAGATTTTGCAGATAGCAATAACAGAATCATTCTGTAAATTCATAGAACAGGAATTTTTCTGCAATTTAACAGAACAGGTCTATTTAAAAAGGGAGAAAGGTTGTTTTCTTAAATGAACTTTGTAAGGTTCCATACACCAAATACCAATTTCCTGTAAGATTACGCAATCTGGTAAGATTACAGATGTTCTCGAGACTCTGCTTCAGGAACTTCTTTTATTTTAAGGATACAATTTCTAACAGTGTATACTGTATATACATTTAAATATACTTGTGTGTGTTTCTTTTTTTTGTAATAAAACATTTAAAGCATTTTATTAGCGCTAAGTAATATCTGTAAGAAACTAAGATTGTTACGCCTGTCTACTTTGTTCTAATGACATATTTACAGCCAAATTTCACCACCTTCGGCATGTTCGGTGACATGGTTCTAACCACTGGCGTAAATCCGTGTTGATGGGTGGGGGGGATGACTGAAATATTTTGGCATTTTTTTGCAATCATGTTTTTAGATATGCAAGGAATTGTCATTGATATGTCCACAGTGGCGTACCGTGGGTCACGGCATGGGGGGGGGGGGGCACCAGCAAAATTTAGAATGACTGAGTGAGTGACCTAATAGTGACATTTTAAGGACAATGTCATTAAACGGATATGTATCTCACTCATCTCATCAAATAATGCGAGCGCGAAGCGCGAGCTGAAATTTTTTTATATTCACACCTAAAAAGGGACATTATAATGAAATTTGTGTAATCATGATAGGTACCTGTCTCGCTTAACAATGCGAGCGCGAAGCGCGAGCTGAAAACTTAGATAATTCAGACCTGAAGTGGGGCATTCTAAGTTTTCTTTGTAGGAATTAACCAGGACCATACGTATTTCATTAACCAAATGATGCGAGCGCGAAGCGCGAGCTGAAAATTTTTGATATTCAGATCAGAAGAAGGGACATTTTAAGGACTGATTTTAGGAATTCATGAAGAGCAGACATATCTCACCAATCCATGAAAACTGCGAACGTAATCACGGACAGGAAATGTTTCATATATACAAAGACCTTAACATGGGACAATCACTTTTGAGTCATGAAAAAAAGCATATGTCACTACATAAAATAATGATAACTCAAGTGCTAGGAAATATATTTGGTTTATATTGACTTGAAAACGGGAAGTTTTGGTACAACAGGATTATATATCTCGTTAAACAGACAATGCGAGCACCAGGAACAATTGAGACGTAGGCCCTGGGCAAATTATGTTTCATAAAGTTATGATAAAAATGTTTCTTATGTAATGTAACTTAACATAATTATAATATAATATAACATTATAATGAATAATATTTTCTTCTTTCCCACTACGTTTCTCTTCCTTTCTCCCTCTTTTCTCCTTTTCCCCCTTTCCCCGTTTTTTTTTTTGGTCAGCCGATGGGGGGGGGGATGTGCCCCCCATGTCCCCCGTAGTTACGCCACTGTATGTCCATATGGCAAATACCCCTCCAATATTATTATCTTTTTTTAACCCATGATGGTTTAATAGTTTATTAGAGAGTACATTTAAAAAATTTGACATTCCATCTTAATCCCTTCCCAAATACCCCAACATTGATGAATTGGAAGTATTTCGTTTGGAAATGGTGAACTGGCTCTTTATTTGCATTTTATGATTCAATAATATTATTTTCTTTGTTAAGCGGTATTTTTTGGAAGAATTTTCACCAATAAAGCAATTATCTCTTGTGATTTTTTTTTCATTTCTTTCGTAAAAAGTGGGGGGGATGTTTGTACAGGCCATCCCCCCCTCCTCGAAAAGTGGGGGGGATATATCCCCCCATCCCCCCCGGGATTTACGCCAGTGGTTCTAACTGTCTGCAGATAATTGTTATGTTTGTCAATGTTATTTTGATATAAGGAAGGTTCTCCTTCCACGGCGCATGGCGTAGACCTATTCAAGAACATAGATAATGTGTTTTCATAAGCCATTCATGAAAAATGAACAACCAAGAAGACTTTGTCGAAAACTCAGGGAGCCCACTTCCATTGACGAGTAGATACCAGGCGAGACCATGGGGTTTCGAAAAGCACCCTTAATAAGTATTTTCCATATTCTGAAATTGCACCCCTTAACAACTATTGGCGTGTGAAATAAAACGGTACCCTTAACAAGTATTCCCTGAATTGACCACCTAAAACAAGTAAAGAGATAATTTATTTAATTGTTATGTCACGGACATCGGCTTTACCTTCACCCAGGTCCATGCCTTTATTTTGGTAAATAAATAAATAAATAAATAGTACCGCCCCACCTCCCACACCTCGCTCAAATCTGACTCTAAACACGTTGTGTTGGGGCAAAAAGTACAGACTTTATAAAGCATTTTAGTATTTCTATATCCTCGCAAATTCGACCGTAAACACGTAGCTTTCCCAGCGAAATATAAACCCATTTTCATTATTTTAGTGTTTTCGACACCCTTATTACGTTACGTACGTAACGTGCCCAATCTTGAAAAGGAGATCTTTTCACGCGTTTCTTTGGTCGCACCTGGTATCCACTTGTCAATGGAAGTGCCCCTCCCTCCCCCCCCCCCCCCGGGGTCGAAAAACATTTGTTCTGGTTCACATTTTCGACAAAGACTTCCAAGCTGTTCATTGTCACTGGCATCTTATGTACAGTTACTGTGTTTTAGAATTATTCATAAGTGATGGAAGCGAAAACTTCTTATTTAAAAAAACAAAGCACCATTTTCATTCCGTCTGAGAGTATGGTTATAGCTGTCAGCGAAAGCGAAATATCAAAATTACACATTAAAAAAGTGGAGAACACTATTGTGCATACATAATTTATGCATCACAAAGCGTTTGAAAATTTAACAAAATAAGTTTTCAAGAGGGGAAATTTGGTTTTAAAAATATATATGAAATTGTGTAATTTTAATTGTTTTTATTCTTTTGAATACATGAATGAACATTGATTCGTATTAACCAATTACTATTATCAGAGTCAGTATCATCAAGATCTTCACCTGTATCATCGTCAGAATCAGAATCGACATCACTATCATCAACATCATCGTTATCATTATCATTAACATCATCGTCATCACTATCATCAACATCATCGTCATCACTGCCATCATCACCTTCGTCATCACCACCACCACTCCACCACCAACAGCTCCATCATCGTCATCATGACCATCATCAATCACCACCCTCACCGCCACCCTCGTCATCATTACCGCCGTCGTCATCACCATCATCCCGACATTTTCGCATTTACTACGGAGAGCACTCTCTACAACGCACCAAATTCTTTGCATATGCAAGTCAAATCACAATGGAGAGTTGAGAGGTTTTTTTCGAAAATTGGTAGACCGAGACAGCATCGGAATCTCCAGACTCTGGACAACGACATATTTGTAATTGTTTGTCCGGTGCAAATATTTGAATGATCTGCAGTCCTAGTCCACTAACTTTCGACAAAAGCCTCTCAGCTCTCCATTGTAATTTTAATTGCATTTTCTAAGGAATCGATGCGTTGTAGAGAGTGTCTTCGTAGAAAATGCGAAAACTCTCTGTTACCATGGTTACCACCATTATCTTCAGCGGCAACATCATCATTACCACCACCACCACCATAAACATCATCAAAATAATTATTGTCATCACCACCACCATAATTATCATCATCATCATCATAATCATCGCAGTCAGCTTTTTTAGCATAACTTTCATTTGCTCGTTCATGATCTACACAAATTCACCCTTCCCTCCAAACTATTCCATCCCATCTACTGCTCCCAACTCTATCCCATCTGCAGCATGTATCCACGCGTGTCAAACATCTCACTGCGACCAATTACGCTCATACGCCAAATATAGATTTAACATGCATGTCAGCTAGCGTCTCCATTCAATAAATACATTGTCGGCAAGAATGGCCATCCAATCCTGTTTGAAATGTCAACTTGTGTTTAAAGCCATTTTGCCCACGCATATGGTGAAGACACCCGGGACCATGTTCTGTACTCGGGTGTTACTTATATTCGACCGTGGTCTATTCAACCGTGGTCTATCTGTGGTAAAATTATGGGAAGCCAAACATGTCAGAATTTGTTCCCATGGTATGTTTTTTTAATGTATATTGTGCTCTTTCCTAATTCTTTAATGGTGAAGTAAATGACTATCCTTTCCAGACAGTTAAGAATGATTTGAGAGTCAAATGAGCTGATAGGCCTACTATCTTGTGGAGCGTTGTGGCCCAGTGGATTAGTCTTCTGATTTTGAAACAGAGGGTCGTGGGTTCGAATCCCAGCCATGGCGTAATTTCCTTCAGCAAGAAATGTATCCACATTGTGCTGCACTCAACCCAGGTGAAGTGAATGAGCTGATAGGCCTACTATGAACCTCTGTTTAGAGAATTATGGCACAATTATCTACCCATATAGTTAAACCACAACTTTAAACAAGAGTTAAATTAAACCTGACTTCAGAAAAAAGGGCCCCGGAGTCTTTTCACCCATTTAAAACGTAAAAAGATGAATTGATATCGAGGAAATATGAATGTTTCTGAAAAAAATTATTGATAATAATTGAAATAGGAGACAATGGAGTGTTTTATTAGGCATATGGACAGGGGTAACTTGTGCATAAACCAACTTCATTTCCCCCTTTCCATTTTTTTTTGGGGGGGTTATTTTTTCGTTTTGGTGATAGCTTTATATTTACAGTGTATCCAACCTGGAAACCAAAGGAAAAGGAAAAGCAAGAATTCCCCTTTTGATTTTGTTTACGCACGTAAATTCAATTCAATTCATTTATTATTTTCCATTAAAAATCAACAAAATATGTACATTTGAAATACACAATATACAAAAAATAGATCAAATACATAAGCATAGTAAATTAATATTGTAAGTGATAGAAAAAATGGAAAATGGAACACCTGTAGAAAGCTTTTTTTTTAAAAAGCTTGTAAATGGCAGGAGTCCAAAAGTTAACAAAATACAAATATAATAATGATAATAATAATATTAGATGGCGCATGTAATGGCCATTTGCACATTAAATTATGGAAACGGTGAACCTTTCATGGATAATGAATTGTCATGATTGTTGGTTTGTTGACTATGCAACTTCGGACCTTCCTTAAAGAGTCCAACTCTGCACCTTAAAAGTGTGCGACATGTAGCTAACTGGTGCAACAACTTTGATATAGGGTGCAAAGTTGCACTCAAAAGGAGCTCCAATTGAAGCTCCATTTGAAAGGTGTAAAACTGCCCCCTTTTTGTCTTCGTATGGATAAGTAGGTAGTGAGGATGGCTGCATAACTATTCCTGCAAATTGATAACAATATTGCAGTGCATTGGTTAATAGTGGTTGAGCGCCGCCCGTCTCGGGTCGTTGGTTCGATCCGGCCGTGTCTTGCCAAATATGAAATCTCCCGCCATCTTGCCAGGCGCTCAGCATTTCAAGATGGAGAAGACATGGAAGAGCAATGCATGATCGCTGGATGATCAGCTCATTATTTTAATAGCTCAAGTGGCTACACTACCACGCAGTCGCTCCTTCAACAGTCTTCAAAAAAGGGTAATGACTTTGTACTTTGCCACGGAAGGCTGAACATGCTTAACGTGAATAATCATCATGTCACATGGGCATCGACAGATATTGATGCCCGTGGTTGCCGACAAAGTTCTTAGTTTCCCCCTTCGACTTTTCTCTTTTTATTCATAGTTACTAGTAGAGCATTTTGCAAAGACTTTAATTTCCTCTCATCAATCAACAATTTCATCAATCCACAATTCATTACAGTTTCATGTAATAGTCACACCTGCATTTGAATAAGTTCTGATGAATACTACCGGCAGAGCAGTCGGCTGAGAACTGGTTTCATTGGTGAGTATAGAGGTCATCAGAGAAAATTTAGTTAAACATGTTAAAAGAATTGATTTTTTTCAATTTCTTTGTTTTAGTTTCCTCAAAAGCGGATCCGGGAGGGGGGGGGGGCTTACCACCACCCCTTGTTTTTATTTCTTCTTTTTTTTATTTGTTTATTACTGTTATTTTTTATTATTAGTATTATTATAATTATCATCATCATCATTATTCTTATCATCATCATCGATCATCGTCAAAATTATTATTATCATCATCATCATTATTATTATTATTATCATCATTATTATCATCATCATCGGTCATCGTCATAATCATTATTATCATCATCAATATTATTATTATCATTGTTGTTGTTGTTGTTTTTGTGTGCGAAAAAGTGGGTCCCTTCTGGTATTTCTGGATCAGCCCCATAGTTCTGTCTGAAATATACTTCTTCATAAGGGGACCGTTTCATAATGCTGTTCGTATAAGTTAAGAGTGACAATAAGAATAACTGGTGATCCTTTCTTGTGGTAATTGATATTCACCATAAGATGTTCATTGGTGATTTTTTTTGCGCATAAGAAAGGTTCACCAGTCGTTCTTAAAGTCGCTCTTGACTTACGAACAGCTCTAACCCACAGGGAATACTTAACAATATGTGTTCGCAAAGTCTGTTTCTCTTCGTTATTTGAGCTTAGTGAATTAATTTCTCTTCGAAAGTCTTGAATGAGGTACCTGTAGTCTAAGTGTTCAATAATTAGGCCATTAACCTGCTAGTAAACATCCATTCTCAATCAAGCCTAAACAATCAATCGTTAAATGCGTCTCTAAACTGGCAACGCAAGAATGGCGTGATCAGAATGTTTTATTTTCCAACAACTGGAGTTCCATGTCTGCTCTCGTGCAGATGCAAGTCAATTCAAATTTCCACCGGGAATACTGTAAGTGTAAAACAATGAAACCGAATTAACTTTCCGAGCAATCTTAAAATGCATCACTTCTCGGCAGCGCAGGAATTTCCATATCAGATCATACTGAAAACCGATGAATTATTCATTTAATCTTTCTGCTAGTAGCTTGCATTTTACCAATGTCACAGTACATATTTTTAATGAATTTGACAAATAATATTTGTTAAACGACTGTATAGTCATAATATTTCTTGATTATTATTTCAAAATTGGGTTTTTCAGCCTGCGAGCTGGTTGTTGATTTTTTGTCTATCATATTCTTTTCTATTTTATCCATGCTTATTCTATATATCCTACCCTTTTCTATTCTATTATTTTCTATTCCTTTTCTATTTACGATATTCCATTGTATTTTATTATATTCCATTCTATTATAAACACCTCTCAAATGGAAGGTGTGTATGGGCTGTCCCTATTGTGCCCCAGGCCCAGCCCTGATTAAAACTCACATCAACAGGTGGGTTATCACCCAGGACTAGCATAATTAAATTTGCTGTTTCCATTTCAGAATGAGAGGGGTCTCCCTTACACAATTCACCGGGAGGGATGTTAGGCTGCATAATTTATAGACAATTTCTCTCGAATGAACGGTTTGCACGGCAAATTTTGTTGTCCCCGCAGCCCCTCCCATGAGGACCATCCGAAGATGGAGATACACGCAAGTCCAATGGGTGTAGAACTTTCCTTCTAACACTTTAAACAACCTCATACGCGAGTTCATCGTCCGTCTCGAATTCATGTCACCTTCTGAAGTTCTGATCGTAACACGATCGTTTCCTATTTCCTGATAAAGAGCTGCCCGTCGATCCTCGCCACTTGTGGCTATTCAGTAATTGCCATTGAACTTCAAAGCAGAATCATGTTAGGTACTGTTTTCCACCCCCCCCCCCCCCCATACATGCCATACTAGAAATTCTGCCAGGTCATTGGTCAAAAATAAAAGGGACAGGGACGGGGGAATAAAGTATCGTTTGAAGCGCACAAATATACGTGTACGCTATATCCTTTTCCGCAAGCGAGCGTAGCAAGCGAGCAGTTTGGGAAAACTTGAAAACGTCAGTTGCAAAACTCACTTAGTGGTCTACCCTGGCGCTACGTACACCTCTGAAATTGTCGAAATGTGTGACAAAGCATCCATTGGGTAAATCCAGCATTTGCCCATGGTGGGTGGGGGCATCCGTACTCTACCCGACTGGTTTCTCGATGAGATGAAAGCTGTTTAGCTTTTTCTACAAACAGGGTAAGGTCAACATGAATAATACGAGCGCGAAGCGCGAAATGAAACCTTACATAATTTTAAGTAACACTTTTCATCGATTTCCGTTTTATGTACATTCCCCTCCCCTCTCACTCATATACCCCCTTACTCCCCCCCCCCCCTCTCTATCTCTCTCTCTCCTAACTCTCAATTTTTCCCAACTCTCTCGTCTCTACAGAACAAGCACGACAGGGAGGAGATACAGAGAATGCCAATTCCACCTTCACAAATTGCTTGAATCAAACTTCGCGTTACATCAAAAAAATAATGTACGTACATGTAATATGAGAGATGCATAGGCCCATGAATTGCCGAATGTCAAACTAATTTCTCATGTGCATACATGGCATAATTCTAGCTGAAACCTCTTCGCCTATCTGCTTATTGATTTGAAACTGAAATTATTAGAAAGTAATTGCATTCCCGTCTTGTATATTTTCGCATCGTTGATGAAGTAGGACCATCAACGACAATTAATTTGAAGCGCAGGGGAATAACCATTCATTCCATGGTCTTTATTCCCATTTTGCTTCAATTATTGCTTTCGTCTCTTTCGCTTCAAATTTATTCCCTCGTTCGATTATTTCCGGTTGGTTAGTCTGAGTCAAGGATATCATTATTCTCAATAATCATTTACACGTCTCAGAAGAACGTGTAACTCTCTTTTATTTCAAATATGATAAATACTCCCCCCCCCCTCCCCCTAAGGAGTAGGCCTATTCCATTTCTTTTAAAAAAAAATGAAATTTCAACAAATGATTTCAAGTACGGATTTGTCAATCATGATATTATTATACTTTCTTTTTTTCATTGCATTGAAGTGTTGCTCTTACACACAAAATTACATAGCGTATCGCGATCATTGTTTTTCCCTAATTGTGAAATGCCCTCCCCGGAAAAAAAAAATGTAAATATGCTGGCTTTGTTCATCACTAATTGCATTTCTATATTTGTTATACTGTGCGAATATACGTAATGCCTGTTTATATTGCCATTTAACCCCTCCCCAAAAAATGAAATAAGTAAATAAATAAATAATAATAATAAAACAAATGTATAAATACAAAAAATAAAAATGAAAAATAATAAAATAAATGAATAAATACAATAAATACAATAATTGAATATTGAAAAAAGGGAAATATCTTTTTAAAAAGCTTTTTCTTCCCAACCTCCAGACGAAAGTTAATTTGGTGATAAATGTCCTAATATCATATTCAATTCTCAGGGATATTTATGAGGCACCCACTTGCGTGAGTGGTCTCGAGATTCAATATAGTAAATGCCACTCTTTTCTTATAGCAGAAAATTGAATATCTATTGCCGTAATTAGTTTTTAAATTGAATCTTGATTTATTGGCTATCCCATGTCCTCTGTATCACTTTACATAGAATCAAAGGGATGGAAGAAGAAATCGTTACAATGAATAACCCTAATCAGTCGTAGAATGTCTATTTCCCAAGATGGTCTTGGAACACTTTTGCATTTTGCACTGCGTGTGTTATTTTCTTCTTATTTTTTTCTTCTGGACAAAACCTTTGTTTACTAAAACCTATACAGGTACATGGCATTTCTGGGATATGTTACTCATGCATCCACCTCGGCAGCAAAAACAAAGGAAGAAAACATTAAAAAATCTTCTTTTACCATACAGACATTCTATCCTGGATGAAGATTTCTGAACGTCTAAACAAAAAATGATTTCATTGTGGTTACATTAATCTCCCCGGGGAGTGGAAAAAGTGAACACATTATAAAAGCAAAAAGTCGAAGACCGGGGTAATAATATATCTATAAAGCGCTTTAAAGAAAGTTATTATTATGGGGAAGGGGTATATATTCCACCTTATTTTCGAACGCTCCTTATGTTCTTAATCATAACCTCGTTCTCACTATCTATGAGTAAGCATGGTTAGCGACTCTTTACAACTGTCGGAAGTTGGTATCCCAAAATAATTTTGCCGCCCCTTATGGTTTTCTATTCTTATTCGTGAATAGCGGCCGCATTAACCACGTTAAAAGGGGGCCATATTGGGGTTTTCAGGTACTTCTATGATGATGGTTGATGGTTTATTAATATAACGCCCCCCCCCCCCCCCCCAAGAACAACAACTTAAAGATGAATACCAGTTCTGGTAACGAACTCAGAATCAGGTCGAACAGAATCCAATAAAATGGCCACCCAAGTGTTCGCATGTATAAATAGAAAATATGTGACTCTTGGAAAAAAAAGCGTAATTGCTGAGAATGAGCAAAATAAGCTGGAAATTTCATAAAATGTCGGGTGAGTAATATATAATACACTGTCCCACATATGCCTTTTTTAGTTAGTGATCATCAGAATAATAATATAGGATTTGTATAGCGCACGTATCAACCTTGCTAGGTGCTCAAGTCGCTCCTACATTGTATATTACCCCGGCTAAGCTAGTCTACCGATTCTGGTGCGCACAGCTTTTTGAGGAATTACTTCCTGTCGGTACCCATTTACCTCACCTGGGTCGAGTGCAGCACAGTGTGGATAAATTTCTTGCTGAAGGAAAACACGCCATGGCTAGGATTCGAACCCACGACCCTCTGTTTGAAAGGCGAGAGTCAGAACCACTAGACCACGGCGCCCCAATTATCGGTTTTCAGATAAAATTTCATGATTTCACAAAGATAAGTTTTTTGTTCAATGTACCAGGTCTACATCTATGATAATATTGTGGCAATTAACCTTGATTTTGAAGACTTTCTCGTGAATAATATTGATTGCTACAACTTCTTTCTTTTACCTTTAAATAGAATAAATAATTCAAATAATCGGTCGATAAAACTCACCTTGATTGAAACAATTTGCAAGAGATTGATAAAGGCAGCCCCTTAATTGAAATTGCATGGGTTTGTCAGGAGAAAATGGAGCAGTACGCGGATGCGATCGTCTTCCTGACCGCAATGCTTGACATTTTGAGCGGGATACGTCTCGTGTTAATCAATTATTTCTGTCAACTCATAAATGCCAAAGTCATTTATATAAGGGACAAACCTCTTTTTTTAAAACTGAATGAGTCACTTTAATAGTCTGCACTATAATGTCTGGTGAACCTGACAAAGGCATTCCTTAAACTGGTTAATCCAGGTTGCATATAAACGTGTTGCTATATCAGGAAGGCCAAGGGCAACATTTGTTGAACAAAATCACTAAAAGACATATTAAAGTAGGAAAAGGAAACTTCAAACTATAGGGGAGACCGGGGTTAGTTGGAACATGGGGTAAGTTGAAACATTGTAATTTCTTTAACGTCTTTAAATAAATTTCTGCAATACTGCCCTCAAGTTATTGTCATTATCAACGGCCATCCACCATATTACAGACAACACATGTGCAACAAGCCTGGTGAAGTTAGAAACAAATTTTTGTTTTTTGACCTTCTGAGTAAATTTTTTCTCGTTCAGAAATGTTTGATTATCTCAGAGATGTTTACAGATCAAGGTGGCCAGTTTAGGGGTATAATAGACACTTATACCAAGCTACAAAATGAGGTTATTAATATGCCATGGTGAAGTCCCTTTTATGTGCTGTAAGCTTATAAACGTCAAATGAGCCTCCGGGGTTAGTTGGAACAAAATTGAAGGGGCTAGTTGGAACATGTTCCAACTTACCCCAAACATAATTATGAATGAAAATATTGGATATGAGAAAAAAAAAGTATTTCACACTCTTCTGAACATGTATTGTATACCATGCTTGTTTTGTTTATCAGTTAGGTCTGAGTGTGCATTTAAGGCCTATTGTAGGCACCTAATGCAATGTTAACCCTTATCAAAAGGGGGGGGGGTCAATTTGAGCCCCCCTCAAGAAATTTTGTCACTACGCCGTCGCACGAATTTTTTTATTACACTGCTAGCTGATTTTTTACTTTCAAGTCTTGCACATCATTTCAGACCAAATTTGTGATGCTTGTATGCGCGGTTTCAAAATTACGCAACAAATTGTATGTGCATGTTCGGACCCAAAATTGTTCAAAAAGGTGATTCCATGTACAAGGTCAATGCAAATTGTGTTTTTCAACCAAATGTCATAAATGTATGATTATTTTTTACTTTTGCTGGTTCAAATAGATTCATTTTATGCTATTTATGATCGCAAAAGACTCCTGAAAAAGTCCATCGGAAAAAACAAAGTTTGAAAAAACAAAAAATACATAAGAAATTATATTTTTTGCATTTTTTGGTGGATATTTGTTATAAATGTGAAAATTGATACTCTCACCAAAAATTCTACTAGCTTAATAAATATAGTTAAAGGCAAAAACATACAAAAAAAAAATTCTGGAAAATTTTATATGCTTATTTGCAAAATTAATTATGAAAAAAATAAAAACAATCAATGTTTGTCTTATAAATTTGATGCAGAAGTACATGAAATTGCTGATAGTACACTTAATTGCATGTAAACTCAAACGCACCCAAATATGCGGAATTCTACTACACAGTCTGTTTGCGTGAGTGGCTGTATAATAGAAAACATAAAGTTCAACGAATCCACACTTTAATATTTTGAACTTGAATAAGATAAAGCAAATAGGCTAAAACCATGTAATATTACAGTTTTAAGTAGTTTTAGTATAATTCTTACATAAAGTTCAACGAATCCACACTTTAATATTTTGAACTTGAATAAGATAAAGCAAATAGGCTAAAACCATGTAATATTACAGTTTTAAGTAGTTTTAGTATAATTCTTACATAAAGTTCAACGAATCCGCACTTTAATATTTTGAACTTGAATAAGATAAAGCAAATAGGCTAAAACCATGTAATATTACAGTTTTAAGTAGTTTTAGTATAATTCTTTATTGACCATGCAGTGTTCCAACTTACCCCATACCATGTTCCAACTTACCCCGATATGGGGGTAAGTTGGAACGTTTGCGATAGTCTTGTTCAAGGTGGATTTTTTCAGTAACCATAATAGAGTTAAAAATTTTATGGGGTACATTTGAAGCCCTGAGATATATGCTTCAAGCTGATATATTGATTGTTTCTCGAATAAAATCTATTGGGATTTTACAGCCATTTTTGTGAAAAAATGTTCCAACTAACCCCGGTCTCCCCTACCCCCAAATTCTGAAATCGCAATTTTCGCCTTAATTTTTTTTTGTTTAGTTCTATTTTTTTTTTTTGATCTCACATAAAATATTTTTCTTTGTGGCATAGAGGGCTAAAATTTTAAGGGAAGTAGAAGTTGAAATACGCGTCGTGAATCATTAAAATACGAGCGAACGAAGCACGTGAGTCAAATATCGATTTCAGGGCTCTGTATAGGCTAGAGGCAACTTTTTTTGCACAAGTAAGGGCCAATATTCCTAGCCCTGGTACAAATTTATTAGCATTGTGGATCCAGTCAGTGGTCAAGCGATAAGAATAAATGTAACTTGGAAACTACCAAAAACCACCCCACCCCCCCCCCAAAAAAAAAAAAAAAAAAAAAAAAAAAAAAACGGAAAATTGTTTAAGAAATCATTTGTTATCTGACGTTAGGTATGTACATGAAACGTGCAATAGATTGTGTTGGCATGGGGCGGCGGTATAAGCATAAAACCAGACGAATCACAATTTTGTTACGCTTGCACGTTTCTCTCCATGCGATAATACATACGTCGAAGTATGTCTTTATTTGTTACGCAACACATGTATATAATATTCCAAATTAATATCAGTGGCACACCAATGCTCAATATCAGGCGCAGATTTATCTCTTTTTCCAAGAGGGGGATTTGACCGAGAAATTTTACAAGCCAAAACAAAAAACAGGTTTCACTGCAAAATGAAGGTAATGTTGGTACCGAGAAATTTGACAAGCCCCCCCCCCCCCAATAAAAAAACCCACAAAAAAAGGGGTTGGCTCCTAAATGTAGGTCTTTACTTTTATTAACTTGTCAGCCCAAGGGGGGTAAACCCCTTAACAGCCCCCCCCCCCCCCTCCGTAGATCCGCCACTGGTAATGAGATTTTGATAATTTTCTCTATACTGAAATGACCAACACCCATGCACGCTTTTTCTATCGTTCTCCTCCGTATTTTAAGGGAGTGGGAAGCGTGCTGGCTCGTTGGTTTATGTGTTTATTCATTTCACTGTTTACATTTTTTGTAATATGATTCGTCAAAGTGAACTTCCCCTTCAACAAATCGGATTTAAACCGATCTGTATTTGAAAAAAATAGCATTACGTCCATCGGCGACGCGACCGACGTCTAGCTCGTATGTATGGTTAATGGCAGCGATTAAAAACATTTTTAGCTCCGCATGGTGTGGAGAATGTTCATACATTGTTCTTTTAACGAATCAGAATCAGATGACTGGGTAATGAATTACCATACAAGCGCTGCCATTAACCATACATGCATATTAGGCCTACATGCAAAACATTATCCCAGTCTGAGGAATCTGGGTTGCCAAAAAAAAATGGCTGGTGGCTCATTTTCTCCACTCCCTGGGGAGCATTCCATCAAGAGTGAACCGTGATAACCAGGCGACAAGGGTCTGATTTGGAAGACTGTGGACGGAGATGGTCTGGAGCCCAATCAATGTTCATGTTTCCATGGCAACGCATATTCACACTTGTTCATTTGTAAAATCCTTGATGATCTATGGTAATACCGTCTGGGATCATCATCACCCTGGCGGTGGTGCATTATCATCGCTCTCTCATCATTCGCTCAAGGGTCGTCGGCGAGGTGAATTATGGGTAATCGGTCAGGTGAAATAATGGGACGCGGTCAGGTGAATTATGACGGGTAATGAACGAAAAATGGTGATCAGGTTGAACCGCGAAAACGTGTTGCTGTTCCAGGGATGCATGCCGAATTATTAGGGCAAAAAAAATGTTCGCAAACTGTAAACACTACGTGAGATGTCGGTAACGATAAAAACGTAAACAAGAACAAAGGTGATGGTGGTGATTGATGTTGATGATGATGATGATGGTGGTGGTGGTGGTGGTGGTGATGAATATGAAAATAATAATAATGATAACGATGATGATGATGATGATGATGATGATGATGGTGGTGGTGGTGATGAATATGAAAATAATAATAATGACAACGATGATGATGATGATGATGATGATGATGATGATGATGATGATGATGATGGTGATGATGATGGTGATGATGGTGATGATGATCGTGATGATGATGTTGATGATGATGGTGATGATGATGAAAATGATGATGGTGATGATGATGATGGTGATGATGATGGTGATGATGATGGTGATGATGATGATGATGATGTACGTTTTCAAAATATCTGCAGGCAACTCCCCCCCCCCCCCCTTCCTATATACCCGCTGCGTACGGCCCCGAGTGTCAAAACGAGAGAGAGAGGGATGGGGCGTTGGCAATGAAGAGGAGGGGATAGTAGTAGGGGTGGGGTAGTCGTATAAGGTTTAATGAACTAACGTGTTTGTTTTTTCTTTCAAATGTAAACCACACACATAAATATCACTTTCTCTCTCTTTCTCCTTGCACGCCTCAGCGACGAATCCAAATAGACGCCGATAACCACTAATCTTCAAGCTGTGATTTCACCAAAAAGAAATAGTGGAAAACATTCTGCCAATTCAAGGCTCGAGTGCACGGCCACTTCACTCCACACTGAAATTCATTGTTAACGGAAATATCAGCTGCAAAACACATTCCAGCTCAGAATTGCGAGTGCATTTGCGAAAGCATAAACTCTAGCCCTAAAAATGAAAATAGGTCAACTATTTCCGTTGAAAAAAATGTCGTGGACAAAAAATTGTAACGATGATCCCGTAAGGTAATACTATACTAGCTACTTTTGTTTCTCACCCAAGGATCTATTTTCTGTTTTACCCCATTTAATGTGGGATAAGAAATATACTATCTACCGGAGATGTGGATGTACTTCTATTCCTACTTTATACGTGTATATTCGTACTCCTTATTGCATAAGAAAATATATCGTTACGTGAGAAGCGCAGAACTATGTACTTTGGCGTTTATAACGTGATATGTCATACACCAGCTCGTATCCTAAGATCATCACACCAGCTGCTACTTAAGACTCCCAAAGAGTCCCAAGACATGTGTAGCATATGGTGGGCGAGCTTTCTCTGCCTCAGCACCTTCTCTCTGGAATAATTTGCCGTTGAATTCAAGAATCATACCATCACTGGAGACTTTCAAATGTAAAGTGAAGTCTTATCTTTTTTAACAGTATTAGTTATTGGCACTTTGACACTCATCCAAACTTTCTCAGTCTTTCTTTTCTTGTGCGCCTCTGAATAGAATATTTCTAGATAGATGGCGCTATAAATGCTTATTATTATTATCATTATTATTATTATTATTATTATCATTATTATTATTATCATTATTATTATTATTATTGTTATTATTATTATCATTATTATTATTATTATTATCATTATTATTATTATTATCATTATCATTATCATTAGCATTATTATAAATCACTCTATTACAAGATAATTCATTGCAATGATCAATGAAATAAGTTCATTTTAACTAGCAATCTCTTCACAACATTACCTGGTTTGATTATGTTTTAGTCTAAAACAGAAACAAGAACATTCCTTTTCGGCATGTTTGGATAATGTCATTTGAATTTTATTAAAAGAAGTATCATTTGCCAACTATAACTTTAATATCATTTAACATACATTATTTTCACCATGCAAAATATAGGTTGGTGTCTTTATTATTATTATTATTATTATTATTATTATTATTATTATTATTGTTGTTGTTATTATTATAAATATTATTATTATTATTAATATCATTATTATTATTATTATTATTATTGGTGTTGTTATTATTATTATTATTATAAATATTATTATTATCATTATTATTAATATCATTATTATTAATATCATTATTATTATTATTATTATTGTTGTTGTTGTTGTTGTTCTGGAATACTATTCAGGAAAAAATACATTGAGAGTATTGTAACATGGACATGAAGCCATCTTTATTCTCAAACTAAACCTGCCCCAGGCAATATTTCATAATCACCTGCAAAACTATGATGATTAATGAGGATAATGATGACAAAAATATAACAGCTTTGCAAGATTGGTAAGGGGTGACACATGATCAGATCGGGACGAAAATCTCGCCGAATCTGCCTTCGTCAGGTTCAGCCCGAAGCAATTTTGACTCATATATCGCTTTTTATTCTAATCCCTAATCATTAACGGAGCCATTAAGGATTTTTTTTCCAGGGAATAGAGAGCAGATTGATGTGAAATCCCTGATCAGAAACACAAAATGGTTATAAAGGAATACGATATTTGAAATAGAGCCGTATCAGTGGCGTACCTAGGATTTTCCACAGGGGGGGGGGGCAAATTCGTCCGCAAAAAAATTTGACAAGCAAAAAAAAAAGGGCTTCAACCACAAATAAAGGATTTCGTACCTGAAAAAAAATTGACAAGCAAAAAAAAAAGGTCTTCAAGACTCGTCAGGGGGGGGCAGGGATATGTCCCTTGCATGGGTTGTGACTCGTCAGGGGGACAGTCTGCCCCCCCCCCCCCCCCGTAGGTATCGCTAGTGAGCCGCATATTTTGATGAATATTTTGATGGAAAACCGACTCCAAGCCGCACTAACCCATATTTCAATTAATACTTTTCATGTAGGCAAATACATGAGCAATAATATTTTGCCTCCGTTATTTTAAATAATACAGAGGGGACGCCAGAAGTGGCAGCGGGTGATCGCCCCTATCAGCTTTTAAGTGATGAAAAACAAAGAAAATGTAAGGGAAGAAGAGATAAGGGGAAGAAAGTAGGAAGAAGAGTATAAAATGAAAGATAGGGGTCTGTAATATCCCACAATTAAATTGAGAAAAATATGACCTCATCTATAGGTCACCCCCCCCCCCTCTTCATCTAAATATCCTCGTGCGGACCCTGCAATGAAATACTTTATTTTTGCACGTAGTTTCAAATTACCGGCATCCACGTTCAAAAACTGTCAGTGTATTGTCCTTTGTCATATTTAGTTATGATACCATAATTCATATTCCTAATTATACCATTTCGAAGTTCTTAAACTGAGCCTGCCTCAGGCAATATTTCATAAACACCATTTCGAACTTCAGTTTGTATTATATCAAGTATTTCTACGTAATATTTTTTTGATTTACTTTTAAATCAACTATTTCAATATGACTTTTATAGCGGTCACCTGGTAGTCTTTCAGTCATGTTCTGACTATTTTTGTTTGCATATATTGGACGAAAACACGGTTACTATTATAGCCGATTTAACAATGCAAATTTGAAGAAAAAAAATCTGAAGGTATTCTTACAGGTTTTTTAGATACTTTTATTTAAATATCGAGTGGGGCTGATTATCTGTTTGTTCTTTCTCATTAATCTATTGTTCTCATTCTTCTCCCTCTCATGAACAGGACCGATGTAGTCATGTTTAACTATTTCTGTTTAGTATTTTTGATTTGGAAGTGTTTCACAGTCATGTATGTTGCTCTCTCGGATCGTTCTTTTTTTTCAATTCACACGTGTATAATATATACCTGCCCTGTACCTGCTTACATAACGAACATGTTTTGCTCGGTGAACAATAGTTCTTCTGACTGTCTCGTTCGTTTGTCTTCCTATCAAAGTAAATACCTGTCTTGTTCCATAAAGCGTGAATTTTAGCCGAAAGTTAACAAAAGAGGTATCCCACCGCGACAGGCTTCTTAGAGGTTTTTGAAAAGAAGAGTACTAAAAAGCCATGATAGATCAATGACACATGTCATGCATTTTAAATCTCAGTGGTAGATTTGCACTTAAAGGGAAGGATATAGCAATATACGTGAAATTGGTTATAAGGATAGAAATATGGCACCACATGAGGGGGTGCGGGCGACCATGTAGTAAAACAAAATAAAAACAAAGAGGAATATATCAAGGAAAGGGTAAAGTTAAGAAGAAGAATAATATAAAAAAATGAGATATTTTTCAACGGCCCCATTTCATAAAGATCTACAAATATGGTTACTTTTCCATTAGGGCAACTTTCATGATAACATGATGGCTCAGCAGCCAATTGAAACTTGAAAGTTTTTTTTCATGAAATGGGCTCCTTGGCCGTGCATAACTCTTGTATACTCCAATTTTGGCCTAATTTTGGCCTAATTCAGTTGAGAATATACATATATAATGTACGTTAACTTTATGCCGTCTTGTCCACCACCCCCCCCCCCCCCCACCCCCGACCACCAATCAAAATATCTTGGCGTGGCCCCTGGGTATAGGAAGAAAAATGAGAGAACCACGATAACGAAAGTTTGGTTAAAAACAAACGAAAAAACATAGAAATTAACACTGCTTATTTATGTTTTAATTCTGAGTCGGTGACGTTACATGCTTGTTGACTGCGACAGAACCTACATTATGGCATGCATGAGAAGGGCCCTCAATTCGGTATCGTTACCCCAATGTATAAGCCTAAAAAATCGACGAAGTTTTACATTTAAATTCAGAAAAGGCTTTACAATGCGTTTTATTGAAATCACTAGCTGAGACACGAGTTTTCATAAATAAATGTGTACCACCCCCCCCCCCCAAAAAAAAAAATATATATATATATAATAAAACAAATGATGGAATTCAAATGAAATGATGGGAAGATGATCGTGTTACCTTTGTATCCTTTGTACAATTGACATGATTGGAATGTCAAAATGGTGGAACTACATTGTAATTCACATTATTGAAAGCTTTTATAAATTTATACACATGTTTATATAGGCACGAATCATGATTAACGATAGACTTCATGGAAATTCGATTCTTTATAATGTTTACGAGAACGAAAGGATTATTTCCAATTCGTCTGAAGCTAATTCATCCAAATGTCAACTCGTCTACTATCATTATTTTGGTCTGCCATCAGTTCGTCCAAGTATCCACATGGTCTATGCCATTTTGTCAACTCACCATTTCGTCTAATACCCAGCTGGTCCAATAGCCATTAAGTCCATATACCATTTGGTCTTATTGGACTAAGTGTTAATATTGTGCAAAATGAATGAAAATAAAATGGATATTAGACCAACTGGTTATGAGACGAATGGTCATAGATGAAATGGTGATTAGACGAAGTGATGATTGGACCAAATGGTTATTGGACCTAATGGTTGTTAGACGAAATGTTGATGGACGGAATGGCATTAGACTAAATGAAAGTAGACCATGTGGTGAGTGGACGAGTTGGCAGAAGATGAATTGGCAATTTACCGAACGAAAGACTCACCTATCAGAAGTATTTGTCAAACATTTCGAATTCGATTACCAAGAATCGCTTATTGTTCATTTTCTGCCAAAATCGAGATCGTTGTTCGACTTATGGGCCTGCTTTTATTCCGAACAACGCGTAAATACATTGGTTATCCCAGTTAATTGCAACCTTTCAGCATGTTCAGCGACCTATTTCTTCAGGTGAAGATGTTTTATCGTGTTTATCGCGCCAAAAGGCACTGCCAAAGAATAACATGAATATGTTTCAGAGATGTCTCATAATGCATTGCGAAGCCAGTCACACCAACACATCCGACTCAAGACCGATTAAAGCTCCAACGGGAAATCATCGGCCGGTTTGGAGTCGGTTTCGTTGTTGGACTGTTGTATTATACACAAGAAGGGTTAATATTTTACAGACTGGACCTCACGCTGCCAATGAAGTGGAACGTCCCCGAGCTCCTTTTACCCAAACCCTTATTTCTTAATGATACATTGCTTTAAAATTTCTCAGGCCTTTGCCCCAAAAATGAGACCGTCGCGACGGTTTCCTCGTAAAGTTGTATACAATCCGGGCTGCGCATGGCACTGTACATTTTTGATGTTGTTGAAGTTGTTGTTTTTCATGTTAGCAACTCGGCAAAAAATCTAGGAATCTCATGCCATAACTTTCTCCTTTACATCCAATTTAGATGAAATTTAAAGTTTTATGCTAATACCTATTCTTTCTCGTTTCATTCAAATCAACGTGTTGAAATCGGCCTATAAATAATTGTAAAAAAAAATAGCAAAGATTATACATATATAGTGCGTTTGTGGATGCTGTGCCGGTGTCGTTCACAAGATGTATAACATTAAAGGGGAATCCAACCCAAATAAAAACTTGTTTTTTATAAGAAAGAGAAAAATCCGACAAGTTGATAGGTGAAAGTTTGAACAATATTGGACAAACAACAAGAAAGTTATGAATTTTTAAAAGTTGTAAATATTGGTAATCACTATACCCATGGAGACTTCAAATTGGCCGCATATGGGATGTCATAGTGATGTAAGGCAAGGACTACTCTTCTATATGTACTCCAATGGCTAAAATGTCATTTTCCCCAAAAGTTTGATTTCAAATTATATTTTTCTTTCATAGGTACCACAAATCCCTGATAATAAAGTACATGGCCTATGGGAAAGTTGTCCTTGCCCCTTGTCATAATTTACTTACCCAGTTGCCAATTTGAAATCTACATGTATTAGTGATCTCAATTTTAAAGCAGCTATCACTTTCTTATTGCTTGTCAGATTTCTTTCAAACTTTCACCATTCTGTTTAATTTATTTTTCTCCTTTCCAACACAACATTTTATGGCCAAGGCTGGATTCCCCTTTAAGTGTTGTGAAGCATGTGCATGGAGACATGATAGAGGATGTGTGTTTTTGCAAGCGCTTTCTCTCTCAAAACGGTCAATATCAATAACATCGAAGAAATAATTATGAAAAATGAAACACTTCATAACAATAGTACGATAACATCTTAATTTATAGACTTGCGAGTCTGTCCAGAAAACCGTGTCCAAATTGCGGAGAAACTGTCGGCTAGCTTCAATTATATCTGACACGCATAAAAGTCAATCACGGATGAAAATGGGGGATGTAGGATAATTGAGATGATTGCGGGTGTTCGACCTATTTTAAGGAGCGAGCGAGAGATGTTCACGAAAAGGGGAAGGGGTTGTTGTTTTGATTCTTGACAGTTATTGCCTTGATATAATTTCCTTTTATGAAATTGAAAATCACAAGTACCCTGACAGACGTGGATCGCTGAGATGGAAATGTCCCCCCCCCCCCCTCTGGAAAATCTCGTCCGATTATTTTGGAGACAATTTGCGTCAGCAAGAGTGAGTCTGCCCCACCACCCTCACTAGCGTAACAATAGGATTTGTGGCTATGGAACCCCCAATAAATAAATAAATAGATAAAAAAAATTAAAAAAATGAATAAATAAATATATATATATGTATAAATAAATAAATAAATATATAAATAAATAAATAAAATAAATAAATAAATAGACCAAGGCCAGAATTACAAAAATAGGAATGAAAAGGAGAGAAACAGTGAATAAGATATCATTTCATGAATAATAATAATGATAATAATAGTAATAATGATAATCTGTTCATCTATGAAACAATGCTACAAAACAACATTGTTCCACAGCGTTGGAAAATAAGAAAACAAAACATTGATTGATTAAAAAGCAGAGTTTTGAAATAAATTATACTACTGTGTCAAAATCTGACACAAAATCTGATTTTTGTTTTAAAGAGGTAAGGATTGAGGCTCGCTCACTTCGCTCGCGAGTAGATTTTTAAAAGAAAAATTGTCCTATACGCCAAGCCCCCTTAATCTTGTCGGTTCTTTACCCTATACTGGCCCATCAGCTCATGTAGCACAGCCGCTTCTCAGTTGTAAGTCACGTTCCGAATTCTGTCTGAAACCCCCTCTGTCATAATCAAGGCTACGGCTATCATCCCGTGGTTTGATGTGCCGGATTAATCACATATTTCGGAATATTAAACTTGACGATGCCCTCTTAATTTCGGAAACACAAAAAGCGTAATCAGTGTAATGAAAGGCTACGGGGAAACGGTGCCTGTCGGAATTCTCATTCAATCTAGAACTGCTACATGTATACCGGTGCTGAAAGATGCCTTGTGGATATCTGCATCTCATTCTTTTCTTTTCTCTTTCTTTCTTTCTTTCAATCTTTCTTACTTATTTTCTCTTTCTCCCTTTCTTTCTTTCTATCTTTTTTCTCTTTAATGCCTTTTTTCTTTCTTTCTTTCTGCTTTTCTTCCCTTTCATTTCTGTCCCTTTTCTATCATTTTCTAGTCCACTGTTCTCTCCTTTCTTATTAATTTTCATCCACTAAAACATTTTTTTTCCACTTCTATCATACAGCCTTTCATATCCCCCACGGCCCACATCCCCAATATGACTTCTCCGTTCATTCATTCTTTGCCTTTGCCTCATGGTTTGCATCACTCGTTTAATATGCAGCATTCTTTGATTTAACCCACTTTCTGCTTTTACATCTCCTTCTCCATGAACTTTTCTTCTTCTACTTCTTCTTCTACACTTACTACTACTATACTTCTCCCTCCCTTTTCTCCTCGCCTTCCTCTCATTCTACAACTTCTTCATCTTCATCTCCCTACCTCCTCCTTCTCCTCCTTTTTCTCCTCGTCCTCCTTTCTTTCTTCTTCTTCTTCTTCTCTTTTTCATCGTCCTGTTCTTTCCCCCCTTCATCTTGAATGCTCTTGTCATCCTTCTTCCCTTCTTATTTTGATTTCTATTTGTTCTTTTCCTTTCACTCTACCAATTCTTTCTTGTTCTCCTCTTCCCCAACTTCTCCTTCCCCTCTTCCTCCCTCTTTCACTTTTTTCTTTTATTTTTACAGTAGATCTCATTCTTTTTCGTAAAAACGATACTCTTCTCTCACAAAAAATTGGGCCAGGGGAGGGGGCGGGGGGTGCATCGAATACCTTTGATACCAACTGCCATCCATGCGTGGTGGATCGTTGAAAATTGTGATGAATTTGACATTTTAATCGTGCAGACAATGACTTCCTTCCCGTATTTAGAAAGAGGGTAGTTAGTCTACAAATTGCAGACCTTAGTGATTTTACTTCGACCATGAACCGACAACGTACTATATATATATATATATTGCTATATATAGCAATACGTTGAACTATTATACTCTTGGACAACTAATACCCATTAAATATCTTTCGTAGTTCAATGATCTATGTTCAAGTCAAATCTGAGCATAAATCCCCATAAATCCAAGGGGAAAAATGATATGGACAGGGGGGGGGGGGCTTACTCGCTTCGCCCACCCAAAAATAATTTTCAGCGACAAACAATAAATGACAAATTCAGCCTCTCAAACATTTCTGATGACGCCAATGACTATTCAAATTTGCATTTTTACGTTTCCATTTTCCCAGGTCTCACAATGACAAACCATTGGAGAATGCCGCAAAGCATTTTCTGACAATTTGGGCCATTCCTTTGTGACAAAATAAATGATGATTCATTTACAATTATTTTATTCTTACAAACACTAAACACGCATGAAGTCATGGCCTATCGCCACGCTTCAGAATGCCCGAGATCCGGTGGGTGTTTCATAAAGCTGTTCGTAAGATACGAATGACTTTACGCACGACTGGTGATCCTTTCTTGTGCTATCTGATATCCCTATGTAATTGAGTTATGACCCAAGAACAGGTTCCAGTCGTGCGTAAAGTCGTTCGTAACCTTACGAACAGCTTTATGAAACACCCACCCGGATGATAGTCACGATCATTATCATTTTTAAATTGAGGAACGTTGTAATCAGGTTGCATCACGTGTCAACGTCAGCGGGATCGACAACCAACCTTGACTTTCGAAAAAAAAACGAGAAGCTGTTTATGGATACGCCAAACAAAAGGAAACTTTTATTAGCACGTCGTGACGCCCAGGACTGCACGGTGTAATTTTAAACCACAAACAGGAGGGATCCCCTCATTCTATTCCATATAGTCTTCTCGTCCTGCGCGACTGTGAACAAGTATAGGTGCTAATCGTACAAAATGTTGGTTTCTTTTTTTTTCTCAAGTGCAGTGTTCAAAGATCATAAGTGAGGGACTAATGTGGTAGAGGTAATCCTCAAGAGATTTTTTTATTGTTATTATGTTTGTAAATATTGGGCTTTTCTTGTTTTAATGTGAGAGGGGTGTTGTTAAGAAAATTTTGACAAAAAAAAAGTTTTTACTCCCGAATGAAGGTGATATTCGTCAAGAAAATTTCGACGAGCAAAAAAACAAAGAAGATGAATTATTTTCACTCCCGAATGAAGGTGATTTTCGTCAAGAAAATTTTGAAAAGCAATTTAAAATAATGTTTTCACTCCAGAATGAATGTGTTTTCGTCAAGAAATCAACACCATCATTACTAACACAACCATCGACCACCACAAACATACCAAACTCGAAATACAAATAACCAGTATAAATTATATCCTAACACCACCGTTTCCACGATCTACATCAACATCCCACAACAAAAAGGACAATCGCGATACAAGTCATATTCATTCCTTTTTCAGTATCAAGAGTAGAATCTCAGAAATAATCCCCCATCCTCATAGTAAACTGGTAATTGACTCTAGATAGTCGTACTCGATAACAAAAACTACTGCTACTTAAAAGATCTGCTTACCCGATTTGCCGACCCCTTTCTGACCTAGCACAGTAAACCTGATATCCCTCTGCATCTTAATGGGCGATTGCTTGGTCGAACCCGTCATCTTGCACCCCTCCAGTAAGGCCACGCCCTTTTAAAGTGGTATCTCCTTTCGATCTTGCTCGACCGACAAAGACTCCCAAAGGTTCCAAATGGGTCCAAGAGTTGCCAAAGTCGAAACAGAGCAGTTTGCCTGCCAGTGCTCTCCTGCACTTTAAGCAGCCAAAACCAGGGAGTCGTGGGTTACAATAGATATCTCGTTGAAGGTAACAGGTTCTCCTCAAATCAGTCGACAAGCTCACAGCTCCAGGACGACATTAGGACCAATTTGTAGGAAGGGGGTAATCAAAGAGGGTGTGGCACACCCCTCTCCCTATACCTCACTCTTCAATCGCGCAACAGAGGTAATCCAAAGGTGATCGCCTTGGTCCGATACTAAACCGAGACCGGTTGGCAGGTTGGGGTCACTCAGTAATTTCACCGAATTTAACGTCCATCTGTTCATTCGAAACCAAGGCTACAACGTCAACCGCCGAGGATAATTCAGTTGATTTTCTGACCTCAAATTCGAAAGTGTGAACTTAAAAGGATATTGTTGATTGGTGATTCTTTCGGTTTATCTAAATTGAGGAGGATGCGAAAATAAATGGCAGCAATTTGGGCATTGTATCAGGAGAATATAATATTGTGCTACCCTTTCCTTTTTTTTTTGTTCAATAATAATGGCAAGCTTTATACAACCAACAATTCAGTATAACTATTACATCCGAATAATTTAAGAGTACTGAAACATTTAACTCTTTATTTCAAATTCTGTACGCTGAAGTTCACTACTCCTCTCGAACGGAATATGGCCGAAGATTCAAACAATTATATTTCTTCTTAACCTTGTATGTGTCTCCCAGGCACGAATGAAGCTATATATTAGTGTACTATTTGTGGAAATGTCAAGGGATATTACAGAATTAGAAAATGGTTGCTCATGGGCGAATAACTCTTAAAAGTTGTTGAAGCCGTCGCCAACATACATGTAGGCCCTAATATGAGAAACGCGGACGAGATTCACTGGCCTTGTGAGTTGATCGGTCAAATATTAATTAATAGAGGAGATATTGGAGCCGCGAACCTAAATTGCCTGTTTGCGTATTGCCGTTTCAGCCATGCACACTCTCTGATCCCCACTCCTCTGTTTCTCTTTTACAAGTTATCCTCAGCAGGACAAATGCGCTTTAGTTTTACACAGACTGGAAGATAACCACGTCAGGATCGCATCTATATGGTGTGGAGAGGGCGTGGGAAGATAGTCGTCTGTCTCCCCGCCCACTTGTTGCGCGGTTGCTAGGTAACATCAAGCAATCCCGACAGCTCTTCAACAGCTTATCAGACGACCGCTTTTACATAATCCTCTATGCATGTTAATCACTGAAACTGAATCCCAACATAAAGATGAGAACGGTTCACATTGAAAAAAGCTCGTGTCATTGAGTGGTGATAGGGCGATGTTTCCTGAAGTCCTTCGTACAATCCAGATTATCCTCGTCAAAGAAAACAAAATCCATGAACATATCCTTTTATAACAACTTGCGAATTCAGTGACGTTATTCCTAAATATCCATCCACAAGGTAATTACCAAGTTAAAATTCCGGAGTTAAATGGCGTGTCCAATTTATAGTAGGCCTACATCCAGTAGGTGTCCCGACGGCAGATTACAACACTAGCACGGTAAAACATGGAATAGATGGTCTTTGTTAGGACCTTTGTATGTAAAGACGAATGTGGCTATTCCTTGGTATCCAAACAATGAATTCGAGGAGAGCTGATGAAAGGGAAAGTGTACTGTGAGATGGGAACCACGTCATGCTCGCACGATCTTCCCGGACCGTTGTGACGTACACGCTAGACAAGAGGGGAAAGTACCAGTTGGGAGAGTTTGGTGACAGACAGGAGTAAATTATTTAGACCACGAGAGGGCGTCTGTATTATAAGTATTTTCTTGAAAATTGATTGCGGAGACGAAAAGACAAAAGGATAAGAACGAGGGTTTAAGGGTCATGGATGAAAATGGAAGGGAAGAAGAATAGGGAGAGGAAAAGAAGAAAAAGAATACAGAGAAAAAAATAACAAAACTGATGGAAAAAAGAAGGAGAAGAAGAAGAAGAAGAAGAGGAAGGAGGAGAAGACGGTAAAAGAAAAGAAGAATTAATTCTATTAAAAAGGGGGGGGGAGGTATTAATATCAATTTGTAACGCTTCTTTTAAATACAAATATAGAATAGAACCCGATATCAACAAAGGATTCTTAAGCCCTTAATGGGGAATATCGTTTTTTTTTCATTTCAGGAAATATTGCCCTTTGGACCGAGTATTTCTTTTACTACTCCTACAAGAACATTTCCTTATTTAAAATATCCTAGATAATACAGTTACTCTACGGAGATATGAACCCATCTGAAAGAACTATTCCAAAGTTCAGATTTTGTTTTAGACCTTAATACCAGCCTTCATACATGTAAACACTCAGTGCAGGGGCGGATCCAGGACTTTCTAAGGGGGGGGGGGCACATTTTCCAAGAAAAAATTTGACAAGCCAAAAAAATAAGTTTTTAACCAAAAATTAAGGACATTTTGTCCACAGAAAAGTTTGACGGGAAAAAAAGGGTCGTCACTTTCAAAAGAGGGGCACACTTCTATTTTAACGTCATTTTTACATTAAAACTTGTAATTGTGCCTCTCAAAAGGGGGGGCATGGGCCGGCTTTGCCCCCCCCCCCCCCCTGGATCCGCCAGTGACTCAGTGAATAATATTAAGGGTCACTTCATGAAAACAAACAACATAACCTTCAAGAAATTAATAGCATTTTACTGTTATGTTCATTTTATTCATTATATAATTCATCTTATGTACAGTCAGCATATTGTAATCAAAATTTCATTTAATGTCTGAATATTGAGCCAAATGTGATGACATATATATTTCAAAGATCTAATCTGAATATGACTGGTTGATAGTAACATTAACAAAAAACAATTACTCACATGAAAATGTCAGTCGTGAAACAAAATGACTATTCATTTTATAAATATAAAGGGTTTATTATCAATTGGTCTAATGCCAATTCGTCTAATTACCAACTTGTCTACTATCATTTGGTCTACCATCAGTTCGCCCACGATCCATTTTGTCTAATAACCAGTTGGTCCAATAGCCCTTTAGTCCATATACCATTTGGTCTAATTGGACTACTAAAGTGTTAAAATAAAAGAAAATTAAACAGGGTTTTGGACCAACTAGTTATGAGATGAAATGGTCATAGACGAACTGGTGATTAGACGAAGTGATGTTTGGACCAAATGGTTGTTAGACGAAATGTTGATGACCGGAATGGCATTAAACTAAGTGAAGGTGGACCATGTGACGAGTGGAGGAGTTGGCAATAGACAAATTGGCAATTTACCTTTTAAATAATTACAGCTATGGTGACTTATTATGACAAATAACATGTTAATAATGCCCAGGAACCAATCACAATAAAGATTTCCATGGTAATTTGAAAGTCACCACATTATTTTGTAAGTCTTTTGTGAAACAGTCCCCTGATCAGATTGTAGTCACTCCCATTAGGTATGTATGCGGGCAAAGAAAATGAAAGAGCACTGCTTTTACAAGGAAGTCTGTAAAACGAATTTTAATTACCACAATATCATAGTGGATCTAGATCTGGAAGATGCCAATCTAATCAAGAACATTTCAGTGAGGCCTAGTCAGGTTTAACTTAGACCGTGGTCTAAATCTGCTAAAATTATGGGAAGCCAAATGTGTCAAAATTTTTATGAAGTTGTATGTATCTTATGTTTACTGTGCTCTTTCCCAATTCATTGATGGTGAAGACAATCATCTATTTATACTTCCTAGACAATTATGAATGATTTGAGAGCCAAATGAGCATATGATATCTCTACTGTTAGTGATTTATGTAGCAACTGGCTATCCATACTTAAACCACAACTTAAATCCTGAGTTTAAGTTAAACCCGACATTAGAATACGGGCCACTGACATTTGACCTTATGAACCCATATGAGCAAATCTCACCAAATCGTTGTCACCCCCACATGTGAGCCACAATATATTGAATTCATGTTTGCCTGAATGTGTGGAGTTCCTGTAAGTGCAACTGCCACAGAAGCAAATGTCTATGAACTGACTTTCTATCTAAAAAATCATTAAATAACATAACTGATAACAATGTGAGTGTATGAGCCTAATGTAAAAAAAAAATCATATCAAGATGGAATATGAATAGATAGCTTCATATCTATTCAAAAACTCTTTCAACAAAACCAATATATCTTTGAATAAAATACTTGAAGTTTATAATGAGTGGTTTTAGCAAGTGTATAATAGGCATGGAAATGATTTAAATGGCCTTAAATAATATGAAATCCATGAAAATATCTGGCGACTATTCAGCAAAATATTTCACATTACTTAACCCACGGTTAAGTCCATGGTTTATGCAGATTTCCTGTATAAATTACGCTTATTTTACCGCGTAGATTAAAAAATATCCAATGCTGATACGTGCTTTTGTCAGTGCGCCAAATTGACGCCTGTTGCCGTGGTTATCAACGCTATTTTATTCATAAGTCCACTCTTCAAACAGTGGACTCATGAATACAATAGTGTTGTAAATTTGATTTTTCTTGTATAATATTTCTTTAAAAAATCTAGTCAAAAGGATACTTTGTTTTATTATTTCATTTCAGTATATAATGTATAAAATGAATCTATATTTCACATTATATCTGCCAACTTTATCTTTAGTACTCTTTCTCCCTCTCTGTACTTCTACCAACTTTGACTTACTCTTTCCCTCTCTGCTCATTGGCTAATTCTTTCCCGCCTTTTTAGGAGTAGCAGTAATGCCAATTCATGTACCCCCTTTAGGGATGCTTTTGTACTTTGATGTGCACCATTGCACTTTTATTGTTAGATAGGGAGAGAGTCCAGTGACTCATGACACACTGGCAGTAGCAAGGGCATTCCCACTGTTTGTTGTTGAGGAGGAGACTTGTCCCTACAGAAGAAAGTTTAACTTTGAAGTATAGAAGTAAGTTGATTTATATATATATATTCTTATTTTAGTAAATTGAATGTTTATTTCATTGATATGTTATACTATTACTGTGATATGTATAAATGCATGTTATAATATTTACTCAATTTGATTGGACAGAAAGCTCACCTGATAGTGATCCGTTATGTGCCTGAGTTTTGATTATTATATTCTAGATATATATATATATTGCATTACCAATTGCTACATGTATAATATTCATTTTGATGTGATGATTTTGATTTATTTGTGTAATTATTGCACAGCTTTAAATAATAGAAATGAATAAAAAGTCAGTGTCAATAGACCAAATAGTAAATCTAATGTTACCATAGTTATGTATCGCTTAACATGGCTGTGTATATTTGTTAGTGACATTCATCAATTTCTATGTTATAGGACTTCTGCAAGGACTTCCTTTCATGTACTTAAGATGTCGAAGCAAAATGCGGAATTAGTGTCTGACCGGTGAGTTCATGGTCTAGGGAGAGTTGTTCAACTTATATCATATGTATTTTATTGTGACTTTCTGAATACGAACATATTGTTGATACGATTTTATATCTAATGAAGGAAAGAGATATACTTCTTGATTTACTTTGTCTTTAATAGTCACTGAAGAAAATGTAGTTTATTGTCTTGATTGATAATGTAAATCTGTATTTGTTATGTTTAGAACTGTACTACTTTTCATACCGCTATTATGTAATGTGTGGTAATTATATTAATCATGTGTTTGTTTATATTTTGTTATCATACAGAGGCTGTTTTCCCTTGGTAAATAAAAGAACCCAATGAAACCTCAGCCCTTGTGAGTCGTGTCCGTGTTGTGTGGTCGTCGGCGCGAACCCTTTCAATAGCGTATCTAACCATGGTAACAGGCGTCAATTTGGCGCGCTGTGACAAAAGCGCGCATCAGCATTGGAAATTTTTTATACACACATCCGATACGCGCTAAATTAAGCGTAATTTATACAGGAAATCTGCATAAAACATGGACTCAACCGTGAGTTTTCAAAACCACCTTTGTGAATTCGGGCCATCGGATCAAATGACAGACATTCCTTTACCAGCTGCGGGCATTATCAGACAGAGGAGCATGTGTGTGTAGCAACAACATTATTTTTTTTTGGTAATAAAACTCAATTTCACACTTGGTGATCATGGTACATCATCCGTTACTTGGTGATGAACCTACAGTACATATGGCTGGAGATACACATACGTCGAAGGTGGACTGAAGCTGGCCCGAAGTATGGGTATCACCTCACAATTTTTTATTGCCGGACCGGACTGAGTACACCTAAAAGTGGCCTTGACCACTGAACTAGAATAGGTTAGTAGCGAATAATAGTTATTGCTGACGAATAATAGGAAATGCTGGCAGGAAAAGATAGGCACACGTGTCACTTAAATAGTCGTCACTGATAAAGAATCTCAAAGCGGTTCAGTCTACTTCTGGTGCAAGTGTATACGCACTAAATGGTAGGCTTCAGGCCGGCGTCGGGGGAGGCTTCAAACCTGGCGCATGTGTATCTTGGGACTATTTCACATGCAAGGTGATGACTGTTTCCCCTCTGCAGATTTACAACATCTGTTACCGGATTAACATTTTATACGTGTACAATTCCTGCAAAAGTCAATGCATGATTCCATTCTCTAACCAGGGAAATATCCTAAAGGTGTCCAGTTCTCACAAAAGCTGATGCATGATTTGCCTCTGGATGATTTACAGTGAACAAGTCTCTTATTCAGTAATGACCATATACATGTAGGTGTCTGATTCACATGAAAGCCAAGGGTTAAAGACCCTATCAGTATATGCATCCCATTCCAAAGATGCTGATGCATGTTTCCACTCTGCGTGATTAACAACATCTGGTACTGGGTGAAGAACCTATACGCGTCCAATGCTTGAAAGTCTGTAAGGTACGTCCGTCCTTTCATTTGTTGATGTCCTCCGGCCACCACGACGGTCTCTTCGCTTCCAGCTCAGCTTCCCCTTTATCTTCTGTGCTGATCTTGAGTTTGTTACCTCTGTGAAGGCAAGAGATAATAAAATAATAATAACATCTGGATTTATATAGAGCTTTTGCCTGAGGATACAAAGCGCTGCTATTATACTACCCCCCTCCCATCCCTTAGCTTGACTACCCCTTTATCAACGGCACTTGGTGCATTCAAGGTTTAATTCTTGGGGAGTGACAGCAGACAGCAAGAGAGAGAGGAGAATGAATTCTTGATTTATCCATCTCAACATAATGATATGCCATAAACCAGGAATGTATTCGAGGCTGGCCTCAAGGCCACATTTTGCCGGCCTTGGCCCAAGTCACATGCACAAAATCTATGGGAGAATGTTTTCCACAGCAGCCTTTGACTATTAAAAAATCTCTGCTAAAATCATATTATGAATTCAAGAAGTTATTTCATCAAGCTTCCAAGATGTAATCTGAAACTTGTCAAATCCAAATTTTAACTCACATAAGAGCTGTCCTCAAGAGGGCAAGTCCATTCTGATGTAGGTGACATCTTAATTTACCCACATTCTTTCCCTCTGAGGTCTTGATGCTCGTACCAGCTGGGATAGTAGGTATTGCATTCCTGGGTAAATGGAAACAAAAAGAAATTAATCAAATGGATTTTGTAATTAAACTCATGCTTATTCTTTGCCGTGTCTCTCATTATCATGATCATAAAAATTTATTTATTTATACAGCGCCATCTATCTAGAAATATACTATTCCGAGGCGCATTATTATTATTACCCCGGCTTTCGCTCGAGCTGCCTTACAGCGCTCATGCATTCAAGGAAATAATCCTGCCGGGTACCCATTCACCTCACCTGGGTTGAGTGCAGCACAGTGTGGATAAATTTCTTGCTGAAGGAAATTACGCTGTGGCGTCATCATCATCATCGATCTAAAGTTCTTCAATCTGGTTTTGTCCCTGTGAACCAGGGTGGCCGGATTCACCTCACACTTGCAGCAATCGCCCTCACCCCGTCCCTCCACTTTGCGCAACATAGCGCATCCTCCTTCCTCAGCACAACCTTCCTGCTCTCCTCCTCCACTTTTTAATAGATAAACTACTGATAAATGTCACCTCTTTTCTTTTTTTTTCCAATAAACAATATAAAATCAAATACAAAACATATATCATAAGATGGTTAGGACCAAAATGAAGCCGAAGCTTGTGAATATTGGCCCTTTACATAAAATATATAAAATACATTATGAAAACAATGTCAACAAATTAAATTAACAAGTAATCAATTTTTCTGTCATGTTATTAACTTGCAAGTCCATCCCATTAAAAAAGTGGATTTTTATAAATATAGAATTAGCATAATGCTGGAAATTTCATCACAATCATAATCAGAAGTACCGCTAGAAAGTTTTGCCAGCTTACAGGGATGCTCCGGGCTGCTAGTATTTATATCTAAATAAATAGAGTAAAATTCATCAAAATAAGATAACAAATAATGAAGTAATTGACATTTTGAAGTTAAGGAATATTTTGTGAAAACAGTTATATTCATGAAGACATACCTACATGTAGAACTGTTTCACCGGAAAAATAATGCAAATCTGTAAAATTAAATAACTTGGTTATTTGTTATCCGATTTTGATAAGATTTTCAGCATTTTGCTCTGTTAATTTTTCTCTAATTATTCAGATATAAATATCTTCAGCCCGGAGCATTCCTTTAAATTTTGATTTTTTTTTTCTCCAAAACAGGTGATACGTAAGTGAGGGAACAAATGACGGAACCCTCTCATTATCATTACAGAACATTGCATATTTTTGCAGATTTGACAATAGGGAAAATCTTTATCAAATCACAAAATATTACAACATTGGCAATTCCATACATTACGTTCAGGGAAAAATCAAACTGTGTTTTACATTATCTTAATGTGCCAAAAAAAATTGATATTTTATATGTAAAATATATTGTAATAATGAATCACATGTTTCTTACCCTGTAAACTGGATTGGCATAATCCTTTTCCTAATGACACCTGTATGATGTGTCCTAGCAGTCAGTTCCTGGCCCAAATAGCAGCCCTTTGTGAAACTCACTAAATATAACAAGTAACAAGAGTAAAAAATTATTGATTATTGTAGTGACATGCGAATAAGTGATGGCAGTACACATGTACGCCCTCGTCAGGGCAGCCAGGCATCTAATCAAGGCCACCGCACACCATATGATTGGTCTGCGACCAGATTTTGAAATAGAACATAGTTAACATTTGATGTGACAATCGAGATCACTGTACAAATACTTAATTATGTTCAAAGCTGGGACTATGCTTCCATCCTTATTAGAATAAAAATTAATTGAATGTCTAGTCGTAATGACGGTTTATGGAAATCATACGATAGGATACAATTTCAAACCAATTAGGCCTTTACTAAGAAATAAAGGCTTGCAATCATCCAAAATTCTTATAAAAGTATTATTCCAATTAAATTTGAACCTAAAATGTTAATATACTTTTTATTCACATTTTCGGAAATTAAATTGACTCACTCGATGAGCGAACCATTTTCATTTATTTGCTCCTAGGACAATCCTTAAGGAATTGGCAAATTTTCTGTGGCACTCCCCCATCCCCCCCCCCTCCATCACTGACATCAATACATACAAAGTACAATCATCAACAAAGAAATGGCTTTGTATATACATGTATGTATATATGTATATACATATACCACATGATCAATAATATCAAAGAACAAAGTATTAATATATAAAAGCGTAGATTTGAGAATCACTTCATCAAACTAATAATGTACATATAGCTTGTCCTGTCTTGCTTTTATTTCACTGAAAAAAAGGAATGCTTATGGCAGTTCCATTTAATTAAATGTAGGATAAAAGAGCACAGTTGACAAATTGACTTCCTCTGGGGCATAGGTGCCAGAACCCCAGATTTTGTCTCTTCAGGTGCCTTTGACCACTCGGCAATGGCACCTAGTTGCTGAAATACAGATGATTAAGCAGCCACCCCCCCCCCTCCAGCTGAGATCATAATAACTTGCCTCCATTCATGTAAGCTAGGTTGGACTCAAGAGGGAGACATTCACCCGGTGGAAGCTCGTCGACCCCTTCAGCCACGCCCCACTGATAACGATGGGTCCTGTAGTGCTCTTCGCTAACCTCTTCCACATCAGGGACTATTAAAACAACAAATAGAAATGAGAAATATGATAGAAACAAAGACTCAAGAGGCATAAAAATTGTTTTATACAGATAATGTCTACTACTTCAGAAAAAGTATTGTCTAAAATACCCAGAGAATACTTCAGTGCAGTGGCACAGCCGTCCTTTCCTTCCAATGTAAATTTTAAAAGTGATCAATATGCGCAATTTCAATAAAAACGATTTGTTTTAGAAAAAGGCGTAAATATATAAAACATAAACAAATTTATACGCCTCATTATTGAATTTAAATGACAACGTACCTACAATAGTGAGAATATCATACAAATACATGTATTGCTAGGGCTGGTAAAAGATTTTCAAAGAGGGTGCGCTGGTTTGGAAATGTTTTTGTTTCTTTTTATGGTAACTCCCGTAGGAACTCAGCAGGACAGCGTTTTGCTGGTAAACGCCAAGCTGGCATAAAACCAATTCCCCAGGAAACATTTTAAGTCTAGGTTAATCAGTCATAGTGGCTGACATTATAGACGACAGATATCACTCTCGGGCCTTATTATCAAAGTGGAGTCAATGGCAGAGTTAGGAATCAAACTCACATCTTTCAGATTATGAGTCGAATGCTCTAACCACTGGACCACAAGCAAAATTTGGTCAGAAAAAAAATGACAACCATAAGAAAGGCCTTCGCTCCAAAATGAAGGTGATTTTGGTCAAATTTCTAGTATACCAATCTGATTTCCAGAGGGTGTTGCCTAAGGTACTGTATAACATATATGCAGCACCTCAGAAAAATCTTGAGGGTACACCAGGGCCATGGGTATTATCATTATTATTATTATTACTTGGCGTCACCTGTGCCTGGGAGGCAAAAAGCTATGACCCGCAGGTCTCTCCTCCCAATATAACTGATTGGGGGAGTGCGGTGGACCACTACATCGGGGTTTCCCCCTTTTGACTTATACGAATAGTGCAGTGGGTTCTTAACGTGCAAAGGTGGGGACTCTCCTCTACACGGGGCCTCCATTTAACGTCCTATCTGAGGGATGGAGTGTTGTCCAATTTCCATTGTAACATAGCCTGCAACTGTGAAACATTGGAGAGGCGTTTACACACAACCCACTGGCTTCAGTCATCGGCCCGGGGTGGATTCAACCCCACAATCTTTGGTTCGACGGGCAGACGCGTTACCGACTGAGCCAACAACACTCTCTATTACATACAGTGTACCTAGAGGGTTAATGTAACATTTAATTTTGGGCACGAGATTACAAAGATTTAAAGCCTGCCTGTTTTCTGGATTTTGGAATGGAATAAAAAGGAACAGATAACCGACTGCAGCTATAAAGCAGGTTCGGACTGTTCCACGTTGCTTTAATACTGCAATGGCAATAAACCATGCATTGTAAAACAAAACACTGCTGAATAAACATCTGAAAAAGACTCCATGTGTAAAACAAGTTCAAAGTCTCTTCTCTGTACACTTTTCGGAGTGACATTACTTATCAGCCATTTTTTTTTGCCTATTACAATACAGGAATAGTACTGGTACATGTACATTGAAAAATACACAAACCACTGTCAAGATGAATATAGTAATTTCATACCGTTACTGCTGTACATGGCACTAAAATTACACCATCTGTCTCTAATCCTCTGTACGTTTAAACACAAGATTGATACAAAGGGTTTATTAGGATTGCCAGTTTGATTTCTTTTATCAAAAAATTAAAGACATTTTTTTCTATTTGGTCTTCTACTGTTTCTTCTCATCCAATGGTACATGTATATACCTCACATTCAGTTTCAGTTTCAGTTTAGTTTATTTCATTTCCATTTTCTGATAATAAACATAACAAACATATATATACATATGTATAAATGTACAAAACAAAATAAGTGTTATAAGTATACTTCAATAATCAATTAACAAATTCGTAGGAAATAGATGAAATGTATACAATTTTTGTTCAAGATACATTTTGATGATTAGACAAATTATAGATTACAGTTAGCATGTGAAAATGAAAATGAGGGACTTATTAAAAAGCGAAGCTTGTAGTTGTAAGCCCCTTAGGATAAATTTGTAGTAATCTTAATCGTATGTAATTAAAAGTAAAGTAAGACAATCTAGACCATATATGAAGAACGGCAAAATAGGTTTGAATAACAAGGAAAGAAAGGGGGGGTACTACATAGGTAGGTTAGAGGGATAAGGGAATATTAAATAACTGGGGGAAAAAACAAAACAAAAAGAAACGATTATGTGCCCAGCAGAAAAGGAAAGGGGAGGAGAAAGAGAAATAGGGTCGAGAGGCAAGTATCGTGGAAAAGATAAAGCAGTTCATGTGTTTCATACATTGTACTCATTAAGGAATGAGAGTTTTAGGTGTTTTTTGAAGGTGTTTATATTTCTATATTGTTTAAGGCTTTGGTGAATACCATTCCAGTATTTGGGACCTGTATAAATGATGGTTTTTTGTGCGAGTGTGGTTCTAGTCAGAGGGGGGTGATATTGGTGTTGTATAGCTTGTCTTGTGGGGTATGTATGGATGTCAGTGTTTTTGGTAAAGAGTGAAGTAATTGCGGTGGGTAATTCGTTTTTTGATAGCTGGAACATAAAAGTTCCAAGGTTCAGGAGATAGAGATCGTGGATTTTTTGTATTTTTTTTTTTTAAATAACGGGCTTGTATGAGCACGGTAATGGGCATTATCAATTATTCTAACAATTCGTTTTTGAAGCAAAAATATTCTATTAGTTTGTGTTATTTGTGAATTACCCCAGGATAAAATTCCGTAGTTTAGATAAGGGAGGATGAGGGTTGAGTAGAGGGTCAAAAGTATTTTGTGAGGTAAAAATGTTTTAAGTTTGTTGATGACACCTATGTTTCTTGCGATCACTCTACAAAGAATATCAATGTGTGTTTTCCATGATAATTTATTGCTGATGAATATGCCAAGAAATTTTGTTGATTGGGTAGAGTCAATATTAATGCCATTAATGTTAATGTTACCATGGAGCGTTTGTATTGTGTTACTAAATAATATGTAATTTGTCTTTTTTATGTTTAATGATAGTTTGTTCGCCCGTATCCAAGCATGGACCGATTTCAATTCGGTATTCATAACATTAATCAAAGTTGTTGGGTCACGATGGGAGAAAAATATGTTGGAGTCGTCAGCGAACAGAATGAAAGATAATAGTTTAGAAGATTTATGAAAGTCGTTTATAAACAATATAAATAATAGGGGGCCGAGGAGTGATCCTTGTGGTACACCACAATTTATGTTTTCCAGGTGTGATTCGCATCCATTAACAAAAACGTATTGAGTTCTGTTAGTTAAGTAATTCCTGTACCACTCCAAGGCCTTTCCTCTAATACCGTAATAAGCGAGTTTATATAAAAGAATATCATGATCTATAGTGTCAAAGGCCTTGGAGAAGTCCAGGAATATTCCAACAGTGTGAAGGGATTTATCAATAGCTTTGATGACTTTATCGACGAGTGTAATCATAGCGTGAGTTGTTGCGTGTTTTTCACGGAAGCCATATTGGAATTCGTTGAGAATATTGCATTTGTGAATGAATTTAATCGTTCGAGTATATACAGTTCTTTCTAATATTTTTGAAAATGAAGTCAATAATGATATGGGTCTATAGTTGCCCATATCTCGGGTGTCTCCTTTTTTAAATATAGGTATGACCTTGGATTTTTTTCATTTGTGAGGGGACGATACCACATGTTATTGATAGATTGAATATGTGTGTTATTGGTGTCACAATTTCTGAGATGACGTGTTTTAGAATTTTATTCGTGATTCCATCAAAACCTGGGCTTTTTTGAGAGTTTAAGTTATTTACAATGTCTATGATCTCGAATTCTAGTATTGGGGCAAAAAATATTGTTTTGGGGTTGGGATCTTCCAGAAAACTGGAAAATACTTTTCCTGAGGGTTCGATATCTTTGGCAAGATTGGGACCAATATTTACAAAGTAATCATTCAAGCTTTGAGCAATCTCATTTACGTCTGTTATAATAGTGTCATGTGTATTGATTTTATGAATGTGTGTTTTATCAGTGTTTTTGTTGAGCACACGATTGATTATTTTCCATGTACTTTTGATATCAAATTTATTTTTTTCAAATTGGTTAGAGAAATATGTTTTCTTAGCATGTCGTAGAGTACATGTAAGACTGTTTTTATACCGTTTGTATTTGTGTTCATTGTGTATAGATGGATTTGCTTTGTATTTATAAACAAGTGGAATGCCTCTGGCCGTCTCACCTGCATCACGCGATTCAATATAGCAGCAGTGCTGATTTTGAAAACTACTATAACTCGCACAAGATGTTCAGTGATACTTGGTTACTCTTATTTCCACGTTTTATGAACTAGACCAATACACTTATAGAGATATGATGGCAATTCAACAAATACCCCCAACGTGGCCAAAGTTCTTTGACCTTACATGACCTTTGACCTTGATCATGTGACCTGAAACTCGCACAGGATGTTCAGTGATACTTGATTACTATTATGTCCAAGTTTTATGAACTAGACCAACACACTTTCACATTTATGGCGGTAATTCAACAAATACCCCAATTTGGCCAAAGTTCATTGACCCTAAATGACCTTTGACCTTGATCATGTGACCTGAAACTTGCACAGGATGTTCAGTAATACTTGATTACTATTATGTCCAAGTTTCATGAATCAGATCCATAAACTTTCAAAGTTATGATGGTAATTCAACAGATACCCCCAATTCGGCCAAAGTTCATTGACCCTAAATGACCTTTGACCTTGGTCATGTGACGTGAAACTCATGCAGGATGTTCAGTGATACTTGATTAACCTTATGTATAAGTTTCATGAACTAGGTCCATATATTTTCTAAGTTATGATGACATTTCAAAAACTTAACCTTAGGTTAAGATTTTGATGTTGATTCCCCCAACATGGTCTAAGTTCATTGACCCTAAATGACCTTTGACCTTGGTCATGTGACATGAAACTCAAACAGGATGTTCAGTAATACTTGATTAACCTTATGGCCAAGTTTCATGAACTAGGTCCATATACTTTCTAAGTTATGCTGTCATTTCAAAAACTTAACCTCAGGTTAAGATTTGGTGTTGACGCCGCCGCCGCCGTCGCCGTCGGAAAAGCGGCGCCTATAGTCTCACTCTGCTATGCAGGTGAGACAAAAAGTCTGTTTTTCTTGTTAATACAGCGTAATAGAGATTTAGTTATCCAAGGCTGACGAGGTGCCTTTTTATATTAATTAGTGTGAGTAGTGCGTGTGATAGGTATATCTCTGTTATACAAGGCCATAAAAGAATCCATGAACAACTCAAAAGCTTCTTGAGGATCTAGACATTCCAAGACATTAGACCATATTCATGTAAAGCTTGAAAAGAAAACTTAATGAAATATCAAACATATGGTGAGCGATAGTTGAATGACTAATCAATCTTAAAATGTTTCAGAATCATAATGTACATGTAGGCAAATTTACAATGGAAAAATCAATTTGCCACTTTGTAATTTCTGATCTTTTTTGTTTTGTTTTGCCTTGCTTTGTTTTGCTTCATTTTCTTTCATTTCATTTCTTTTTGTGCCATTTCATTTCATTCCATTTCATTTCATTCCAATTCAATTCAATATTGAAATGTACTTTTGCAAAGGGGCAATAATAAGATAGCTTGTTTTTTGTTTAAATTACTTCTCAACAGTTTTTTATTAGTATGGTTATAAAATGCTCTTAACCAGCAATGCAGCAATCACTGAAATAAGTCGTACATAAATATATGAATATAAAAACGACCAAAATCCATCTTCAGCAAATCAAGATAAATGAAATATTTTTTTGTCAGCACGATGTGGATTTTTCTGGTGGAAGTCAAGGATAAGTATTACGCACAAAATCAATTCCTTTATACACAACAATTTCCTATATTGCGGAAGTGGTTTACGGTACACTAAGTGTAAAGTCCTGGAAGGACTGAGATGAGAAAAGTGGATAGAGATGGAGAGGAAATACACAGGCGAGAAAGTGGAGATTTGAAAGTAGAGTATTCTTTTCTAAATGAGTGAAGTCCTTAAAAGGACTGCGAACCAGAAGGAGTGGAAAGCTGAGAAGTAGATAGGCTTGAATAGAATTTCCGATACACGTCTCATTCAATCAAGCCCGGAGATGGACTTGGATCATTCTTGTGCTATGCTTTGTGCTTTCAAGCTCTGGAGAAGAACCTACCTTGGCCGTCACGGGAGTTGATGACCCTCTGACCTAAGCCTCTGACCCTGGGGTCAGTGAATAAATGAGACTGACCAGACTGAGAACCTGGACTAGGAGTGGTACCTGGACTAAAGATGGACCAAACCTGGTACTCTGAATCCAAGGATGTGATATCCACCTGGGGGTAATGTGACAAAATAAAACATGATGAAAAAATATAATCATAAGATAAGCATAATCTGAATAACAACAACAGCTATAATAATAATAATACTAATAATAATACTACTACTACTAATAATAACAATAATAATAATAATTCTAACTAATAACAATTAATAACAGTCATAATAATAATCTAATAATGAGGTGGCAATCTGTTTCCATGGTGACAATACATTATAACAATAAATGGACAAAAAAAATCTTTAAGTTGTAGTAGAAGTTAATCTTAATCCAGCACTTTTCTAATCTCCACAAGAATGTAATTTTTATATTAATTTCACTTGTTTATCTCTTTTTGCCACGGAAGTCATACTAGATCTACGATATATTTTTTTATAAATGTTATATTAAAAAAATTATAGAACTAACCTTCTTTCTTATCCTGTATAATTTGAGATGCTTTTGCAATTCCTGTGAGATGGCACTATCACATTCTAAAACAAATGATGGTATCTCATCGCTCTCATCTCTGCTCCATTGGTAGCACAAAACATCATACAGAACCCGGCCCTGCATTGTGTGAATACATAGAGTCAATAACTACACTATAAAAATAATTGAAGGAGAATGCAACCCTTGAAACAAAATGAATTGTATGTAACAGGAAATAAGAAACCCTATTAAATGAAAGTTTTAGAAAAATTGAGTAAGTTCATTAGAAAGCTGTGAGCATTTGAAGGTTGATATTATGTTATAGAGATCCTCCCATTGGCAATATGACATAGATGTGTGATGCCACACATTCTATTAGCAACTTCTCCCTCATGTTTGTACATATTCCACATACATGTAAACTTTCTCTTTTACATGTACCAAGTCAATCGGTACATCAGATGTTCTTTTTTTTCGGAGGACATTTCATATCAAGTCAATAAATATCATTCCAGGACAAGGAGGTTGTACATTATGTATTGAGCAATATAGATATTTAGGGTCTATTTTTTCACTGTCCAAAGAAGAGAGTTGTTCATGTGTGACACATCTTAATTGCATTGCCAAAAGGAGGGTCTCCATATAAGTGAACTCAACATTCAAATGCCCATAACTGTCTCATCATTTATTCACTTTTTCTCAAACTTACGTTTAATCTCAATCTTATACTTTTCTGTTTTCACACAAGTTGACTTTTTCCAAGGGTTTCATTCTCCTTTATAGGGGGGATCCAAGGAGAGGAAATAAGAAAAACAGAAAGGTGAAAGTTTGAAAGAAATCAGACATGGAAGGAGAAAGTTATGGCTAAAACTGAGATCAATATTAAGACTATGTAAATTCCAAATTGATAGCTCTTCCATTTATTCTCCTGGGGAGAAAAACAAAACATAGCATCCTTCACTCCTGAAGACGGACAGGACAGTCAACCTGCCCGAACGTCGAGTAACTTCTCTTCACTTCATCCTGCTACTACTCATACCATCGCTACTCAAGCCATATTCAGCTCATCTCATCTGGTTTACAGTCATTTTCCAGACTTCACTCACTTTCAAGAAAAAGAATACTTCTAATTTCCTCTTCATCCTTTCTCGTCTTTCCATTTCAATCTTTCTGCCTGTATTTTCTTCCATTCTTCATATTACACATGGTGAACCGTAAACCTTTACCACGTTATAAACATAGATTGTACTTTTATGTCTTCAGCAAAGAAAACTGTCATTCAAAGAAAACTTTTTGAAAAATGCTGTTCAAAATGAACCTAACTTTCTCTAGGACCGACAGAAACAAAATTTAGGCAATGATACTAAATTGCTGAAATACAGATCTTTCCAAAAAACGAAAAAAGCACCAGAAATTCAGGAAAAAAGCACTCACTTGTTTATTTAGAAACATGGAATAGATGACCTCTTGACCTCCCTCCTTGTCAAGCTGTTCTATGTCATTGGTCGTTAACCCTTGGAGGAGGTCAGAAGCATCGCGACCTTTCACCAACACAAGACTACGACCCAACATCTTTGACCCTTGATGGAGAAAATCAAGAAAATACAACAATGAAATTATCTGTCATACTGTTATGAATTAGTTGTATCAGTTGTATCAAGGAAAATATTAAGGCCAGTTTCATTAAAGCTGTTTGAAAAATTGCAATCAATCTTCAAATTAGAGAAGCTACATGTAATAATAGGCAATAGTTCTTGGATAACATCTATATAATATCATAGGTATCAATGGTGCAATATGGAAATCTTGACTTAAAGAAAATAAACAAGGAAAAAATTGTCATTATTATCCTTCTAAAATATATTCAGCATGCAAATATTTTTTTTCTATCCAGAGAATACAATTCAAGTGCTACAATTCCCATGACATTATTAGTGCAGTCACAGACTTATTGAAAGGGTTGTATTCATTAGTATTCTCTGCTTGAAGGGATCTAGGGAGGAGGGGGTATTGTTGTTTTCAACTTTTGATAGAATGTCCAAAGTTCACCAAGAAATCAGTCTAAACCTCACCATTCAAAACTGAAATTCCTTGATGATTTAGACCTTCGTTTGAAGAACAGTTTTGTCTCCCGACCACGCTAGTCTGTAAAGCTCTTCTCAGTATCCCATCTTTGTCGAGATTCCTGTAACATCGGTTACATAGCTGGTGGATAGAGGCCAACTTCATATGCTTTGCAAAGACAGAAAGAACTTCCATCATGAAAACTTCAAACCTAAAAGATAAAATGATAATTTTATGGCAAGATGACAGATTGATTTTTGTATTTATTTTTAGGCAAGTCAATTCTTTTCCATTAAATAGTAGGAAAAAAAAAATCTATTTATTAACTGATCAGTCAAATGTTTATTCATTCAGCATAGGAAATACATGAAAGTGATGGGCAATTTTGCACTCATGAGAGTCAAAATGGCCCCTAAAATTCCTTCAAAATTCATGCTTTGGCAAAGTTTGGGGCGACCATTCTTACTTTCCCCATGATCTGTCACAAGCATTATTCAAGATAATTTGGAAAAATGAATATTCTCTGGCAGAATGATACCTGCATTTAGATCTACGCACTAGCATATGCAGGAGGGGGGTGTTTCAGGGGTTCAAGACTTTTTTTTTCGCTTGTCAATTTTTTAGGGGTAGGAAAGGACCTAAATTTGTGGTGAAGACACTTTTTTTTGGGTCAACCTTTGATTCAGCTTGAATCCCCCCCTTTCAAAAATCCTGCGTTTGCTACTGGATCTACTGCATAATTGACTGTTGATGTTGCCCCTAAAAATTAGCCACTAAACAGAAAGAAATAGACCCCCAAATTCTGCAATAGCCCCAATGTCAAGAAAAAGACAGGCTTCAGACTTGACAGCCCCTAATTCCTAAAAAAATTAAAATTATTTTCTACCTTCGAAGTTCTAAAGAAACATTCAAGTCCCAGCTGACAACTAATTTGTTCCTCTTCCATTTACACTTTGTTTTATTCAGGAGAATTCAACTGTCTATATTACTTTTTTCTATTTCTTCTCAATTTTGTTTTTGCGTTACAAATACATTGATAAAGCACCATGCCTGGCCATGGCAGGAGACTGAGCACCAAAAAAGGTGAAACTGCACTGCGCCGTGCACTTTCATATTAACCCTTAACGTGCCATGAATACATATCTGTGCATCCACTGGAGTGCCACGAACACATTTTCGTGCAGTGGTCATACAGCTATTGTTATGCCTATTGTATTTTGAGGAGCGCATTGCATGCATGAGTGATTTCATTGTTCAGTTCAGCTTTAATATGGGTAAGAGGTTTTATTAATGTTATTGTCTCAGGAGTGATTCCTTTTTTTTATAAATAAATGTAGACTCTTTGAAAAAAATATGGCTCTCACTGATTACAGTGAATGGCACATTAAGAGTTGATCATTCTGAGTGTAAGAAGCCACCATTAATGAGAATAATTCTATAATTATTTATTTCATTCTATCCCTGTCATGGTACAATCAAGACAATGCAAAACTTCCACAAGACAGGCTTTGAGTTTGATGAGATCCACCGCAGGACTGCCAACTCTCACGCAATCTGCGTGAGTCTCACGTAATTCACCCAATTCTCATGCTCTCACGCTGATCATGAAAATTCTCACGCTGAACCCCGAAAATAGAGAGAGAAAAAAGTTTATTAGCCTATATTTCGGATATTCAATAACATTATACCCGGCCAGGCAAAAGTTTCACAGTTTTTAACCACACAAGCGCAAAGCTAAACCATCAACGCAAATTGGTTTCGCTTTGCCGTGCAAAGACAAGATATTGAGTTGCGATTGGCTTACTGTATCCCACGTGTGAGAGCTGGTGACGTCGATATTTTACTATGAAGTGGGGTTTTTGTGCGAGGCACAACGGGCGATCGAGTGTCAATGCAATGCCATGCCATGGCGATAGCCTGCCGGCCCGGCGCTCTGAATACATCATAGCCCTACATATGCATTTGTGTGTGTGTTGATACACTTGGTTTCTTTCGTAGCTTTATTTTTATTGAGCAAGAAAGAAACTGATAATTTATTTATGATAGTTTTAGCTTTCTTCCTCTGTTTTCTTTCTATCTTTCTTTCCTTCTTTCTTTTCAATCTTTCTTTGTTTCTTCCCTCTCTTCTAATTTCATTTTTTTTATTACTGTCTTTCTTTTTTAATTTTCCTTTTTTCTGTCTTTCGTTCTTTCTGTCCTTTAAAAAAATATTTTTCTTTATTTCTTTTTCTCTTTCTTTCTTTCTTTTTTGATTTCTTTCTTTCTTTAATTCTTGAGTCCATCCATCCTATATTTATCTCTTCTTTCTTTCCTTCCTTCTTTTTACCCTTTCTTTCCTTCATTCTTTGTTTCTTTCTTTGTTCTTTCTTCCTTCCATCCATCCTTTCTTTACCCTTTCTTGTTTTTTCTTCCTTCTCTCAGCCTTTTCTCTTTCTTTCATTCGTTCCTTCCTTCCTTCTTTCTTTTTATTGTCTTTTTGTTCTTTCTTTCTTTTTTCCCTTTGTTCCATCTATCCTATTACCTTTTCTTTTTTTCTTTCTTCCTTTCCTTCCTTCCTTCCTTCTTTCTTTGTTTTCTTCCTTTCATCTGTTCTTTTACCTATTTTCTTTTTTATATTGCTTGGTCGCTTCCCTCCCTCGCAATGTCTCACTCCAAACTCTTCTCAAAAGTTGGCAGCCCTGCCACCGTCAGATTCACAGTTGAAAGTTGAAACTAACCAAGGGAGCTCCGGCCCGCGAACCAGGAGTCGACCATGCAAAACGAGGGAGGCAATGCTTTTTTTGGTCTAGGTCTAGGAAAAGAAGTGAAACATTGTGATTGTGTAAGTAAAGTAAGAAAATTAGTTTTAATTGTTTTTAAAGATCGTGATGTTGCATGAATTTTATATTTCCCCCCATAAATCCCACCTTTGTCATTCGGAATATCAGATCGAGTTCACGGTCTCGAAGTTCAGGTAGGTGGAGCGGAGTGTAGCGGTAGTGAAGTGGAGCCTGCACGAACATCGCCCGAGGCACTCATTCAATGAACAAGGTTATGATATAACCTTGTTCTCAGTTATATCTCCATGTGTGGCAAAATAAGGATGGCAATGTTTGGCTTATTTTCTCTTTTTCTTTGGGACAAATGCTTGATTTTTTTACACTGACAGTTTCCATTACACCTTTTCGTCATACAACTTGGCCCTTAAGTAAATTTGATTCTTTTAATTACTTAATTAAAAATAGAGATAAAAAATTAAAATTTTCTTGCCATATTATTTTCCACCAATAAAGGGCGTACACAAAAATATGCCAAAAATTCAAGTTTTTGAGCGCTCTAGTGAATACAAAAATTATTCCCAAATTACAAATGAAAAATAAATTGCAACTCTATGGAAATTAGTAATTTTGGTCACAAAAGTGATATTTTAATAATCATTTTTTAAAGTGTGTGCTCTGTATAGCATTTGGCATGCCATAGACTAGTCCAACCTGTAGATTCCCCACAGGCAGGGTGGTTGCAGTGAACAAGTGGGTGGTTGCAGTGAACAAGTGGCCCGCTTCGCCTTCGCAGGCCGGAGCTTTCTGGGTTAAGCTCGCGGCCCGGGCTCAGCTCACTGCATGATCACGTCTTTCACGATAGACCTTATCGCAAATAGATTCACGCAAAGGATCATGGGATCGCAAAGGGGGCAATAGCGCCGCTGTTGTCCGGATGCGACCATGCGAGCGCAAGCAGCCGACAATAAAGTGTACGATTTCCATAGTGTATCAAAATACGATCGACGCCCGCAGCCAACATTTTGCTAACTTCCATTACTTTTCTTCTTAATCATAGGTGGCAGAGATATATGTGCCGTCTATAGCTGCAAGAATTACCACAGATTTTATGAAGACAAGTGCAATTTTCTTTCATTTTCGCGCACTGTCTGTGCGTATTTTGAGCTGTGCAGCTGCTGTGTGCTTTGAATTGTATGCACGGACAGCGGGCATGCACTCTCGGCCCAGGGGTACGTCGGCGAGGCAGTGGAGGAAACTGGTCCCAGAATTCCAAGCAATAATAAAATGATGATCAATAAAACAAACTCTGCAGTAGATTTGATTACTTTATTCTAGTGTTATATTTTTGTAATATCAATCGATAGTCAAGAATACATGTTTCATAAATAATTATCTCAATCATGATTTTATTCAGAGTAGGCCTATAAACCGAGCTGTGTTTTCTTTTTCTCTCCACAGATAGGCTACATAATATTATTGCAAATTATTCAGGATCGTGGTCGGACTTTCTGAAGTTTTATAAGTGGCATGCATAGACAAAATAATGAATGAAATATAACAAAAAAATGAGAATAGATGAAAGTATATTGATAGAAAAATAAGCAAAATAAAAAAGAAAAAAGAATTTAATGAGGAAGGTGATCTGAAAGAGAAGTGACTGAATGCGATGAAATTAATTGAATATGTAAATGTTGAAATAAGATTTATTTCAAATGAATGGAATATATATCATTTATAAAATTACAGAGGTTTGAGGGATAGGGCCTATACGGGATCATAAAATGTTTTTAATTTTATTAAAACTTAAAATGTTTTAAATTTAAATAAATTCAGATTTATAGTATTCTGCATGTCATAGGCCTATTATTATATATATATATATATATATATATATATATATATATATATATATATATATATATATATATACTAGCTTATTTTTGGCTTTAGATTTGTCTCATGCACCCCCTATATAGAAATTGTATGATCAAACTAAACAGCCCGACTTGCAAAAAAAGGACTATATTTCCCCAAAAATAACAAAAAACTTGGCTAGCTAGATTTATATGGAGATATATGGTCTACATTTATATGTTTCTCATGAATATTCTTTAATGGAAAAATATGCTATCTAATTTGGATCACCGATCGACGTGCTCTTTTCTAAAGACGATCGGCAATGACCCGCAATCACCGTCTCACTTTTCCCACAAAATCTTCCAAAGTTTAGCCCCAGAAAACTTCGAAAATACGGTGAGTATTGAGTTCATACTTTCACTGGGCATGGCAATCATGATACAAAGATTGTTCTATAAGTCTACATTCAATTAAGTATCCAAAATAATTTAAATACGAAGAAATCAGACTTAAAAAAAGCCTGGATTTTGAGTGACACTACACAAAACATATGGCGTTGTATGGCTTCCCGAAAGCCGATTCCGCGTTTGCCCCCTTTCGCATCCCGTGATCCTCTGCGATGACAGACGCCCTCACGCGACAGACGCTATTTGCGATAAGGTCTATGATCGCGCCATCGATCCATTTAACTTCTAACTAAAGGCTTTAAACGCGATCGTGCTTTAAAAAAACGCAAAAGACCCAAAGGCAATAAATAAAAGTGTTACTTACGAACACGGCCGTCACTGATGTTCCTTTTTTCTTGCTTTCCTCGCCTGCGCCCGATAATATCCTGATATTGTGCTGTGCTGTGGCAGTGCAGTGCTACTGCTCAATATCAATTTTGCCTGATTACGCAATTTTAGGAGCAGCTGAACATGTCGACTAAAAATTCTCGTAGGTCTGGGTCTGGGTGTTGCCAAGCTAGTACTATACTGTGATCTCTTTCGGCACAACAAGCTAATTGGTCTCCACGGCCTATACTACACTATGAAGCAGGCCCGGGGGGGGGGGCAGTCAAATATATTGCTGTACACACGCGTGACCAAAAACACGTTTTAAGGGGTGTTTTTTTTTCACTTTTGGACGCGGTCCGCGCGTGGACTCGTTAAGCGTATAAAAAACACAGATTTTCAATAAAAAGGGTGGTTTTGAAAGACTGCAGTCTTTCAAAACCACCCTTTTTATTGAAAATCTGTGTTTTTTATCAATCGCGGGGTCAAACATATTTAGGGTTATTTTTTTTCCCCAAGCTTTTTTTTTAAGACTGTAGCTAAACGTGTTTAGGGTATGTTTTTTTCCCTGAGGTCATATTTTGGCGACAACTTGTTTAGGGGCCAAAATGCATGTGTAAAGCCCACGAAAAACTTGTTTAGGGGGTTATTTTGCACACAGAGAAAAACCCGTTTAGGGGGTGTTTGGAAATTCCTTGGTCACGCGTGTGTACAGCAATATATTTGACTGCCCCCCCCCCCCCCCCTGGGGAAGCGGGGGTGCTGGTCGCTGGCGGGTGGCACCCCCAAATATTACCTTTGGGGTGTTGCGTGTGTTATTATCCAGGCATATATAGGGAGCACGTACCTCGATCCGGAGGGGGCCCGAGATTGTTATCACTGACCCATATTTCCCCCGATCGGCCGCTCAAAGTTGAGTTTTTTTTTGTTGCTTTGAAGCTAGGGTATTCCTAACAGTCACTTAATTTTAGCTTTAATTTTTAATAAAATATAATTATGTAATAATTTCATAGGCCCTATTCAAAAAGTGCGAGCGCGGAGCGCAAGCTATTTTTTTTTAGATTTCATGTAGTGTCCAGAAAAGTCCTGGGCAATGTATGTGAAGATGCGTATACTGAGAGCGCGAAGCGCGAGTAGAAATTTTTAATGTAAGTTCTGGCCTGATCTTCAAGAACAAGTCCACCCCCAACAAAAAGTTGATTTAAATAAAAAGAGAAAAATCTGACAAGCATAACACTGAAAATTTTATCAAATTCGGATGTAAAATAAGAAAGTTATGACATTAAAGTTTTGCTTATATAAGTTCAAAAAACAGTTATATGCACATCCTGGTCATTATGCAAATGAGGAGACTGATGACGTCATCCACTCACTATTTCTTTTGTATTTAATTATATGAAATATTCTAATTTTCTCATTGTCAAGTGAAACGAAGATTGATTCCACCCTGAATTAACATGTGGCAATGTTGGTTCTAATGTCTAATGTGTAAAAAATGAAATATTGTATAATTCAAACAATAAAAACAAAAGAAATTGTGAGTGAAGGACATCATCGACTGTCTCATTTGCATGTCACTGAATTTTGCATATCACTAGCTGTTTTGTGAAAAATAAGCGAAACTCAAAATTGTCATAAGTTTCTTATTATACATCCGATTTTGATGAAATTTTCAACATTATGCTAGTTTGAGTTTTCTCTATTTATTCAAATCAACATTTTTCCGGAGTGGACATGACCTTTAAAGGGACCTTTTATAAACTTTTTTTTTTCAGTTACCCATGAAGACGATACATTTCAACAGTAATGCGAAAGCGAAGCGCGAGCTGAAAATTGTTGACATTCCGACCTAAAAATGAACGTTCTAAGCACTTTTTTATTCATCAACTTGATAGGTATGTAACTAAACAATGAACGCGGAATATAAAAAATAAAAAATATATCATTAAAAACCAATTTGTTCACGGTTAAAAAAATTGCTTAAGAATATCAAGTTCTTATGACGGAATACCAAAAATTTCAGCTCGAGCTTCGCACTCGCCTAAAATTCCATCCTGTTAATAAATAAATGAAATGCTCAGAATGTAAAGTGTTCAGGTCGAAATATTAAAAAAATTTAGCTCGCGCTTCGCGCTTGTATCAATTAATTATTCAGTTAGAAACCAATTTGTTCATGTTTACTAAAAGTGCTTAGAAATATATCAATCACGATCCAATACATTTCATTTCTGGAATGATATACAAAAAAGTATTAATTTCGACTATATGAAATTTCAGACCTAAAAATTTAGATATTCCTATCTGGACACTAGACATTCTAAGCAGTTGCAGGATGGGTTTCTAAACAGTCGTGCGGGTGCGAAGTGCGAGCTAAAACTTTTGATATTCCGACTTAAATGCCCTTTGTTGATATGCCCAATCTTATTTTCTTTTTCTTTTGGAAAAATGCCCCTCTTCTTTTCTAGTTTGTTCAAAATGTTCAGTCTGTTAATGCCCTGATGGCGCGTTCCCTTTTCTATTTGGTAATAAGAAACAGCATCATTAATGGTAATTAAGAAACAAGAAAAAAAATTCTCATTTTTATATGAAGAGTTTTAATTGCAAGAGGGGCCTAGATCAATTTTTTATCAAATTTGATTTTTTTTGTTTCACATGTATAGATTTTTAGTAGCTCTAAAGATGATACCAAAAAAAGTTGAAATTCCCATTAAAAAGTGAACAAAAATGGCAAATAAAAGTCACTTTTTTCGAAAGGGGTTACTCCATTTCAGTTTGTCTGCAAAAGAGGCAAGAACCACAAAGATAATTTTTGGGGAAAAAATATTTTTAAATAATGAAGAGAGCTAGAGGTAGATTTCTTTCATTCCAATTTTATGCTCACATAGTAGGGTATCATTTAGTTTGGCATAAGAATATTGCAATGATTTTCTCGGAAGGATAGAAAGTAGGTATAACCCCTTTTGCAAACAATTACCTATTCAAAAGGGGTTGGATCCATTTAAGTTTGTTTGCAAAAGGGGCTATAGACCCACAATGATTTTTTTTTTCGAAAAAAAATATTTTAAAAATATGACGACAGGTAGATTTCTTTTTTTTTTAACCAATTTTTATGTTCACATGGTAAGGTACGTAGCAATGGTAGCATATCATGACAATTTAGTTTCGCATAAGAATATCACAATAAGGGAGAATAAGAAAAAACATGATTTTCTCGGAATGGTCTAAAAAAATGTCGAAAGTTTTGCTCGCTCACATAACTTAAATATCTATTAGCTCCCCTCTATATTTTTGGCCCATGCGCCACTGCTCCTTAAATAAAAATTATTTTGAAAAATGAAATCAGCAATTCGAATTTACATATTAATGTAATAGATGTGATATTTTTGTCATCAAATAAAAGAATTCAAAGTTTTCTCCATTCGATATAGTTGCGATTTTAACCAGGCGTATAAGGTTGCCCAGGTCGTGCTCGACTTCCTTTTCTTTTCTTTTTATTATTATCATTATTATTATTATCATTATTATTATTATCATTATTGATATTATTATTATTATTAACATTAATCATTATTTTTATTATTATTATTATTATCATTTTTTTTTAAATAGAGAAACAAAGGGAAATACGTCCTTTTGGGGGTGATGGCTATGTATTGGTTATGGGTGTTTATTTTTTAGGGGGTGCTCAATTCTCAGAAAGGAAATATCAAGAAAAATGAGACAATCGCAGGTCATATAGGTATAGAGACAATCAAACCCCCTATACTTTTCCCGATATAAATTGTTCATTTTGCAGCTTGGCAAAATCTGCAAATCTAAACACTGTTTGAGCATTGAATTTCAATCTCTACCTTCATTTTCTCAGTGTGCGCGTGTCGCAGCGGCTTCCGCATCGCAGAGCATGCATAGCATAGCAGCTGTGCATGTGCTTGTCTATTTACATGCAATGCATGTGCAGTGCTAGTGCAGACTGTCGACTGTGCACTGTTCATATGTGCTGAGGTCCTTTGAAGACAGTTTGTGAAATATATAGTTCTGTTTTCAGCTTAAAATTTCTCTTCTCAGATAAAAATGACTCGACAAGCCCGGAAACGACACCATCGGGGATACACACACATCAAGAAAAAGTACAGAACAAAAAGGAAAACCAAGGACTTGGATGAAATTGACGAGGATTTGAAACCCCGAAATGCGGAAAGATTGCTGCATCAAAAAATAGATTTTGACAAGCCTGGATCAGCACAACATTACTGTCTTCATTGCGCGTGAGTATGAGACTTGACACTGTTAGACGATAAAAAAACACTCTCACACGAGAGACAAAAGTGAGGTTGTGAGAGTATCCTTTTCTATTTTATTTTTTGGGGGGCGGGGTATTTCATTCTGTGAAGTGTGATGAAAAAATAAATGAGTATGATGGGGTGTCCAAACTTTGTGGACTTTTCAAAAATATTATGGCAGTGTGTCCAAACTTCGCGCGTGTCCATACTTCGCGGACGGTCCTTATCTCAAAAACTAGCCAATATCCTTAAAATCTGACATCATCAATGTGAAAAGCGACCTAAAATTACCGTATAATGAAAATTTCTTTAGGATGAGTTCAGTATTCATGAAAATATTGGCAAAAGTTCAGCAAATTTGTCACCGCTAGCGCCCGTATTGAAGAAATCACAAGCATCACGATATCACCATTTTGCAAGCAGAAATCATCAAAAATGTGAGTTAAATGTGGTACTAACCGATTCCATAGCATTTTGCCATCAAGCTGATTTAATTTTTCACTTTTTGAACTTGAGTTTTTGTTTAAATCTCCACAAAAGCTTTGGTGCGCGAAGTTAGGTCACACTTTTCTGAACGGTTTTCCAGCACAGCCCGCATTCGCCGATCGGAATAGAATTTTGAGATCGCGATACCGGCGAAACCCCTTGACCTACTTTACATTTTCATCCATGATTTTATAGTTTACGATCTTGCCGTCAATGTGGTAACTATTTCTTGAATTGGTTTTGTATAAATTATGAATATTTTGTGAACAAAATTATGCCTGATGAATATTTTTGAAAAGTGCGCGAAGTTTGGACACCCCATCATAATCACTAGGTCTACATCACATCAGGCTTAACTTTGTTCACAAAATATTCACAATTTATACAAAACCAATTCAAGAAATTGTTACCAATACCACATTGACGGCAAGTACGACAATACGCCAGACGCTAGACGGTGGCCTGTACTTATTATACTATAGAGAAGAAGAGAAGAAGAAGGTCGTAATCAATAATAAAATCATTGACGAAAATATAAAGTAGGTCGAGGGGTTTCGCCGGTATCGCGATCTCAAAATTCTATTCCGATCACTAAATGCGCGCTGTGCTGGAAAACCGTTCTGAAAAAGTGTGACCTAACTTCGTGGATCAAAGTTTTTATGGAGATTAAAACAAAAATTCAAGCTCAAAAAGTGAAATATTAATATCAGATTGACAGCAAAATGCTATAGAATCGGTCAGTACCACATTTAACTCACATTTTTGATGATTTCTGCAGTGCTTGTTGTTGAGAATATCAGATTTCTTCGGAACGGGCGCTAACGGTGACAAATTTGCTGATCTTTTGTCAATATTTTCATGAACACTGAACTCATCCTAAAGAAAATTACGTCTAAGGGTAATTTTCGGTCGCTTTTCACATTGATGATGTCAGATTTTAAGGATATTGCCTACTTTTTGAGATAATGACCGTCTGTGAAGTATGGACACGCAAAGTTTGGACTCACTGCCATACTGAGTCAACGACATTGAGTGTGAACTGTAGCAGTCTTCTGAGCTGAATCAAAATGCTGTGCCTCGTTTTATATTAAAGGGTGCTTATGTAATGGCTTAATGCAGTTTTGCACAGGCCGACTTGGAGCAAAAATTTCTCCACCAGAAATTGTTCAAAATTTTTGTCATGACAAGTCTCTCAGACTCAGCTCAGATTTAGACCTTTATAATCTAGTTTACTGATTTAGAGGTCATGGAGGTCAATAAACAATAGATGCCCACCGTATTTCCAAACAGGCGATTATTATTACCGTATCGGATTAGGAACGGCTGTATTTTGGCTCCAATTCAATTGTGACGTTATCTGTGTAGTATTGTGGCCTAACCACATGTACTAAGCTAACCGGCTTAATAATGGATCACGGAGTACTTTGATGGCCTCGTTGAAGCTTGGAAGCAATGCGAAGCTACCATTGCAGAGCGCTCTGTGGGGTCCTAGCTGGAGTACTGTATGTATACTGCCAGAGTATGTCACGTCCACAGGCCAGGACATACAGGCTTTCAGCGATGGATCCATTAGAAGCAAACTCAAACAACCACTCTCTACCTAAACTGTGTCTCCTATTTATACCCTGTGCCTTACTAGGAGTTACTGCTATGTCACTGCCAAGCATCAATGAGCAAGGCTTGATATTACAATAGACCCCTATAAAGTGCCCAATGCAGCAGCTTAAGGCTAACATAATAGAAAGGGATGCTTGTCATTAACATACTTGTATCCAAGAGAGGGGAATGTCTATAGTCATAGAGGCTGTGTTCACACAGCATACAATCTAGATTAAAGGAAGTGCTCACATGATACTGTATATCAGTGCCTGTCTACATCTGTTATTGTTCGTCATAATTTGATATTGACTGAAGTTAGCGACCAAAAGATGTGCCTACGACGGCTCACCCGTTCGTTCGTGTTCGCATGATTTGGTCGCTAACTTCAGTCCATATCAAAATTATAGCAAAGCGATGTCTAAGAATTTGAAAGATGACTTGGAGATCCACTCACACTAGTGCAAGGATTTTAGTATTAGTATACTAACCTTGCACCAAGAAGAGTATAGTAAATTGAGCCGGGGGGGGGGGTGAGATTTTTGCACTTTTGTTTTATTTGTCGTCACCCACAGTCACGTCCTCAACGTTTAGGCCTACTACAGTGTACTTCTCTAATTCCTTTCAACTTTGTGGCAATAAAATGATTCTGATTTTGATGTGTAATATAAAGTTAATTTTGGTTTGTCTTTTCCATATTGCAGGAGATACTTCATTGATGAGTCTGCAATGAAGGATCATTTTCGAAGCAAGACACATAAACGGAGGTAAGCATTATGGAATAATAGAGTTAAAAACTAGATTAAAAAATCATATGTAATTGCTTTTGCGCATATTGTATACAATATACGCCTTATTAAAAGATGAGAAAAGATTTCAATGCACATCATTTTGCTCTTGATGCGATTCTGCCACAGGTTAAATCTTGCATAAAATTTGTTTCATGTCGCTATTTTATTAAACACCACTTTGACGTATGACAGTAACTCATTAGAATAGGGAAAGTAATGATGGACATGGCCTTTTTACATGGATGGAATTTGAATAATGAAATTATATTTTGATATATGGATGGTCATGCCCATTCATTTCCTTATTCCATACAATTGGGGAATGTGCACAACATCTCCTGGCCTTGGATTATGATATTGTTTATTCAAAGGATAAATGAAAAGAAGAGAATATTTGATGTGCTTATCTGTATATTGAAGTGCTTAATGCAGGCTTGTCAGTCAGAGGGGCTCCACTTAATCTTTTTTTTTTTTTTTTTTTTGACCTTTGACCCTAGATTGAAAGCGCTCGAGTTGGAGCCCTACACACAGAAAGAAGCCGAAGCAGCTGCAGGGATGGGTTCATATCAACCACCTAAGAAGAGAGTAATGGTTACCCAACAGGCGACACAACAGGATGTGAATATGGATGAAGACAAGAGGGACCAAACATGATCCTTGGGGAACACTTCTGGAAATCAGTCAAATGAACAATGATCCCTCTACGGGTAACACAGCAAAAATTTTAGTTTGACTGAATAAATGAAGAGACTACATTCATGATGCAATACTTTCAAAGATCAATGTAATCATGAATTATAAATGCAGACCAAGACAAAAACTAGATGTTTGTGAGAGAGAGGCCTAACCTAAAATGGTTCTTTAATAAGTGATGTAAAAGTAAAATTGCTTAAGTAGACCTTACAGAAGTCAAATGTTTGACCATATTCAAGCAATACCAGATAGTGCAAAATATATGTTCCTCTTCTACATGTAAGTCAAACAGATTTTATATGGTTCCAAGTGATTGGATGTGTATTTGCACATTTTTTGGTTCATGTCCATCCACACCCACCCTATACATGTATGTGCATGTACCTGTCACATGTTAAAACCGATCTAGCATTGCCCCTATTTCATTTGGAAGAAGGAAAAGACATTTATTGTTTGGTAAGTTGTGGAAAACTCGACACTGATAAAATATTTTTTTAAACCAAATTTTCCCTACAATTAACTTCCGTGGAACCCTTTGCATGAATCATATGGGCCATTCACATTGGCCATCACATTTCACAATCGTTTGTAATCCATTTATATAAGAAATATACAGGGACCACGGAACTGGGGGGGATGTTCAGCCCCCTCCCGCACACTTTTTTCCAAAACCGTATACAAAAACCTGTTTGTGATATTTTGCATGGTCACCCCCCCCCCACTTACATGTAATTTTGACTCACCCCCCCCCCCCCCAATTTTCGAAACCATTCTGCAGCCCCTGCTATAAAAGAATTGTTCAAAGATTTGATTATCAAAGAATTCAATTAGAAAAAAATGTTTATAAAGGGGATGTCCAATAAATCAGGAATTATGATATTACACTTTTCACGGGAATTCATGAAGTTCCCCATTACCTTCTGTGATGCGTAATATCTCATTTTTAACAACTGAGCAAGCTTAAAGATTAATTTTCATCTGGGGAGCGTTTCATAAAGGACTTGTCAGACGTTTTATCCGACAAGTCCTTATTTTATCTGACAGTTGCCATAGTAACAGTGCTTCTTAGCCAATCAACATCAAGGAAAGCTGTCAGATCTGACAACACGTCGGACTAAAATGTTGATGAAACACTCCCCTGATTTAGATGATATTTTCAGTGTTCTACCCTGCCTGATTGATCTCTCTTCATATGTCGTACATTGGATTTTAAAGAAATTAAAGCTTATTTTGAATAAATTGCAAGAAACACATTATTATTTTACTTAATGATTGTTATTATATTATAAACGAAGTAAACAAGACTCTGTTTATAGCAATTTCAGAAATTTTCTGTCAAAATTTTATTGTGAATTTCTACACTTTAACTGTATGTTTTGAGAAGGTAATCCACTTTTTAGCCCCTATTTACTGTTTCTCATTTTACGATAGGTGAAATATACAAAACAATTATTAAAAACTATAACTGCAATTCTTTTACAAATTGTGTTTTAGTGTACAGGGTGTAAAGTTTCACAGAAAAATGTGCTGGGCCCCGTTTTACAAAGAGTTACAATTGATCCAGTCAATCGTAACTCTATGGAAATCCATCAGTGTCATAATTTTTTTCTACAGGAAATTTGCACAATGCCCTTTGTAAACAATGAGAAGCACAGTGAATTTTCAAGAAAACAATGAACGCACAGAATATACATCATAGCTAGAAAATATTTTGAATAAACATGCATAATAGATGTTGACATTGCTGGCCGTCCATAGTTGCGATTGATCCGATCGAGTGATATCTCCTTGATCAGATCAATCGCAACTCTTTGTAAGACGGGGCCCAGTATCTTTTGGCCCATTTGGTCTCATCCCACATGGTCTAATCCTAATTCATCTACATTGTGCGACCAGTTCATCTATTAGCCGTTTGACCCAACTGTTGTCCATTTACCATTCTGTCTAATTTCAAGTTAGGCTCTGCCCATTTGATCTAAAAAGTCAAGTCCACCCCAGAAAAATGTTGATTTAAATAAATAGAGAAAAATCAAACTAGCAAAATGCTGAAAATTTCATCAAAATCGGATGTAAAATAAGAAAGTTATGACATTTTAAAGTTTTGCTTATTTTTCACATAACAGTGATATATGCAGAACTCAAATGAGACATTCGATGATGTCCCTCACTCACTATTTCTTTTGTTTTTTTATTGTTTGAATTATACAATATTTCATTTTTCATAGATTTGACAATAAGGACCATATAGTTTTAAACAATGCTCATTCCACATGTGCAGGGAGGAATTAATTATTGTTTCACTTGGCAATGAGGAGAAAAATATAATATTCCATATTTTATATAATAAAATACAAAAGAAATATTGAGTGGGTGACGTCATCAGTCTCCTCATTTGCATACCCACCATGATGTGCATATAACTGTTATGTGAAATTTAACAAAACTTTAAAATATCATAACTTTCTTATTTTACATCCGATTTTTAAGAAATTTTAAGTGTTATCCTCGTTGGATTTTTCTCTTTTTAATCAAATCAACTTTTTGTTGGGGTGGACTTGTCCTTTAAACTCTGTAGTCAATATGGTTAGATGCACTGTTTATGAAGCGAATTTCAATTTAACAAAGCATGAAATAGTAGACGAAATGGAGATCAAACCAAATGGGCATTAATGGGGGTGTTGCAAGAAAATATTTGCAATCAATTGCAAATATTCTGTTGCAATTTTACAATTGATGGATCAATTTTAAATGTAACAAAGGGGCCCGTTGCAGAAAGAGTTGCAATCAAACGCATCTCTAAAAATCAAGCGCAACTTCATTTTCAACCAATCAACAGCGCGCATTTTGGACTTGCGATTGATTTTTTGACTTGCGTTTAAACGCAACTCTTTCTGCAACGGGCCCCAGATTATACTGCTTGTGTAAGAAGCAGATTTATTAGAAATCAATCGCCAATTTGTAATAAAGTACAAAACTTATGATCAATTTGGGGGCAAAAATAGAATTGCAATTTTAGACTGACAATTAGACTAGGTGGGTAGTAGATCAATTACGGAGTAGACCAAAAAGCTTTTAGACAAAATTGATAGTAGACCATGGCCCTGTTTCACAAAGAGATACGATTGATCCGATCAATTGCAACTATGGAAATCCAACCATACCATAATTTTTTCAACGAAAAATTTGCACAATGTCCTTTGTATGTAAAGAGAAGCGCAGTGAATCTTCAAGAAAACAATGAATGCATGAATATACATCATAGCTAGAAAATATTTTGAACATGCATAATAGATGTTGACATTGCTGGCCGTCCATAGTTGCGATTGATCAGATCAATCGTAACTCTTTGTAAGACGGGGCCCATATGGGTTTAGACCATTAGACTATGTAGATCAACTGCAAGTCGAGTAAAAACCGTGTGAGAGAGGGGAGGGGGGCTGTCTGAAACTGAGTTGTAAAGGGAGGGGGCAAGGGCAAAAATCAAGACGATCATTTGGTAGCTTCTCAGTTCGTTCATGAGATGAAATTTCCAAGGAAAAATTGTATTTTCAAGTTCCTTCCATTTTTCATGTTCTTTTTTATTGTTGTGCCCCCCAACGGTTTATTTCCAATGCCAATTCATCCAATTGCCAACTCGTCTACTACCATTTGGTCTATCATCAGTTCGTCTACTCACCACATGGTCTACTTTCATTCAGTCTAATGCCATTCCGTGTAATAACCAGTTGGTCCAATAGCCATTTAGTCCATATACCATTTGGTCTAATTAAACTAAAGTGTTAATTGTGCAAAATGAATAAAAAGAAGATGGGTATTAGACCAACTGGTTATTGGACGAATTGGTAATAGACGAAATGGTGATTAGACGAAGTGATGATTGGACCAAATGGTTGTTAGACGAAATGTTGATGGACGGAATGGCTTTAGACTAAATGAAGGTAGACCATGTGGTGAGTGGACGAGTTGGCAGTGGACCCCGATACACCACTGAAGATTTAGATACAGCAAAAAGAGATGTAATGTAATCTGCTTTTATTTAGTGTTTCCATGATTAAGAAAACATTAGTTTACAAATCGATGTTTTTCTATCCAGTCATTGGATCAAGATATATGGTTCGGCTTTCAGATGACTCACAGTGGTCCTGTTAAAAGTGTTATCAGCACGCAGTTATAGTGGAGTGCTGTTAAATGATGCAAATTATCTTATTACTTTTCTTGCGTATTACGATATCTCGGTCTGATTTGTTCAACCGTTGAGCTTGGTCGAGCTTCCACCTGCATGGTTGCTCTGAAACAACGGCACTTACGAAGCCCAAGCAGAATAATGAAATTTCTCCTGAAGTGAACGTTGGTGGCGGCGTATAAGAAAGGGTTGATGAACGAATTGCACCATAAGATATTATTTACTATTTCCCAGACAAGATCCGATATGCACTCGTCACAAATGGCGTTGACGATGTTTGCAATTTGATATGGGAGCCAGCACGCTATGAACACTGACACCAAAATTCCAAGTACTGTCGCTGCGCGTCGATGACGCGCGAACTCCCGTCTGCGTTTCTGCGCTTCTGCGACGCTGTTCAAAGTCTTTGAAAGTTCGCGGTCGCAAGGCATCGTTTGATAGTCTTTGACATCACCGTTGACAAAAGATGATTCGTTGACTTGTTCTCGTAGTTCATGGTTCGAAGCGGATGTGTTTACTAGACTGATATGGGATAAAGAAACTGGAGACTCGATAGGAGATGATAACCGGTTCATTTCTACTGTATCTACCTTCTGTTGTCGTTTAGAATGATCTACACTTCTTGTCTTCAATTGACTCAAGCCCTCTGCGCGTTTTCTTATTTTAATATAAACCGCGATGTTCAGACCAATAATGATTATGAGAGGTATAATGAACTCGCAAATCAACTGCGCGATTGTAGCGTATACGTTGTAAGCCATGTCTAGTTCACATTCTTTACTGAAATCGACGTTGCGTTCACCGGTGAAGTACGGCCAACCGACCGCAAGGATGGTGAAGACAACCGCGGTTGAGACCCAAAGGATGGTTATCGTCACCAAGACACGCTTCCGCGTTTGGAAAGTCTGATAATGGAGTTTCTTTGTGAGCAGCCAGTAGCGATCGAGGCTGATGAGGATGATCGTGAATACGGACAACAGTGTGGCCGTGTTGTCGATGATCAGCCAAATCTTGCAGAAGACTTCTCCCAGAAGCCAGAACTCCCCGCCAAGCCACTCGTTCCACGTTATCCAAGAAAGGTTAACACTGAGCACCACTAATCCGATGATGAAATCAGAAATGGCGAGGTTTAAGATGAGCAGGCTGGCGACGCGGCTGTGGATGCGGGGATCCTTGCAGAAAGCCACCATCACGAGTGCGTTGCCAACCACTGTGGCGATCGTGATCGTCCCCACGACGAGCGGTACGATGGCCAACCACGCGATGGATGGTTGATAATCTGTGATGTCATCATCGGAGGTCGTATTGGATGATGACGTCATTTGATCAATGATCGGTGTCCCATGCCCTCTGTCGGATTGATAGGTTGGCCCGTAATAGGCAATAGACCCTTCCATTGTGGTTGCCGTCAGTCAATCTGCCAAGAAGAACATGAAATGTTTAGCAATCGGGTGAAAATTTAAGGATCAAAGCTTTCAAAAGTATCATCTGCTTGATGCCATGGCGAGATATTTGATTTTGCCTTGTCGACCTAATACCTTTTTTATGTCGACATGGCGTGATACTTTACTTTGAAAAGTCAGTGATGGCTAGGTATCGTTATACCGCCATGACGACAAGTCGACAGTACGTGTCTCACCAAATGAGGCGTGGAGTCGACTTGCCAATATAACGTGTATGTCGCCATGTCGACCTAATTGAGCCGACATGGCAAGATAAATATCTCGTCAAGTATATGACAATCTTAAGCATTGAAACATGGAGGTCATTAATTCAAAGAACTTATGAAAAATTTGACACAAGAAACACTTTTCTTTTTGAAGATCTAGAAACCGGGACCTATTCTGGGAATACCCCTCAGGGGTGATGCAGAAATTTTGAAAACTTATATTTTTGCTTTTTTTTTTTTGCCTCCGACGAAGATTCTGCTAGGATCGAAAGCTTAGGCCCCTTTTTGACTTTCTAATTTACTCCATTGGCTCTCTTTTATTAGATAAGCAGTTTTCAGCAGCTTCTTTTTGCCATTTTTTTAAATGAATATTTTCACAAACCTCACCAAAGGTGTAAACTTAATCCTTCAATTAAACTTTAGAAAATCACCATGGCCCTGGGAAGCGCGGGGTGCTGTGTATGTTATACACCATAAGGCAGCACCCCATGGAAATGGGGGGGGGGGTATAATTTTTCAAGCTCTGCACCCCCTTTTCAAAAATCGTTCCCAGTGCCCTTTAAAAATGCAAAAGCGCTCACATGACTAGTTTAGTTACTTCGGTCCCTCAATTTCGAGTTTCTTCATAAATGTATTGTTATGCGTCTTGCCCCCCCCCCCCGGAAAAAATGCGTACGGCCATGAATATATCGTGTAGGCCTACTGTCTGTCTCCTATTTGCTTTATGAAACACGTCTCCAGAACGTGATATATTGATTTTCTTTTACCTCGCATCATCCGAGTTATTATTAATACATGATTATTGAGTCAGCAAACTCGTAATATTTGAGAGAGGTATATATGCTCAACTATAATTTGTTCGCTGGTGTAAATATGGTCATAATGAATATGGCTTCTTCCCTTTCATAATGGATTCAAAATAAACCTTCGCTGATCATTATATCATTATAGTTTCTGTAATACACATTTGTATATCGATGATCCAGTGCTTCTCATTTCATTTTTTCCCTTTTTTGAGCACCCACGCAAACTTTATTATTTTTTTATGAATCCTTTAATACGCATCTTATATTTGAGACCGTTTTGAATACACTGCATGGCAAGAGAATGAAAAATGTGCATTATTTTTCTTTATATTCGCTGCCGACGGAAATAAATAATATGTGACATATACGAGGAATCGAAGGTATGAAAATATAATTCATTAAAATAATTAAGGTGGGGTAAACAGAGAGAAAACATCCATGAAATTTAGATTCAGATTATTATTTATCGATCTATAATATCAAAACAGAGATTTTCCCTCCGGTAGTCGTGGTAGTACAACACAAATATATTTAGGTTATCTTAATGAAAACAAGGTATACTTACCCGAAAGAAATGTTCTATAATTCTTCCACTGCAACTTATCAGAAATGAGTCATGGCTGACTCTCCTTCTACAATTGGAGTTTCATTGCCTTTTTAGAATACAGTCAATATATAGGTCACATCTTTATATCGTAGAACATTACGTCAACGGCGTTGTCGAACGAGGTTTCTGTCAGAGTTATTCAAAACAACTCTTCAAAAACAAAACAATCAAAAGCATGAGAATCAGTTTGATCACCACTTTGATCCATTCGAGGTAACGAAGTCATCGCAGCAAATATAATAGCAAAATTATTTTACAATTTCCGTCGTTAAAATCTGCCGAATACATGCACACCCTAATCGCAGATTGAAAAGATGAGATGAAAACGTCATACCATAATAAGGGTATATATTATCCAACAGTTCTACAAACCAACAATAATCCATTCAGATAAACTCGCCAATAATGTACCTTACAAAACAGAGACTCCCGAGGTCATTTTATTAGGCTAAGCCCAAAATGTGTAAATACAACCTTTACCCCATTGCTCACGAATTAGGAGACGTACAGAGCAGAACGTTCAATCCTTCTTTTAATCATGTCCCTATTTTTCTCTCCTTAATTACCTATCTCGACTGAGATCAAGCAGCATCTCTCATAGCAACATTGCTTGCCCTGCATCCATGACGTCACGAGATGGTTACGTAATTAAAAGGCTCTCAATACTCCGATCCGAATCGAATTATACGCCATAAATGAGATGATTGAGTACAGACTCTATCAATATTGTCTCTCGGGGGGATAAATAAAGCTATTATATGCTACCGACACACTAAGCGATCCGAGTCTAGATCGATCACAATTATATTGTTATTTCGAATGACATAATATCGGTCGTTTGGAATCGGTTTCGTTGGGTGTGACTGTCGCATCAGATAATTAATCCATGCGGAACGCGAAGCCGGCGATAATTAGATGAGTTAGTTCAGGTGAATTGGATCGATTGAATGATTTACGAGCTCTCGTCATTTTTCATCCCATTCGTTATACAGGAAAGAGTATTTATTCGAGTTGAAACACAAATTTACTGATTGGATAACAGCTCCATTCTCAGCCCGAAAGACAGTTTGATTCATTATTTTCGATTCCATAATAACGTCTATATGCATAAATTGGTTGCAACTGCATCGTTCTGTTTATTAAAAATGTATATAAAGGCGAATCCTGCACTGATGAATTATTAATTTGATTGTGGCAGATCGGGGGTAGGGGATCCGGCCCCTTTTGAGAGAAAATATTTTGTTTGCAAGCGAAGGCTTTTTTCTAGTTTTCTTTTTTTTTCTTGACATAAATCACCGTCATTCGGGAGTGAAGACTCCCCCTTTTTTGTTGCTTGTCATTTTTTTTCTGCTTGTGATTAGTATTGATTCTCTTTCCATTTAACGGCCCTTACAACATTTGTACATTTTTGTTGATACGCACCCCCCTCCCCCGTAAGGGGGAGGGGGTGCAAGGGCGACCTCTGATTTCTCAATTGATACAAACAAAAGGGGAATAGAATACAAGAGCGAGGTCTGGCTCACTGTCATTTTACTTTACTTTATTTATTTTTATTGTTGGGGGGAATGACGTATCTTAGAGTCGCCCCCCCCCCCCCATCCAATCTTATAGAGAGGGGCGTAGATTGAATGAAAATGGGGAGAACTCTTGAGAATCTGAGAGAGGGGAGGGTGTCTGATCTCCAGTAGCCCCGCCTCCCCCCCCCCCCCCCCCCTCGCACTTTCTTTTGTCAGTCCTCTCTTGTTTTTTCGTCTGAACAACCCTTAACGATTTTTGGTAAATTTTTTTCCATCCCTTCCCCTTTTCTTTTTCACCTCTCTCTCTCTCTCTATGCACATTATCAGTCTAATTCCCACTTTTTATGTTTCTCCTTGTTTAAATTTTACTTTCTCTCTTGTCCGTTTTGACTCTCATTTCTAGCTTCTTCCCCCCCCCCCTTTCTTTCTACTGACACCTTATCTTCCCCTCTTTTGCCTTTTCTTTCGGTCCCACCCTGTCTCTCCTACCTTTTCTCTACCTCTGACTACCCCCCCCTCTTTATATCTCTACATCCCTTCACTCAATAATACAAATGCAATTTGTCTTTAAATCTCAATTCATCAGATAAGCTACAATTATGTCTACATTAAACTTGGAAAGCAATAAAATCATTACCTCATCTATTCATCTGTTAAAAAAAGAACTTATATTATTCATGTACAATACACATCGACTTGCTAAAATATTTACACCAATTACATTTGGTACAGATAAATAATTGAAAGGTTGAAATGGCTTATGGATGTTCCAAAAATGCCAAATAAACTGTAAATTTTTGAATTTCTGGATGAACTACAAGTATGTCTTTACTCAACTAACATTACGTTTAAGACTATTCGGGGGTACTGATTTTTTACTATATTGACACATATTCCTGTTCAAATATCTTGACATTATTCTGGAACGTTGTTACATTTTCAAGAGAAACATACTGACTCTCTGTATTTAATGATATTTCAAAAGCTGCAATATTTTTATTGTGAGTAAATGAGGTCATATCAGTAGCTTATGTCAGTTTATAGTTCAAATTGGGTTTTCAGTTTATAGCTGGGTTTTCACAATTTTTTATTTTTCAAGCAAAGGGCTGTGGAATGGACTTCAAAAAAGATCATATTATAACTATCAAACCAAAAGAAATTAAAGGAACTACTTCAAAACATCATATGAATAATTGAATATGAAAATATTGTTTCGCACAACTCATATGCTTGTTATTTTAATTGAGGTCAAATATACAAATGGTTGGACAGAGGGGCTGATTGCTAATAAACAGGAATGGTGTCAAATGGAATTATACTAATTCTATTTTCTGTGAAAAGTGAAGAACGGGGTCCTTAAATTTTTATTTGATAAGGCACAGAAAATATTAGGCCTGTTTGGTATTGGCAGAAGTAATTTCATACATTATGGGCAAGATTTAAATGAACTTTCATGCTACAAACTTTTTTTATATAGTGAGTGCAAATGGTTCCAACCAAATTAAAATTATTGTTCATGATTTTCAATGTAACGCCAATATCATGTGTGATATTGATGACTTCCATTGCTTACATCATCTTTATAAGAAACCAGATTCCAAAGTAATTATTTTACAAATCACCTCCTACTTCTGTTGCGTCAAACATTATAATAAAATGCAACATTTATAACATTGCATGTTATGACCTGCTCTAATATATGTTCTTTTATGACAGCATATTAGGATGTTTATACCATCGACTAAAAAACGATATTTGCTTATGTCATAAAACAGGACAGAAATGTATATATGGTGCAGAGGATTTGATTTATCGACATTCAGCCATTGGCTATTGAATGAATAGGAAAGTTCACAGTTAATGCATGACTGTAATAACCTCAAATATTCTCAGATATTATTTTATAGCATGTCTTTAGCTTTTGTAACAGATTATTTATGTGATGCATGCTCAAGTATCATCGAACATTAAAATAAAAAAGCGTCGTAGTCATTGACTGATTTTACCCATTGGACTTTAAATATGTCATTTTTCGGTCATTAGGATTTGAATTCAAATCTACCACCCTCTCTTGTTTTATTTTTATTCAAAATAGCCTTGTCCTTGCTTTACATATTTATCAATTGGATTAAATTGGATATTAGAAAGCTATTATCCTGAAATTTTAAACCCATTCCATGCTTGATAGTGTTTTATATAAACAATGCAAAATAATGCAGATATTCTATGATGTAAAATCATTAAATTTAACAATGAAAACACATTTTAGTTTATATCCTTTACACCACAACCGTTTTGAGGCATAAGCATTACTATAATCAAGTACTGAGATGGAATAGTCAGGGGTATGAGTGGTCACAAATAACAAGATCCGAAAAAAGCTGAAGAGTGTTGAAAAAGTCTGAAATAGAAAGAGCTCCCATAGTCTTTGTACAGAGGAAAGCCAAAAATAAGCTGAAAATAAAAACAACAAAAAATCTGAAATCAGCTGTAACTCTGAACTGTCACACCCCTAAATAGTGACATGCAATTTTTTTTTTTGGGGGGAGGGGGATTTACCAAAGGGAAATTCCATAAAATGATCAACCTTTTTGTGCATCCAACCCCATTTTTCTCAAGTTTTACTTCACTTCATAAACTGACCAAGTCATGGTCCTTTGAGAACATTACAGACTGTCATAAGAACAAGAAATAAGAGACAGAAAATTTCATGAAGGTCCCACATACAGGGGGTCGAACGTACATACTTTATGGAATTGCCCCAAAACTAAAAATAGGCTTTAAACATGGAGAGATCCATTTCTAGGCACTTACATGTAGGATATCTCCCATAGTGTTTCGAAGAGTTTTATCATGAACAGCTTTCATTTAATTTTGATATAAAATAATTCCTCTTCCAAATGAACAGTTGCCCCTACCAGAAACTGATTACAATGTCACGATTATGAGTAATGTTTGCATTGCAACATAGCAGTTGGAAGCAATTGGTCTTTTGAAATATCACATCACCACTAACAAAGCCAATAAGCCTCATTTGTCACATAGTAAAAAAAAAAAGCATATTCAAATCAACACATGATATAAACGGCAAATTTCAATTAATCATGATTCATGTTGATCTCTCAAAGGTAAAATTTTTGTTGAACTCAAGAAAGAGCGTTTCTCTGAATCAGATCCAAGGCAAGGACAATTCTTTCTCTTAAAATTCAGTTTATCAAATCAGCTGCTAATGCAGTCCTGACCCTTAAGGTCACTGAGGTCAAAGGTTGAAATCCAGATTGACACTTTGACCTTGGTTGACATGGACGACATGTGTCTGTTGACCTTTGCCTTTTCCCCACCCTCCTGCTGTCACAGCGTAGGTACCAGGCTGGACTTGGATGTGAACATCTTCAGATCGCTGTAGCTGCAGAAAAAAAATGAAAAGAAACAGACAACAGAGTTTACATTCTCCATCATGAATGTCTAATTTCCATGGAATGTTGCAAGCAGCTATTATACACTGATTGGAAACTAGCCAGCAAGTTCCGATTCTGTCTACTGGCTTTTCTCTGTCTGAACAGTGTAACAAATGATTCAATGGTTTTACTGTGAGAATACCCACACTAATTACTATCCATCAAAACCTGTAATTTCCGGCGCACACTACAAGATCCGATATGATGCAATTATTAACAGGTCACAATTTGCATTATAAATGTGAAAGTTCCAAGAAGTTAATTATTTTATTCGAAGTCTGGCATAATGCTAGAAATAATAAAATCAGAATTTCAAATAATTGCCATGCATTAATGTCACTATCATGAATGAATGCAGCAATGGATGAGTATATACATTTACCTGTTGGATAAATGATGACTCTATTTCACCAATGTTCATGGCCTACAGTAAAATTGACCATTTGCTAGATTCATTCCAATAATGATGCTGTGATAATGTACAACTTCATATTATGACAGTATGGACTCCAAGAAATGACTTATTATACAAATAATGCACGAAAGCGTGTGCATGCAGGGCCAAATAATGAACGATGTGCGAGAAGAGGCAATGGATATACCGCACCGAGGTCCGCAGGACCGAGTGCGGTATATGCATTTGATTTGGTGAGTCGAGCACAGAGTTCATTATTTAGGTCCTCTATGCACAAGAATGCGTGCATTGTTTGTTTTATACAACCCCCCCCCCCAGGTTACTGAGTTGCCCCAAATGCTGTATTTGATCTAAATTCTAGATAATTCCAGACCTCGTACTATCCTGCACTCTGACACCAGAGTGCAGGATAGTGCATTTGGTATGACATCAGAATGCAGGATAGTACATTTGGTATGATGACCGAGTGCAGGATAGTGCATTTTAGATGCCATAGTGCAATTTGCTGAATATCGTGTGATCCGATTTGGACCAATCAGTTTACAGAACATTCCTAACCTACACCTAACCCTAACGTAAACCCTAATTCAACCCAAACCCTAACCCTATATCTTAAACGAAATAAAGCCCGAAAGAATTGTCGCCAGAGAAAATGTTGTGTCCCCAAGCAATCATGTATGAATGCATGGGTCAAGGATAGATGATGTAAAGAATCATGCAAATGGAAGGAGGGGTAAGGACATTTGCTGTGAGAGCAAATCCTGCACCTGTCCAGCGGAGATGAAACCAGAGTTAATTCATCAGACTACTGATGGGCTGACGTGACAAACATTTTGTTAACTGCCAATAATTGCAAATAATTAGTAATAAAATAAATCCTTTGCAACCCGTAAAGTGTTTCAAAGAAACTCGAAAGTGAAGGAACAAAGCGACCAAGCTCGTCATTTGGGGGCATTTTGCATGAAGGATTTTGTGAAAAATCTCTCAATTAAAAAAAATATAAGTTTTCAAAACGCTTTGTAAATTGTAACCCAAAAGATTTACTTACCGGATGTGGCATTTTTCTGGGCTCTGTGTATCTCGGAGCATGGAATCTCCCACAATGCCGTTTGTCTAGTGCATTCTGGGAAGAAGCTGGAATACTGGAGTAGTACCTCTGCAAAAAAAAAGATAAAACCAAGTTATGGTAGTCTTATACGACAGGATTAATAATAAAACAAATGGTGCACTTTGATGTGGAAAGGATTAACCCTGAAATGCACAAAATGAGTCCCCTGCTGAATACCATTGATAGAACAGATTTTTATTTAAAATGTTATGGTTACCAGTTGGGACACATTTTCAAAACAAAAAACAAATATTTTTTCTTGAATACACAATGTGTTATTATTGTGAAATTATTTGAAATACAGTCATACTTTATAGATATCTCATGACAACATTTGGGCCAAATTATTGCATTCAATATTCTAATCATTTGTAATTTGTTTGTGGATTTTTTCCTAACTTAAGATGGTGTTCATTAAACTCTGCCCCCAACCCCTGGTCAATGGGATAGCTTACATTCTCTACACTTTTATTCCTAAAGTAAGGAGTATCTTTTAAAATGGGCTTTATGAAACACTTCTCTGTTCATTGGGACTGATGAATTACTTCGCACTTTCGTTATTAAAATAACTTTTAACTACTAGTTAACAAAAGGCTAATGAAACTTACTCTACACTTTTGTCCATAAATTTAGAATTAGATTTTATTTCCGTTCAACAATTTTTTCAAAATATAATCAAAGTAACAATACATATTCAATATAATCGATAATACAGACAAAATCAATGAAATTTCGTATCAAATGTTGAATATAAATTAAACAAAACTACAATTTGTTGCAGTAATTTTATCAATGAAAAGAAACAAGAAATGAACGGAGGGACTTGCCAAGAAAAGCAAAAGCTTGTAGAGAAGGCAAGCCCCTAAACTTAGTTTCAATACTAATTATAAACAAACTATATATACAACTCTATACAAAAATTGAGACGGACACAGAAGACAAACTTAAAACAAGTAATCCACAAATATCAAAATAAAACGAATAAGCGACAACAAAAATAAGAGAAAGTAATTCAAATAATAATAATTACAGTGGTAACACACAAAAAAAGTACTTCAGCCAATTAGTATTGCAAATTTTTCATCATAACATGTTTTATGAAACAGACCCCTGGTCAATTGGAGAGATGACTTACTCTGCATTGTCTGCTACTGGTTGTCATATACTGTAGGATGCTACCAAAGGCCTCATCTATGGTGGTGTATGCCAGGGCATCCTGCATATGAATCCAATATTGAATGAAAAAGAGAAAATAGAATAAAGGGACTGGGAAGGTTTCACAAAGAGCCGAGTGTGACTTTATAGAGACCTCAAATCAGACCTTCTCAAGAATGGTGTAAGAATACAACGGTAAAATTATAACAGGTCAAACAGCATTATGCACAACTGTGGACCCTTTCTTGAGAGCGAAATCAACATCAATGAAAATTTGGAGTACACCATTCCACCATTCATGACAAGGATGGGTCACCAGTCTTATAAAAGGTGGTGCGTAACTTATGAACAGCTTTATGAAAACTGCCCCCAAGATCTATTCAATTCACAGAATAAATACAAAACGAAGTAAAATAATATAAGCTGCAAACTTTCATGGAGAATTTACTGAGGAAGAAGGGAGACCTGTCTCACTTAAACAATATCCAATGAAAGAAATCAATGTATGAAGCAGGCAAATGTTGAAAATCTGCATCTTTTCACTCGATTATCAGCTAATTTTCAGGAAGTCTCCCTGACAATGGACCCTACCCGATGGAATGCCCACACGTAGGCTGAACTGACCTGGATGGGAGGAGTTCCGTGTTCTCTAGGTTCAGGCCATGAGATCTCTCTCCTTCTAGCTCTCTCTAGGACCTGCTGCCCTTGGTGGTTTGCTCTGCACAGTGTACAAGTCATCCAGTCTTCAGGGTGCTAGGAATAAGTCAATTCAAGCCATAAAGGGAAATAATATTTCATATACCAATAGTACACATTGAGAAATAAGAAATTAATGTAATATCAAACTGAAGAGAGGGGAAATACTATGAAAGTATGGGAACACTCATCATAGAGGGCATTAGTAAGAATTATACAAGATACATTAGGAGCAGTTCTAACACACAAGATGCATAGCCAAGGGCATTAAACCAGGGTTCCCAGCTTTTCAATAAAAAAAATATTCCTTGATTTTGCCATGATGAAGTTTAGAAATTCTCCATGAGGTGATAATTATTTAAACCCATTCCCAGTTTTGCATGTTTTCTAAGTTGTTCCAGTGAATTACATGTATTTTCAGTATAAAAACAATGTCAAACTAATTAGATCTAGTACCATCATAACCAGTCATTCAATGGATGTTGTTTTGAAATGCAACAATATAGAACAGAGTCTAACTGACTACCGTGCTTTCGACTTTTGGGCTGATCAAAATTCCCTGATTTTTCCCTCATTTGAGGTATTTCTTATCGAATTCCCTGATTTGAAGAATTGTCAGACAGGCAGAAAGAACATTTGTCATGGTATCCTCAAACATACAGAACATAACATTTACTTTTCTGGCTATTTATTGCATGAATGTTGTGAAAATGCAAAGCCATATTTTACAATGTATCTGGATCTGCGTAAGTGCCCGGGCATCGGATCCCCCCCCCCCCCTCCTACGAAAGCATCTACAAAAAGCATTTTTTTTAAATGTTGAAATGGTTAGATCTAGGCCTTTAGCAGTACTCACCGAGTGGTTCATTTTGAGATGGCTGAGCTAAGATTACTGGCTCTTTCATGAGATGTCACAACTCATCAACTGTATCAAAATGAAAGTATAGAAGAAATATTGATTTTATTAGAATATACAATTACAAAGTCTCTTTGTTTTACAGCACGCATATCACGATATGCGTGCTGTAGCTATAGCGAAAGACAAAGAAATCAGATTCAAGATAGCGACGTAAACACAATGGCAAGTTTTCCCCATCTTTTCATAATATTTTCTCATTTTTAATGAATTCTTGTTTAAAAATGAAATCAATATAGCAGAAATGTCGGAAATGAAGTTGTATCCCATTTACATGATTTAGGGCTAGATCCTTTAGAAGTAGAAATCTCGGGGGTGAACTTTCATTTCACTTTTTTTTTGCGGTACACGCACATGTCATGGATGGATGGGATGCAATATCCCTGGCTCCGTTGAGAGTAAGCATACATGTACGTTAGTGAATGATTTTTACTCTCTAGGATCCTCTTGGCTACCCCATCCTACAAGTTACTGTTGCTTTAGTGTTTGGACATGTCTAACAGGTATGGCAAGTTCCCCCAAATCTGCGCAGTCACCCATGTCTGCGCACATCTGCGCGATTCTAGTAAAAGAAGATATGCAACGAACACAAACTTTACACATGCAACACATAGACAAATTTCATTACAATTCGGACTCAAAATGGTGGAAAAGTAATTAATTTTTGGCATTTCATGTGACGGCCTAAAAATTAAAAATGCAGCATTTCTCATAAAAATACCCGAACCTTGTGCAAAGTGAATGGGTGCACAGACAGGTTCCATTTTTTTTCAATCTGAAAATGACTGCCCGAGGTTTTTTCCAAGAAAATCCTATACTAGGGAGTAGGGCCTAGTAGTACACTAATTATTATAGGCTATATTTCTTTCAAATTTCTATGAGATATTTTGTACACTTACTCATAATAATATGAGGAAATTTATTTACTGAAAGATTTTGTGAAATAAAAGGAAATTCATGTAAAATCTTAACTTAAAAAAGTTAGGTGCGCAGACTTGGGGACCACCATCATATAGCCTGGAGGCGTCTTGGGAGTAAAAATTATTTACTACGTACGCTTACTCCCAATGACGCCTGGCGCGGTTGTCTATACCCACTTGTTCACTGCAACCATCCTGCCTGTGGGGAATCTTCATTAAGGTTAACCCAGGGAACTCCCGCCCGCTGCGCGGGCGGGAGCCCAGGAGCTTACCGTGTATTTGACCATACTCACGGGACTAGCGTGATTTATGGTCTAAATATTTCTCCAAATGAATTGTGAAAACAGAAATTATGCACTTACCACGATTATATGGATGAAGGTCTAACGAGTGGCAGTTTCCTGACATCGAGGCACAGACTGGAACTTCAAAAAAACGAAAAGTTCTCTCCTTCTACCCCCGTCTCGATCGGCCATTTTTGTTATGAATCGTAACAAAATGGCGGATCGAGACTGGGATAGAACTAGAACTTAGAAGGAGAGAACTTTTCGTTTTTTTGAAGTTCCAGTCTGGGCCTCGTTGTCAGGAAACTGCCACTCGGACGTTAGACCTTCATCCATTATAAATATAATCGTGGCAAGTGCATAATTTCTGTTTTCACAATTCATTTGGAGAAATATTTAGACCATAAATCACGCTAGTCCGTGAGTATGGTCAAATACACGGTAAGCTTCTGGGGCTGGGCTCCCGCCCGCTGCGTGGGCGGGAGTTCCCTGGGTTAACCTAAAATTAAAAAGGCTAAATGAAGATTCCCCACACTCCACAGGCAGGATGGTTGCACTTGCACAGTGAACAAGTGGGTATAGACAGCCGCGCCAGGCGTCATTGGGAGTAAGCGTACGTAGTAAATAATTTTTACTCCCAAGACGCCTCCAGGCTACCATCATACGCCATAGGCATAGCACTCATTCAATGAACAACAAGGTATACGCGCCATGGCAAATTGATAGACAGACCACCTCTCTCTCTTGTGTTCTTCCTCCGCTAAGGTCGGAGATCAACGGCGCCGTTGGAAGGGCCGCAATTCATTTAAGGCTCTAAGTTGCAATCATGAAGTACTGAGTAAGTTTTGACGAGTTGTGTGGAGGTTGCGTAAGAAGTATAGAATAAGCGTATGTAATTGGGCTTTTGTGTTGCAGCTAATACGCCCAGGAGGTAAAAAAAGGACCGACTCTACAAAAAGAGCAGGGGTGGATTCAAAGGCAAAGCATGGTCCGAACTGCTTGGTGTTGGGATTAGCTTTAACCCGCTGGATAAGGTCCTGTCGGACAGGTGCTAGGGCTGGACAGGTAGCAACCAGATGTTCCACATCCTCGCAGGCTGACATGCACAGACGACAGCAATCATCAGGTGCTTTGCCAATCTTGGCGAGCCTTGGCGACCGTGACAACGTTTGCTTCGTATGGGACTGTAATTCAAATCAAAATTTCGATCGTTTTCATCGTATTCGTAGAAAATCAAAATGTCATCTAGTTTCTACACAAGGGGTCCCAATTTAAACAAGCTAAGACATAACTTATTATGATTCTCACATTACCTATCATAATGTTTTCCTCATTATCTTCGGAAATTTCACACAATTTTCTTACCTGAGCATGCAAGCCTCGGTCCTGAATTTTGTTTTTGTTTACGTTTCTCAGTACGCGTTCGCGCGGCGCGGATACATAAACCCGGCCGGATATCCGCTTCATACTGAGCGCTGACGTGTCGTGAATGACCGTGACCACTGAAATGGAAATTCGGTGGCGCTGGTCATCGTAGATACTGATAGATAGAACATGGACCTACAAGTAGGTCCATGGATAGAATGACCCCCGAAACAAACTTTTTTTAAAGTCAAACTCTCGAAAAAGAACATTTGAATGAATAGAAAGAATGGGGGCGCCCTCGTCTTTCAAACTGAGGGACGTGGAATTAATGACCATGGTGTGTTTTCCTTCAGCAAGAAATTTATCGACAGCGTATTCTGGGGGCTAGGGGCCCCGGGCCCCCGGGTAGACGATAAAGGGGGCGCCAAAAAGAGGAAGAAAAGAGGGAAAGAAAAGGGGAGAAAAAAGGGAGGGAAAGAATAAGAGAGAAGAAAAAAGAAGAGGAAATGAGGGGCGCGCCGAATTGATGTTTAGCCTATATAGGTAGGGGCGCCGAATTGATGTTCGATCGACAAAGGGGGGGGGGGGCGAATTGTTGCCCTACCTAGGGGCGCCAAATCGGGTCGACATAGGGCTGCGCCGAATTGATGGTCGACATGCATGGGGGGGGGGGGCGCGCCAAACTCATGTTTGCTCGCATCAAATCCTTAGTTATATAGATGCCCATATCCTTTTCATCACCACCAATAGTGCTTATCATCATGTCCAAATTTTAGGTCACAATATCAAAACTTTTCATCTCGCTCTTATAGCGCCATGGACCTGGGAAGCGGGTGTGCTGAAGCACCCCCAAGGTTTTCCCATCAGGGGATACTGCCTGTATTTTTATCCATAGGCAGCACCCCCTGGAATTCTGGTTGGTGTTTCACATATACGAGAAATGTATGGAAAATGACCAACATCTTGTGCTTATACCCATTTTTGGCTTATCAAATTTCTTGGCACCAAAATGACCTTCATTTTGTAGTGAAACATTGTTTTGCTTGTCGGATCATGGGACCCGCGGGACTCCCTATTGGCGGAGCAAAAAAAAAGGGGAAGGCATTTAAGAAAAAGAAGGGAAAAGAGAGGATGAGTGAATAAAATAAGGTGAGGGGACGACTAACGCTTGGAAAATAAAATAAAAAACCTTTCATGTCATTATATAAAGCTTTCGCTTGCGCTTCACCTTTGCATTGCATGTTTGATGAGATGGCCTGCATGAGATTCTTCCTCAATAGGCTGATATGCTGGAGCTTAATATATCAAGTTTTGAAGTAAATATACAAAACTTATTTTAGCTCCGACATCGGGCTTTAATTATTTTGTTTGATTTATAAATTGATTTTCAAAAAGTGCTCTGTAAAATGTCCGTTTTATTGTTTCAGTATCAACGTTTTCAGCTCGCGCTGCGCGCTCGCGTTATTTTATTTGTCAGGTACCTATTCTCTTCGTGTATTCCATAAAGTTCTCAAACTATACCTTAATTTTCAGGTTTGATTTTCAAAACCTAGAATCAGTCAGCGCTGCGCACTTGCATTTTGATTGGTGAGTAATGTATACCTCGATAATTTCCTCTATAATAATAAGCAATTCTAAAACAAACTACTTAAAATCCTATTTTCATGACATCGCCATTTGCGCTCTTATTAATTTGTTAAAAATGAATACACATGCATCCTATTCATAATTACAAAAGTGCTTAAAATGTCCAGTTTTCAGGAATTAATTTCAACAAATTTCTAGCTGCCATTATGCTTATTAGATTAACATTAACATTTTCATGAATTCCTGATAATTAAATAATCCTTTTCTTTGTCATATGGAATATCTCGCGCTTAGGAAGAGGAGTAAACGAAAGTCATCATTTTCATATGATGACAAAAAGTCCTTAGAATGTCCAGACCCCGAGGTCAAAATTAAAAATATCAGCATGTGCTTCGCGCTCACATACTTTATTAGGAGCGATCTATAGTATCCACTTTACAATTCTCCTACACAGTGCTTGAATTAGTGCTTAAATTTACACTTTTTCAGATAGGAATATTTTCAGCTCACGCTTCGCGATCACATTATGATTTATGATAAAAATATATAATCAGAATGCCCAGATACTAGACATAAATATCTTAAACATGCACGCATTTTTTATTGAGATACGCAGGTTGTTCAATACATGCTTAAGTTGTCCAGTTTCAGACTAAAATATTTTGCTCGCGCTTCGCGCTCACATTATTGATTTAGGATATCCAATTACCCATTATTTTCATGATTTACAAAGCATGAATAGTGTGACCCGTTTTAGGTCTAAATCTCTTTCCTTTTTCCGCTCACGCTTCGCGCTCGCATTGTTTAATTATATGCCCTTTATCCCTATCCTGCCCATGATTACAGAATATGCTTAGAATTTCCATTTTTTAGGTTGGAATGTCAAAACAAATTTAGCTCGCGCTTCGCACTCGCTTTATTTGATTATTGCCTATGTATCGCTTTATTGCTAACTACAAACAGTCCTCAACAGGTCCCTTTTCAATCAGTTATATACGGATTTTGTTCAAAATCACAAACATTGCCCAACACGTTCAATTATCAGGACAAGATACATGAAATATCAATAAAAATTAGCTCGCGCTTCGCGCTCGCACTATCTAAATATGGCTTATGAGATAACTGTTTTATAAGGATAAAGCAAAGAAGTGACTGTTACGAAGAAACAGTGGCGTACCTAGGATTTTCCACAGGGGGGGCAAAACCGTCCGCCAAAAAATTTGACAAGCAAAAAAATAAAAAAAAGGTCTTCGACACAAATAAAGGATTTCGTACCAGAAAAAAATTGACAAGCAAAAAAAAAAAAAAAAAAAAAAAAAAAAAAAAAAAAAAAAAAAGGTCTTCGAACACAAATAAAGGATTTCGTACCAGTAAAAAATTGACAAGCAAAAAAAAAAAAAAAAAAGGTCTTCGATCACAAATAAAAGGATTTCGTACCAGAAGAAAAATTGACAAGCAAAAAAAAAAAAAAAAGGTCTTCGATCACAAATAAAAGGATTTCGTACCAGAAGAAAAATTGACAAGCAAAAAAAAAAAAAAGGTCTTCAAGCTCGTCAGGGGGCATTGAAGGTCTTAAAGCTCGTCAGGGGGGGCAAAAAAGGTTTTTCAAGCCCGTCAGGGGGGTCAAAGATACGTTTTTGCATGGGTTGTGACTCGTCAGGGGGGGGCAGAGTGCCCCCCCTGCCCCCCCCCCCCCCGTAGGTACGCTAGTGCGAAGAAACAAAAAAATCATCTTTGAGTGGCCGATCCGGGAAAATATGGGTATTTTTTTCGCTTTAATCAGCGTGTTTATGTGGCGTAATGATGAGCAAAAATACATTGAGGGGGCGCATGGCGTCTGTGACAATTTTTTTTTAAGTCCAGGGAGCAAAAATTGTTGATCGAAGTTTCTGAAAAAAAGATTTTCGTGATAGATTTTTGACATAATCATCAGAATAAAACATCACATCTACACCCATTTTCGTCCTATTCTTTTTCCCTGTTTGTTGAAAATTCGTGGGTGGGGTGCCCCCCTTCATCCGTACGCCAGTCGTCTATTGGCCTATAAGAACCTAGTCTACCGTGTCCGCTCTTGGGCGGTATTTTGAAAATCGTGTTAAAAATCGCATTAACTTCCGTGAAAAAATTCTTGAATGTGCTATACAAATTAATGTGCTTTACTATTACTGAATCACTCCGTATCATAATCATACAGGTATAAATCATATAATGTACCCTCCACCTAGGTACCCATAAAAATCATAGCTATTCGTGCTTGTCAAATTAATATTTTACAACTTATTTTCAACATCACTTTGAGCAAAGGGGATATTGCCAACGAAAACAATTTCCCGAGAATAATATACGACATTTAATGCTTTTGGAATTTTAAATAATTTATACTATACAAATGTTAAGTATTAGCATAATTATTATTTAGAACTTTTCTTGTTTCCTTTGCTATATAAGTTCTTTCAGTAATTGTTACGGAAGTTGATAAACTTCTCTGCTGTACTTTGCTGAGATAGTACGATTCTAGTTCCAAAACAGGTGTCATGGCTTTGTCTAATGCTGAAGTCGGCAGAAACGATGGAGAGAAAGTGGAAGGAGGAGGAACAAGGAAGCTTTCATGGACAAGGAAAGAGAAAGAAAATGCCTCTCACACAATACTGGTCTGCATGCTTTCCAAGAAAGAACTAAAAGTCAAGAGAAGGGAGAAGGGTCGTTTTGAAGAGAGTAAAGACTTGGCATCAAAAGCGTAAACAGGAATAGATCGAAACTAAAACCAAATCACAACAAAATGAAGAAGACAAAGCCTATACGTAGTCGCTAGTAAAACTTGATTGTGTTATCTCTTTGCTCATACAAGTACACCACAGCGCGCTGTTGGCTTGGAAGGTGGCAGGGAGACAAACCCAAAGTCTATACAGTGCGTATCAAAAAAAGTTTACACTTAGAAAAAATCCTATAAAATTGTACATTTGTAATATCCTGAAGTTTTTTCCACATTCTAACATTAGTGCAGATCCATTTAAGCAAATGACGATATAACTGTCGAAAAATATTTCCGCTTGAGTGACACACTTACATTTGAAAAGTTAGTGAAAAATGATTTGCGCAGAACTTTGAAATAGTTATGCAAATAAAAGTAACTTTAATCATGAAGATCACGTGGAATTTAGCTAGTAAAATTGATTTGAAGATATCTTTTACCTTTTTAAACTTGTTTCCTTGCCAAAAACACTTCAAAGAGTGCATTGCGCCCCACCCCACTCCCCCACACACCGAGGCTATCGTGACGATATTTGCTTTACACTGAGCTGTGATTTACATGAAATGACTTGGGCTTTATTTTTTTTTTGTTCATCATTGTCAAGCTTGGAAGAAGTGTGGAGAAACAAGTATTAAATGAAAAATGAAATGTAAACCCATTTTAAATGATAAAAACTTAGTGATAAAATGCTGGAGATGTCTGATATAAGTTTTTGTTCAGATTCAGTTAAGTCCTCATATCCAGCTGGCACAAAAAGGGTAAATGTTGTGCTTACTATGTGTTAAAATTTCAATTTGGGTGGCAAAATTGTTACAAAATGCTTGAATGTATCCGTTTTATTTCAATCGACTAAAAGCGCAAGGGAATTTTATGAGAAATGTTTCCCAGGGTAAGTTTGATTTCGCCCTTTCCCCTTGACACAGCGTGAAAACCAGCATTTCTGCGAGCTTTACAAAAATGGACAGTGCTCACTCAATTGTAACATTCCGTCAAAACTTTTACTTTCATTGGATAGATGAGACACAACCTAAGATTATATGTCAATAAATTACCCACATGTTTTATATTTTTTAATTCCAAGGGCTTTTTCAAAGTGTAAACTTTTTTTTGATACGTACTGTAGAGACCGATATAAGAAAAATACCATACAAAACAAAAAATGTCTGTAGGCGTATCCCGCCAAAAGCCTTATAGTCTGGTCTGTTAGCGGAATTATGTGGACACGGTGGACAAAAGCATGATTTTTTCTCCAGACCTTTGTTTATGTATGAGAATTAAAAATGGGGTATGCTCCAAAAAATCTGGCTGCAGGAACAGTGAAAAAATGGGTGAAAATGTCAGAATTTATGAGTTTAGATTGGCCTGATATATAGACTAGCGCTAGTGCAAAACTCAATAGCAGTGCATTATTTTGCATTGGTTTAGTTCTTAAATTCAGACCCTTTTTGAACAGATATTCTGTTTGTCCTCACATCTCAATGCACTAAATATCTGAATGCTAAACAAGCCGAAGGGTGGTGATGGAGGGGGTTGAATGTTGGTGTGTATGTACATATTTTGGTCTTGGGGTAAAGATGTGCAAGACACATTTTTTTGCATGTGTTGGAAATTGTGTTGCCATGGTAACAGTGTATTATGGCAAAAATAAGGTACAAATCTTGCAGTTAGAACTACTTCCTCTGTTGTCACCCGATTCTCATGAAATTTGGCACACACATTGGTCTTGAGGTGAAGATGTCTAAGACACATTTTGTGTGTCTTTCAAAAATCTTGTTACCATGGTAACAACATATTATGTGGTGAAAATTGGGGAAAAAATTACAATTCAAACTGCTTCATCAGTTTTAAATCAATTCTCATGAAATTTGACACACACATTGGTATTAGAGTAAAGATGTACAAGGCACTTTTTGTTTGTGTTTCATTAATTGTGTTGCCATGGTAACAACATATTATATGGCAAAATTTAGGTAAAAACCTTGCAATTTGAACAACTTCATCAGTTTTGAACCATTTCTCATGAAATTTGGCTCATACATTTGCTTTGAGGTAAAGATGTGCAAGAACCATTTTATGTGTGCATTTGTCAGAGTATATTGCCATGGTAACCACATATGATAGCCAGAAATGCAGGAAAACTCATTGTGGATCAAACAACTTCCCCTTTTTTTAGTCAGTGCTCATAAAAGTTGGAAGAAATATTCATCTTTGGGTAAAGATTCATATTAAATTCTAAACTGCATTAAAATATATGAGTGTGGGGGTATTAATCACCTTCAGTAATATTTCTAGGTTTTGGGGGAGGAGCGGGATTGGTCCTTAAAATCTGACCTCAAAATAAAGGTTAAAGGCGGTGTCCATTAACACTCTTGAAATAAGCATCCCCTCAAGGGCATAGGCTGGGGGTACACTGGGTGAATGTGAAACCTTCCGCTCTGGCAAAGGAGTTCCAACACTGGCAAGCAAAACAAAATGTGTACCCCTTCTACTTTCAACGGATGATTTTCCAAACCTTAGTTCCACCTTCACAAGATGTGCACCCCTCCCCATACCACTTCTATCTCCCTATGCTCAACCAGTCTACACCTTTGCCCCTCAGGGGTCTTTGTATTTTAAAGCGAGACATTACTCCCTTTTTTTTTGGGGGGGGGGGGTCTTTAGAAAATGACCTCATAAAAGTAAAAGTTAAAGGATTATGACTAAGAACTTACCCCCCCCCGCAAACAAATGGGGTTGATATATTTTTTTAGCAGAAAAATGCCCCCCCCCCCCCCATTAAAAGGTAAGAAGATTCATTTGCACTTCAGAGTTCAGACCATTCATTTGATGTTTAATGCATTCTGCTTTGGTAAAAAATTGTTTACAGTAGCCAATTAATCATTGTTTATTTATATTCTCATACTCAGTCTTTTATTCATATTCCATTCCTACTCTTTTATTTTTAACTATATCACATCACTCTTGATTTTGAGCTTCACCATACCATCTTATGTTTCCTCTCTCCTTTTTTTACCCTCTCTTCTCTCCAAGTATATTTTTCCTAACATATTATAAAGTGAACCTTTAATCATGCAACTAATTATAGAAATATATATATATATATACAAAAATCTCTGCACTTGTTTTAGAAATTCACTTGCAAATCCATGACTCAATGGCATACCATATCAAAAATATGCATATGTGCACAATAATTTTTTGCCTTCAATTTATTTCATTTAATTTTTTCAGTATAATTGTCAAAAAATGAATATTATGTTTCAGTAGCAAAATTGTTGGATGCAAGAATTGACTGTCACAAAAAATGCAAATAATTTTGCATTGGAGTAAGGACGAACGTATTCACTGTTCATTGAGCAAATGATGACTTTTATTTCTCTACATTTATTCTAGTCATATCCCTTTCAGATGGTGATAACTGCAGGAATGGGAAAACTCAGTGATATAACTAAAATTTTTACAGAGGATTTTCGGAAAACAACTAAATCCATTTTTTTTCAAGCAACAGTTATTCCATTCTGAATGCTGCAACTATGAATTTGATGCACCTTTACCGAAGTATAATATCATGACAGCCATTTCTTTAATTCTTTAAACTAGACATTAAATATAGCTAATAGTATTATTTAGGACAGAGTGTAGCCAAAATAGAGTTTAGAAGATTATGAAGAAAAGAATAAATGTCATGGTATTATATTTCAGTGTAGGTGTAAGCATTCAAAATGGAATAATTCGTCCCTGTTTTCACGAAGTGACGGATACGAGAAAAATCGCATTTTTTTCAATTTTGAGTTTTTTGCATTTTTGGAGATCTTTAATTCATACCTCGAACCTCAACAAGTTTCAGATCACAAAAATGTATAATTACGTTGCTATGACAACAGTGCACACACGAAAATACCCAGATTAAGGATTTCTTGTTTTTACGAAGTGACGGATAAGCAGCCGTCACTCGTGAAAATAAACGAATACGCTTTATCACTCAAGAGTTTTTTCACGAAGTGACGGAAGGCAAATTTTTACAGTTTGGAACAGCCGAAGATCATGAAATGGTGAGTTTTTGTAAATGTAAGAAAGGAAATAAATGTAATGCAGCTTTTAAAGTCGTTTCGAGTAATTTCAACCCTTTTAAACGTCTCTGATAGCAAAACCCCTTAAAATAACGTCCAATCTTTCCATACATTGCCCCACATATTTATTTTCGTGTCAGTGAAAATTGAATGGAGTATTGCGTGTCATTTTTTGTCCTCAATTGAACTTGAATGTTGAGTTTAGTCAAACTATAAGGGTAAGAATTTTTTTCCAACATTAATCAAGACTAAACAGGTTTAATGAAGGCTGAGGATTTGATAAACTAATCATATAGGGGCATTAGTTTAGGCCTAGATCTAGACAAATTTACACGAATTGCAATGCCATTGGACTCCAAAAGAGTCCAATGTTAACTTGTTATGTTCTAACTTGTCTTCACAAGTGCCTAGTATTTGCAATAAATTTCCACAAAAAAATCAGAAATAAATACGTAGATCATATTGTCTTCCTCCTCAGGGGAGGGGGGGGGGGCTTTCTATAAATGACAGTGAGAATGCTGAGATCATGAATTAATTCAGTTAAGTTAGTGGCCAACCCATGCGTGCAAATAAGTTGAGTCTTTAGCTAAACTGAGGAATACTGGAGATTTCTGTTTTAAATAAATCATCTCAAGTCAAAAGTCAGCTAATCTACATCTAATGTAGATAGAGCTTTAACTTTGTTGTTTGGTGGTCACTCCTTCGCCCTTATCTCTATGACATTTTACATAAAATGAAAGAATCTACATAAATAAACTGCACCTCAGTTCTGATCATAATCATGATGAAGATATTTTCATTTCTTTTCAGATGCAGTATATACAGTAAGCAATTGTTTCAGAGAACAAATTAGGGAAGTCCTGGAACCAGTAAACTCGCTATTTAACAATGATGATGGTCAGATACAATTTCAGGTGAGAATTTTCATAGTGTTATAATCCAACATGACATCCTGTCAGTATCAGCCATCCATTCATTTGCACTCACTACCAAAATTAATTTCAATTGCAAATCTAGTAATAATGAAGCTATAAATAATTAATATATTTACTCAAAGTTATAATAACCAGAAAATATTAATTTGGGAATATGTTAGCCCTTAGCAGATATAAATGTATTTCTAAGTTGTAAAAGAACATTATTCCCATTTTGACAAATGCGTCGTGTACTGCTCTAGAGCATTGAAATTTGACATGTGATTATATTTTCAGCTGAAACATTCTTATAAATTGGAAACATTTAATTGGAATATACTGCTGTAAGTATCAGTGGTAAATAAAGTGTATAAATATAATCTTAATAATCTTGTAGTACCATACTGACTGGGCAGGTTTTGTTTGGTAAGGGCAATTTAAAATATTGAGTCTGCTATCAATTCTACAAATTCGAAATTTGAAAACAAACAGTTGATTTGTATAATTTTTTTAAATTCTACATACTTAGGTTGAATCCAGGAGCCAACATGCTTGTCAGGTGGGTCATTGATAATTCCCTGAGCACCACAGATGTGATATGATTTGGTGACATGACAGTTGAATTGGTAGTGACTGGATTTTAACAGTGTGCCCTGGTTTTGAATTGTTGAAGTAACCAAACTAGAAACATCTTCTGAGAACTCTGACTGTGATTCTGATGATGAAACTCTGTCTACACTTGTGAAAAGTATGAAGGAAGTGGCTCTGCCTCATGGCCTTAAGGCTCTCACTTAACTTTTCTTTAGTTTCCAGCTGGGTAACTAATGCCAGTTTTAACTTTCTTGTGATTTTGACTTCAACATAAGTTTAGTTTTAATTTTGGTAGGATTTTCAAATCTAGTTTAATTTTTATAGCAGTGTATTATATGAAGAAACCATGCTGCTTGAACTAGTCTGTGCTCTTACAGTGATATAATTATGAACTCCTTCAAATATGTTTTATATATACAGTCAAATATAAAGTTCAGAATAGTCATTTATCTGCTATCCTTATCACATGTTTTAATTGCTTATGAATACACATCGTCCACATATGGATGCAGAATAATTACCCTTCTTCGTTCATTTTTTGGGCAGGTTTTCATTTTGCTTGGTGCCATCTTGGTTTATGCAGTTTTACAGCTGATGTGTCATCATTTTATTCCAGAATTTTCTAATGAATGATATTCAGGAAAGAAATAATACATGATTATTTTTAGCAGACATTTTACGTTAGCTTGAGGTTAAAGATACACTGCAGCACATGTTTGTCTGTATATTTGTAGTAAGAATTTAACTCATTTGTACATGATCCCACTAATTCAAAGATGTTATTTGCTAAAATCGTGACAATTTATTGTAAAGTTTTCAGAGTTGGAACTAAGGTGTATTTTAATGTATCTTTCTGTTTTTGGACTCGGGCAATAATTTGCTATTAAAAAAACAAGTGTTTGATTGGAAAATGTATTGATGAGTGTATTTAGCCAATAACTTGAGAATGATGGAAAAAATACAAATTTACTTAGTCATTCGTATTTTTATTACTGCATTTTTTTTGTTGCTTTTGACGCTGTCCGGGATTTTGATTATAAATTTGTTATTAAATGATCCTGTTTGATATGAAGTTAAATAATTGATTTCAAATTATATTTCCTTGTTTGAGTTTCATTAGTTCATACATGTAATTGTTTATTCAAAGGTTTACTTGTTGTCTTTTACCACTAGTAGACTTTAGTACTTGACAGTGTAAAAAGATGAAATAACTCTCAAGGCAACTGTGTCGACTGATTTAATTATGACATTCTTTTTTTTTTAAGTGTAGTGAATGTAATAAGTAATGGTGATTATGTTACTTCTATTGTGATGGAAAAGAAATATACCATTTAACTTGAATATGTGTATGTCAATACAAACAAACATACAGAATACAACTTTCCTGCACCACTAGCATTGATTATATTCCAGTATTCTTGTGATGGAAAATTTATTCATTTGACATTGGAATTTTTTTTAATGTAGAGTAACTTATTGAATTTGGTACTTGTTAGCAATTCTGTATTTCAAAAATGTGGCATTCACAGACTAGGATTGCTGATTGTGTTAAGCAGGGCATGATATACAAATAAATATATTGTTGCATATATTCAAGTTTTATTTAATGTATAAAATGACAAAATTCTGTCAATGTGTACCTGATAATTCACTTCTTATACATTTCACAGTGCAATATTAGATTCATTATAATAATTATTAATGTCGTTGTGTTTGTCACTAGCGATTATGGTCCGATAATTTATTGAATTAAAAATATATTTCCATTTTTAACATTGTATGAAATTGATATTTTAATGAATCTATTAAGCATAACCATTATCATAATGATTGATATGAAAAAAAGTTATATTTTACTTGTCTATTTCTCACTTGCTGCTATGGTTTCATATGTTATAAAATTAAAAGAGTTCTTCTAAATTTATTTACATTGCTAACTTTGTGGATTTTTTTTATATATATAGTTAGTATTTTCAATGATTTATGACAAGTCATAACTCTTATTTTGCATGAAAAAGGTATTTTAATATGATGTTCAGGAGAGAATACATGACTATTTTGATAAAGGAAAACTTGAGTAGAGAGAGAAAGAGAAAGGGGGCAAGAGTGGTTGTACTCGAAATTTGCTCACTTTATTTTGACAAATTCTTATTCTTCTCTTTTTTTTTTGTTGGGGGGGGGGGGTGGGTGGCAATCAGTCATAAATTACCAATTCTTGTTGCCGTTTTGACAAGTTAGTTCCACATTTAGTTTTATACCTTTTTCGAAGTAATTAAGTCTCAAAGAATAATTTTGAATAGCTAACTCGGCCTAAACAGAGAATACCTTTAACATTATAAACAACATTTAAAAGAAACTTAATTGGAATTTCATATTTTTAGGGGGGTAGGGAGGTTAGTAAACTGACAAATATTTGTAATGTCGCATTTTCTACTCCAACGGAGTCAGTGCTTAATATTCCTTTCTCAAACATAGAATTACAAAGACGAAATGTGTTGTATCTCTTGTAGTCATTTTATTCATATCCTGTTAGGAATTTTCCGTATATCAGATCGAGTTCATCTCTCAAAAATGAAGATAATATTGAAATGAAATAGGCCTAATTATAACACGTGTGTCTATTGGTCTTCCTGTTATTACTTGAAAAATGAAATCAAAGTATTTAAAGTGATTTTTTTTTAATTAAAAGAAGTAAATGTAGGCCTAATTGATCAGACATTTGGAATTGATTTTTCTTACAATAGCAAATAAAGAAATTATGTATATCTAGACCCTATTTATCGAATTGCATCGACAAGGCTATACGCGGGACTAAGGCGAAGCTTCTTCCCGTCACTTCGTAAAAAAAAATTGAAGCGCGTCCTTGAATTTCGGATTTTCACGAAGTGACGGTTATGCGCGCGGAGCACTATCCGTCACTTCGTGAAAATAAATCTAAGCGCGAACCGTAATATATTTTTTTTCACGAAAATATGGTTCTGCTTACAGCTCATTATCTTCTTAAATATTAAAGGAAAGTGCAGATGATTGAACTTGAATATTGTCCAGAATATGCCCAATACGAGGATATGACATTTATCCACCCTGAATACGTGGAAGACGTTGAGATTGAGGTCTAAACCTTTGAACGCGATTTACTCAAAACTAACTTTTTAAAAGTTGCGCGCTCATCCGTCACTTCGTGAAATAAGGGACGAATTGTTGCTAGATAATAATGAATTAAAATAGCAAAAAAAATGTACTTAGAGATGGAGAAAAAGAGGGGGGGAGGAAACAAAACAAGAAGGTATGGTAAAGCTCTAAAGTGCAAAAAGTGCAAAAAGTGATGTAAGAAAGTCAGAGTAAACACTGAAATGAACAAAGACTGAGTAGAAGGAGATAAATAAAACGTTGATTAATTGGGCACCGGAAATGATCTTTTATCAAACCAGAATGTTTTAGGCTTTAAATTAATACGCTGAAGTGTAAAGGATTTTTCTTCCCCCCCCCCTTTTTTTTGGGGGGGGGGGTCAGTCCCTAGTTGTAATTATTTCCTTTTACTCTTTATGTGGCAATTTAAAAAAAAAAAAAAAAGAGTGTTTAAGTTCCCAATGGCCATGTCCTTTAACCTTCTATATTTTTAAGTTGTCAGTTTTTAAGGACCTCCTCCGCCCCCCAAAAAAAAGAACCTATAAATATTATTGAAGGTGATTAATACCATGAATACCCTGCGCTATTTTATGATGTTAAAGGGGAATCCAAACCAAATAAACACTTGTTTTTATGAGGAAAAGAAAAAATCAGACAATAGGTCTAAGTTTGAACAATATCGGAAAAACCATAAGAAAGTTGTGAATATATAAAAGTTGTAAACATTGGTAATCACTATATACCCATGAAGACTTCAAATTGGCCGCACATGTGATGTCATAATGATGTAAGGGAAGGACCACTCTTCCATGTACAGAAATAATTAATTGACTAAAATGTCTTTTTCAAAAGTTTTACTTCAAATTGTATATTTCTTTCATGAGGACATAAAGCATTATACTAACAGGTTTATATTACGGCCCCAATGAAATTTAGGAGAAAACCAAAAAAAAAGTACAAGGCCAATGGGAAAGTTGTCCTTGCGGCCTCACCCCTTGTCATAATTTACTTACCCATTATCAATTTGAAATCTACATACTAGTAGCCCTAGGGATCTTAATTTTAAAGCAGCCATAACTTTATTTTGCTTGTCCGATTGCTTTCAAACTTTCACCATTCTTATTTTTCTCCTTTTCCACACAACATTTTATGACCAAGGCTGGATTCCCCTTTAACACTGAATGTGAATCTTTACCCAAAATGAATATTTGTGTAAACTTTTCTGAGCACAGGCTGAAAACTGAGAAGTAGATTGATCCACAATTGATGAGTTTTCCCTGCATTTCTGGCTATATGTGGTTATCAAGGCAATGCACTCTCTGACAAATGAAAAAAAAAAGGTTCTTGCACATCTTTATCTCAAGGCCAATGTGTGAGCCATATCATGCATGAGAATTGGTTTGAAACTGATGAAGTAGTTCAAATTGCAAGGTTTTTACCTAAATTTTGCCATATAATATGTTGTTACCATGGCAACACAATTTATGAAACAATCACAAAAAGTGCCTTGTACATCTTTACTTTAATACCAATGTGTGTGCCAAATTTCATGAGAATTGATTTAAAACTGATGAAGCAGTTTGAATTGTAAGGTTTTTTCCCCAATTTTCACCAAATGTTATGTTGTTACCATGGCAACAAAATTTCTGAAAGACACACAAAATGTGTCTTAGACATCTTCACCTCAAGACCAATGTGTGTGCCAAATTTCATGAGAATCGGATGAAAACAGAGGAAGTAGTTCTAACTGCAAGATTTGTAACCTTATTTTGCCATAATACACTGTTACCATGGCAACACATGCAAAAAATGTGTCTTGCACATCTTTACACCAATACCAAAATATGTACATACACACCAACATTCAACCCCCTCCACCGCCACCCTTCGGCTTGTTTAGCATCTGCATTCAGATATTTAGTGCATTGAGATGTGAGGACAAACAGAATATCTGTTCAAAAAGGGTCTGAATTCAAGAACTAAACCAATGCAAAATAATGCACTGCTATTGAGTTTTGCACTAGCGCTAGTCTATATATCAGACCAATCTAAACTCATAAATTCTGACATTTTCACCCATTTTTTCACTGTTCCTGCAGCCAGATTTTTTGGAGCATACCCCATTTTTAATTCTTATACATAAACAAAGGTCTGGAGAAAAAATCATGCTTTTGTCCACTGTGTCCACAAGTAGGGTGTTTTTTACGCTAACAGACCGGACTATTAGTTTTTGTCTCGCCTGCATAGCTGCAGAGCAAGACTATAGGCGCCGCTTTTCTGACGGCGTCAACATCAAATCTTAACCTAACGTTAAGTTTTTTGAATGACATCATAACTTAGAAAGTATAATGACCTATTTAATGAAACTTAGACATAAGGTTGATCAAGAATTACTTAACATCCTGCCTGAGTTTCAGGTCACATGACCAAGGAAAAAGGTCATTTAGGGTCAATTAACTTAGACCATGTTGAGAGAATTATTTTCAAAATCTTAACCGAAGGTTAAGTTTTTTTAAATGACATCATAACTAAAAAAGTTTATGGACCTAGCTCATGAAACTTGGGCATAAGGTTAATCAAGTATTAGTGAACATCCTGCTTGAGGTTCAGGTCACATGACCAAGGTCAAAGGTCATTTAGGGTCAATGAACTTTGGCCAAGTTAGGGGTATTTGTTGAATTACCATCATAATTCTGAAAGTTTATGGATCTAGTTCATAAAACTTGAATTATAAGAGTAATCATGTATCACTGAACATCCCCTGTGAGTTTCAGGTCACAAAACCAAGGTCAAAGGTCAGTTAAGGTCAATAAACTTAGGCCATGTTGGGGTTATTGTTGAATTGCCTTCATAACTTTGAAAGTTTATGGATAGAGTGAATGAAATGTGGACATGGGTGTAGTTGACAAGTCTTAAGTTACCGTTCAAGTGTCATTTATGGTCAATGAACGTGGTATTATGTCATTATATGAATGGTCTTTTTGTGAATGATTATTTTATAGTAGTTTTCAAAGTTAGCACTGCTGCTATATTAAATCGCGTGAATGCAGGCGAGACTGCCAGAGGCGTTCCACTTGTTTACCTTCTTCTTTAAACCTAGCATGTACTTCATAACAAACTGATTTTTGTATGAATTTATATTTACGAAAAACGTAGAAATATGTGAAATGGAAGAAAAACAATGTTGTTTTTTGTGAATTGAAAAATTGAATAATTCAAATTAAAATAAAGATAGATGGTTTGTTCTGACGCGATGCCAAAACGGTTAAGCACATCCCAACAAAAAAAAGTTTATAAATACAGAAAATAAAATAATTGCATAAACCTGACGAGAATTCATCTTGTAAATAACTAAGAAATTACTGTTATGCCATTTAAAGTTTTGCTTACTATATCCCCAACAAAATTTAATAGCCGTTCTCTCTACTTTTTTCCGTTTTCATGAACAAAAAAAAACCCGGAAAATTTATTGTGGTATATTTGCATCGTGGGCCCCCACTTTTGGCTCAGCGGCTATCCGTCTACGTTTAAAACTGTTCCAAGGCCCTCGGTCGCTTTCTGTCATGTCCATTAATGCATCAATATTGTAACTATTGTATTATAATCAAATTAGGGGCTATATAAATTGTATAGTCATGATGGAAACTAATGCCTCTTCAGGACTCAAGAGTCGTTGACGAACTAATTTTAGTTTTTGTTTCCCTTTTTGTATGATGTTATAGTGACACAGGCGACTCTATACCAACCAATTGCATATAGGCGGATCCAGGGGGTGGGCCCGAGCCCCCCTCCCCCCCCCCCCCCCCCCCACTGGCAGAGCCAAAAATATAGGGGAAAAGAAGGTAAAAGAAAAGGAAGAGGAAAGACAGGAGGAAAAATCAAAAGTTAATATTTCGACTGGTTTCAACTGGTTTTTTTTTACCTGGGTGTACTCAAGATATGGTACATTGCTTCCATTCCTTGACAGTCATGTGAAAACAGTCTAAAAAATCAAAGCAATCTATTCCATTGTTCAATAACCATGTATGCCTCATGAAAACACGTTATATTCTTCAATCACCAAAATTTTAAGGTGAATGGTGTACTCCAGGTACCCCCTCCCCCACAACCCCATGATGCTGATGTGACGCCGCAACGCCACAATGCTGGTAGAATGGCGAGTTGTAGCAGCTGTGTTGTCCTCCTTTTATGATGATGATGTGACGCCGGAGACACCACAACGCATCAATGCTGGCAAAATAAAAACTTTTTCCTCGGATGCTCTCTTTTATCATTCATCTACCTATACTAAACTGCACATGCCATTTATGCATTTCCTCCTGGTACGTTCATGGCGGCCATCTAGCAGCAACTGTACACTCTAAATTACAGGGATTTAAAATAAGTCCAGATGGACTGTAGCTAGGGACCAATCGATTTCTGAATTTAGTTTTAATCCTAACGACTTAAATTTAAATCTCAAATGATTTAAATTTAAATCTTTCGAGATTTAAAAATGAATCTTAAGGATTCAAACTAAATCCGGAATTCGATTGGTCCCTAACTACAGTCCATGTGGACTTGTTTTAAATCCCTGTAATTTAGAGTGTATGGATTAACCAAAAATCAAGTATCAACTTGCGCTGCGCGCTCGCATTTTGATTGGTAAGTTATGTATACCTCTATAATTCTATATATAACAAACTACTTAAAACCCCCTTTTCATGACAGTTTATCAAACATTTCGGCTTGCGATTTGCGCTTGCAGTAATTGTTAAAAATATATTAACCCATGCATCATATTATGGATAACCGCTATAGTTAGTGGTCTATGAATTGACGACATACTTGGCCTTCATCTGCCAAAGTGTAGCTTTGTTCTTTTTATTAATTATTATTATTCTACTTTTGTATAATAGTATGGAGTCATCATTGATATTGGGTAATAGATAAATATAGCGAATCGTTTCGGAATTAAATCATATCCGCTTAATGCAAATTCGACACTCCTCTCCGTCTCTCCCTCCCCCTTTATCTTCTCTCTCTCTCTCTCTCTCTCTCTCTCTCTCTCTCTCTCTCACTCTCTCTCTCTCTCTCTCACGTGACTGCATTGTTCATTCGCTTTTAATCAACAAAACTACTTTTGATTGGTCGTCGACTTGTTACTAGACAGCTAAGGGCGGACCTACGATCCTTTCATTAAAACAAACATACAAAACAAGGATCACGGCCATACTTAAATCAAGTGTTTATGATGAAATCACATTGAGAAATTGTTCATTTTGATAGAACCGCTGGCAGACTGCGAGTTACAATTCAGGTCGATCTTTACCATCTTTTTGTCATCCGAGTTAGTGACATCAAATAAAAGACCAAGGTAATCAATTAGATTTCTTTCTATTCTTTTTATCAGACGTGCGATGCCTTATAATTATGTACACTTTTTATTCCATTTTACCTATGTTCCTTATTGTCAGCTTATTTGAGAATTAATGTTAAAACTTTTTATGCCCAACCCAGTGTTTTTAAAAACCTATCACTCATCTGCGCTTTTAACATGTTTAAAGTGTGATTGATCCCTTTCCCCCCCCCCTTAATATTTTTATAGTGTGGGTTGTCATTTTTATTTGAATTATGTACGAACTAAGTTTTTAACTCGTCACAACTGCCATTTACCGTATTATGTCCATAGCCCCCCCCCCCCCACCTCAAATATATTGCTGTACACACGCGTGACCAAGTAATTTCCAAACACCCCTAAACGAGTTTTTCTCTGTGTGCAAAATAACCCCTAAATAAGTTTATTTGCGAGCCTCATTAACATATTTTGGCACCTAAACAAGTTGTCGCCAGAATATGACCCCTAAACAAGATTTGTCTTCTTGCTAACAATATATATATATAAATATAGACAAAACTATATTCATGGGTATTGCATATCCCCCCTCCCCCCAGTGCAGTTAGGGTTAGAATACCACAATCAAGAAGAACCTGAACTCTTTTCAGAAACGAGGAGGAAAAATAAAGCCCCGGAGAAAAAGCTTGGGGAAAAAACATAACCTAAACACGTTTGGATAGTCTTAGAAAAAAAAGTTTTGGAAAAAAAACATGCCCTAAATACGTTTGACCCCGCGATTGACCATTGGCCAGTTTTTCAAAACCACCCTTATTTTTGAAAATCGGTGTTTTGATACCCTTAACGAGCGCACGCGCGGCCCGCGTCCAAAACTGTAAAAAAAAAAAAAAAAAAAAACACCCCTTTAAACGCGTTTTTACAGCAATATATTCAGTTTCAGTTTGGTTTATTTTCATTTCAACTCGAGTCAATTAAACAGCAAAAGAAATCATTACAAAAATATAAATGAATATGCAGCTATATACAGTATGACATAGATTAAATGAATATTTACAATAGACACGAAACAATATAACCATATTAATAATGATATTTACAATGAACTAGATAATCATGATAATAACTGTAGACTATTCATGATAAAGAATTTTGCATACAATTTCTTTTATTCATCTTTACTATTTAAATAAATGTTGAGGAAATGGAGGGATCCACTAAAAAGCAGGGCTTGTTGAGTGTGGACTCCTTTCTCAATATTTGACCCCCCCCCCCGGCCATATTCATGGCCCTGAGAAACGGGGTGCTGGGGGTGCTGACGAACCCCCAAGACTTTCCCAGGGGGTGCTGCGTGTATTATTTTCCATAGACAGCACCCCTGGAATTCTGATAGGTGTGTCAAATTGGAGAAATGTGTGGAAAATGAGTAAGATTTAGTGTTTGAATCAGAAACCCATTTTTTTTTTGCTTGTCATTTTTTAATGATCAAAACTACCTTTTTTTCCTAGCTTGTCAAATTTACTTCAGCAACCCCCCCCCCCACCAAAAAACGTTCGCAGGGCCCTGCCCCTAGTGAGATAGCAGTGGCGTAATGATAAAAAAAATGAGTTGGATAGAGGTGGCGTATCGCATAAAATCAATACGAAGTTGCGAGCGAGCAGAGTAAGCGAGCAAAAAATTCCGACATTTTTTTTTTAAGTTCTTTTTTTTTTTTTTAGGTTTCGACCTAATGTTAAGAAAATAATCTCATATTTCACCCTTCTCTCTTTCCTTTCCTTTTCTGTATTTTTCTTCTTGGTCGTGAATTTTATTGAAGGGGGTAGCTCTTGCCCCCCCCCCCCCCCCGACTGTACGGCAGCGTTAAAAACAGTAAAAGAGAAACTGAAATTTGTAATTGAAAACGGGAACGTGATCGAAAAAAGTGTCAGGCCTATTTTGGTTCAATCACGTGCTTAATTGAGGATAATTTCATGAAAAATAAATCCATTATCTTTACAACTTTCACATATCACATGTATTAGGTATTGTAAAATCCAAACAATCTTTTTAAATCAAAACATAATTGTTTCCCAAAGCTTTGATTTATTGCCTAGTAATGTGAAGATAAATATATATACTGCATGTATACCCTTAGCGAAAAGAGCGCACTGGTCGGTTTATGAAGGAAATCATGACGTCACCCACGCACTATTATTATTATTACTTTTTTTATTTAAAGTATCATCCCCACTCATAATACAAAGATAACTTTGGGAGATCGTGCTTTTGCCTCTGCAGCCCCGAAATTATGGAATGATTTGCCATATGCAATGAGATCCTGTCCATCAGTAGAAACGTTCAAACTTGAACTAAACACCCATCTGTTAAAATAAATTCCATAAATTTCTTTTTCCCCTTTTCTAAATTTGTTCTCAAGCATTTCACTAGCTCTTAATTGCAGCGCAGTAGAATATATGCACAAAGTTACTGCGCTATATAAATCAGTATATTATTATCATGGTTTCCTAAAGTATCGAAATGATTCGATGAAGAAATTCCTTATTGTTAAATCTGTTAAAACTGGAAATATACCTATTGCATTATTCATACTATCAAATACATACGAGACATTGCGTGTGAGACACCGTCGTCGACTCTTTCATTAAAAAAACCACGTGTTGTGCATATAACTTTTTTTTCTTAAAAAAATAAATGCCACTAATTTCTTATTAGCTTCCCACCAGATTGTAATGAAATTATAAGCGTTATGCTCGTTTGATATTAATTTTCATATTTCCTGTTTTAGTCAAGACAACTTTTTGTTGAGGAAGACTTTCCCTTCAAAGTTAAACAACATTATGCACTGCGTGCCCAGCCCAGTCAAAAACGAAACCGAGATTTATCGATGATTTATCATAACTTAATCATAAATAAAATAGACAAATGACCCACCAATGTAAAGCTTAGAATCTCCTCTTTCCTCATTCACGCATGATTGAGCAAAAACAATTCGAAGAAAGGATGCCAAAAACTAATTTGGCGGGGGGTATCTGAATTTCAAAAAGAAAATCATATGAGTAAAAAGTTCAATATCTTCTCTTTTCTTTGATACCTAAATCACAGAAAATGGTCAAGTAGTAAAAAAGTTATGATCCCTCGAAACGATGCTTGTATTTCCATAATTTCATTAAATAAACGTGTTTTCACCGGTTTCCCACTGAAGCTATCGCACGGTAACAAAAGACTTAATGCATGGCTGATCGTCAACAAAACGGAGTGTCGAGTGAGTTAGAACGCTAGCCTGTAAAACCTCTTCATTTTATGAAATTATTGAAATTCAAGCCTTATTTCAAATAACCAGAACTTTGTTATTTCTTGACCATTTTCTGTAATTGAGGTATCAAATTAAAGAGCAGATATTGAACTTTGTAAAAATGTGGTTTTCTTTTTAAAACCCAGATATCCCCTTTTCAAATTGTTTTTGCTCACTCATGCGTGAATGAGAAATAATCTACGTAATTTAAGATGAAAGAGGAGATTCTAAGCTTTAAAATGGTAGGTAATGTGTCTATTGTATTTGCGATTAAGTTATGATAAATCATCGATAAATCTCGGTTTCGTTTTTTGTGGGACGCACTGTATAGTAAAAGAGAAATGAAAAACAAATACAGGCATATATGTCAATCTAAATTAAAACAACGTTAAAAAACAACGTAACAATAACAAACTTGACGTTGAGCACTTAATTAAGATAATGAACTGCGTGCCCACCCAAATGTTTTCATGTTATTTGTAAAGAAAAATAATGTGACAGCTTCAACATACGCCAACACAAACCAGTGGAAAAATAGGTGAATGCGTGCCAATCTAAATCAAATATTCGTGATATAAAAAAATCATTGGATAAATGAAAAACAAATACAGGCATGTATGCCAATCTAAATTAAAACAACGTAACAGTAGCAAACTTGACGTCAAGCACTTAATTGAGATTTAGAAGTTTCAAGTGGTTGAATCCATTCTACATTATTGTAGACCTTCCCCAACAGGGACGGAAAACTGCAAGGGGGAGGGCGGAGTGGCGCCCCTAACCCCTTTCCCCGTTTGTACAACATACGTGAAGGAATACAATCTTATTATGATTTTTTGCAATTGTCAAAGCATTGATTTGTTTGGGTTTTTTTTTTTTGGGGGGGGGGTATTTTTTTTATTTGGATGCCCTGTTTTCACAAGAGCTATGTCCAGAATTTCGTTTTCCTTAAACTCTAACTTCCAAAATAAGATTTACAAAAAAAAAAATCACAACAGACTGACCGTTTGGGGTAGACTAATTGCTTTGTGGTGTAGCATCTCTTCTTAGATTTCAGCCCATATCTCAAGGTTTTTTTTTACAAATACCTCAACATGATGATATAATAATGCATGAATTTATCAAGCTGTAATAGTAATCTATTATATTTATTTGAGTGTTATCACATCATTAATGGCGTTATTGCGATTACAGGGGCATACATAAACGGTTGTGAGGTAATTCTAGTCTTATATTATTTCTAAGATCAGGCAGTATGTCGCCAACACCAAGGTCAATTAATTGAAAAGAATAATTGTTTTGCGTATTCACGTTACTTGGAAAAGGTTAGTAGATGAATAATTGTGGCATCCGGGATCTTGAGAAAACTATACAATTTTGCCTACGTGTGCGGAAGTAAAGATCGCCGTTTCATTTGTTTATTACGAACAATAGCAGAGTTACACCATGAATGCATAGAGGCACACTTACAAATGAAATACCTTCGAAGGTCAACGCACGAGGGGAAATGACATTTCCCCCTTGAGATCTGAAATGATAATGCAAATATTTGGGAATCATGAATATAATGAGAATGAGTAAGTGACCTATACTCATTTACAATTCACAGTGGCGCAATGAGGCGTGGAATTGCGCGAATAGAATTCGACCGAATGCAATGCCTCATATGCATTTTTTTCTCTCTCTCACCGAAGGCAATGAGCCAATAACACCTCTACTATGACATGCAAACAGGGAAGGATCAAATGGACAAGAAATTGGCTCCAGAATTACAAGAAAATAATAATAATAATAATTTGTTATGGAAGTGTTTTTCAACATGATTTTGTAAAAAATGTTGGGTTACTTGCCCATATATTTCCACAAGTCCAGCGTCCTAGACCAATTTGCAAGGATTTAATACATTTAGATCAATTGTAGTTCCCAAGCAATTTCTGAAAACAAAATGAATCCTTAAGGTTATTTCAAAATATTAAAACTATAATGTAAACTACTTTGAGGTTTAAAATAATTCGTTACAATCAAAGCATGTTAAAATTGAACCCAAAGTAGTTCCTATAGCTAAACTTGATCGCGGACCAGCCAAGCAATTTAAATCCTAAAGATTTATTTTCAAGTTTCAAAGTATTTGGATTTTAATCGTTTGAGATTAAAAAATCTATAATCATACTAAAGACAGGCTGATAAAGCGTCATTTCATGAAGGCTAATAATATCACCGTGCACAATATCTATAACAAGTTTGCCAAGGGCGAATCTATCTTTTATTCAAGGAGGGGGTTAGACCGTGAAATTTGACAAGCTAAAAAAAGGGGGCTTCGCTACAAAATGAAGGGCATTTTGTTACCGAGAAATTTGACAAGCAAAAAAAAAAAACAGATGTCACTACCAAATGAAGGTCATTTTGGTACAGAGAAATTTTGTAACAAGCAAGAAAAAAAGGGTTCTAAGTTAAGGTAATTTAAAACCCTTTTTTGGGGTTGGCTAAAAAATGTAGGTCATTACTTTTTTTTTACTTGACAGCCGGGGGGAGGTTAAAGCCTTGTCAAATTTTTCCTCGGAAAAATGTGCCACCCCTTTGGAAAATCCTGGATCCGCCCCCGCCCCACGCATCCGGTATAAGTGAAGACCAAATGTAGTTTGCATTGATTACATTATGACTGTGCACGTTTGTTGTTGTTTCATGAATAATATTTTGCAACATTTATGTAAATAGCGGTTTCCCTCAAACCAAGGCTTGTTTTCTGCCAAACAGGAATGCTGCCACCTAATTTCATGGCCATAAAGACGATATCACCATAAAACTGTGTAAATATTGAGCTTCGTGTAATCCCACTTTGTGACATTTCCTTATTGTCTCAACCCCAGTCTATGATCTTAATTCATCTACAACCACCATGACCACTTTGCTTGATTACAAATTCCCTTTAAAGGACAAGTCCACCCCAACAAAAAGTTGATTTGAATGAAAAGAGAAAAATCCAACAACCATAACACTGAAAATTTCATCAACTGCGGAACGGTTTTGAAAACGACAGGAGAGGGGTTCGATCTGCATGGCCATGCAAAAAGAAAGAAAGAAAAAAGATAATCATTTTCTTGAGTTTTTATTCACGTTTATTTAAACAGTTGGGCAGCCAGAACCCCCCCCCCCATCCCCTCTACTGAATGGTCGGCCCCTGTTTAAACTATGGACATGGCTAAGTAATTCAGTTTGGCTCATATCCCTTTCATACTGCCCTCTTCATTTTTCACCGGCGAACTTCGCCGGCGAACTTCTCCGCCTCGCATTCCTCACTTCCAAGGCGAAGAAATAAATGTACCCTTTCGCACTGACATTTCTTCCCCGGCGAAAGTCAACGGGCGATTGCAGAACATACGAAAGAAAATTGTAAACATTACTTCTTACATATATTACAAAAGGTATAAAAACAATTATTTACAACATATTTTGGAAGTATTACGAAAAAACAAACAATATCACCTTGTTTTTATATTTTAGCGCATTTTGTACATGTAAAAATTGCTTTTTATATAAATATTGTTAGTAAAAAAAAAATTATGTTCGAGGGTATCTACTTGGCCATAGCATTCAGCTGAGCTTGTAACTATCGCGCGCGGAATCTCGGTACAGGGGACTTTGGGAGAGAAAAAATTGACCTCTGACGTCATTAAAGAGAAGAAGTTCTCCGGTTTGCTTTCATACTGGCCTTTTCACCGGCGAACTTCGCCGGTGAATCAGTTTCGCCGGCGAAGTTCTCCACCTCTAGAGGTGGAGAAGTTCGCCGGCGAACTTCACCGGTGAAGTTCTCCTGTGTACCTTTCATACTGGACACTTTCCCCTTCGCTGGCCAACTTCGCCGGTGAAAAGCGCAATATAAAAGGGGTATCAGAAAGAGAAGAAAGAAAGGGAAACCGACATTTGGCGATAACAATATGACGAATCATGTAAAGCTTCAAGGGCTTGTTACAATCGTCTGCGTTCGCAGAGCGGGGATGGAGTAGTCTGCAGGCACAGACCCTGATTGAAACTTTGATCAACAAGTGTGTCTCCACGAAAAGACTAGCACATACAAAACTTGCTGTTTCAATTTCTCTGAGCGAGAGGGCCTTCACTACACAAGGCATGAGTGACGGGTTTGCACAGCAGACTAGGGATGGAACGGGGACTTTCGAGAAAACCGGGGGAGCTTTTCTCAAAAAGGGTGGTTTAAGGCGAGGGAAGTCAATTAAAGGTCAACTTCACCCCAGAAAATGTTGATTTGAATAAAATTCGGATGTAAAATAAGAAAGTTATGACATTTTTAAGTTTCGCTTAATTTCACAAAACAGTGCACATCCTGGTCGGTATGCAAATGAGGAGACTGATGACGTCAGCCACTCACTCTTTATTTTGTATATTATTAAATAATTTTTTATTATAAAAATCCAACTTTGTATCAGATTTTTACATAACAATGTATTTTACCCATCACTGTCCTCCCCACCAAACCTCCCTCCCATCTGTACGCAACTGCTAATAAACTATTAATATTATATTGCTGTTATTCGCTGATGAATTATTTTCGTCGAAACGACTCATTCAGAAAACTACTAAACAATGCCTTTCGTGAAAAGCTCCCCTAGTTGTCCAAAAAAAGGTGAGTTAATTTGACTCCCCTCCCTCGACCCTCCCTTTCGAGAAAAGCTCCCCGGTTTTCTCGAAAGGGTGCGACCGCCTCCACTCGCCGCTATACGAACGCAGACGATTGTAACAAGTCGGCTTAGAGTCTCCTCTGGTGCAATAAATATGTGATTCTTCATTCAAGCATTTTTTATGTGAATAGAACAAAATTTGATAATAGGAGTGTGCTACGAGGGGAAAAAAATAATGTGAAGTACCGTAAGGGCACTAGTATTCAACCCGTTTGGAGAGTTTCCTCAAATATATAGAAATATAGAATTTACCTGAATTTCAGACCCGTCTTATTTCCAAGAGCAAATGCTGGTTATTCTTTTTCCGTTATTTTTTTCTTCAACCAGTTGACTGTGTGCGCGGGCGATCGAATTATACGGCGACGGATTTTGGTCCTAGTATTCAACCCCAGCGGCGTAACAGGGGTCGGTGGCCAGGGGGGGCAAGAGCCAAAAATTTCCCGGTCATATCATGGAACAGGCAATGGCGTCATAAGGCAAAAATTTTGAGGGGGCGATATGGCGTATCGGGCAAATATATATATATATATATATATATATAAAAGCGAGCGAGCGAAGCGAGCGTGCAAAAATTTTTGACATTTTTATTGCAAAAATCCAAATTTGTGATAGATTTTGACATAATGTCAAAAAGATGATAGCATATTTCACCCTCCTCTCTTTTCTTTTTTCTCTCTTTTTTGTACGCCACGGTGAACAGGATTTTTGTTATGATTGTGAGCATCAGGGCGAAGCTCTATATGCTCGAGGGGGCCGAGTATGGCGCTTCTGGCAAGAAGTAGCTTAATATAGGTCCCGAACGAGCGAAGCGAGCGAGATAAAAAAATCACCTTTTCATGAGAATCTAACATGAAGATAGATTTTAACGTGATATTCAGAAAAATATAATACACTTTCCTTTTTTTCCTCATTTTTTTTGTTTGGTTGTAGAACTTTTGGGGGCCATGGTCCAAACTCATCCATATAACAGTGCTTTATGGGTGGGGTCCAGGGCATAGCCCCGGAACCTCTTGATATCAAAGCCATTTTAAACCTTACAGATGGCCACTTATTTTAATCAAATTGCGTGTATATTTATATAGCTTTAACACATCACATAAATTCAATACAGTTGTGTATCGTAATCAACCAAATATTGTGAGGGGCACACTATAGCAAATGTGGGAAAATTTGTAAAAAGTCGCCTGCGAGCGAAGCGAGCCAGAAAAAAAATGGCCTGTTAAAATGAAATTCTAATTATGTGATAGATTTTTACATCATTATAGCAAATATCATGTCATATATCTTTTTTCATTCATCTCATTTCACTGCCTCCTTTATTTTCTTTTATTTCCCCTTGGCTGTGAAACCAACCCCCGGTACGCCAGTGCTTCAACGTAAAGCTTAATGCAGGAAGGGTCCATATAGGGGCCCGTTATAGAACCCATTAAAGGTTGCAGATGAAGAGCCCCCACTGCACGGGGTCTTGACTCTAGGACAGAGCCTTTGGAGATTTAGCAAGTTTATGATAGACTTTCATACGAAATTATGCTATATACCATCCATTTTTCTTCCCGCACGTTATCTCAATCCTCGGCAGCCCGGTAGTGTACGTTATCTTGTCCCTATTCTTTATTTTCCAATTTAGATTTTGGCTAATTCCATTCTGCCTTTATTTCCCGCTTTTGTTTGCCTTTTTGTCATCTTTAATTTATTTCCCTGTCTTACTAATCATGCTAATGTATTTGTATATCGGGGCGAATTGTTCTTTCTCACTTGTTCTTTTTTCCTTCCTTTTCCCGTTATCTTTCCGTTTTCCCTTTTTTATGTTTTTTCTAAGTTTTCTTTTCCCTTTTCCTTTCCCTTTCCCCTTTTTTCTTTCCTTTCGCTTTTCCTTCCCTCCCCCTTTTTTTTCTTTTTCCAGTTTTTTTTTATTTTCCCGGTGAGCTCCGCCAGGGGGGGCAGCTTGCCCCCCCTGCCCCCCCGCCTGTTACGCCACTGTTCAACCCGTCGGCACTAGTATTCAACCTAGCGATGAAAGATGGCCCTATCTCTCAATCTGCCCTTGTCCCATCCGACTGTGGACTAGACCATTTGAGATGAGACCAAACAGGGAATTAATCAAAGCCAGAGATTTACATAGATCTAGATCTAATTTAGCAATCTAAACCCTTTTGAGATTTGCTATCAATCCTCACTAGGTTGAATACTAGTACCATTCAGTGCAAAAGGCCATCGCCGCATAATTCGATCCTCCGCGTATACAGTCGACAGATTTACAAAGAAAATATCGACAACAGATTACCCTGGAAACAACAAAGGTGTGAAATTAAGATAAATTCCCTATTTCTAAATATTTTGGGGAATATGTCAAAATCTTTGAATTATGCCAGGTTGAATACTAGTACCCATACGGTATCTCTTGTTTTTTTTATTATTACTTTTTTTCTCTCCCATTCAGATTGGTCCCATTCTGAGTAGGGGCTGATTGGGTAGCTATACTAAATCGACCCTCTTTCTCGCATTAAAGTTGGGGTGGGGTGGGAGGGGAGGGGTGATCACAATTTTTTAGGTAACCATTATAACACACAAATTATGGTTCTCTTTTTTTAACAGAAAAAAAGAAGTTATAACTTGCAGCAGAGAATACAGGAGCTTCCAATCTAGCAACCATGAGGGCGCTTTTTATTCTCATGTCGACCGCTTTGGCGGTTGCTATGGTAGCTAGTCAGCCTCCCCCGTTCACTCCATGGACGATGCTGCCCCCTGCTGATCCGCTTGAGCCATTCCAAAACCCAGGAGAGATCGTTCCCAACACCGGTCTAACGATCCAGTATCTGATCAACGCTGCTGGGGGCATCTGGCAACAGGACCGTGCCATTGACTCCGCGGCTTATTTTTGCAATGATGTCCTCCCTTTCATCGCTTCGGTAGTACCGGAAGTGGATGGTTCGAGTCTTATTTGGGGTCCACTCTGCGATGAAGTCAGGGAAGCGTCGAACGACCTTGATAATTTCGATGCAACGGGCTGGTGTAATGGAATAATCGATATGTTCTTGGATCCAACAGCCCAGGTATATGGTGGAAGGGTTCGAAGACAATCTACCTCGATGGAGTATCCTGGACCCATGGAACTTCCTTTTGATATCGTTGAAATTTTAGTCAACATAACCAGGGATCTCTATGGAATAGATATCAACATGATCATCGAGGATGTATCCATGATCAGAACCATCTGCAACACCAACATCAAGGATCACTTCCTGCGGCGGTCCCTTGAGGACGTCATAACTACTTTCGGCTCTGAGCTGATGGCTGTCCTTCTACCTCATGCACGTCCGATCTGTCAAGACTTTGACGGCTTCCTTCAGAGCTTAATGGTCAACTCATCTTTTGGGAAAACTATCGCCCAAGATATCCGTGAGCTAGTAGCCCAAGCGGTCGGCTTCAGCAATGGAGATGCCCTTTGTGAGAACATCCTTTCAACACTCGAAGGTAAGCCTGAAAATAGCGCGTAATGTTGGCATCACTGTTTTGGCTCCCCTTTCTGTGTGTGTGTGCTAGTCGGAATAATTTCTGCACCTAAATTCTGCTAGAGAGTTAACCGCTTATGTCATGCAGAAGAAGGCGCATAATATTAAATCTAAATAGACATTAATTTTTATAAAAAGTCACTTTATTAATTTTCTGAATTCATATCATCAAAATAAGGTTATGATTTGCAATAATTTTTTTTTCTGTTTTTTTTTCTGTTTTCATTATAACGAATTGAAATAAATCACAAAATTTACAAATGATTATTAGGTGATGACTTAATATCAGTGTTATCTAAACAAAGATAGGTGATTTGGTAAATAAAGTAGACAAAACAAAATATACAAGCTATGATTATAAAATGGTTTCCCAACAACTATTGATAGGATTAAAAACACAACTGGTTATCCAAGACGACATAATTATGGAGGTTTTTAAACGAACAAGTATATCAAGGAAACTGAGATACAAGTTGCATGAAAAAATGGGATCTGATGTCTACAACCATATGACCAACACAGTGCAGTATTATTTTTAAAAAATGGGGCACTAAGCCTGTTATACAAAATATACATTGTTAGTTATCATGTAACCTGTTGACATTTTTGAAAACCAAATTATAAGGTGAATCGCCACTTCTTAAAGTGAGAGGGCAACTTATTTTTTTTCTTAGCTATCAAATATTCCAAGTCCTGTTGTTTTTTCACAAATGTTTTAAAAAGAGCAAAACTTGGAGGATTATTCTTAAATTTACATTTATGAATATAATACTTCAAATGTAAGAAAAGGTATGAAATGAACTTATCAGCTGGGAGTCCGAACATTTTTTCAAAATAAGAACCATTTATTTGAACATTATTTTGGGAAACTTTCGTTAAAAGGGATTGCCAAATAGGAATTACCCTTTCACATTCGCAAAACAGGTGGACTATTGTTTCCTCACTTTTATCACAGAAAACACAATTGGGTGAATCCTTAGATTTAATCTTATATAAAAAATCATTTAATGCTATGGCTTTATGAAAAATCTTAAAATAGAACGATCTTAATTTAGTATCAATGGTACAAAAAAAAATTGTGTAGTGTACCTTTTCCCAATCGATAGATACTGGTATTGGTAAACGTTCATCCCAATAAGAGTATCGTTTGTCAGGTGTGTGTGATCCCCCAAATAAAATGTATGAATTTCTAGGGACTTTTTTATAACTCAACAATTTATGTACAATTGTTTCATGAACACCAATAATATCAGGGTCAAAACTCACCAACCATTCTTCCGGGATGCACTTAATTAAAACATTATATTTCCTTCTGTCTGTTTGGGGATTACAAAATCTAACACAAGCTCTTCAAAGAGTTTGTGACCTAAAAGAGGAGGATTAAATAAGTCTGACATCATTAAGACATTTCTCTCATGCCACATTGGATAATTAAGATACTGTTTAGTTTTTGAACGAATGAATTTGTTATACCACAGAAGTTGACAACCACTCAAATCTGAAAATTTGTTACCATAAAATTCGACAGCAGCTTCCTCCCTAAATAAATACCACATTCTCAATGCTTCAGATAATTGTATATTACCAAGACTGTTTAAAATGCTCTCAGGAGCTTGAGATTTCCACAAAATTTGAATGTTATGATTACATTTTTCTAAAAAGGCTACTTCAATATTTTTCCATAGAGCATCAAAATTCTCATCCAATAAGTGTTTTACCCAGACCATTTTTTGAGCACATGCAAAATAAAAAGGGTCAATCATTCTAAGTCCAGCCTGAGTATAATCATTACACATTATCTTACGTTGAACTCTATCCTTGCCTCCATTCCAAAGAAATTCAAAAAATAATTTATTTAATTCTTAAAAAAAGGCTCTGGGTAATTTAACAGAAAGAACAGAAAAAAGATAGATTAACTGTGGCAAAATAAGAGTTTTGACAACACAGATTCTACCAATTAGAGAAAGATTTCTAGTTTGCCAGCAGTTTAAAGTTTGCTCCATTCTTTTTAATTTCTCTTTATAATTTAACTCATGAATTTGTACAACACTGAGAGATAAAACTATTCCTAAACATTTAAATTTTGAAGCCTTCCAAGAAACACCACGGTTTATGTAAGGAAGTGTTGATTACCCTTCTTAGAACCTATCCATATTGCGTCAGTTTTGCTAGAATTAATTTTGCAACCAGAGAAACGACCAAATTTCTGCAAGGTTTCAAAAAGCTCAAAAAAAGAATTATCAGAATCATTTATAAAACATACAGAATCATCAGCAAAGAGACATATTTTAACATCTTCATTTTCAAGTGGGATACCTCTAATAGCATTATTTTGTCGGACTGATATTTCCATTATCTCTATCACAAGTAAAAACAAATATGGAGAAATCGGACAACCTTGAAAAATACTTCGTTCCATAGGGACACGTTCAGTTAGAAAACCATTGTTCAAAACATAGGCATGGCGAGATGCATATAAAGTTTTAACTGCCTCAATAACAAAATTGCTGAAATTAAACTTTTGCGATGTAAGAAATAAAAAGTTGTGAGATACACTATCAAATGCTTTCTCAATATCTAACAGTACTATAGACACAGGAATATCTTTTTTGTCAGTGTATTCAATTATGTCAAGAATCAAGCCAATATTGTGGCCAATAGTCCTACCTTTCATAAAACCGGATTGATCAGTACTGATAAGATTATCTAAACATCGTTTGAGACGATTAGCTAAGCATTTAGCAATAATTTTATAATCAACTGTCAATAATGCAATTGGACGATAATTTTTTATAAGGAGAGGATCTTTGCCTTTCTTTGGAAGAAGTGTGATTATGCAATTTCTTTGTGATGGAGACAAAGTGCCATTTTGTAATGAGAAATTCAAAGAATTAATTAACATTTCATTTATATCTGGACAAAAAACAACATAAAATTATGCAGGTATCCCATCAAAACCAGGTATTTTATTTGATTTCATGGATTTAATGACATTAAAAATTTCTTGTTTTGATAGTCCAGCATCCAAAAGTTGTTTTTGATCATCAGGTAGTTGTTGAATATTGAGGTTATCAAACATATTTTTTATTTATATCATTTTCATTTATGTTCCCCAGAGCATCATCCTGGATGGAGTATAATTTACTATAAAAACTTTGAATTTCTCTTTTAATTCCAACCGGGTCAGTAATGAAATTACCATGGTGATCTTTTAACCTTGAAATATTTTTCTTATGCCAACCCCTATTCTCTAGATTACATAAATGTTTTGTACTTTTCTCTCCTTCTTCAATCCATTTTACCCTGGAACGTGTAATCAATCCCTTCGTTTCAAAGTCATAAATTTTATTTTGTTTTTCTTCCATTTCTTCTAATTTAATCAACAAAGTATTGTCTGAAGATGTCGGGATAACATTTGAAATTTGTAGTCCTATTTTTTAAGTAGCAATTTTTGTTTTTCTTTATTTCTTTCTTTTTTCTTTCTGGATGAATATTCAACACTAACACCTGCAATTACACACTTTAGGGAGTCCCATAAAATATTAGGGTTACAATCCGAGTTATGATGATTTAATTTAAAATTTCGTATTGTATCTTTAATTAAATTTAAAAAGTCTGAATCATGATGAAGATAATAACAGTTCATTTTCCAAAAGCCTCTTCCCCTTTTTGGCTGATTATCATTAAAAGAAATTTGTACAACAGAATGGTCAGATTGAATTCCAGGTAATATTTTTTAAATTGAACAGTTAACTATAAAGTTGCTAGACACTAAAATGAAATCAAGCCTGGATAGGGCCCTCGGGGACTTTTGATGACGAGTATATTGTCTTAAGTTTGGGTGAAAATGTCTCCATACATGTTTTTCTTTATTTCTTTCTTTTTTCTTTCTGGATGAATATTCAACACTAACACCTGCAATTACACACTTTAGGGAGTCCCATAAAATATTAGGGTTACAATCCGAGTTATGATGATTTAATTTAAAATTTCGTATTGTATCTTTAATTAAATTTAAAAAGTCTGAATCATGATGAAGATAATAACAGTTCATTTTCCAAAAGCCTCTTCCCCTTTTTGGCTGATTATCATTAAAAGAAATTTGTACAACAGAATGGTCAGATTGAATTCCAGGTAATATCTTTTAAATTGAACAGTTAACTATAAAGTTGCTAGACACTAAAATGAAATCAAGCCTGGATAGGGCCCTCGGGGACTTTTGATGACGAGTATATTGTCTTAAGTTTGGGTGAAAATGTCTCCATACATCTAATAGTCCGATTTCATCCATTAAAATAGAAAGCATTTCACTAGATTGCTTGTTAGAATGCTGTGGTCTTGAACCTTGGTAGTCGAGTGGGCCAATAACTGAATTAAAATCACCGCCCACAATCAATATTGAGCTGCTTAATTTTTCTACTTCAGCGAAAACCTTGAAAAAAAAGTCAGGATCGTCCTTATTGGGGGCATAAATATTAACAAGTGTACAATGTAAATCATTCAATATTGCCTTTATAATTATAAACCTACCTTCTGGGTCACTAAAAACAGAAAGGATTTGAAAATAAACAGATTTTCTAACAAGGATGGCTACCCCCTACTTGCAGAGTTAAAACTAGAAAAAAAGGCTTGTTCACCCCACTGAGTCTTCCACAATAACGCATCTGTCTTGTCTGAATGGGTTTCTTGCAAAAAAGTAACATCAGTATTTAAATTTTTCATATAATGAAGTATCTTCTTTCTTTTGTGGAAGTCTTATAATCCACGACAATCAAAAGTATGAAGCTTTATATCCATATTGGAAAAATATAGAGATTGTCTTTTAAATACCACACTATAAATATTGTTTGTTGTGTTACATCAAAATACTCAATACGCACTGAAAAAAACAATGCATTTAATTTTCATACAAATAATCACTTTGCCACATGAAAAAAAAGGAAGATAAAAAGTATAAAAATGCAACAACAAAAAAATAATTAAAAAAGAACATTAGATACAACCAAAAAAAGAGAATCACAAAAGCGCGAGATGAAAAAGAGGGCTTCAAATCAAGGTCAGCCCTACAAAAGCGCGCAAACCGTGGCATGATGCAGCAATCACAAAACGGACCGAAATCCGGAAAGGGTGTAACTTAAAGGGTCTAAGTTCCATCAAATCAGAAAAAAAGAACTCTTCATTCTTTCTCTTGGTTTTGATCAGTGGACAAAAATCAAATATGAAACTAAATGAATGTAACAACATGGAGCTGAACTCACAAAATATATATAAATACATGAGCCTTATTTCTCAAATAAGGAAAAAAGAACCCCTAAGTCAAGAATAACAACCTCGTAAAAGTAGGCCTATTAAAACAATACAAGGATGCTTACATTAATACAAGCAAGACATGGCCATAAGAGTCAACATTTTAAAATATACAAAGACATAAAAATCAGGCGAAAAAAGGATCAACTTCAAAAACGAAGGGTAGAGTAGAGGTAAGTCCTTTCTACAAACGGGGTGATATCCATTATCAAAACCTTGACCTTGGTAGATAGAAACAGGAAAAAGGTTAATACAGTCATCTAAAAAGATGTGTAGCTTTCCAGAGACATCCCTATAGGCTAGTTTTGCTGGAAATAAGAAGAATGGATTCTTCCCCTGCTTCTTCAATTATCGGAGGGCATCCATCTTGCCTTTACGGCTTTCTAGAACCTTTTTAGAGAAGTCATCCGACAAAAACAGATTCCTATCCTTGTATTTAGATGACTTGAACTTTCTATATAATGCAGGGCTGTCGCACCTTTTCCTTAGTAAGGAAGGAAGAAAATGCAATATGGACCATCCTTGGACGGCTCATCAGATCCTCAGCACTGGCTATTGTCGTTGTTGGGGTCCGGTGACAACGTTCGAAGCAGAGATCCAACAAACTCTTTTAGGACCTCTCTCATGACAGAGGAAGAGGAGGCATTAGCTTTCTCCGGGACACCGTAGAACACTAGATTGTTGCGACGTGCCCGATTTTCAAGGTCATCTAATTTCCAACTAAGTTTTTCCTTTTCAATTTTCAGTTTCTCTACCCTCTCCATCAAGTCAGATACGAGTAAGTTACATGAGCTTACTTTCTCATCTTGGACGTCAAATTTTGCAGAGAGTTCGGCGACGTGAGTAGGAAACAAGGGCTTCAATGCGAGTATCCATACGTTTCTCAAAACAGGCCATGTAGCTGGTGAACCAAAGCGGGGCTGGCTCGGCAGAAGCACCCGCGGGCTGGGCCCCGGAGGAGGATGGAGCTTGTTCTGCGGTCGACGAAGAATTACCGGGATCGTCTTCAGAATCAACTTTATCAAGCTTAGGTTTCTTGGACTTGGAGCTAGAGTTCACTTTCTCTGGTGAATGAGGATGCTTGTCCTTGCCCATGGTGATAACGGGGTAGTCCACTATCAACAAAATTGCTTAAAATCTTAATTTTAACACCTTTCCAGGCTCCGGTCGATATTTGGCTGAACTTCACAGCATGGCGGTCACGTGATCCTCTCTCCAATAATTTTTTTTTAATTATATAATATCCATAACTTGCTATTTTTTCAGATCGAAATGTAAAAGATTTCAGCTCGTGTTTCACACTCGCATTAACAGTTCAATTAGATACCCATCCCTATTTTTGCCAGATCAGAATAACCAAACTTTTGTCACTCGGTCTTCTTGCTCAAATCAATGTTGATAATTCAGATAACATCCCGATCATTCTTGGTAAATAAAAAGTACAGGGTCAAGCTTTTAGGTCAGAATATTGATGTTTTCAGCTCGCGCTTCGTGCTCGCATTATTTTGTTTGATGAGATATGTAATATCTGCATGAATGACTGCAAAGGTTCATTTTCCGTTCTCAGGTCAGTACATAACAAATTGAGCTCGTGCTTCAAATGCCCCCTCTCCTTTGTGAACTTGGTGGGATTTGTGACTGATAGATTCCTGTAAGCAAACAGCCAAAGTTTTACGTAACGGTCCTCTCCGACATGTCCGAGGGATCCGGCAGTGATGATAAATGCCTTAATTTACCATGGGTACTACAGCGCACTAAATGCGAATCGAACCCGTGTAACCAGAATCCGAAGTTATCACTCTTACTACCACGCCTTCCTTTGAATTCCCGTTTTCTCTTTATCATGTTTATCATGCTTTTTTGGTTATTCGTTATCTTCCCTTCTTGCATGTGTAGATGGAAACATCGAGGCTAGACGCTCATTCTCAGCTGCTCGGATTTCTAGCGCTTTCAGAATTCCGGAAAGTGCAGACAGATGCTCCGTGCTGCTCAATGGTCTCATTGGTGACGTTATCGAACCGATTGTCCAATTAGGAAACCCGAATGACATGATGTTTTCAATAACGGATGAGATGATTTACAAGTACACTGGATTTCAGGGACCGGACCCCGTGGATAGAATGTGTCGTTTCGTGGAAATTGCTTTCACTAGTGAGTTATGAATAAGTAGGCCTAGCTTAATTCTGATCATTCAATATTTTTTTAGTATTTCATAATTCATTTGATCTCTGTACTTTTGTTCTGTCATTTCTTACCAAGTATAGGTAATCAAAGTTAATAATCCCCATTCGGCCTCCGCCGACAGTATACTTTTGTTGTTAAAGAAATATGTATATATATATATATATATATATATATACCCAATGAGCATAGACTATCAAAAAACTAAATCAAAATTAAAATCAGTTTGTCCTAGAAACTAGAAAAAACAACATTTATTCATGTTTGATCATGTTTGACGAAATGACTGCACAAATAGGTTTTGAAGAAAATATAGATTTTCGTGGAATTCGCCCCCATCTCAAATTGAATTCAATAAATGCTAACAAGAAACATTACAAAAAGAACATAGATGAAGTTTTTATTATTATTTTTTATTAAAAAAAAGGAAGTAACTAAGAATATAAATCTCCTTTTTTATTCTAGCACTGGTGGATCTTCCTGATTCAGTACCAATTCAACTTATCCCAGAGACAAATCTTAGTGTTGAGTTCTTCATCAACGCGGCAGGGGGTCTGTGGCTTCGTGAACGAACAATTGATTCCTTTGATTTCGGTTGCAGAGAGATCCTCCCCGATCTTCTCAGGCTGGCGCCCTCTTTGACCAACTACGCTGCCTACTATGAGCCAATCTGCAGCGAGATCCGCGAGGCAGCAAATGACCTCGATGCGTTTGACGCAGAGGGGTCGTGCAACGATTTGAAAGCCACCTTTATGAACCTGATTAACCAGGATGTCGGCAGAAGGAGGCGAAGGCAGACTGATGATCCTATGGCTCCGAGTATCGACATCATCGAAATCATGGAGGATATCCTCAGAGACGTCTACAACATTAATATCTCGGACCAGTCCACCGTATGTCCGAATATCGGCCAGTTCCTTGGTCCAGCCTTGCCTGACTTGGTCACGAGATTCGTCGGAGAGCTGACCAACCCCTTGCTTCCTGCGTCAAACTACTACGCGTGCTCAGACTGGACTGAATATCTTCCTAGTGTTGGGATCCACGCTAATTCTACCTATTACCCTATCATCTTGGCAGCAGCAGATATAGGATCTCGAATGCTCGGATATGAAAATAGGAATGACATCTGCACGGCTATCCAGGAAGCTCTTACAAATGGAGGTAAGTCAGTCAGAAGCAGTGTCATCTAATGAAAATTTCCTCCTTTTTCACTGGCCATGTATTCAGAAGAAATCGACTTGTCCCATTTTTGTGACCCCACCCATGTAGCACCGTGTAGGCCTATTGCAAAAGCATCGTGGCGTAACGACTCTGAATGATTCTTACCAAGTAACATACGGTCCCGTGTTTGAATTCCTAGCGTCCTTTGACAAGTTATCAATCCAACGTTTGCCACTCTCCACCAAGGTGTTCAAGGGTAACGGGGAAGGATGCGAAAGTCAATGTTGCATGCCTAGCAACTGAGTTCTGGATCTTGAGTCTTGTTGAAATGCTCCCCATCGGTTGATCCGATCGTGAATCGTGAATCTATAAACTAGATAATAGGGGGTTTTCGTATTGCGACGCAGTGTGCTTTCAACAGAGAAAATGATTTGTCAAGTGCGCTTTTTTCAATTTCTCCCCCCCCCCCCACAGTAGGGCGTTTTATTCAATAAAGCTTCCGTTTATATTTGCTTTTATAGTCAATATACAAAAATCATCAGCTAGTGAATGCTTAACAGTGCACTTTAGATTCCAAGGATTTAAAATAAATCCAGATCAGCTGTGAAAAGTGACCAGCCAAATTTTGAATTAATTTCAAATCTTAAGGGTTAACTTTTAAATCTCAAACGATTTAAATTCAAATCTTTTAGATTTATATTTAAATCAACAAGGTTTAAATTTAAGTCTAATATTTGGCTGGTCACTCTTCACAGCCGATCTGGATTTATTTTAAATCGTTGGAATTCAGAGTGTAATAAAACAATAAGTGATAGCATACAATCTTGTCATGAAATGAGTCATTATCAGTACAAATAAAACATAAACAAAAATATAATTCCAATTTATGTAGAGCACCAGAGATAAAGTGCGCTTCTTGACAATGAGCATCCCAAAAAGTCTTTGTCGAAGCAGGTGGACCAAAACAGCACTTGCGTCCTAGTGTATGGACAAACGACATTTATTGTAGCTCAGAACTTTACACTGATCAGCTGTTTTTGTTCATCAGTATTCCACACTGACCTCCCAGCTTGTCATTGTTATAAGGCTTGCATTTTCAATACAGTTACTGTGTGCTTGATTGTTTCGGAAATATCACACGAAGCGTTGCCCCCCCCCCCCCCCCTCCCCATGCTCCCCAGTCCTTTTAGGATTAAAATTGTTTTACATTCTCGCACTTGTGTACCTTTTACGCACAGATGAAGCTGGGAAGGGTTTCGGGAGGAATGCCTTTGAGAGTGTCATTGACATCTTCACCGACGTTGACATGTGTATTAGGATCGGGACGGACGCAGTTGATGACATCGTTGAACCCCTCGTTCGTGTCCTGTATGATCATGATGAATATGAAGTCACAAGATACATGATGTCCCGCTACACCGGATACAGTACCGTCCAGGAAATCTGTATCGCACTGGAAACAGCATTCACTCGTAAGTATTCCCTTCAATTAAATGTCTTTCCCATCAAACGGTTCCCAACAAAAAAAAAATCAAGCATATACACTAAACAAGTTCATCGAAATAAGTTCTATCGTTAAATGAAACTTGGCTTGATGGCTCTGTTTTAGATAATGAAGTCCATGTAGATGGCTACCAATTAATACGGAAAGATAGAAATAGAAATGGTGGAGGTGTAGCAATTTTTGTAAAAAACAACCTACAATTTCAGCTGTTAAATCATAGTAGCTTAGAACATATCGAAGCCATTCCATTGTTGGTGGGTATTAACCACTCGAGATCTTTTATTCTAACAACATGGTGCCGTCCTCCAAATAGTTCCATCGGAATTTTTAATTATTATGAAGAATTACTCTCTTTCCTTGATTCATTTGGTAAAAACATTGTTATTGTTGGTGATTTAAATTGTGACATTAAGAAAGAAAATTCAAGTAATGAGACTAAACACTTAAACCAAATTCATAATATTTATTCTTTATCCCAGATTAACACCGAAGAATATACAAGGATATCAAAAGACTCATGCAGTCTTATTGATCATATGTTGACTAATTGTTTTGATATGGTTGCATCTCATGGTATTATACACTCTGGTATTTCTGACCATTCTATTTGTTTTCTAGTTTGGAAGCACCATATTACTAATTATGCACCTCTCACCATAACGTATAGAAAAATGAAAAACTTTGATCCTAACGCATATATTGAGGAATTAAAATTACAACCCTGGCAACTTGTCTCTGATAAAGATGATATTGACGAAGCTGTGGAGGTATGGGAGAATCTCTTTTTTGAAGTTATTAACAAACATATGCCAATCCGTAAAAGACGTGTTAAAAACAATTCCTCTCCCTGGATGTGTCCTGATATTGTAAAGTTGATAAATGAGAGAGACAGATGTAAAGTAAAAGCTATGAAACTTAAATATAATTTGTTGAACGAAACAGTGGAATCTCAAAGAAAACTTTTGGAGAGGAAGTACGGTGAACTGTGGACCCGATATAAGAAATTGCGGAACTTGGTCACAAGTAGGATTAGAAAACGTAAACGATCTTTCTTTTTGAATAAAATATCGTCGACAAATACACAAAATGATGTGTGGACTATTCTTAAATCAGTGATGCCTAAAGACGTATCGAAATCCACTGATACAACCAGAAAAGATAAACCCAGAGCTAATATATTCAATAGCTATTTTGCAAACATTGGTGCTGACCTTGCTGCTAATATACCTCCAACATTTCCCCATAATTCCTCTCATTGTGATTCTACCGATTCTTTTTTTTCGCTTCATACTGTAACTGAAGACGAGGTATTCAATATCATATGTGGTTTGAAAAACAAGAAATCTGTTGGAATCGATGGTATCTCAATGAATATGCTCAAATTGTCTGCCCCCATCGTTGTCCGTTCTCTTACTTACCTTATAAACAAATCATTGTCAGATGGTGTCGTACCAATAAGATGGAAACAAGCTAAATTAATTCCCTTACATAAATCGGGTGACAAATCATCCCCTTCAAATTATCGTCCAATCGCTATACTCTCTCCTGTTTCCAAAATTATGGAGAAAGTAGTTCAAAAACAGTTAACCAAGTATTTACAAACTAATAATATACTTTCTATGGAACAGTCTGGTTTTAGGAAAAAACATTCGACCATAACGTCTCTTATTCGAGTTACGGATGATTGGCTACGCGCCACTGACTCTGGGTTATATACTGGAGCCGTTTTTATCGATATGAAAAAGGCTTTCGATACGGTCGAACATCATACTTTGTTGAAGAAACTTAAATCAATTGGAATATCTAATGATAGTCTCATATGGTTCGAAAGTTATCTGAGTAATCGTCAAATCAGTACATTCATTAGCTCTACGCTATCTGATCCTTTGCTTGTGAGTTATGGAGTACCACAGGGCTCAATATTGGGCCCTATTTTATTTACTATATATATAGATGACATAGTTAAACAAGTTAAGCACTGTCAAATCCATCTATACGCTGATGATTCTATTTTGTATTTTTCTGATAATGACGTAAATCTCATTGAAAGCAATTTAAATGCTGACCTAAAATGTATATACGAATGGATGTGTTTAAGTAAATTAAGTCTTAATATCGACAAAACTGAAAGTATGTTATTTGGGTCACGTCATATGTTGTCTGTGCACAAGTCTCTTAATGTCAGAATTTCAGGAAAATGTATTCAGTCTAAAGAATTTGTGAAATATTTGGGGGTCTTTATTGATCCAGAGTTAAAATGGAATTGCCACATTGATAAACTTTGTGCTAAAACCAGTAAATTAGTAAATTTCCTTGGTCGGCTTCGTTCATTTTTAAATGAGGATAGTCTGAAATTAATTTACCGTTCAGTAATTTTGCCATTGTTTGATTATGCTGATGTAGTCTTTGATTCATCAAATTTGAAATGTACCCAACAATTGCAAAAGATACAAAATAGAGCTTGCAGAATAATACTCAAAATTAATCCGTATAAATATATATCAAACCATACTGTTCATCAACTCTTAAACTGGGAGTCATTAAAATCAAGGCGTATAAAGCATACTCTTTTAATGGTGTATAAGAGTCTGAATGGTCTTAGTGCGCCTTACTTGAATAATATATTTCAGTTTTCTACTCATAAATATTCTCTCCGTTCTGATAAAAATCTTTCTCTCCCTAAACCACGGACTGAATACTGTAGAAGAATGTTTTCATACAGGGGTACGACATATTTTAATGAATTGCCACGTGATGCTAAATGTTCTGTTTCTTATAATTCATTTAATAATGTAGTTAATAACCACATCTTAAATTGGGTCTGACTGTACATTATTCTCTGTTGCTTAATTCATATGCATTGAAATGTAGGGTGTGTTAACGTAGGGGAGGGGTGGGGGCTAGATGTTATGACCGATTAGTTTTATTTCTTATTGTTTTGGTATGTTATTCTTATATTATGTATAATTTATATTAATATGTGTAATTTTGTTTTATGCTATATGAGGACCCCTCGGTAGACCAGCAGCACCATGATTGATGCTGCTGAGTAGGGCCATCCTCCCGTTTTCTATTTACCAATTCATATGTATAATTTTATATGTATTGTTATCTGTTTTTTTAACGGAAATAAATTCAATCAATCAAAAAAATAAGCATTAACAAATTTTGCTTTCGATTGAATCCAAAATACTCTATCGCGCCCATTCTGGATGGAGGGGGGAGGGGATATATCATTACATTCAATTACTTATCTACATTTAGAGCTCTATGTTAATCAAAGTCGATTCTAACCGATATTGGGGGAAATTCAAATAACTAGTTAAGCATCCAATTTGGATGACTTTCCGTTATTGCTCAGTGTTACCTTCGAGTCCCAAAATATATATAGGCCCTATGGGTTTTTTTTTTCAATCGGAACAACCAGTGGCCAATTTTAATACGAGTAAAATATTCATCTCCACCAGTTCAAGAGATAGATTGGTATCAATTCTCTCTTTGCCATAACGCAGAATTATTCAACAGTACTTTGACGGTGACGATTACCGTTGAAACCCTGAATGGAGAAGAACTTCAGTTCACGGACGACCTAAACAACAAGGAGTCAGCTGCCTTCAAGAGACTTGAAACAGCCTTCTGCGGAGGGGTATGATATTTCGTTTTCTGGAACTTTGAACGAATAATGTTTCTTTTAATAATTTGTTGATTAAATTCATTAATTCATTTATTCCTGCAAAACAGTGATGTGATTAGGGAAATTTGTTGAGGGCGTCAGACGTGACATGTAGGGCAATATTTTCTTTAAATGTGAGCAATTAAAGTGAGTGAGCAAACATTTTCATCTTTTGAAGGCAAAAATCTGATTTTTGAAATAGATCTTGACTTGATATTAAGAAAATTACATCATATTTTCCCCTTTTTCATTCCTGTTCTTTCTTTTTTGTCATTTTGTAATCATTGTCATGGAAATTTATACATGGCCCCACGCCCTCCCCCCTCCCTCAACTGCTTCGATCCGTACTCCTGTGTGCAAACATAAACTAGACTTCCTACCTGGGGTTCGTTTCATAAAACTTGCTATGATAACATATTTGCGTAACAGCTAAAAGTTACAGAAATCCTCCACTCTGATTGGCTGATAATATAAATTTTTAATTTGTTTTCATAGCAAGTCTTTATGAAACGGAACACTGATTAACCCTTTTGAAGTAAAGTTTCGTTGTTGTTTTTTATCCGGTATGTGGCATCCATTTTTAACAGGTTGTGAATCTCATTGAGAACGAGTCGGGTGCTCGTCGAGTGGAATGCGAGGTGGTGTCATTCAGCCAAGGAAGCGTTGTTGCTGCGTTGGACGTGATGGTCTATGCCACAACCCAAACCAACGCTGATGGCATCGCGGAAAGTGTGACCGAGCTGTCTGTCGACGTTCTTTCGTTTGACGGAGTTTCTCTGGGCGTTTCAGAGATCACAACCATGGTAACTGGTAAGATAATACATGATCAAACTCTTGGCAATCTAGTCGCATTCAATATCTATAAGAGATCGCATCCATGATATAAGATAGTAAATGCTTAAAACCTGTCTTTTAGATTTGGTACTGCGTCAAGAAATTACGAAGAGAAAATAAGTCTGTTCCGTTGGACTTGCAGTTATTGAAACGGACTTCAATACTTTCACGTCCGATCCGGGACGCTTCTTCATTTCGTCTGAATTAACATGATTAACTGGCTAGAAATCATCGTTGCCGCTTGGCGCCGACGAACATAGGATTTTGTCTTTGAGACCTCGAGGATCAATAATATTACTTAAACTTGAGTATCATTAAAAATTCCAATCACAATAATTGGTGCAGGAGATGGACCTGTTTTCAACCGCCGAATATCTGTACAAATTTAAATATTCACATCAAACATATACAGTGCCCTCTATCGGCGAAACTTAGGTTTTTCATTTCAAAGGGCTCTTAGAGAATTAATCCTACAAATTCGGGGATTGAATATCAAGATTCTGCAGACAAGATTAAATTCTGAAATTCCCAGCCCAGTCCATGATGAGGAATATGTTTGTCAACCACGCAGCTATTTCAGTTTGATCGGCACCAGATGAAAATATATCTCCATGTAAAATCGAAAAAAAAAAAATCACACACATACACCCTCACACACACCCTCACACGCACGCACACACACACACACACACACATGTGTGTGGGTGTGTGTGTGTGTGAGGGTGTGTATATGTGGGTGGGTGAGGGTGTGTGTGTGTTTGTGAGAGGGTGTATATGTATAAAATTTTACTTGGTCTTCTCATACATTTCTTCTAACAAACTTTTTTTTCTGCATCTCTTGGCTGTTTTTCCCTCTTTCCAACTCTCTTCCTCTCCCCCTCTCTCTCTCCCCTTCCCCTTCCCCCTCTCCCTCCCTTTCTCTCTCCCTTTTTATGTTTCCTACATACTAGGAGGTGCTGGAAAGATTGGAAGCCCGTCCATTGGAGCAATCATATTCTTTGCCTTGGGCGTGGTTACGGCGGGACTATGGTAGATCTGCCTTCTTTGGTGATGACGTAAATTCCTTTGAACGGATAACAAACATGACAAGGAATCGCCGTCAATTCCAACTCATGGACACGCAAATTAATTTTAAGTTAAAGGGGAGTGAACCGTGTATGGTCTCACATTGACTGTGTGTTATAAATACATAGTCTTAAACTATACTTTTTTCAGATATCTAATAATACAACAGAGAATGAATTGACCTATAATTGTATTTGTTTCGAGAAACTAAAATATTTTGAGAGGAAGAGTAATTGTTTTGCTGCTTGGTTGCCTTGGTAACATAATTATTGCGGTATAAATGTATTGGGAAGTAATAACAAGTGATATCTTGAAAATGTATATTTTATTGTTAAAATATCGCAATAAACTTGGTAGACAAACAAACTTTGTATTTAAACTAAACAGAGAAAAGAATTATTGATAATGGAATGTTATAGTTCTGCAAATAAATCAAGTAATGACAAGTAAAACTTTTAAAGTTATAGACACGGACATCTTTATTTATATTTAGTGATAGTGCTAAGGTTTGATGATAATTTTGTATTGAATTTACACAGAAAACAAAATATTTAGAATGGAATGTTAGTTCTACGAAAAGATCAGTAGTGATAACAAGTAAAAAACTTGAAAACTAAGGACACAAATATCCAATATTTAGTACTAAGATTCAATTATAAACTTGGTGGAGAAACTAAGTAAATAATGTACACAGAGAAAATCATTATTTCAAATAGTTTAATAGTTATACGACTGTCATGGGAGCAATATTATCAATAATTGAAGACTTGAAAACGAAAGGTACAGATACCCTTGTTTAGTACAAGCTAATCAGACAAGTGAATTATTTAAAATTTAATGATAGTTTTTACGAAACACGTCCGCTATCGCCAGAAATTCGAAACAATATTGGGATTGTGCCTTACTTCGCTTTTACAGTGTCCTGAGCTTTGACTAACGTCCAAGCACTGGACTCCGTCTTACAAAGAGTTGCAATTGATCCAATCAACCGTAACTCTAAGGAAATCCATTAGGGTCATAATTTATTCTACAGGAGTTTTGCAAAATGTCCTTTGTAAACAAAGAACACACCAAATTGTCGAGAAATCAATGAATTTATAATGTATGTATGATTTGTATTTGCTTATGCTGATAATGGAAATGGAAAATAAACTTGAACTTGAACTTGAACTTAAACTTGAATTCATGGATATACATTCATATCTAGATTTTTTTTAAACAAACATGCATTTTATATGTTGACTTTGCTGGCTTTCCATAGTTGCGATTGATCGGATCAATCGCAACTCTTTGTGATACGGCCCTCTGATCTCCCAACCAGTGGGGAGATCATCAATGGCTTCAAGTCAGTTCTTACATTATAAGAAGTCGAAAATCTCAACATTTCTTTAACATTAATTTTTGTTACACTATTATATGCTTTCGATATTTATTGTGTGCCTTTTCTACATGTCTACGTGTTTTGCAAGCATTAGTGGTAGAGAAATCTACTTTGTTTTTCATTCACAGACAATTATGAATAATTCAGACACCAAATATTCTTTCAAATTTAACCTTCTACTGTTTGGGATTTAAGAAACGGTTGGCTTTCCATAATTAAAACACATATTTAGGCCCCATCTTCCCTTCTCTATCTCTCTCTCTTTCATACTAATGAGGATTATGATTTTTATTCTATTTACATTTCGATTCAATTCTTTATTTCATATCCATTCAAACATAATACAAAGTAATAAAAATCGGGTATAATTTTACAGATGTACATTCTTACCATACATTTCACTGTCTTTTGTAATAACTTCCTTGTTAAAAAAAAAATAAGGTAGTAGTGGTATTGCTATCACCGTTTTATTCCTAAAGAAGATTTGAATCCGCACTAAAAAATAGGAAAGTCTTTCGTATACTATTGATGATTCCATGGTGGCAAAACAGTGAGCAATTATTTAAGTTATATTTTTTTACTCTTCAGTTCTTGCCATTTTATATATCTCTTCTATATTTTTTAAATCTCATAACCACTTTGAGTTCAGTACAAACCTGAAATACATTCAATTCTGTATGCCTCGTGTTCGAATTAAACTATTGACATAGTATAGCAATGAAATGTCTGACAATTGTTATCTGTTACTGAAGACTTATCTCCACAAATCAGTTATGTAAGTTTTTATCAAGTTTTACCATGGTATATGCGTTAAATCAGATGAATTTGCCAAAAAAATACAACTTGTTAAGAACCACATACTGTGACGAGGGATGATCATCATGACGTCACACTTGGTACGCAGGAAAGTTTATGCCCAATAGAAATTTGGAGTATTTACTTCCTATTTTGGCCGCCCATTTGATTATGTTGATTGACCAACAAATGTTTTTCGAAAATTAATTATCTTCCCTCTTTGGCAGATAAATTGTTGTTGATGATGATGATGACGATGATGATGATGATAATGACAGAAATAAGAATTACCAGAATATTAATTCTAATAATGGATGAAATTTAACCACTCTAGTGATAATGGTAGAAGTAACAGAAGCAGTAATAGCAATAGCAGTAGTGGTATGAGTAGAAGTAGTAGTAGTATCAGTACAAGTAGTAGTAGTAGTAGTTGTAGTAGTAGTAGTAGTAGTAGTAGTAGTTGTAGTAGAAAAGTTGTGATGGTGGTGGTGGTGATAGAAGTGGTAGTATAGTAGTAGTAGAAGAAGAAGAAGCAGCAGTAGTGGTGGTATGAGAAGTTGAAGTAGTAGTAGTCGTAGTAGCAGTAGTAGTAGTAGTAGTAGTAGTAGTAGTAGTAGTAGTAGTAGTAGTAGTAGAAGTAGTAGTAGTAGAAGAAGAAGAAGCAGCAGTAGTGGTATGAGAAGTTGAAGTAGTAGTAGTCGTAGTAGCAGTAGTAGTAGTAGTAGAAAAGTTGTGATGGTGGTGGTAGTAGTAGTAGTAGCATCAGCAGTAAAAGTAGTAGTAGTAGTAGTAGTAGTAGTAGTAGTAGTAGTAGTAGTAGTAGTAGCAGCAGTAGTGGTACTAGTAGTAGTCATGGTAGTAGTAATAGTAGTAGTAGTATTAGTAGTAGTAGTACTACTACTACTACTACTTACTTTACAAAATTAAGCGAGTTTAGTACTATATTTTATTCAATAGAATATAGTACTAAACTCGCTTAATTTTGTAAAGTAAGTAGTAGTAGAAGTAGTAGTAGATGTAGTACTAGTAGCAGCAGCAGCAGTAAAAGTAGTAGTAGTAGTTGTCATCGACGTTGTTGTTGTTGTAATATCAGTAGTAATATAAGTAGTAATAGATGTAGCAGCAGCAGCAGCAGCAGCAGTAGTAGTAGTAGTAGTAGTAGTCGTAGTAGTCGTAGTTGTAGTAGTGGTAGTAGTAGTAGTAGCAGTAGTGGTAGTCGTAGGAGTAGTAGTAGTGGTAGTAGTAGTAGTAGTAGTAGTAGTAGTAGCAGCAGTAGTGGTAGTAGTAGTAGTAGTAGTAGTAGTAGTAGTAGTAGTAGTAGTAGTAGTAGTAGTAGTAGTAGTAGTAGTAGTAATGTAGTAGCAGCAGCAGCAGTAGTAGTAGTATTAGTAGTAGTAGTAGCAGTCGTAGTAGTCGTAGTTGTAGTTGTAGTAGTGGTAGTAGTAGTAGCAGTAGTGGTAGTCGTAGTAGTAGTAGTAGTAGCAGCAGCAGCAGTAGTAGTAGTAGTAGCATCAGTAGTAGAAGTAGTAGAAGTAGAAGTAGTAGTAGTAGTAGTAGTAGTAGTAGTAGTAGTAGTACTAGTAGTAGTAGTAGTAGTAGTAGTAGTAGTAGTAGTAGTAGTAGTAGTAGTAGTAGTAGTAGTATAGAATAGAATATAGTACTAAACTCGCTTGCTGATTGGGGGCGTCACATCTGGAAGTTTTAGCCAGTGTATACTGATATTATGTACATGTATGTGACCACTTATCCTCTCCTTTAATCACATTCTCTGATATCAACTATTCCACTTTTATCAAGAACTTCATTTAAACAACACAAAAGGATATGAATTTATATTTTTTCTATGAAAAATCATAAATTTGTGCGGCTAAAAAGTGCGATTTTAAGCCGTATTAAAGGGGAGTTTACCCTGACGAAAAGTTTATTGTAAAATACCAGAAAAAGTGATTAAAAACATATTGGTTGAAGTTTGAGAAAATCTAACATAAAATAAGATAGTTATAACAATTTTATTTTGTGACGCCATATAGGAGAACAGGTGTCACATGTGTTTTGTATATGAAAGGTATCAATTTTCAATTTATTAATGCTTCAGGCTGACGAAAAACTTTCTTTTTTCAGGGGCGGATGTCATATATTTTGTCTGTTGATAAAGGCCCTACTAAAGGTAAAAACAACAATTTCATAATTGTGTTTGAGAAAATATAATTTTTTTAAATTCACAAAATGAAAAGCTGCTCTTATGCGAAGTCACACAAAAATAAAATGAAATTCCAATTGCTTTTTTAATATTGAATGTATTTTCCTCGAACCCAAACCAATACTTTTTCATTGTTTTCGGCTAATTCTGAAAGAAAAGTTTTTTGTTAGGCTCATCTTCCATTTTTGATAAGAAAAGGACTTTCCACAGCCTAAGTAATATGCGTCGGCATATATGCTGTCAGATAAATAGATATGACAGTCTCTTAAGTGGGATACGTGCCGCCAGCCATGCTTCAACGCAAACTCCGCTTTGGCTGGAATAATAAGTTGGGGGAATTGATTCGTATAACAAACTGCGGAATTCCACGTATTATCATGCAATGTTGGACACAAAGATATTGACATCTAGCCATTCAAATCAATCATTTTCTTACATTTTAAAACTCGTCTCCATAGAAATTCATTGGTGCACGAAAATGGATAATACATATCATGGACAGAATATCGCACGTAATCTCATAACATCGACGATGAGAACGATTTGTTGGAACGATTTGTTGAAATTCTTGGGAATGCTGAAGCAACCCCGCTTCAGCATTCTCAGAACATATCGAGTTTTTATTTGATGTTAAGTGTTCTTTTTCGAAAATGATAAAAATAAACTTGAATGGAATTTGGTAAATATCTTTTGTCATTTTTTTTTGTTTAAATAAAAGAAAATCAAACGATTTTGTCTTCAAAATATGTGTTTAAAATTGACATTTTACAGAAATGAATGTTGATAAATTAGCAGGGTCCTTTTTTGTTATAATTACAGTTTGTTTCACTACCCCCTAACTATTTGGGTGAAAAAAATAAAACACCTATTTGAAGAAAAGCGTTTTCTGCATTCGCTTTGCTGTTAATGGGTAGTTACATAAAAGTAACACTGCCTATAATGCTTATACAACACTGTTTGCTATTCATTTAAAAAATAAAATAGTTGAATGGATTGGTAGCAATCAAAGGTAAATGGATTGACTTGATCAAATATGAAATTAACTGCAGTGAAGATCTCAACGAGATGAGTTTCGTACTTGTTATTTGGCGTCATGTCAAGATGCCGATAGCATTTACAGGGCCCAGGGAACAATTTTTTTACAGGGGGGTACTGATGTAAATTTTGACAAGCCAAGGGGGGGGGGGTTCTCACCGAAAAAATGAAGGTCATTTGGGCCCGAGAATTTGAAAAGCATAAAAAAATAGGGTTCACTACAAAAAAAAGTCATTTTGGTCCCGATAAATTAACAAGCAAAAAGGAATAAAGGGAGCGGTATTCAAATTGTAGGTTATTTTGCTGACATTTCTGACGTTTCTCCATATTGTCACACCTACCAGAATTCCAGGGGGTGCTTTCTTTGGAGAATAATACACGTAGCACCCCCCTCCCCCCTCCCGCTTCTTCCCAAGGCCATGAACATTTACATCCGGTGTGGAATTCCCCACGCGGGGAATTCCACCGCCTTTTAAATATTCGCCTGGTATAAAGCCAAATAAATTATACTTATTATGCAGACACACAGGGCTAAAAAGCGCTATTGTTCAATGTACTGAGAGCTCAAGGCGCTCTTGCGATTATGAACAATTCACTCTACGTGGTCTATATTAATTTTGCATAAATATGATGATGGGAGGCGATCCCATGGGAACGGGGAAATGCCCCCGCCCCCTAAAAAGTAAATGATTTCTTTTAATCAATTAATTGATAAATGAATTAGAATGAAATAAAATTGAATTAAAAGAAATTAAACTAACCAAACGATATTAAATTAAATGAAATAACTAAATGAGATTGAATAAGTAGATACATTAATAAAAAGATAGATATCTATACATGTATATATAAATGAATGAATAAAAACTATTAAATAAATAAATACATAATTGAATAAACATAAATATATGAATAGATCGAATTTTGTTATTTATTATTGGTTAGGTTTTTTTCACCACCCCCCCCCCCCGTGATAGAAAAAAATCTCAAGAAATTGCCGCGCATGCGCACTGCAGAGCATTCGCCTTGTTACACGCCATTATAATACTAAAACGGGAAACCATTTCAGACGTACACCTTCATCTTCGAAAGGTAAGAAAACAAAACCTCTATATCTTTCATCAGCTAATATGCTCTCCTAGCTTCTTAGTTCATGTATAATATTCTTTTATTTCCATGTTCGATTGAAAGGAAAGGTTACCCCCTCGTATGTGTTTTTTGTTGTTATTTAATGTTGTGTAATTGTCTTAGTTTGATGTATATTCTCGGTGGTGTACAATCATGTACATTGTAAAAATGCTGCTCTAACAACTACTGTTTTAACTTTTAAAACAGCTGTTAAAACTTTTTAAACAAGTGTGACAGGCTTAAACAACGTGCTTTTTTTTTTACTGTGGCAGCACACTAATTATTTATCTTGGACACAGGAGAAGAAAACTTTCGTTATATTAACAAAGCTGAGTAGGCTTATCCGGTAATTTCGCTAAAGATGCTGTTGATTTTATTTTCTGCATCTACCCTGCAATGATAATGATGATAAAAGGGATAACATTTTTAGTCAAGAAGTGTCATTCGAATTAGATATTATTCACCACGTGCGCTCCTTTATGACTTCCATGGATATAATGTTTGAAAATTTGCTTTAAATTATTAGTTGGGGTTCTTTGATTTATCATTAAGCCTTCCATACACGCCATGTAGGCCAGTGAATTTTGATTGGGTCTTGAGTCTTGATTTTTTTCATACCCGACCTTTCGTTGGAGAACGCGAACGCTTATTTGCGACGGTAGTTGATTTTGGAAGAGACCCCCTGTAACACAAAGCTTAGCATTGATTGTAGAGCAGTTTTCTACGTTTGATTCTATTGACTATCATAATGCACAATAAATCTTAAAAATCAAGTGTATGATTAAGCGTTAACTTTTGTGTTAGGGGAACCTAATATTAGCGTCCGTGAGGATTGCGAAAGGTGGTTATAATATTGGGAACGTGAACCTAAGGGCAAATTGCCAAATTCGTCCATTGTCAGCTCATCCACTCATCACATGGTCTACCTTCATTTAGCCTAATGCAATTCCGTTCAACAACATTTCCTCTCACGAACAACCATTCGGTCCAATAACCATGTGGTCCTTTAATCACTTCGTCTATAACCATTTCGTCTCAAACCAGTTGGTCTCATACCCATTTTCTTTCCATTCGTCAAATTAGACCAAATGGTATATTGGCTAAATGGCCAATGGACAAACTGTTTATTAGACGAAATGATGAGTAGACGAATAGGTAATTAGAACATGTGGATAGTGAAGGAACTGATGGTAGACCAAATGATAGTAGACGAGTTGCTTATTGGCATTAGACCAATTAAAAAAAAAACTCCCGAATATCCAAGTAATTCGTTTATGCATTTTACCCATTAGATTCTTATATTTTTAGGCCTAGATGACAATGTAAATTATTCGTCTATTATATTCATTTAATACGAAGCCTGATGCTGCGATAATCATCTGAAGAATACAAACATCACACACACCCACACACACCGAACTTGGGTTTAATTGAGCGAATGGGTATATCGATTTGAAATGAGTTGAGAAATAGATTAAAAAGATGATAATCATATTTAGCACATAACTAGTGAATGCATAAACAAAATATGAATTCAACAGAGACGGTAGCAATAATATAATTGTTATCTCGACCAGGGACGTCCCCGGTTGGTTGGTAAAATGTAAGATAATATCCTCAGAGGAGGGTCATTACAAACTCTCACACCAACACATTACCCCCACGACAACATATGCATACATACACAGACAAACTCTTGTGATTCGACAACCGGGGACTCATTTATCATTAATCGTCAAAGTGGGGACGTGTGTGTACACTCATATTACACCAACTGAGCTCATTTTCAGACAGAACGTGAGCATATTGTGAGCACTGCAGCCGAGGACGCTTCGTGTCCCCGGCACACACTACTTGCGTTTAAGTGGCCGAACACTCACCACCCATCAATGCTTTCATAACAGTCTATACACATACCTTCTTCTATCATAATTTTAGAGAACTAATGAATTATTTCATTTTAATGTATTATACATATCGGTTTAAAAGGCATCTTAGAACCATATTATGTTTTACTTTTTTAATATCCATAATGCCAAATGAAGAAGACTGATACTTAACATAATAATGTCATGTTTCCAATCATTGAAATATATGTATATATGTAAATGCCCAAAAAATAGATTTAGCCACCAAAACAAGATAAGTTCAATATTATAATTAGAAGGGCAAGCGAAAAAAAGCACAGTAAGCGGTGTAACTGCGGCGGGATGGTGTCGGAAAAATATAAGGTTGTGTAATAGAAACGGATGATTTATAACACAAATGTTTGCATAGTAGGGTAATGTATATATGAAGTATACATGATCAAACATGTCACACAGCCTATAACACTCAAAACACCTCATAGAAAATTTCATATTTCTATAAACTATTACAGACTTTATAGGAATCCAGTTTATTTGCGACGGGAGTGTGGCATTTCTCTTTTGAATATTCTTTTTTTTTCTTTCGTTATTCTTTTGAAGGGAAACAACATGACATAGGTCTACGAAGGGCAATCTCTGTATAAATGTCCTTTTAGGAAAAGAAATAGTCAGTAGTGTATAATACGTTTCAGGAAAATATTTGTCAGTGAGTTTCCCTCATACTATTTTGCTTTGAGCCAATCAGATGCAAGAATTTCAGTAGCTTATAACAATAGACAGTGCGAATCACTGACCACTCGTTTCATGAAATGCTCCCCCAGAATTACGCCTCTACCCCAGAGACAAATATTAAAAATATGAAATATTTTCACGGTTACAGGGGTACTCCATGCTGAAAATACTATGAATTGAAGGGCCTTTGCACACGTGAATCTTAATGATGATAGCAATTAGTCTTTAGAATCATCGGAGGTTTCACACGAAAAATTCGTACCGTAATTTTAGTGAAACTTAACTGGAATTCACCTCCGGAGTAGAATTTGAATTCGCGATTGTGAATAGCATTTGTGATTCTAGCTTGGTTTCAACGTGCTAAAATTCGTAATCATCATTCAAATGACGATTTTTTTTTTAATCGTATAAAGGGCGGATAGAAAAATCAGACAAACAAAACGCTGACAATTTGATCAAAATTGGACAAGGATTAACACAGTTATGGCATTTTAAAGATTTGCATTATCTCGGTGAAACAGTTCTCTGCATGTCTTTAGGAATATTTAATGAGGAGAATGATGTCATATCCCCGCTTGTTCTTTTGTATCTTTTTTTAAATCTGAAATTATGTTTATGCAGTTTTTTTATATTGATAAAATGAACTCGTGAGAGACTGGTATAGATTCAATTCAATTCAATATCAATTTATTAGTCTATGATATAGAATATATACTTGGAAATCTTTCCTCAACCGGCTTTTGTATATTTAAAAAATACCTATACTTGCACCAGTGGGCATAACCCATAATGTGGCATTATACTCATATGGAAAAAATAACAGACGATAGAGAAAGAAAATGTCCAGTCCACCCCAGGAAAATGCTGGCTTGAATAAATAAAGAAAAACCAAACTAGCATAATGCTGAAAATTTCATAAAAATCGGATGTAAAATAAGAAACTTATGATATTTTAAAGTTTCGCTTATTTTCACAAAACAGTGATATGCACAACTAGATGAGTCAGTCGATGATGTCCATCACTCACTATATCTTTTGTTTTTTATTGTTTGCATTATACAATAATTCATTTCCTATAGATTTGACAATAAGGACCAATTTGACTGAACCATATATTATTAAACAATGCTAATTCCACATGTTCAGGGAAGAATTAATCGTTGTATCACTTGACAATGAGGAGAACATTAGAATATTTCATACTTCATATAATAAAATACAAAAGAAATAGTGAGTGGATGATGTCATAGTCTCCTCATTTGCATACCAGACAGGATGTGCAAATAACTGTTTTGTGAAATTAAGCAAAACTTTACAATGTCATAACTCACTTATTTTACATCTGATTTTGATGAAATTTTCAGTGTTATGTTTGTTGGATTTTTCTCTTTTTTATTCAAATCAACTTTTTATTGAGGTGGACTTGACCTTTAACAAGAAATAGCCTGCACAGCTTGTCTGCATCTCTCGTGTATCATGCGGATGTATTGAAGTTCGTGTTTTATCTGATCTGAGAAAGATTCGCACATCGCTTCATTGTCAACCGACAAGAAACGTTCATTTTTTTTTCAGCGTCGAACAAAAGGGTGCCAGCGTGGCCTACTTCTCCGCATTTTCCTTGTTACCTTACTGATCACGTGACATAATGACGGTGCAATATCGATAACTATATCTCTGGCCATGCAATACTGGTGAATATAGAACGCAGTCTGCATTCACATATGTGCTGCAGCATCCATGTATAAATGCAAAGACAGGCATTATTGTTGCAATGTATTGGTCCACTTTACTGTCTATGTCACATCTCATCTTAAAATATCTGGGCCCCGTCTTACAAAGAGTTACGATTGATCCAATCAATCGTAACTCTATGGAAATCCATCAGTGCCATAATTTTTTCTACAGGAAATTTGCAAAATATCCTTTGTAAACAAAGGAGAAAACACCAAATTGTCAAGAAATCAATGAATTCATGGATATACATTCATATCTAGAAAATCTTTTGAACAAACATACATTTTATATGTTGACTTTGCTTGATTTCCATAGTTGCGATCGATCGGATCAATTGCAACTCTTTGTAAGACGGGCCCCAGAACAAACTTAGAAATATCCGTTTCCCAGAGGTACCAACTTAATTTTTCATCACATTAGGCCTAATTAGCTGCAGGTGATTATATTCATGACACTTCCTTCCTAGGAACTTACTAACAATTATCCTTTTTAAGTGATAAAGTAACACATTGCCTGGATACATTAGTTGTTGCGATTTATTTCATGTTGTCTAGAACAGTCGTTGCTTAAAATGCTGCATAAAATGTAAATTAGTTTCAAGATTATATATAGATTTAACACTTTTATTCCATTCCAATTTCAGCAAAATTACCGGATATGAATCAAATCCACATGTAGCGTGTGTACCATGGGTGTCGATCGGTATTCTTGGTTGGGGGGGATGATTGACACAAATGTTCTTGTGGATGGGGATCTTTCAACATTACCCCTACTAAAATCACAAGTTAGGACATTTGGGAGTGGTTGATATGCATGGTGTTCTTGCAGTGGCGTACCGTGAGTCACGGCATGGGGGGGGGGGGGGTACCAGCAAAATGTTTGAGTCACTTAGTGAGCGCGCGAAGCGCGCTCCGTTGCCAGGTATACTGATAGGGACATTTTAAGGACAGTGCCATTAAACGGATATGTATCTCACTGCTCAAATAATGCGAGCGCAAAGCGCGAGCTGAAAATTTTTGATATGCAGACCAAAAAAGGACATTATAAGCAATTTTTTGTAATCATGATACATACCTGTCTCGCTAAACAAACAATGCGAGCGCGAAGCGCGAGCTGAAATTTTTGTAAATATTTACCCCAAACAAGGACATGTTAAGGACTATATTTTAGGAATCCATTAAGAGTATACATATCTCACCATAGTCATCTTATGCGAGTGCAAAGCGCTTGCTGATTTTGCTACATCTAAACACATGAATCACTTTTTGTAGTCATTGTAATCATGATAATACGCATCTCACTCATTAAATATTGCGAGCGCAAAGCGCGAGCTGAAAATTTAGGATATTCAGACCTGAAGAGAGGCATTCTAAGGCCTGTTTGTAAGAATTCACTAAGACCATACGATACGTATTTCACTAAACAAATGATGCGATCGAAAATTTTTGATATTCAGATCGTAAAAAGGGACATTTTAAGGACTGACTTTTAGGAATTCATGAAGAGCAGTCATATCTCACCAATCTACTAGTACAGTGCGAACGTAAGCACTGACAGGAAATGTTTTATATTAACACCTTAAAATGGGGCAATCACTTTAAGTAGTCATGAAAAAGAACCATATGTCACTACATAAAACAATAATAAGTCGAAGTGTGAGGAAATATATTTGGTGTATATTGACTTTAAAATGTTAAACAGACAATGCGAGTACCGGGAACAATGAAGAAATCTAGGCCTGAGCAAAATAAAGTTATGAAAAAATGTTTCTTATGTATTATAACATAACATTATTATAATATAAATTATAATGAACAATAATTTCTTCATTCCCACTACGTTTCTCTTCCTTTCTCCTCTTCCCCGTTTTTTTTTGGGCCAGCCGATTGGGGGGCATGTGCCCCCATGCCCCACCCCCCCCCCCGTAGTTACGCCACTGTGTTCTTGGAAATTCTTTCATTATTGCAGTGTACTCTACTTATAATTTTTTTTTGAAAATTCAATTTGTGTTACAAGAAAGCCTATTCTAAACTCATACGAAAGAAAAAATGACAAAAATTGTCTGGACCATGTACAAAGTGATCTGTTTATTGGACATGATGTATACAACTTCTCTCTTAAATCTAAACCGACTGGCGATATCTTTTTTCTTCTTAATGCATGATGATAAAATGCAGTTTCGGACAAATTAAGACTAGCACAAATTACAAACTGTGTGGCTTCTCGTGCGCCATCGGGCTTACCGTCATTCCTTAGACGATTTTATCCCTGGATTTTAACATGTTTTAAATGCTTTATAAGTGCATAAAACAAAAAATAAAAACAATCAAAACTCAACTGTCAGTTATGATATTTCTCCAACATTTTCTTGAACCATCAGTGTGTAATATCAGCTAATATATGTGTTAAAATGAAATGTACGTACCGCATGAGTGTGCTCATATAGAATGCAAAACTGTCATCCCTCTCCAAACTCAAAAGAGATTTCTTTTTGCCAAAATAAGAAAGAGCCAATCAAGTTTAGTTATTCAAGTCCATAACAATAACAAGAATAACAAGGGGAAAAAATCCGATGTTCATATCCGAAGATACGCTTTAGAGAGAAATGAATGATTATTCTTTCTGAAACCATTAATTGATTTCACTTATTAAAAATTGTAAAAATATGATCATATTACCACTGGTGGGATGGAACACCCTATCAACAAAAGTTGTTTTTCGTCGGGGTCCTTTTATGTCATGTGTTAAAAAATATCATATACGTCAACATTTCATTCTTTTTCATCTTGAACCTCCTCCAATCTGTTTAAAAGTCCTGGAAAAGAATGTTTTAATTTAATAACAATATACACAAATTGCGAGGGAAACAAACTGATTGATGGCATACTATAATCATCACTATAATCATCATGATCAAACATTTACATTTTTTCATCATTGTTATAAATTTTCTACCCTAAGTTATTGGGGGGATGATAATACAGGCCATCCCCCCCACTTGAAATATTGGGGGGGGGGGATATATCCCCCCCATCCCCCCCGTGATCGACACCCATGGTGTGTACTGTTGTAGAACATAGCAAAATTTACCAATCCGCACAAAGTAACGCATACGTATGTTAATTCGGAATTGTTAGTAAACAGGAAATCTTCCCAGAACATGCCTGTTAAATCGTTTAGATTTATAAGTATTTCCTGTGGATCTCATTCTAACAAGGTTTTCATATAGCCTGTTCGTTATAAGGAAATACAATGAATGAAATCCACTTTGCAGACATTACTTGATGTTATGTCAGTTAAGCCTCTGGCAATCCTTTTGGTTGTCACAAGAACTTTCGAATTTGTTATATAATAGGTGAATTTGAAGTTCATAAAATGACTGCAGTTAATTCAGTGAGAAAATACTTCATAGTCCAGATTCAGAAATTGAACAGATTGGAATAATAGTTGTTCAGAGATGAGTCGTTTGCGAACTTGAATCCCATTTTAAAGGAATGGTCCAGGCTGGACATATTTATATTTCAATAAATAGAGTAAAATTCACAAAGCAAAATGTTGAAAATTTGATCAAAATCGGATGACAAATAACAGAGTTATTGAATTTTAAAGATTTGCATTATTCCGATGAAACAGTTCTAGGCACGTCTTTATGAATATTCATTTGGTGGGCTGATGATGTCATATCCCCACTTTTTCTCTTGTATTTTATTATGGGAGATTAGGTTTATTCAAAAAATTTCTACCAAGAGCTAAAACAATTGGACTGGCAACTGATCAAGTTAGTTATTTATTGCTGCAACTTATTTCATCATATTGGAGACACATCATCTACACATGTATTAAAAAATGAAACATTTATGATTTCATGTAATAACATAAGAAAAAGGAAAGTGGAGATGTGACATCATCAGCCCACCTAATGAATATTCATGACGATGTGCATATAACTGTTTTCACAAAATATTGATAAACTTTAAAATTCAATAACTTTGTTACTTGTTATCCGATTTTAATTAAATTTTCATCATTTTGCTTTGTGAATTTTACTCTATTTATTTAGATATAAATATTTTCATCCCGGACCATCCCTTTAAGAGTGTGGGCGAAATGTTGCACCAGATCCTGCTCAATAATATTTCATCAGTGTCTCGTCTTACAAAGAGTTACGACTGATCCAATCTTGAAATCATAACTCTATGGAAATCCATCAGTATCGTTTTTTCTCCTTAGTAAACAGGAAAAATCACACTAAATATTCAATATTGGTAATTTTGCCTCCGACGAAGATTCTGCTAGGATCGAAAGCTTAGGCCCCTTTTGACTTTCTAAATATTCAAGAGAACGATAAATGTAAGAATATACATCATAAAAATATTGTAAAAAGAAACGTGCATGATAGATGTTCACGTTGCTGGCCGTCCATAGCTGTGGTTGATGGGATCGGTTGCAACCGTCTTTGTAAGACGGGGCCCTGAACTTGCTTGTTCTTAGATCAAGTTTTAAAACGTGTTGAAATAGTTAAAGGAACCCCCCCCCCCCCCCCTCGTTCTACACTTTTTCATGTTTTTAGGTGATTATGTTACTTGAATTGAAATTGTTTTTTGGGATATGGAAATGAATCAAATGAAATGAAATTAAATTAAGTATGAATTTCAATTTTCTTCACTTTTAAAGAACATCGAATTAAATTTTCCCCGGATTATAACAAGCACATTGATAATATACACATTGGGGACACATATATTGGCGTGTGTGTAGAAAAGCCTAATTGCACGTCTTCTGAAGGTTTGAATCTTGGCGAGTTTCCAAACACACCCAGAGTTAATATGATAAAAACAAAAATGGAATTAAGATTGCTAAGCGAAAATATTCCACATCACCATGAAACGACAATGTATTTGTTTAGGCTCTACTCACCAGTCCCTAATATAGCTCTGACACAACTGATTATTCGAAAATCACCAGGAACTTATTCTTTTCGTCAATTGAATTTCATTCACCTTTCAATTGGCTCCTTATTCATGTCAAGCGAGATACAAGGTAGAAATGTGACTATTTTATACTGCTCTTTCAGTTATTTTAAGTGGTAATTTTTGTTTATTTTAATTTGGTCCAATGCCAATTCGTCCAATTGCCAACTCGTCTCCTATCATTTTGTATACCGTCAGATTTTCAAATATCCACATGTTCCAATCGCCTCACTCACTCACCATTTCGTCTAATAACCAGTTAGTCCAAAAGCCATTTAGTCCATATACCATTTGGTCCCATTAGACAAAGTGTTAATTAGGCAAAATGAATGAAAATAAAACGAATATTAGTCCAACTGGTTATGAGACGAAATGGTTCTAGACGAACTGGTGATTAGACGAAGTGATGATTGGACCAAATGGTTATTGGTCCAAATGGTTGTCAGACGAAATGTTGATGGATGGACTAAATGAAGGTAGACCATGTGGTGAGTGGACGAGTTGGCAGTGGACGAATTGGCAATTTAATTACCGTAATTTTGGTTTAAATTCTCTTTGTATCGAAATAATGTTCATGTTAAAAACATTGAAAGAATATATGACTTTTCCGAAAAAGATACTGATACAATATTTTTAAGACCCAGGATAGCTATACCTTAAATAGCTAGTTAAGGGAGTTTCAATTAAAATTGTTATATGAACTTGTATATACTAAAAAAAATGTATTTGTTTAGATTTAAATTGTCAACGCATAATCTATGTTCGTTCTGTGGTAAATGTGAAGAGACATATGAGCACATATTCTTTACCTGTGAATACATAAGACTTCGTTGAGAGACTGTGGTTATCTATTTAAATTACGTCAAATTAAAAATGTTAATTGGAAGGATATTCATATTGGAGTTAAGGTTTTTGATATAGGGAAGGGACAATTACTAAATCATATCATTTTTATAATTAAATTTATGATCTTTGAGCATAGTAAAGCTAAAAGAAGACCCACAACCCCTCAAGAAATCAGGAAAAATAAAATTGGAAAATGAAAAGGAGGAAAAAAGAATAGCAGAGGCACGTGGAAAATTATCCGGTCCCCTGAGGAAGAGGGACAATTTTTACACTTCATGACGACGAGGCATTCCAAATCAATTTATTTTTTGGACTAAACTTATGACATGTAGGCCTAATTATTTTCATTACAGCTGCCATGACACTTATGCGGACAGGTGAAATGCATTTGATCTGGTGGATGTATGTGTGAGGGTGTATGGGAGTGTGTGCAGGGGGGTGTCTGTTCGCGAATCTGTATTGAGTGTGGTGGGGGTGGGATGTGAGTGTGTGGGAGAGGTCCGAGGATTATGAATATTAAATCTTCTCTCATAAATCTTATTAGTTGTATTTTAATAATTTACAGGATTCAAAATTTTTTTGTGTGTGTGATACAACCATCAACAAATGGTGAATAATTTGTATGATTTAAGGTTGTACTGTTTTTTCAATTAAACATATATATTATGTATGTGTATAAAATGTAAGAGAAAAGAATATATATCCCATGGAAAATGAATAATTATGGACTCAATCTTGTTGAAGAAAATATATATCAGATATTTTGAGAACCATTCCCATCCATTCCATTCCTTGTTTTTATTTGGCAATAAGTCATTATTGACTATTTTTGCCACACACTGTATGAAAAGTAGGGTAACAATTTTATTCATTATTATCATTTTTATATTGCTTTTTTTTTTTTATTTCTTGTGTATTCATTCCTTTTTTTTCTATGAAAAAAAAAAAAACATACACACAAAAAAAAAAACCATTTAAATACATACGTAACAACAAACTGAGGACAAACAATAGGGGGATTACTTCCCGAAAAAGATAAGGTTGTTGATCGACGATCTATGACATTGAATTGATTTAGAATTTATTCATGACATTCTTTTTTAAATTTTCGTTGAGAATAGTCAAATGTATGGATGTGTTGATCACAATAATTGTACGTTCAAACCAAGCTTTGTAATTATGATGTAATTTGATTTGATATCGTTTTTAATTAATGATCATGGATGTAATATTTTACTATGTTCAAATTTGTTTGATGAGAGAAGAGAATGATATATATTTTTTAAAGGTTAGTTAATCCATAATTTTGTATGTTCATAAAAGTAATTACCATGAAAGTGATAACTTCAACCTTTTAAATCTCAAATGGAAAGACAGTTCTGAGGAACATTGATTTAAGCTACACAAATACTTTCACTCAATTGACCCCCTTGGGCGTCGTGGTCTAGTGGTTATGACTCTCGTCTTTCAATCAGAGGGACGTGGGGTCGATTCCCAGCCATGGCGTGTTTTCCTTCAGCAAGTAATTTACACAAATTGTGCTGCACTCAACCCAGGCGCCTCGAGCGTTTCTCGGAGTGGATATGTGCGCATTGCACACCCTCACACATCCTCCTACACCGTAACCCACTCACCACACCCGCACACTAGCACACACACACCCGCACACACACATACCCACAACACACACACACACACACCCTTTGTCGATATAATGCATACACTCTATATACACTACAATAATTGAATTTCATCCAAGTGATGTTCAAAATCGTGATTTGAAATAACTTATTACATGTGCATATAATGTTATAACTTTTTTTAGTTTCTAGTAGCTTGTTTAAGTTTTATGTGTAGGCATGAATAAAGCCAGCATTGCCCAAAGCTCGCACAAATAACATGCTGAAAAACAGCTTGTTGAGGATAGCATTTTTTGTAATCTCTACCGTATTTGAATAAATAAAAACTGAAAATGAAACTAAATTTCGAGAGCTTTGGGGTCGCTTTCCTTACCCATTTGTCTTCCAAGTGTATATAGGTGGTATTGTTTATGTTAATATAAATCATTACATGTCGTGGGACCATAATTAATCGCATGATCTACTTTTAAAGGTATATCCGGTTTTTCCTTTTGCGATGCAATGTCGGATATACGTAACTTTGTGGAAAATCATCATAATTTGAAGTGTCCTTCGTAAAAAAAGAAAGCTGACCCGGATCCCGGGGGGGGCACTTACATTGACGAGTGGATGCCATGCGCGACCAAAAAACACGTAAAGAGGATGTCCTTTTCACGATAGGGCTCGTTACGTACGTAACGTGATAAGGGTGTCAAAAACACAAAAATAATGAAAAAAAGGGTGTCTATTTCGCTAGGAAAATTACGTGTTTAGGGTCGAATTTGCGGGAATGATAAAACAAAATTAAAAAGTTTTATAAAGGATGTCCATTTTGCCCCAACACTTCGTGTTTAGAGTCCGATTTGCGCGAGGTGTAGAAAGTGGGGTCGTACTAAACCAAATAAGGTAAAGCCGACGACCGAAGGACCCGTAACAATAAAACATTCCTGTACGTGTTTAGGGGTTCATTTCAGGGAATATTTGCCAAGAGTATTGTTTTGTTTCCAATACTTGTTAAGGGTAGGGTCTCACGCGCCAATACTTGTTAAGGGGTACTTTTTCAGAATATGGAAATAACGTGTTTAGGGTGCTTTTCGAGACCTCATGGTCGCGCATGGTATCCACTCGTGAATGGAAGTGGCCCCCCGGGGACCCGGATATCAAACTCCACAATTCATTACCAGCGAAATGGCATACATGTGTGTGTATATAGCGTGATCATGAAATTGATGCTTAATATCTACTGCCGCGCAACGATACCACCAAAGGCCTGTTTTCTATACCGATCATTATCATAATATAATATACAAATATATCAGGCTTTGATAAAGTATAGTGGGAAATATTTATCCGAGGTTGGTCTGGCAATTACTATTTTCCCGAGCGGCGAAGCCCCGAGGGAAAAATTGTAATATTGCCAGTCCAACTGAGGATTAGTAATAATTCCCACTATGCTTTTGAAGGAAACGCCTGATATATTTGTTTTATATCCCTTCTGTAAGTGAGAACTGTTTTGTAACTAATCTGGACCAAAACGTTAGATCGTCCTGGCCAAAAGACAGACGGTCTAGACCTAGCGCATGAGCTTATGCTATCCAGCTCCTGGGTAGGCTGCGCGCGGCTGCTACCCGACTCCGATCCGGTTACCGCTGAGCTGCTCTCCTGCTGCTTTTTCACTCAAGTCAATTTGCTACGCACTAGCCGGCTAACGTTAATTTAATACATCGGATCTTAATTGACTCACCTTGTTATGCTTCTCACAATTTAATTATCCTGTTTGAAGTTGCAGAATAAAGCGATCAAAAACTCTCGATGATCAAAAGATGGCAGTTTCTGCAAGTACAAGCTCACTTGATTAGTGCATACCGTCCCAGCGCAGCTTGCCGAAACTTTCCCGTGGCATGCATGCAGCGCGTACCATACCCCGGTCATGAGTACTAGTTCAGCTAGAGCGTCGCGTCGCACTGTTCGCGAATCGAGGGGGGGGGGGGGTCGAAAAAACGTATAGTTCATTTTTTCCCTAGGGGAAAAATGGACTATGCGTGACGTCAGCAAGGAAAATGAACTTTTTCATGGCAAACGTTTTTCGTAGTAAAACTATGCTTATTCTTCTTGTGTACACTCTCAATGCGACAATCTTAATTAAGTAAGGGATATAATAGTAACTATGTACCGCATAATCAAGTAAAAAAAGAGCAGAACGGCTCTTGGACGGAAACACCTATCTCTGACTGATGTTAGGTCACGGGCGATGGTACAGGGGTGGGGTGAGATGGGGTAGGCTCTAGGGGGTATGGGAATTTTAAAGTAATAAACATGATGCAGGAAAGGGGAAAAACAAAGAGAAAGGAAAGAGAAAGATTATCAGTGGCAAACAAGAGGTCTAGGTCATGTAGATGCATGATACGCCTGTTGTTCAAATGAGATTTTAAAAAATAGCGCCCCCCCCCCCCCCTGCCAGGGCCCTGGGATGTTCTTAATAAGATGTGTTGATTTGTTAGAAAAAAATGTATTTCGGGTATTTTGGAAGTCAAGTAAAAAAAAAAAAAAAAGGTTTTCCCATGGAAATGAAGGTGATTTGGGTTAAATTAATTCTTTAGCATACCAATATCATTTCCATGGCCCCATTTCGTAAAAAAATACTATGATATCAACTCGAGCTGGATTGTCAACTCTCATTGGAAGAGCCAATTAGGATCGAAGTAGAAGTTTGACTGCTAATTGCCATGCTTTGATTTGATTTGATTTGATTTATTGATGGTAATTGACATGGTAATTGACCTTCCAGGAAAAGTGGCTATCATGCCATTTTTTTTATGAAATGTGGCCCAGTAAGGGGGGGGGGGTGCTGCATATGGTGTATAACACACGCAGCACCCCAGGTAAATCTTGGGGCGTTTCAGCACCCCCGCCTACGATATAACGACATCACTTCATGTGAAAAGGGGGAAAAGGGACGAGTGATATTTTTCTATTTCATTTTCATTTCATTTATTTCATTTTCAACAAATATAAATCAAATAAATAAAATCATAACAAGTCAACATCATACAAAAAATATACCAATGTCATAAAATCAACTTGAGAAGGACATGTTATAAGAAAGTTACATACAAAATAACCATGTGTAAAGGATTGGTGATTTATAATTTGTGAAAATGGAGGATCCCACTAAAAAGAAAAGCTTGTATATTGTGGGCTCCTCAAAATATGACAAGCGATCAATTTTATATATACAAATCAAAACAGAAACCATGATTGCCAACAGGAGACATCATTAAAAGAAAATATCAAATAACCAAAATATACGAAAATTACGCAAAAAACTCAGGAATGAGAAACTATAGCCAATGATAGAGAGCGGATGAATGAGAGAGAGAGAGAGAGAGAGAGAGAGAGGGAAAGGGGGGGGGTGAGGAATGAATGTGAGAACTGCATATGAACTATATACAGAGAGAGGAGTGTAGACAAACAGATATAGCTGTTGCGGTTTCCCCATTTGCTGCAACTGTTACTCCAGCACAGGAGGATAGGCCTAAACATTCCACAGAATAGGTTCACACGCATAACTGAAAATTATCCCCCGAGCTGGTGTTAAAGGAGAATGAAACCCTTGAAACCAGCTGAATCCATATCAAAGAGAAAAATCAAAGAAACATATTGTTGAAAGTTTGAGGAAGATTGAATGAATAATAAGAAAGTTATGAGAATTTGAATATTGAGATCACTAGTGCCATGTAGATCCTCCCTCGGCAATGCGACCAAGATCTGTGATATCACACACGTACAACTCCCTCATTACTTTAGTACTTATTTTACTTATATTCTCACTTTTATAGAGTCTATCACAAGGTGAGGTGTTCTCTTTATGAGATGACAAGTACAGAGGTTTCACAACATTATGTCATTGATGAATCATTTGTCATATTATTAGAATGAGCAAAAAGAGATGTTTTGGGGTATATTTTCAGTGTCCAAATGGGAGAGTTGTACGTGTGTGACATCACAGATCTTGGTCGCATTGCCAATGGGAGGATCTCCATAGCATTATTGATCTCGACATTCAAATGCTCACAACTCTTTTATTGCTAGTCCTATTTTACTCAAACTTTTGTTGATCTTATTCTTTGATTTTTCTGCATTCACAAAAGCTAACTTGCTCCAAGAGTTTCATTCTCCTTTAATGTCACGTGATCAAGTGACTTCATCATTTATTTTTCATTGCTATTGTATTGGTGTCATTCCACCTGAAGGGTGTGCTATGCTTTGCAACGTACAAGTTCACGGAACACACGTAGGTAAATTCACTGTGGCGTAGCGATGGACGAAATGATATCATTGCCTTTGTAAAGCATTCTCCATATTACTACCACACGGATCCAAACTCTGAACTCCCACACGGTTCTCATCGTGTCTGTGGACTGTGGTCATTAACAACTGTTCAAGGTGAGAAATGAGAGCTCGTAATTTATTGGAATAGTTTGATTTGATTCATATTCGAATAATTCGATAAAGGGAAATCATCTCATTGGATTTGTGTTCATCTTGGAATTGATTTTCTTTGATATCATAATGCATTTCAATCATTTTTTTTTAAGTTTATAAATGATGATGATTCCCACGATTGATTATATTCCCTTTTTTACCAATATTCAATTTGTCTCTTTATTCAACTCGCTATAGGGGATCCACGCTCTACAAGCAATGCTTTTTAGTGGATCCCTCATTTCCATACACGTTTTTTTACTGTTTATACAAGCTTTTGTTATATAATTATGCTAAGGTAAAATTGATTTTGTACTCGTACTTTGATTTGTATCTGTATTTGATTTATATTTGTCATGGAAATGAAATAAACTTCTTGAATCTTGAATCATATTGTACGGGAACAACTGTTAAGTGATGAGCAGATGTAATGGCATGGCCCTTGGTATATTGCGGGAGTGTTGTGGTGCTTCAGCACCCCCCTAAAAATGCAGGGGTGCTGCGTATGTTAAACACCATTGACAGCATGCACCCCTAGAACTGAGATTAATACGTTAGAAATCCTGAAAGGTAGATATTCGACCAAAATAACCTTAATTTTGTAACGAAAGCCGTTGGGGGGGGGGGGCTTATCAAAACTTTCCCTACCAAAATCAACTTTTGTTTTGGAGCGAAATGTTCTTTTTTTTAAGGCAGCACCCGCTATTAACATGATTAACAAATCGTTCCCCGGCGCCATGTGTAATGCCGCTATCATATCCGGAAAAAAACGACCCAGACCGGTTGCCCAAAACCTTTATAGTTCAGATATTCCAATTACCTACAATCAGTCGGTTTGGAATTATTTCCCTTGCTGTGACTGTAGCATAGATTTGCAAGCAGGTGAATAAACCGAGGGTCCATTTCATAAAACTTGTTTATATAACAAATTTGAAATTAAAGTTAAAAGCTACTGAAATCTTTCGATCTGATCGGCTGATTGTAATTTGTTCTGGGAATCGTGTATTTCTTATTATACCAAGTCTTCATGAAACGGGACCAGATCGGAGTTATTTTATGGGCAAGTTTGTTCAAAGGACCATTCATTTATTTCATTTTGAGGTAAATTTCGAAGCAAGATATGTAAGCATGCCTGACATAGCGGGATGCAATCGCAGGTAACTAGAATAGCAAACCAATGGACAGTATAAAGGTATCGTGAAAGACTTTGCTGACAGTGTCTCTACTCTGAATGCATTAGCATGTTGCTATTTCAATGTTTGTTGATTAAAGGTATTGTTTAACTTTGTGAGCAGCCGATTTAAAAAATTCTCAAACCAAGATGAAACATGTGTACAAGTGCATGTATTAGAACTAATAAACCCTGAAAACAACCATTATTGAGAATGAAAAGCTAAAACTACAAGGCAAACCCCGATTTTGTAAATAGGCGTCTTATAGACGCCTATTATAGTACACATAAGTGTATGGGATGAAATTAAGATGGTTTTTTTCGGGCTACATTTTTGTAACATATCACAGACACAGGTGACAAGTGTGACCTTCTAAATCAGATTTTTTTAAAGTCAAACCAATGTTAACCAATCACTTTAATTGTTAAATATCAGTCCCCATGCAGACGACGTCTTGTCGCTTTCCAGTGGATATAACGGAAGACGCAATACAACATAATTTAGGAATAGTCGAGATATCTTGGCGCTTATCTTATTGAATATTATGACTACCACTCCATTTGACATGTTTGAGGTCATATGACATGCGTCTGATTATGCGCAGAACATGCAGAATGGAATCACGAAGTAGGAGATCAACCACTATAGTAATGTTCTTTTTTATGTTTATAGGGACGTTGGAATCCTACAATAAATCAATATTTCATCAATGTTCACAAATGCATCAGCAGCAGTATTGTAATTTTCCTCTACATGATGTAAAATTTGAAAACCAGGATATAATGTCCATCTGAAAACTGGAAGAATTTTATGGAAATTCCGTGGTGTCAAACTATTCTTGTTCCTCGTTTCTAATTAATAAATTTATATTGCTGGCATTTGGTTTGCTCTTACTAGGAAGAAAACGTGTACACGGAGGCTACTGCACACCTTGAGGTTCTCCCCATGTCTCTTGTGCAAATGTTGGGTGCATAAACAGAGTAAAACGCGAACGCCCGCCCTGATCAAACAAATGTTCATGCTCATTGCTGCTCTGACGAAACTTGAAAATCCGAGAAAACGCACAAGCAATGGGTTCGCTTTTATAATAATAATAATAATAATAATAATAATCTATATAGAAATATTCTATTCCGAGGCGCGTTGTTATTATTACCCCGGCTTTAGCTCGAGCTGCCTTTCAGCGCTCATGCATTCAAGGAATTGATCCTGCCGGGTACCCATTCACCTCACCTGGGTTGAGTGCAGAACATGTGGATAAATTTTTTGTTGAAGGAAATTACGCCATGGCTGGGATTCGAACCCACGACCCTCTGTTTCAAAGTCAGAAGACTTATCCACTGGGCCACAACGCTCCAGCATTCGTTCTTTAGCAATAGAGTATTCGTCAAGTATATATAGCATGTTAATTGTTGGAAAGTGTTTGAGCTTACCAGCAAAATCATCTCACTCATGTTTATGCATACGGAATCAAGCAAAAGCGAAGCAAAAGCGATTGCTCCTTTTTATACATCTGACCAGTTGTAATTATTTGGAATAGCATATACCAATGGTGCATGAGTGATTGTTGCATCATGTTTGAATGAATAACATGTTTAGCAGAAGCCAGAGTGGACATATCCATCATGTCCATGGTCTTCAGTCTACAACTTATTCTTTCATGTCCTTAGCAGGGTTGTTATATCCAGTATGCACGTAACTTAAAATTTTATCTTTTGTTTAAATTGGTTATGTATACTTTGGTTTATAATCATGTTTGGAGCTTGGCTTTTATATAAGGCTCAGCCTTTCTGCCACTCCTTATACTTTCATTTCTATCCGAGTAAAGTAATTTTTCATTCTTGTTTTTCTTTTTATCGTTTTGCTTACTATTAATGACATAATTATTTCTATTATATATTGTCTATGTTATTATGTCTTTATATATGTTTGTTTTTAATGAAAGTATGAAATGAATTGAATTGAATTGAATTGAAGTATTAATTTTATTGTAAGAAAATTGTATCCCTTGTATCTGTGATTTAAGTATTTTGGTTAGGTTTGCCAAATTTCCCCCTGACCGTGCTATTTTTCCCATTTGAATTTTACTTCAGTCCCATTCGGGTCACATTTTGGATCCCTTCTCCTTCAAATACATATTTTGAAGGATTATTTGCAACAACAAAAAAGACTTATTTATCATATCAGATTTGCGTAGTTACAGTGAAAAAGATTATAGGCATATATATATATATACCATTTCCAGTACAACATATGGTGCCATTCCTTAATGAAAGCTGTTTTACTAGGACTAGATCGATAATATTATTTCGCACTCTAAATCAGACAACGCTATGAAATCAATAAAATCACTGTCTAAACATTCAGCGTAGCAATTTTTTTCAAAATCTGTTCATTTATCATTAACTTAGACTATTGTTACATCGATATTTCAGTCGTGCATAGTATGGAAACACATTGTTGCCAATTTGAGGAATACAAAAAAGATTAATTTCATTCTGAAAGTAACGTCTCACCCCTGTTGGAAAGAATTCAGCATCACACTAGTCTGCAGGCACAGACCCTGGTTGAAACTTTGATCAACAAGTGTGTCTCCACGCAAAGACTAGCAAATACAAAACTTGCTGTTTCAATTCAGCGAGAGGGCCTTCCGTACACAAGGCATGAGTAGGCTGCAATTCAGACCCTTTACTCATGTTACGCGAATGAAGGTTTGCACAACAGACTAGCATCACACAGTGTGATCACAGTGTGTTCACATGGTCGACTATGTGAATACATGATTCACACTGTTGAAAAAGTGATTTCGCATTGTGTTCCATAGTGAAAAAAACACTGTGGCACACACTGTGGGACACTACATTCCTTGTAGTGGAGATATCTTTGAATCCCTTTGTAAACACTGTCTCTTGTGTATGATTAAGTGTGCGTGCCAATAGTGCACAGGCGTGTCTCTTTCAATTCAATGTACATTTTTCTTGGCTTATGATTTACATTATGATACACGAACAAACAGCTACTAGTCCAGGATAGAAGAGGCATAACCTTGTTTTTTCATATATACAATATTTTTTATGGTTTCTTGTCAATTCGTGGGTGCTGACTACGAATCTGAATGATGCCACTCGTGTAACCTTGAGCATTTTCCGCAAATTGGCAAAATCCAATATGGCCTCCAAAATATGCATATTACCCATGAAATTCATAAAATTGCCAGTAAATTGGTTATAAAATGTATGTAATTGTGTTGCAGGAGTGAAATACTCTCTAAAAAAAAAATTTTGACAAAATATTTATTTCTTGATATTCAAAATGGCCGCCACAGACCTCTGTATACCATATGAGTAGGGAAAATTAATTTTTCGTAAAAATGATCACTAATAAACTGCAATTATTGTGATCTATGGACAATGTAATATATGAAAATCATCAATACTAACATATGATATATCATTTATTATGTCATGAATGGGAAAATTGTTGTATTTAATATTGAAAATAGCTGCCACTGGCCCAAATAGTATTATTTTCTATGGCAAAGGAGCCAACAAAAATCGCAATAGTGAGCATTAAAATGCATATTATTAAGAGAAACGAGAGGAATACTGACTAAAAACACAATTGCTAACAAAATATATTATGTTATTAAAATTATATTAAATATGCCATGTAGGCCTATGTGATAAATGCTGTATTTTGATATTCAAAATGGCCGCCAAAGGCCCTTACAGTATTATGTACAATGATAAAGAGGACCAAAGAAATCACAAGAGTGAGCACTGAAATGCATTTATTTGTGAAGAATAAATGGGATACTGTCTAAAAACAATTTTTAACGAAATATATCATTCAGGTTTAAAGTTTGTGTTTAATACTTTAATTTGACTTTCAAAATGGCCGCCATAGACATTGATTGTATTATGTACAATACGAACTAGGAAATAAATTTTTACACGAGTGAGCACCATAAATGCACGTAATTGTGATCTATGAGTAAAATATTGTCTGAAAGCATAATTTCTAACAAGATATTTCAGTTTTTCTGTCAGGTAGGTGATAAATACCTGAATACTGTATTTGGAAAGTCAAAATGGCTGCTACAGCCCCCAACAGTATTATGTACAATGCGAATGGGGATAAATGATTTTAACAGATTTTGCCTTTGCTTTGCTAAATGGTGTTGTATGAGTGAAATATTGTCTCAAAAACATGATTAATAACGATATATATCATATCATCTAAAATTTTAGGTGATAAATGTTATATTTCAAAGTTCAAAATGGCCGCCATATGCCCTTTTGTGAAAATTATCAGTCCTCATTCAATTGTACATAATACAATAAGGGCCCATGGCGGCCATTTTCCATTTCAGAATGCAGCATTCATCACCTTAAATGCACCAGATATGATATACCTTGTTAAGAACCATGGTTTTATACAATATATTTCACTCTTACATCACAGTTATATGCAATACTTATCATAGTCAAGCAAAGCCAAAAAATGTCCAAACTATATGTTCCAAATTACAATGTACATAATACTTTTAGGACATATGGCAGCCATTTTGAATTTCAAAGTACAGCATTTATTACCTCCATGACCAATATGTGATGTATTTATTTAGAAATCATGTTTAAGACAATATTTTTACTCACACATCACAGTTACATGTATTTTATGATTCCCACTCTTGTACGCATGTAACATAATTCAGTTAGGGCTTGTATCAGGTATTTTGAATTTCAAAATACAGCATTTATCGCTTACATGGAAGAAGAAATGCTATATGTCATAAAAATCATATTTTCAAATAATGTTTCATCATACAACAGGATTTTATGGATTTCATAGTCAAGTAAATCCAAATTCTTACAAAATTACATTTCCCCATTTACATTGTAGATAATACTATTAGGGGATATAAGGGTCATTTTGAATTTCACAATAAAGCATTTATCTCATGCATGACAAAAGAAATGATATGTTTTGCTAGAAAATATGTTTTCAGACATTATTTTACTCGGTGATCACAATTACATGCATTTTTTTGTTCTTACTCTTGTGAAAATTAATTTCTCCAATCGCATTGTACATAATGTATAATGGACCTATGGCGGCCATTTTGAATGTCGAAATACAGCATTTATCACATAAATTGCATTTACATTTCGTTAAAAATTATGTTTTGGCCAGTATTCCACTCGCTTATCTTGATGCTAGTAATATGCATTTTAGTACTCACTCTTGTGATTTTCTTTTCCCCCATTAGCATTGTACATAATACTGTGAGGGCATTTGGTGGCTTTTTGAATATTAAAATGCTTCATTTATTACATACATGACATATCAAATGATACATTTCGTTAGCAATCGTGTTTTCACCCATTATTTCACTAAAAATCACAATTACGTGCATTTAGTGCTCACCTTTGTGAAATTTAGTTTTCCCCATTCATATTGTACATAATATAGAATACATGGGTCTATGGCGGCCATTTTGAGTATCTAGAAACTAATTTTTTTGTCAAAAATCTTTTTTTTCAGAGAGTGTTTCACTCCTGCAACACATTTGTGTTTTATAACCAATGTGCGGGCTATTTTATGATTTTCATGGGCAATTTGCATATTTTGGCGGCCATATTGGATTTTGCCAATTTGCGGAAAATGCTCAAGGTTACACGAGTGGCATCATTCACATTCGTAATCAACACCCTCGAATTGACAGGAAACCATCCAAAAATGCTGCATATACGAAAAAACAAGGTTTGGTCAATTTTCTATGGGGCCTACCTGGACTAGATTGCAGAGTTACTATAATCAAGGAGCTTCCAACACAAGCTCCTTGGTGAACCCCACCAGAAAATGAACATAATTATTTCGAAGTGTTCAGGTTCTGCCATCTTTTAGATATTTAATTGTCAAGTCAGGTGAAAAAATATTACATGTAATAAAGTTTGTTTCGCTGGGCTCGCCAGACATTGTAGTGTTGTTGTTTACATTCAACAGTCGACAAGAAGGAGTGCATTTTCTGGTGGGATTCACGATGTTTTTAGCCCCACTGTTTGTCATATTCATTTTTTTTTATAAATGAAATAGCCTCCTTCAAATAATAGTTTCGTATTTTAGGAGATTTTCCTTTACAATACCGCTACTGTCTTTATTATATTTCCTCCTATTGTATCCTTATGGTATTAGACATGCCTAATTATACTCGCATCATTTGACTCTATCTTACATTTACTTACTTTTTCGTACATTTTTATCCATGAATTTGATGTGTATGTTTGATTTAGATTTAGATTTTACTCATTTTCCTTTCACAAAGCACAACAAAATCAAAGTAACAATACATAGTAAAATTTAAAGTACAATATCAATCGGAATAATGCATAAGAATTAGAAGGTATAAACAATGAGAACTAATGCGAACTAAAGTAACTTTGACTAATAACTATATAAAACAAAACGGAGGGGCTTGCCAAGAAAAGCAAAGCTTGTATGGGAGGCAAGCCCCTGTAACTTAGTTTCAATACGTAGAGGCAACATTACAAAACTATAGTATAAAAGAGAGACGGAAGACAGTTTAAAAGGAGGCTATACAAAATATCGAAAGTAACAACGAAAGAGTGACAATGTGTGATGAGTTGATGTGTGAATACTATGTAGTTAATATTTTTAAAGGTGAAACTGATAAATGAATTAAACAGATTTTCTTGTTGTTAAACTCAAGAATGTATTTTTAACACCTATTTTGTGCTTGACACAAAGGCCCGTATTCTGAAGTCGGGTTTTACTTAAACTCAAGTTTAAAGTTGTATGGATAGCCAAATGTCATGTACATAAATCACTAACATTAGATATATCATATTTCAACTCATTTGGCTCCCAAATCATTCATAATTGTCTAGGAAGTATAAATAGATGATTGTCTTCACCATCTACGAATCAGGATAGAGCACAGTAAACATAAGAAACATACAACTTAATAAAAATGTTGATACTTTTGGCTTCCCATACTTAAACCACAACTTTAAACCTGAGTTTAAGTTAAACCCGACTTCAGAATACGGGCCATGGTGTTTACTGTACCCCCGTACATCAGCTTCTTAATCATGTAATCGACTCATGAACCACGTCTTAATATTGCCCCACCACAAGTCTCCAACTACTCATATCTGACCAGGTTTATATCCCACAATGCAACATTCTGAGCGATGCAGTCTTGTAATAAAGACCCATTTGAATGATAACACACTCATTCAATATATACTCAAATGCATTCATGTCGCAATAATTATATTACCATGTAGCAAAGAAGGTACTTTTCCTCTCAAAATAATTTAGTTTCTAATCAAAAATAAGATGACAGGCTAGTTTATTATCTTTACTTCTCATAATTATCCCCAGAGGACTATTTTAAGACTAGGTATTTGTAACACGCAGTCGATGAGAGACTTCATAATTATAGTGTTGATAAGTTCGCTACCGCTTCAGTGGTCCCGTTGTTCAGGAATAATGTTTGTGCCGATGTCGACAGAATGTCCTATCATGCCTATGGTGATATTTCATTGATATTACCCCTTTTCCTCATAAAAATGATTTAAAACCGCAATGCAAAAAAATGAAAAGATTGATAATTATGTTGTCAGAGCAAAGCTGAACTTTGAGCTCTACAAACTGGATAGCCTATGTTTGTTGAAAAGGGTAGGATAGAGTTAAAGCGGTAGGCCAGGTTAAAACCTGAACATGATATGTTATACTGTCCGAAAATTTCATTAAAAAAAAAACAAGGATTTTTTTTTTAAGTATGACATTTTAAAAATTTGCTCTACTTCGGCAAACGTTTCTAGTCAGTTCCTCGTGAATATGCGATGAGCAAGCTGACGGTGTCATATCCCCGCGTAATCGCTTTTATTAGTAATTCATTTTATAAAATTATATTTATTCAAAATTTTGTCCTCTGAAAACAAAAAGGGATTAATTTTGCATATAAGCACTACGATATTTATTTTGTTATATTTGTTACAAGAGAGACATACCGTGTATGAAAATATGAATGAAAATTCACATGAATAAGGAAATTTGGGACAAGATATACAGCGGGGGGGGGGGGGGGCTGCTTCAGAATTTTTGAAAACTTACATTTTTTATTGAATGTTTTCATAAATTCCACCAAAAGTGTGTATGAAATCCCTAAATGTCACTTCATATTAGGCAAATTAGCAAATGCGCCCCAATAATAAGCTTGGTCGCTTTGCTCCCCTGCTTTCGAGTTTCCCCCGAAAAAAATGTGTCACCCCCCCCCCCCCCTGCGTACGGCCTTCAGTTGGGTAACGACGTGCATATAAATGTTTTCAAAAAAATACTGCTAAACATCGAAATTCGACACTCCACCATTTGTTATCAAGGTATAGATGAAATCTTTAATGTATTGCTCGTTGAATCTAGGAAGCAAGTTTTCGATGATATATTCTAAATATTCTAAACATCTGTTTTAGTATTTATATTATAGGGTTGGACAGTTTTCCATTTCGTTAAACTCTGCCGTGTAAAGGCAGGGAAACCGAGTCAATTCGTGTACGTGCCAAATGATGAGAAACGCCAAGAAAAGGGCAAAAATCCAATATTTGTTTAAAATGAAAATTAATGGTTATCGTTGTGGCCATTGCGGTGAAAGAAACGAAGGTCGTAGCTGAATATTACAATAGCTGATGACGTCAGAAATGTAATAACGATCTCTTTCTTATATACGACCAGTCTCTAGTTGATATTTTGTGTTGGTTTTGCCTGAACTGAATTTCGAAAAGGTTGCAGAAAAATCCGAAGGTTGATTGAATAGTTTTAATGTTTGTTTTTTTTCGTCTACATACAAGTAGCTAGCCTAATCCCGGGTATAATACCACATGGGCCAGATCCTATTTGGTCGACCATCCATTTGAATTGATTCAATTTTATTTTACATAGGCCTATTTCACAAATAAACATAATACACGAAAACAATATATCAGAAAACTCAACATGATATAAATCAGTCGTACAATAACCATTCCTCTAAACCAAAGAATACAGCGATATCAAATTGAATACAATTTTAGAATATGGTGAATTATGAAGGAAACTACAAACAAAAGCAAAGATTGTCGAGTCTGCGTGATCCGGGAAAATATAGTTTGGATAATTATGTATGATAAGGACACGTGAAATTGAATTTGATTAATTACCGTTTGTTCTTTGTACTTTGGCCCGAGGTACTTGGTATACTTGTAATACCCACTTGGTCGAATTCTCATCTTGTCTAAACCCCTGCAGTTGGTCTAATTTCATCTTCGTATGCCTACTTTCTTTTACCATTGCAAATGAGAACTTAATTCATAACAATCCATTTAATCGTTATAGCCTTAGTGGCGTTTGGCCAGCTTGATAACAGACGAAATGGGAATAGCCTAACAGGAAATAAGGCAGAATGATGAATTGGTAGGGGGGACCAGGGGCTTGAAAATTTGACGAGCAAAAAAGGGGTTATCACCAAAAAAGGGAAGGCTATCTCCCGTCCAAAATACATGTTTTATTCCGATTTTAAATGATGTATTTCTTTCCATCATAAAATACCAAAAATAGCAGGGGGACATTTTATATTGTGCGCCCCCCTGGGATTTCCGCCCATGGATAAATGACAATTATACCAAATGGTTAACGAAATAATATCTTACCGACTCAGAATATCATACAGATCTGTTTATGTACCAATGCCACTATCAGGTGATACGAAAGTCTCTCCAAGATTATTTTAATATGAATGACCATTGATTAAATGGGCATTGTCACGGTAACTGACATTACACGGCACAATGTTTTCACACCTTTCATTGTGTGTATCTCTAAAACAACAAATGATGGGAGTTTGCTTTTGATAGATTTAATAAAGTGAACCTTGCTGTATACTCTGATACTAAGTTTTCCTATGTAACCACATTTTTTTACGAATCAGCAAGCAAAAATGTGTCGGTAACTGACATTACGCAAAAGGACATGCAATTTTAGGGTGTTCATTAAAATTGAAATATCTCATGTCCCTGAGTAGATAGAGTAATAATTTGAATATGTAAATATACCTCCGTTACTAGGTTAAGATGTGTCAAAATATTAAACAATTCGTTTTTGTCTTTTGGGGGCTATGATAATTTTTCCACAACCATGCTGGTAACTGACATTACGGTAACTGGCATTACACTTAATTTGCCATAGAGATAACACATGGAAGTCAAATGTGTGGAATCATTGCATTGTATCTTCTGTACAGGGCTTCACATGAAAGTGAGCTTGATGTGGAAGTATACCTGAGTTTCTAGGAACATTTCAATGATTTTTTTTTCTTTTTCTTAATTCCTTTCTTTGATTTGAACATTTTTATCATTAATTGTCGGTAACTGAAAATACACATTAACATTTACCAGTGCTATATGATTTTCAAAGGCATAATTTTCTTGGTACTTATATGTAAGGCTTTTTAAAATCATAAAAGTTTCATAATACTTCACATTTTTAATTATCAAAAGATAAGAAATGTATGTTTTACTTACTCGGGGGGGGGGTCATAGCAGCTACATGTTTTCCTATAGTAATTTAATATTGCATGGACTGTACACATGGATTTTTCTGACTATACACCCATAATATATTCATCAGTTTTATATTGACTTTTTAAACCTTTTCCTTCTCCAACCTCCCCTCCCCTAAAAAAAGGCAAAATGAATAAGGGTCTCCTCCCCTAGGCTACACGTACCCCTCCCCCGAATCTCATGCAGCCATGTAGTTTTATTGATTTCTATTCTGGTCAGTGCAAGCAATGCTTGTTCATATCTGTCGGATTTCAATTCTCTTCATAATTTGTTTAATCATTTTCTTTGCTAATTTCTTTTTTAAGCTGTCAACAAAAAATAAACTCCAGCTTCTAAACTGAAACTGAACTATTTGTAAATTAGAAAAAATCACAGTTTTAGTAGATCCATGCAACATTGATCAGAACTGTCATATTTCACTTTTCATCTATACTTGTAAACCAAAAACAAAATTGTATCACACATCCACATACTTACAGGTATAAAAACCAGGAATTTACTTTTAGCGAGGCAATGCTCAAAAGAATCCTAGAAACTAAAAAAGGGACCCTGGAAATCCCCTTCATCACAATGTTAAGCTTAAAAAATATTGCACATTTAGGCAATAGGTTGGGAAAAGTACCCCCTACCCCCCCCCCCGAAAACCAAACAAAAAATTGTCTGATACAAACAATTAGGTACTTGGTAAGTGCATGTACAAAACAATTTCTTTTCATAGTAATTTTTTTGCACGATGGGAATGCAACTTCCTTCATAATTTCATATAGTATTCCTTGTGAACTATACCTTTTAAAAGTCAATAGCAAGCTCCTTCTGGTGTGACTTTTAAAGTGAAAGACTTAAATAACAAGTATACAATATTTCTTTACCATATAATTGACCCCATATTTGCATTTCAATATCGGTAACCAACGTTTTATCATGGTAACTGACATTACATCTCGGTAACTGACATTACATTTTCCACTTGGTAACTGACATTACATATATTTAATGGTACCCTATGGCTTCATTGTTAATTGGTAATCTTTAATTTTGGTGTAGAAGGGAGGGGTGTTACCTAGAGAGGAAATCTAACAAGTTTCATATAATATATCCTCTTTTCCAGGAAATGAGAAAAAAAAGTTCATGTTTTCGGTAACTGACATTACATACCATATCACATACTTCATCAATGTTTTTTTATCAGATGAATGAATTACTGGTGTTTCTTTCTGTGGGATTTTAAAAAAGTGTTATAATAGCAAGCTAAATCACAGGCGAAAACAACATGATCAAACCTGTTTTTTAAAAATCTGTCAAAACAAAATATGTATCAATATACTATTTTCAACACTAATTTGTATCCATACTTTGGCAGCCATTTTGAAATAAAAAATGGCTGCCAGAGTCGGAAAAAAATGTTGTCTCAGAAACTTCAAGTCTTGTTTTATTAAATAACATAAAGCATTTGACATGAATATCAACTTGATTTTTTTGCCTCTGTGTCCATCTGTGGTGAAAATGCCCAAATACACTAGACGTTGTAACAATCACCATCATTCTTTGTCACGTACAGTTTTAACCAAAACGCTCTTTTTGGAGGGGGGGGGGGGGGTCGGAGCCGGGTTGACCACTCTTATGGAATTCATTCCTTATTTCTGTTCAATTACGTAAGTCTATTAACCATTTCAAATATGCATGTCTCCGGGGCAAAACACTTCTAAGACACGGCTTTCCTTTCACTGTAATAATTTGTTTTCACCCCCTCTTTCTTCAGTTCTTGGACTTATTCGTAACTATACATGTATGTTCATGATGTTTGTTAGGTTTGTTATCGTTCTTGCGCTAATTTACATGTATTAATATGATTGTTGTAATAACTCCTATAATGGGGCCAATTTATACAAGCAATTGTGCTTCCTTTTGGCCTCCACATGTGAAGTATCTTTTAAAATCAACGATTTGTATACATTATCTTTTTTTTTAATTGTGAACCTCTGTGTTGGTTCAGTTGGAAGAGAGTCCGTTTCACAACCGGGAGATCGGGAGTTCGGTTTACTTTCAATTCGTCTCATGCCAATTCGTCCGATAGCCAACTCGTCTACTATCATTTGGTCTACAATCAGTTCGTCCAATATCCACATGGTCCGATTGTCATTTCGTTCACTCACCATTTCGTCTAATAACCAGTTGGTCCAATAGCGATTTAGTCCGTTTGGTCTGATTAGACTAAGTGTTAATTGGGCAAAATGAATGAAAATCGGATATTGGACCAACTGGTTATGAGACGAAATGGAGACGAACTGATGATTAGACGAAGTGATGAGTGGACCAAATAGTTATTGGACCAAATGGTTGTTAGACGAAATGTTGATGGACGGAATGGCATTAGACTAAATGAAAGTAGACCATGTGGTGAGTGGACGAGTTGGCAGTAGACGAATTGGCAATTTACCGAGAGTTCAAGCACCGACCACGTCAGACCAAAAGACAATCAAATAGTTACAAGGTTACAGTAGTAGGTAATGATGGGTTCATGTGTTGGAGTACAGATCGATTCGCTCTGTAAATACCAACCCTCGTTCATTTTTTTTCTTTGGATTACATCTCAAAAAGTGTTCAAAATGTCCATATAAATGCTTTTTTTTTTAACCAGGACAAAGTGAAACCATCGCTGTAACACGTCTCTCATTTTTCATGTCTTACCAGCAGCAAAGGGCGTTAAGATTCTACCTTCTGATCAAGTCAACCTTACATCCGACGGGTTATATCTACCGTGCAAAGATGAGGGAGCTTAAATTGTCCCTGGCGATCTCTGTTCTGGTTGTTATGGTGTCTGGCCAGCTTCAACCAGAGGATATGATGCCCTTCACAAATCCGGGTGAAATCGTTTATGAATCTCCGCTTACCATCAAGTTTGCGATGAACGCAGTCGGAGGGATCTGGCAGCAGACCCGGGCAATTGATTCGCTGGCCTATGCGTGTAGAAGCGTCTTACCGGTTGTTGGATCGGCGATACCAGTGGTTGACCAGACAAGTCTGATTTGGGGGTTCGTCTGTGACGAAGTCATCGAAGCTTCCAGAGATCTGGACAACTACGACGCACGGGGGTTCTGTGTCGACTTGATCGAGGAGGTATCTGATCTGGTTGAAAATCCCGATGGGATGACCGGTTTCAGGCGACGCAGACAAGCATTTCCTCCAACCATGTCAGAGGAGGTAAACGATCCCATTATAGAAACCCTGATCAACAGTACAAGGGATCTGTACGGAATCGACATCAACATGATCATTGGTAATATATCTGATATTGATACAATTTGCACCAACATCAAAGATAACTTCCTGAGGTCATCTCTGAAAGATATCATTACTACAGCCGGAGGCGAATTGGGAAAGGCTTTTCTGCCAATGGCAGCACCGATCTGCGAAGACTACGATGGCTTTCTTCTTCAAACCTTCCAGGTACAACCTCCATCAGTAGACTACAACATCAGCCAAATCATTGCCCATCTCGGGTCTATGGCCGCTGGGTATGACAGCATGAACGACCTCTGTGAAGATATGGACCTAGCACTGTCAATGCAAGGTAGGAACACTTGTACTTCAGTCTACGGAACAATAGAGTGAACTGAAGTTTACCGAACGCAGAGATTTCTCAAAAATTAATGATAGATTTTGTGACAGAAATTGCACATTTGTTACCCGATTACCGATAATGGATAGTTATTAAGAGCAAACGTTCATCAAACCATCTCACTATAGAAGCCTTATCTCATTAACGCAGTCTGCTGTCTTTCAACATTTAACATAGAAAATCACTCTTAAAATCCACAAGAAGGTACCCTAAAAACAAGTCAGGGTTCGATGCCATCTTTTATAGTAACTTCAACTCGGGATATTCAAGTATGCCGTAAAATATACTATACGCTCTGAAAAAGCAACATACCTGGCTCGTTGTATAGGCCTATATTCATTTTTTTCAGGTAAAGTTCGTTTGTTCTTTATAAGACCCCCCCCCCTCCCCGTTATTGCCGCCGCGCGCCGTGTCCTACAGCACTCGAAGATAGGATTCATGTACTACTGTCGATCATCAATTTAGACCCCTCGTTTCCTTGCCCTTACCACTACCCTCACACTTACCCCACGCCCTTTGTCTTATCTGCAGGTGACAATGGGGATGCCAGGAGAATGTTCGCCACTGACGCCATTACAGATGCCTTCGGCGTCTTGGAGAATGCTGATAGGTGTACTACAATTGCTACTGGCGTAATCAACGACGTCGTAGTACCTCTGGAGCGTGTGCATGACTCTAGCTACGAGATCACTAACAACGACATCTATCAGTATACTGGCTTCAGTGGTGGTGTTCCTAGCGTGTGCTCCCCTTTAGCAAACGCTTTTACGAGTAAGTATATAATTAAATGTTCAAAAACTCATTAAGCCTGTGTATTATTTTCTTTGCAAATAAGGGCCTACAGCTGTGATGAGGGAGGCAGTTGCCTCCATATCCAGTTTCTGAATGCACAACTATGGATTTTCAATATAAGTTTTGCAATTTTGTTTTCTCAAAATCCCGCCTAAAGTATAAAAACATATATTGTTGTAAACGGTATAGTATGTGACTTGCCAACCCAAAACCAACAATAAGTCACCCAAGAAGGAATTTCAGCCTTAGTTGAATATGTGTATTGAGATCAAAAGAAGGCATCCTAAGTTTTGAAATGAAAAAAAACCTGTAAACATTGATCAACAAACACGCACACAAGCAAGTGATTGCATATAAAGAAGAAATTCAGCGAGAGCTTCTCATGACCGAGCAAAAAACAAGTGTTTTTGCTCACTCATGCGTGAATGAGGAATAATCTAAGTAATTTCATATGAAAGAGGAGATAGCTTTACATTGGTAGGTCATTTGTCTATTGTACTTATGATTAAGTTATGATAAATCATCGCTAAATCTCGGTTTCGTTTTTTTTTGTGTGGGACGCACTGTATAATGCTATAATTCGCGTTGCTTTGGCCAAATATACACTGCCGACTCAGGCATGAAGAGCATGGCATCTTTGATGTAAAAATTTACCTGATATTCACTTTATGATATTCGATGTTGGCATTTCCTTGTTCAGGATAGTTTGAAATAAGGACTTGGCAACTCTCACAAACATAGGCGGTCTGTCATCCCGTGGGGAACATTTCAAGTTCAAGATTGCTTTATTTCATTTCGACTCGACTCAATTACACAGCATTATACAGTGCGTCCCAGAAAATACGAAACCGATATTTAGCGATGATTTATCATAACTTAATCACAAATAAAATATACAAATGACCTACCAATGTAAAGCTTAGAATCTCCTCTTTCATCTGGTATTACTTAGATTATTTCTCCTTCACGTATGAGTGAGCAAAAACAATTTGAAGAAAGGATAACAACAACTCATTTGGCGGGGGGTATCTGAATTTCAACAAGAAAATCACATGTCTTAAAAGTTCAATATCTGCTCTTTAATTTGATACCTCAATTACAGAAAATGGTCAAGAAATAACAGAGTTCTTGTTATTTGAAATAAGGCTTGAATTTCCATAATTTCATTAAATAAACTGTTTTCACCGGTTTCCCACAGAAGCTATCGCATCGTTAAAACAAAAGACTAAATGCATGGCTGATCGTAAACAAAACGGAGTGTCGACTGAGTTTGAACGCTAGCCTGTAAAACCTCTTCATTTTATGAAATTATTATTTAAGCCTTATTTCAAATAACCAGAACTTTGTTATTTCTTGACCATTTTCTGTAATTGAGGTATCAAAGAAAAGAGAAGATATTGAACTTTTTAAAAATGTGGTTTTCCTTTTGAAAGCCAGATACAACCCGCCAAATGACTTTTTGGTATCCCCTCTTCAAATTGTTTTTTGCTCACTCATGCGTAAAGGAGAAATACTCTAAGTAATTGCAGATGAAAGAGGAGATTCTAAGCTTTACATTGGTAGGTCATTTGTCTATTTTATTTGTGATTAATTTATGATAAATCATCGATAAATCTCGGTTTCGTTTTTTCTGGGACGCGCTGTATAGGAAATGATTACACAGATATAAAATGATAGCCATACAAATCGATACAAATAAATATACATTCTAAGTAGTATGACTGTACAGGAGAAATAGGTAACTGTGTATGGTAAACACTAAACAATTTGGTAATTCTGTTATTCAACATGTTCAATAATGGTATATAATATACCATTATTGATTAACAGAATTATACAATGAACATCAAACTAATTGAGATCATTCTCCATTTTGCAATTCTAATTTTATATATCTTTTTTTTCCTTTTTTCAATAAATAAGTTGAGGGATCCACTAACATACAGGGCTTGGTAAGTGTGGATGCTCAAAAAATTTGTTAAAGATAAGAAAATATATGTATGTTTAAAAGAAAAAAAAAGAGAATGGGGAAAAATAAAGAATAAAGTTGATTTGATGACTGATAAAAGAAATGCCGAGATGAGGTTAGGAGAAGGAAAAAGAATCTCCCCCATTTCCCCGGCACTATATCGATTTTTTTTTTGGGGGGGTGGATCACCCCCACCGGTTATGAAACTGAAAAGCGTGAATAATTAATTGGAAGAGAAAGGAAATGAAAAGGGCCTCGAGAGCTCGGTCAAGATGTGTTCAAGATCTACTTCAACATCACCATTTGTTATATGACAACTTTCGTCCCTTCTGGTTGTCCGACAGGCACCGTCCCTAGGGCACCAGTCAGATAAAAACGAATTTGCATGATACCCCCCCCCCCGAAAGTTCCTTTCAGAAACCGCTTCCCGGATCAACCTTATACTTAAACTTAAAAAGATAAAGTGCTAAATTAAACACTTTAGGAGCTCCTGTATGGGCTGAACCCCTGGTCGCTGATTTTCGACACTTTCGTTGCTAACTGCTCAGATTCACGTGCTGGTCTTAGCCGCCAAAGTGCTGAAAATCAACACTTCAAAGTAAAAAAATATATTATCTTCTAAAATCCTAATATGAGTGTTTTACTTCTTAGAGTGGACGCTCATTGTGTACGTTTTGTTAATTTGCTATTAGTTCACTGCCCTTTATCCCATTCCTGTTTTCAGATATTGTAGACCTGGTGGATGCTGAACCGGTCCATCTGATCCCCGAAACTACGTTGACCGTTCCCTTCTTTTTGAATGCTGTCGGAGGCATCTGGAAGCAGAGCAGACTCATCGACTCAATGGCTTTCATCTGCAGCGAGGTGTTGCCGGATCTAGAATCGATGGTGCCCGCCATCAAATCTTACTTTGACCAGGCCGACTGGGACTACAACCAAGTTTGTGGTCGGGTTCAGGAGGCAGCCAATAACCTGGCGGGATTCGATGCGGAAGATTTCTGCAATGACATTACCCAACTGATCTCTAGCTTGGTCAGCGCTGAGAGGAAACGGCGACAGGCAATGGATACTTCCGCGCAGGATCCTCTGGTACTCATCAATGACATCACCGAGAAGCTGTACAACATCAACATCACCGATCCGACTACCATCTGCCCAAACATCGGTCAGCTCCTGGACCGGTCCATTGATGATATCTTAACGGAGTTTGAGACAGAGCTGATGGTCGCCTATCTGCCGGAGGTATCTCCATATCTGTGTGAAAATTGGAATGAGATGCTCCAATTCTTCTTCCCGGGTGTCGATAATGCTCAAGAATACATCGAGGTGATCAACAATGGTGTTCGTATCGTAGTCCAACTTTTGGGGTACGACAACAGGCAAGACCTTTGTGACAGAATTGACGAGGTTCAGGAGCAGTCAGGTAAGCCAAGCGTTTGTGTGGTAGAGTGGTTTTAGCATTTGACTCACGATCTTGAGGCTGGGAATTCGAATCCCCACTCGGCCATTTCCCCCGCCTCTCCAGGAAACGTATCATTAGGTGTTTCATGTGTTTAAAAAAATAACCCATACCAGCTTATAACACAGGAACCCCATTGCCCTGCGTGTTATGAGGAAATTTCGTCGTCTTTAAGTTCAGCCACCAGAGGGGTTTTTGCTTTCTCGGCGTTTGACGGATTTAAGAACACGAGAACACAGTAAATGTATCTTAAATGTCCATCAAATGACAGTGTCCAGCTGTAGGGTCTTTGCCAAACATTGGTGAACCGGAAAGGCAGTTCATCCTAATTTTTGAAGCGTACGAAAAATTGCAAAAATGTCGTTTGTTCGGAGTCAAGGACGAAACTGCTGCTTGATACACCAAAGTTTGTCAAAGACTTCCTGATTGATTGTTCATTGGCATTTAGTAATACATTTTTTTATGTTCTTGAACTCGTCAAGCGTCATTGAAGCGAAAACTCCTTCACTGTAAAAATTGTGGTGTTAAAACTGACACCAGTTGGTGTCTATAGAGGACCACACCCTGAAGTGTTAAAATTGCACCCTATTATTTGTTAATTCATTTTACTTTATTTGGGGTATTCTATGCTTGGTTCTTTATTTATTTGTTTGTATTTGTGCATTTATTAATTAAAAATAACTTTTTATTGCTTTTTTTATTCGTATTCATCTTTTTGGGGGCATCAACTGTTTTTACATATTGCTTAATTTTTGCGTATAAAGTGTAGATCTATTTCATATTAGAATGTGGTGTCCGTATTATTTGATTTTTTTTTCATTCTTACTTTCCAGAGCAAGCAAGAAGGACCTTTGCCGAAGGAATCATTGAAAGTTCTTCGAGCATTTACGTCGACACAGCCCGGTGCTCCATGTACGCAAACGACCTCATTGATGAGGTCATTCACCCACTCTTTGAGCTCTTCGGGCTACCGATTAAAATCAGCGATTATACCATTTACCGTTACACTGGTTTTATGGGTGTAGAAGGGGTCTGCAGAGCCATCGAGACAGCTTTCACGAGTAAGTCTCATACCCGGATGCTGTATGTAAACAGGGGCGGATCCAAAAATTACCACGGGGGACACTTTGACGAACCCCCTCTTCCCCCTAAAAAAGGGTTATCACTATTGGCAGGGACCATTTTCCCGAGATGAAAAACAAATAAAATGGAAGGAGTTATTACTACAATCAGAACCCCCTCCATTGACTCCAGGGGCCTGTTGCAGAAAGAGTTGCAATCAATTGCAACTCTAAATATCATGCGCAATTTAATTTTCAACAAATCAACAGCGCGCATTTTTGACTTACGATTTATTTTTTGACTTGCGTTTAAACGCAACTCTTTCTGCAACAGGCCCCATGGGACCCAAGCATGGCCCTGGGAAGCGGGCATGCTTGGGGTGCAGAAGCACCCCTCATGATTTTGTTCTGAGCGTGCTAAGTATGTTATACACCATAGGCAGCACCCTGAGGAAATAAGATTGTTATGCTACAATATTTGAATTTGACCATTAATCATCTTAATAATATATTGGAGCAAAAGCCTTTTTTTCTTCTAATATATATGTATATATATTCTAGGAAATCCTATATTTGAAACTGATTTCTGAAAATCCCCAAAGAGTTGTGATAACAAAAGTAAAGTATTTTTCAATATTTTGCACAAATTTAGTAAAAAAATGATGAACCTAATCGATGTAACTAAAGAAAAATCAAATTGTCTCCATAAAGTGGCAAAATTTATACACGTCTCCGAAAGGTGCCATCCAGGAGTATATATATTTATATATATATATATATATATATATATATATGATTTTTTTTTTGCTTTTTTTAATACAAACCAGCACCTCTGATTCAAATTTTTTTACAGGTCCACGGAGACCCTCGTTCGTTGTCTCCCCCCCCCCTTAAAAGGATCAGACCCACCCCCCTCCCCCCTGTCGGGGGTGCTGCGTATGTTATACACCATAGGCAGCACCCCGAGGAAATAAGATTGTTATGCTAGAATATTAAAATTTGACCATTAATCATCTTAATAATATATTGGAGCAAAAGCCTTTTTTTTTGGTAATACATGTATATATGTATATATATATATATATATAATTTTTTTTTTTGCTTTTTTTAATACAAACCAGCACCTCTGATTCAATTTTTGTACAGGTCCACGGAGACCCTTTTTCGTTGTCCCCCCCCCCCCTTAAAAGGATCAGACCCCCCCCCCCCCTCTCACCTGGATCGACCACATCCTATGTGAGAACTGGTTGTTCGCCTGGACTGTATAGGCGGTCGTTTCAATAAATTTGCGAGAAATAGTTCATAGAAAAGTCTTTATATGAACACGATGAAAGTAATGTCGGGCAATAATTAGGAAAATGTTCATTCATTCACAATGCTTGTGCATTGATTTTGCTGGGCTTAATGTGTGACATCCAAAGGCCAAAAAATGATGTGTTTCTTTTAATCTGTGACCGGAAATCCCCGGATATCCGTACTGCCATCCGACTGACGAGAGTGCATGTTGTTTATAAATGACAAGGGCACCCCAACAAAGAGGTGGATTGAAATAAATAGAAAAAAATCAGACAGGCTTCACTCTAGCCCCCCCCCCCCCCCCCCCCCATCGAACTGGGATGTAAAACAAGTAAGTTTGACATTTTAATACAATTTTTGCTTATTTTCACACATAGGTTATTTGCACAACATCGGCGCTATACAAACATGACAAATAAGAGTCAATACTGGTGCAACGCACTAACTATACTATCCATTTTGCATTTAATTTCTTTGTACATGTTTTACGTCGCTGCAGATGACAGCCATTCAGCCATCTTTTATTTTTATTTCAGGTTACGTACAATATTTCAATTATTGCAGATTTCACAATGCGGTTGCGTCTGCTTTGAACCACAATAGGTTGCAACGAGGGCATTCCCACATATATCTCTTTAAAGCATAAATTCAATCAGTCATACTTTTAAGAATAGTTTATCGTATTTTGGTTGTATTGATAGAGGAAAAATCAAGATATTTCATAACGAAATACCAAAGAAATAGTCTTAATTGAGTGGACATCGTTATGGGTTCCTCATTTGCATAGAGCTTGTTTGTTGCAATTAATCTAAATTCAATATGTCATAACCTCCTTTAATTGTACATGAAATTTTAGCATGAAGCTCGTTCGATACTTCTCTTTTCATTAGAAGTCATGTTTTGTTTGGGCGAGACATTCCTGTAAACGAGTACCGTAATCAGCTTATGTAGTGACACAGTAAGTCAAAAAGCCTAATATGTAACGATAAACCAACATTTTTGAAAAGCAGCGGGGATGGGGGTATCAAGATATGGGATCAAATGTGATAACTTATTAATTTATCATACACCTGTCTACGCTTGAGAAAATGTTCAAGGGAGCATTTAATCAACTTTTTTTCATCTGGCAAGTCAGGTCTGAAGGCTTTAATCATGTTAATTGATTATGATTGGCTGAGAAGCAGCGTTACCATGGTAATTGTCGGGTAAACTAGATCCTGTCGATGAAACGTCCGGCAAGTCCTTTAATGAAATACGCCCACGTGTGGGAGAAACTTAGTACCATGTATTACGATGCAGAATGCATATGGTGAAAACAATAAGCATTTTCTTTTGAATTTTTTGTTTATTTGTTTTGTTTCAAGTGCTTTCTGTGATTGACATATCGATGACGCTCAAAGCGGAGAGTATGAATGGAATACCCCTCGTGTATACCGATGCTCTAGCTGATAGAAATTCCAATCGCTTCCAGGAATACGAAACATTTTTCTGTGGAGTGGTAAGTTTATTGGAGTTGTAGAACACTGTGCATGTGATATAATAGACAGTCACCTAATTATCTTCATAAACTGAAGAGAGTAATCATGTTCATCGTTCTTTTGGATGAAGACAAAGATATACAATTTAGAGAATATGCATGATCAAGAACTAAAATACAAATTCAAAGCAGAGTGGGGTTTTTTTTTATAGAAATTTTGGACGTGCAAGAAGGCCTAAACTTTATCCTCATATTACCAAAGCAAAAATGCTATAATTTGATACGTTTGAAAAGAATGACGACCGAGCTATTCAACTATTCTGAGAGATAATGATAACAATCGTAACATCACATACCATCTTATCCCCTTCCTTAAACATTTTCAAGATCCTCTGGATCGAAATGGCAAACCACACTGGGAGTCTGGCTTGCTTTGCTAATTGTCATAATTTTGTTTACTGCTTCCAGACGACGAACTTTTTGACCCAGGAGCTCGGGGACGATCTGCGAGACATCACCTGCACCGCTACCGCATTTCGCAAGGGTAGCATCATCGCCGAGTTGCAATTTCAACTACATGCTATTTCGGAAGAGGTTGCGAACACACTTGCCGACGACGCGGTCGAGCTTGCATCCAGTGACAGTCTGACCATCTCTGGGGATGGGAATTCACTGACTCTTTCCGAGGTCCAAGTTACAAGTAAGCCCTCAGTCCTTTTTTCATTTTGATACGTGGCATTGACTTTTACTGATCGATGTACAAGTTGCAGGTAAGCCACCAGTCCGTCGAGCAGTACGGGTTGCACGGGCCTATTCACAAGTGGCAGGCCATAGATATTCATTCGAGCCAACCCATTGCTCAATTTTTAAATTTGATATTGCTGATTGAAAAAAATGAATGAATATGACTGACAATCTAAAACTGATTCTAGGGAGGGTACCTACTGACCTTACTTTTCCCAAATTGGAAAGATATATCACGACTATGGAACTATGTTTTTACTGGCGGAAGAATTAGGATCATTTTACTCTCTCAAGTGATGAATTTGGTCCCTGATTTATTTTTAAAATGAGCCGGTCGAGGTACCCTTTTCTGGTCAGATATGGAATGTCAAACATTTATCCTATCCACTGGTAGTAAACATTTAACCCTCGAATTTCCTCCTTATTTTTTATGAATTCTTCTTAAGTGCCACTTTGACACACGAGTCTATGGGAAAAGAATGAGGCCTGTGACACTGAACTAGATCAGTTCCGTGGCCTGTGAGCCAGCTACGGTCCCTTCTTAATAATATCCAACGAACGTAGAGGGCAGCAACACTGCTGTGTGTTACTGCCCCCTACGTTCGTTGATGATATCAATTAACTCTGACATGTATGATGTTCAAGTCAAGTTACAGTATATCAGTACTTTCTCCTAGAGATTGTATTAACATAATCTTGGTGGCAGTAGAATTCAATAGAAATGATTTTGTAATAGGAATGAATTGAATTTTTACTCAGACAGACTTGCAGCATATCTATTCTGACAATTATAGGTCAACTCCTCTTACTAAACGTGAGCGGCGTCGCAAATTAGAGACGTTCAGAGAAGTTTACACTTAACGCCTTTAAGTCAATAGTGTAATATGAGACATAATTTGTATAGCGCACCCACTATGATATACTCTACTGCGCTTTAGTAACTAATATTGCTTGTACTATACAATGAAAATGATCTAATTAAACGTTTCCCTAACAGATGTGTCTTCTATACTCTTGAAAGCAGGCACAGTTCGGGCCATTCTAATTGTGAGGAGAAGTTGGTTATCTAGTTCCGAGGCTGCCTAGCTAGATGCAGTCTCCAAGTGTGCCTGTGTTTTAGAGTATGTTTTTTTTTCAAGGAATCTATCCTTAAAGGGGAAGTTCACCCTGAAGAAAACTTTGTTGTAAAAATAGCAGAAAAAAATAATAAAAATATTGGTGAAGGTTTGAGGAAAATCCATTAAAGATTTAAAAAGATATTAGAGTTCAAAATTTTGTATTTGTGACGTCATAAACGAGCAGCTGCCCCATATGTTATGTAATATAAAATGCATGAATTTCAAATTTTGTATGGTTCCTGATGACTTAATTTTGTTTTCTATGAAATGATTTGTCTGTTGATATACAAAAGGTACAGTGAAAACCATTTTCAATTTTCTGAGAAAATTACATTGCATTGATTTTTTTACCATTCGCTATGTAGGAATGCGGCTCGCATATGACGTCACAAATCAATTAATTGAAATTCTAATAACTTAATTCTTTGATGAATTTTTCTCAAACCTTTAGCAGTATTTTTATTATTTTTTCTACTATTTTTACAATGAACTTTTTGCCAGGGTGAACTTCCCCTTTAACACTTCGTAGGTTGTGTGAGGTTTTCAAGAAAAGCAGTTCAAGATAACTAGGGGCTTGGCCATTCAATGCTTTAGACACCAGTAAGTATATGTATGTAACCCTTTTCATATATATATTATTTCTGTCAGCTGATGAAAGGCCAGGTATACGGGGAGGTTTGAGTACTGGTGCCATCATCGGCATCGTCGTTGGCGTTTTGGTTGCCCTTGTCCTCGTCGTCGCCATCATCGCCATCGCCGTAAAGCAATCTCACCGACAAGCACATAACAAGTGAGTACAGTATTACGGAGAGGGGCGGGTCTACGGTGGGGTTTGTTGGTTGTAAGTGGTAGACCCAGTGGTGGATCTAACCAGGTTAAACAAAGTACCATCTTAGGAGCCAGATGGTTTTCGCACAATAGTCCGACTTTCAACATGTTCAAAGCTAGGACTGACATTAAAGGAAACCAAAACCCAAGAAGAGAAGAAATCTTATTGGAAAGAGTAAAATGAGAGGAAAAATTTAAAACAAGTTTCATCAAAATCGGTTATGAAATAAGCAATTTATGGGAGTTTGAAAACTCTTGTTGTACTTTCTATGGGGATCTTCAAATTGGCAAACGTGCTTCAAAATGGCTGGTTTTGTGGACAACTCTCCATATGTTTTGTACCCAAATTTTCAGATTTTCCTCATTATCTTTCAAATTGCATCTTGCCTCCTTCTGAGGACAACATATGTCATGGGAAAATATAATTCACACCACATATGTGAAGGTCAGGAGGAGATAATGTGAAATATGTAAAATAAAGGGGAAAATCTGAAAATTTGTGTATAAAACAAAGCAGAGTTGTCCACAAAATCAGCCATTTTGAAGCACGTTTGCCAATTCGAGGATCCCCATAGAAAGTACAAGACGACTTTTTAAACATCCATAACTTGCTTATTTCATAACCGATTTTGATGAAACGTTTTTTTAATTGTTCCTCTCATTTTACTCTTTCCAATAAGATTGCTTCTCTTCTTGGGTTTTGGTTTCAACATCCATAACTTGCTTATTTCATAACCGATTTTGATGAAACGTTTTTTAAATTGTTCCTCTCATTTTAAACTCTTTCCAATAAAATTGCTTCTCTTCTTGGGTTTTGGTTTCAACATCCATAACTTGCTTATTTCATAACCGATTTTGATGAAACGTTTTTTTTATTGTTCCTCTCATTCAACTCTTTCCAATAAAATTGCTTTTCTTCTTGGGTTTTGGTTTCAACATCCATAACTTGCTTATTTCATAACCGATTTTGATGAAACGTTTTTTAAATTGTTCCTCTCATTTAACTCTTTCCAATAAAATTGCTTCTCTTCTTGGGTTTTGGTTTCCTTTAATCCCGCTGGACCCACATCTCTATGCAGGTTGTGGTTGTTTCTTTTCAAGTAGTGAGAAAGGGGGGGGGCGAATAGAAAGAAGAGAGAGAGGGAGAGAGGGCGGCGGAAGAAGGAAGATAACAGAATATAAAACAGACCAACATGGATTGGGATTGGTCCATGTAACTATAGCTCTACCGCATAACACTCATTTTCTTCACTTGAGAGTGAACAAGCATCATTTCCCTCACACACACCCACACACTCACGCACCAAAATATCATAACGCCGCCATGATAACACCATCTAATGAAAAGAAGATAGCAATTTGAAATTAAAGTCAATTTTGTAAAAATGGTATATTATAAACGAACTTGCGGCAAACAGGCAAATCCTGTTTGCTTAATTGGCAGACCCAACAGAGGTACGTGTGGGCTGTTTTAGTACATATACTGACATTTGGGAAGTCATGTTATTGGATCGTGTACAAACTCATTGAAGTCATAACTACAACGTCCACCCCCAACAAAAAGTTGATTTTAATAAAAAGAGAAAAATCCAACAAGCATAACACTAAAAATTCAACAAAATCGGATGTAAAATAAGAATTTCATCAAAATTTGATGTAAAATAAAAAAGTTATGACATTTTAAAGTTTAGCTTAATTTCACAAAACAGTTATATGCACATCCTGGCTGGTATGCAAATGGGAAGACTATGACGTCATCCACTTACTATTTCTTTTGTATTTTATTATATGAAATATTCTCATTTTCCCCTCATTGTCAAGTGATAAAACGATTAATTCCTCCCTGAACATGTGGAATTAGCATTGTTTAATACTATATGGTTCAGTCAAGTTGGTCCTTATTGTCAAATCTATAAAAAATGAAATATTGTATAATTCAAACAATAAAAAACAAAAGAAATAGTGAGTGATGAACATCATCGACTGACTCACCTAGTTGTGCATATCACTGTTTTGTGAAAAATAAGCGAAACTTTCAAATGTCATAACTTTCTTATTTTACATCCGATTTCGATGAAATTTTCAGCACTATGACAGTTTGACTTTTTTCTATTTATTCAAATCAACATTTTCCTGGGGTGGACTTGACCTAGTATTGGGGACAGCATTGCTTGTGCTGTGTCGGTCAAAGTTGACGTTCAATCCTTTGTTTTGTATGATGCAGTGCCCCTGGCGGACGAGGTATTGGGATGCAAAATCCTGGATACGCATCTGACGAGAAACCAAGATACGGTAAGTATCGGCCACACCATCACGATCGCACTGCGCGTGAGAAAATGAATATTTCGATCCCCATCATACTAACGTACTCATGCCCGTCAAAATATGCACAACATCAAAATAAACTTAAGAACTAAATAAATAAATGAACCATTTTCCTCCATACTGATCAAAAACACAAATTGTTTTACAAATTTCAAATGTCAAAACAGATATTTTGTGAAGACACATGTTTTGGGAATACCGACGATATACTGTGACAATATCTATCGCATTTTTCAAAAAACAAGTTTGGGAAAATCGATTTATTTGAAATGTTGATTTAATTAATTGTAATCAATATTTTGATGCTTGTTTCACGAATCTGATCGTATAAAAATTACACATGAGTATAGACATGTCGGGGATTTTAAGTATCAAATAAGGGTCTGTATATCCAAGGTTGTTTTTTGGGGGTAGATCACAATTTTTAGGCCAAGTCCCGTCCTTGCATAGGCCTGTCTACATGTCTATTCCTGATGCGACGAATGTATTATTGTGAGGTGCATTTGCAGATTTTTTACTTTCTACGCCTTGGGCACAGCTTTGTCAAAGGATGAACTCGTATAGGCCTATATCACTGGATCTTGATTTTGCTTTAGTTTATCTCAGAATAATTATATAACATATAACATTTTCAAATCAGTTAAAACAATATATATAAATAAAGTAATAAACGAATTCAAAAATTGAAAATATATAGGCGAGATTTAAAAAATAGTAGTAAAAAATAATTAATAAAGTTGATAGTAGAGATAATAGTATTAAAATATAATGATCTAGTTCTTTGATGGTTCTGGCTCTCGTCTTTTAAAAAGTTAAATAGTTTCACAATGTTGTACATAATATGATAAATATGACAAAGTACCAAATTCATAAGTTCGAATTCCAGTCATATCGTGTTTTAATGTAAATTGGCAGGTATGTTGTTTATGATAACATGATCATTTAGGAAACAAACAAATATATATTTTTGAAATTTTCTTTTCACAGCTTAATCTGCATAACTTCAAATGTGTTTTCAGCCTTGCAGTTTGGTAACCATGGTGACGTAAATCGATAAAAGTTGGAGAAAATGGATTAATAAAGGTCTTTCATCATTACTAACGGGAAATCTAAAAATATATCATGTTAATAATCTGTAAATCATGTTCTGTATTTGTTTTGCAATTAAGTCTTAATCTATTAAAGAATAATGTAACATTGTACAATTGTGTAACATGATAATAACATATATCAGACGAGTCATAAATGTTACAGGCTCACTCATAACTCAAAAGATTTTTTTAAATCAGTTTTCATCCTTATTTTGTACTATGTTGTTTTATCGTCTTGAAGATTTGATATTTGCATATTTTACACAGATCTATTGGTACTGGTTACTATCATATTTAGCTCTGAATAGACGGGGCATGAATATAACAACTTTATTCATAGCGTAAACAGTGTATTTTTTTTATCTTTTATTATACTTGTTTATTTTACTATGTATTTGGAGATCTTGAGATTTTATAGGCCTTATTTTCACAGATTACAGTACTTTATGAATTAATGATATTTAGAATCATACGCAGTTCCTATCTATAGGCTGAAATGTATCAAGTTTATTGGTAACTATTTGATTTTTATGTGTTTTAATCATCTTAATGTACTATGTTATTTCATCGATTTTGACATATATTTACACATAATACAGTACTTTGTTGAATTGTATTGTTTAGAATCATATTAAGCCGTTTAATATCAATATAGGCTGAAATGTACATGTACTAGCATGTCGATCCACATCTTAAAGAATATGTTTTCTTTTACTTTTTGATAAGTTGTCATCTGTATTATGTGCTGTTATTTTATCTCCATGGAGATTTCGTAGGACTACGTGTAATTTTGCCCAGATTAGAGTACTTTATCGATACCACTTGATATCATATTCTGCTCATAACGATATCACTTTATAGAAAATCATTTTTTACCTTTATTTTCATGATTGACAAAACTATAAATAAGTGTTCATACTTGTCTGTGTATATAGTTATGATCTAAATATTGTTCCAGCCATGCTTTTTAGCAACGCCCTTTTCGGCTTTGTCATAAATATGGGGGGCTACACAGGGAGGGGGTCCTATATTTTTTTCTCAAGTGTTGACAGGGGAAGGGAAGAAAAAAAAGATGCATTTTTCTGCTTTACCATTTGTAATGAACTGGGGACAAATGACGTTACAAAAGATCTGCCCCTTATCAAATTACGTTTTCACCACCCCTGGTTATCTTAAAATAATAAAGCCCCCCCCCCCTCGCCACCAACTTTATTAAAAATCAATTCCAGTTGAAATTGTCTTGAAAGTTTAACTCGGAATGGGAGTAATAAGCAGCCGAATAATAACGGCACATGTTTTTAATTCGTTTTCAAGCTCACATTTATTTTTTTCTGGAACATACAGTATATCTCAGAATGCATGTAGTTTGAAGTGCTCATATCTTTATTCATCTGAAATAGACTTAATCGGTGTGGAAGTCGTGTTGATTCTATGTCATGTATGTAATCATAATAATTGTTATTTTGATTCTACAACTTTCTTTAAGAATGATACTACATTATGAATAGATTGTATGCTTGGTTTTGAGGGAAACTGTGAGCTTTTTCGTAAATACGGTAAATGTACTGAGAACCGGCTGAACAGGACTGGTGTTTGAAATACACCACGGGGATTGACTATAACACTAAATGAGGTTATATAACAAACATGAGGCCTTAGTGCTACATAACACAAATTGTGTAAAACTGACACCAAACAAAGGTGTAAATTTCTTGGCGTGTTCCTTTCACAACAGAGACTGGTGTAGTGTAAATATCCATGTATTTTTCATTTTTTGTAATGTGATAAAACCCTTTCAATAATTTTGATCTTGGAAAAGATGCCTTTCTAAATGTATAGCCTTCACTTGTCAAACTGCTGGGCGCCGATGTAAAGCAGTTTATGAAACTGAAAAGGACAACCATGCAGTATAAATACGTAAAAAAGAAATAGAGATTAATTTTCATGATAAAAACATGAATGTTTTTAAATTCATGAAAACAATTATCCAAAAGTGTTTCATGAATATCATTACGACTACATGTAAATCAGGCTTTCGCCGCTTAAGAAAATAATCGTATTATATAAAACAGAAAACTATGGTCAGACCATTCTCTTTTGCGACATAACCCCACGTGCATTCATATGAAGGACAAGAATTGGGCGCCCGAATGGGCCAGAGCCATAGAACAAGTCATTATATCAATGTTGAAAGTGTTCATTTGATTTTGTCAGGGGGTGTGGTATTGCAGGGGTAAGCGGGCAACCACCCACAATTAATTTTATTTCAAGTATTGAACAGAAAGAAGAAAAGTAGGAGGAAAAGGGAGGAGAGAATAAAAAAAAAGAAAACACAAAAGAGGTATAAGACGTTTAACGTGTTTAACCATATTACTCCTGTACTTATTTTGTTAATATAGAAAATTAGGTCGCCCTGCATGCCACCCCCCATATCAAAATACCCTGGGCCACCCCTGAGCTCTTTCATGATAAAGATAATAATAACGTCCAATTTTACCCAGGGTAGACACTTCAGTTCCGAAAACTGTTTCTCTTGCGGACCCAGCTTAGCATGTCCTGTATGTGATTCACGTAGCGTGTTTGTTTTTTGTGATCATAAATACGTGAAGATTTTTAAAAGATCTTTTGTTTTCTTACATGCAATAATTAATCTAGAGCTATTTTTGGAAAATTAAATTAGACAAAATATTTTTTCTTCTGTACTTCGACAATTTGTTGAGTGATCTGTCATTGTATATTAAGTACGTCCCAGAAAAAAGAAAACTCTGTATTAGGGGCGATGCCTTCTTGAGGGTGTTCTTATTACAAATTTGCCACTAATATCAAAATGTTATATCGATTTGAGAACGATGACTCCCGTTTCATGTAAAATTCTAGTTCCCAAGTACCTCCATTCGGAGAGGGCAATCTAGTTCTTAAGCACCTCATTCCACAGCAAATTTACTTCTTCAGGGAGTGGTTTTAGATTTTGGGGCTACACACCCCTGCCCTTTCCGAACCCCACATAAAGGAAACCTGTCTTTGGAGCTAGAAACCCAATTGATTGAATATGTTTAGATCATAGTTTTAACATTAATAGTGAGAAGGAAATTTCTTCTTTAATTTTGACACCAAATTCTTAGTGAATTGTTCACGCATTCCGAAGTAAAAACAATTAAGGAAAGTGTGTCAGAAACGATATGCACAGAAACTCATGCGTGACTCTGCTTAACTCTTAAAATGCCAGACAAGCATGTGGCTCTTTGGGATTAAGCGGTGCCAACTGGAGACATTCGTACTAATCACTCAGAAAATAATGAGCCAGGCATTTGATGTGACCATGGTACACTGTGGAAACCGCTTTACATAATCGATAAGAAATTTTCAAAATTCATTTTTTAGGTTATTCATCCACCAACTCCAAAGTCATACTTAATGATGATAATAATAATATTCTAATTCAAATTCAAATTCAATTCGGTTTCATTAAACAATACTCATCAAAAAGTCCGAAGACTAACAATGTGAGTTTACATTTTTAAAAATACATAACATGCAGTGACCATTAAAGAAGAAAAAAATATATAAAATGTTTAAAATGCAATAATAGTATAAAAAGAAAGAATGAGCAGATGCATGTAATAAGACAGATTTAATTTATATATATATATATATAAAAAGCAGGTGAAGAGCAATAAAGGGGAGCAAGCATGGCAGGAGTAAGCATGTGAAAGGGTAAGAATAGAGAGGGGGATGTAGCAAAAGTAAAGTAAAGAGGGGAAAATGTAATGAAGGAGGAAAAGAAAAAGACCCACAAGTAACCAATAAATTGCAGATTACAAATATTATAAGAATTATGTGTAACAAAAAAGAAAGAAAAAAGTGACATGATGGCGATCATAATAGACGAGAACGTGGGAAAGAGCAACAGGGAGATAGAGAGAGAGAAGGAGGGAGAAAGAGAGAAATAGAAAGGTCAGACAGGATCTGAAAGAAGGACATCATATCTAATCATACGTTACATAAGTAAACAAGATATACATAGAAAAAAAAAGTAAGCATCAATAATTAATACTGGTCAGACACCAAATGAAAGGGAGAAATACAAAAATATAACATTAATGATTTGCATTACTGATTTACATTACAACGCTGTCCAAAGTGAATGAAGCAAGTGGGAGTTTGATGCATTGATGAAAGGAATACTATAGAAAAGGAGAAAGAAACAAGAGAGCAAAAAAAGATTGAGAAATAGATAAAAAGGGGGAAAGAGAGAGACAGGAAAAGAAAAAATACATCACATCCAGTTAGGGAATATTGCACAACAGGTACATGAAAATGTTAAAATGCAATCATAAAACTTATACAATACATGTGAGAGATAACTGTTCTAAAAATTACATTTAGAATACATTTGGGCAAACATTAAAATCAAAAACAAAAATGAGAATCATCCCCAGGATGAGTAAACTGACAAGCACATGTGCAAATAGAACTATCTGAAGATTGATATAAATGTAGCAGATAACAGTGGGATGAAATCAGAAAAGAGAAGTTGTAGAAAAGTAAAAGAAAGAGGGAGAGATGAAGGGAACAAGGATAAAGAGAGGAGAAAAAGTGAGAGAGAGGAGAGAAAAAGAAAACATCACAAAGGAATATTGCACATCAAATGAGAGAAAAATAATTAATGCATACAGATATAGTCTTAAATTAACCATACATGCATTCAATAGGCTAGCAGGAATAACAATATAACTGAATAAATAGAACACAGTAAATTCACTGACTGTTTAAAGTTCGAATGAAATAAGGGATGGGGGGATTCCAAAATCTGTCAGTTCTCATCCTGGGAAGGGAAAGTGCAGATGCATTCCTCAGAGTACGACCACAGTCACTACCTCTATCTGCAGGAAGGAGATGTCGATGCACCTTAGATTTGAGAAGAGATTGAGCAAATTTAAGTGAAAGGGTAGAGCGTCTCTCTTCTAGAGAGGTTACATTGAATTATGAGAGCAATTGATCATACGGTTTAATGTTCGGGTATGAGATAATCCTAAGAGCTCTTCTCTGAACACGCTCAATGCAGGCAGAGTGGTCACATGTGATGCCAGATGTCCAAACAGGAGCTGCGAATTCAAGCGTCGGTCGAATATACATATTGTATATGATGGCAAGATCTTTGGCGTTCACACCATTTCTCCGAAGCTTGGTCAGGATGTAAAGTCTTCTAGAGGCATTGGAGATCAGACGACTCACCTGTTCATCCCATTTGAGATTATTCTGAAGCGAAATCCCCAGAAGCTTCAGGGATGAAACAACTTCTAGTGTATAAGAGTTGATGTCAAGTATAATTGGTGGTGGTGGTTGGCGAAGAAATGAGAGCTGCACGGCTTTACACTTGGAAGCATTCGGAACAACATCATTAGAGTTACACCATTGAACCAAGGCGTCGACGTTGGATTGCAGCTGGGATGGATGTGATTTCTTCAATATCTCAACCAGGGTTAAATCATCCTCATACTTCCATCTGTTAGCACAATCAACGGATGCGTCGTTCACTAAAACAAGGAAGAGAATGGGCCCGAGTTGCGTACCTTGGGGCACACCGCACGTGATGGTATCCTCTTCTGATGCCTTGCCATGGTAGCGTACAGTTTGCTTCCTGTTGCAAAGAAAGCTGCAGATGGTAGGGATGATTGCTCTATCGACACCTAAGTCAATCGTGTGATTAACATGGTCGAAAGCTTTGCTAAAATCGACAGTACAAAGATTAGCAAAAGTCCTTCCCTTGTCAATCTCTTTGTGGATAGTATCAAGAAGGCTAACTAAGTAGTGCGAGTCTGAATTACCATGAAGATTGCCAAATTGACGATGATCAACTAAATGGGCGAATGTCATTCAGGATCCAGTCTGCAAGAAAACTTTCAAAGATACGCGCAAGAGTTGGTGTGATAAAGATGGGCCGGAGTTGGTCGTAGCTGGTAACTGGACTAGTTTTAGGGATAGCACTAATAGATGCAGTCTTCTAAAAATCCGGGAAGCAGCCCTCACTGAGGCACAGATTGAAGAGAGTGGTCAAAGGTTCAGAAAACTCAAAGGCAAATTTCTTCAGCAATCTGGAGGGGGGTCACGGGGATGACAAGCCTTGGTAGTGCTGATTCGACACAGCCACTTATAAATTTCTCGTCAGTCAATCACTGGAGCCGGTGAGGGTGCTGGCAGGAACGCTGGAAGAGCAGTCAAAGAAAGTGGAGGCAAAGAAGAACAGATAGCAGCAAAATGTCTGTTCAACTCATTTTCAATGTCAAAGTCAGATTTGTCACCAGATGCACGATCAAGCTGTTTCTTACGGATGCCAGCAAGGTGGCGAATCTGCTGGTGCCACCTCCCAGGCTCCGATTCCTTCAAGTGTTGAACTTTGACAGAAACAAGCTCAAATTGTTGTCTGAACTTGAGGTTAATCAAGTTGTTTAGTTCAGAGGCCATTTCATGAGAATTGCTATGAGAAACAGTACTCCAGTCCATTTCTTGGATCCATTGTCCAAAACTCCGGATAGAAGAGTCACGGAAAGGCCGATAAGATGACTTGTTCGACTTCCTCGGAGGTGGTGGAGCAGTAGGACAAACAGTAATCACATTGTGGTCACTGGAGGCTATTGGTGAGGAAATGTGCGGGTCCTCATATTCCTCATTAAGGTCTGTCAGGATCTTATCCAGAATAGCCAGATAAATAGGCTTATTCACTAACTGGGTAAAAGAGCAATGTCTCTCTATATCATTGGTGTCTAGATCGTTGAAATCTCCCATGATAATGAAAGAAATGTTCGCGTACTGAAGACGAATATGGTCGACCATGCTAATGATATGCTCTTTAACTTTGTCTTGGTGTGGCGATCTTGGAGGAACATAGATCACACACACGCAAATGTCTCGGGCCAGGTGTACAGCTGGTGATGACTTGAGGAGCACCCATAGGACTTCAACTTCAAAATCCAAATCGCTGAAAATCTCTCTACAGTTTAAATCATCACGCATATAGATGGCTACACCGTCTCCTTTTTTCCCTCTGCGGTTCATATGAAAGATGGGATATGACGGTAGAAGACATGCATTCACTGGTGTATTGTCGGAGAACCAAGTCTCTGTTACTGCAATCAGATGCGTGTCCTTAAACCGGGTCAGCACTGTCGCATGAAATTGGTTGAATTTGTTAGTCAATGATCGAGCATTAAAAAGCATCAAACTAGGCATACACTTTGGAGTACGGTGTTGAAGCTGCACATTAACCAATGATCTACGAGGTCTGAGAGTAGGAGCATCAGCATGACAAGACCTGTTGCTGATGCGAACTTTAATAGATCTAGTTGAAATAGTCAAATCAGATGGTGTTACAGTGTCCATAGTGAGACGTAAAGTTGAGATCTGACAAACACGACGTTGTCGACCGCCTCGCCTATATATAGAGTTCTAAGGATACCTAAGTCTGGGAGATTATTGAAAATGTTGGATGGTAGTGGACATTTTTCGAAGTTATTCCTGATTTTATACTGTTCTGCAACGGAGTACTGGGAAGATCTAAAATTGGGCATGGTGTGAGCAAATTCAATTGATTATAATAATAATAATGATAATAATAATAATAATAATGATAATGTGACTTGTAAAGCGTCAAATCCACTCTGTAGAGTGGTCAAGGCGCATAAAGAGCTATGAATTAAATTAAAGAGTTTTCAGAAGATTTATAGTTCATTGTCATCTGTTTAATTGTCCAAACTGGTTAGTGGTCTTCTAGAAAGCAGTTTGAATACATAATGAGCCAAGACTTTTGACCCGCGGATTCTGAATTTACAAACATCATCCATAATTTTGTATTCTTTGCACACACACAACAAAAGTTTAACATCCATCAAAAATATCTGAAAACCAATTTGAATAGTTAATGAGCTGACATACGACCTTCTGACATCTTGAATACACACATATATATGCACCACACTTTTTTCATCACACACATGCAACCCTAACGCGCACACACACACAATGCGAGGGTTATTTGCGTTCAGTAACGTTCTTGAACGTCATTTCTTTTTGTTAAGTTGACTCCCAAGGTCAACAGTTTTAGGTCTATCGGGGAAAGGTATAGCACGACTGTGTATGATAATTGCGTGGAAAAAAAGACCCGCCATCGTGCTGAAATATCTTCCTTCTTTATTTTGCTGATTTTTGCACAATTCTTTGGAACATATTTTTGTTCTTATTGATATATACAAACACTTGGCGGTTATTTGCTTTGATTCGGTACAAACTAATTTTGAAATCATTACCAAAGCAATCATTTATCTTTAAATCATCATTGATAATATGCAATAGAATTCCCCATTTATGAAATATATGGAATACAGAAATAAGAAGGAGGTGTTCACATGAGACGTCGCAAAATAAAACGTAAATTATCGCTAAAAGAAAGACAATAAATTACGTGTATGCCATAACACTTTTATGTGAAAATGAGTTACCCTGAATACAGAATGAGAATACAAACCAGTATATAGAGTCCATCTCTCTCTCTATATATATATATGTATATGTGTGTGGGGGTGTGACGGTATGTGGATGTGTGTATTTTATATACAGTGCGTATCAAAAAAAGTTTACACTTTGAAAAAGCCCTGGGAATTAAAAAAAAAACATGTGGGTAATTTTTTCACATATAATCTCGGGTTTGGGTCTCATCTATCCAATGAAAGTAAAAGTTTTGCCAAATATTACACTTAAGAGAGCACTGTCCATTTTTGTAAAGCTCGCAGAAATCTGTTTGCGCAGAAATGCTCGTTTTCACGCTGTATCAAGGGGAAAGGGCGAAATCAAACTTACCCTGCGAAACATTTCTCATACATTTCCCTTGCACTTTTAGTCAAATGAAATAAAACGGATACATTCAAGCATTCTGTAACAATTTTGCCACCCAAATTGAAATTTCAACACTTAATAAGCACAACCTTTACCCTTTTTGTGCCAGCTGGAACTGAGGACATAACTGAATCTGAAAAAAAGTTTATATCAGACATCTCCAGCATTTTTTCACTAAGTTTTTATCATTTAAAGTGGGTTAACATTTCATTTTTCATTTAATACATGTTTTTCCACACTTTTTCTAAGCTTGACAATGATTAACAAAATGAAAATCAAGCCTAACCGATTTCATGTAAATCACAGCTCATTGTAAAGCAAATATCGTCACGATTGCCTCGGTGTGTGGGGGAGTGGGGTGGGGCGCAATTCACTCTTCGAAGTGTTTTGGGCAAGGAAACGAGTTAAAAAGGGTAAAAGATATCTTCAAATCAATTTTACTAGCTAAATTCCATGCGTTATTCATTATTTCTAGCAGAGCCTGTGGAAATTCCACGGGTTTCGTGGGTGTGATTAAGTTAAATAGAATTTGTTGTAGATTGACATGTTTATTCAAGATAAGGAAAGAAATAAACATTTGATTCTTTTAAGAGAAGTTTGTGGTTGTGGTTTGAAAGGAATGTGAAAGGTAGGTTTTTATTTGAAGTCGTAATTTGTTTTGAAAAATATATGATTGATTAAAGGTAATAGTGAGAAATTAAAAAGTGATAAAGAGTTTAGGATTTTGGTTAATAAAAGAAATACAGATAAGAGAATTAAAATGCTATTGAAGTTGGACGAATATGATATTTAGTTAAAGTAGGGTTTAAAAATATTGCCCCTCATTTTAACTATAAAAAGGGAAGTTTAAAAAGTATTTGGTTTTGGAGGATTTACATTAACCCTTTTATTTACTTGTTCAACGTATTTCATTGCATTAGCTGATATTCATTTTATCGCACCCGCCTGTTATTTTTGTTATTTTATTTTTTTTACTGTTTTTTTTATTTCTATTGGTCCCAAAAAGTAAAGAAGGAAGAAAACATTTTAAAAAGACGCAAGTTTATTTATTTATTTTTTTTTGTTGTTGCTGTCCCCTTTATCACTAAAAAAAAGGATTAAAGAAAGAAAATAATAAGGAAGTATAAAGGAAAGGAAGGACGAAAGAAAAGAAAGAAGAAGTGAAAGGTAAAGAAATTATAAATAAAAGGGAAAAAAGAAAGAAAATAGTGAAAGTAGTCAAAGGGAAAAAAATGTAAAAGAAAAAGAAAAAAAGTATGAAAGCAATTGGGAAAAAACAAAGAACAAAAGAATCGAAGAAGGAATTAAAGAAGCAAGTAAATTAAGATAGAAAGAACGAAAGACAGAAAACCTGCCGCGCGGACACACAGGCGGCGCAAACTGCCCCATCCTTAATTCGCGAGGCACGTTCACATTATTATGATCGCTAACTTTAGTCCATATCCATATTAAGGAAAAATATTTCCATATTAAGGAAAAAATACAAGAAGATAGACTAGAAGAAAGAAAACTAGCTGAACAGAGAGGTCTATTAACAAACCATTTCAAAAAATGGGACAAGTTTATTTTCTAGAGATGCTGGGGCTAAGAAAATTCAAGCATACATTTAGGTGCACAAGTTAGATCATGATTGCGGCACAGAATGCAGATTGAAATGGAGGGTAGCTAGGTTGAGGGGAGGGAAGCAGGCCGCGCTTCCTGGGCTGGGCTTAGATGGGATATGGAGGGGGGGGGGGTTACTCATTCATTTTACTCATTCAATTTAATTGCGTTGCTATAAAATTTTTGTTGTTGTTGTCTGTATTTTTTTTTTCTACAGACTAAGTATTTACTTTGTTGTAGATGACTCGAATGTTATATTCTGTATTTTTTGTATGTATAATTTTTTGTATTATGAACAATTATTTATTTATTTGACTTTGTGAACAGTGTTTTGTTGATATTATATTACTTGTATGAATTTGAATTGAATGATTTTAATAAATACTATTACAAAAAAAAAAAAAAAATATCGCAACTACGGCGAAGGCGAAGTCCAACTGAGAATTCAAACGAAGGCGTCGAGATCGGCTGAAATTCAGGTTATGGATTGATTAGACATTTGGGAATAAAATTACTATATTGTGCTAATATTAATTGGCGAAAATCTTCCGGTGCGAAAGTGCATTTCAGTTGTGACAGAATGCCAAAATCTAATTTCACGTTCACTTTAAATTCTACACGTGATTCAAATCAAAGATCTCGCCATGTTTTATATATTTGTCCTTTTAAACGGTATTCGAATGTGGTTACGCCTTGTTATTGTTTTCCACAGTAATTATTGCATGTATAAACAGAAGTGAAATATATGTTGTGAAGCACTGTGTGAATGTTGTGTGATCATGGAGCTACAGTATGGTGTGATGGTATTCTAATTAATTCATCATTTTTGTTATAAGACTGTAAACCTGGTGGATGTGAGGGAGTGGCCTGGATGAACGGAATGTGTCAAATTAATGATTTGCACATGTGCATTCCCTACATTCCATGCAAAGAGTAAAGGAAAAGTCCATCCCACCAAAAAATTAATTTGAATTTAAGGAAAAATAAAGTATTGCAGAAAATTTCATAAAAACTATGATTCAAAATTTAAAAAATTAGTATTTTGACATTGAGAAATTTGCCTAATTGTACAAAACAATTATATGCTCATCTTGGTCAATGTGCAAATTACAGAACCGATTATGTCACACACACACTCTAATTTCTTGTGTATTTTTTTTGTTTGATACATGTACATGACATGTATATTTTATTTTAATTTTCTTTAAAAAATTTTGAGAGGGATTTTAATTCCTCCATTAACATTCGTAGTTTCCATGCATGTAACATATTCTGATTCGATGAAGAGTTTTTATATCAAATTTGCTAAAATTGATATAATAAAATGCAACCAAAATTTAGAAAGTAATGTGATGTGAGTGACATAATCAACTCTATTTGCATACCATTGTTTTGTGTATATAACTGTTTTGTGTTAAAAAAGGAAAATTTCTCTATTAATTCAAAGATTTTTTGTTGATGTGCACTTGATCTTCAACTCACTTCCCTTCCCACCCCTGCCCAAATAAGTTTAATCAAGAACTTGAAAATCAAAAGTAATTAAGAAGAAGTAATAATAATAATAATAGTGATATTTTATATAGCGCGCACACCGTCCAGAGACGCTCATGGCGCTAGGCCAGCAACAGTTCCTTTAGATAGCAAATATTATATACACGTACATTACAAACAGCTACTTAGATATAAATAGAAATCTTGAGTCACTACAAGTATCATCCTGGAAATTCCAAGCTACATCCTGGTGGGGCCTGGTGCCCTTGTGCTTGCTGCCCCGTTCACCGACAATTTAAGGGGCAAGCCCGGTCAGCTCAGTACTCACAGGAGCTCTAGCAAATAAGGGCACCAGCCCCCATAGGAAGCTAGTCAGACCAGCGTGTGATGACACAGAGTGTACCTTAAATGCATACAAAACAAATATTATTTCTTAAAAAATGTACATAATTATACAGTGTATATAGATTTAGTTGTGAAGATATATTAAAGGTTGAACATATAGGTCTTAAGGTGTACTTTAAATGTTTCGTGTACTTTAATGGAGCGAAGTGACTGAGGAAGTTGATTCCACAACTTGGCCGCAGCATGTGAGAAGGACCTATCCCCCAAGAATGTCGGGTACGAGGAATCAGAAGCAAATTGTCACTTCCAGAGTACGAGTTGGATTGTAGGGATGTAGCGTATCTTTAATATATTGTGGCGACATCCCATGAATGGCTAGATGAACAAGTAACATGAGCTTAAAATGAACTCTTTTGTTGACAGGCAACCAGTGAAGAGAACGTAAAATTGGTGTGATTGAAGACATTCTAGGTGTGTAGGTAAAAAGTCTCGCACTGGAATTTTGAAGAGACTGTAATTTGTTTAGCTGGTGTTTGGGCAGTCCGAAGAGAACAGAATTACAAAAATCTAAACGAGATGAAATTAATTAAGTAAGATTGAATCATAGTTATTAATAGCTCCATGATTTAATAATACAGGCCTAAATAGAAATTCACATGAAAGTAAAAAGAGAATAAAGCTGGGTAGGAACGGGAAAGGAATATGATTCATTTTTTGACAGTTATATCGTCATTTGCTTCAATAGGTCTGTACCAATGTTAAAATGTGGAAAAATCTTCAGGATATTACAAATGTATAATTTTACAGGATTTTTTCTAAGTGTAACCTTTTTTTTTGATACGCACTGTATATATCTTTTTACTCTCCTCGTAAGACCAGGCCAAAATTGAAATATTGTTGACCAATCCTCTCGCCCGACTCTTCCTATCCGACACCACATACCCCCCTTTCTCTCTCTCTCATTCCTGTCCATCTATCTTTTTGCTCTCTTCACAAGCCCAAAATAAGAAAAAAACATCGTTGACAAATTAGATGCAGTATATCCTTGGAAATCAAAATATTGCCCATACCAGCATTTGTGCAGGTTTAGTAATTACCATGATTGCAAACGCTTTCAAAGCTTCGACTATTATAGCGATGTACGCTTTTTGAAATATAATTAAAGGAGAATGAATTCCTGAATTGAGCAGGAAGAGCTATACTTGCCCAATCCCATCAATGCACGAGCCGATTTTCAGCATTATTCGCGAGACTGCAACACAACGAATCTTCAGAATGAGACGTTTGGTAAGTATGCATATATTTCTGGTCATAATGATAAGGCCGAGAATAAGATATAAACTCTTTCAATTTCTTAGATTGAAATAAATTCCGATCAGGGACCAATCCAAGTTGGATTGAAGTTTTAAATCTAATAGATTTCGAATTCAATCTTATTCGATTGAACATTTCTATCCAATTTTGGATTAGTCCCTCACCACAATCATGACAATGAATTACATTGATTTTTAATCTACGGAATCAAGAGAGAACATGGCTCTTAAACATGCGTGTCAAATAAACGTCTATTTGATTGGGCGAATTTTATAATGATTGTTTTCGTCTTTGCAGTAGACATGCATTGTTTAATTAGGTTCAAACTGAATATTAGTAAAGAGAATTGTGGATAAGAAACGAATAAGAGAGCTTTGTTAGCTTCGAATCTGTACACTTTTAGAGTAATAAAGATTACATTAAGACACTATCTATTCTATTCTAAAATGATAAGAGGCGCTTTTAAATTTTAGCAAATTCCCTCAAAGTGAATGTCACTATTCCATTCCAGTACAATAACATCATGATCAGTCAGCCAGCAAGCTCCTGTATTAATGAGCAAATGAGCAAGATTTATCCACGTCCTCTCGTGGCTGAATTCATGTCCCAACAAAATCTCGTGACTTGTGAGACTTTCTTTCTCAAAGAATGTTACCATTTTCTCCTTGAGTAATATTGATTATTTTTGTACCATGGAAATTTTGAATAAAATATTTTGATAAATAAGTTAATTTTTTACCTGAAAAGATGCCTCAAACAGAATTTTCTTCCTCTGTTTTCACTTGCAAATTGTGCAACATCTTGTGTTTTAGGCACAAACATTATTTATATCATAAGAAAGCTCAAACTCTATACTTTCTTACAATGTCACTCTTGATATTTGGCATCTTTTAGATGGGTCAGCAGCCAGCTTTTTCCATCAAGATGCAAGACGAAATTTCTGAAATTTCTGAGTAACATAAAATCTAGAGTTCTGATTGGCTGAATAATGTTTTCAAAACAACAGGCGCGGGTAATTTGAAGAGATTACCACATGGTGAGTGTGACCTTGCAGAGGCCCAGTGTGGGGAAGATTGGAATTTGCGTGGGTGTGTGGTCTCTATGACCAATCAGAGCGCAGTATTCTTGTCTTTGAGCTGCTAAATGTACTTGGCTTATAAAAAACTGGCTGCTGACCCATCTAAAATACATCTTCTTATAAAAATTATATCATATTAAAGCTTAAACCTTCAGCTTTATCATAATCTAAAAATCATTTGTGCTCAAACAGAAATTAAGTGTGAAAACAACAACTTTTTTGCATGAAAATAATTATTTTGTTTCATGTTTTAGATCAAAGGTTTCCCCTATATTGCAAAATTCTCTTAAAAATCCAAACACATGACCCTAAAGAATGATTCTTTTTCTTTACAAAGATACCAAAAATATGAAATTTGGTCAACATTTAGAGCAACAATGGCCGAAAAAAAAGAGGTGTTTTGGTCCGCACCAAGCTCATTAACAATGCAAAAACCCTCTAGTCATGAATATCACTTGGATAAAAGAAGCTACGTTTTCATGGCTTGCCGACTGACTGTGATTATACATCTTCTGAATGTATTGAATGATAGTTTCACTACTTGAATTTACGCCAGTGGAAGAGGAGGAGGAGTAATCGTTGTCGCTATAGTAATGATAAATATGAGTAGTCGTCAGGGGCGTCGATCCATTTTTCAGATGGGGGGGGGGGCAAAATCATGAATCAACGTTCCAAAGGCGCTCAATCACACAAAACAAACACACACACATAGGGCTATATATATATATATATATATACATGTTTATATATATATATATATATACATGTTTATATATATATATATATATATATATATATATATATATATGACTCATGAGATAGAGACACATATCTCACCAACAAATTAATGCGAGCGCGAAGCGCGAGATGAAATCTTTTAGTATACTGACCTGAAAACAAGAAAAAGGTACCTGTTTAGGATTGTTTGTAGTAACACATGAGGAGGATTCATATCTCACTATATAGATAATGCGAGTGCCGAGAGCGAGCTGAAATTTCTTTATATTCTGACCTGAAAGCTTGATATTCTAAGAATTTTTGGTATCAATGATTAAGATGGGTAACTAAAACAACAATAGATGCGAGTGCGAAGCGCGAGCTGAAAATTTTGATATTTCGATCTGAAAAAATGACAGTTTAATGGAAGTTTTTAATAAAGAACAAGATATATATCCAACAAAAGGTTATTGCAAATCGATGAGGGAGTTCTTTTGAGGTTTAGAACTGAAAATGGGACATTCTATTAACCTATTTAATCATGAAAAGTATGGGTTTTTGCTACAGAAATGATGCGAGCGCGAAGCGCGAGCTGAATTTTTTTATATTCCAATCTGAAAAACGGACATTTTTAGCACGATTTAAAAAAAAGAACGAGTTTAGATTTAGATTTTAGATTTAGATTTATTCATTTTCCGTTCACAAAGCACAACAAAATCAAACAATACATAGTCAAATTTGAAGTACAACATCAATCGGAGTAAGGTATAAACAATGAGAACTAATGCGAAGTAAAGTAACTTTGACTATAATGACTATATAAAACAGAACGGAGGGGCTTGCCAAGAAAAGCAAAGCTTGTATGAGAGGCAAGCCCCCGTAACTTAGTTTCAGTACGTATATTACAAAATTATAATATAAAGGAGAGACGGGAGACAGCTTAAAAGGAGGGAAAAGGAGGCTATACAAAATATCAATGGTAACAACGAAAGAGTAACACAAATTAGAATAAGTGATAATAGTAATAATAATAATAAAAAAATAATAACAGTATGGTTACAATAATTGTGATAATGAGGGAGGAACTGAGAAGCAAATGTAGGGAGAGAGGGGGGGTGCAGGTACAATTGGAGGTGCAAAGAGGAGCATGGCAGGTGCGGGAAAAGATCGGCAGGCAAGTTGTAGCCTGAGAGGTTTAAAAAAAAGTTTTTGTTGTATATAGTTTTGGTTATATGGTAGATTGACTTGTTTGTGTAAAGTATTGGCTAATAAGCATCTTTTTAAGGTTATATTTAAAAACTGTGATGCTTGGGGATTCCATAAAGGCGTTGGGCAAGGATTCCAATATACGGGACCAGAAAAGACAAAAGATTTTTTTGCAAGTAAAGTTCGGGTTGGAGGTAGGTGATAGGAGTTTCGTTGTCTTGTAGGATAATCGTGTACAGAGGAGTTTTTGCAGAACATGATTGAGTAAAATTGCGGGGAGATCATCTTTATTTAGTTTGTACATAAATTGGCCGAGTTGGAACAAATATATATCATTAACTTTAAGGATTTTATTTTCAAAAAATCATTTATCTGTGTGACATCTGAAATGTGTATGAAATATTATCCTAAGTGCTTTTTTCTGTAACAAAAGTATCCTATGTAATTGTGTTTGGATTGCACAACCCCATGCCAAAATACCGTAATTAATGTATGGTAATATTAAGGTGTGATATAGTGTAAGTAGTGTACGAGATGGAAGAAAAAATTTGAGCTTGTTGATAATTCCAATATTTCTTGAAATTGTTTTGCATATATTGTCGATGTGTGGTTTCCATGATAATTTATTATCAATAAGTACACCCAAGAATTTTGTTTCAGAAACATTTTCAAGGACAGTGTTATCAAAAATGAGATTGTCGGGCAAACTATTTATTCTATTACTAAATAGCATGTAATTGGTCTTTTGTAAGTTAAGTGAGAGTTTATTTGCCTTGATCCATTCAGTCACATGCATGAGTTCAGAGTTAACAATCCTAATAAGTTGGTTTATGTTATCATGAGAAAAGAAAATGTTGGAATCATCAGCAAAGAGTATGAATGAAAGTAAATTTGAAGTTTTGTGGATGTCATTAATGTAAGTGATAAAAAGAAGAGGGCCGAGTAAGCTACCCTGTGGTACCCCGCATGTAATTGGAAGGTTGGATGAATTGTGATTGTTTATTGATACAAACTGAGTCCTATCTGTAAGGTAGCTCTTGAACCACTCCAAGGCCTTCCCCCTAATACCGCAATGAGATAGTTTATACAAAAGAATTTCGTGGTTAATGGTGTCGAAGGCCTTGGAGAAGTCCAGGAAATACCGACAGTGTGACAACCTTTGTCAGTGGAAGTAGTGATTTTGTTAATGAAAGATAAAATTGCATGCGAGGTGCTGTGATTTTCGCGAAACCTTAATTGAAAGTCCGAAAAGATATTGCTATTTTTAAAGAACGTACTAGTTCGTGTATGGACAAGTTTTTCAAGAATTTTTGATAACGAGGTAAGCAATGATATGGGACGGTAGTTGGAGACGAGCTGATTATCTCCTTTTTTTAAAAAGAGGGACTACTTTTGCGATTTTCATAAGACTGGGTACCCTTCCTGTGTTCAAAGAAATATTAAATATATGCACCAAAGGATCGACGATAGCCAAAATAATTTTCTTAAGTAGGAGGTTGGAAATACCGTCAAACCCCGGGCACTTTTTGGACTGCAGACTGTTAACAATATTTATGATTTCTCTTGAACTTGTGGGATTAAAAAAAATGGAGTTTGGGTTTGGGTTGTCGAGAAAATTGTTGTAAGATTTATTCGTTTGAGGGATTTTGCTTGCTAAATTGTTGCCAACTTGTGAAAAATATGAATTAAACTCTTTTGCTATTATGTTATTGTCATCAGTGATGGTATTGTTTGATTTTATTTTTGTAATTGTAGAACTCTTCTTCTTATTGTTTAATGCACCATTGATGATTTTCCATGTGTTCTTCATATCATTTTTGTATAAATCGAGTTGAGAAGTTGTGTTTCTCAATCTCGCTTTCTGATGTCTCTGTAAGATTACAATCTTATTTTATTTTTGCACATGCGGAATTATTGGGGGGGGGCAGAACGATATGTTTGCCCCCACCCCCAATATTTTCATTTCATTTCTTAAATATTTTGGAGATAGATTATTCATGATCTTATACATGATAATAAGGGAATGGTCGCTTCTTCTTTTGTCCAACAATTGCCAATTAAGTGTATTATGCATTTCCAAAATAGATATATGAGATTCGGGTTTAATCTGGAGTATAATACGACCTGCTCTGTTTTGTAGTTTTTGGAGGCGGTCTGTGTATTTCCTAAAGGATGCATGGTAAACAACATCACCATAATCAAAGTAGGGGAGGATCAATGAACTATATATTAATTTCAGAATCGATTCACCTAGGGATAGCCGCAATCTTCCAAGAAAGCCGATTAATTGACCTATTTTTTGCAACATGTTATCTATATGCAAATTAAAATTCAAATAATCATCAACTATGATGCCTAGGTATATATTTGACATGATGAACTTGTCCTAATAGGGTATTATTTAAGGAAACATGAAGGACATTTTGTTTAGAAATCATATTCTTGCTTCCAATGAGCATACAGACCGTTTTTTGACAGTTAGCACTTAACTTATTCTGGCACATCCATTGGTACATATTTTCTAAATCTGAATTCAGGGCCTCGTTGGTTCTATCAATGGAGGGGTGTGAAAAATACAAAACGGTGTCATCCGCATACAATTGGATATGACATGTCTTAATACATTTCACTAAATCATTGACATATAATATAAAGAGCAGTGGCCCCAGGAGTGATCCTTGGGGCACACCGCAGTTAATAACTGATTCATTAGAGTATTCCGAATTAATAAGAGTCCTACAAACCCGGTTTGACATGTAACTTCGAAACCATAAGGATGGTGTGCCAGAAATGCCTAAGTTATTCATTTTTTCATAAAAATATCACAAATCACGGTGTCGAATGTTTTTTTTAAATCGACGAAGACGGCCCCAATGTAATGTTACAGATCGACTGAGTGAAACCAGTCATCGGTTACCTTTAGGAGAGTGGTAATGGTTGAGTGCCTTGGCCGAAAACCGGATTGGGCAGGTGTCAGAATATCATTATTTCGGAAAAAATCTAAAACTTGCCGTTGGACAACCCTTTCCAGTATTTTAGATACGCAGGGCAAAATTGAGATGGGCCTATAATTCGAAGGAGAATTTTTATCGCCACCTTTGTGAATTGGGATAATCTTAGCTTGTTTCCATTGTTGCGGAAATATACCGCTTGACAAAGATAAATTAATCAACTTAGCAATACTCATTGATATCTCCATAGAGCATGCCTTCAAAACAAAGACAGATATCTTATCAACACCGACAGACTTAGTGTTTTTAAGATTTCGTATGATTTTCAAAACATCATGTTCGTTCACCTGAGTAAATGCAAAAGTCTCATTTGTATGATTATCATTTTCTGTATGGGGGTTCATATCGGGTATTTCACTTGCTAATTGTCTCCCTACATTTGCAAAGTAAGTGTTGAATAGGTTAGTAGTTTCAGTATTACCATCCGAGTTAGACGAAACTGTAGGTATTTCACGTTTTTTATTCGGAATAATGGACTTTAAGGTTTTCCAAGTCTGTTTCGGGTTTACCTTAAAATTTGTAAATTTATCAGAGTAATACCGTTTCTTTGATTTCCTTACTTCATTCGTTACCTTATTACGTAATATTCTGTACTCGCACATATTTTTTTCATCTTTCAGTTTGCAAGCCTTTCTTTTAAGTTTGTCACGTTTTTTCATGAGTTTACAAATATTTGCATTCATCCAAGGGGAACACTTTGTACTTATTCTTTTTGAACGATTTGGCATGTGTTTGTCAACAACTTGTAAAAACACATTTTGCCATAAATCGATAGCATCATCAACTTAATTACATTGATCTATACTTCCCGAATTCTGGTTACGAATATCATTTCTAAAGTCATCACTATTGAGCTTGCTGCAACTTCTGAAAGTGATACATTTGGGCTGAGCACAAATCTTAGAGTTCCAGGTCAGGAAGCTAATCGAATGGTCACTCATTCCGTTATGAATTACGCCGTGATTCACTACGTTTTGGGTGTTGTTTGTTAATAGATGATCAATCAGTGTTGCAGAAACATTTGTGATTCTTGTTGCTTCTTTGGTATTGACTTGAACCAGAGAATAAACATTATTTACATCAACATATTTCTTGGTCATGCTTGATAAGGGTTTAGCTAGGATATCACAGTTGACGTCACCTGCAATAACTATGTCACAATTCATTGTGTCAATAACGCTAAGAAATGTTTCATACATATTAAAGATTCCAATATCTGAAGATGGTGGTATATACCAAGTTGATACGATGAGAGGTTTTGAAAACTTGAGATAAACCTTAATAATAAGTGCTTCTAAATCATCAAGGATTTCATGAATTATTTTTTCAAAATGTAATGATTTGTGGAGATAAACGGCTACTCCACCACCCTGTCGAACTCCGTCTTTACGAATCAAATTATAATCGTTAATCATGATTTATCTATCATAGATAGATTCATCTATTTTGGTTTCATTAACTGCGAATACCTGAACCTTGTTAGTCTTAACAACTGTTCTCACTTCTTTATTGTGTCTCAGTAGGCTGTTAACATTTAAATGGGCGATCTTAAGGCCATTACCACGTAATTCTTGGTAGTATAAACCATGTATACAAGCAATGTTTCGGTTGGTAGTATTTGTACTGACATTAATTGACTCTGGGATAGTGATATTTTTCGATTAGTCATTATACATCTTTGGTCCATATCGCCTCCGTACAATCCATGTAATGGGTTTTCACTTTCCAGAACAGATCAGTTCGTTCAGCGGCGTAACAGGGGTCGGTGGCCAGGGGGGGCAAGAGCCAAAAATTTCCCGGTCATATCATGGAACAGGCAATGGCGTCATAAGGCAAAAATTTTGAGGGGGCGATATGGCGTATCGGGCAAATATATAATGTATATAAGCGAGCGAGCGAAGTGAGCGAGCAAATTTTTTTTGACATTTTTATTGCAAAAATCCAATTTTGTGATAGATTTTGACATAATGTGTTAAAAAGATGATATCATATTTCACCCTCCTCTCTTTCCTTTTTTCTCTCTTTTTTTTGTACGCCACGGTGAACAGGATTTTTGTTATGATTGTGAGCATCATGGCGAAGCTCTATATGCTTGAGGGGGCCGAGTATGGCGCTTCTGGCAATAAGTAGCTTAATAAAGGTCCCGAGCGAGCGAAGCGAGCGAGATAAAAACATCACATTTTCATGAGAATCTAACATGAAGATAGATTTTAACGTGATATTCAAAAAAATATAATACACTTTCCTTTCTTTCCTCTTTTTTTTTGTTTGGTTGTAGAACTTTTGGGGGCCATGGTCCAACTCATCCATATAACAGTGCTTTATGGGTGGGGTCCAGGGCAGAGCCCCGGAACTTCTTGATATCAAAGCCATTTTAAACCTTACAGATGGCCACTTATTTTAATCAAATTGCGTGTATATTTATATAGCTTTAACACAACACATAAATTCAAAGCAGTTGTGTATCGTAATCATCCAAATATTGTGAGGGGCACACCATAGCAAATGTGGGAAAATTTGTAAAAAGTCGCCAGCGAGCGAAGCGAGCCAGAAAAAAAATGGCCTTTTAAAATGAAATTCTAATTATGTGATAGATTTTTACATCATTACAGCAAATATCATGTCATATATTTTTGTTCATTCATCTCATTTCGCTGCCTCCTTTATTTTCTTTTATTTCCCCTTGGCTGTGGAACCATCCCCCGGTACGCCAGTGCTTCAACGTAAAGCTTAATGCAGGAAGGGTCCATGTAGGGGCCCGTTATAGAACCCATTAAAGGTTACAGATGAAGAGCCCCCACTGCACGGGGTCTTGATTCTAGGACAGAGCGTTTGGAGATTTAGCAAGTTTATGATAGACTTTCATACAACATTATGCTTTATACCATCCATTTTTCTTCCCGCTCGTTATCTCAATCCTCGGCAGCCCGGTGGTGTACGTTATCTTGTCCCTATTCTTTATTTTCCAATTTAGATTTTGGCTAATTCCATTCTGCCTTTATTTCCCGCTTTTGTTTGCCTTTTTGTCATCTTTAATTTATTTCCCTGTCTTACTAATCATGCTAATGTATTATATCGGGGCGAATTGTTCTTTGTCACTTGTTCTTTTTTCCTTCCTTTTCCCGTTATCTTTCCGTTTTCCCTTTTTTTCTTAGTTTTCTTTTCCCTTTTCCTTTCCCCTTCCCTTTCCCCTTTCCCCTTTTTTATTTTCTTCCCTTTCCCTTTCCCTTTCCCTTTCTCCCTTTTTTTTTATTTTTCCCGTTTTTTTTTAATTTTCCCGGTGAGCTCCGCCAGGGGGGGGGGCAGCTTGCCCCCCCCCCCCGCCTGTTACGCCACTGCACGGAGCTATTAACACTCTGTGTTAAGCCAGTAATGTTAGTTCCACTCTGCGCATGATCAGAAGATTTTGCGCATGATCAGAGGAAGGTCATTTGTACTAAAGTGACATGGTGGTTTAAAATTTAATGAGATAAGCACCAAATTCGATGTCTTGATTATTCATATATTCTTTTGAATTGTGTTTTTCATTCACATCCACAAAAAAATGCGTCCACGAATGACTGGTATATTCACAGTTTGCCAAGTACATTGTACAACATCCTCTAGTACGCATTCAAAGTAGAAATGCAACAAATAACTTCATAGAGTGTTCATTGATGTGTTATTCTAGTCACCTGGTCTATTCATCCCGCTATGTAAGGCATGCATACGTAATATCTTGCTTTGAAATCTACCTATCTTAATGAAAGAAATGAAAGGTCATTTGACCAAAATTGTCCCAGAAGTAACTACGAACTGGTCTATAGCTCCATGGATAGACAGAGCTAGGAGAGGGAATTAAAAAGAGTTAAGGTGAAATGGGTTTATACAGTCATGTAACGTTATTGTAAGACGACACGAGTCTATTACAATAACCACACATTTGAATCCTTACAGGCCTATTAGAATCGCTAAGCTAGTTCACGTTGTGCATGGTGTGTGACGGCTCGAATCAAAGAGCGGACATCATAATTGATGTATCTGTAATAGCTCTATGATATTGATGTATACTCTTGAAGGAGCGGAGGGCAAGGAGCTGATTTGATTGCGAAAAATATCATGGCCACCGCAAACTCCCGCGTTGACTCCTGGGGATATGTGATTGTTTTGAGCAAGTTCGTTATCCTTTTTATTGATACCGGAATAGAGAAGTCGTTTGGCGTTCTGATTCCCACCTTAGTTGAGCGCCTGGAGTCCGACTATGCAACGATTGGGTTCATATGCAGTATGCATTCAACGATGATGTATCTTGCTTGTAAGAAATTTTTACTTTATAATGAGAATGAAACTCTTGGAGCAAGTTAGCTTTTGTGAAAGCAGAAAAATCAAAGAATAAGATCAACAAAAGTTTGAGTAAAATAGGACTAGCAATAGAAGAGTTATGAGCATTTGAATATCGAGATCACTAATGCTATGGAGATCCTCCTATTGGCAATGCGACCAAGATCTATGATGTCACAGATGAACAACTCTTCCCTTTTGGACACTGAAAATATACCCCAAAACATCTCTTTTTGCTCATTCTAATCTTATGACAAACGATTCATCAATGATATAATGTTGTGAAACCTCTGTACTTGTCCTCTCATAAAGAGAACACCTCACCTTGTGATAGACTCTATAAAAGTGAGAATATAAGTGAAATAAGTACTAAAGTAATGAGGGAGTTGTACGTGTGTGACATCATAGATCTTGGTCGCATTGCCAATGGGAGGATCTACATGGCATTAGTGATCTCAATATTCAAATGCTCATAACTTTCTTATTATTCATTCAATCTTCCTCAAACTTTCAACAATATGTTTCTTTGATTTTCCTCTTTTATATGGATTCAGCTAGATTCAAGGGTTTCATTCTCCTTTAATACAATGCGCACCTCACATCTCCTTCTTCTTCTTCTGATAAAGTACAGTCCACCGACTGGTGAATTGTTGTATTTGGCAGGTCTGGCGTGGAGTATATATGTACAGTGCCATTTTATTCTTACGATTGGTCTGCGTCGATCCCGTTTCTGGAATATAACGTCGTAGGATTTGATGCTAATATTGAGAAATGGAATATCTTATACTTGTGTAAAGTTCTGAATCATCGTACGAATACCTATGCTGAAATTTGCTACTATGCTCCCATCCTCATTAGCATAAAAGCGAATTCAATACCCTTCAATACCTAGTCGCAATGACGTCATAGCAATCTAACAATTGGCTACGATCTTGAAATATTTTGGCCATTAGTCCGAAATAATTATTGCAATATTCTAGAATTGTTATATTAGTACTCTTACAGTTAACAGAAACTTCAAATAAAAAGTTACCTTTCATTCACATTTCAGAAAATGAGCAAAATGCTATTTTGTTCTAAATCGAAGCGTGGATCAGTCGTAAGGTGTGCGGTGGCCTAAAAGGGGTGGTCCGGGCTAAAAATATTTATATCTAAATAAGTAGAATAAATTTCACAGAGCAAAATGCTGAAAATTTCATCAAAATCGGATAACAAATAACAAAGCTATTGAATTTTAAAGTTTATCAATATTTTGTGAAAACAGATATGTGTACATCGTCATTAATTCATTAGGTGGGCTGATGATGTCACATCCCCACTTTCCTTTTTCTTATGTTATTACATGAAATCATAATGTTTCATTTTTTTTCATACATGTGTAAATGATGTGTCTCCATTATGATGAAATAAGTTGCGGCAATATATAACTAAACACTTAATCAGTTGTCAATCCAATTAGTTCTTGGCAGAAAAAAATTGAATTAACCTAATTTCACATGATAAATACAAAAGAACAAGTGGGGATATGACATCATCAGCCCACCTAATGAAAATTCATAAAGACATGCCTAGAACTGTTTCACCGGAATAATGCAAATCTTTAAAATATAATAACTTTGTTATTTGTTATCCGATTTTGATCAAATTTTCAGCATTTTGCTTTGTGAATTTTACTCTTTTTATTGAGATATAAATATTTCCAGCCGGGACCATCCCTTTAAGTTTGCTTTCCCACGGAAATTTAAAGAGGTCCCCTGACATACGGTTCATGTTCTTCAGTTAATGTGTACGAGTCTTTACTTCACTAAATAATTACCTCGAGTTTAGATGTGCATCATATAATTATTTTATCAATTTTTCTTGCATTACCTGCAGTAGCCCCGCCCCATTAAATTATCATCTTTTGCCTCTTGTGATGCCACAGCAGGCAGAAATAAGTATTACAATACACAATGCCATGCAACTTGCCATTTCTATGTGTCATTCCTAACAATCTCACGCCTTCAATCAACACCAGGGCCTACGTAGCAACCATTCAAACTGTCATTTATAGTATACTGCTTGTGAGATGGTATTGTAGACTTGTAATTGTTAGCAATGGTACAGTTATGGCAAGTTGCGTTGCTCTGTGTATTTTATATGCTTATTTCTGCCTCCTGTGACATCACAAGAGGCAAAAAATGATCTAGTAAATTTTAAGGAGGCGGGGCTTAGTATATACTGCAGATAAATGCAAGAAAAATGAAATTAAAAAGAATAAAATTATATGATGCACATTTAAACCCAGCAGGACGTGATTTGGTGAAGGAAAGACTCATACACATGCATTAACTAAAAGTATTCTGTATTTTCATGTCAGTCGAGATGGCGAGATGATAGGGAGTTTTCGCATTTACTACGGAGACATTCTCTACAACGCATCGATTCCTTTGAAAATGCAATTAAAATCACAATTGGAGAGCTGACAGGCTTTTGTCGACAATTGGGGGACTGGGACAGCCAAGATGGGGACAGCAGATCTTCCGAGGATTTGCACCCGACGAACATAGATTATGCAGATATGTCGTTGTGCAGAGTCAAGAGATTCCGACTGCCGCTGTCCCGGTCCACCAACTTTTCGACATAAGCCTCTAAGCTCTCCATCGTGATTTTAATTGTCTTTTTAAAAAGAATGAATCGATATGCGAAAACTAATCAAATGTCAACCTATATGTAAACTTGTATATCAACATGGCGAGATACGTTATCTCTTCAAGTCGACTTATAAAAGTTAGTCAGGTATAAGCCAGTTCGTAGTTCCACTCTGCGCATGATCAGAAGATTCTGCTCATGATCAGAGGAAGGTCATTGGTACTAAAGTGACATGGTGGTTTTAAATTCAATGAGATAAGCACCAACTTTGATGTCATGATTATTCATGTATTCTTTTGAATAGTGTTTTTCATTTACATCCACACAAAAAAACCAAAACAATGCGTCCACGAACGACTGGTATTTCACATTTTGCCAAGTACATTGTATAACATGGTACATAATATGCATTCAAAGTAGAAATGCAACAAATACCTTCATAGAGTGTTCATTGATGTGCTATTCCAGTCACCTGGTCTATTCAATTTCTTCATCCTGCTATGTAATGCATGCTTACGTTAATATCTTGCTTTGAAATCTGCCTATCATATTGAAAGACTAAATGAAAGGTCATTTGACCAAAATTGCCCATGAAGTAACTACGAACTGGTCTATTTATCATTGAATGGAAAATACACTTCTCTCGAGGTTTTCACTCCAGAAATAACCATGTTTATAGTCCTGAGTATTAAATTGTACCTGTTGATGATTGAATTATTCAATTATTCCATTGAACTTTAGCATACAAAATATTTATGAGAAAACTTAAATTATTAACTTTTTTTTTCAATTAGTAGAAAACACATTATAATATCTTGATAGAATCAAATTAAAGAATTATTTTTTTTTCAATATATCATTACTTGGTAGCATATTTCAAGATAAAAAGAAGAAATGAAGCAACATTTGTTGAAACGCTCACCCAAAATTCTAAAATCAAATTGCAAAGAAAATCCATTATTTTGATGATGAAATGAGTAAAATACTGGGAAATATCAGGATTCGGATTTGAAGGAGTTCGGATCGATGCATGATTATGAATAATATTGTGAAAGATTTTTTTTTGGAAAAAAAATGAATATTGAAGGGAGTGCATGCTCTATGATCGTGTTGCAAGTATTCGTCTAGTTGGGGGTATGGACTAATTTGTCTAGTAGGATATAAGGCTTGCTCCCACTGCACTTACGGATGCAGAGAGGATCTAAAACGGAAAAGAATCTTGCCATTCGTTGGAAAACGTTATGTATCCGCTGCATGTGTACTCTTTGCACGTGTTTCACACGCTCTGTATCCATCGAGAATCTGTGATTTCATTGTTCGCCGATTTTGTCCATGTCTGGAGTGGATGAAAACGGCCGGATGACGCCACCCCAAAATATGGCTTGTCCGCTGCATCCGATATGAATACGGTTCGTTTCCGTCGGCCAGTAGGACCAGGCCTTAATTTGTCTGGTATGATATAAGGCGTATTATACTCGGATTGATAATTGCACATGAACATTACATTATTTACTGGATAATTATCCTAAACAAGTTAAACGTGTTAACTGAACCCACATTCTTTCATTTCCCTCACAATGCTAGGTCCTTTTGTAACGCTCGCTCTTCGTAGAGTCAGTCATCGCCCTGTTGCTATGTCTGGCGGCCTGTTGTCAGCGTTGTGTTTTATTGCCTGTGCTTTCTTGAAAACCACAGCTACTGTCGGCATCTGTCTCGCCCTCTCAGGTGAGTATCGTGGTCACTATAATATTATGCAGGAGCCTATATACCACCCCAAAACCAAGAATAAGTCGCCCAAAATGAGTTTTTAAATTTATTTTATTGAGCTTGAAAACCTTACATCCATAGGCCCTACCTGTACAGTGATTTATAAATTGTGAGAAAACCCACACAAAAGTACTTGAATGAATATAGAAGAAATTCAATGAGAGCTTCGATAAATAAAAGGGAAAACAAAATTTGAAGTTTGGGCTCACTCAAGGATGATGCACAGGCATTTTGCAATAGTAAGTGATACCTCGGGCACATTTGCTCTACGGTGGTCGTACGGCAAGTCGAAAACAGCCGTTTTAATTTTTTGTACCAGCTACATTTAGTGGGGTTTGAATAAAAATAAATAAAACGGCTGTTTTCGACTCGCCGTACGACGGCCGTAGAAGTAATGTGACCGATCGAGGTACATGTATGGAACGTGAAAGCAGTCTGGGGGAGGGGGAATCTCTTGTATATCTTAGTTTATCTAATTTACAACTTAATATTTTGACAGTATGATGAAGAAATACTACTCTTTCAGATAAGCTAATTTGCTTTTTTTTTTAAGAAGAAAATAATTGGTTTGGTTATTTACAGAGAACCCTCCTGGCGACTTATTGACTTTTAAGGGTGGCTAGTCACATATTATCCGTGGGTTTTACACAAAGATTCCAATAGACCAGTTCGTAGTTACTTCATGGACAATAAGCCTGTTCACGGTTGTAAACTGCGCACGAGCAGAAAGAGGTCATTGGAGACAACCATGAAGGTGGCTTTCAAATTCACTGACATAGGCGCGTGATTTGATGATTATTCATGTCTTCTTTTCAAAATATTTATCACGTCCAAGCTGAAGAGTAATAAATAGAGCCTTTATAATCACTGGTATTTGACAGTAGCCTAAACAATAGTCAAATGTGCCAAAGGCAGACAATAAAACAGATTTCCAAACTTTATCCCTGATGTACTATTCTAGTCACCTGGTCTATAAAATGCCTTTTGTTCTTAGAATTTGAATACTGTACCGGTAAAGCTTACGCAACATCTACATTTGAAAATGATAGTGCTTATCCTAATGAAAAATCACAAAGATCATTTGAGAAAAGTTGATCATGAGCTAACCGTGAACTGGCTTATAGACCAGTTCGTAGTGACTTCATGGACAATTTTGGTCAAATGACCTTTCATTTCTTTAATTGTGATAGGCAGATTTCAAGCCAGCCAGATATTACGTTAGCATGCCTTACATAGCAGGGTGAAGAAATTGAATAGACCAGGTGACTAGAATAACACACCAATGAACACTCTATGAAGGAATTTGTTGCATATCTACTTTGAATGCAATTTAGAGCATGTTGTACAATGAATTTGGCAAACTGTGAAATACCAGTCGTTCGTGGGCGCATTATAATTTTTTTTTTTTGGGGGGGGGTGTAAATGAAAAACACAATTAAAAAGAATATATAAATAATCAAGACATCAACGTTGGTGCTTATCTTATCAAATTTTAAACCACCATCATGTCACTTTAGTACTAATGACCTTCCTCTGATCATGCGCAGAGTGGAACTACGAACTGGCTTATTAGAAAAGATTTCAATCGACCCCTTCTATCACTTTCCACCCTTATGACTTTCTCCAACCCTTCCTCCGACAAAACTGCATTCGTCTGAGCGAGGCTTTAATGTGATCACAATATTTGAAAATAACATGATTGTCAAGGCCCAAATCACCGCTGTTCCACCAGTACAATAGGAGCTAGCCAGGGAGTGGTTCTAGCCTTCTAGGTGTTCTTTTAAGTGTGTTCTGTTTTGTTTTATCTTGCAGGTGTTGGAATGGCAATGACGTACTTGCCTACAGTCCTTGCACTGAATGATTACTTTAAAGACAATTTTGTTTTATGGAGTACAGTTGCGGCATATGGCTACATATCAGGGTCATTGCTGCTCCCTATCTTAACTGAAAGGTCACTTCCGGCGTACGGATACCAGGGGGAATTCATCATCTTTGGCGGTGTAGCTCTTCACCTTCTCGTTTGTGGAGCAACGCTTCGGAAGGCGACCGATAGGTCTGTAAATGGCACGAGTGAAGGCGGAGGTTGCGATCAAGAGGAGAAGAGACATAGGTGTGGTTCCGTAGAACGTCCATCACTGAACAGGGAGGTTATGCTTCATCAACTGGATGAGAAAGGTGAGGAAGAGGACGTCTCTCTGTTAGAGTGGGTGGACAAGGAACAAGAGAATGAGAATTGGAAAGAGACATTACTAGAGAAAAGGCGTTTGATTCAACAGGAGACCAACTTTCAAAGAAACCAGAAAACATTACCGAATGACTCTCTGGGAAATTGTGGAATTCTTACGGAATGGACCTTTTTTATATCACTCGCGACTCTATTCTTGTTTTCTTACGCAACTTACTCATGGATGTTGTTTTTGGTACCCCATGCTGAACATCTAGGTATTTCTCCTTCCAACGCCGTTTACCTCTCTACTTTAGGTGGATTAGGTGGCATACTCGGTCGAACTATCTTGATCACCCTCATCAGCAAAGGAGTCAGTGACCTGTCCGTGTACATCGTGGTAGGTTCAATCTGCTCGGGGTCTTTCTTCTTGGATTTCATCAGTTCTGCTTATCCTGTCCGCGCTACCCTGGCATTTATCCAAGGGTTTTCCTTCTTTATCGAGGATTCTGCGTTAACCAGTCTAAGTAAATCAGCGATTTTCCATGAGAATAATTTCGACATGGCCGTGGCGATTGCCAACTTCACGAGTGGGCTAGGCATATCCTGTGCCGGAATATTCACAGGTAAGTAGTATAGTGCCTTCAAGTCTGGACTCGGATCCAAGAACATGGCTTAGTACGACGCGCTTAGACACATTGCGATTATCTCTTCACAAAATGTAGCATTTTGATATTATTATTATTATTATGCCCATTTGCATCTGAAAAACTCTCTTTTGGGTTTTTTAATTTTTTATTCATTTATTAATATTATTTTGCATTCAAATGCCGCCAATTTTGAAACTTTCGTAAAGGGGGAGGGGACAGGGGCGGGTGGAAAGATTGTTCAAATGACAGAATTGTAATGCCTTTTTGTGGTAAGAAACGGAAACGGAAAAGTGACACCGTTCTAGTTCGGCGACCTAGCTTTGACCTCTTGGTTATTCCCTTGTCCCAAGGGATGCAACTCTGCACCTTAAAGCCCGTCGCACACTACACCATTCGACTACGAAGCGATTTGAAGAAATTGCACTTGAATTAAGTATGAATATAATGATCAGGGGAGCATTTCATGAAGGACTACACTGCAAAAACTCCGGTGTTGATTTAACACCAGCCCGGAATCTATATATGTCCACACCAGAGAAGTGTTAAACAACACCAGTTTCGTTTTGGTCTAACACCAGAAAGGTGTACATACAACACCAATTAGTATTAAAACAGCATCGGTTTGATTCCAAACTGGTGTTGTTTCAATACTTCTCTGGTGTGGACATATTTAGATTCCGGGCTGGTGTTAAATCAACACCGGAGTTTTTGCAGTGTAAGCGGACGTCCTGTTTTATCCGACAATTACAATGGTTACAGTGCATCTCAGCCAATCAATGAAAGTTGTCAGATCTGACAACTTGTTGTTGGAAGAAAAATGTTGATGAAATGCGCCCCAGAATTCTGCACTGCTGCAAGGCTTGTGGTCGGAGGAAAGTCGGCATCGAAGTCGCAGCCATTGATGGCGCCATAACAAATTGGAATGAAATTTTATTAACTTAGAGGGAGGGTAGACTGGAATTTCTTTTTTTAAATCAATGTTGGGAAATTAGATTAAGAATTTATAGCTTAGAAAGTTGATTTCAAATACTATCTTACGAATTCTATGAAAATCAGATCGCAGCGATTGTGTAGTGTGCGCCGGGCTTAAAAGTGCGTTAAGTTGCACCAATGCAAAAATGGAGATCCCAGTGTTGCATATAAGGGTGCACAATTATTTTTTCACTCTTATATTTCCAAAGGTATTCTGCTCGATGTCACCCTATCCAAAAATGGAGATACCATTGTTGCATTTTAAGGGTGCACAATTGCACTTTTTCTTCGTGTGAAATTGTTAAGCCGTATTTATTTTTCTTCATTCTTATATTTCCAAAGGTTATCTGATTGATGTTACCGAGTCATTCACGAAGGTCTTCATCATCATCGGTGCCATACACGCCATTGCGGTCATCAATCTCATAATCGTATGCTTTCTTATCAAAAGACGACGGAAGCACTTTCAAACAAAATAGTGTTTGTGTCAACACTCAACTGTGTGCTTTTAACATTCCAGTGTGCTTTAACATTCCAGACGAGCAGACTAGCAAGGCGAATGTGTGTTATTGTTCTATGTTAGCTTTATATTTTGAAATGTGTAATATACAGCTAGTGCGTCCCACAAAAAAAAAGAAACCCGTTTTAAATAGGTCTATGTTTTTACTATAAATTGATACTCATCACAAGAGTGGAATCTCATATCGAATTTGAAACCAACAGCTTAACAAATCGTCACGCAAGGCAGATGACAAACAATGAATATTGAGGCTTATCCCCCCCCCCCCGGGGGTACTTTCATTGACGAGTGGATATCATGCGCGACCATGGAGTCTCAAAAGGCACCCTAAACATGCTAAAGTATTTTCCATATTCTGAAAATGCACCCCTTTAGTACTGTCATGTAACACCCTACCCTTAACAAGTATTGGAAACAAAACGATACCCTTGCAAGTATTCCCTGAACTGAACCCCTAAACAATTAAGTACAGCGATATATTTAAGTATTATGTCACAGACGTGGGTCGTCGGTTTTATCTTTTCCGACATCATTGGGTTTAGTACGGCCCCACCTCCCACACGACTCTAAACACGTAGTGTTGACTGTTGGGGCAAAAAGTACATCCTCGATAAAAAATTTTAGTCTTTTTTTTATACCGTCGCAAATTTGACCCTAAACATCTAGTGAAATAAATACCATATTTTCATTATTTTAGTGTTTTTGACACGTACGTAACTTTAACGTGCCCTATGTAAAAAAGACATTTTTACGTGTTTCTTTTTTGGTCGCGCATGGTATCCACTCGTCAATGTAAGTGCCCCCCCCCCCCCCCCAGGGGGCATCAGAAACGATTTGCGCAGAATCTCACGTGTGCATCTGAATCCACTCTCATTTTAGGGATCAGTGAGAGAATCTTAAAAATGCTAATGAGCCAATCGTTGAATAAGCACGGTCGTCGTATCTCGAACAAATCTTGTCCAATTTTTCTGCGCAACCTGGTTTTGACATTAAATTTCAAACTCGCCATGTTCATTAATGCGTGAAGTGTTGGTATCATGTTAGGTATCAAAGTAAAGAAGAATAATTTAATTATATGATTATGTAATAAAATATAATTTATTTGCCTTTGAAAAGAGACATGGGAATCCCAGTTTCCTTTTTTTTCTTGGACACACTGTATATCAATTTTTAAGTGGATTAAATTTTGGGATTAACCTTGACAGAGCAATGGCATTTTGTTTATCCCCCAAAGTAAATAGGAATAATTTAATTATATGATTATATAATAAAATAAAATTTATTTGCCTTTGAAGAAAAAAGACATGGGAATCCCAGTTTCCTTTTTTTTTCTTGGACACACTGTATATCAATTTTTAAGTGGGTTAAATTTTGGGATTAACCTTGACAGAGCAATGGCCTTTTGTTTATCCCCCAAAACCTCCACTCTTAGTCTTGACTATTTCTTTTATAATGTTATGCATAATGTAATATGCAATTTGATTTGTTAACTTGATCTTTCAAATATTTTGATGTGTTTTTAAAGTGATGTGAATAAAATTGAATTATTAGCAACGCAAAAAAAGAATACAAAAGAGATGATAGGGAAAGAGAAGAGAAACAAAATCGTTCAGAGTATGAAGAAAGGTGAATTAACTGGGGGGAAGCGAATTATTGGAGAAAAAAAATCATAAAAACTTTCAGGTCATTTTATAAGAAAACTAAAAATTTAGTTCAATAACACCCAACAATGTCAATATATCCTTTTAAAGGTAATATTAATTTAGCTTTTAGAATATTTTAACAAATATGAGACAGTCACATTTTTAAAGAAATCTTTGAATAGAGAGCAAGTTTTATACTTTATATGGAAAACTGTGGAAAGAAAATTAAATAAGTATCATGCACAATTATTTCAAATCTGTTTCACATTTTATCTTCTTTTACCCACAATGTGTTGTCCATTCTTTTTACTTTTGTTCCTCAAGCTTATTGTAGGCTGTATCTGTTTTCTTTTTGCTCAAAGAACGATGATGTAAATAAGAACGCAAACAAGGAAAAACGAGGTCCATATATATACTCACAATTCTGCTTTCGTGTCAGTATATCAAAAATTTCAGCTCGTGCTCTGCGTTATTAATACACAGCATGATTTTTTAACACATGATCTTAAACACATTCATAAAACGACCGGTTTTCAGTTAGGAATATTACTAAATTTCAGCTTGTACTTATCGTTTTATCAAGAAAGATATCCATCCTTTTCATAAAAATTCATAATCTGCACGCGCTTTGCGCTCGCAACAATTGTTTATTGAGATATTATATCTTGTTCTCTTTTGAAAACCTGCTTAAACTTTCCTATTTTTCAGGTAGGGTTGTCAGAAAATTTAATTTGTAAGAAAAACGTGCCTAAGAGAGTTCTGCTTTCAGGTCGGTAAAAAAAAATCAAAATCAGCTAGCGCTTCGCGCTCGCACCTATTGTTATTTAGCTAGCCATCCATTTCATGGTTACAAAAAGCGCAATAATTTGTTTAGTTTCACTTAATCTTTACAAAACAATTATATGTAAAACTTTGTGACATGCAAATGAGAGAGCTGATGATAAATCGACGGTGATCCCACATATTCATGGAGATATAAAACATTGTTTGACCAGTGAAAAGATTAAAATATTTCATATTTCACATAATAAAATACACAAGAAATAGTGACGTCATCAGTCCCTGCATTTGCATACAGACCAGGATGTCCATATAAATGTTTTGTAAAATGAAGTGGAACTAGAAAACGCATCCTAACGTTCTTAATTTGCATCCGATTTTGATGAAATTTCAGTGTTATGCTGGTTTGATTTTTCTCTTTTTTTCAAATCACATCAACTTTTTGTCAGCGTAGACTTGTCGTTTAAAGATATTGAACTTTAAGACCATTACTTGGTTATTGTCTTTGATGGAGATATCAATATAAAACTATCGCGACATAAGTATGTCTGTGCTTCCACTCTTCCCGAAATCCAGGAAATTCCGGAAGTTTTATTTTCCAAGATCATTTAGGGAAGTGAGAAATTCCGCGAAGCTATCATTTCCAGGAATGATATCATTTTCTGAATATTATGACAAAATCTATCTCAAAATTGGATCTTTGTCATGAAAATATCAAAAAAAAATTGCTCACTCGCTCGCAATTCTTTTACCCGATACGTCGTTGGTCATATTTCGCCCCGGCCACTCAAAATTTTAGGCTTATTACGGCATCGGGCCCTATATTTCATCTTTTTTGTGAATAGAAGAGAAGTATAACATCTATATGAAAGACTGGAGAACATTCGTAGAATTCCAGGAACTTTCAGAGTAAATTCCAGGTTTCGTTTTCAAAAGTGGAAGCACTCAAGTACGTAGGCCCGGGGGCGAATCCAAGATTTTCCAAAGGGGGGGGGGGCACATTTTTTCAGAGGGAAAATTTGACAAGCAAAATAAATAATAAAAAAGGGTTTTAACCAAAATATAAATTAGGATATTTCGAACCAAAAAAAATTGACAAGAAAAAAAAGGGGGCATATCTTTGTTTTAATGGCATTTTTACATTACAAATTTCAATTTTGCTTCTCAAAGAAGGGGGGCACTCGCACGTGAATGAGGCCTCATAAGATGCAGCAGATAAAAAAGATAGATTCCTAGCACGTAAATGATAGTCCCATCAATTATAAGATTATAAGTGAGTACATCGATTATCGGTTGCGCTATTTTTTATGTATAAGCATGCAGGGCGCAGGGTGGTGTGCATGTGTGGGTGTCTGGCGGGAGAGCGTGTGTGTTGTGCGAGTGTGCGCGTGCAAGTGATTGGGGGAGATGGCCAGAACAGCCTAAAATGACGGGGAGCAGTGTCCTTATGTTTCGTAGGTTTACACGATTCTTAGCAGATGTCGGATTCAAAACGACTATTATTTAATAGTTTGCTTGTAATAAAACAACAAGGTTTATTGCGTTTGTTCCCTATAAAAATACGTCGTGTATTTCCTAACACTGGTTGGAACCCAACACATATTGAAGGAAAATGGGGGAAGCTTAGAAGGGGGAGGCAAAATTATTACAAGAAAACGGATGATAAACAAGGGAGAAAGAATAAGAAATGAAGTTGAATGAAAAAGAAAAAGATGAAGAACAAAAAACGACGATCGAAGAGGATGGGGAGAGAAAAAAAGAATGAGGGAAAAAAAATACAGAAGAATATTTTTAATGTTTGAAGTAATGTTGAAGTTCTGGCAAAGGGTGATAAGATCGAGATTGCCTTTAAATTGCATGTATGATTGCCATGATTGCATTTGAATATATTTTCAGGAAAAAAAAACCAGGAAAGCAGGATTCCCATTTCTAATATGGTATTCAGGTGCATGTGCTGTTTCAAGAGTTCCAAGAACTAAGAATACAAAATGATAAAACTCAAATTTTTGACAATATCAGCATTTCTTTAAATTTCTGAGTGTCTACATGAAGATGTCACGGCTACCAATCGTTAGTTGGACTCTTAAAGCAAATCTACCGAGGTCGGTATGACATAAATGAAAGGGGATCTTTTTTCTTTTTTCAAGGTACCATTTTTCTCACATTGTTTTTCGTTCAGGAGGGGTGGGGTGATTAGTAGGGGTACAACAACCTTCCTCCGTCTTGTGTGACTTTTCAGTGATCGAAATGTGCAGTGGATAGGTTCATGGGGTAGGGTAATTGAGGGGGTAGACATGGGCGGAAATCTGTCACCAAAGGTAGGGGGAACCAGGGCCTGGAAATTTAGACAAGCAAAAAAAAAAAGCTTATCACTCACAATGTAAGGTATTCATAATTCATAATTCCCTTTATTCACATCAGCTCCTTGAGCGATGAGATGTTTGGTTACATCAAGATGACCATTCTGAGCTGCAATGTATAATGACAAGCAAAAAAAAAAGAAGAAAAAAAAGGTTTTCGCACAAAGTGTGAAGTGATTGTGAAGTGATGTATTTTTCTCCACCATAAAAGATCAAAAAAGGTAGGGAGGACATTTGATATTGTGTCCCCCCTACTATTTTTGGTGGGGGGGGGACACATCCCCCTGGGATTTCCGCCCATGGGGGTAGACATGCCATATCATTACGATGAGTGTGTAAGTGACTATTACGGGGGGGGGGGGGTTCTCCATGTGTGGGGGGGGGGGGGCAGAGGAGTGGGCAAGGAAAACTGGGGCCTACCTGTAAAATATAAACCCACAACATCCTATGAATATTCGTACGTTGTCAATATTCTTTATTGTCAATATTGTATACAACTTTAATCCAAGACATCATTATATGTGCAAACATTTATAGCAAAGAAGAACAGGAAATATCAGATTGCAAAGTCATCCCTTCAGTCGTAATTTCATACAAAAATACGCTGTACAGATACAAATGAATACACATCCTGATTACAGGACCTTCATGAAATTATCTCATATCATGATTATAAAAAAATATATTATTGAGATATATAAACCTCCTCATTAAAGTTGCAGCTTTGAGTCACATTTATTAAATTATGACTATATTCAGTAAAGAGTCACATAACCTACACACACAAATGTATACATGTATTTCAGCTTTCTTATGAATTCGAGTGATCAAGAGCCGATTTCATAATGACTATTTTGATACATTCCAATATGGTAGAGCCCCCAGTTTTCTAATAAAAAAAAAATACTTAATTCAAAAGGAAATGGAAAACAGCATTTTTCAGGCCCCAAAAGTCCAATGAAAATGAAAAATCCTATGAAACCAATGAAATGAAAATGAAATCCATATCTCATTATTTGAAATGAAATCTGAAATTGAATACTTCGAAAAAATTTTTTTTGGCCAAATTGATCATGGGACCAGCGGGCACTTTGCAGCGCAAGATCGACGTAGCTCTATCCCTTGAATTGTTGGATGCCAAACAGGGTAGCAGCAACTCCCATCCTTTAACGTCTTTAGGTCTGACACGGCCGGGGTTTGAACTCCCAACCTTCCGGTTGTGAGACGGATGTTCTACCAACTGAAATAGCACATTTTTTCCATCAAAAAATACAATGAAAATCAAAGCAACATTAAATTGTGCCTACCTTAAGAGAGAAATCTGTCCATCAAACCTGATTGCAGTGTGAACCATGCATTTGCAGAATTTTATCTGCTTGGGAATTTAATGTGTTTTTCTAACATTTTGCACAATTTATATTTGCTTTATCATGAGTTTTAGTTCTAGCATAATGGCAAAGTAACCGAAATCAAAAGGTCTGCAACAGACCCCTGAAGAAATTTATTTTGTTGCAGACCTCTTACTATAATATGCATCTTGAATAACATAGATTAGAAGGTACATGACCGGTCTTTACCATAAATAATTACTTTCCCTTTAAAAAAGGGTCATTCCATTGGATTGGGTTTTTTCTTTTATTTTGACATACCAGAACTAAAACAAAATGTGTTTCATTTAAACTAGGCAAAAATCTTCCAATGACCCACTAAGGTTTACCAGTTGAACATCATCATCATGTATTGCAATTTCAGACCTGACGGTCTATTGCCAATGATATATGAAGGTTAAGTCCATGAAATGTTGGTTAAAAAGGTTTGACCTACAGCAAACCCAGAAAAGATTTCAAGATCAAACATAAATATCTATGGGTGGAGACTTTCTGTACATGGACAAGACTTAGCCACATCAGGGGCCTGTTGCATAAAACTTTTTACCTGAGAAAACTCAGGTATTTTTTACCTGAGTTTTTGCCCTGTGTTAAAGTCAATGGCAGAAATCGGAATAACCTTAGTTTTCAGTTTTTACAAGAGTTTTCTCAGGTAAAAATGTTTATGCAACAGGCTGCAGGGGTCCGTTGCAGAAAGAGTTGCGTTTAAACGCAAGTCAAAAAATCAATCGCAAGTCCCAAATGCGCGCTGTTGATCAGTAGAAAATCAAGTTACACATGATTTTTAGAGTTGCGATTGATTGCAACTCTTTCTGCAACGGGCCCCTGAATTGATCTACACTGTGAAATATAATTATATTACATTAGATGGCTCAGAATGGAATACAAGAAATATTCCAAGAGATTGGGCATATGTTCCATGAATCGTTGATGAGTGGAATATTGGCCCTAACGAGTGGAATATTTCTGGTATTCCATGAAATAAAGCCATCCAATATAATCATTATCATCTATCTCACCCATACCAATCAAAAGGTGGGAGAAATTTGATTGAACAAGTCATGTCACTTATCACATAATGGCATCATCACTTCATAAGATCAAATTTGGTCGTTGACATGCGACTTGCATTATGATGTCATCGAGTATCGTTGTGCTCTTGCTGCACATCGCATTGCTTTCATTGTTGTATGTGTTGTATATTTCACGCATTCGCATTATACTGTTGAATATGCTCTCATATTCAATAGCAAATTTTGTACAGAAGCCTATGGGATATTCTTTGGATTTCGGTCCTTTTATGGATACGCTCTGATACTGCACGGGCAACTGATGCAGACCGAAATATGCGTTTTTACTGCATCGCTAAAACACTCTGTATAGATGATAATAGTTAATATCTAGATTACATGGACATTTTGTCATTTTTGGACACAACCTAATGGAATTACCCCAAAACAAGTACTGGTACAAGATTTCTCAATTTCAACTGAGCTGCTAGTTTGGTTTTAGCTGTATTTTGATTGTGGCTATCTGGAATGGTGTAAGTCTGAAACAAACTGATGATTGCCCTTCTTCCAAGAAGCCACAACAATCAGCATCTTCGTCTTCAAGGAAATTGCATCTGAAATACAAGGAGAAGGGTTCATTAACAGTGGAATCAATCATCATCATCCTTATCATCATCAATCATACTCATCAGCATATTTGTGATGAAAATCATTGTCATCATTACCACCATCATCACCATCATCATCACTGCCATCATCATCATCACCACCACCATCACCACCACCACCATCATCATCATCACTATCATCATCATCATCATCATCACTATCATCATCATCACCATCATCATCATCACTATCATCATCATCATCACTATCATTATCATCATCATCATCACCACCATCATCATCATCACTATCATCATCATCACCACCACCATCATCATCATCATCACTATCATCATCATCACCATCATCATCATCACCATCATCATCATCATCACCACCACCACCATCATCATCATCACTATCATCATCACCACCACCACCACCATTATCATCATCACCACCATCATCTTCATCATCATCATCATCATCACCACCACCATCAACATATTCACTATCACCACCATTGTGTATGTTTTAAATATATTATTTTTAATTAATTTTACTTTGCTATTTTTAATCAACAATTCAAAATTTAAATCTGCTGAACTTTAGGGAAATTGGCTTAAATATAAGGCTCTGCCTTTCTGCCCTCCTAATACTTTCATTTCTACATTTGTATTACTTGTTCTATATGGTTTCTATATCCCGATGTCTATATTCCTTTATATGTGTGTATATATCTATATAGATATGTTTTTAATGAAAGTATTGAATAAATGAAATGAAAATTATTATAGGCATCATCATCATTATCAGCACCCTCATCATAGTCATCATCACCACCACCACCACCATCATGATCATCATCATCATCACCACCACCACCATCATGATCATCATCATCACCATCACCCCCATCATCACCACCACCACCATCGTCGTCATCATCATCATCATCACTATCATCATCACCATCATCATCATCACCACCACCACCATGATGTATGATTGTATGTATTCACTTTGTCCATATTTGTGTAAAAGCAAATGTATTATGCTTGACATCTGGTTCAAGATGTCACATAAACATGACTTATTGAAAGTAAGTTCCACAGGGATCAGTACTTGGTCCTCATTTTTTTTTTCTTTGCTTGTCTATAAGACCTAGGTGCACATAACTCTACCATATTGGTCAAATACATGTATCTTGTACCATATTCAATCTAATACTAGTAGTATAATGATAATATTTTATTACTAATTGTTTTTTTTTTTTCATTTTCATATCACTTTATGAACTACTCAAGTCATGCTAATCTGAGAGCATTACACTTTTTCATATGAAGCACAAAGCACCGAAGAATCATGTCAGGAATGACCCCCCCTCGTATAGGGGATTGGATGGAGGGGAAACATTACATGGAGGCTCGGGCGAAATATGCTAAAAAGAGCCCTGGAAATTTCCCATTCACTGCAATGTTGAAGCTTCCCCAATGTTGCGGATTCAGCCAGTATGTTCGGGAAAAATAGCCCCCGAAAATTAAAAAAATAATAATAATTTTGGCCTGCTACTTTGTGGATGTGACCACACGGGCTACTCGCTTTTGGCAGCTAGGCAAAGTAGACATTCTTCTCCTCATTTTGACTCACCTTGAGAATTTGCTTGCTTCTAGTTTTGTTGTTAGTTTTGCGAGCACTTCTCCTCCATAAGCCTCATAGCAGCGGACCACCACGCAGTCGTTAGCATCCTCAGACTGAAATGAAAAGAGATCGAGTCACCAGCACTGTAGTTGATTAAAGACTTTATTGGCCTAGATTGGGCAGGCTCATTAATATTCATGAGGTAATCTTCCTGAAGGTAACATGAATATTCCTGATTATATGTGCAGGGTTTAGGAGTGCAGGATAGAACTCTTGTGCAAGCACCATTAGTAGTACCAATTTTTGATGCGCAGCGGTAAAAAGAGTACACTCCTGATGGAAATGTTCAAGTTCGAATCATCTAGGCTAGTCTTGTTTTGTTTTTTTCTTCTCATTATTATTATTAATAGCAATCGTTCCCAGAATTCAAAAGGGTGCTGTTGAACATGCGTACGTTCTATGGATGGCGCCAGCTGCCAATTGACACAAACGTTTATAGTACGATGCCTTTGTTGCTAATGCCTCAAAATTGGATGATTCTTAGTTCGCGTATGCCTCGGCTGCTGTTCGAAGATTACGGCAAGTTGGCTCTGCTTCCTTCTGTGTGAAGTCAGCAGAAAAATGTGTGCAGCACATAACAAAACCGTGCAACAGTGCCCTCTAGAACCCCTGGAACGATTACCTTTAAATAAGTGGGGATAAATTTATTCCGTCAAAAAACTATTACAAAACTGCCAACCTTATTTGTGAACAAAATCCTATTCTTTAATACCTTTTATCTTATTTTCAAGCCTAAAATCATATTTTCCTTTAAAATTTTGAAAAACATACCCAAAAATCATCATTCTTTATACAAGTTTAAAAATCCTATTTCTTAGGGAATAATCCTATACTCTCACTCTACCCTTAAAAATTCCTACTAATTAAAATAAAATCATACTAATTGGCATCTCTGCTAGTATAACATATATCCTTCATTTAAGTTGCTCACTAAAGAGCATGCCAAATCTGCACTAATTATGGTCTCGACCAATTAAAGGTAGGTGTTGAAACCTGGTGTTCGTGAGAAGAGTTCAAAATAATCAGAGCTTGCCAGGGGAATGTCAGATATAGCAACCAGTAATGCATGGAAACTGGATTCTAAGTATTGTAGGCTCATAGCTTCCGTGAAAGAAACATCCACACATTTGAATAACTTATTAAACAGGACTATTAGTCAATCATTTGGAGTGGAGTAGTGTAAGAATACCTTTCTGAAATAAGATATTGAGAATTTGAAAATTCTCATCATGTCATCTTATACATAGTCGTACAGCCTAGTATCCTCCTAACCACTTTATCCTTACCTTCTTGACTGACTCAATGATGACTGAAGAGGGCGCTATGGTGAAGACCTCCCTCAGGTCAAGGGTCGTATCAGTGGGCAATGGCATGGGTGTGAGAGGATTGTTGAACTCATACGCTGCTTGGATTACACCCGCTGACTGGTATGTACCTAGTGTAAATGGAATCCATTTATTTTAATTAAAAAAGGGTATAATAATAATTATAATAAGAAATAATAATAATAATAATGATAATAATGATAATAATGATAATACTACTAATACTACTACTAATAATAATGATGATAATAAAAATAACAATAATAATAATAATACAGAAGACAATCTGTTAGTGCAAAAGAATAAAAGTCATAGTTTGGTCTAAAAAGAGACTGGTGTGTAATTTCTTGGATTGTTTACCTGTATGAGGCATGATGGCATATGAAAAGACATGATCACCGATATCAGCTTCTGGGTCTGGCTTCTTAGGAGAGCGCAACCTACAGAGAGAGACAAACAATAAATAATGCATTGTGACTTAAAGGTCAAGTCCCCCCAGAAATATGTTGATTTGAATAGATAGAGAAAAATCAAACTAGTATAACACTGAAAATTTGATCAAAATCGGATGTAAAGTAAGAGAGTTACAACATTTTAAATTTTGGCTTATTTCTTACAATACCGTTATAGGCACAACTCAGTGACGTGCAAATGAGAGAGTTGATGATGTCCATCACTCACTATTTCTTTTGTTTTTCATTGTTTGAATTATACAATATTTCAATTTCAACCAATTTGACATCAAGGACCAACTCAACTGAACCATAAAATATTATAACAATGGTAATGCCACATGTTCAGGGAGGAATAAAACTTTGTTTCACAGGACAATGATGAGAAAATAAGAATATTTCATATTTCATATAATGAAATACAAAATAAATAGTGAGTGATGTCATCAGTCCCCTCATTTGCATACCGACCAGGATGTGTTTTGTGAAATTAAGCGAAACTTTAAAATGTCATAACTTTCTTATTTTACATCCGATTTTGATGAATTTTCCGTGTTATGCTTGTTGGATTTTCTCTTTTTATTCAAATAAACTTTTATGGGGGTGGAATTGTCCTTTAATAACAAGACTGAATTTTCAGAAGTTGGGACGTCAGGTAGTCTTAGGGTTTCTCATACTTGATTAGAACACAGCAGCAGATCTGTTTTTACCTCTTTCTTTATATTTCATGGTAAAATGCAAATTATTATTGGTGATCACCTGATTTACAGGACATTTTTGTTGTTTTTTTCTTCAGAGAGAATACCCCAAAACATCACATTCTGTGTACTTCAGTTACAAAACATAATGATAACCCGATGTTAATTTAGTGAAACTCTCAGAAGAAAAACATAAGTTTCCATGGAGAAAGAGCTTCGGAAGCAAGCACATGCCAAACACGTTAGATGGGCACATTTTTCACTCATGCATAGTTTTTTGTTTTACTAATTGGATTTTGCTTTCATTTTCAGGTTTACTGCATTCTCAAATCACAAATTTTATTGCATGAAAGTGAAAAATCACATTTTCCAAGAAAATCTGTGAGTCGTGTGCCCTTCCTGAATTCCATTAAATTTTTGAGTTTTCTGTATTGAGGAAAACTGGAACTCTACATCACATCTTCACATACTAGTAGTACACAATAATAATAATAATAAAGGTATATTTATCCAGGTAGGCCACTTCAGTTCTGAAAACTGTTCTCCCAGTGAGCCCTCCTATCATTACAATCATTATTTGTTTGGTGTCACCAGTACACTGTATGAAGAGCGAACTGAATCACTATGACCTGCAGGTTTCTCCTCCCGCTTTTTATAAATGATGGGGGGGTTGGAGTTTTTCCCCCAATATACAAGTAGTGCATATTGTACAAAGGTGGTGCCTCTCCTCTACAAGGGACCTCCATTAAACGTCCTATCCGAGGGAAGTAGTGTTTTCCAATGTCACACTGCCTGCATCTATAGAACAGGGAGAGGCATTTACACACAATACTGGCTTCAGTCATCCGTCCAGATGGACTTGAACCAACGACCTTTCATTTGACAGGCAGATGCTAAGCAACAGAGTTAACTCGCTCCCTCATAAGACCGTCCATCAGCTTTACAAATTACTTACAATGAGATCCTCATGACATTCTTGATGACAGAGTGTCCGTACTTGCAGTCGTTGAGGATGGCCACGCCCCAGTCATACTGTGATAAATTGATCCACTTGTGGCCTACCACCTGAAGGGAAAATGTCAAAAAATGCTTTTAATACATGTAGGCCAGATGGTGATGGTTGACCAGGTTGTGGTTGTGAATGTTCACCTGATTGTTAAGTATGAATGCTTGTGAGCAAGCAGGCAACCGGGGGACCGAAGACAGAATATCCTATCTGAGGGACCTATTATTAAATGCCAAAAGCCGTAACGGTGATGGACGGTCTTATGAATAGGAAAAGACATGATCACCGATATCAGCTTCTGGGTCTGGCTTCTTAGGAGAGCGCAACCTAGAGAGAGAGACAAACAATCATTAATGCATTGTGACTTAAAGATCAAGTCCCCCCAGAAAAATGTTGATTTGAATAGATAGAGAAAATCAAACTAGTATAACACTGAAAATTTGATCAAATGAAGGAGCGAGTTAGCTCAGTTGGTTAAGCATCTGCCTGTCAAATAAAAGGTCGTGGGTTCAAGTCCATCTGGACAGATAACTGAAGCCAGTATTGTGTGTAAATGTCTCTCCCTGTTCCATAGATGCAGGCAGTGTGACATTGGAAAACACTACTTCCCTCGGATAGGACGTTTAATGGAGGTCCCTTGTAGAGGAGACCCACCCCCTTTGCATTTTTTTTTTCTTGCACAACCTCAGTAAATTTGTTTCTGGGCCCAATATTCTCTGACCAAACAAGTAGACAATGTGACCCATATTCTCAACTCAGGCTTACTTTAAACACTAGGCCCGTATTCGGGTTGAACTTGGACCATGGTCTAACTCTGTGCTAAAATTATGGGAAGCCGAAAATGTCAGAATTTTGTTTACATTGTATGTTTCTTAAGTTCACTGTGTTTTTTTTTTCTAATTCTTGAATGGAGAAGACACTATCGTTTTTACCCTTCCCAGGCAGTGAAGAATGATTTGGCAGCCAAATGAGCAGAAACATTGAACCTTTAACATTAGAGATTTATGCCACAATTGGCTATCCATAGTTAAACCACAACTTTAAACCAGAGTTTAATTTAAACCCGACTTGAAAATTTGGGCCTATGCTAAAGAAATGGTTTAACTATGGATAGCCCATTGTAACACAACTATCTAAAAGAATGGGTTGAATTTATCAGCTTATTTGGCACTTATCGGTCACAACTATGTGAGAATGATTAATAAAATATCTTTCTGCATCATCAGAACGTGGAGAAAAACTTTTACAAAAGAGGTTTCAATTGTACCATGGTAAAAACCATGCAGATTTTTTGTACAAAATTACACATATTTCATCGCGTACACTCAGAAAAATACAAGTAAATGCGCGCTTCTGGCAAAGTGCGCTAAACAGGAGGCACGATAATACAAGAAATCTGCATGATTCATAAATTTGTACCGTTACTACAAATGAAAACTCAATAAAAAAAAACGGGCCAAGAGGTGTTCAATGTAAACAAAGTCCTGTCATTTTTGCTTCTCGTAATGCTAGCACTGACTTTCGACCATGGTCTTGGATGAACCACCAATACAGTGTTTGTAAAACAAGCAGCAATTTACCTCATATCTGGCCCAGTCCCAGGAAGTGTTCTGATGGGTTGGTCTCTTGAGGTGGCCATACTGGATGTCAAAGGTCGCTTCAGGAGAGTGAACGTTTACAGGGAACTCCACCTTGAGGAACTTGTGAGATTCGTCCCAGTGAACCTGATGATGATGTTTTATGTTAAAATAAAAATGATTAATGATGATTCCGTCATTTCTATGTATGCAACTTCATCATCACTATCATCATCATTGTCAACATCATCACCATCATCTACATGTTCATCGTCTTCATCATCATTACTATAGTAATTGCCATTTTCCTCAACAATAGTTTTGTATGAAACTTTAACATCATCAACATCATCTAGATCATGATCATCATCATAATCATAATCATCTTCATCATCATCATCCACAACATCATGATCGTGTCTAAATGTAAGTTCCCTCAATGATACCTTTGTATGGAACTCCAGATACTGGGAATGAGCTCTGAGTATGATCTTCTGTTCAATGTAGCTTCTCTCACTGATCTTGAGTTCAACCTTGAGAGAAACTTGGAGAGGGTTTGTCTCTACAACTTCAATGGATGTACACTCATTCACGGGCTTCCTGTACAGACAGAATATGTAAATGAATTGATAGATTGAGCAATTATTTGTCTGCTGATTGGCTGGTGTACTGGTTGATTGACTGTTTGATCGGTCGGTCGGTTGGTGTTTTGAATGATTGTTTGGTAGATTAATTATTGATTGATTGGTATATTGATTGGCTTGTTTATTGGTTGTTTAAGTGAATAATTGATTGATTTATTGATTGTTTCGTTGGTTAATTGTTTGCTTAATTTGATCAGGCACCCACTCAAAGTAAATCTTCAGGTAAACTCACAAAATATCCTGTAAAACACATTCATATTTCAAATCTCCAAATCATAACTTTTTTATGGCATTAGCATCTGTTATTACCTAGCAAAGACTTGGAATAGTAACAAGATACATTTTGAAAGATTTACAAAAGCTAAAGACATGCTTTAAAGATACCAGTTGTGGTAACGATCTCAAAATGAGTTCAAACAGAATCCAATAAAATTACCACCCAAGTGTCTGTATGTATGAATAAAAAAACATGTGCCAAATAGTTCTGGGAGAAAATGCGTGATTGCCAAGAAATAAGCAAAGTAAGCACTGAATTCCATCAAAAATTTCGGGTATTTTTCGAAGCAATATTAGTACACTGTCCCACATATGCCTTTTTGTGTTAGTTATATCATCTGAATTATCGGTAATTTTCAGCTAATATTTCAAGATTTCAAAAAGATGAGTCCATTTCAATGTACCAGGTCTAGATCTAAGATAATATGGTGGTAATTCACCTTGATTTTAATGCTCTCATGACATAATGGTTTACTGCTATTACTTTCGTTTACATTTAATGCGGAGCGTTGTGGCCAAGTGGATTAGTCTTCTGACTTTGAAACAGAGGGTCATAGGTTCAAATCCCAACCAGGGCGTAATTTCCGTCAGCAAGAAATTTATCCACATTGTTGCTGCACTCAGCCCAGGTGAGGTGAATGGGTATCCGGTAGGAAGAAATTCCTTGAATGCTTGAGCGCCTAGGCAGCCCAGCTAAAGCCGGGGTAATAATAATAGCAGGGCCCGCTGGGAGAACAATTTCCAGAACTGAAGTGGCTTCCCTGGGTAAATATTATTACCTACATGTACATTCACCTTGTTTCAAGATGATAATCCATCACATCCCATGCATCCCAAAAGAGAGGTACATCATCAAACATCACAAACTGGTTGCCATAGTTACCACCATCAGGGATGACATCACTGCAAATAGAATCAACAGCAAGTAATTTTTGTTTTAATCTAAACAAGGAAGATAATAACATTTGGCATGCTTGAGCCCTGTAAAAAAAAAAATAATAAATTAAATATCTTAGGAGTGAATTTCATATATTACTGATCAATAATTTATACAGAATGTGTATTATCATCATCACCATTGTCATATCTTTATCATCATTGTCATCGTCATCACCATATCATCGTCATCACCATAAACATCATCATCCTCATCGATGTTGTGTGAGAAAACAACAAGAATGAAAACTCACGGTTTCTGGTAGACAGGTTCAGTTCCTCTGCTCTGCCAACAAGACTCGCACAAGTTCATCTGCGTCAATCTTCAGCAGGAGTCTACAACCCACCAGGTGTTCGTTCCAAAACTTTTAACCATCCTCAACATCATCATCATCATTATAATCAATATCGCCATCATCATCATGCAGTGTGAGAAAACAAGAAGAATGAGACTCACGGTTTCTGGTAGACAGGTTGGATTCCTCCAGGCTTACTCAAGTTCATCTGGGTCAATCTTCCGCAGGAGTCTACCAAGGCCACCAGATGTTCATTCCAAAACTTTTAACCATCCTCAACATCATCATCATTATAATCAATATCGCCATCATCATCATCATCATGTTGTGTGAGAAAACAAGAAGAATGAGACTCACGGTTTCTGGTTGACAGGTTCGATTCCTCCTGGCTTACTCAAGTTCATCTGGGTCAATCTTCCGCGGGAGTCTACCAAGGCCACAAGGTGTTCATTCCAGAGCTTGTAACCGTTGCTGACGGCTTCAATCTGAGCAGGGACAGGAGTGGATGATGGGGTGCACTGAAGAACGGTTGACACCGACATTGCGGGAATGGTTACCATAGCTACAAATCAAACAAAAATCATTTCTCTCAAGCAGTTTGATTTACAGAATTGGAATATGTTGATGATAAAGGGCTTGTAACCTTGAACAGAAGGTTTGATCTGAGCTGGAAAAAAATGGCTCCCTGAGCACTTGTGAACACTGACATGGCAAAATGGTAACCATAAATACAAACATAAACCAAAGAATTTACATAATTTGTTAAATTGGTATAAGTGCAAATGGTCAAAGTGGCAAGTATTCTTGCAGATCATTCACAGCTTTGGTCTGGAGATGGACAGACTTTGAAGATTTGGTACAAGAGGGATGAGATTGTATAAACAGAAATGAAACACAACGCAACTTGTGGTATCGATTTCAAAATCATTCTTTACAGAATCCAAACAAACGACTACCCAGGTGTCTGTATGTTTGAATACTAATATGTGCTAATGAAAGAGTTCTCTAAGAAATTCTGAAGTTGCTGGGAAACGAGTAAAATAAGCATGAAATTTGAGCAAAAAATGTCTGGTCTTTTTCCGAACTATATAGAATGGAGCAGTGTGGCCCAGTGGATAAGTCTTCTGACTTTGAAACAGAGGGCCGTGGGTTCGAATCCTAGCCACGGCGTAATTTCCTTCAGCAAGAAATTTATCCACACTGTGCTGCACTCTACCCAGGTGAGGTGAATGGGTACCCAGCAGGATTAATTCCTTGAATGCATGAGCGCTGAAAGGCAGCTCGAGCTAAAGCCGGGGTAATAATCATAATAACAACACGCCTCGGAATAGAATATTTATAGATAGATGGCGCTATATAAATGCCTACGCACTGTCCCATATGTGCTTATCTGTGTGCAGTGATCTTCAATGTGATTTCACAAAGTTCAATAGTGTAACTGTACCAGATTCCACCAGATTTGGATCAACGATGACATAGTGACAACTTTGTATTTGTTTTTTAAATCAATGTTTACTACAACTCCTTTTCATTTACGTGTATCGTTAACATCAGGGGCGGTTCCAGGATTTTCCAAAAGGGGACACACATTTTCCTGAGGAAAGATTTGACAAACCCAAAAATAAGGACATTTCGTTCATGAAAATATTTGACAAGCAAAAAAAAAAAAGTCTACACTTTCAAAAGGGGGGGGGCACACTTGTGTTTTAATGGCAATTTTACATAACACATTTTAATTGTGCCTCTCAAAGGGGGGGGGGGCAGGGGCTGGCTGTGCCCCCCCCCCCCTGGATCCGCCAGTGGTTAACACCTAAAAAGGCACACAGTTGTTTATCGATACAAACAGACACCTGGCACATTTTGGTTTTACATGTAGTGATTATATACACAACTTTGAAGAAAAACAAAAAAATAGATTTTGGGATGAATAATGAATAGAACTTGCTCTACTCACCAAAGTTGTCCTCTTTTTCAGAACCACTGGCCACCTTCTTTGCCTTCTTGGCCGGTGAAGGATTATCGCCGCTTGACCCGGAAGTGTTTGACATTGACCCCTGGCCCAGGTCTATCACCTCTGTGCGCTCCCAGCTTAGATGGTTACATATGACCTTTGACCCAAGCACAGAAGAAGACTTTCCTCCCTGCAAGACACAATGGGGGGAATAAAGTTTAATATAAAATGAGCAGTATTTAAACTGGTTTCATCTGGCTCCAATATAAATCAATGTTACTAAACAATCTTAATCATGCAATCGGCATGAACTTTGAATATGAAAATGAAAACAATAAATAAATTTTAAAAAAAGGAAATATAAAGTAATTAAGCAAGTACAGTTTAAGTGAATACATAAAGAAACAAACAGACAAATAAATAAATAAATAAAAGAACAAAAAAATAAATATATAAATACATAAATAGATGAGCAAATAAATAAATGAGCAAATAAATAAATAAATAAATATTAATAAATAAATGAATGAATAAATAAATAAATGAATGAATAGATAAATAAATGAATGAATAAATAAATAAATAAATAATAGAAAACAATTAACAATTTCTTGCAAATTTTTAATTTCTGACCTTGATATTCTGGGACAGTGAGTTGATTAAAATAATTTTCTCCAGATCCAATTCCCTGCTCAAAGCTTTCATGTCGGTAACAGCATCTTCTACAACCTAGGGGACAGAGGGTGAAAATGGTCAAGATATTCGCCAAAAAAGATTTGATTTGTTTCTATTTCAAGCATCTTCAACCACTCCATCATTCAAATCATCATCACTGTCTTCATCATCACCACTATCACCATTAGTATCATTATCATCATCACCATTATCACTATAATCATTATCACAATCATCATGATCACATTAATCGCAATCATCATTACAATCATCATCATCATCATTAACACAACCACAGCTACCACAATCATCACCATCATAACCTTCATCATCATCACTGTCATCATGATTAACGATGATCCTAATCACCCGCACCTTCATCCTTACCATCATCACAATTGCCAATATCACCATTATCATCATCATCATCATCAACACCATCATGTCTATGAACATCATGATCTGTATCACCATCAACATCACCACGATCATCATCTTCATCACAAATCACAATCATCACCACTATCACCATCATCATCATTCCCATCAACATCAATCTATATCATAATAATCATAATTATCTTAATCATCACCATCATCATCATAAATTGTCTAACACAATCATTGTTATGAACATGTTGATCAATATCATTACCATAATCGGCTTTATCATCATCATCATCATCATCCTCATGCTCATCATCATCACCACCATCATCATCATCATCATCATCGTAGCCACCACCATGATCATCATCATCCACCTACCTCCCTGATGCAGCTCCCTGGTAGAACATCATCATCATCATCATCACCATCTCTACATCATCATCATCATTATCATCATCCTCATGCTCATCATCATCACCACCACCATCATCATCACCACCATCATCATCATCGTCATCAACCTACCTCCCTGATGCAGCTCCCTGGTAGAACATCATGGAACTGATGGAGGAGAAGTCGTTTCCATTTCCCCGAGATGGTTTCCTGCGTCAGGGCTTCTTTACCAGCGGGCTGTAGGGCTGAGACGAATTCCGTCTGCTGCAACTTGTGCTCTAACTTCCTATTTAGGTACTTGATCTATTGTATATGGAGGGTTGGAAGGTGAGAGGAGAGAGGGGAACAGGGAGGGAAAAGAGGGGGGCATTGAGGGGAGAGACAAACAGACAAGCAGAAAGAGATACAGAATCACAAAAGGGAGATATGGAGAGGGAGGAAGGGGAGGAGTGAGAAAGAGAGAAAGGAAATAGCAGGGAGAGAGATGAGAGAAAAAAATATCAATACAAATATACATGTAAAACAGAAACTGCAAATATCATTGAACACAACAACCAAGAAGTACTAGCAACAAGGGCACATCTTTTTGTGCTTCAAAGTACCTGCTGATCGAATCATACGATTAAGCTCCCCTATCAAGCCAAGTGGATGAGTCTACATCACAATCCCCTCTCACTAACAATGGCACAGTCCATTTAGAATATAGGAGTGTACATGCATATCAAACATACGGGCACCTGTGTGAATGTATCACATACATGTACAGTAATTTACCTCCCTATCAATTCAAGTGGATCAGTCTATATCCCAATGCCCTCTCAGCAACGATGGTCTATTCCATTTAAAAAAAAGGGGTGTTTATCTCACCTCTGCCTGTGTAGTGAAGGTTCCCTGGTGAAGCTCAAGGTATAACTCCCCTTGCCATGTGCAGAGGTTGCCGCCATCTTTCTCCACGGTTGAAAAGAATTCCTTTGGCGTGGATGGTTTGACCCTTGGGATGCCGTCTACATCTTTAAGTCTCTGCATCCTCTCTAGCATATCTTTCCTGTAACCAGGAGGTCAAATGTCAAAGGTTAAGATTATATCAAAATCGGGAGAGTGTTTCATGAAGCATCTTGTCAATGGTTTTTACTGACCAATTTGCTCTGAGCCAATCAGATGCAAGGATTTCAGTAGCTTATAACATTTTGTCATTGAAACTTACTATTTATTACATGAAATCAAAGATACTTCAAGGGGAAGATCGGACAGTACAAAGATCGCGCAATGAAACGCTTGAGAAGAGCGCCCCACAGTGTTGAGTAAGTAACAACCTTTTTTTACCTTTGCGTATTGCGATATGGTTGTGTACAAAACATATGAGAGAAATGGTGAACGGGTGAAGGAATAGACGATTCTTACATTTTAGAATTGTTTTTATTCAATTTTTTTTTTCTTAAATCAAAGATGAATATTTTTCAGAGGTTTCTGGGTAATAAAAGGTGGAATTATTCCCATGCGCCACCCTTGAGCCCTCTCCAAAATCCCCTCTCTCATTTCCCCCATGTTTCATACACAGTCGCTGCTGATGTGTAAAGGTTTACATGTACTTACTCAACGCGAGTGGGCGCCCTACTCTCTGAGCAATAATCAAGCGTTTCAAAAAATCGCTGAAGTGTCCGATCTTCCCCTTGAAGTATCTTTGATGAAATGCACCGATGGAGGATAAAGGTCAAAGTTATCATGCAATATCATTATTATTTTTAGAAACTTTTTTTTCTTCAGTAAGTTTGACTGTCAACATTATACCAGTCAAAATGGTCAAGGGACTGTATTCCTAAAGACAAGAGGATTTAATCTTTATAAGGCAAGCAATCACTTTATAATTTCCTTCAGCAAGAAATTTATCCGCATTGTGCTGCACTCAACCCAGGTGAGGTGAATGGGTACCCGGTAGGAAGAAATTCCTTGAATGCTTGAGCGCCTAGGCAGCCCAGCTAAAGCCGGGGTAATAATAGCAGGGCCTGCTGGGAGAACAGTTTTCAGAACTGAAGTGGCTTACCTGGGTAAATATACCTATATTATTATTATTATTATAATCACTTTGTGTGGAAAAGCCAATCCAAAATAAAACATCATTATATAAGGTTTTTTTTCTTACATCTGTTTAATCTAAATGGGATACAAAAACATATAATAATAGGCATTCATATAGCATCTATTTATCTAGAAATAATCTATTCCGAGGCGCATTGTTGTTATCATTATGGTTACCCCGGCTATAACTCAAGCTGCTCAGTGCATTCAAGAAATTAATCCACATACAAAATGCTATTTCAATATTTTAGGGCTAATCAACCTTTGCCCGATGTAAGGCATATGTATGTGTGCAAACATGTTTAACTCCAAATTCATACATCTGTTCAATCCATATGGTACACATGGCATTCAATCATATTTTGTAATCACAGAATGAATAAAGTGGGGACACTTACGTTGGTCCACCGCCTCCATCACCAAAGCCATATAGCATCAGACTATGATCAGAGCGTCCTTTGTCTCGGTGGTTTGTAGCATTCTTTAGACACTATACATGTATAAAGGACATATTTCATGATGAAATGTGCAACTGAATAGATCTTTAATTGTCTTTAACTGAATAGATCTTTAATTGTCTTTAACTGAAGCAATGTACATGTATATTAAACCAGGAATGCATACACTTTTTACAATTCAATTCGGTGGACTCACAATACAGTGCGCCATCTATCGGTTGCAGCGAACAGGCCAAATTTCTCACTTTGGGGTCGACATTGCGTGCAGGCGCAGGCAGGGCACGCAGTGCTAGTGCTTCAAAAATGAAATCCATATGGCAAGAATTTACCAAAAAGGGTCAAAATTTCGCACAGAAATATGCGGGCAAATTTCTCTCCTACCTCCATGGACCCAATTTAATAGCATATCCGGTCAAGCCGCGTCGGCCAGCGCTGAACATTCGCATGCATTCACTTTAGTACTAACACGTACAACAGATGTCAACTTTTTCCCATGATGCATTGCGAATAGCGGCCTGTGTAGTGCAACCGATAGATGGCCAACCATATTATGAATCCACCGAATTGTTCGCCAGGGTCAACAATCGAATAATCGAATAGTTGAGGATGATTGGATCAATCGCCGTGAAAATCAAATGTCTCACATCAGGGTCCCGTCCTACAAAGAGTTGCAATTGATTTGAACCACAAAATGGACAGCCAGCAACATCAACATCTAAAATGCATATTTGTTCAAAATATTTTCTAGATACGATGTACATGTATATTCATACATTCATTATTCTCTTGAAGATTCAGTATAATTCTCTTTGTGTACTTTCCTGGAGAAAAAAACTATGGTACTGATGGATTTCCATACAGTTGAGATTAATTGGATCAATCGTAACTCTTTGTAAGCCAGGGCCCAGTAACCAATATCTGGCGAACATTCGATTAGTGTAAAAAGTAGTATTCGGTTGCCAATTGTTAGTAAAAAGATACAATGTACCGATTGTTAAAGAGTTTTACTCTGAGGCTTACTAAACATACATATACATAAACATCATACATGCATATATAACAGGTACTTAGTGCTGCACCAAAAATATGAACGAAACGCTTTACCATGAACTAATAATAATAATCAAATTACATTAAACAGCACTTTAAAAATGTATCTACGGGGACAGGTGCCTGATCTTAATACCCTGTTCACCCACAGTTTAAGGAACTTGCCCAAAAGGTACTCCGGCAGGCTCACAACTCAAAAGGTCTCTAAAAACACTAGGCCTAGGCTTAATAAGATGGAAGTATAGAATGGAGAAAGAGAATGGAATTCAACTGACCTCTTCAACTTTGACCCTAGCATGGTATGTGTCCGTAGGAGGGAAGTGTGCAAGACACTTGGTACCATCTATACCCTGCCACCAGAAAGTATTGTGCTGTAAAAGAATATAAACAAATTACTCTGTAAGCATGACATGAGGCAAAAAAACAGATTGATTCAATATTATGACAGGTTGCTTTTAGAGGTTAATGCGATAATTGCGAGATTCAAGATATCAAGATGATTGTTACTTCCTACAAATATGAAGCAACTAATCATTGACTGCTCTTGCCGAAAATTGAACTCCTAAGGGCAACTTACAATAGTGGTAACTTTGCAATAACAGTAATAAGCTGCATTCAGAAACATTGATTTTTATTGGCTGGTGAGTTCCATTGCAATAGTAGTTACCATAACGGCCAAGTAACACTAGTCGTTAGTCCTTTATAATAATGGGCCCCTGGTATCACCGACTTGGATTTACTTACAGGGAATTTATTGACGATACACCAGCTCATCTTCTGCGTAATGAACCTCCTCATTCCTCCTCCCGCTAGTATCTGAGGGAGCTGAGCGGAGTAACCAAAGGTGTCGGGTAACCAGTACTGTGATGAGAAGAAAATATTTTCATGAGCGTGATTGATTCTGCAGACATGCCAACTTTTGGAAATTAGAATTAGGGAGGCACAAATCTCGACCCTTATGGCCCACGTCCATGGCCTGGCCGGGGGGCAATTGAAGACCTGGCTTGGTAGATGCTCTCTGGTGAAATCTGAGCCTTATTATGCAATAGTTGACATGTTTAATAAATGAAATTATTTCCATTAAAAAAATATATATATTACATTAATTACATTTTATTTTATTTTTTTATTTATTCATTTATTTCTTTAAAAATTATCGGATTAAAGGTGTTGACAGTAAGTAAGGGTATGAGTTTTTATCGGGAGCCTATGTTTTGTAGTGAAACATATGCTTGTCAAATTTCTCGGGACCAAACTGACCTATATTTTGTAGTTAAACACTGATTTTGTTTTGCTTGTCAAATTCCTCGGGACCATAATGAACTACATTTTGTAGTGAAACCTACATCATACATCAGCACCCCCTGCCAAACTCTTCCTTGAAAAACCTATGTCCATACAGAACCTGCCTCACAAAGATTCCCAGCGGTTTCTCAGATGGGAAAAAGATCGAACCAATCAGGAACCTTCTACCTAAAGCCTTGACCATCTTATAAATAAATGGATATTACTATTAAGCCAGCTCTTAGTTCTGGGATTCTGCACATGATCTGAAGATGGTCATTTGTGTTAAAATGACATGTACGTGTTTTAATTCAATGAGATAAGCACCAATTTTTTGTCTTGATTATTCACATATTCTTTGAATTGTTTTTTATTAGATCAACAAAAAAAAACAATGCATCCACGAGCGACTGGTCTTTCACACACAGCCAAGTACGTATGCTAATGCATTCAAAGTACAAATGCAACAAATACCTTCATAGAGTGTTCGCTGGTGTGCTATTCTAGTCACATGGTATATGCAATTTCTGCATCCTGCTATGTAAGGCAATGGCATGCTTTCATAATAACTTGCTCTGAAATCTCCCTATCATTATGAAAGACATAAAAGGCCATTTGACCAAACTTGCCCACGAGGTAACTACGAACTGGTCTATTATATAAAGTAAAAAAACTTAGTATCCCTTTCCCATACCTCTGTACAATAACTCCCAAACTCTTCCTTGAAGAACCTCTGTCCGTACAGAACCTGCCTGACGAACGATTCCCCGCTCGGCAGATTACCGTCCATCTCCACCCAGCATCCCCCTACAGGGATGAAGCGCCCTCTCTTGGCCAGCTCTTGTATCTTCCTGTAGAGCGATGGGTAGTCACTCTTCACCCACTGATATTGCTGGGCCTGGCGATAATGATAATATTCATGAATATTGCATTATTAAGAGATCTTTTCATGAGATTTACATAATTAGTAGATTATTGCGATGTAATAGAGCATAGATACCCAACAAGACAAAAAGAAGGTCGACAAGTACATTTACCAAAATTACGGACTACTCAAGGACAATTCTCTCTATCTTTCTTAGGAAGTGATTACTGGAATAATGTACCAATAGCCATCAAACTAAAAGTATCCAGAAACGATTTCAGGAATTCATTACAAAATCATTTATTAAATCAATAACTTATCATATTGCTCTGTATATAACATAAAATGTTACACTCATAATTTTATTTTGTTTTTTTGTAGTTGTTGTTTTTGTTGTGTTTTAAAAAAAAACATACTTTAAAGTTCAATATTCGCCTATATTACTAATATGTGTAGGGGCCAGGCTCGACTAGCACTTGTGCTATTTTCTGGTCCCTTTTATCAGCTCTTAACATATACATGTATGTTTCATTTCTGTAATATTTATATGCATGACATAATAATGTAATATGTAAACATCTGTAAATATGTTGTTATCGTTGGTGAATAAATCAAATCAATCAATCAATCAATCAATTATTAAAGAAAGAAACTTGAATTGCACAATGAGTCATATTTCAAGCCAAGTTTATGTACATATATATTTAGAAACAAGGTTTGTATATGCCTAATTATTTTTTAATTTCTAATAATGCTATTTTTTTCAAATGTTGTAACTGACTGTAATTCTGTTCTTTAAAATTTTGAATATCTGGAAATGCTGAGAAATACCAGTACTGACTGCACAGAAATGTTGTTTATAGTGCTAACAATGCGCTTACAGAGGCCCTGTTACAACTGGTAATGTGCCAGCGATGCCTAATGTTTCAACACTGCATTACTTACACATTGAAATAAATGTTTTGACTTCACAATTCGAAAGATGTGAGTGGGCTTACTGTTAGCACTCTGTTATGCCAAGAACGTTTCTGTGCTGCCAGCACAGATTGTTAAACCCTGAAACGGCTGGGGGGGGGGGGAGCGGTTATATCATATTCCCCTCAAGGCGAGTCAATACTCTTACATGTAGATATGGATTAGATCTAGAACTAGAACTACTACCTTTTACCTGAGAGAAGGCAAAGTTAAGATCCGGGTAGTCCTTAGCAAGACTTAGGACATTAGACCAGGTCCTGGCTACCTTCCTCTTGGTCTCTGCATAGGGCCAAAGCCAGGCTTGGAATAAAATACAATTTATACTTGTTAAACTGCAGAAATAACTTGTTAAAAGGCAGAAAAATAAACGAATGTTGCAAGATTAAGCACTGGACAGAGACTGATGGAAAACCATGACATCCAACCTCTTTAAAGAGAAGGAACAGTGGTAAGGTAAGGTAAACTTCCCACTGTGATATTGATATCTAGGGTGGTGAGACACTGGGACATCGGCAACTGCCACAACCCCGCCCCTCCCCCCACCATAATATCAAAGAATTGAATAAAAAGAGAAGACAAAAAAGAAAGGGGTTGAAACAAAAAGAACAGGTTTAGGGGCATGTGAATCAATTGTACCCTTTAGTCAATTTTGAAAAAATAAAATATGGCACCAGATTTATGTCATTTAGATTGTCTTACCTCTCCCCCTAATCATAAATATATCCTGGCACGTCCCTGAACAATATAAAAATGACATTGAATAGAATCCAATAAACTGACCACATAAGTGTATGTATGGGTATTAAAATGACTCTGGTAGATGTTTAATTGCTAAAAAAAACCATGGGGCAATTCCATAAAATATGTACGTCCGACCCCCTATACGTGGACCTTCATGAAATTTTCCGTCTTTGATTTCTTGATCTTTTGACAGTCTGTAATGTTCTCAAAGGACCATGACTTGGTCAGTTTATGAAGTGAACTAACACTTGAGAAAAATGGGGGTCGGACGTACATAAAGGTTGATCATTTTATGGAATTGCCCCATGGTAGACTTTAAAGGAGAATGAAACCTTTAGAACAAGATAGTTTGTGTGAAAACAGAAAAATCAAAGAAATAGATCAAGAAAGTTTGAGAAAAATCGGACAAATAATGAGAAAGTTATGAGCATTTGAATATTGCGATCACTAATGCTATGGAGATCCTCAAATAGGCAATGCGACAAAGATGTGTGATGTCACTTGTGAACAACTCTCCACATTACTTAAGTATATATTTCACTTAAATTGCCTCTTTTATCACATCTATCAGTAGATCATGTGTTCTTTCTATAGGAAGGCATGTAATAGACTTTAAAAGAATACATCATGGATATAGAGTTTGTATCACCATAAGAAAAAGCAAAAAGAGGCATTTTGAGAATATTTTATAGTCCATCAAAGGGAAAGTTGTTCACATGTGACATCACACATCCTTGTCGCATTGCCAATGGGAGGATCTCCAAAGCATTAGTGATTGCAATATTTAAATGCATATAACTTTCTCATTATTTGCCTGATTTTTCTCAAACTTTCTTTGTTCTTATTCTTTGATTTTTCTGTTTCGACACAAGCCTACTTGTTCCAAAGGTTTCATTCCCCTTTAAAGGAGGGATGAAAAGCTCACCAGAATCTATATGAGCATTGGCTATCGCATGGATGGTGTGAGCTGAGTCTCCATTCTTTTCCTCAAGGAATTTCCTGCAGATATCTCGAGCAGCCTGGTAGGTCTCAGGCTGATCGGCCGAACAAGCATTCATCATCCGATTGACGGTGTAGAGAGCCTGATATCCACGCTCTCGGTCCTCAGGTAAATACTGGAAAGAAATGGGGAATTGAAACGTTTACCGGTATCAGCAGAACAAGGTTCACCATAGGCGTAAAGCAAACTTGATAAAGCGCTACAAGATTCAGAATAACCCTCACCCATTTTACAAGATTCGCCACTCCCTGGGGAGTATTCCAGCTATGGCGAGCAGTTTATCCACATTTTTGTCCAACAAGTTATCAGACCCGACAACTTTCCTTGACTTTGATTGGTTGAGAAGCAATGTTACTATGATAAATGTCGGATAAAACAAGAGGTTGTCGGATTAAACATCCGACAAGTTCTCTCCCAAAGCACTCCCTGGCCCCAAGTACATGTAATTACTCACTATGATTCTATGAATGACCAGCAACCTGGGTGGATAATAATAGCAACTGAACGGAACTGCATGCAAAAGAAATTTGTGTAATTTCAGGGGCAGTAGATGTATACTGACCTTAACCATATCAACCAATACTTCAACGTCCATCATCAAGTCATAAGCATCACGGTTGAAGAGAGCAAGCTCAGCTTGAGACAGAGTGAATGTACTATCTAGTATCGGTGCATCGATCAGACCATTCCCCGCTCCCAGGATCTTATTACACGCCATCTCGATGTACAGGTGATCATATCTAGATCGAGAAGAGAGAAAGATATGAATCCAGGGCCCCATGTTACAAAGAGTTACGATTGATACAATCAATTGTAACTCTATGGAAATCCATGAGTGTCATAATTTTTTCTACAGGAAATTTTTTTGGACAAACATGCATTTTATATTTTGACTTTGCTGCCTTTCCATAGTTGCGATTGATCGGATCAATCGCAACTCTTTGTAAGATGGAAATCCATCCATACCATATCTTTTTCTACATGAAATTTGCACAATCTCCTTAGTTTAAAAAAAGAGAATCACACTGAAGTTTACAGAGAATGATGAATGTATGCAAATACATCATATCTAGAAAATATTTTGAACAAATGTACATGTTAGATGTTGATGTTGCTGGCCGTTCATAGTTGTGGTTGATCGGATCAATCGCAACTCTTTGTAAGACGGGGTCCGGATATCCGAACACCCAAGTGCAGCCATTAGGATCTAATCATGTTGGACTATCATCCTTCAATTCCAATTTTAAAAGAAAATGAACATGAAAAATCCATATTTTATTGTTCTGCACAGCATCAGATCGATGTTACTCTAATCCCTTAAATGGTTGAGTGCAAAAACAGGGTGGCAGCAACTCCCATCATTTAATGTGTTTTGGTCTGATGCGGTAGGGCCTTGAACTCCCCAAAGCCCGGTTGTGAGGTGGATGCTCTACCAAACTGAGCCAACACACCAGGATTGACCATTAATTTAATTTTTCTGGATTATTTCTTTGTTTGAATTAGAGGAAACAATCATTTTGTGTACTTACTTTAATAACGAGCTATGTGGACGGGTTAGGATGAAGCTGGTTCGATCATCTTTATTTAATCCCTGAAGAGGCTCTCCTGAAGGGCTCCAGACCTATAAACATAACATCAACCAAAGTGAGGTTACTACTATCATAATGACAGTGATATGAACTGTGCAATATAACATAACATAACATAAACCAAAGTGAGGTAAACCAAAAATAATGCACCAAACTGGGGGCATCTTGGTCTAGTTGGTATCATGACTCTCGTCTTTCTGAGGGACGTGGGTTCAATTCCTAGCCATGGCATGTTTTCCTTCAGCAAGGAATTTACCCACGTTGTGCTGCAATCAACACAGGTGAGATGAATGGGTACCCGGCAGGAAGAGTTTCCTTAAATGCTTGAGTGCCTATAGGTAGCCCAGCTAAGGCCAAGATAAAAATAGCAGGACCTGCTGGGACAGGCACAGATGCAGGGGGGGGGGAGCACAGGGGGCCTCCCCCCCCCCCCTTTTGAGAAGCAAAATTACAATTTTTAATGTAAAAATATACCTTTTTTTGCCCCCTTTTGGAAAATTCTGGATCCGCCCCTGCGCTGGGAGAACAGTTTTCGGAACTGAAGTAGCCACCCTGGGTAAATATACCGTTATTATTATTATCATTATTAAACTGTACAATCGGGTTTGATGACCCATGTATATCAAAGTGCAAGAAATTGAAGCAGGCAAGCACATTTTCAGTAGACTGTATGCCGGGACTGTATGGTGTCTAATTTTCAAGCATATGGTCAGATCTAATGATCAAACTAGGAGCCTGTGACACAAAGCTTAGCATTTATTGTAGAAGAATATCTTGACAATTGCTTGCATTGACTACAATGTTACAATCAATCATAAAAATCAAGCGTACGATCAATCGCTGACCTTTGTGTTAGGGGATCCAGATCATTGTCAGATGTATACCTGAGCCAAGTTTGAAGTTGATCCGTTAACGGTTATTACATGTAGGTCGATCATCATGAGAATGAAAACAGAATGGCTGGACGGGCAACCAAATACCATAATGACTCTGCCCTCCGACAACCCCATAAGGTAGATGGAGGCATGACCATTAGAATGAGTATCATTGTGTAGCTTAAAGAAAAATTATCAAAACAAGTACCTACCATTGCTTCAGAGTTTGAGTTCCAGAGAAGGTGGACCTCCTTCTTGTTCCATGCCTTGGGAATTTGAAACTGGATGCGAAACCAGTGAGTCGCCCACCTGAAGAAGAGCAAGATTCAACAATTTTGAAGTAATGGAGTTTTTTTTGCGGTAAACAGCATATATGTAGTCCTGAAAAGGATATTTGTTTTATCTTTCTTGGTTGTTTAATAGCTCTTAAAAGAACTGTTATCGATGTTTCGAATAGCCTGTTCTGGTCGTCATCAGGAATGATGATCCACTTGAATACTTTGATTACCTTGAAGTTTTTCATTATCAACCAACCTGCTTTATACCCAAGTATTCAAGTGGATCATCATTCTTGATGACGACCAGAACACGCTGGTCGAAAAATCGATATTAGTTCTTTTAAGAGATATCAAACAACCAAGAAAGCAAAACAAACAGGCCATTTTAGGACTACATACATGTTGTTTACCGCACAAAACCTCCCATTATTCTCTCCACCATGAAAACCTTAAGTTAGAGGTCATCATGACATTTGCTCCCGCGAGAATGGTTTATTTCCGATTGGTCTTATGCCAATTCGTCAATTTCCCAACTCGTCTACTATCATTTGGTCTACCATCAGATAGTCCACGATCCACATGGTCTAATTGCCATTTCATCCACTCACCATTTTGTCTAATAACCAGTTGGTCATATTGCCATTTAGTCCATATACCATTTGGTCTAATTGGACTAGGTGTTTATTTGGCAAAATGAATGAAAAGAAAATGGTCTTTTTAAAAGCAATGAATAATGCCAGTTGTGATAACAATCTAAAAATGAGATCCAATGGAATAAATAAACACATTCTTGTTTGTATGAAGTTTTCAAAAAAATGCCAAATGATTCTAGTATTGTTTAATTGCTGAAAAATTAGCAAAATACCTGACATTTCATCTAGATTGAGCAATAATAAAACAACACACTGATTCAAATTTGCTTATTTGCATTGATGATTTTCAATGCGATGATTACTTTTTTAGTTTTAATTTTATTATTTCGGAGCTGGGTAAATGTCAATATACATGTACTAGCTTGACGTTTAAGCTAAGCTAATTGTTGCAGCAAACAATAATTCTTTTGAAAGTATTTCACCGTATTATAATAGATCTAGACCCAAGTGAAAAACATTTACAGAAACCTAAATTTGTGAAATCAGAAACTTCAGCTAAAAATAACAACATTGAAAATCAACACAGATACATGCAGCACTGTATTGACTAGAACTTACGTAGGACCATAAGATGACCCTGGCTTGACTACTTCGGCGGCTGGGTACTTTGACTTGGAACTACCCGAATTCCATGCCTGAGTTGCCTCGCCAAAGGTCACCCGACCATTGACCTTTCTGTGAGTGATGCGCACAGGGTGCTTTTCTAGAAAGAGCCTGTATTTACAAAATAAATAAAATCATAACCATGACAATGTGAGAATTCTGATTTTTAATCGTAAACTTTGCTGGATACATGCAAACATTATCATTATAACGTGGAGGAGGTTTACGGTTCACCATGTGTAATATGAAGAAGGGAAGGAAATACAGGCAGAAAGATTGGAATGGAAAGACGAGATAGAATGAACAGAGAAAATTAGAAGTATTCTTTTCTTGAAAGTGAGTGAAGGACTGTAAACCAGATGAGATGAGCTGAATATGGCTTGAGTAGCGATGGTTTGAGTAGTAGCAGGTTGAAGTGAAGAGAGGTTACTCGACGTTTCGGGCAGGTTGACTGTCCGTAAACCTTCTCCACGTTATAAACTCCACCATGCAAACCTACAAAGATCATTATCATTATAATAATAATCAAGATTAATTTAATTGTGTATAATAGATTAAACATCTCTCTGTGCACTTTAGAGAGTATATTTTTATAAATTTTAACATTATCTACCATGCAAACCAGGCCTGATGCAAACCAATACAATTCTTAGATCCTAGAGTTCCTGGAAACATATTCATCATATTCTCTTTTGAGCATATTTACCATGCAAATTTAATCATATCATAATGCCAGAGGCATTGATTGAAAGTGATATGAAATCTACATGTATTTCTTACCATGTCTGTGATAAGTTGTAAATATGAAGCCCTGAAAAAATGCACATGGATAATCACTGTTTAGTGCTCTAAAAAAGTGATTTAAAGTGACAGGAAACATCACCCCAATTTCATTCAATATGCTTCACTTGTTAAAATTAAGACCCCCCTGCATCAAATTATTAGTAGATGTAGATGTTGATTTATCAGTCATAAATGTCTTGAAGGTATGCACAAATGATATCCAATTTTTGAATTCCTTTCTTTTTTAGAATCTATAAACAATATTAAATACACCACAAAGCAACAATCAAGGAATATTTTTTGAAGAGTTGGCCTTATCGTGAAATAAGTCACCTCTCTTCTCGTGTGTGTCGGTGTGCGTGCACTTGTTGTGTATCGAGTCAATGGGAGTTGAAAGAAGTCACCAGCGCTGAGAAAATAAATGGCAGTGAATGGACTGGTGACTTAAACCAGGATAAGGCCGAAGAGAGCCGTGATGTTATCAATGTCTTTCGCATGTACTGTAGTTTAATACTCACTTTCCATACAAATTACAATCCGTGAAGTAGGCATCTGATATAAACTTCTCAGCTCTTTCCAGGGTGCACCGTTTACTCTTGAGAGGAACCGGGGCTGAACCAGACTCAGCCATCATTCAATCTGAAAAAAAAAAAACTCAGTCCTATTATCAAGGGCCAAACGTAATGCGCTAGACAACCTCAAAATTGCCATTTTGTCCACTCATCACATGGTCTACTGTACCTTCATTGAGTTTAATGCCACTCCGCCAATCAACATTTCGTCTAACAACCATTTGGTACAATATCCATTTTGTCCAATGATCACATCGACTAATCACCAGTTTGTCTACATGACCATTTCTTCTCATAACCATGCAGTTGGTCTTATACCCAATGACTTTTCAATCATTTCGCCAAATTAACATTTAGGCCAACTAGACCAAAATAGCTATTGGACCAACTGGTTATTAGACGAAATGGTGAGTGGACGAAATGGCAATTAGACCCTGTGGATAGTGGACGAACCGACGGTTGACCAAATGATAGTAGATTGGTTGGTGATTGGACGAATTGACATGAGACGGATTAAGAATAAACCCAGACAACCTGGGCATCAAGGATGTAGTAAAGGCCAGCCTCAAGGTCACATTTTGCCAGCCTTGGCCTTGGCCTCAGGCCGAGCTACCTGTACAAAGTCTATGGAAGGTTTTCTCCACTGGCCTTGTGAATCTGAACTACCTGCATCGACTATATCCCCTAATGGGCATAACAACATGGCTTTTTACTTACCTACATGTAGAGCTGAGGTGAAACTATATATATACTCTCACGATTAGCATTTGACAAATGACTGGCAGTGACATTACATGCTATGGGTACGGTACAGCAGACTTAGAAAGCACTCTGCAAAAGGGGGCGGTTGCTTTATGTACTGTATTTATATAGACAGATCTTATTATAGCAAAAATATGGAATTGACAAATACTGCTGTAGAGACCCCATTTACATGGAAAAATAAATCATAAGTAGTACCGGTAATTCATCAGTTTAGTCATCAAACAACTTTCCTACTTTGGCATTGGGAGAAGGTTGCTTTGGATATATTTTATGTAATTTTGTGGAAATAAATGACATGAAATGAAAAGTCCCATCAATTGCAAAGGTTTACTCCAATTCGTCTAATGCCATTTTGTCCATTGCCAACTCGTCTACTAACATTTGGTCTATCATCAGTTCCTCTATGGTCTACTTTAATTTAGTCTAATGTCATTCCATCTAATAACCAGTTGGTCTAATAGCTATTTAGTCCATATACCATTTTGGTCTAATACAATTAAAGTGTTAATTGTGCAAACTGAATGAAAAGAAAATGGTTATAGACCAACTGGTCATTAGACGAAATGGTAATAGACGAAATGGTGTTTAGTAGATGAAGTGATGATTGGACAAATGGTTATTGGACAAAATGGTTGTTAGACAAAATGTTGATGGACGGAATGGCATTAGACTAAATGAAGGTAGACCATGTGGTGAGTGGACGAGTTGGCAATTTACCAAATGTTGCAAAATAGGGTTCTTAGTTCCTACAGTAAATCAATCATGCCTCACAATCAATTGTAATTTACTGCTGGTTTGCTTTTGTTGTGATAAGAAGTGTAAACGTTGTGGTGTAGCGGTTCTGACTCTCGCCTTGTAATCAGAGGGTCGTTTGTTCGAATCCCACCATGGCCTAGCGTCCTTTGGCAAGGCGTTAATCCACACTTTGCCACTCTCCACCCAGGTGTTAAATGGGTACCCGGTAGGATGTGAAAGCCTATATAGTATGCCTAGCAATTGAGTCTTGGAACTCTTGTTGGGATGCTCCCCAGGGAGTGGAGAAGGTGCATACATTGTATGCGGGCATGCAAGGATCCGATGACCGGGGTAATAATATGTCTGTAGAGCGCTTAGAGACGTCGTTCTGATGTATTAAGCGCTATATAAATGCGGAATATTATTATATTGATCTATCAAGCAAGACCAGAAATTTGCAAATGATTGAATTTCTTGCAATACTCCTTAAAACCTGTTTTTAAATTGTCTTTGAATTTTCAAATGAGCAATTATGTTTTGACCCATTTACAGTTTTTACAATATAACTTTAAGAATCCAGGATATAATGGGAATATATAATTATGCATATTTAAAGAGTGAATTCATTTTCATATTTTTTCCAATTGAGAGAGTGTAATGATTCTCTTCAACTACAAAAAAGAAATATGCAGGCATTGTATCCAACAAAGTATATATTTTTTTTAATTAAGGACATATTCACTGGTTACTGATAGCATTCTGGGTAAAAACAAAGTGCCAAAGTGTCTCCTAAAAGGTTTGTAACAAATCAGGGAATAATTTTGCTTTCAAATTTGAATAGCATTTTTTGGTCATGAGAGAAAAGCTCTCAACTAAGTAATTTACAGTCCTGTGTAAAAATATGTTATACAAAAGACTTTATGCAAAGCAGTCTTTAAAAAATTGAAAAAGGGAAATTATTCCCTGCGAATAATGCACAATAGTTAGCTCTGGAGATCAGAGCAAAAATCCACCATTACAGATACATGTACATGTATGTATCGCTACTACATTCATAATTATCTAGAAAAAATACTTCATAGAGTAAAATACAAATGCGAAGAGGGTTTGCCTCTGATCTGCTGCCTTCTGGAAAGCAAACATAATTTGTGGTTGCAGAGAGCGATCGAAACAACCATATCTTGCCTGTACAAACATGTGCGTACAAACTTCAGAAATATGCTTAGCAAATGTAACAGGTCATCACACAATGGATTTCACAGAAACTTTATTTGATAACAAGGCAAACATACATTGGAAGAGAATTAGCAATAGAGATATATCTCTTCAAATGATAATGTAAGTTTGGAAGACAGAGTCAAATATTAACTAAGAGAGAGCACCCCCCCAAATAAAAAAATAATAAAATAAATAAATAAGTATATATATATATATATATATACATAAAAGAATAAATAAATAAATATGAAAATAAATTCAAATAAGTAAATAAATGAATAAATAAATGAATGAATAAATAAATAAATAGGCCGAAATGAATTTTGACAAAATGGCCGATCGAGACCAAGGCTATATTTTTTTTTTGAAGTTCCAGTCTGTGCCTCGATGTCAGGATTTGTGTCACGATAGACCTTCATCGATATACCGGTAATTGTGGTAAGTGCAAAACAAAATTTTTGTTTTGAATTTTGAAAGGAGAGGTACATGTATCGCGACAGAACTTTTCGGGTTTTTTAAGGTTCCAGTCTGTGCCTCGAATGTCAGGATCCATATCATAGTAAGTGCATAATTTCTGTTTCCACATTTTATTAAGATTACTATTGAGACCCCAATCTACCCCAGTGTCTCCCTCGTTTTGCACGGTCGACTCCTGGGAGCTTCGGCGCGCTTCGCGGGCTGAAGCTCCCTGGGTTACCCCTTCCGCGCCTAGTCTTGAGGACTCCATGATGATGTTTTTTTTTATATTTTGACATATTCTTCATCATGGAGTCTTGAACCCCCGTCCTATAAGAGACACATGTACACAAAGATTTCCCTAGGAAATCCATAGTTAGAGGTTGAAATCGGTTTGTAGGGTCGAATTTTATTTTTCTATGAACCTTCAGGCGCCTAATGCGTATAAAGGGATAAAAATTATTTCACTATAAATGGTAAAAATGAGACGTTTCTTACCAGACTGATCTCCCGTAGATCCCTCGATCCGCTTGTCAACAAAGCAAAGACAATAGGCCTGATTCTTGAACCGCTTTGTTATGACGTACATCCGGTTAGCGATGCCGTTTTGAAGAACAATTTATAGATAAAATATATTATTTCACAAATACTAAATTTTAATACATGATTATAAATAATTAGTACATACTACTAATTATTTATAATCACATATTAAATTTAAGTATTTATGAAATATTTTTTATCTATAAATTGTTCTTCAAAACGGCATCGCTAACCAGATGTACGTCATAACGAATCGGTTCAAGAGTCAGGCCTACTGTCTTTGCTTTGTTGACAAATGGATCGAGGGATCTACGGGAGATCAGTCTGGTAAGAAACGTCTCATTTATACAATTTATAGCGAAATAATTTTTATCCCTTTATACGCATTTATAGGCACCTGAACTTGAAGGTTCATAGTCAGACATAGTCAAATTTGACCCTACAAACCGATTTCACCCTCTAACTATGGGTTTCCTCGGGAAATCCATCTTTGTGTACATGTGTCTCTTAGGTGGGTAAGTATATAGTATGTAATAAACAATACACGTGTACCCCTTCAGTAACCCCTTTCATCTCTGTCAACCCAATGTTATACCCTAATGCACATGCTCTGTATACTTCATTCTGTCCCAAAATTGTGTTCTTCATACTAATCAGTCGCTGATGAGCCTTAGGGTGAAACAGTCTGTACGACTAGCTTAGTTAAGCAATCCAACCAATAAATTATTTATACATGTGTCTCTTATTCATATATGGACGGGGGTTCAAGACTCCATGATGAAAAAATATATATGTCAAAATATTTTTAAAGACATCATCATGGAGTCCTCGACTCCCGCTCAAGTCCGCTCATTCAATGAACAAGGTTATGATATAACCTTGTTCTCAGTTTAAATACATCTCCATGTGTTGCAAAATAAGGGTAGCAATGTTTGGCTTATTTTCTCTTTTTCTTTGTGACAAATGCTTGATTTTTTTACACTGTCTGTTTCCATTACAGCTATTCATCATATAACTTGGCTCTTAAGTACATTTGATTCTTTAAATTATTTTTCCTTAATTAAAAATAAAGATTGAAAAATGAAAATTTTCTTACCATATTACATGTACTTTCCACCAATAGAGGGTGTACACAAAAATATGCCAAAAATTTAAGTTTTTGAGCGCTCTGGTGAATACAAAAGATATTCCCTGATTACTAATGAAAAATAAATTGCAACTGTATGGAAATTAGTAATTTTGGTCACAAAAGTGACATTTTAATGATTTTTTAAAGTGGCAGAAAAAAGCTGCTGAAAACTGCTTGTCTAATAAAAGAGAGCCAATGGAGTAAATTAGAGTCAAAAGGGGCCTAAGCTTTCGATCCTAGCAGAATCTTCGTCGGAGGCAAAATGACAAACATATGAAGTGGAACAAACATAATATGGACCATAGACATGCAACAGCAACACTAGAAACAAGGAGACAAAAAGGGCATTAGAGAGTTGTGATGACCTATCAGGTTAGAGAAGGGGATGAAAGCAAAGGAGTAGGCAGACACAAAGGGAAGTCAGTGTAAGTAAGGCCAGTATAAGACCTTAAGCTGTGAGGGATTATAAAGACAATTGGGCAGGCAACATCAAACAGGATCTGGAACAAAACAGTGATAGGGGGTGTGAGGAAGAGATGAATAACAAAAGAATTAGTGAGAGGTGGGTCAAACAGGGGGGAAAAAGGGAAAGAAAGGGGAACAACTGATAATGTGCAAAAGACATATAAGTGTAAATAAAAAAAAATAAAAAAAAAACATACACATATATAAATATATAGTGTAACTAGTATTGTAAATCCGCTAGGGGTGAGGGGAAAAAACCATAATGCTATATAGTAGAAACAAGACATGTATAAATGAAAAGGGAAAAGCATATTGCCTAAAAGGGTAGAGTAAATATAGAAGCCAAGGTTGTATGAGAGGGGGAATGTATATGAAGAAACCATGTTACAGCATACATGTAACTAAACAAAATAAATATATAGTAAGTCCAAAAGAGGTGAGTGGAGAAAAAAATATGTTCTTTAAAAAAAAAATATATATATATGCCTTAAAGCTAAATGACAGTAAACACTGATTTCATGAAAAAGTCTGTAAAACCAAGGTTAAGTATTACTATATCATCATGGATCTAGATCTGGTACAGTTACATAAACTGAACTTTGTGATATCATATCTAAGCTAAGCTAAAAAACGATCACTGAAGATCGCCAACACAGATAGGCACACGTGTGACAGTGTATTATTATTGCTGGAATAAAGACCAGACGGAAGTGACAGAATCCTCGCTTATTTTGCTTATTTCTCAGCAATTACACAATTTCTTCCAGAATCCTTTGGCACATATTTTTTATTCATAATACAAACAGACACTTTGGTGATCATTATAATTTATATTAAATTCTGTAAGTCATTTTGAGATCGTCCCCACAACTGGAATTTATCTGTAATGTGGAAAGCAAAAATTGGAGCTGAGCCTGTAAGAGATATGGGAGGAATGTAGAGGAAGAAACTATAATATAACTAATTTAAAGAGCTGACGGGAAAAAAATATATATATATAGAAAGTGGATAGAAAAGACTAGTCGTTCCCCTCTTGGATGTTCAGGCCATGAGGTTGGGTGGTGCGAAGTCGTCTCATCTAGAACTTCTCTCTGCTAGTACGGACTGAGTCAGGACGCATAATAAAGATTTGATGCCCTGTAGCATCATGTCAGTGATGGAGTGGTTGGGAAGGTTAAAATGGAGGCCAACTGGAGTGTCCAGCTTTGCTGTGTTGACGGTGGATCTGTGCCCGTAGTCGTAGAATCGTTTATTGAGTGTGGTCTTGGTTTCCCCTATGTATTGTGTATTGTACCCTACAAACTCTACAAGTGATGAGATATATTACAACTACAAGTGACATTAGTGGTAGTGCATGTGATGTTGCCCTTGGGCTGCCTTGGACTTGGTTTGGTGAGAAAGGCTGGTAGAGTTGCTAGTGAACGTGTCGCCCTCGTGAACAGGGCCGTAGCTAGAGGGGGGGTATGGGGGGGTGTGACACCCCCCCAACATTCAAGGCAGTCGGCAAAATCATGTACCAGTTGGCAAAATGGAGGATAGGGGAGAAAAAGAAAGAGGGAAAGAAAGGAAGAGAAAAAAGAAAGAAGGAGAGAGGGGGAGAGAAAGAAAAAGGAAGAAAGAGAGAGAGGGGGGTGAGAGAGAGAAAGAAAGAAAGAAAGAAAGAAAGAAAAAAAGAGGAAAGAAAAATAGGGGTACTAACTTCGAAGAAGGTTACGACTTTGACAACCAGTTGGCAAATACAAGTCCATGTAGCCAGGCTTAGAGCCCTACTAGTCAGCAAAATACAAAGGACAAAACAGATGGAGCTATAATAACACACAAAGTAAGCCCCCATTCCTCCCCCAATATAAACAAGCTTGGGAGTTGGCAAATTATACCACAATTATTGACGATTTAACAAACACATTAGTTTGGTAAAATTAGAGGCAAGACTAGGTAAATAAATATGGGGTTGGATGAATTTCCAAGGTTTAAGTTGAATAATCAAAGCCAAAGTATAGTTGGCAAATAATAAAGTGGGCAGAACACTATACGCTCTACCAGTCAGCAAAGTGATGTACAAGTACTGCCCCTTTTCAGATCTGAAAAGAACAGAACACAAGACTTAAAAAACTGGTAACTCTGCAGTTGGCAAATTCATGAAGACAAGTCTACAACTTGTAGACTTGTCTACAAGTTTGCAGTTAGCAAAAAACACAAAAATGTTCTAAGTTATTTTTACTAAATTCTGTCGCCGAAGAAGTTTGTTTAATTTATGGTGTCAGAATGTGCTTGGGGTGGGGATGGGTAGGAGTGGGGGCAGGTTGGGGTTGCATCATTCCTGGTGCTCGCATTGTCTGACTAATGAGATATATAGTCCTGTTGTATTTTAAGTCCATAAAGATTATGCACCAAATTATCTCCTCGCACTTCAAGTTATTATTGTTTTATGTAGTGACATATGCCTTTTTCATGACTATATACTTAAAGTGATTGCCCCCTTTTAAGGCCTTAATAAAACATTTCCAGTCTGTGCTTACCTTCGCATTGGTGTGGACCGATATAGATACCGGGCTGGTAGTGGTGTTAAATCAACACTGGCGTTTTTGCAGTGGACGAATTCCTAATCCGGGTCCTTAAAATGTCCCTTTTTCTGATCTAATTAGAACAAATTTTCAGCTCGCGCTTCGCGCTCGCATCACTTAATTAGTAAAATAGTAAATTCCTACAAACAAGCCATAGAATGCCCCTCTTCAGGTCCGAATTTCAAAAATTGTCAGTTCGCGCTTCTCGCCCGCAATATTTCATTAGTGAAATACGTATCATGTTCATGATTACAATGACCACAAAAAGTGCTTCATGTACCAGTGTAATTCTAACAAAATCAGCTAGCGCTTGGCGCTCGCATTAGATGACTATGATGAGATACGTACGCACTTCATAAATTGCAAAAGATAGTCCTTAAAATGTCCCTTTTTAGGTTTAAGTTATACAAAAAATTTCAGCTCGCGCTTCGCGCTCGCATTGTTTGTTTTGTGAGACAGATACATATCGTGATTACAAAACTTTGCTTAAAATATCCCTTTTTAGGACTGAATATCAAACATTTTCTGCTCGCGCTTCGCGCTTGCATTATTTGATCACTAAGCTATTAAAGATACATATCCGTTTAATGGCACAGTCCTTAAAATGTCTCTATTAGGTCAGTATACCTGGCAATTGAGCGCGCTTCGCGCGCCCACTTAATGAATCAATTTTTTTGCTGGTGCCGCCCCCAATGCCGTGACCCACGGTACGCCACTGTTAGCAGTAGCACTCTTGAAATTTTAGTTGAGACATCTTGCACAGAACAGGTCAATTAAAAATGCATATAGGGCATTATACTGCAAGTTAGCAACTACGGCACACTAGCCTTTCTATTTTGATCCAAAATGTTTATTTTTGCAGTGCAAATATCTTTGTATATCTTTGTATAATTTACCTTAAAGTATTCACCAAATGCCACTAATTCAATTCTAAAAATTCAAAATCTTTTAGCATGTGATTATTGTAGGGGGGGCACATCACCCATCAGACTCCCCCTGTGCTCACGTTGGCGCTGTCACGCCAAATTTAGTTGGCAAATTTAGCTGGTACACCCCCCCAACAAAATGCTTCTGGCTACGGCCCATGCATGCTCGTGAATGTGTATTTCACAGATTTATGATGCACCTGTTGTATGGGAGAAGAATGGTTAGTGAGGGAGGGCACTTCAGCACGAACAATGAGTGTGTGCTGTGTATGTACAGCATTGGCATACCATAGTGACAGTCCTACCTGTAGATTCCCCAGGCTAGGCCACAGGCAGGATGGTTGCATGCAGTGAACAAGTGCTCAAGTCAAGACTATTCTCGGCCATCGTCGATCGCCCGAGGAATCGCGGCGAAAATTATTTAACTTTCCTCTAGGCCTATTCTTTAATTAACACATACCGTACAACTTCAAGTTCAAGTTTCACACGGGCTAGACCAAAAGCTTCAGTCTCTGTATTTTGGTTGTTCCGCTGAACTACGTTGGCTCCACTCACCATACATAGACTGAAGGGGATGGGGCCCCGTACCTACAGCCAACGTATAGTGAACTAGCGTTTTATAGATCGCGATTTAAAACTGTTTTTTAAGCAAAATTGAAAGTTTCATGGTTTCCATTATCAGGGAAATATATATAACTTAAGTAATTGCATACCTTGGGCCGGAGTTATTGAAAAAAATCCTCTGGATGATTGAGAAATCTGTCATCTAAGACATTTTCACCTGACCTGACGGTTTTTCTTGCAAGTTGCCATCTTGAATGACGTCATTGTCGTTATTAACTTAATGTCTCGAATCGATATATCGCGATTATAACTAGTACTCGTACTAGTATAACTAGTATCGTTTATCTTCGGTTTCGTTCGCATATGGAGCAGATCGTATAATATCGAAAGCAATATCGATATCACATTCGTGATTGTTGACGTTCGTTTGTAAATATTTTATAGTTTGGCTGCCATTTTGACCATTTTTATCGTGTTCATCCCAATTAAACATCGGTAAAGTATATTTTTCATGCCTTTTTCATCTATATCGTTTAAAGTATTTAAATGTTGGAATATCATCAATTAAAAGTTTGTTGTTTATACATCCTTAGATTGTAAATTCGATGTGTAAAATTACATCAAACTTTGGACTGTGAATTGACAAAAGGGAGGGAATGAGAACACATGCGAGCCCACACGTACACCCTACCGTCGGTAAATGGGGATTACAGTAAAATGTCAGAAATTGTTGAATAAATCCCCAGAAACGACGGTTATTCCTGTCTACACACGGGCATGCCTTCACACGATAGAATTAGACTGGCATTATCGTGATCCAAGTCCCCGGTGACTCGGATCCACGGACAATTTTTCACAACGTAAAACATGTCCTACCTGTCTCTCCCAACCTCGTAGTTGTGTGTTACTTGTCTCTTTTCAGTCTCCACTTTATTGGCGTAATAAAAAAGAATTTGCATCATTCTCTATTGCTTTAGTTCGTAAACTATTACTTTTCATATAAATAAATCAGGATTATATTCATCTTTTTATGTTTTTTACAATATCAAATTTGCTTTATTTCGTCTACGTTTTTACTAAATAAATCAATAAGCCCTATATCCTCTTCAGTCTTAATTGCTTTATTTCGTTGATTCCTTATTTACTAAATAAATCAGAATTGCATCTACTTCTTTTCAATCTCTATTGCTTTATTCCGTAAACACTATTTAACTGTCTCATTACTCCTCGTGATCCGAGTCCCCTTCCCGTGTTAAGACTGTCCAATTTCTCATAGGAGGGGACTTGGATAACGAGGAGTACTATTACTCGTGATCCAAGTCCCCTATCCTAAAAATACAAAACGGCAATTAACCCGTTGATATTCATCTACCCCTCATTTCCCTCCTCTTCAAAACCACTCTGCCACTTTTAGACAGTTTCCTAGAGATGATAAATGAATATTTTCGATAATAAGAATCATTAAAATCAATGAAAATCACATTAAAAACACTATTTAACTGTCTCATTACTCCTCGTGATCCGAGTCCCCTTCCCGTGTTAAGACTGTCCAATTTCTCATAGGAGGGGACTTGGATAACGAGGAGTACTATTACTCGTGATCCAAGTCCCCTATCCTAAAAATACAAAACGGCAATTAACCCGTTGATATTCATCTACCCCTCATTTCCCTCCTCTTCAAAACCACTCTGCCACTTTTAGACAGTTTCCTAGAGATGATAAATGAATATTTTCGATAATAAGAATCATTAAAATCAATGAAAATCACATTAAAAACACTATTTAACTGTCTTATTACTCCTCGTGATCCGAGTCCCCTTCCCGTGTTAAGACCCCAGGACCAAAATCCAATTGAAACCAGTTGGATTGGCAACTGGTTTCAATTGGTTTCAATTGGTTTCAACTGGTTTCAATTGGTTTTAACTGGAATTTAACAATTTCCAGTTGAAACCAATTGAAACCAGTTGGGCAACTGGAAATCCTAACTGGAACCAGTTGGGTAACTGGAAATGACTTCCAATTGGGAATGATTTCTAACTGGAACCAGTTGAGTAACTGGAAATCCCAACTGGAACCAGTTGGGCAACTGGAAATCCTAACTGGAACCAGTTGGGTAACTGGAAATGACTTCCAATTGGAAATGATTTCTTACTGGAACCAGTTGAGTAACTGGAAATCCCAACTGGAACCAGTTGGGCAACTGGAAATCCTAACTGGAACCAGTTGGGTAACTGGAAATGACTTCCAATTGGAAATGATTTCTAACTGGAACCAGTTGGGCAACTGGAAATCCTAACTGGAACCAGTTGGGTAACTGGAAATGACTTCCAACTGGAAATGATTTCTAACTGGAACCAGTTGAGTAACTGGAAATCCCAACTGGAACCAGTTGGGCAACTGGAAATCCTAACTGGAACCAGTTGGGTAACTGGAAATGACTTCCAATTGGAAATGATTTCTTACTGGAACCAGTTGAGTAACTGGAAATCCCAACTGGAACCAGTTGGGCAACTGGAAATCCTAACTGGAACCAGTTGGGTAACTGGAAATGACTTCCAATTGGAAATGATTTCTAACTGGAACCAGTTGGGCAACTGGAAATCCTAACTGGAACCAGTTGGGTAACTGGAAATGACTTCCAACTGGAAATGATTTCTAACTGGAACCAGTTGGGTAACTGGAAATCCTAACTTGAACCATTCAGTTGTGTAACTGGAAATCCTAACTGGTACCAATTGGGTAACTGAGATGACTTCTAACTGGAAAGATGGGTAACTGGAAATGAATTCTAATTGGAACCAGTTGGGTAACTGGAAATTATTTCCAATTGGTTTCCAATTGGAAATTTTCCAGTTACCCAACTGGATCCAATTGAAACCAGTTAATTTGCATATTATTTGCCAGTGTGCACAGATTAATGTTTTATGAGATTAATCATCATTAACAATGTATCTATTTAATTCTTTACAATTTCAAGTACCACACTTTTTAAAGATTAGTATTTAGAATACTTAGCAGTGAAAACCATGTTCATAAATGTTATAGATTATAATTAAAACAGATTAAAGGATAATTAGTACACCACTAACTGTTACCAAATTACATCAAATAAAAGTACATATATTTGAAGATCTTCCATATAAATATATATACATGAAAGTCTGTATTTTATCAATGCCCTTTACATTGGTATTAATAGACATATAACACTGCTTCTGTGTTGGCATGAGAAATAGTTACTGCAAATGCTAATTAATTTGTAACTAATTAAGTTCGTTCCAACTGGAAGTTCCAATTGGATCCAGTTGGAAACCAATTGGTTTCAACTGGTTCCAGTTGAAACCAGTTGCCTCCAATTGGTTTCAACTGGAACCAATTGAAAGCAGTTGCCTCCAATTGGATTCAATTGGTTTTAATAGGGAAATTGGAACAACTGGAACCAATTGACAACAATTGCCAACTGGTTCCAGTTGCCCAATTGGTTTTAACTGGAACCAATTGGCAACTGGTTTTCAATTGGTTTTTAACTGGAACCAATTGGCAACTGGTTTTCAATTGGAACCAGTTGTTCCAATTTCCCTATTGAAACCAGTTGGCCAACTGGTTTCAATTGGTTTTGCCCTAATTGGTTTTAACTGGATTTTGGTCCTGGGACTGTCCAATTTCTCATAGGAGGGGACTTGGATAACGAGGAGTACTATTACTTGTGATCCAAGTCCCCTATCCTAAAAATACAAAACGGCAATTAACCCGTTGATATTTATCTACCCCTCATTTCCCTCCTCTTCAAAACCACTCTGCCACTTTTAGACAGTTTCCTAGAGATGATAAATGAATATTTTCGATAATAAGAATCATTAAAATCAATGAAAATCACATTAAAAACACTATTTAACTGTCTTATTACTCCTCGTGATCCGAGTCCCCTTCCCGTGTTAAGACTGTCCAATTTCTCATAGGAGGGGACTTGGATAACGAGGAGTACTATTACTCGTTATCCGAGTCCCCTCCTATGGGAAATTGGCAGTCTCAACACGGGAAGGGGACTCGGATCACGAGGAGTAATTAGACAGTTAAATAGTGTTTTTAATGTGATTAATTTTGTTTTATTTAGTGTTTTTTATCATTGTTTCATCAACTTGGAAGAATATACAGCCACAGGAGAGAAAAGAAAAAGACTATTATTGTCGTTTGAAAAAGTGTCCGAGTCATTTGTTATTGTGTCAATGGGAAAACGTGTGGTGGAAGGAAGTCCCCGTCCAGTGAGAGGCTTCACACCGTTTCGCACCGCGAACAATAGATTTCTTTTGAAAATCTTCCAACCGTGGATTCCATTGAAAGTTTGCTGATATTTGAGGTGTGTCTCAAGTTTGTCCCCAGTGACTTGGATGACGATAAGGCCATTAGACTCACTTAGGAACAAGTATGATACCACTTACAATATTACTCGTACTTGTCTCCTCGCAAAATCTGTAAGCATAACATTTTATATCAATATATCAGGGCCCGTCCGACGATATGGGGTACGCTGACGGCGAGTACCAGGCAGGGCAGCGGGCCGGGCCGGCCGGACTACGCTACATAACCGCTACCTAGCTACGGGGGATGCCGATGCAGTTGCTAGTAGTATGGAACGCTTAAGAAGCATATATTCAATAATGTATTTTTAATAAGATTTTTGACTTGAAGAAGTGATGCCATAAAATGGTAGATAAGAAAATGGGGAAAGAAAAGCATAGTCGTTCTGCCGTATGGATACAAGAGGGGCTCCTTTTACTGTATCTCTCTATAGGAGAGGCAAGGGGCACATCCAGTGAATCCAAAAGCCTATACTGAGGCACTGGTTCACTGCAACCATCCTGCCTAGCCTGTGGAGAATCTACAGGTAGGACTATGGTATGCCAATGCTGTAAATAGCACACACTTTAAAAAATCATTAAAATATCACTTTTGTGACCAAAATTACCAACTTCCATACAGTTGCAATTAATTTTTCAAAAGTAACTTAGGAATATTTTTTGTATTCACCAGAGCGCTCAAAAATTTGAATTTTGGGCATATTTTGTGTACGCCTTCTATTGGTGGAAAGTAATATGGCAAGAAAATTTTCATTTTTCAATCTCTATTTTTAATTAAGAAAAATTAATTAAAAGAATCAAATTTACATAAGAGCCAAGTTATATGAGGAATAGCTGTAATGAAAACTGACAGTGTAAGAAAATCAAGCATTTGTCACATAGAAAAAGAGAAAATAAGCCAAACATTGCCATCCTTAACACATGGAGATGTAACCGAGAACAAGGTTATATCATAACCTTGTTCATTGAATGAGTGTACTACGGCGACATTTGCTCCGGTCTGAACATTTCAGAGGGCATTGGGTTAGATTTTGGATTGTAATACAGTATTTATTCAGATAATGTAAAGATAAGGTTTAATTAGCTTTTGAGGTTAGGTTTTTATGTTAACCTTAACATGTAGATTTTCCATAAAAGCAATTTTGTTGCATGAGCAATGCCAATCAACAATAACTGGTGGGGGGGACATACAAAAGTCAGCTAGGGATTTACTTTTTTCTTTCTTTCCTTCTTCCTCTCCTTCTTTCTTTCCTTCTTTCCTTTTTTTCCTTCTTTCTTCCTTTCGGATCTTTCTTTCTTTCCTTCTTTCTTTCTTACTCTCTCTCCCCCTCTAATTCTTTCTTTCTCTCTTTATCTTCCTCTGATCAGTAATGGAGAGTTTCCATCCTATATCAATTTTATTGGATTTAATCTACCATGCGTGACCAAACTGACCAAGTAGTTGATCTCAAATCAAAGAGAATATTACACTCATTAATGCCTAAACTTGAAACCAAAGTAATATTTGAAAAAAATGTGATATAAATCCCTGAAAAATGGGTTTCCATTTTAGATGGACGTACTGTAGGCCTATGATACTGAAGAAGTGTACACAGCCAATACAAAGAAACCTTGAAAATTATGTTATCATTCTCGAGCACAATATCCAGACTTTAATCATTCAAAACATTACTTACATATGATGAATAATATTGAAGCTTATACAAGAAACATATTTCTACATTCTAAACACAGAATCTTAAATGTACAACTAAAACCACGTACAACTTCTAACACTTCATAATTATTATTGATTACACAATCAGTCAATTCCATATATAAAAATATAAACATTGGGCGAACGTACATTATACAAAAGAATAACACATACATGTATACAGATTTTGTGAATATACTATTACTAAATAATTATTTAAATAAATGAAAAGAAAATGGTGTATTATCAATTAAGCTTTTACATCAGTAAGATCGAGATGGGCTCTAAATGTGTATTGATAAAAAGGAAAGCCACTCAGAGGAAATTTTTTTAAGTCAACATAGATTCATTAAGAAAGGCTAGGGCCCCTATTGCATAAAACTTTAATAATCAATGGTATTTTTGTAATCAATTGTAATTACCATGGCACAGGACTTTCACAAGCAAAGTCAAGTTTACGTGAAAGTTACAATTGATTTTTTATTCGCAAGTGGATTAGAGTACTCCTCTATACATGCAAAAATAGATTGGTTCAAGTTAAATGGGTAAAGAATGAAAAAGAAAAAAAAAACTAAAGATGGGGAAAACACCTTTACAAATAGACAAATCTTCACCTAAATAGTGTTTCAAAAATTACTTGCAAGTCTACAGTTTAGGTTAACTCATGAATATGCATGACCTACAAAATGCAAAGCAGATACATGTAGTATTTAAATTCATACATGGTATAAATTGTGAGCTTGTTTATGTGAACTTTAAGATCACATTCCACACTTCCTTTTCCACGAAATTTAAAGAATAACATCAGATGCAGCCTCTGTTCTCCATGACTGGTATGTGCTTGTATGGCCAAGTATCTCCATTTGAAAATATGAGTTCCATATTTATCCATGAAATGAGCATACGTAACAAGCTAAGTACATTGCCTTATGCATATAATGTTACTACGAGCATTGCTTGATTTGTACTCAAATTTTTATCTCATAAGTTTTGGAGCAGATTTATACACAAACATCACTTGTTGGGTTGCTAAAAAGATTATATGAATTTTTCTCACATGAAACGGTGTGCATATTTCTAATATATTATCCAAAAAGAATAAAAATAAATAGTAATACAAAAGTGGAAGATTTTGATATTCGTATCTCAATTAGGCACCATGCTATAATCAAACATATGTATTCATGGTAATTACAAAAACCTCATACTAATAATTAAAAAAAAAACAGTTCTTGTATAGCGCATATCACATTATGAATCTAATGGCTATATGCGCTTTCGAATGACTTGGATATTATTATCCTATTAACCTAATTAAGCCAAAATCATTTGTTTGGCTATGTGAAGAATAAGAAACAGACAAAGAAAGGTGTTCCTGAGGCTATAGAAAATGTTCTAAACAAAACAAAAAGACTTTAATAAGTAAATCAAAAAGTATATTTTGAAACAGAGTTTGAAAGACGGCAACACTACAAAATATAAAATTTGGTCAACACACAGAAAATAAAATGAGACTTATTTTTAGATGTGCCCTTGAACACATATTTGATCCCAACTCAATCAAGCTTTTTCAAAAAGTTAAATTATTTTCTCAAAATTTGAACATACATAAGGGTAGAATTTAACTGTAATAAGGAAGTTTTAATAATCCTCAACAATGCAACAATTGCATCTAAATTGTACAAAAAATTCTACTATTTTGAACACTGATCAATTAAATTATCTCTTGGATTACCAACAATTTGTTATTCAACTTCAACAAAGGACAGTTAATCACATATCAGATGTCCCTGAAGAAAATATATAAACCTTGAATAAAAAAAAACACAACATGTTAATCATATATGGTAATAAATACCTTAAATTTATTCATAATTAAAAATTTATTTCATTCAATTACAATTTTTTTACACTTACGAATAAGACTCTACAGGATTCTTAGACAAAGGTAGTCCCTATCCAACATAGAACATATCACATTGCGATAGAAAACTCAATGAAATGAACCATGCATTTACTGTAAAAAGAGCCAGTCCCTAACAAACATGCAAATAATATTCATAAAGATTAATTATGCATGCACGTATTAATATTTGTGATACCCCCAACACCTGATATTATGTAATCTATTTACAGTAACTGATGAATACATACAACTACATGTTATGAGAAATATCCACAGATATCAAAATTGTTTGATTACAGGGCCTGCAAGAAAGGCTAAAGTTCATTATTTTATACATGTCTATCCTAAACTATAGCAAGAAAATATACGACTATGACTCGGATTCAAATTTTTCTTATAAACTGGCATACCTTTACAACAAAGGCTCTGAACCAGCCAAGTTGTAAAAATTCTATACAGATGCAAACATTCTAAATATAAACTATTCTAATATAGTATTAATAAGCGAATAAACTGTACAATATTTTTGTACATAACATGACCCTGAATATCTCAAAATGTTTGCAAAGTTTTAAAATAAACTTTCTGAAGTTCATCAAGACAGTTCTCAACGTGACTTGAATCATCACTGTGGAATGAAAAAAAAAATCATCACATATCCATCCCTCCTGGAGAGAACGCAGTGTTCACAGTGTGTTTAGTGTGTGTTAATAGTGTATTCAGTTAGTTCAAAGTGTGTTCACAGTGCTCTCAGTGTGTCCACAGTGTGTTCAGTGTATTCACAGTGTGTTTACAGTGTGTGTATAGTGTTTACAGTGTGTTTATAGTGTGTTCAGTGTATTTGCACTGTGTTCACAGTGTGTTTACAGTGTGTTCAGGGTACTCAAGTGTGTTTACGGTGTATTCACAGTGTGTTCAGTGCATTCAGTGAGTTCACAGTATGTTTACAGTGTATTCACAGTGTGCTTACAGTAAATTGTAGTGTGTTCACAGTGTGTTTGCAGTGTGCTCACATAGTGGATTATATGAAACTGTGATTTGCATTATTCAATTGTAACAATGTGAAGATTACTTCACACTTGTACAGTGGTGGCATGCAGTGTGTTCACAGTGTGGACTATGTAAAACTGTAAACTGTGAAAACGTTAAATTACAACAATTTGTCCACACTGTGCGGACACCTCTACCATGTGTTCACAATGTGCATTGTGGACTATTTGAAAATGTGATTGACACTGTTACCACGCTCAAATGTGACAATGTGAAGATGATTCCACACTGTGAACACCTCCACAGTGGGAGTGTTCACAGTGTGTTCACACATTGGACTAAGTGTGAATACAACTCACATCAAGTTCCACTTCATAAACACACTGTGGGATACTGCGTTCTCTCTGACAGGATACCTTCACGTCTGCATCATTCATAGTCGCATCAATCAATAAACTGACGTAGAATGAAACTACTGTAAGAAAAGGCCTCATTATCACAGAACAATACTTCAATCACATGCAAAGTTATTCCATTTGATGAAAACATGCAATGTGCAATACCTATTAGTCAATTAACCAATTCTGTGGTACCAATAGCTTTTCACACTGTTCTACCTAGCTCTAGTGATCAATGGTTTGAATCATTTCAAAAATTGCTTTGGTTATTAAATTAATTCAAGCCAAGTTGGAAAGGATATTAGAAGCAATGTGTTCTGAAACGTCACTTGCACTGGTTCCTCGAAAACAGATTTTTAATCAAGAGTCAAGGGCTGGCACAAGTGGATGCTTTAGCCAGTGTACGCCAACTTTGTATGGCAAGCCATTTATCACTTTTTATCCTTCCTTTCATTTTTTTTTCATGTATTTACATTCTTAATATCAAGGATCAATTTCCTGATGTCAAGAAAATCATTTTGTTTTGTTAACAACAATTTTAGGTATCAGGAATTGAATTCTTGTTATGAAGAAATTATTTATGGATAAAAGAAAAATAGGACATTTATGATAAAAATGGCTTTCCACACTTTTGTCAGCTTGCCATACACTGGCTATTGTGGTCAGGGGTGATAGCCCCTTTGGGTGCCTGTTTAATAAAACATGTTATAAAAACAAACTTGCAATAACAGTTTCAAGCTACTGAAATCATTCAATTTGATTGGCTTAGAGAAAACTTGTAACAGAAATTGGTCATTTGTCATTGTAACAAGTCTTCAAGAAACAGGAACCAAGAGTTGATGAGAGAATGGGTGTGGTCCCACTGTGAGCTGTCACTGTCCCTCCCAAATCCTCCAAACCTCTCATTATACCATTGCGTCTGCCTCGTGAGGGGGTATGGCGGCCTCTGCCGACTTCGCCTTACCCTTGCTCAAGGTAAGCTCATGTAGCGCCTGCTGGGCGAGGAAGTTCTCCCTCTTTATCTGGTTCTTGACGTTATCGGGCATATCCGGGATGACGTAAGCAGTGAACATCTTCACGATGATGATGACATGCTGGGATGCGGTTGCCACGGCAATCAGAAGCAATTGGTCGGGATGCAGAAATGGGTTTCGGGGGTAATGCAATGTCAGGTAATGAGGAAGCGGGTTCATGCGCGAGGGATGGGAAAGGAAAAGAAATAAATCATAAAGTAATGAGATGACTTGGAAAACAAACTTCAAATCAAATTGGAAATGAAAATAATCTCAAATCCTAATGATGCAAATATTCAAATCATATACATAAGCCAGGCATGAGTGGAGTGAGGATCAAATACCGGTAAGTTAAATTCCTGAAAACTGACAACCAAATCAAACTCAGACTGCTGATACTCAATACAACAAAACCACATACATTCAACCCTGCATGCCTCTAAGCTAGCACACTCATACTTGAAATATTGAGGATGCAAAAAAAGAGAGAAAGGTATAGACTTATTTTTTTTGTTATAATATAAACAGGTGACACTGATTACAATATACACAACCATACATATTTCAGATAATTCCATGCATACGGTAGGTCAATTGTGGGGTTGTTTTACGTACAGGCAATGCTATTTTTCAAAGAAAATTTTGAAAGCAACATGTATGACGAATGAGCTAACAACAAGACTGAGTGATGATTTTATATAGACAGAGCGAATGATATGTAGACAACTTATTCACAGAGAACTTGAATGAAATTCATGTAAACACAGGATCATTCATTCAAGACAACTGGGGACAAGATCAACATCACCAATATCTGATATTTCATAACAGGGTAATGTACAAAGCTACACACAACTAGACATTTCTTGTCATAATGTAGCTTGGAGGTATACATGTATGTAAAAAAAGAGCCAGTTTACGACGGTTCATTTCGTCCACAGTCCAAGAAAGTAACACTTAAACCCAATAAACAAATTTGAGAATTAAGGATGATTTTCATTCTTCATTTTAGGGTATGCGATGGATCACATTGTATTCGTGCAATTGCTTTTTTTTATGAACCCAATGACACGGACTGGTATAACCATGATGGCAGTTTGTTGCATAGTTCTGAACATAATAAATTATTTAAATATGGACATTGTAAAAAATGATGAATATTCACAATCCTCGGCATATATATTTTACTTCTTTTTAAAACTTAAAATGCAACGATTTGTGCCACGATATTATTCTTCAGCCAAGTTTGTATGTATTACAGCAAAGGCAGGTTCAAAATTGACAATATGCTACTAACATTAATTTAGAGTGCGAGATCACTGCATTCTTCAAATTGGCAATAGATAAAAAGATTTCATGAAAGAATTTATGCCAAGTGAGAGTGAAATAAGGGGTAAATAGGGGTAAAGATGATTGCAAACACATTACCACATGACAAAATAGGTGAAGCAGCAACTGATGATGATTTTTCTCTCCTTTCGTTCTTAAGTGCATAGAGCATAATTACATGATACAACATATATCAATATTTCCATTATTCAAAAGTCAAGCCTCTTATGAAATGCTAGTATAACACATGTTTTGATCAATTAAATGTAGAAACGTCAATTCGAGAACACTTGTTAATAACAAGATTTAGAAGGTGAAACCCTGTTAGGAAAGTCACATGCATATTTCAAGAATCAAACTTTCTTATGAAGAATGAGAACAGAAATAACACTGAACATGGATTCTTGTTCTAATTCTGAATCGAGACACAGCATTCAAAGAAATAGGGTACGGAAAGTATAAAAGTAAATGATATATATGTAAAAGCTTTAACACTTTTTTTAAATGATACAGAATATGGTACAATACAAAGTCAGGTATTGATATATACAAGAATGACAGAAAACAGCTATGACAGAAAAATATGAACAACCATCACTACTGACAGTTTTGGTCTATAGAGGGGGCTATATATAAAATACAGTACGAAATATGTTCTATGAGGAAGTGAATAGCTCCACAGAGGCCACTGTCGTGTACGAGGCAAGTCGGATTTAGAAAGATATGCTCTGGTTTGAAATGAGTGGATGCAGACGCGATGATAGTGAAGATCGCTGATGGATGATGCGTAGTCGTGGCGACGGGAAGCCGGTTTAGGGCTCGACGGGGCCGGAAGCGCCGGAGGAGTCTTCAGGTCCGCCGGGCGGGACCATCTTCTTGCTCTTGCCCCGGTTCTCTACCAAGGCCGTGCGCAAGGCCTGCTGGGCTAGGTAGTTCTCGCGCTTGATCTGGTTCTTGACGAAATCGGGCATGTCGGGAATGATGTAGGCCACAAAGAACTTGATGAATAAGACGAGATGCTACAGAAGGTGAAGAGAGGGTATATTATGGTTATACGAATTCACACAGAATGAGAGCGTGTACAATCTCTTGGACAGAATCGAAGTAAGAGGCAGGTAAAGATTAGAAGAGAAAGATAGAGAGACAGAGAGAGCAAAAGGGGAGGGAGAAGCAGGAGCAAGGCATATAATGAAAGGGACTGACAAAAAAAGAGGTTTGTCACATTCGGGAAGAGTTTACAGAGTGAAAATAGAGAAAGGATATAGGTACACTGAGAGAGGGTACATGCATGTCCTCCAGGACAGGTCCAAAATGATAAGGCAGGTATAGATACAAAGAGGAAACAGAGAGACAGCGAGAGAGAAAGAAGAGAGGGAGAAGCAGAAGAAAGGCAAATAATGAAAGAGACTGAGAAAAGAAGAGGTGTGTCACGTTCGGGAGGAGTTAACAGAGTGGAAATATAGAAAGGATATAGGTACAATGAGAGAGGGTATGTCCTCCAGGACAGGACCAAAATGATAAGGCAAGTAAAGATACAAAGAGGAAACAGAGAGACAGCGAGAGAGAAAGAAGAGAGGGAGAAGCAGGAGAAAGGCAAATAATGAAAGAGACTGAGAAAAGAAGAGGTGTGTCACATTCGGGAGGAGTTTACAGAGTGGAAATATAGAAAGGATATAGGTACAATGAGAGAGGGTATGTCCTCCAGGACAGGACCAAAATGATAAGGCAAGTAAAGATACAAAGAGGAAACAGAGAGACAGCGAGAGAAAAAGAGAGGGAGAGGTAGGACCAAGACAGATAATGAAAGAGGCTGACATAGACAAAAGAAGAGGTCTGTTACGTTCAGGAGGAGTTTACAGAGTGGAAAATAGAGAAAGGTTACAGGTATAGTTTAGCACTGAAAGAGAGTACTGGGAACAATCTCTAGGACAGAATCGAAATGATAGGCAGATATAGAGAAAGAGAGAGAGAGAGAAGGTGAAGAGGGGGTGGGAATAAAATAAATAATGAAATAGACTGACAACATTCGTTCATAGTACACATGAACAGTAAAAGAAAGAGTGTGTACAAGCTGTAAAAGAGAAAAAAAAAAGTAGAGCGAGAGAGCAAGAGATAGGTAGGTAGGTAGATAGATAGATAACAGGAACAAACATATATCGGGATGGTGACAAATTTTAAGAGAAATTTGAGAAAAGAGAACAGAAAAGACAGGAGCAGGAGGCTAAAAAGGGAAAGAAATAGGGGGAAAAGACATTAAAAAGGTAGATCAAAAAGTGAAAGAAATCAACAACAACAAAAGTTTAATAATGTGAGAGCTGTCGAAACAGAGTGAAAGAGAGATACATGTAGGAAGAGAGACAATGAAAGTGAGAAAAGAAAACACAAAAAGTTAATGAGCGAGCACACAGGTAATAAAAGGGGAAACATAACAAACATTGAATGGGAAAGGCACACAAAAGACTTATTTTTAATTGAAAGAGAAAGAGATTTAATAAATTGGAAAACAAGAAAAAAGATCTAGAAAGAACAACTGACATTTCTATTTCATGATACAACAAAATGGAATGCAACAAAATGTCTTTTCTTTTACATAAGATGAGAAATGTTGGACTATCATAGCAAATTTGTTCATTCTTTTAAATACAAAGGACATGACACAGCTAATGGCATCCTAGTTTGAAATGTCTTCTCTTTTATATATAACTTGATTTTTTTCCCCTTTTTTCCATTTTAATTAAAAAATGGATTAGAAGTCTGTAAATTTCATGATAATAATCTGATAGGTATGAAAATTAGTAAGCTGGATAGTTAATGAATTTGAATATCTTACAGTTGATAATAATTCCATGCAATAACGAAGGTTAGTATGGAGAACCAAAGTGTGACATCATCAATATTCAGTTTTTGCATTTCAGAATTTTTTTATACCATATTTTGGTAACGCATTGTGAAATAATAATAACAATATGCAACAATTATATAGCGCTTAACACAAATGTTCCTAAATGCTGCATACTATTACCCCGGCTTTAGCACGGCTACCCTGATCGGGCGCTCGAGCATTCAAGGAATTCCTTCTTACCGGGTACCCATTTACTACACATGGGTGAAGAGTGGCAAATATAGGTAAACGCCTTGCCAAAGGACGGGAGCGCTGTGGTGGGATTGGAACCTAGGACCTTGTGGTTTAAAGTCTGGAGACTTATCCACTAAGCAACAACACCTCTACGAAATACCTCCACACCCAGGATTTTGTGGGAATTGGCTCATGAGTGCCCCAAAATATGACCTCATGAATACGTAATTATCCTGGGCAATAAAGTTAATTAATGGTTCATAACATTTAGAACAAGGCCAATAATACATTAATGGGCTGATTATGTATTCATGAGGTCATATCTTGGATTTCCATGGACTAATTCCCACCAAATTTGGGATCATATGGAGGTATGCATGCTCAACCAAATTATGGTATCAAAAACTCTGAAATGCAAAAAAAAAAGGAAAATTCTGCAGTCATCATTTTGGTAAGATATTAAACAGGATATAACATGAATGACAAGGAGATTAGTTATCATTAATAAAAATTAGTGTTGTATTATGATATGGTCTTCAGTTGACAAGGAATCATTCTTCGAAAGAAGACTTCAGACAAGTGTTATTATTAGTACCAGAAGTAAGAGATATAATGATAAGGACTAGAAGTTTTACATATATACAAACACAAGGACCTACATTTAGCAAGTTTGTTATTTTCAGATTCAACATCTATCATCATTTAGACTCAAGAGTTAAACATGTATTGCAAACTACACTATACAGCCCATAGGCAAAGTTATGGATGATAATACGCAGCAAGAAGATTGGTGATAAATGCTCCGATTACAAGTACATGGACCGTTGTAATGCTTTATTGTTTGAAATGCTACACAAATTTATGTTTATTACCATCATTACTTATTATAATAAATAAAGGTATAAAGGAATCTACTACGGAATCTACAAAGGAACTAAAGAAAATTAATTTCAGTAAATTCTTTTTTCCACACAAACTATTTATTAGCATCTTGCAACAGGCATATGTGTCTTAAGAATTCAATAATTTTTCCACAACAAAATTCATCACATTTCCTCTTATTTTAAACCATATCAGAAGTCTCCTTGGCATAATTTGTACAAGAAAATGGAAACAGCTTATGCTTTATAAATGCGTATTATGCATACATGTAGTTAAGGTTAAGGGGTGTGGGAAGGAAGGCCTGTGGGCCATGGTAATTCAGTTTACCTTTTCCAAACCCAGGCAGCCCCTTCATCTCTATTCCAGGTCGTTTGTACTATGTCACCTATGTCCTATTGTTTGTGTGATTTGTATTGTACTACAATTTATGTATTTTTAATTGCCGAATAAAATAAAAATAATAATAATAATAATAATAACTTCATGCAGAATTAAATATACAAACAATGACATTTGAAACATGATGAATACATCTGATTTGAAAAAGGACAAGTTTTAAAATGTCCATGAATTTAGACATGACAATTGCAACAAAAAAGGACAAAGTTTAATGTATTGGAGCATTAACACATATACAGGAACATGAATTATGGCAGGTGCACTTGCTTTTGTATTGAATTGGCATGTGTTTGGAATATGAGCACACATTATCAACAAGATACAATGAGCAAATAACTCTGAGAGGCAACAATGTGAGCTGTGAGTGTTTGATGAAAATGAGTAGCATTTTAGTAGATGTGACCTGACAATTATTGTGAGTAAAACAAAACCTATTTTTCTATAAAATTATAGCACATGATCTTTCAAAAAATATAAGTGCACCTATGATTGATCCCTGGGGAACACCAGTTTCCTGGCTCAAGCTATAAGAAGAATTGTATTCTCTTCTTACTTTTTAACCCTTCACCTTTGATACATTCATATAAATATTTATTAGTATTTTCATATATTTTGCCAAGTTATTACCAAGTATATCTACATAATTATTCAGTGGGTGATTTTTCAAGACTCTTTATTCAAAGGCAATGAGAACAAACATACTGTACATATGGGAAACCTTAAAAGCAGGAGGGGCAAATGGTGGATGTTTACTACTGGTAAGTGTTCCTCCTACTACCGCATCACACTTTCAAAAGACTTCCAAGTAAAGAGACAAAATCACTCTAAGGAGTAGCTCCGCATAGGTATTAGCGAGAGATGTAGTCCAAACCAGCCTCGAGACCACATTTAGCCAACCTGTACCTTGGCCTTGGCCCGAGTTACATGTACAAAGTCTATGGATAAAGGCTCTGTCCCGCGACCTTGTGACTCCAAAATACCACCTTGTCTACATCCCTTGTATTAGCATCCAAACACCACAGTAAGTAGCCCATAAAAACCCCCAAAGACACCACACCAATATCAGCAATTATCATGAAATAGCCTAATACATGTACATGTATATGATATGGTTCCATGACATTTGCTCTAGCGACGCTTGCTCAGATGGAAAATCTGCATGTTAAGCCATACATAAAATCTTAACCTCCAAAACTAATTAAACCCTAATCCTTATCTTTACATTATTCTGAACCAAATACTCTAATACAATCATAACTCTAACCCTATGCACTCTGAAATATTAAGACCGGAGCAAATGTTGTGTCACCGTATGATAAACCTATGCCTCAACTAAGTAATAAATCGCATTTCCATGTATTTCTCAGCAAGACATTTTAATCCATATCATTTATATCTGCTGACCTTACTTCAACCAATTGAAAGAAAATGCAAAAACAAATTACTCAAAATCATAACAATAAGATGGGGGTGTATGATCATTTATAAATATTTGCCTTCACTAATCACTAAGCTTTCAAGGGATATTCTGCTGGAAATATTCATATGTAAATAAATAGAGCAAAATGCAGAAAATTCCATCAAAATCTGATTACAAATAGCGAAGTTATTGAAAGTTAAAGTTCGGCAATATATTGTGAAAACGGTTACATGCCGTCGGCATGAATATTCATTAGGTGGGCTGATGATGTCAAATCCCCACTTTCCTTTTCTTATCTTATTACATGAAATCATATTTGTTTGATTTTTTTATACATGTGTGAATGTTATGTCTCTCCTCTTATGAAATAAGTTGCAGCAATAATATCAAATGTACTGAATCAGTTGTCGTTCCAATATTTTCAATTCTCGGAGGAAAAAATTGAATAAACCTAATTTCATATAATAAAATACAAAAGAACAAGTGGGGATATGACATCATCAGATTGCTCATTGAGTAGGCATGACGACATGCCTAGAATTATTTTACTGGAATAATGCATATATATATCTTTAAAATACCATATCTTTGTTATTCCTTGTACGATTTTGATCAAATTTTCAGTCTTTTGTTTGCCTGATTTTGCTTTATTTATTCAAATCATATTATTTTCAGCCTGAAGCATCCCTTTCAGTTATGGAGCCCTGTTGTACAATAAACCCTATGTACCCTTATGACTAATAATACCAAAGAATTAAGAGAAATTACTTTCACTTGCAAGATCAATTTCAAGTTTTGAGGTGCTGTACAAGCCTGATGGCTCTATTTGCGATTTAAACAAAAAAGGAAAACAAAATTATCTCACAGCATCACCCTCTCTAAAAAGAAATCGAACAGTCTCTTTATCACAGTGACGGTACATTAAATGGGAAGCTACTATTTGATATTTGGGTACAATACTTACCTCATAGAGCAAGATGAAGGCCAGCTTGATCGCGATTATAAGCCAGTAGTCCAAAGTAACCTCGTAATTCTCATCGTAGTAGCCACGGTATCTGAAAGAATCCAAATCAAAATGAAAATGACCGACTCCACTTAAAGGGGAATCCAACCCAAATAAAAACTTGTTTTTATAAGGAAAAGAAAAATCAGACAAGTTGATAAGTGAAAGTTTGAACAATATTGGACAAACAACAAGAAAGTTATGAATCTTTAAAAGTTGTAAATATTGGTAATCACTATCCCCATGGAGACTTCAAATTGGCCGCATATGGGATGTCCTAGTGATGTAAGGCAAGGACTACCATGTACTCCAATACATATTATGGCTAAAATGTCATTTTTCCCAAAAGTTTTATTTCAAATTATATTTTTCTTTCATGAGGACATAAAACAATATACTACATGTACCTGGGTTATATTTACAAATGTAGATTACTGCCCCAGGGGAATTGGTACTTGGGAGAAAACCACAAATCCCTGATAATAAAGTACATGGCCTATGGGAAAGTTGTCCTTGCCCTTTGTCATAATTTACTTACCCAGTTGCCAATTTGAAATCTACGTAGTATTAGTGATCTCAATTTTAAAGCAGCTACATGTATAACTTTCTTATTGCTTGTCCGATTTCTTTCAGACTTTCGCCATTTTGTTTGATTTATTTTACTCCTTCCCAACACAACATTTTATGGCCAAAGCTGGATTCCCCTTTAAATGAGGAATGAAAGGTGAGTCCAGCCTTGGTCATAAAATGTTGTGTGGAAAGGAGAAAAATTAAATAATAAAACCAAATGGTTAAGGTCTGAAGGGAATCGGATGAGCAATAAGAAAGTTACCGCTGCTTTAAATTTAAGATCCCTTAGACTATGTCGATTTCAAATTGGCAACAGGGTGAGTAGATTATGACAAGGGGCAAGGACAACTTTCCCATAGCCCGTGTACTTAATTATCAGGGGGCCCCTGGGGCAGTTATCTAAATATAACTATGGAAGTATGTTGTTTTATATCCTCATTAAAGATAAATATTATTTAAAGTAAAACCTTTGAAGAATTTTTTTTGCCATTTTATGTATTGGAGTACAATGGACGAGGAGTCCTTGCCTTACATCACTATGACATCTGCTATGCGCCCAATTTAAAGTCTCCATGAGTATAATGATTACCAATATTTACAACTGTTAAAATTCATAACTTTCTTATTGTTTGTCTGATATTGTTCAAACTTTCACCTATCAAAAAAATTATTACTTCATATCATGGCATCATTTCAATGAAGAAACCTTAAAAGATAAGTTTGGTTAACAGTGTATTTTTCTTCTTTTTTAATTTTTTTTTTAAAGCGATTTTCAACATTAGAATCGATCAGACGGACTACCAGTACTCTGTTTCTAGAAATTCTTCTCAAGACAATGCTTTATACCAAACTCATCTTTTTTGTAGAGTCAGCTTCATCTTTTACCTGCACATAGAGACGTTAAGACCATAGTTCGGGTCATCTGGTTCAACCCTTGGGTAAGACGGATCAGAAGGCTTCGAATCTTCCTGGAAATCCTTGGTCTGGAAATAGGAAAGTGACCAGTTGTTGTAGCCAACAAGACTGTTTTCTTTGCCACCATAGTAATATTTATAAACTTGACGGGGGATGAACTCAGAGGTAAAAGCAATGACGAGTGCCTGTAAAAAAAAAAAAAAAGCATTTAAAACCGTCAATATTACAAGATAAATCCTCTGAAGAGGAGCAAAATGACCAATTGTTGTAGCCAACAAGACTGTTTTCTTCGCCACTGTAGTAATATTTATAAACTTGACGGGGGATGAACTCAGAGGTAAAAGCAATGACGAGTGCCTGTAAACAAACAAAAAACATTTAAAACCGTCAATATTACAAGATAAATCCTCTGAAGGGGAGCAAAATGACCAATAGTATTCAAACTTGGCTCTTTGTGAAACATACATGTACCATAGGGGAGTGTTTTACAATGTTTTAAGTATGACTTTGTGTTGCACTCGACTGACGACGCGAATATGATATGCAACGCGCAAGCTTATTGAACCAGCACATCAATGATGTGGAGCTTATCCGGCATCTCGCAACAAATTTTCACACAATTTTTTAATTTAGCCCAGTTGACACTGTAGTGAATTATATTGGTGACATAATTGAGGAAACAAAATTGAAATTGGTGAACTTCATGAGGCTCTCAGATGGAACAAAAAAAAATCAAAATCAGTAAACAAATAAGAAGCATTTTTGTGAGTTTTGAGAAATATGCATAAATTAGCATATTTAGTGAGTTTCTAAATTCTGTGAAATTTAGTATCCCCACCTAGAGCTACAGTATCATATCAAGCAAACAAAATTGAAATCGATCAACAAATGAAGGGGAAAAAGTTTTTTTTCTGAGATTTCGCATAAATTAGCATAAATAATTTTCTACTCGAAATTTCAAAATTCTGTGTAGAAGATGCAGCGAAAAAGTAATTATCATCACAATAGCATATTTCCCTTTATATATGACCTATAGCTGCGGAGTCATGCGGGAATTGTTTGTCTACACAATTGCAAGAAATGTTGAGCAAAGTGCATGCCTGACATACTTTCTGCAGGCGGTTTTTAACCTTGTTCAAAGGGATTTTATTTGTTGTTACTCAATCTCATTTGAAACCTCCTTGGTAGAAGTCAGGTGAACCTCTTAAAAAAACTTTACCAGATGGAGGCAAAAAAATCAAAATCAGTCAAAAAATAAAGAAGCATTTTTTGTGAACTTGGAAAAATTCGCAAAAATTAGCATATTTAATTAGTTTCAAAATTCTGTGTATAAGTTTTGAATCCCCCACCTAGAGCTATCATTTAAAGCAAACAGACTTGAAATGACGAAGAAGAAGCATTCTGAAATTGTGGACGGATGACAGATGATGGACGCCACGTGATAAGCTCATCCGGCCCAAAGGGCCGGATGAGCTAAAAATATGCAGTAGTGCACGTCCTCTTGGCATGATCTAACAAATGCGGTCATGCCTTTTCTAACGCACACAACTAGGAATTTAAGTGCGACTCTAAGCCATACTTAAATCTCTGTTAAACACCCTCCGCTCCCTGGTTGAACGTATATACTTACATTAGTCAAGACAGACAGGTTTCCAATGGAAACTAGGATTGCATACCAAGCACCTGAAAAGTAAAAACATAAAAAAGATTAAATAAAAGTTAAAGATTAATACCAGTTGCGGTAACGATCTCAAAATGAGTTTGAAGAGAATCCAATAAATCTACAACCCAAGTGTTTATATGTATGAATAAAAAATATGTGCCTAGTGGGTCTGGAAGAAAATTAGTAATTGCTGAGAAATGAGCAAAATAAGCAGGGAATTCGATCAAATATCAGGTAATTTACCGAGCAATATTAATAAACTGTCCCACATATGCTTTTCTATGTTAGTGATCATCAGAATTATTGGTTTTGAGCAAAGATTTCATGATTTCACAAATATAAGATTACATTAATATACAAGATCTAGATATATGACAATATGGGAACAATTAACCTGAAAGACTTTTTCATGAAATAATTGTTTGCTGCAACTACTACTACTCTTTAACCTTTAGGTACAAGAGCTCACCTTTCGCTGTTTAAATGAAACGTAATTTACATAAACAAAGGGAAATATCATGATTCGATACTAGAGGTCAATTCATGAGAGTTTAGGGTCATGCACAAATTCTCGCAATCGGCAATAACCATAAGTTCCGGGATGTAGCTTACGCTGTTTCCGGTAACTTCCAGTAGCTTGAGGGAAAGAATAGTATAGAGCAAGAGGGATGACACGAGTAGCAAGTTTTACAATGATACATGTACCGCCTCAAAATATAAGAGGACATCGAGCACACAGTGCGAAAGTTATTGCCACTAGACTAGCACTAGCTATGGTATGAGTATGAGTAGACCGGACAATGTTTAGTATCACATCACTGAAAAAGAAGTAGAATTTCTTGTTCAGTGCGCAAAGTGAATCACAAATTCACACCATGTACTGTATTCACGAACTTTTGATTATTGTGGATTTAGTAATAATTGACAGGTAACTTTTCTGGTACAAAATGAAAATAATTCCCTTTTAAACAGAATATTAATCTTAAATTCCCATTCACATGTTAGCAAATGATCTGCTCTTACCGATATCTTGAGCCCGCTTGGCGACGGGTCGTCGAAGCTGAGAGATGAATTTGTAGGCATCGAGACGGACCTCGATAAGGTTGTTGAGAAGAGCGAAGAGAGGGGCAAGGGGGAAAGCAGCCACGAAGATGGTTGAGAAACCAAACTGAACAACTGAAAATCAGAAGAGAAGAGGAATGAGAAACAGATAGTCAAATAAATGAGATAAAGAACACCACCTATGGGAGATGGGGAATGCTGTCTTTATGCTTTTTATCATATTTTAAGTCTCTTCTCAATCTGTGCCACTACTCCTAACCGAGGAGAGCATGGATTTATGCAATGCACCGCACCGGCCGAGCTGCTCGATGGGTGGAATTCAATCTGAATCCTTATGTTTCGTATTGTAAAAAGTAATGAGGCCTAGTCTGATGACACAAACCCTATCATTACATTATTCTCAAAGGCCCGTACTCTAAAGTCCCATTTAACTTAGGCCATGGTCTAACTGTATTAATATTAAGGGAAGCCAAACATTTCAAAATGCATTTACATGGCTTTTTACTCATGGTTCAGTGATATAGGGAATCATTTCAGTAACTATTCCCAGTCAGTTATGAATTATTTGAGTATCAAATGAGCTGACAAGTGGAACTTGTACTGAGAGAGAACCTGTCACAATTGCTTATTACTTATGACTATCCATAAACCACATCTTTAGACCAGAGTTTAAATTTAAGTTTAGAATACCTCTCATAACCTTTGGCCTTGTTATACTATTAAAAAAAAATTAGTCCCCACAGGCCTATTTCACAAGGATTTACACATAATTCAAATATGTCGTTACTGTGACTACCGTGAAATTCTTCATTGTAATTGGCTGCGGAGCCATGCTACCATGGTAGTGGCCAAAATGGTAAAGTTACAATGGTTGTAACTCTTTATCAAATGGGCCCCAGGCCGTTTACGTACCCATCTCAAGGTATTCTTTGAAGAGCCCTCGTGGTCCAAGGTCGGCCAAGTCAGCATCTTGCTCCCACTGCTCGTAGCGTCCCTTGCCGCTCTTTTCTTCCTTGCGACCAGTACGGGAGCGCCAGAAGTTCAAGACGACACTTTGCAGAGGGAAAGAAAAAGTTTCTAGTATGTTCATATCATACACATGTACATGTACTGTACATGTATGTCCACAGATAATATCACAATCTATAACTGCATAGGGGAACAATTCAGTATACATGTACTGCTACAGTTGCCGTTCCGGCAAACTATCAGTTCACCCCTATCTAATTTTTTCACTTTGGCCCATATTCTGAACTTGGGTTGAAATTAAACCCTGGTCTAAAGTTGTGGTTTAACTATGGAGAGCCAATTGGGGCACAAATCCCTAACAGTACACATTCAATTAATTAACTCGTATGACACCGAAATTGTCCATAATTGTCTGGGAATGATAACTGAAGTGTTTTCCTTCATTATAAAAGCAAAAGGAAACAAAAATAGTAAATACATGTATAAGAAATATATAATATAGACAGAATTTCTTAATTTTTGGCTCCCCATAATTTTAGCACAGAGATAGACCATGGTCCAAGTTAAACCTGACTTCAGAATACTTGCCTAGGAGGGTAATTTTTTTAATTCATAACAACATGTGCTGTTATTTTCACCAAAGCAACAAAATGTTCAATTGTCGTACGCTTTCATTAAAATCAACCGCAAGTCAGGTAGAATGTCTCCTCAAAACTACTTACGGCAAAGCCAATTCCATGAAGTTATTGAAGAACTGCTTTCCACACATAGTGATGGCAATGTTGATGAATAGTTCCTGCATGCATCCAGCTGGATCACACTACGAAGAAGAAGAGAGACAAAAAATTAATAAATTTTTACAGTATCTGTCACGATTTATGGCTTCTAATAATAATAATATGCAACATTTATATAGCACTTAATACAAATGTTTCTAAGCGCCGCATAATTTTACCCCGGCTTTAGCACGGCTACCCTGATCGGGCGCATCGAGCATTCAAAAAGAATTCCTTCCTACCGGGTACCCATTTACTACACCTGGGTCGAGAGTGGCAAATGTAGATAAATGCCTTGCCAAAGGATGCTAGTGCTGCGGTGAGATTTGAACCCCGGACCTTGTGGTTCACAGTCCGGAGACTTATCCACTGAGCCACAACACCTCTAGCATTTGAAAGCCTAGAATTACTGTTTGCATCCACTAGGTCTTCTGGTAGATCTAATTCTCAGATCGTCTCTTCCATTATTATAGCTAAAAGCCACTTGGTGTACAATTAATATGGTGGAGTTATGATTTAGTCCAACCATCACTACATGCAAGAGGGAAATTGCCAATTCGTCTACTGCCAACTCGTCCACTCACCACATGGTCTAATTTCATTTAGCCTAATAAATCACCATTTCGTCTATGACCGTTTCGTCTCATAACCAGTTGGTCTAATATTTATTTCATTTTCATTCATTTTACACAATTAACACTTAGTCCAATTAGACCAAATGGTATATGGACTAAATGGCTACTGGACCAACTGGTTATAATATTAGACGAAATGGTGAGTGGACAAATTGGCAATTGGACCATGTGGATAGTGGACGAACTGATGGTAGACCAAATGAGAGTAGACGAGTTGGCAATTGGATGTATTGGCATTAGACGAACTGGAATAAACCCAAATACTCCACCTGAATGTTGAGAGTCTCACGCCAAGATGGCCGTCTTCCACTTCTTCTACTTAACGTTTTTTCACTTTGTCAAGCAAACATCGATTCATAAACATTTCATGTAATATCGTCGCGCGGCAGGCAGAAGGGCAAACACACTAAATCCCATCTAACCTATAAAATATCAACTTATTTTAAACCAAACTTAAATGATTGAATAAAGGGATGAAATGAAACATGCATAGTAAATTTGGTCTGAAATAAGTGGATATTTTATAGGTTAGATGGGATTTGGTATGTGCGCCCTCCTGCTTGGCGAGAAATTGGAGCCCTTCTGCCAGCCGTGCAACGACAAGCGTATTTAGCTAAATGATTATAAGGTTTAAATATTTAATTGCTATCTCCGCTTTATAAAAAAATAAAAATTGAACAAAATTTTTGCATTGTTTAATTTTTGCATTGTTTTTCCTCACCTCTTCTTGACGCCAGATACCAAACACACGGCCATAGTCAGCTGGAGTACCGGGTAGGCTGTTTAAAAGAAAAGAGAGGAATGCCACAAAAAATAATCAACATCTTTATCCAATTAATTTTATACGTAAACAAAGTTTCATCTAAACCACACAAGAGATACCTTAAAACATTTGTATTATTTTGTATTATCATCATTTAGAGACATACATGTACCGTCCCTATTATCATCATTGTGAAACCTACCGTCCCTTGAAGAACGCAATGTAAAAACTGGTAGAGTAGTAGTTGACGAATGCAAAGAGATACATCTTGAAGGTGAAACTGTCTTCGTACTCGGTTTCCGTTCGGTGCAATTCTGTGAGAAGAAATGATACATTGTAATGTGATGAGGATCATAATCAATTGACTGAGATCTATTATGTGACCTGTCATTATTCTAACAGGCAGGTTTGCTCATGACTGGTACCTGTAAATAGCTAACCTCTCATGTTTCTGTACGTATCGATTCCCATGACCTGTCCGAATTGCCCCTTTAACAAATTAACACATTTCTACATTACTCTAAGGCAATAAACAATGCATGACACAACCTCACTGATCCTTTACCGAAGCTTTAGGCTTTAAAAGAAGTAGCATTTTCTACATTACTTTGACTCTTATTTCTAAATCTGTAAGTACACTACAAGGATAAACACTTAGTATGATTTATACTTGTACTGCATGTTACTTACCAAGGTTGGTTAGCCACACAGCAATCCGTTCGTACAACTGTAAAAAAAAACATATATATAAAATTCATCAACATGTAAAGCTGGCATATTTAGTTTTATTTCCATATTATTAACAATGTGAATTATTGAGTGTCACTCTATATAATGCATGAAGTATTTGATTTGATTTTGATTTTATTCATATATATATATATATATATATATATATATATATATATATATACATCATTTTCAACATTACATAATATTCATATTAGTATAATCATTCATGTTATATATATATACATGAGTGGAGCATCATACAGAGTAAGCTCTATGAGCTTGTATGCAAGTATGCAAGTGATAGCAACACAGGTTTTGGGTTTGGCAGAGAAATAAAAAACTCACCATGTCAAAAAATCATGATTAGGTGTGGAGTCCCACAAGGCTCCATCACTGGTCCACTGTTTTTCACAATGGTTATATATTCCCTTCAGGATATCCTACTGACACACTCTATATGATACATGAGGTATGCAAATGAAAACCACACTTTATTGGTGGTTTTGTAGCTCAGCAGTCACCATGTGAAAACATCATGAGCCATGGAATCCCTCAAGGCTCTATCACTGGTCCATTGCTTTTCATAATGTTTATGCCACCCCTTCAGGATATATTGTGCATGAAGTATGATACTCACCAGTTGAAGGATCATGATGAGGATGAGAGAGATGCAGGAAGCCGTTACCGAGGTGATGATGGAGGAGAAAGATGAGATGAATTCCTGGTCGATTGAGAAGATGGCTGCCTTGACGACGATTCTGTAGATGATGACGGTCATGACAGCTGCCATGACGAGCAGAATCTAGAGAGGCATTTAGGGAGAAAATTGGTCACAAGACCAAAAGGAAATCAGTTAGATTTTCCCTCAACTTAGGTATTCTAAGAAAAAAATACCCCCATCCCCCTTCAAACAATCATTGTTTGGGGTTGTTTTGGTTTTGTTTTTTAATCTTTAAACAGTGGTTCAAGCCCATAATATGACAATTTTTATACTTCTTTTAGAAATATTTGTATCAACTCAAAATTTACTCTGAATAACAGATATTCAGTCTCTATATGGCTTTGTGTAATGTGGTGTTAATTTGGAAGTTCTGAATACTGAGAGATAAGGCTCTTCAAGGGGACCTTTAGAATAATCTGCTGTTAATATAAGTTTATTCTGAACCAAAATAAATCTCAAGGTGATTTACTCTTGATAAATTGAACTTCTCATGTATCCATTTAATTACAATTTAATAAATAAAAGAATACTTAAATGATTCTGAATCATATTTCTTCAATGTAAATGTTAGAGCATACATGTATATACTTAATATTTCCATGAGATACCAAAAATTATGATTTGCAAAATGCACTAGAGTGAAAATTTAAATATCTGCAAATTTCATTTGGAAAGTAATGCAAAGAATGCTTTGCAAATGTGCATAATTTCCTCATTCGTTAGGCAGTGCATAATTTAAAATTTGAAAAAAATAAATTGCTGATAAATCAATAAAAGTGTTGTCCATGCCAAATAGGGTCACTTTTCATGCATTTTTTTAAACGTAATAAGAACAAATAAAATTAAATAAACATTGCTTTATCATAGAATTTGTATAAGAATATAAAGTGACACAGTACATGAAAATATAATAATTGATTATAAATGATAGAAGCAAATCAAATATGACCAGTCACCCCAAAGCCAACAGTAAGTTGTCAGGGAATGTTATTTGTAAATAGTCAAAATAGTAATTGGGTCTTCAAAGAGCAAAAATATGAAAATTAATTATCTGAAAGAGTAATTCTTCTTCACACTGCCAAATTTGCAGTGGTAAAGGTGAATCAAAATCAAAGATACAAGTTTCTTCAGTAACCATTTTTAGCAGATTGCTTGAAAGCTTCATTGAGATTGCACTCTGCGCATATCTCATGTTCAAGTGAACCCCAAACTTCAACCCTTGTTTTATCCTTTATTTTTCAAGCTTCTGCAGAATTTATTCTGCTTACAATTGAGTACCTGTGAGGGTTATTGTTGATCAATTTTGAAAAGTTATATATCATTTTAGGATGTGATTTTGCATGTTAAAGGTATTGTTTAACTTTGTGAGCAGCCGATTTAAATAATTCTCAAACCAAGATGAAACATGTGTACAAGTGCATGTATTAGAACTAATAAACTCTGAAAACAACCATTATAGAGAATGAAAAGCTTAAACTACAAGGCAAACCCCGATTTTGTAAATAGGCGTCTTATAGACGCCTAAATAGTACACATAAGTGTATGGGATGAAATTAAGATGGTGTTTTCAGTCACTTTATATTTCAATTTTTGAAGCACTAAATAATTATTTTCAAACGCAATTTTTTTCTGGGCTTCATTTTTGTAACATATCACAGACACAGGTGACAAGTGTGACCTTCTAGCTCAGATTTTTTCAAAGTCAAACCAATGTTAACCAATCACTTTAAATAAAAATTTTAAACTTCATTTTGGGTGACATATTGGTTTCAGGGTGGCTGGTAATGAACAATATATTCATATTACTGAAAGTTATCAAAACAGTTTTGAGTAGTTTACATAGGTATAGGTAGTATAGGGGTAAAAAATCAATATCCATGAATTATTGATATGTCAGTATACTGTCAATGGGCTGTTAAAACTATCTAGAATTTTTATTTTTAATGAGGCAGCTCAGAAATAGCCATATGGCAGCACTGGTGGCAACCTCATAGTGCTAGAAAACGGTCTTCTTATTCATGGGAAGAACTAATTCTAGATAAAAGAAGGTTGCTTTTATCATAAATCTAATATAAAACATTTTCTACGCTGTCTTCAAAATCTTTACATTTTGAGATACTGTACAAGAGTTTTAACAGCCCATTGGTAAGCATGGAACACCCCCGTCCCAAAGAAAATGAACAGGGGGGTGAATGCACCAGTAACTAGATACACATATAGGCCCGTATTCTAAAGTCAGGTTTAACTTAGACCATGGTTTAACTCTGCTAAAATTATGGGAAGCCAAAAGTGTCAACATTTCTATTAAGTTGTATGTTTATGTTTACTTTGCTCTTTATCATTGATGTAGACAATTATCTATTCATACTTCCTACACAATTATGAAAGATTTGAAAGCCAAATGAGCTGAAATGTGATATCTCTACTGTTACTAATTTATGTAACAATTGGCTATCCATACTTAAACCACAACTTTAAACCTGAGTTAAAGTTAAACCCGACTTCAGAATACGGGCCATAGAGAACACTTATTCAGGGAGGAAAGAAGACATCAACCATCCGCAAACACCTAGCACTTCCAATACCTAATAAGCTTCTGCTTCTGTATGTACATGTATATAGTTATGCAATACACACTACATAATATACACTGGCATACCGTACATATGGAAATGTAGATATTGCTGAAGAGTTTTTTTTTGGGGGGGTGCTTAAAAGGTTTGGGGGATCTCTATCAATAAAATTATGAACAGAGTTTGTACATTACATTATTGACAAACTCGAACAAGCATATGTTTAAATGTCTTTTTTTTTTCTTGGGGGGGGGGAATGCAGAGGCTTCTTTTGCGATATATTTATGTCCCTTTCAAATTAATATGTCCATGTACTTGAAGAAAAATGCTTTATTGTAGAGGATTTGAACTTTCTGAAATGCCATACATGCTTAAATTCTTCTGAATAGAAATTCACCAGGTATATGTTTGCAAATGGTTGATGGAATCTCTCTATAAAGATTCATTCAATTTGATTAGACAGTCAATAATACTCTTCTATACAATGAAGATTAGCAACGTACATCTATATTGAATAACTGTTAAAGAGCCATACAAGATTGAAAACTTGAAAACAAAATCTGTCTATGAGAACGAATGTGATTTACATATAGTTATATTAAAAGAGATATAGTAATAGTATATTATTATACAAAGATCAGTACAGCAAATAATCAGAAACCACAAATATATTCATGTTTAGTCCACACAAAATCTTCAAAAACACTGAACCTGATCACTAATTTACATTAATTTCAAAGAAAAGTGGGGACAGAAAAGATAATTTGTCAAAAGCGCTATCTACACAAATGAATGGCAAAATGAGAGTTATAAGTTTTATCATTAATTTATGTGATTTTTTTTTAATTGACATTTCCTAAAAATTGAAGACTGTGGAAACTACATATATTTCACAAAAGAATCTGGAAATTGTACATGATGGAAAAAACACTGTCAGGTGTTGAACTTTTCAAGTATTCCATATGAAGTTATCTTGTCAATTCAATAATTCAGATTTGTTAAATGTTCATAACACTCTCATTTTTAAACTAATTTGGATAATATTTGAATTTGTTCTTCTATGTTTTAATGGAAACAATATTCTCCCGAGATTTGGCTATATCATTATGTTAAGGGATTTAGTTAAAACATATTTCAAATATAAATTCTATTAATGCAATATCCACCTCAGAGTTTTAATATCAATACCACCTACCCATTTTCAATAACAATAGAACACAATAAAGTGATTTAATACATGTAGAAGCAAATAATACACCAATCTTTTGTTCTAATATTCTCTCATTCCTTTCATTTGCAACAGATTATTGTCATCAAGCCCACTTAAAAAAAAAAAGCTGTTACCTTTAAATTAAAAAAAGGTGAGAAAATGATGTTTTGATAGTTCAAAATTTGCACTTGTCCCATTTCTTAGCGCATAATACATGTGAGTGTATGTGAAAATTAATGGTCACAAATATTGCTAAATTTATAATATTCATACTGGGTGAGTTCAAGTTTGGTGTTTGTGCCTGATTTGGCATTTAATGAAAGGTTTAAACAAAATATGATACATAATATCACATTAATAATACATGCTGCTATAAACACCAAAACCAGATTCCAATTCTAGTTTGGTGCTATGCACATTATTGATTCATGTACATGTAGCTCAACACCAAGACCAGCTTTCGAACAAGTTTGGTGCTGTGCACATCATTGATTCATGAAGCTAAACACCAACACCTGCTTCCAATTCAAGTCTGGTGCTGTGCTGAAATAAAAACTAGGCCAACACCATTCGGTCAACACCAAGCTTGAAATCTCTAAATCCATTCAGTAATGCAATGTCCTACCCAACTTCAAACAAACAATAAACCAGTAAGTTGCTTTGTATTAAGCCAAAATAGTTATTTGAGTTTTTTTTTAAATCAAAATTTTGAAAATTACGAACTGAAAGGTTAACTTTTTTTTCAATCTCCTCTGAAAGAAGAAACACAAGATAGAAGAATATGTATGGGTTTTAATTGATTAATTCTGTAATTATTTTAATCATTAAAAGATTTTTCAAACTATGTCAAAAATACAAATTCATGTTGGCTGACTTATTGTAGGTTCAAGTTGGGCAATCACATCAATCACAAAATGAATCAAAACGTGCATCTAGCCTTGTTGAGGACACAATGGCACTATACAATGCGTCTCGCAAAAAAAGGAAACCTGTTTTCAGAGATATATTTCACAATTATCAAAAATGTTTTTACTATGAATTTGATACTTATGGTAAGAGTGGAGTCTCATCTTTAATTTGAGACCAACAGCTTATCAAATCATTCATTAGGGATCAGTGATAGAAACTTAATAAATAATACAAAAGAAATGCTAATGAGCCAATCAGCGAATAAGCACGGTTGTCGTATCACAAACCAATCTTGTCCAATTTTTCTGCAAAACCTGATTTTGACATTAAAATTTCAACTTGTATTGCTCATTAATGGGTGAAGTGTTTGTCAATTAATTAGGTATCAAAATGTAGAGGAATAATTGAATTGTATGATGATGTGAATGAAATATCAGGATTAATTTGCCTTTGAAGAAAAAGATGTGGGAATCCAGGTTTCCTTTTTTCTGGGACACACTGTACAGTGTATATAACTGTGGAGGCCACACAGAAACGTTGGTAGTGCTAACAATGCTTTAATAGAAGCCCTGTTACAATAATGTCATAGCAATGCTGATGTAACAATGCGTTGTTTACATCTTTGATCAACATTTGAAATTACAATCCGAAAAAAGTGACTGAGCTTAATACTGTTCGTGCTGTGTTAGCGCTAATAGAATTTCTGTGTGGCAGTCTCTAGGGGCCTTTTCACACGTGAATCTTGAATCATCATTGTAATGATGATTGCAATTCATCTTTCGAATCATCAGACCTTTCACACGGAAACTTCATACCGTAATTTGAGTGAAACTTAACTGGAATTCACATCTGGAATAGAATTTGAATTCGTGGTTGTGATTAACGTTCGCCATTCTAGTTTGGTTTCACACGTGCTAAAAATTCGCCATTAACCTCATTTTTCACTGGAATCATCATTCAAATTACGATTTTTTACCGTGTGAAAGGGCAGTTAGTATCTTGTATGGCTTTAAGTAACATAATTATTTCACCCTACCATGAATAGGATAATCGCTAGACCCCCTATGATGCGGGGAAATCGCACTCTCAGGGGAACAAATGGCTCCTCTCTCTACAGGGGTCAAGGGTCAAAACAGAGGTCAGATGGAAGGTTAAGAGAGGGGTTATGTTTTTTATCCAGGAAAAACCCAGCAGATATGTAATTAACAAGAAAAGATTGTGTGGATGTTAGCAGGATTAAGGGACACCGTAATTACATACAGTGTCAGGGGTCAGGATGAGGTCAGATTAGAGGTCACCAAGGGGTCATGTTTGTTATCCAAGAAAAAACCCAGCAGATGTGTAAAGAAAAAGAGAGAAAATTGTGTGGGTGTTACCAGAACTCATGGGGAAGCCATCATCATGCACGTGCACCAGGGTGTAAGGTTAGTTGACCAGGTCGCACAAGGGTTAATAGAGGTCACGCCGTGGGGTCATCCATGGGCCAAAGGTCATCCAGAATCCAAAGTTTTAGTTGCCACATGCATGGGTGGTTTTTGTGAGGTGCATTATCAATGGCATGGATCACACACATTTGAGATTGAGGGTGTTAATGGAAGTCGCAATGCATGATGAATGAATGAATGAATGAATGACACAAATCCCAATTTGATATTAAATAAAACACAATTTTGAGTTTTATAATACAATTTTAATTAATCGAGTACAATTTCATTTACCAAATACAGTTTATACGCAGTTATTTAATTTGGATATTTGCATGTGTATGCGGAGTGAATATTGTAATAACATGAATCCCAATTTTCGTTTTAGTAAGAATGATTTTTAATGATTTTGAATTTTATGAATTTGCATATAAGTTTCCAATATACACATGTACATAAATTATTTTTTTAATGGCATAAAATTAATAATTGGAGGACGTACCAACAGATTTTATTTCAATATTAGCAAGAAATGCAGTTAGAAGATATTTTTATTTGTATCAGTTTAGCAATGTTCAAGGGGGGAATGAAATATATATAGAATTACATTTGTCCCGGCCCCGATTAACAATTATCAATATTGTTAAGGAGTATGATCAGACATAAATGATCAAATACGATTTTGACAGAACCACACGAGACAGAGTGTAATGTCACATAGTGAGTGAATTTTGGAAAGAAGGGAGAAAGAATAAAAAAGATCAAATTAAAAATTAGTGCAAAAGACACCAAGTGACTGATCCCAAAACAGACCAATTTACATAGAGGACTGAACAAAATCAAACTGATTCATCAAATTCACTGTGGACGAGGAAAGAATAGTGGAAAAATAGCAGAATCAGGATAAATAAACATGCATGATAGGTCAAAAAGAAAATTATAAGTGAGTGAAGAAACAAAAAGGTAAATAAAGGGGAAGAAATTGACAAGAATAGTTGGAAAAGATGCTGTCAGCCATCTATTGTTTGCAAGTGTTAAATGCGTGTACATACAAGAGATTGCAAGATAGAAAGTTACGTGATATATACACTTGAAGTCAAAACCCAATCCAATGTTAGATTATAGCAATCAGATAAGATGCAAACAAAGTAGTGTCAGAGTCACTCGAATAAAAGTAGATGAAGGTGAAATATGCAAGCATTTGCAAAGGTTAGTTGAGTAGAAGATACACTTTGAGGGTTCCAGGCGACACAACTGAACATAAAACAGGGTTTGTAAGGTAGAAGGATTTGCCGTGTGCTGTCGGGAAGCACCGGTTCGTAATCTCTCACCATAAACGCAATTGTAGTGATGGACGTCATAAAGCGTGGGAAGCGACGGTAGAACTTCATGTACGGCTCTGGGAGCTACACAGAATTATCAGATGCACAACAATGGAGAAATACATGCACAAAAGTTATGTATGATATGAACATGATGCCATCTAGTAATGCAATGATACAATCATCGCATTGGGATAGCAACTACATTTGGCATTTCGGGGGTTTCTTTGTTATTGTTTTTCATGTTGAATTCTTGTTGAATTCTTGTCAAGTCTCACCATGAAGAAAATGGATGCAACCGATGCCGAGAATCTTGGGAACTTTTTCGAGAACTTCATGTAAGGCTCGGTGAGCTGAGGGCGCCATAAATCAATTCACACGTCATGCGGTCAAACAGCGTATGTTAAGAAACAAAGGTGACATGATCAAGAAAACGTGAGCATGAACCATGAATGCACATAACAAATAACAAATCACAATCTATGAATATTCATGAGTATCGTGTTTGGTTGTCCACCATTTGGTGGCAGCGGTGGGATACAAGATGAATATCACAAATAAATTGAATATTCATGAGCATCATGTATGGCTGTTCACATTTTGGTGGCAGCGGTGGGATACATCATGAATATTCTCAAACGAATCAATGAATATTCATGTATCCAAAAACACACATTGAAATGTACATTGGACATATGCAATGTAACAAGAAAACAATTTAACCACAGGACATAATGTGATATAGACATAATGAATATTCATGATCCTGCCAACATATATTCGGAGATAATCCAATCACCAGGTAGATATTTGCTTTCAAGTGAACCTGATATAAAATGCATATGTTTTAAATCATCAACACCAATAATGTGCATTTCAGTCAGGATGCCTGCAAACAAAGAAATGTTGATTATTCATGCCTAGATGAGAATCCATTCTTCTTATCCAACACCAAAAAAAAAATCAAGCAATTTATGATAAAGATATTATTTTTTACCCATTCATAATATGACCCAAAAATGTCTCAATTGGGCCTAGTTTCATAGAGATCTTCAAAACTTTGCCATTATGATTCAGCAGCCAATAAAAATTAGGCATTTCATTTAACAGGTAAATTTGCCTTTGAATCTTTTGGGACAACAGAAACCTGTTTGACTCATGAGAAATTTGATTTAATAGAAAAGGTACATGACAATTTTTTTTGCAAAATCGTATAAAATTTAGTGAATATTCAACTTATGGAAGGTCTACTCATTCAAGTCGTACCATTGGACAAGCTACAATAGCAAGTCTTTATGAAACATTGCATAGTTGTTCCTGTCGGAATGGATGGCTGCTTGGCTTGGGTCTATATTCAAATGTGGAAAATCCAAAGACTCCCGCTCTACCGGAATGCATTTTAATTTGGACAATAATTTACATTAAAAAAGAAAACTGAAATAGCAAGCCTGGGAACTGTTTCATGGAAGAAATAGTGTTTTTCAAATACACATTTGCTCTGAGCCAATCAGATGCAAGGATTTTGGTAGCTTATAACGTAGTGAGTGAAATTCACTGTTTCATGAAATGCTCCCCAGGTTTTAAGAATACTTGAAAGGTGTGTGGTCACGATCCACGAGCCAGTGACGACAATGCATCAACCTGAGAAGCATCAAGCAAATAATATTAGTTCACATCAAGAAATGTTACAAAGTGGAGACATTTTCACGGTCCTTTCTGAAATCTCCTCACCAGGAAAACGACAGACAGCACCGAGGCCCAGACACGGGGGAACCTCTTTCTCGGTTTGATGTACGACTCGTGATTCTACAAGATTCGGGTGGAAAAGGGGATATTTAATGGTGACCGATTGTACAATAGTGCACAAGAAGCAAATGAAAATGAGTTGGCTTGGAAATGAACTTGTTCAATCAGCAATCATTAATTGGCAATTGGTATTCCATACTTAGACTCATTCATGGGGTCAGTTTCATAAAACTTGTTATAATAACACAATCACAGATATACGTGTAAGACACTGAAATCCTTCAATCTGATTGGCTGATAGTAGATTTGTTACAGAATTCGAACATTTGTTATTATAACAAGTCTTTATGAAACGGGACCGTGAGTAGAAGTTCCTTTGTCCAACCTCTTACAATCTGAAAAAGAGAACAAACTTTTAACAGCAAACATGGAGAGACACACAAAAGAACAAGATGACAGGACAGGAGATCCATAATTTCAAAGTTGTTTCTGGTTCCCATCTCTTCGGCTTCCAAACAAGGGTTTTTTGGCACCTCTGCATACAGGGAGTGGAGAAGAACTGGTCAGTATAAAAGAAGACGATCAAGATGATGATTGTTGCATTATATTTCTTTTGGGGGGGAAAACGTGCATGGCATCAATAGCAGAGGCAATATCAAACCTGCCTCAGACTGTGTGATTGGTTGCGACTGGATTTCTTATTTTTAAAGAAATCAGGATGTTGCCTACAATAATTACAAGGAAAATTCTTTTCTTTTGAATTGATATCCTGAATGAAAAGGAATACCAAGATTGCAGGTGGCCCATTTATTTCTAGACAATGGCAAAATGGGACAAAGTCACAGTGAGGTCACACCAATCACAGCTGGGGCCCTTCTTACAAAGAGTTGCCACTGACCCAATCAACCACAACTATGGAAAGCCAGCAACATCAACATCTAATAGATATGTTTGTTCAAGAATATTTTGTAGAAATGATGTATGTTCATACGTTTACTGCTTTCCTTGACAATTCAGTATGCTTCTCTTTGTTTTCAAAGGACATTGAGCAAATTTCCTACAGAAAAAATTATGCCATTGATGGATTTCCATATACTTGAGATTGATTGGATCAATCATAAGTCTTTGTAAGACAGGGCCCTGGTCAACTGGGATTCAGTTTGGCCCCTCCTATGACTTAAAAGCTAAAAATTGAAAAATTTAAGTTTGGAAGATAATTTTGGAACACGGTCAGATACACCTAAAAATTTGAAACTCCATATCCCATCTTTTTGCGATTTATATGAATATCCAGTTGCAACAATCAATCAGTCAGTGTGAGGAAGGCTTTACAGCATTATCAAACAGGAGGCATCAATGAACACACTAGATGTTTATTATAAATGGAAAAAATCTCAGAAATATAAAGTGAAAGAACATCAAAATGATCTGGAAACAAGCACTACAAAGAAAAACCACTGTTTGAATGAACCCTGTTCCACAAAACATGTTTCCATAACAGTAATTAGATGTTCGATGACAACCTTGCTCTCAGGAAATCATGGACAAGGATTTTTTTTATCTTAAAGCAGTGTATTTTAAAATGTCATTGATAACAACTTCAATGGAACAGAGCCCATGCATTGTCATAAATAATTGATATAAACTCAAACATCTGGCAGAGTAATATGAATAATCAAATTCACATCAAAGGTTGCATATTCAAAATTACTTCCCTAAATATGGCACTATCAATATCTGTTTTGCAGAATTTACTTCCAATATAAATTATGAAAGGAATCTTCAATTTTCATTAATATCTTTTTATTCATTTAAGTGAAGTAAATCATTATTTTTTTTTATTCTCCAAAAATAAAAGTTTGGTCATAACTTATTCATGCCAAAATGAATTGTACTTCTTTATATAATTTCATATATCATGAATATAAAGTAATTTGTTTGGGACAATAATTTTTAAGACTCTTTTTGGAACAGGTGTCTGTTGAGAAAGTGGACATCTGAAGTATTCTATTTTTCACATTGTTTGTTAACATATTACTGCGAGATCAAACTGTTAAGAAAATAGGAGGAAAACATGATTTGAATAACTTACGTTGGTGATGGGACTGACTCTTCGGTCTGGTGCCTTGGCCTCAAACTCAGGACGAATGTTCTCCTAAAAAGAGGGAAAATATTCTTGTAGCATATTTTTTTGGTTTCAAATTATTATGAAAATTAAAAGAAATTCTGGCATTGATTTAATGGCAAACATCTTATGGGGCATTGCAAGAAACTTGCACTCATTGCCAAATCAAGCATACGTTCCAAAATCAACTGTAAGCCCTACATGTAATAGTAATTTTACATAAAAATTAGTTGATTATGTTCTATTCCACCACAACTTTCAAAGGGTAACTTTATTTGCGACAATCCAGTAAATTTTTCTGATACACGATGTTCTGTTCCACACGTTTTTTTTTTTAATACGCCACTGGTAAGATAGAAACTAACTTTCAATAAAAACTTAAATAAGAAAAGAAACAAATTGTGGAGCATTGTGGCCCAGTGGATTAGTCTCTGGACTTTGAAACAGAGGGTCCTGGGTTCAAATCCCAGCCATGGCATAGTTTCCTTCAGCAAGAAATTTATCCACATTGTGCTCCACTCAACGCAGGTGAGGTGAATGGGTACCTGGCAGGAATTTATTCCTTGAAATGCCGAGCGCTGGAAAGGCTGCTTGAACTACAGCCGGGGTAATAATATCCAAGTCCTTTGGAAGCGCATAGAGACGTTATTCATAATGTGTTATGCGCTATACAGGAACTGACTATTATTATTATTATTAATATCAGTGGCGGACCGTGACCCGGAGAGACAAATGATTGGAAGGGCACTGTATTGTTTGTGAACAATGCTGTGCCCCTCCAATGCTTTGTCTCCTCCGGGTCACGGTCCGCCACTGATTAATATTATGAACTTTCATCACTTTGACTTTAAAAACTAGCTTCCTATGACATACAAGATATAATAAATTCATCAATCAAACATAAATTGAAGTCTATAGTAAACCATGTACAAAAGGTTATGATCAATTGTAAATATCAAGTATATCTATTTTATGTAACACCCGCTGGTTCTGATTATAGCATACCTCCTGTTCTTCAAAGCCAAACAAGTCCCAGTCATAGTCAATCGTGTTCTGTCTTCTTTTCCAGAATTCACAGAACATGGTGGCTGCAAAAACAAAAAAATAAGTTAACAAACAAGAAAAGAAAAATATTAAATTCCTGATCAATCAAACAGCTTTATAACAAAATTGATTTCTATATCAAAATTCAAGATGTTCGCTAACTCACATTTACACTTGCATTGTAGAGTTCATCATGAATTTTGTTTGACACAATTATCAAGCAAATCATTTAACACTCTAAATTGGCAGAGTAATGGAAATAATAAGATATTAAACTAATAAAATATAAATCGGCACCATTTTCTTCTATTCATCCACTCATGTCAGATCCATATTCTATTTTTAAGGTATGACAATGGATATAATGAATACAAACCTAACAACTGCTGCCAATTTGAGGACCAAAAACAGATTAATTTTATCATATTACACACTCTAAATTGGCAATGCAATGGAAACAACAAAATCACTAATAACATGCAAATTGGCAATGTAATGGAAACAAAATCACTAATAAAATGGGTTTTTTTTAAGCTTTTGATCAAGTCATATCAACATTCTATTTTTCAAAGTATGAAAATGTAATGAAAATCAACAATTGTTGCCAATTTGTGGATCAAAAGCAGATTAAGTTTGAAACCTTATGAAAGCTGTGTGTCTCTATGAGTTCAATATACTCACCCCAGAGGGACATGAAACAAGCAAAGAAGACCGTCGCTTCATTATCAAACAGGTACGTCAGCTGTGAAGAGAGATTTGACGGAAAAAATGTATGAAATTCTAATGATTCCACAATTGATAATAATAACAGCACAGTAGCATTCATACATGTAGGCTTGTATTCAGAACTTGGGTTTAATTGAAACTCTGGTCTAGACTTTGGTTCAACTACATTGTATGGACAGCCAATTGTGACAAAAGTCTCTTTTAGGGTAGAGGTTGAAATGATCAGCGTGTTTAACTAGCAAACTGAAGAGCTAAGAGGAAGGGAAGGGCAGCACATCTGTCTCAGCACCAACTTTCCTTCATCTGTACAAATTGCTCTAGAGATTGCCACTCTATGGGACTGTACTGTACAACCACTCTAGGAAATGCATTACCTAGCGCTTAATCATCATATTTCGAGACTCACGGATGCAGATGATAATGTATATATGGGCCCAAATGCTGAAGTCAGGTTTAACTTGGCCATGGTCTAACTCTGAGCTAAAAACATGGAAATCCGAAATGTACAAAATCTTATTAAAATCGTATGCTTCCAATAACTTCAGTGTTCTCTTTCAAAGCTTTTTTGGTGAAGAGAACTATTTCATTCATCATTCACAAACAGTTATGAAGGAAGAGAGCACTGAATCGAATGTGCTGTCAATTTATATCTTTCTCGTTTGAGATTAAAAACAATTGGCTATCCATAGTTACACCACAACCTTCAGAATATGGGCAATGGAACAACAATCTCTCACTCACCTTAGAGTAGAAACAACTGTCCGATAACGTCCAGTACGGACATCTCTTATCACACAGCGGACACATGATGATGTCAGTGCCTTCACAGATCTCGTTCCTAGTATAGCAAAAATAGAAACAGATAATAATCCACATCGTGATGCACTCAACCCAGATGAGGTAAATGGGTATCTGGCAAGAGTTGGTTCCTTGCAATGTTTGTGCGTTGTAAAAAACTTGCCAAGCTAAAGCCGGGGTAATAACATTGTAGTACCTTTGGAAGTGGACTGGTACATGATAATCGCTATACAAGAACTGGGTAATATTATTATATTAAACCAGATAAATAGAACAAAACAACATTATTGAAAAGACCAAAAAAGAGGCAAGTATAAGATTGAGATGAAGAGGAAAGGAGAGGAGGAAGAGGATGGAGATTGGGATTGAAGCATAAGAAAATGAAGCATAAGAAAAAGAAGAGGAAGGAAAGAAAAGATGGAGGGGAGAGGAGAAAATGAGGAGGAGAATAACAACAAGGAGGAGAAGAAGAAGACAAAGAAGAAGAAGAGGAAGAAGAGGAAGAAGAAGAAGAAGAGGGAGAAGAAGAGGAAGAGGAAGAAGAAGAAGAGGAAGAAGAAGAAGAGGAAGAAGAAGAAGAAGAGGAAGAGGAAGAGGAAGAGGAAGAAGAAGAAGAAGAGGAAGAGGAAGAGGAAGAAGTAGAAGAAGATCAAGAAGAGGAACAAGAGCAACAAAAACAGCAACAAAGCAAAAGAAAGAAAGAAAAAGCGAACTGGACAACATCCCAAAGGAAAAGATGAAAGTACTTACACCACTGTACTGCTCGGTAGGGAGATACATCCATAGAGGAATACAATCAGACCAACAAATCCAGCCCATGTCAACATCTCGGTGTAGAAACCCAACCAACAGAAGTAGATACCAATCTTCTCTCCAAAGTACCGCCTGTAATCATAAAGAGTATTAAAAAAGAGTATAATTATAATGTTCATTAATGTGAGAAGAATGCGTATCAGTGCACTAATCTCAAACTCAATTGCGCTCGGTAATGGTGAAAGACTTCATAATCCAGTCAATGGCCAAAAAGAAGAGAAAGGGTGAAAGGAGACACCCTTGTCTAACTCCTGTTTTCACAGTGAATGCACCTGTCAACTGCCCTCCATGAATTACCCTCCATGGTTTATAAAACAATTTATTTGCAGCCAGAGGCTGAATTGCAGAATGTTTTATAAGACAAGAACAAGAATATAATAATATAGAATAAACTCAAACTCAATAATAATAATAATAACAGCATATTTACCCAGGGTAGCCACTTCATTTACGAAAACTGTTCTCCCTGCGGGCCCTGCTATTATTACATAGGCCTATATATTACACGATAATAAATTACATAATTTCACAATGCTTAATAAATTGAAATGGTAGAGCAAATAAATTCTCATATAATTTGTTTCATCTCCCATAAACATTTATCTTTTTCAGGTTAAAATCGTAAGAACCTGTCTATAGCAGCCACCTACTCAAAAAGGTCACAATTGTTCACCTTAATAGGTGGTCATTAAAAACAAGTGTCATTGCGCATGTGTATGTGTATATAAAAAAATGTCTATAGCAGCCACCTCCCTTTATAAAGGTGGTCCCTTCAGACCAGTTTCCATGTGTATATACATGTATGTGTATAAGAACCGATCTATAGGAGCCATCCACCAGTAAGTACCACATTTTTTTCTAGGTGGTCACTATAGACAGGTTTCTCTGTTTTATTGCATGTTGACAAACCTGATAAGATCCAAAGGTTGCTTCTTGTACCATCTTCCTGGCCTTGCCCATTCTTCGTACAGCAGCTAGGAAAAAAATCATTAAAAACATAGCATTATCAAAACATCAGCCAACTTTATAAGCTCCATCCATCTAGTGGGTCCTGTACACTCTTACATCTACACATACAGTTGTGCTAAAAAGTTAGTGAACCCCACCGCAACATGCACTCCTTCATGCTGAGTGTTGAATTATAGACAACACTACAATGTTCTGCAGGTCTGGAGAAACAAACTTTATTGAATCAAATGCATTATTTTATCACCTGACTTCACAATTCAATATCTACATTAAAACATTGCAGAACTTGAATACTTCTTTTTCTGATGGGGTTCACTAACTTTCGGGCACCACTATACATTTAACTCTAAGGTTGGAAACCTGGGGACCGTTTCATGAAGTTGTCAGCACTGACAACTTGTCTTTCTCTGACAGTTACCATGGTAACAGTCAGAGGTTAGTACCTCTCAGCCAATCAAAACCAAGGATTTTACTGAAATTGTCAGCTCTGACAATTTAGTCAGCGCTGACAACTTTCATGAAACACCCCTCAGGTAAGTGTTTAATAGAGCTGTTCGTACATTACGTAACAAGCGACTTTACTGGTGATCCTTTCTTAGGAACTAAATCACCACCTATGCAAATCTGGTGTATATCATTTACAACAAGAATAGGGTACAGAGTCATTTATAAAGTTGCTCATAGCTTTAATACAAACAGCTTTATGAAACACAATTTTCACTTTCACAAAAATGTTAGTATGTACACATGTACACTACATTCAATACCATAGTTTCATTCATTTTTTATTGCATTTATGTACAACAGAACATGTGTTTCTGTAAAGATTGCCAGTTACGACTCTTGCTTGTAGCTCTTCAGAGGTTGCTATTGGTGCATGATGTACTTCTACATGTACATGTACATGATACTCAAAGTTGATAGCGACAAGAAGGATCCTAATATGATACGATACGTTATGCACGGTCTTTATTTCATAATGCCAACTGTCAAAAGAGATACATGTAGTTATAATTTTTATAAAGGAAGAAATAGAAGTTTGTTCAGAGCCTCATCATCAACTCATTCAAAGCGAATGCAGTTTGGGCAGCCATTGGCATGCTGTTGCTAATCAAGACAATGAAAGAGAAGATCCGGAAGGTCGTGGAACATGCGGCGTAGTATAGAAAGAGGATACTGAGTGTTTGTACTTGAGGCTTTATAGCGATGTATCAATGTGTTATCATTTGCTTTTGGGACCGACTATAAAATTCACCATTCGAAAGACACCATAAGGGCGCGAACGGTCGAACCTCAAACACTATCAATTCGTAAACTGAAAATCTCTCTCTAGTGATCTGTTTGTTCAACTACTTCTACTTTTACTCCTATGCTACGACTACTACTGTTACTGCTACTAGCTAGTACTACATGTACTACTGACACTATTACATGCACTTCTACTACTAAGTACCACTACTTCTACTACTACTACTACGCTGTAAATGTACTACTACTACTACTACTACTACTTCTACTACTACTACGCTGTAAATGTACTACTACTACTAATATTACTACTACTACTTCTACTACTACTACTATGCTGTAAATGTACTACTACTACTACTATTACTACTACTACTACTACATCTACTACCATGCATGCTGGTGTTTAGGGGAAATGTGTGTTCTAGCATAATCATAATAGAGATTTTAATAGTTGCTCATCATCAATGAGTTGCTGAATGCATGGTGCTTACACATCCTGAATGAACAGGAATGGTTGATGAATGCTTAAGTTGTGAAAGGTGTTCCGACATTGTACAACATACTCACAATGCTTCCATTAGAGAAAGGATTATTCAGCCATGATATGAGCATTTATGCTTGCAATTTCCAAAAATGCACAAAACTCTCTTATCTCATAATGGTAGTTGAGAAGACGATTGTTATCATATGAGTTAATACAATGTATGATTAACCATATACATGTATGCTGTAGAGATGCCAACTTCTGGACATAAGATAGGGAGTGACGTCAAATTATGTGTTCATAGCACCCGACCCTTTTGGCCAGGTCAAGCTCTGGATTGCTAGATACGCTGTGGTGCAATCTGAGCTGTATGTTTAAGAACTATGTATTACATAAATATTGCGGATATGTACTACATTACATATCATTTTTTTAATGATTTTTAGAGGATTTTTATGTCATTTTCTATTATTTACACACAGTAAATTGAGTCCCTTTCACAGAATAATGGTGTTTTCAAAAATAAAACATGCACTATGAAAATACTGAATATCGTGACACAATTTCGGATTTATGATTTAATCCAGGAATTTAAGTATTCTAGCATTATCTATATTTTTTTACTATGCATTCATTTGACTATTTTTCTTGTGTGGAATTACCCAAATCCAGCCCTAGAGGGAAACCTACACTGTAATGAATTAAACATAAATTAAATAAATTTTCTGAAAATCAAATTAATTTCTATGCCGATGACACACCCAAATGTTCTAAATACAGATATCCAAATCAAACCTGAATATTTCACCAACAAATGTCCCTAATTAAAATCCTTTCTGTGTATTATCAGATATATTTTGTTAATAGCATGCAATAGTTTGGATTACAAAGCGGGAAAAAAAAAGAAAATCATAAAATCATAAAATGATATGGAAGATATAATCCCATTTATCAAAGGGTCCTCTTTCAACCGGGTCGACTTGTTAAATTTCTCCGGCTGTATTTGAAGTTTGGATGAACTTGTTCTGACTGTAAACTTTATTGTAGTATAATGACCAATGTGTTGTTTTCTTCAAATTTATAGAAAAAATGAAGATATGTACAAACCACACAAGGTTCACATTATCATAGAAAATGGCATTCATATGTTTCCTTTTTATATTATTGTATATGATATTCACTCAACCCATAAAGTTTATTTGACTGGCAGAGTGTTTAATGTAATGAAATGGTTTTTTAAAATCTCCAAATTTAGATAGGCATTTCATAATACACTAGCTATCAAAAACCAGTGATCTATGGCCTTATTACAATTCTAATCACAAAATAAACTGAAGAGAGCTTTAAAAAAAATATCAAGTATGAACATAAATGTGAATCGTGACTTCAAAACCAACAATAAGTCGCCAGCGAAGAGTCTCTGAAAATGGCCAACACAGTAAATTTGTCTTCAAAAGTGAAAATTAGCCTACTTGAAAGAATAATTCTTGTCCTTAAAAATGTCCAAATTTGTAAAGTTGTAAAGTTATATGTAAAAGCTCCTTTAAATTCTTTACTTTGGACTTCTTAGAAGCTTGACAGAGATTGTAAAGTATGCACATCTTGTGCTTGGGTGAACTCAAAATTTCAAACCTTATTTATATTCTTCAAAACTTTCACTGAATTTCACTCCATCACATACTTGTGAGGATTGCCGTTGATCAATTTTGTATCAAAGTACGACGGTGTGCTTTTTCAAGCTTGATAAAATATCAGAATTCATTTCTTTTCTTTTTTTTGCCTCCGACGAAGATTCTGCTAGGATCGAAAGCTTAGGCCCCTTTTGACTTTCTAATTTACTCCATTGGCTCTCTTTTATTAGATAAGCAGTTTTCAGCAGCTTCTTTTTGCCATATAATTCATTTTGGACAACTTATTGTTGGTTTTGGGGTGGCAGGTCGGGAATGGTCGTTAAATGAAACTATTAACAAGAAAATCATAATTGTAGTTGAGTCAGTTGAGTTTTTAGAGTGTTCGTGTATTAAACCATGAGCATGTAGATCCACTGGCATTAATCCGTCCGCATGCATATAAAGGTCAAATACTTACATTTCTAAAATTGGGTCGAGCCCAAACTGGCAGCTGCTCATTTTGCTTTTTTTTTTAATGAAGGTATGAATTCGAGCCACAAAATAGATATTATTCAACACATTCAAAACAACATTCTACATCAAATGGAAAAGTAGAGCATTTGTGATGAATACATGAGGAAAATTGAACAGTTTAACACTGACAACTTTTATTTCTTTTACCTAGTATGAGTATGCATGTTCAGGGAAATAGAAAAGATGCAGTTGCTGTAAAAGAAGATATCGTATTTCGATTCCCTTGTCTCAAATGTCATTTTATAGCATTTTTAATTCTACACAATTTGATGTCTTTGCTCCGAAGAAAATAAGATCCAAAAACACCAGTCATGGTGAATTCGAGGGGAGGGGGGGGGGGGTATCTAATACATCCAAATAAATCAAATCTACCCTTGCCATTCCTTTCCATCTGTAATGCTGCTAAGGGGATGGGGGAGGGGAATGGGGTAGGGGAGGGGGGGGGGAAGGCAGGGGGTGCATTCTCAATCACATTCAAATGACATACTCAAGGGAATATGCCACATGGACACATCACGATCAGGGACCCGTAACACAAAGCTTTAATAGCAATGATCGTAGAACATTTTTCTACAATTGATTCCATTGACTGCAATGTACAATCGATCGAGTAAATCAAGCGTACAATTAATCGCTAACCATTGTGTTACGGGACCTAGATCTTTTAAGAACCTATTCACATTCCTTTTAATACCCATGACAAACATCATACAGATGTAAAAAATAAAATAAGAAAGCATCAACCATGATGATGGAGAGAAGAGGTTTGAGGATCACCATTTCAAGTTGAGACTTCAAAAACTTTCAGAACTTTTTCATTTGATGGATTTTTTTCTCACTTCTCTCTTTCTTCTCTTTTATGAAAATTTATTTTTCCCAGGTACTCACATGTCTATCGTTCAGTGCCCCATGGGTCAGTAAGGAATGCTCGCTCTTGTAGTTGCCCTCATGGAGTGGATAGGCAGCGTAGTAGGATCCGTTAGCGATCAAGTGGTCAATACCTACATAGAGAATGAATGGTCAAGTCTTGAACACATACACGGCATAGTAGGATCCATTAGCGATCAAGTGGTCAATACCTACATACAGAATGAATAGTCATGTTTTCTCTTTTTATCATATTCCATGTGTCATTACAACTCTTGAAGATTTAATAAAGAGAAACTGGAAATGTGTCTCCTAAAAGAAATATTTTAATGATAATAATAATATGCAACATTTATATGGCGCTTAATAAAATGTTTCTAAGTGCTGCATACTATTAGCCCGGCTTTACCATGGCTTTACCACTGTTATCCTGATCGGACACCCAAGCAGTCAAGGAATTTGTTCCTACCAGGTAACCATTACACCAGAGTGGAGAGTGGCAAATGTAGATAAACGCCTCGCCAAAGGATGTGAGTGCTGCGGTGGGATTTGAACTCTGGACCTTGTGGTTCAAAGTCTGAAGACTTATCCACTGTGCCACAACACCTCTACCACTTTACCTCTATTACATGGGTTAATAATGAGAGGGTTTTGCCGTGCCACTTCAAGAAGTACATCAATACTCACCAAACTTTGATGGGTCATTTGGATCGTAGCGCATCCTCTCTAAGATCTCATAAACCTGATGAAAACAAGAGAAAAAGAGAGAGAGAAAAAGAAGATATGTTCCATCAACATAAGTACCTTTTGTTCTAAGTATTTAAAGTTAATATGAACAAGCAATCGTGTAAGGCACTACCTCAATTCCTCAACTTCTCAATGTGGCCCGTTTCCCGACCCATTTAAAGCAGTGTAGTCTTATGACAGACCTGCCAATCTCTGGGAATGAAAAACTGTATTCTGTGATGAAAAAATGTATTTTCCAAAAACATTGAAACATGTGCATATCTCACCCTGGTTTTAATAAAATGATTAAAAAAGGTTACCTGAAATTACATAAATAATCCAATAACCATATTAATGTTTATGAAAGTTTTTTTTAAATAGAGACATATAGAGATGATTTTTCTCAATAAATAACGATTTTGTTTAAAAAAAAAAAAGGATAATTTTTTCCCCCTTATTTTTAATCGTATATTTTAAAGAAAAAACATACTGTCGTATTTTGGTTGCAAACACGTACTAAATATGCCAAAAAAATACTGGTTGGCAGCTCTGTTATGATATAGGCCCACTTGAATGATTAAAACTTATCAGCTACCACTGCTAGTCAATTCATCCCTACAACAATAAGTAGCCAAACAAGTGCTTTTCTCCTTGATTAAAAAAAACATTAAAATGGACAACATTCTAATTTCAAAGAAATTGTCAGGTTTGTTTGACTTTTGTCCTTTAATTCAGATCATCTTTTTGTTGGGGTGGGTTGAACTTTGCCTTTATGATATCAGACTTGGAAATCTTACCACTCTGTTGCGGATGTTGTTGGGAAAGAACGTTTCCCTGCTGTGCATGATAAATCTGTGAATTCAAACCAAAAGAAAAAGAGGCAAACCATTAATACTTTTAAAACAACATACTTACAGATCTATGTTGTCAGACTATATGAGGTTGAAAACATTGCCATATCTAAAACTCACCTTCTTCTGAGCTGCTCTCAGTTCTTTTGTTTTTTGGGGGAGGTCAAAGTTTTAAAATCATGGTTTTATCACCTCAGTGAAGATAAGTGTGACTACAACATTCAAATGTAAAAACTTGATGCGATAATAGATTTCATTATGTAATGACCAGGGGCCCCTGATTACAAGCTGTGCTTCTTTGGGGTCCCAAACCTGTCATTTGTTTTAGTTCTTTATAATGTAACCATTTATTTTGTTTGTACTTTGTTCTCCTTTGACTGGTTTGAATAAATTCAATTCAATTCAATATAAGTCAGCCATGTCATCTTCCAAGTCATACACCTACCCTTTCATGTAGGTAAGTGCGACATTCTACTTACATAAAAGTGTAATGCATACGTACATCTACAGTACATCTCTATATCAGCTTGACCTTTTAACATGTAAACAATGTAATACATAGTTTCATGTTTCATCTCCAGCTGCACTGCTATACATGTCCTCCACTACCATAAAATGTAGTCAACTCTTGACAAATTATAGCACCACCCCCCATCCCAAACAAAATTGAAATCTTCTTCAAAATCAAACATTCATGCACTGTGAGTATTCATCGACATTGAGAAAATGTAATGCACGCGTACATGTTTTGTTCGCACTATAATTTGCATCTAAATCAATATGAAGAAACGGAGCTGTTGACATTTGAAAGTCATGTTGAAAGCAAATGGAAGGGATATCAAAAAAATGTATGCAAACATGTTGAGTTGGTTGGATTTTTCAATGAGAGATCAGCCTCAAAACAAGCATCAATTTTGTACATACATGTAGTCAACACTACATGTACATGTACCAAGATTTCAAAACTTTCCTCCTATATTGTTTGGAAATTTTTAAACCGGGTGGGTGTTTCATAAAGCTGTTTGTAAAGTTACGCACAACTTTACGCACGACTGGAACATGTTCTTAGGTCATATATCAATTATACAGGGGTATCATTTAGCACAAGAAAGGATCACCAGCCGTGAGTAAAGTCATTTGTGTCGTGCGTAAAGTCATTTGTATCTTACGAACAGCTTTACATGTATGAAACACCCACCTGGGTTGCACATCCACTTTCAATATCGACACTCCCAACAGATTCTCGATGTTTACCTCCACTTTGATAAACCCCTATTAAAACCCAACCCCTTTCCCTTTCACTATCCCTGTATACCGAACTTATCAACCTCTTCCTCCGAACTTCCTTTTGCGTGTATCTCTCCCTCCATACATCCAAGCTTTTTCCCTTCACTTCCGAAGTAATTTCCCCCAATCCACCCCCTTACACATACATGTCACTCAAATCCCTTTGCTGCTAAAGAGTGTTTCATGGAGAAAATAGTCTGAGATTTTCACTGACTAATTTGCTCTAAGCCAATCGGATGCAAGGATTTCAGTAGCTTATAACAAAAGTCAGTGAAAATTACTTTTTTTTTATTCGTGAAATTATTCTTGTTTCATATATATACACTGCATGCTAAAAGAAATAATAAGCTATCTGTAGTATGCAATTCTCTTTTAGGGTTCAGTTTTATCACTCACATATGAGTCTTTATTTTCATGATCAAAAAGGATTTTGAATGGAGTTCAAAACTTGTATGCAGTTGCATACATCTTACCTCTTGCCCTCTTTAACCCTATCTAGTCCAGGATGGGGCTTTTTAGCATTGACCCCCCCCCCCTGGGTACCTGGATGAAACTTATTCCTTTAAATGCCACCGCGCTGTTAAAGGCTGCTGGGCTAAAGCCAGGGTAATAATATCCATGTCCTTTGGAAGAGCATAGGGACGTTATGACATAATGGGATATGCGCTATACAAGAACTGCGTTATTATTATTATTATAAATAAAACAAAGAACTCACTCATTTTCTCTGTCCCTGATGAATGGGGCAGTGAAGACATCTGGCTCTGGCTTGACATAATCATCACTCAGCTCAAAAGGAGTCCAGAGCTTGTCAATGCAGTTGAATACATTCACAGGTTCTTCCATGTTGTTTTCCTATGGAAATTAACAATGCAAAGTTTGTTGGATGTGTATAACAATGACTGAATTAATCTTGATCATCACTGTCAGTAAAATTGTAACCGTCAATTCTACCACCACCATCAACATCATTAAAGGTATTGTTTGACTTTGTGAGCAGCCGATTTAAAAAATTATCAAACCAAGATGAAACATGTGTACAAGTGCATGTATTAGAACTAATAAACCCTGAAAACAACCATTATTGAGAATTAAAAGCTAAAACTACAATGCAAACCCCGATTTTGTAAATAGGCGTCTTATAGACGCCTAAATAGTACACATAAGTGTATGGGATGAAATTAAGATGGTGTTTTCGGTCACTTTATATTTCAATTTTTGAAGCACTAAATAATTATTTTCGAATGCAATTTTTTCTGGGCTTCATTTTTGTAACATATCACAGACACAGGTGACGAGTGTGACCTTCTAGCTCAGATTTTTTAAAAGTCAAACCAATGTTAACCAATCGGATTACCGTCACCATCATCGTCGACTTTGCCACCATAACCATTATTATCATAATCATAACCACAATTAACATCATCCTCATCACCACCACCACCATCACCATCATCATCATTCTCATCACCACCACCAAAATTATCACCACTATCATCACCATCACTGTCACCATCATCACTATCATCCTCATCAATATTATCACCACCAACATCATTAACATCATCATCACCATCATCACCATCATCACTATCACCACCACCACCATCATCATCATCACTATCATCCTCATCAATATTATCACCACCATCATCGTCATCACAATCACCAGTACTACATTCAACATCATCATCAACATCATCATCACCATCAACATTATCACTACCATCATCAACATCATCATCACCATCAACATTATCACTACCATCATCATCATCATCATCACCATCAACATTATCACTACCATCATCATCATCATCATCTTCATCATCATCACCACCACCATCAACATTATCACCATTATCATCATCACTACAACAACCATTACTATCTTCACCATCATATCATCATCACCAATATATTTATCATCATCATCATCCTCCTCCTCCTCCTTTTCAACTTAATCATCACCATGATCATCATTATCATTACCATCAACATTATCACCACCATCATCACCACCACTATCACCATCACCACCACCACCACCATCATCATCATTATCACAATAACAATCATCATCATCATCACCATTATCATCATCATCCTCAAACACATCACCAACACCCATCCTCAACACATGACTACTATCATTGTCATCATTAATCATCTTCATCATACTCGGCTTTGTATCACTACATGTACGTATGCTATCCAATCAATGTGAAATCTTATCATCATCAATGCATGCATAACTAGGCCTATAGTGTTAACCGTGTTGTTTAACACTACACATGTAACTGTCACTCGCATAAAGATCCTGACAGTTACATATATATATATTCACTCCATTGTGGTTTATATATAGTCAATAACTACCAGGAATATTGCTAAAGTGGCAATCATCACGACGGCACATAAGATACTGTACATGTCTTTTTTAATTAACCACTGAAACCTCACTGAAAGGCTGACAAGGTCGATCAACTTAGAAACCATAATTCATCTCTTTACACTTTATAAATATGAAGTGATGGTATGAAAGATTTATAATGTATGATCCTCTTTAGAGTATTCATATACCATTCAGTGTAATGGCCAGATGGTTAATAAGTACTTTGAAAGGCTTACTGTACATCGTTCAGTCAGTACTAACAATTTGATCTACTTGTTTTGATTCAATCTAATGTCACTATGGGGGTGTTGCAAGCAAATATTTGCGATCAATTTTCTTGCAACACCCTATATGTCTTATTGCCAGTTTGAGTACTTTACTTTCATTTTCCCTTTCATTTGATTTAACAAAATAATAATGATAATATTATTAAAGGACAAGTCCACCCCAACAAAAACTTGATTGGAATAAAAAGAGAAAAATTCAACAAGCAAAACACTGAAAATTTCATCAAAATCGGATGTAAAATAAGAAAGTTATGACATTTTAAAGTTTCGCTTCATTTCACAAATCAGTAATATGCACATCCTGGCTGGTATGCAAATGAGGGAACTGATGACATCACTCACTCACTATTTCTTTTGTATTTTATTATATGAAATATGAAATATTTTGATTTTCTCGTCATTGTCATGTGAAATGAAGTTTCATTCCTCCCTGAACACGTGGAATTCCATTATTTTAACATTTTGTGCTTCAGGCAAGGAGGTCCTAATCATCAAATTCGTAAAAATTGAAATATTGTATAATTCAAACAATAAAAAAACAAAAGAAATAGTGAGTGAGTGACATCATCGACTCTCTCATTTGGATGTAACTGGCTCGTTCATATAACTATTTTGTTAAAAATAAGCGAAACTTTGAAATGTCATAACTTTCTTATTTTACATCCGATTTTGATGAAATTTTCAGCATTGTGCTTGTTGAATTTTTCTCTTTTTATTCAAATCAACATTTTTCTGAGGTGGACTTGACCTTTAATACTACATGTAAATAGAGCTATTAAAGTATTTAGTTTTCCAGTTCCCTTTATTCGATTAAACCAAAAAAAATTATAGTTCCTTTTTTTATAACAAAGTGCCATCACCAATATATTGTGACTATTTTGAAGAACAGATGGAAAAAGAAATTGAAGGAGTAATAAAAGAATCACATGGTTCATCATAAATGTACTCATGCTTCATGAGTGGGTGCTTTTATCAAACAAGCCTACCTAACCGAAATAATTCTGAAAATATTATTTTAGAGACTTTCTGTTTTTGAGTGATTGTGCTGACCTTTTCCTCAACTGGAAGAGAGGATTCCAGAAATTAATTCCATGTTATTCATTAATTATTTGCAAGTCTTTTCTAAATACCTCGATGGGCATCTTGATCTTGAGTTCCTCAGCATAGCGAGTCATCAGGTCCCATGGAGCGTGGACCTTCACGAAGAAGGTGCGGTTGTCGTGGGATTCCTGCGGAAGAAAATCCAACCCAAGACAAATGAAAAACAATCCTTTCAGACCGAATACTGGATTTCATAGCTTCCCATCAGCTAACGGTTCATCCAGTATAAATGGTGTTTACTTAATTTTATAGAAATCAGGGCCTATAATTAGTGCCCCATCGATACCATAACCAATAAAGTTAATCCCACCCCCCCCCCCCCCCGAAAAAAAATGTTTTTCCTCTTTTTAACAACCTGTGTTACATGTATAAGGATATCAAACCCTGCTTAAGTGATAATTTTTTTTCTTTACTTTTTACAACCATACGTTAAAGGAATTATACTCTACCCTGCCCCATGTGTATCACAACCTATATAAAAGTCATTACAAGTCCCCCCCCCCCTTCTTCATCTTTAATCAAAGGGCGTGTCCAAATACTCATTAAGCTGGTGTACATTTTAAAGTAATACAAAATTTACACTAAATGTAGGTTCCTCATTTTCTTTGATTTTCATGATAAAATCAGCTTTTCTTTTTTTCTAATAGATTGCTCTTGAGTGGAGTCCTTGCCCCTCCCCCCCCCCCCAAAAAAAGAAAACATTGTCACTGGTTATGTTTTTTTTTTGCAATTACTTTGTACCACACATTCCCTCTTCTCCCTTCCCACTTTCTGCCTGCTACATGAATACACTGAAAAGTGCACGAGGGAAAGGATGCGCCTCCTAGGAAACAATTCTTAACTAACTAGTATCAATCTACATGAAGATATAATTGTACTTTAATGTCACTACTTCCGTGCATCCCAGAGGTAAATTTAGATCTATCGAACAATTCACTGCAAATGCTTTAAAGTTTATATGAAAAGGGACGTACACCAATAGAGAGGGATCATAACAAGGGTTTATACTTGAATTTTTACAAAGTTTCCGGCACAACATTCTTGCATGCAATACACTGTACATACATGTAGAAACAGGGACAGGTATTTTAAAATCCCGAGTCTATATATATATATTCCCTTTGCCATTAATTAACCTTAATCCACTCCCAACTTCACATTAATATTTCTTTTGAAATGAGCAATAATAAATACCGGTACTTATGATATTAAAGCCGTCTCACTCTCACCCATATTGAGATTTAAATATGAAGATCGAGAATTTATTGCCCCTCTACCCGTTCAACTTTATAGGATTAATTCAATATTAAGAAAAAATGAAAAATAGTAAGAATCCATAAGTCTCTCTATCAGCTTCAAGATGATAAGGTTCACATTTGTTTCTGTACGTATCTGAAAAAATTTGATAAAGCTTAGGGAAATGCTAATCTTTTTAAATCCTCTTTAATACACAAACATCAAATATAGATATGCACACAACTTGTTGGAGATACTGTATTGTATAATACATAACATTGCAAATGATTCTTAAAAACCCCAAAACTTCTATTCTGTATTAATGAGTATGTATCATGACATGCATATGATGTAGATATGAACGGTTGTGTCATGTCTGCAAAATAAAACATTTTCGTTATTTGTATGAATAAAATCCTGTTGTTATAAAGAAAAATGTAATGTGAGTCAAAGCTGTTAGTATTTATCATCAAGATAAAAGGGGTTAGTTTTAAGCTGAAATAAACGCAGCAAACTGTTGATATATATGTCTCGTTAGCACTGAAGCTTTTAATTTGTTATTAAAGAAGCAACTGAAATTCGCTTCAATCAAAAGAGATTTTATTCTGCAACGAAAGCATTAAATTTTATTTCAACAAGAACATAAACTGTAGACTAGTGTAAGTCAACTGAATATATCATTTTCAAAACAAGAAAATATTGTTCAGATTTTTTTCAAGAAATGTATCTATTGCCTCGAATGACTGTCACAGAGCTGTGCAAAGGGGCTTTTACTTTTTGTAATTAAATAGAGTTTAGTATTTTAAAATGAATAACTTGGTCCAAAAAAAATGTTTGTTATTGTTCCTCCAAATATGCTTTTACTCTGTTATCACTTACTGATTAGGGGTTTAATATCGGGATGGTTATTAATTTCCAATACCAATATGCACCTGATACTGCTTGCATAGAACACACGTTCATGTAGTACACATTATTGCCAAATAACCAAAAATATATAAAACTCAAATGAATACATCTATATACCCCCTTCACAAATCATAATAACCTTTAACTCCAAATAATCATGAATTATAAAATATATTGAAAGTAAACCTTCACCCACAGGAGTATTTGTTACAGTGGGGGTGGGGCCGATTTGGACTGGGATTGGTACATGTATGTTTCTTTTCTTTTTTGTGTGTGACCCATATACTTCACCATACAACTATACTCACTGGGTCTTCTGGGTTCGGCTCCGGCCCCTGCATGCCGACGTTACCACGACAACCAATACACATCAAAGAAAGGGGGCGTGGAAGTTAATAGAGCACACGGGTTGTCAGTTCGGTGTGTGTGTGCGGGTTACGTTTTGAGAATGCAACGCCAATCAAGCAAAGAGGGTGGCGGGGGGGGGGGAAGATATTGGAATGGGGAAGTTGTGGGAATTGAGTGGGGGAAGAGTTTGAGGGAAGAATTTTTAATGGAGGTCATTTTTTATAGGAAGGGTGGGGTCAGAGTGTCGTGCATGTAACAGCATTGGAAGAGGAGAAAGGGTGCCAGATGCGGTGATAGAGAAATAAAAAGATGGACCGAAATGGAGTAGATGAGAAAGAAATTAAGATAAAAAGGTTGAGATCAAGAAAAAAAGGTTAAGAATCAAACATGAATAATTATGTTTCATTTGTTTTATATAAAAAGCACTCATGCAATAAACATGTAATGGTTATTCAAACATAAGATAATAGAAGTATTGAGCAAACGAACAGCAAACAATCATCAAGATCAAGCATCGAGTGGAATTTAAAGAAAATACATAGCTTTAAAAAAAAAACATGATTTTTCTCTTGTATCATTGAAAAAAAAAATAAAAAATTAGAAAAATGAAACTCGAAACATAATTTGTTATGGCTTCGGCATAATGAATTGTAAAACATGTCTAAATCAGTGAATAGAAAACAAAGCTTTTCGTGAAATTGAGAATGAGAATTTATGGGGCTCCATGCTCAACAAGAAGGGTATGTGGGGTAATTCAAGAAAAAGCACCACATGTAATCGGGCAGAAGAAACCCCAAACAAAAAAATTTAAACACCTTCATCGCATCCACTTCTTGATGATGTAATCTAATTCAACTATCTACATGCATCGTACCTCGGACTAAAATGATTTCAAACTATAATCAATGCAACATAAAGAGCTATAACTAGTGTAGTCATTCTTTATTGTCCAAATTCAAAAGCAAGGTATTAAAATCAAAGCAAAATATCTAATAAAGCAATGTGTTCATGCATGCATGTGCTGTATGATCGAAGGATTCATAATTTGAATCATTCTTTCTATTGTACATGTATATATCAAAACTTTAATCAAGTCGATCCATTGTCACATCAGTGGGTGTTTTCCTAATGATTATTTTTAAAGTGTGTTTATTTAGCCACACTTGACAATTGACAGCTTTTTGGTATGAAATTTGTTTGCCCTTGAAAGAAAAAACTTCAGGGGAACACTAGCTGATCACGAATCATAAAAATCATGCTCTTTTTCCTTTAATATTCTTGCAATCTTCATGGACGAAAATATATATCATCGTATCTTAAAATTCAATACTGTCACAATTTTTTTTTCTAATGGGGGGCTAACAAACTTTTGCATTAAATGATAATAAATCAATTAATTTTAATACACATGAGTTTTCAAAAGAAATTGTCTAGGCCACAATAAGAAATTTACTATGATATCAAAATGGTTCCTCCTGGTGAAAATTGAAGGACTGAACCTTAAACTGTAATAAATTAAATTTAGTTCAGAGTATGATATTAAAGAATTATTGAATCTCTGGGTTTTTTCTATAGAAAATAAGGAATTTATAAATATATTTTAACTACATGTATAATTATAATTAATAATAAATAATACATGAAATATCAATAATTATAGTATTCATTTTTCCACATGTACACCATAAGATGATGAACATTATTATTATTATTACAAGTAAAGAAAACAAACATAGGACAGAAAAATCGAGAGGCATTCCCTTATTGAATTCAAACACTGAAAACTTAATAGTTTGGAATGTGACCTTGAGTTGAATTATTTGAAAATACAATCTCAATTCCTTGCAAAAAGTAATTACAGATGGTTGAGATTTTTCAGACAAATAAAAAAATATTAAATATTTGGATTAATCCAAACTGTAATTGTAAAAAGGAAACTTGTTTTAAAACTTTGCTTCAGAAGTACACTTCCCCAACTCCCAAGTTCATTCCAAAATATACTCTCTTGATGATAACAAAGAAAACGTTCACTCTTCAAAGAATGAATTTTGAAGAGTCAATTAAGTTTTGAATGAAAACTTCTATACTTTATAAAATTCTATCATTAAATAGTGAATTCATGCTAAATTCTATCTTTAAATATTCAAGTTTTTGTAGAGAATGCTTTTACAAAAAGGTGAGACAAAATTGAATTTGAGTTAGTTGAATCCAATTCACACTCAAACTCACCGTCAAACTCGAAATGAATCAAACTCGAAATGATGGGTATTTACCTCTGAGTTCTCTGAATTCTATCTTTAAATAGTCAAGTTTTTGTAGATAATGCTTTACAAAAATGTGAGACAAAATTAAATTTGAGTTAGTTGAATCCAATTCACACTCACACTCAAACGCACCATCAAACTCGAAATGAATGAAACTCAAAATGATTAGACTTTACCTCTGAGTTCTCGTACTCAAGCTCAAGGCCTTCATCAACGAGATTGGCCTCGTAGTTTGTCCTCTTTCTCACTCTCTTCTCTTCCCTCTCCTCACTCTCCATCTTCCTGTAAGCCAGGACGAAGTCGATCCGTCGTGTGCCATCACGGAAGAAGAGGTCGTTGAAGCTGCTGTCGTCTTTCTTGGCTGGAGACTGGAAGGAATAAAAGTAATGAAAAAATGTACCTCTGTCGAGACTTTCAAAAATCTTCTAAAAACTCTTTAGCTCTTTATGCGCCTTGAGCACTCTACAAAGTTGATTTGGTGCTTCATAAGTCACGTTATTATTATTATCATCATCATCATCATCATCATCATCATCATCATCACTATCATTATCATTATTATCATTATTATCATCATTATCATTATTATTATTATTATTATTATTATTATCATGATTATTATTATTATCATTATCATTATTATTATCATTATTATTATTATTAATTATTATTATTATTAATTAATCCACGGACATGGCCTCAGAAGGCTTTGATTTATTTACGCCTTGCTATTGATCAAAACAGATAACATACTATGTAATAAATGAAAGTGAAAATGAATCAAAATCGTTTTAAACTCTCATTGAAAGGAATCCATTAAAACAAAGCCAGTGATCATTATAACAAGAATTCTACGATAAAAACTATGAAAGATTGAAATAAACCAAAATGATCACTAACATCATAATGATTAAACAAAATCAATTTCTTTTCAGCATGCATAATAATCTTGTTTCACACCACATTTTGAAAGACGATGCATAGAAATCACAATTCGGGCATAAAGGAAGATGATACAAAATTCACAAATGCACACAAGGTAATACAGAAACTTGAAAGATACATAAGTGAAAAAAGGCAAAAAATCAACACCCAACACAAAAGTTTTCAAAGGTTATTGAACAGCAAAGATGAAAGGTCTGGAAAAATTAATACAAGTCAAAGGTGCAATGTATTTTCAATTTTTGTCACTATTTTTCATGAAGCCTCCCAAGAGGATTTCTGCTGAAAGAAACAGTGGTGAGGTACTTTTTTTTCACCACATGATCTACATGTACCTTCATAGTTTAATGCCATTCCGTCCATCAACATTTTGTCTACTTGATCCAATAATCATTTGGTCCAATCATCACTTCGTCTAATCACCAGTTCGCCTGTGACCATTTCGTCTCATGACCAGTTGGTCTAATATCCATTTTATTTTCATTCATTTTGCCCAATTAACACTTATTATATCCTACATAGAGTAAATCCTGTATAGTGATTGGTTCAAGTAGCATCATGTGACCTGATATATTTCAACTATGATGTTGCGTGACGTCAGACCTCGATATATTTTTGGATATATCGAGGTCTGACGTCATTATTTCGCAAAACTGGATATCTAGCTAAACTCTCGGGCGCACCGGCCAACGCGCTCTCTCTCCCGGCCAAGTCCAGCGATGCGTCGGCGCAGGCACTAATCTGCGTTCCGCTGAGCGCGGTGGCTCGGAGAAAAGTAGGTAATTCAACTCAAGTAACCGGACTTTGCAAGCTCAACACAAAGAGTTTGGTTGTAAATTACCAAAAGTAGGATATAAAACAAATATACCAGGCGTTTCATTCGAAAGCATAGTTGGAATTATTAATCCTCGGTTGGACTGGCAAAACTACTATATTTCCCTCGGGGCTTCGCCCCTCGGGAAAAATAGTAATTGCCAGACCAACCTCGGATAAATAATTCCACTATACTTTCTCAAAGCCTGATATATTTGTTTACTGTAGTCCAAATGGTATGTGGACTAATTGGCTATTGGACCAACTGGATATTAATAAACAAAATGACAATTAAGACTGGATAGTGGACGAACTTATGGTAGACCAAAAGATCTTAGACGAGTTGGTAATTGGACGAATTGGCATTACACTGTTAAAAATTGCCGTAATTTTACGGACAAATTTTAACAGAAATCGTCCGTAAACGATAAAATACGGAAAAAAATTGTAAATTTACGGATTTCTACAGAAAACCCGTAAAAATTACATAATAATTAGGTAAATGATCAATTTTACGGACGTTTTCTGTAATTGTACAGAAGATCATTATTGAAAGGAGGCGTTTACGATACATCTTGTAAATTTACTGTCAGTAGATGTAAGTTTACGGATAAGATTTAACATATTAATTTGTAACATGTGTAAAGTGCATTTTCTACGGAAAATTTTGTAAAATTTACAGAAAAATCAGGTTAATGATACATTTTCTGACGTTGTCCGTAATTGTAGTGAAGATCATTCTTGAAAGGAGACGTTTGGTGGTTTACGGTACAAATCTTTGTAAATTTACTAGAAAGTAGCTGTAAGTTTACGGACAAGATTTAACAGATTAATTTGTACTATACAAACTACGGAAAATTTGTAAAAATTACATAAAAATCAGGTAAATGATCAATTTTACAAACGTTTTGATCCGTAATTGTACAGAAGATCATTATTGAAAGGAGACGTTTACGGTACATCTTGTAAATTTACTGTAAAGTAGATGTAAGTTTACGGACAACGTCAGAAAATTTATCATATAACCTGATTTTTCTGTAAAGTTTACAAATTTTCCGTAGAAATTCCACTTTACATATATATATTAAAAATTAATCTCAGAAATGAGACGTTTAGTGGTTTACGGTACAAATCTTTGTAAATTTACTAGAAAGGTAGCTGTAAATTTACGGACAAGATTTAACAGAAATGGCAATTTCTACGGAAACTTTGTAGAATTTACAGAAAAATCAGGTTATAATGATAAATTTACTGACATTGTCCGTAATTGTAGTGAAGATCATTATTGAAAGGAGACGTTTACGATACATCTTGTAAATTTACTGTAAAGTAGATGTAAGTTTATGGACAAGATTTAACAGATTAATTTGTAATATGTGTAAAGTGCAATTTCTTCAGAAAATTTGTAAAATTTACAGAAAAATCAGGTTATAATGGTAAATTTACTGACGTAAGGATCGAGACGTTTACGATACATCTTTGTAAATTTACTGTAAAGTAGATGTTAAGTTTACAGACACGATTTAACAGATTAATTCGTAATATGTGGAAAGTGCAATTTCTACGGAAACTTTGTAAAATTTACAGAAAAATCAAGTTAATGATAAGTTTTCTTTTTCGAGCATGCGCACTTGAGAAGTTTGTGAAAAGCCCGCGAAGCAAAGAGAATTTTCCTTCCGGTCTTGGATGTGTCAAGTGATCTTCTTGATCAGAAATTCGTAAGTATTTTGCTTTGAATTCGTAAAAGAAATTTCTGCTGTGCCTCTCTGGAATATATTGATACGTTTTATGCAGTTATATGAAATTAATAGTGTTGGTTTTCATGATTACGAACAAGGTTTTGGCATTGACGAGTCCAGACGATGCAATGTATCGTCGCGTACGCGCTGCTACAGTCCCATTGGTGCATTTGAGTGTTGGATATTTTGACACTGTGGTTGAACGAATTGAATCGAAGGTGCGAAGCCGTGGGCCAAGCTTGTTTTATGAGCTTCACAAGGATATTTTATATTATGATGCCATTTATATATTCATTTGTATCTTCATTTGTAAATGTCAAGATGAAAATATAAACCTCAAAATATTAAATTTGTGCAATTAAACTTATTTAAACTTGGGGTAGGCCTAGATTAGATTAGGGCCTAGCCGGTAGCCTAGATGATCTAATTCTAAATCAAATCAATGACAATGACAATGGCATTGAATGGGTGATTTCAACTCAAGTACAGTGTTGAAATCTGGTGTTGGTGTTGTGACAACACCAGCCACAACACCGTACTTGAAATCAGGCTGGTGTTAATTGGGATTGACCTCGGAAAATATGACGTATTTCCGGCAGTTCGTGTTGAATGTCGTCTGCTGAACCCAGCACTGCGGCTGGTGTTGACGATCTACGTGCAATTTCCCCATTCACCAACACCAACCCCCAGGGATTGGGAAAATCATGGTTTCAAGTTCGGTGTTGGTGTTGGCAATCTCAAGCTCGTGAACAGGCGGCAAACACGATGAAACATCCCCGTAAAATTAGCTTTTACAGTTAAGATGAGCTAGTACTAGTAGTATAGTAGTAGAACAAATCATTTGAGCTGTATGTATTTTGATAAAGAATAATGTTCACTCTTTTGAATTCTTGAATTAATTAAAACATTGGTACATGTATTCTGTACGATGAGAATTTAATGCATTTCTTTCCGATTTCATTTTCGTCGTCGAGACTTCTCGCGTGAAGTTGAGATGATTTAGCAGCGCAGCGCAGAGGCGTGACGTCATGTGCTATCGATAACGCCATTGGTATCATTCCTCTGAACCCAGTCCCAGCTCGGTGTTGGAGCTCGGTTCAGCGGCCTTTTTACGCTCTCAACACCAACACCGAACTTGAAATCACCCAATGTCAACTACAGTTAGTTAGATCTAGTAATACCTCAAGCGAAGTTCGCGCAGGCTCCACTCCACTTCACTACCGCTACACTACACTCCACCTACCCAAACTTCGGGACGGTGAACTCGATCGGATATTCCGAGTGACAAAGGTGGGGTGGCCGATGGAAATGTTATTTATTGTAAAAATCGTAACAAAAAATATAAAGAGAAAGAAAAATAGCTTAATTTCTTACTCTTCACCCGTATTTCACTCCGTGTCCATCCTCTGGTTATCCTCTAAATTGTTGATTTTGAGCCAGTATCTATTTCCTCACACGTCACTATTCATGGCCGATTTAAAAACATCGCATGCGATCGGTCGCAGGTCAAACAGCATAAATATTTATATTATTATTGGATGGTTCAGAAAATACCAAAAATATTCTACGAGTATGGGAAAAAAAAAATTTCCTCGTTTTATTTTTTTCTATAATTTTTACAATAAATAACATTTCCATCCCACCTTTGTCACTAGCGGTAGTGAAGTGGAGTGGAGCCTGCACGAACTTCGCTCGAGGTAGATCTAGTAATGACTTAGTGCTGGCTAGCGACCGACGGGTTTCCATTCTCAGCCATTCACTGATAATTCAGTTAAGACAGTGTGTTCCATGTGTGTATGTGTGATGCGAAGCTACCTCAGCTCAAGCGATGTAGACGACCTTGTTGGAGCGTACAGTGTAGCGGTAGTGAAGTGGAGTGGAGCCTGCACGAACATCGCTTTAGGTAATGCGAAGCGTGCTGTACATGTGTCCTCTGGAGGTGTGGGCATGGGTTTAGTGACAGTGTGCATGTGATTGTGAAGGGTTGAAGCCCGGGTTGAAGTTTCTTACAGCTCTGTGGGTTTATCTATAATTAAATGATTCTCTTTTCAAGCTTAAATTTTTATAATGATGATTGCTACATTCCAATTATTTGATTAAATTGTTTGTTTTAGAACAGGTCTTTTATTTTGTCCTCAGTCTATTTCTCCCATTACATATCAAATAAAGAGAGTCTTCACTTGTGTTTCATTAAATTATTATACAATGTCCACTGTAATGAAAATGGAAACATGCCGGTCAAATGAAAGTGCAATATAAGTGGAAACATGCTGGTCTATTGACTATATGTTGACCATATAGTAGAAAGCAAAATTTGTTCTCAGCTGTAATTATTCTTCTATGGGAACTTGCTTCTCATAGATAAAATAAAATTTCCGAAGACCCCATATAATTTTGTACTATTTGGTGCATTTAAAGAGGAGAAAGAAATGCTTTTTTTTTTCAATTTGCCTAAATTGCATTTAAAAATATACCTTTCTTTTGCTTTCGGCACAGGCCAATTTTTAGAGGCTGAAATATTAAAGAGTTGATTACTTAAATTTCGTTCTAAAATCTTTTTCATATCACTTGCAAATAGAGAAAATATAGCGCCCCCCCCAAAAAAAAAACTTTAATTTTTAAAGGCATCTCGCACAAATGATTACAATGTTTTTGTTTTATTTATCATTCACTATGAGATCTGTATAAAGTGATAAACCAATGAATTATTTTTATATGTATATGTTTCCAATTATTTGCCTACCGGTATTTATTAAATAATAATGTTTGTGTTGTTATTTGACAATTGTTTCACAGAATTACGTCGTCGGTTGACATCTACCTATACCCATGGATTATCTCCATCACCTTCACAACCTTGAATTGCTAAGAGAGGTATGATTGATAAATTTGGTTTACATTGTTTTAATTTGTTTAAAAGTATTATTGAAATGATTTGATGAGATAACAAAAATGAAAACTTGAAATAACATTTTGAATGTAATTTTTGTTAATCTTGGGAAGACAATTAAGATTGCAGTTATTATGTTGGTAGATGTGTAATCAAATCTACATGCACATGTTCACTGTTTGGAACGTTTATAAAGATCACAAAATAAAAGAATTAAAAATAATATTCAACTCTTCTGCATACATGTACAGCTACCTTTGCCAAGACCACGTCGTGGGCTACGGGATGCTAGAAATCCATCGGAATCGTATGAGGATGGGCCATTTCGAGATCGGTATCAACTGTCAAAAGAAACCGTCATTTACATCATCAACATGCTGGAAGCCAAATTGAAGAGGGACACACAGAGGAATGATCCACTTCCCGTTTATTTGCAGGTGTTGACAGCTCTCCGTTTTCATGCAGTGGGTGAGTAATTGAATTAAATGATTATTGAATGTTTCTGGGCACTGTTAAATCTATTTGACTGAGGTTGTTTCTATTAATTTTAGGACTCCAGACAAAGTTGATGATGATGACAATATCTAGAAATCAGAGAGGGATCACATAAGTAAGAGTATCATTTAAGCAAACAGTCAAGTACCTATGAATTGCATGCTTAAAAATTCCAAAACTACCACAGCAGGAGTGAAGCTCTGCTGTTTCTGCTGTTAGAACTGTTATGTCAGGTTAGAGTTATAAATTCGTCATTAACTCTAAATTGGCAGATCACCCCCACCCCCCCCCCCCCCCCGAAACTTGGCTGTGTTGCGATGAAAAGCTATGAAATTTGGCACATAGATAACAACTCGAGATGAACATACACACAAAAAACTAGAGCTGCAATTGTATCAGAACAATGTGCATGCATTGACGCCTGTGATTTTATGGAGGGCAAGAAACAGAAGGAGATAAAGAGAAAACTCCTGAGGATATACATTTTCAAAATATTAAGAGGGCGCTATTTTTATAGGCAATGGTCACTGATGCGTAAAAAAAACATTTTGCATATGAGGGATGATGCCATTAGCAAACCCTAAAAAAGTGATACCAAGATAAATGGAAACAAGGAAGTGATGGCCATTTTACTGTTTTCCAACTTTTTAATAGAGAGCGCTATTTCTTTAAGGTAATGGTCACTGATGTGCGTAAAAAAACATGGATTATGAGGGATGATGCCATAAGCATACCCTGAAAATATGAGACCGAAATAAATGAAAACTAGGAACTTATCGTCATGGCCATTATAATATTTCTTTAGTTTGCAATAGAGGGCGCTATTTTTTAAGATAATGGTCATTGATGTGTAAAATGAAAAAAAAAAACAATTGAATTTGGACTATCGTAAGTCAACCCTGAAAATATGAAACTGAAATAAATGAAAACAAGTAAGTGATGGCCATTTTACTATTATTCCACTTTGCAATAGAGGGCGCTATTTCTAAAGGTAATGGTCACTGATGCGTAAAAACAGATGAATAAGGAAGCATGTTCCCAAATCAGACCAAAATAAATAAAAACAAGGAAGTTACGGCCATTTTATGATTTTCCTACTTTACATTTCAATAAATATGAATTTTTTTTAATGTAGACTATTTCGGATTTGAATTTAGGGCATGAAGACGGCATTTTCAAGGGCAAGTCATATTTTCATATGAAGAGCAACTCTTAAACAATCTACAGCAATTTGTTAGAAGTGTGTAGCATGCAGGATAAGAGAGTAAGGATGGGATTAGGAATAGTATGCAAATGGACTAGAAATTTACAAAATGGCGCCTGGATGGTCATGCATTGCCCCTGTCCGTCCACCCCCCACTTGGTTTCCGCGCAATAAGTAAAAAAATATGTAATGGATAAAAAAAGTTTGGTGTGTAGGTATAGGACACCAAAATACAGGCTCAGTTCGAATTCGGAGTCCGCAGGTCAAAGGTCACAGCTCATTAGATATGCGAGTTGGTTTCCACATGATTATCATAAGTTCCAAATGAATATTTAGAAATGTTTTTTTATTTGAATTATAATCATGTGAATGATCACACATAGACATCTACTATGTATGGGAAATACCATGTATGTTGCGCGCCATGTTATATAGTGGTACACTTTGGGGGTACTGACCAATTTTTTTGATTTTTTATCAATAGATGTGCAAAAACATCAAGGTAAAAAGTCAAAAGCACGGGGCAGAAAATAAACATTATTCAATAGCTGTTTTTGAAGTCAGTACTGCTGCTATATCGAATCGCGTATGATGGCGACACTGCAAGAGGCCTTCCACTTGTTAAAATGAATTGCAGAAAATTGTCTGATATTTGTAAAAGATGAATATTCTTATGAAATATGTGCTTAATTTTTTTTGTCATCAGAAGTATCATCTGTATGTGTAATGAAATGTTTTAAAATTACCTCGAAACAATGACCTATCAACCATATGGTTTGTTTGATTTTACAGGATCATTTCAAAAGATGCATGGTGATGAGGCAGCAATATCACAGTCATCAATGTGTCGAATCATCAAAGATGTGTCAGAAGCTATAGCAAGAAGGAAAAGGCAATACATGAAGTTTCCTTCGACAAGAGAAGAAGTTGAAGCAACTCAGCGACAGTTCTTCCAGTACTGCAGATTTCCAGGAGTGATAGGTGCAATTGATGGGACACATGTCTACATCAGGAGCCCTGGTGGGGATCAGGCAATATACTTCCTCAACAGGAAGAATAGATACTCGATCAATGTTCAGGTTAGATTAATTATACCCTTTCTTAGGCCCTTTTCACAATTAGTGCTGAGACTGCTTGCAACCTTTGTGATTGTGTGCGACATATATTGTGATCAAATGATTGAAATTGCTAATACAAGCAAATGTGAAAGCCACTTAAATTACTATAACTAGAACAATGTACTATTTTGTATAAAGTTTGGCAAAAAAAAAGAATGTGACATTAATTTTCTTTCCTAGGATTTCCTATCACTTCAGTTTCATTTATAGTAATTATTCGATTCGTATTTGATTGGGCAATTTTTAAAATGAGTAGTTAATTCTGTAGCATATATATTTTTTTTTGTGTGTGTGCAAGTACTGAGCAATTGAAGCAGTGGAAGGGTGGGGTGATTGTTGGATAAATCAACCTAACATGGAAAGCACACCAATAATTTTTATGTGCATGCATGTTAAAATTGCATTCCAAATATGTGATAAACTTGCAAAACTCAATTGTTGTGTGCTCCCATTGGATGTCCCAAAGAAAATTGAAAATTAAGTGCCCAGAACGATATAGAGACAGTTATGAATGTAAGATTTGATATTCCTCTTTTGTCTTCTGCTAGGTTGTTTGTGATCAGGCTGGGAAAATAACAAGCATCGTTGCCAGATGGCCTGGCAGCACACCTAACTCCGCAACCGTAAGTCACTTTTCAACCAAACTTGGATGGTAGATGTACTTAGGCGACCTGCATATTATGCTGCAGTCGGAGGTCACATGGTAAGGTCAAAGTGTTCAAAGTTTTTGTAGAAATGTACCAAACCCGACGGTGCTCTCACTCCATGATGTGTCACTGCATCGTAGCAATCCAGTCGGATTTGAAATGGTCTACACATGTTGAATATATGGTCAAGCGCGCAAAAAGTCGTTTATATGTTCTTCGCACTTTGAAATATCATAGTCTGTAATTTCAGGACCTTATAGTTGTATATACTAGTTTCGTGAGACCAGTTGTTGAATATGCTGTACCTGTATGGTCAGGAGCACTAACAAAACAACAAGTACAAGTCATCGAACGTATTCAGAAACGTGCCCTTAGAATCATTTTTGGAGCAGCATATTCTTCATATGAGCATGCTTTACTCCAGTCAGAACTGATGTCTCTTGAAGATAGATGGATCAAACTCTTTGTCTTGCGTTTGCGAAGTCTATGCAAATCCCCACGTCTAAACTGTATCACCTTCTACCTCAAAATAGGACTTGTCAATATCAGACTAGAAGCTTGGCCGGAACAGTAGAGATGCGATGTCGAACTTCACGATATAGAAATAGCCCCTTGCCCTCGTTGATTCGGCACCTTAAAGAGAAATTCCAGTAGTTGCAGTAAACACTGATTTCATGAGAAAGTCTGTAAAACAAGGCTTAATTGTCATTAATCATCGAGGATCTAGATCTGGTACAGTTACATAAACTGAACTTTGTGAAATCTTGAAATCTACGCTGAAAAATGTTCAGGCTGAAGATCCCCAACACAGATAAGCGCACGTGGGACAGTGTATAATTATTGCTTGGAATGTCGGGCCCGACGCTCTACCCGAATCCTGTGCTTATTTGCTGATTTCTCAGCAATTACACAATTTCTTCCAGAATCCTTTGGCACATATGTTTTATTTATACAAACAGACACTTTGGTGGTCATTTCATTGGATTCTGTACGAACTCATATTGATATCGTTACCAAAACTAGCATTTACCTTTAACTCTAAAAGAATTGATTACAAGGAGTAGTTTTTTTTGTATATATCTTCCCCTATCGTTACATGTACAATAATATCAAACTACGAATGGCTGAGAATTAAAGAACTCATCATTCATTGGACTCTTAAAATGTGATATCATTAAAAGATTGTTTTTTATAAAATGCAGATTACATACTAATTCTAATGTTGAGTTCTCTTTATGTTGGCGAACTCAAGTTTCATTTCATTTCATTTTACTTTGTTAATCAAAATATTTTTCTTTCATATGAGCAATTATTCACTGATATCTAGTCGTAAACTTAATATTTGAATTGAAGTCATAAAAATTGCCAAACTATGTATTATTGCAGCATATTAGATTATCGTTTTTTCCCAAAGTAATGTAATTCAGAACTGAATATGTAAATGTGTTTATTAATTTCTCTTTGTATATATGTTTAATCGTTTTATGATTTCTGTATACAGTGTATACTGAATCATTTATTTTTATTATTATTTATTTATTTTTATTTTTATTTGTTTATTTTTTATTCATTTGATATATATTGTTTATTTCTTAATTTTATCTTATTTTTTATTCATAAAATTTACTTATAAAAGGGGGCCTTCACCCTACAAGCTCTGCTTTTTAGTTGGTCTCCTTCCCTTTCGATTTCATGGTATTATTGTATTATAAAAAAATGATTTAAATGTTATATTTTGTAAATATGTATATTGAACTATCATTGTAAATGTAAAAAGATTGAAAGAGAAAATAAATGAATTGAATTGAATTGAATTGCTTCTTCGCCCTTTTCTCTCTGTTTCCCTTCCACCATCAATTTCTTCTCTCTCTCTTTCTCTGCCTCTCTTCTCTCTTCCACTATTTCTATTCCTTTCTGCTTTCCAATTCATTTCCTCTATCCACTCATATTTACATGTATTTTGAATATTTTTCAATTTTTTTTATTGATCAGTGAGTATCAATTTAAATTTATTTATGATATACTTTGTTACATATGTCTATATTGAAATTTGTTCGTAGTACTATAAGTTTTTTTTACCTTGTTATTGATGATTTTGTTTGAAATGTAAATTTTCGCAATTCGGCTTTTGCCGCAAAGAAAGGATTTTTAATAAACCATTTTGAATTGAATTGAATTTACAGGTCAACATTAAAGTTTATGTGCAAGGCTCTTATGACAAGTGTTATTCCATCCCAGTCATTTCACAATGAAGTTTCAATACAATTATGTTGTGTGCCCTCGCAAATCACGATATTTCTGGTTATTTTCATGAGTGGGCGAGACACTATCACTGTTGCCATGTTTTATTCTAGAAATAGTAAGCTTAGTATGAAAAAAGAAATTGAAAAAAGCTGGCCCGATTTGTCCAGGTCAGAAAAGGGCAACACAATGTTTGTTCAGGCCTTAAGTGAATGCATTCATACAATCTACCATGTGTTTGGGAGTACATGTTTAAATAGCAAATCAGCGTTCCTATTGTAAGGTATCTACTGATTAAAAAATATCTGTAAAAAATTTAAGAATTCTGTAAACTTGTTTTTTTACGGAAATGTGTAAATTTACATGGGAATTTTGTAAAAGTACGGTAATTTTACGGAAAAGGAATCCGTAAAATTACGGATTTAAAAAAAAAATTCCGGCAGCAAAATTTCCGGACAAATTTTTTTTTCCCGTTAATTATTTATACGGAATCATGTTAATTCACGTAAATTTTCTGTAAAATTTCCGTAAATAATATCCATATTTTACATGGGAATTTGTAAAAGTACGGTAATTTTACGGAAAAGGAATCCGTAAAATTACGGACAAAAAAAAAAATTCCGGCAGCAAAATTTCCGGACAAATTTTTTTTTTCCGTTAATTATTTATACGGAATCATGTTAATTCACGTAAATTTTCTGTAAAATTTCCGTACATAAAATCCGTATTTTTCATGGGAATCTGTAAAAGTACGGTAATTTTACGGAAAAGGAATCCGTAAAATTACGGACAAAAAAAAAAAATTCCGGCAGCAAAATTTCCGGACAAATTTTTTTTTTCCGTTAATTATTTATACGGAATCATGTTAATTTATGTAAATTTTCTGTAAAGTTTCCGTAAATAAAGTCCGTATTTTCAAGAATTGTAATTTACGGAATCTTGTATATTTTACAGAACTTTTCCATAAATTACCACTTTCTGTAAATTTACGGAAAAAAAAAAAAAGTCCGGAAATTCTGCTGCCGGACTTTTTCCGTTAAAAAACGGAAATTTTTCTAACAGTGTAGACCAATCGAAAATAAACCCATTTTTTTTCTACACATGAAACAGGGTTTTTAAGAAGTAAAGTAAATCTATTTTTTTCATGCCTTAATTGACACTGTTTTATAGGACTGACATTTGGCAATTAACAACTGAATAGTTGATTCCCTTTATTGTTTTCAATCTCTATCTCTTTCGTGTTTTTAAAGTTTGGCCTCTTTGCTCTGTGGGCTCTTTAAGAAAACTTTGAAGAATATTATCAAGAGTGGCAAGTCAGATCCTTGATTAAATTTGAATCCTCTAGATTTTTTCTTTTTATCTCAAAGGATTTATAATATAAATCCACAGTACAAGTGGTCACTATTCAGAGCCGATCTGGAATCATTTTGAATCCATGAAAAATTAGAGTGTGTACCTGTGCATCATAATTTCTCACCAATCATGCTGAAAATTATGCATTTAAAGGGACTGTTTACGCTGATGAAAAGCTTGCTGTAAAAATACATGAAAAGGTATTAATAAAAAACATTAACGGTTTGAGGAAAATCCTAGATTAAGAAAGTTATCTGAACAGTATTGGACTAGTGTAATTTTATTTGTTATACCTGCTTGGTGTTATACCAGCAGAACGCTATCTTGCCGAGTTCATGTGGAAGATGGGCGAGAATAAGGCAGTAAATGTAGATTTTTATTTCAAAAGGCTTGCAAAGTTTCGTATGAAATCTTTATGGAATGTAATATAATATAAAAAGAGTAAAGAGATAATTGGGGCATGCGGAAAGGAACACCTGATGATTAATCTTTATCACACAGCAAATGAAATTAAAATAGCCCTGAATAATGCTCGTTAACAGCTCATGTTGCTTTTGCACTCCTGATCATACTGTAGGTTGCCAATTTAATGACCTTAAAACTAAGAGGATGATTATGGTCAGATTTTTATTTCCAAATTATAGTTGCCAATTTGACAATCATAGTAGTGAACCTTTGAGCTTTAGAATCGGCATCCTCTTCCTATTGGTCACTGGAATAAAGCATGAGAATTTGGGTTGCCAATTTGATGATTGCAGTTGCAAATATTGCGACACAATCGCCATCCTCGTTACTAAAAATGCAAAGGATTAAATTTGTGACCAATTTAATAAAGCAAAAGTCGCAAAGTTCACAACTGAAGGTGTGAACATAATGAATTATTCAAATTTGTATGAATGAAATTATGAGAGAAACTTCATACTGAAAGGAGATGTCATGGAGCATAATAAGGGCTATCATTAAAATGTAAGTTGTACACTGCAACAATGGTATAATGGATTTGGGTTCCAATTGGTGATTTCAAGTCCGGTGTTGGCCTTGGTGTTGGTGTTGAAATTCGGATTGCTTCCCTTAGCTCCAAACTTTATTCCGAGTTCGTAAAACCGATCCAGATCACACTATTGACATCTCAACAACTTATAGTGAGTGACTTTTCGGGAACATCTTCATTTTATGTTTGGTGTAATATAGTCGTGTAAAAATTGACCTAACACCAACACCAAAAGGTCAACACTGAACTTGAAATCACCCAATGAGTTTATAGATCCAGCAAGGGGTTTAGGTCAGGCACAGATCCGTGGAGGCTCTTTGCCATCCCCCCCAGAAAAAAATAATAAGTGAATAAATGAAAACAAATAAATCAATAAAATAATAATAATCAATAATAAAAAAAATAAGAATATACATGAATAAATACACTGTAAATAAATAAATCAATTAATTAATAAATTAATTAATAATTCAATAAATAAATAATAAATAAATAAAACAAAAAATGTGAGTGATATCCTTTCCTAAGAAAGTTTTCTCTTTATTTTCTTATTTTTCTTTATTTTTGGCTTCTCAATTATTTTTCTCTGAAAAAGTGCCCCAACCCATTTGCCAATCCTGGATCCACCCCTACTTTCAACTCATGCACTTTAATACTGAGAATGAGATAAATTGAAATAAATGAAGTCATGAACACTCTTCTGGCTTGGAAAAGACACTCTGTTTTTACCTCAGGATATTCATCATCGGTTTGTGCTAGCAAATTTGGATACAGATGCTGGGCAAAATGAATGAACAAAAAGGAAAACAAGCATTAAATGCGCACAATAAATGCTGCCATGGTTGTTACTGAAAAATGTATTACAAATCATTAGTCTTCCTTTTGAAATGCTAATACTAATAACATACAAAAGTTGAATGTTTTTCAAACAGGAAAAATTCCCCTTACAAAAAAAAAATGTTAGTCAAACAAAGAAATTGAAATTCAAACAATGTATCCTGTAGAGATTTTAAAAAACAAAAGGAAAACGCAGGGAAGAAACTCAATAGAAGGCTCAAGTTGAATCAAGTTTGAGATTAATTTGAACCAACTATTGTTGCCCCAGCCATACCAATGAGACCGACTCCACACCGACCAATGATAACATTCAAAATAACATAATATATTTGATTGTCTCGAATTGTGTTTCGTTGGTGTGACTGTAACAACTAAAATACCTGGGACTGTTTCGATTCAGTCACAACTTTATTAATGCCTCATCAAATTGCAATTGATCCAAATCAAACTTGCTGAATCAATTAACTGAATACATCTTGGAATAAAAAATGAAAATGATTTGAATCGATTGCAATGCTTTGAGAAACAGGGCTGTGATAAATATTCTTTCCTGGGCCTGGTCGCATAAACTTTTTCACAATAAAACTCTGTGTCAAACTTAAAAGTCAGGTTGGCACAATCATGTCATTGACTTATAACTTAGGATTAATCTGTTACTGTAAATATCAAAATCAATTACCCTGTTTCTACATGAAAATAGGTATTTTCTATTGCCAAAAAACGAGTTGGAGAAGTCTGAATGCAGATTTCAGTCTGAAAGTGGCAGCCATAAAAATTTCAGTTTCAAAGTATTAGTAAAACAAAACATAAACAAAAACTAGTGACATACTGAATGTTATACATAAATTACAAGAGTAACTGTCATGTGTATTTTATAAATCATTAATTTGTATGTTATTTCACCATGCATGTAAAATGAAATCAATTAATCTGCTGTGGTTCCAGATTGGAATTTCTAAAGACAAACTTTGACAAAACTTTGGGAAAATACACTCTAAAAATGATCACATGACAATGATGCTATCTACGGACATGTAATTAGCACATTTTGATTTTAATCTAATTGGATGTAAAACCAAATACACTCATGTACATTGTACATCATGATTCATAGGCTTACAAATCCAGTTACTCTAAAAAATGTTAATGTAAATCTAACAAAACAGTTTCAATGAATTCAAAGCTGCAACAACATTTCCAAGGTGGAAATGAATATGATAGACTGCCAAATGTCTCATTAGTTTGGTGATGGACAAACCTTGAAACAGTGTTTAATTTAAAAAAATGTAACTTTTTAATGTTCAGGAATGTTCTAGGCTCAAAATATTCATGAACGCACTCAAATGTGTATCATCTCTCGTTCATGTTTGCCAGAATAACTCCAACACTGGAACTACAGACAATTAACTGATAACTTACATGCATTTTATTTTTAAGAAGAGGGGTCTGTAGAAAGAGAAAAATCGAGAAAAAGAGTCGAAACAGTGAGGAAGGCAAAATTTAGTTTTATCAAAGACATTCAGGAAATATCTTTCAGGTGAAACGACATTTGTTCCTGCGACATTTGCTATTAAAGGTTTTAACATCTAAACAGGCATAGGGTTTAGAGTTTATAGGATACAGTTTTTTTTATCAGGATAATGTAAAGATAATAAAGGGATAGGGTATAATTTAGATGTCAGATTTTGTTGGTTTAACAATTAACATGGACATTTTCCATCGCAGCAATTGCCACCAGTGCAAATGTCGTGGAACCATCTGTCAGAACATAATTAAATGTAGGACATCACATAAGTACTTTCTAGTAGGAGGTATGAACAAATGTACTGTACACCATTCACACTGCAAAGTCGGGAATACATGTAGTTCAGTACCAAGGGAGAATTCTTCATGCAGTTTGTTTGAACCAGGAACCTTTAGTTCATGAGCCAGGAGGTCTAACCAACAGAGCCACCATGCAAACATGTACATTACATGTCATATGTACATGTTGGCATGATAACACATCTACCTAGCTGTACATGTAGGCCTTCGTGTTATTCTGACTCAATATATCAAATTCAATTTTATTTGTGCAAAAGATCTGGCAAGGCATGTCATGTTTGTACATTACATAATTGGTGTTAATGAGTAACTTGTCATTCTTGAGGAGATTACATGTACAGCTTCAATGACAGATCACATTATAAAAGATAGCAATTCATTTGGGACAAGAAAGTCAACACCTGACTATATCTCTCTGTAATTTTATTACAACATAAAATAAACATAATTGTCTGATAGTTTGATTTTTATGGGATATTTGTTGCGAGAACTGTCAGAAAATGCAGGCCAATATTCTGGCCATATACATGTAATTGCACTTGAACAGGAGTGTATGTGGTTAAAAATAAGCGGACACACAATATCGACTGTCAGACAAGTGGAATTTAGGTCTAGATACATCGTATCTCCTTCAGTTGGTAGTTATACCAATCAAACAATCAACCAATTAATTAACTAATTTATACGCATCCACACACTCAACCACTTTTTTGTTGAGTTTTTGGTTGTAGAACTCTCTAAAAACCACACAGACCATGCATAGATTTTAGGGAAATATTTGTGGGATAAACGGCTGGTTAGCGCAGTGGGAAGAAGCCTCCATATTGGTGGAGGCTGCAGTTTGCTATTATGCTATTAAAAAATGGTATTAAAGCGATGTTTCTGACACAATGACTGGTAGCAGTTTATCATACAAAAAAACCTGCACCGATTCATAGTTATTAAAAAGAAAATAAACTAAAAATTAGACAACGAGGTTGATTTGCACCTACTGTTTGTCGTATTGCTGCATCTGACAAATTTTTTAACATTTAGCATATAGTTTAACAGCAAAGACAGCTGCAGCCCCCAACTAGATTGGAGGCTAGAAACAAATTTCAGGGATTTGGGGTCATTTCACCTCTGAAACACTACAGAGCCCTGGAAATTAGAAAAAGGGCAGAAAATCAAAATTCACTCCAATGTTAATGCTGGGAAGGAAGGCGAGAGGGAGGAGGAGGGGAGGGGAAGAAGAGGGGAGAAAGGAGAAAGGGAAAAGGAGGAGGCGAGAGTGAGGGAAGGGAAGGAAGGAGAGAGGGATGGGAGAGGAACAGAGCGGAGGGCAAGCGGATAGGGAAAGAAGGAGGGAATGCCAGAAGAAAGGGGGCAGAAAAAGGAGGTAGATAAACTGTGCACTGCACAGGGAAGTGAGCTTCTATAAAACTTAAAGGGGAATGAAACCTTTGGAACAAGTAGGCTTGTGTCGAAACAGAAAAATCAAAGAATAAGAACAAAGAAAGTTTGAGAAAAATCGGACAAATAATGAGAAAGTTATGAGCATTTGAATATTGCAATCACTAATGCCATGGAGATCCTCCCATTGGCAATGCGACACGGATGTGTGATGTCACGTGTGAACAAATTTCCCTTTGATGACTATAAAATACCCCCCAAATGTCTCCTTTTGCTTTTTCTTACAGTGATACAAACTCTTTATCCATGATGTATTCTTTTAAAATCTGTATTACATGCCCTCCTATAGAAAGAACACAGAAAGATAGAAACATAGACAGATCTACTGATATATGTGATAAAAGAAGCAGTTAAATGAAATATATACTTAAGTAATGGGGAGAGTTGTTCACAAACTTGTGACATCACACATCTTTGTTGCATTGCCAATGTGAGGATCTCCAGAGCATTAGCGATCACAATATTCAAAAGCTCATAACTTTCTCATTATTTGTACGATTTTTTTCAAACTTTCGTTGATCTGTTTCTTTGATATTTCTGTTTTCACACAAGCTATCTTGTTTCAAAGGTTTCATTCTCCTTTAAAAGGAAGAGAGAGGAGGGGTGTGAGAGATCAGAAGGGGATCAAAGTGAGAGGTACATGTAGGGAGGTAAAAGGGAGTAAATTGACAAGTTGGTGAGGTAGATAAACTGCATGAAAAAGCACGGCAAAGTTGAGGGGGTGGAAAGGGTGAAAAGACCAAAGGTGAAGGAGAAGTAGATGGGGATGAAGATGCTTACCCCACTGGCTACAAATGCTTTCTGTGCAAAGGCCATGCATGGTATTTTAAAAAGTCAATGGGTTTCAGAAGAAGGGGGACGCAAGGGAAGGGGGCATTCAGGCATTGCATTTACCTGCTCCTGGTATATATTATTCTCCTCACAGGGAGGGAACTTGGGAAAGAGATTCTACAATGATAATGAGTGGATACAAGCTAATAAATGATAGTAGTAAAAAGCACTGGATCTGAGCTTTGGAAATAAAGGAAAAACATTTATATGGAATTTGTGGGTATGCTGTGGAAAAGAGCAGCAATGTATGGATTCATTCAATACAACAGCATGATTACAATTAGAAAGCCTACTACCAAAAGCAAGAAAAAAGGGGGAAGAAAAATATTACAAGTTACAAAATACATGTAAATTGACTACTGCGTACTTTGCAGAAGCTGCCCGTGCACAACATTAATCTGAACAGGATATTACAGATAAATGCCAGTTGTGGTTACGATCTCAAAATGAGTTCGAACAGAATCCATTGAAATGACCACTTAAGTGTTTCGTTTGTATAAATAAAAATATGTGTCAAATGGCTCTGGAAGAAAATGCGTAATTGCTGAGAAATTAGCAAAATAAGCACAGACTTCCATCAAATATTAATACACTGTCCCACATATGCCTTTTTGTGTTTAGTGATCATCAGAATTATTGACTTTCAGCTATTAGATTTCATGATTTCACAAAGATAAGTTTATTTCAATGTACCAGATCTAGATCTATAAGAATATGGTGGCAATAAATCTTGATTTTAAAGACTTTCTCAGGAAACACCTTTTTGATGCAACTACTATCTTTTACCTTTTTTAGTAAAATGGGCAGAAAGAAGAAAAAGGAGAATGAAAATGGGGATCTACCTGGGGCCCGTTGCATAAAACTTTTTACCTGAGAAAACTCAGGTTGTTTTTACCGGAGTTTTTGCCCTGTGTTAAAGTCAATGGCAGAAATCAGACTAACCTCAGTTTTCAGTTTTTACCAGAGTTTTCTCAGGTAAAAAGTTTTATGCAACAGGCCCCTGTACATGTATAATGGACTCATAATCATGGTCTATTCCATGGAGAGTTTTCTGTCAGAAATTAAATAAAAAACACATGAATTTCAATAATAAAACATTAGTATATGATACATTATAGAAATGTATTGAATTCATGAATGTACACCTATTGTAGATGTACATGTATCATTAAAAAAAAAATCACTGCTTATCATTAATACTGTATTTAATGGTTATTTTGTGGTCTAATACTGACATGTAGTTCTGACTCTCGCCTTTCAAACAGAGGGTTGTGGGCTCGAATCCTAGCCATGGCAAGAAGCTTCACCAAGATATTCATTCACATTGTGCTGCACTCGACCCAGGTGAGGTGAATGGGTACAAGGCAGGGTTAAATTACTCGAAGTGCCGGTGATGATAGCTAAAGCAAACAGGGTAATAATTGCAGCGCTACATTGTATGTATCATCAGGCAAAAAGCAATATAAGTCAAGAGCTCTTTTATTATTATCATTATGGAGAAAATCAGGAACGTCTATAATTACTGCCAATACCATACCTTATTATAATAAGGTGAAAATGTATCAATTTCTCCAGTATAAAGGCCATATTATTATTACATGTATGTTATTTGCATTTCAATATATATAGAGAATACAGAATTTTACAAAGAAGTCAAAGAGGAGAACAATTACAATTTTGCATGATATACAGAAAATAAGACCTGGAAGAGAATAAAAGAGGCTGCCTGGGTATGGAAAAGATTTACTCAATTATCATAACCCGCAGGTCTTCCTCCCCAACCCAATCCAGAACAGAATAATAAAAAAAAAAACATTTAATGAAATGAAGGTATTTAGAGCAAAAGTGATACTGTGAACCAGTATATATGGTCAAACATGTGACTTTATCACTTCAGGCCAACCTCCACAAACCCTCCCCTCCCCCCCCCCCCCATCACATCAATACATATCCAAGCAAACCATATGTGCAAACCAAACAAGTGCTCTCTTTTTTTCATAAAATTTAACTAAAACAGGACATTTCAATATTGAATTTCCATCATAAATATTCCATTTCCTCCATATCAAATTCCATCCGTGATTTGCAATTTCAAAGAGTTGGGAGTCGATAAATAAAAATGTCATGTGTTTCCTGTTCAAAATATAAAAATGGTCTAAACCAACATGATTGCACACTTAGGAATGACAAATAAATATTCAACCAGTGATTGAACTTGTGGGTGTGTGTAGACCTACATGTACAAACATGGAGCTAAATTATATAAATATGTATTAGAGCTATTTCAATAATCATCTCCCACTCAATATACATTCCGTTCAGTCAGATAATGATGTTACAATTCGAGAAATAGATTAATACTTTTATACTGAACTATATTTTTCTATAATTAATAAAGCCTGCTATTAACATACATTGTAGCTTTGGTCCACCCAAATGTGTCTATCAGTATCACTAATCCAATATGCTAGATCTATGGCTCGTATTCTGAAGTCGGGTTTAATTTAAACTCTGGTTTAAAGTTGTGGTTTAACTATGGATAGCCAATAGTGGCATATATCTCTAAAAGTATAATTTCAATATATCAGCTCATTTTTCTTTCAAATTATTCTCAACCGTTTTGGAAGGATAAGGTAGATTTCTTCACCATTCAAGAGGTGGGAAAGAGCACAGTAATCATAAAGAAATGTCCACTGTAAGGAAAATTTTGAGAGTTAGCTTTCCATAATTTCAACACAGAGTTTATAGACCATGGTCTATTAAAGTTAAACCGGACTTCAGAATACGGGCCTACATGTATGTACATGTGTATGCCCTATTAAAAAGTTTTTTATGATGTGGAGGATATATGAAATGAAATAAAATCATGCAATTTCATATGGAAATTCATTTTGACTGAACAAGATATCAAGATCTATAAATGTTTCTTCTTTTTAATTAAAATTTTAAAACCTACAAGTATGTCATAACTTTCTTATTTTACATCAAATTTTGATGAAAAATTTCATGAGTTTTTTGTTATTATCATCATCTTATTGAAGATATTAACATGTTGCTTTATAAAACGAAAATCAACTTTAATGGAAAATTTGTTTGTTATTTTTTATTCATCTCTTTAATTGAAAATCAATTTAAGGAAGGTAATTTCATCATCCTTTCTGGAATAACACACCTACATTTTTTATGAGGAAATGTGTATTTGTACAGTGTGTAGGTGACTTCACTGAAAGAAATTTAAACTCTCTCAACTTTCAATAACCTTTGAAAAAAAGCAAAAATAAATCAAAGTGTTTTGGCAGTGACTATAGCTTCAAATTCTAAAGGCCTGGTAATCAAAATTTCATCAAAGTTATCAATGAATTCTTTCGAAACTACAGGATAAATTATTACAGTTATCATAACTTTAATCAGTGTTAAACTTTTAAAAATGAAAAAAATACAGGGCCCTAGTTTAGACAATAAATAAAATTGGATCTATAGATTTTATGTTCCTTTCCCAAAGAACAAGGATGTATAATGCAAATGAAAAAAATATATACATTACTAAGGATTTTGTTATCAATGTGCATAGTTACCAACATTGCACAATCCCTATACATTGTACAATATCTAAAATGAAACCAAATAGTACAGGTATATATATGCCAGCATATTTAATCATTTGAGTGGGTTACGAAGTATGAAGTATCGTTAAGATCAGATGTTATGAGTTCATGATATCCTTTTCATTTTGGCTGGCGCCAGAAGGGAGTAACTCCTTCCATTTTCATACAGCATTAAAGCCTTTATAGTGCTAATGAGATCATGTTACTGACAAGCTTTATGGAGTATACAAAATCAATCTCCAATGGCATCATTTTGAGTTCAAATTATTGTCATTCCCACTGGAGTTTATAAATTCTGAATTAAAGAAATTAAGACTAAATCCTCAACAGCTGTGGCTGAGCTGATTTGGAGTGTCCACCTGAACTGAATTCAAATTATACCAGAATTAAATGTGCACAGTAAAAATTTGAATTTAAATCCTTTAGAGTTGGAAATAATTTATTCCACTCACTGGCGGATCTAGGGGGGCACAGCTGGCCCTCCCCCCCCCCCCCCTTTGAGATGCACGATTAAAATTTGTAATGTAAAAATGCAGTTATAACAGAAGTGTGTGCCCCCTCCTTGTGAAGACCCTTTTTTCTTCTTTGTTTTCATTGTCAAATTTTTCCTTGGAAAAGTGTACCACCCCCCCCCCCCCCCCTTTTGAAAATTCCTGGATTCACCCCTGATTCCACTATTACCTAAATTTCATGAGGGGGAAGCAGAAAATAACAGAAAGAAGCCAGGGGAGCGGGGTGGGGCCAGGAGGAACATGGAAGGGTGAGGCCATCACCCCTTCATGTAATGGCTGAGTTTTAATTGATCCTTACCATTAGAAAGAGATGAAGAAAGCATAAAAAATACTCTTCTTTTCACAATATTATGACATTCATTAGGAGGACATACAGAAAATAACAGAAAAACCAAAGGAGCAAGATTTGGCCAAGAGGAACATACATGTAGAGTGTACACATAGAAGGGGTGGTCATTACCCCTTCATTAAGTGGTTGGTTTTCCATGGCATTAGAAAAGAGATGGAAAAAAGCATAAAAATGAAGCTATTCTCCTAGGAGTCCCTATATTGTAACATACCCAAAACTATAAAATTTACTAAAAGGGAAAACAAAACATTAAAAAGAGACCAGGAGAGCAGGGTGTGGTCAAGAGGGACATGAAATGGTGTGGTCATTACCCCCTTCATGGAACGGGTGGTCCCCCTTGTCATTAGAAAGAGATGGAAAAATAAAATGAAGCTAAATTCTTTATCTAATACTAAAAAATTCACTCGAAGGGAAAACAAAAAATGAAAAAGAGACTAGGGGTGGGTGTAGTCAAGAGGAACATGAAAGGGTGTTGTCATTACCCCCTTCATGGAGTGGTTGGTTCTCCTTATACAGATGGAAAAAAGTATCAAATGAAGCTATATTCTTCTATTCCCTAAAACTACAAACTTCAGGGAAAACAAAATGAAAGAAGAGACCAGGGGTGGGTGTGGTCAAGAGGGACATGAAAGGGTGTGGTCATTACCCCTTCATAGAATGGGGGGTCCCCCTTGTCATCAGAAAGAGATGGAAGAAAGGTACAAAATGAAGCTATTCCCATATTTAAAAAATATCAGAATGGGAAACAAGAAATGAAAGCGAGAGACTAGGGGATCAGGGTGTGGTCTTGAGGAACATCAAAGGATGTGGTCATTACCCCTTCATGGAGCGGTTGGTCCTCCTTGTCGTTTGGTGGGCCATCTTGGTTCTCCGTCAGTTCAATCTCCTGCGGATTAGCGGCTGCTGCTCCATCAGCTTGCACTCCTTCAAACCCTGTGAGTGAAAAAAAAACAAAGAGGAAAAGGAAATAATTGTACAGGGGTTCGTAATATCACAGAAAAAATATGGGTAGGGTTTGTAGAGGGTTTGCTACATGTACATGTAACTATGATAATTAAGCCTTTCATAGACAATCCACAAACCATGATAATAAAAACAGGGCAAAGTTGTACCATTAAAAGTACGGTGTTATTAAAAAAAAGCAGTCTGTGTAAAAATCTCAACTTCTGGTTTTAAAAATACACCATGATTTTTTTTAGCATAACACCAAATAGTTGTTAAAATACCAAACACAATGCTGCCGTACTTTGGCAAAAGGAAGCAAGTTAATACAGAAGTATCATTTGTTGTAAATAAGCAATGTGTGTTCGTCATTTTAGGCGTCAAAGCAATTTAACAGCATATTTTCTTCAATATCTTTCCATAAAACGATCATTTCTTCCCCAAATTTTGCCTGAACGTGCAACATACAAAGGGTGTTTAGGAAACAGCAATAAGTCAAATCTGACTGATGTGTCACTTGCTTCCTTTAGCCAAAGTTGGGCAGAATATGTAATCTATTATGCATACATGTAAACTATAAACTGTTTACTCTTTACTGCAACATTGTAGTTCCAACAGAATTTATGTATGTATGTAAAAACACAACTGTTTTGTACCTAGTTTTGTACCTTTTTTTAATTCTATTTTCAGGGGGGGGGCTACTTTTCAGAACCTACAGTATGTATACTGCATACAGTAAATCTGCAACATTTGAATGGGGATTTTTCCAGGGCACTTGAGAGCATTTCGGGGGCTAAATCGTCCTGAGCCCCCTGTTTATTTTTTTATGCTTGGCACAACACAGTAAAAACGCTGTTTAAGATTTTATACAACGCTGTTTACTATATGAACCTTACAGTATTTGTTTAACCGTTTAAACAATCATGTTTAATTTATTGACAATTAGATATTGAAAATTAAACTTTGTTGCTTAAGATTTAAACAGTTGTTTAAACTGTTTAAACAATTACTGTAAGGTTCATATAGTAAACAGCGTTGTATAATTTTTTTTTACTGTGAATGAACAGTATGCAGGCAAACTCTGCAATTATACCCCCCCAAAAAAAAAAAATCATTACTCGCTTTGTACAAAAATTGTAATTTGTATTGACTTTTGAAAAACCACATCCTACATGTACTCCCAAGGTGAGAGTAAGATTTTTGTTTGTTTTTGTTAAATGTCGATTTATCATCACACAGCATATCTATCATTGAAGAATGCACACAATATTTGGGGACATCCCGATAGACCGCGGGTCCGATAGACCGCGGGTCCGTTAGACCGCGGGTCCGATAGACCGCGGGTCCGATAGACCGCGGGTCCGATAGACCGCGGGTCCGTTAGACCGCGGGTCCGATAGACCGCGGGTCCGATAGACCGCGGGTCCGATAGTCCGCAGTGTGTGTAAAATTATGATCATATATATCAAATGTCATCGAGAGGTCCAAAGGTCAAATGATACGAGGCCATGGGGTTCTATCAGGTGCGGATCCATGGGGGGGGGGGCCGAGGGGGAACTGCCTTAGCCCCCCCCCCCCCCACCCCCAGCTCAAAAAAAGAGGGGGGAAGAGGGGAAAAGGGAGAAAATAAAAAAAGAAAGAGGAAGATGGGAAAAGAAGAGAATAGAAAAGAGAGTACGAAGGAGAAAGGAAGAGAAGAAAAAAAGAGAAGAAAAGGGGGAAAGGAAAGACAAAGAAAATGGGAAAAGAAAAGGGGAAAGAAGAGAAAAAAAGAGAGGATGGAAAAGGAAGAGAAGAAAAGAAAGGAGAATGGAAAAGGAGGAAAAAGAAGAAAAAAAAGAGGAAGGAAGAGAAGAATATTTAAATAGAGGAAGATGGGAAGAAAGATAAGAAAAAAGAGAGAGAGGAAGAGGGGAAAAGAAGAGAAGAAAGCGAGAAAGAGGGGAAGGGGGAGGGAGAGAAGAAAAAAAGATCAAAAGAAAAAAGGGGGAAAGGAAAGAAAAGAAAAAGGGAAAAGTAAAGGGGAAAGAGAAAAAAAGAGGAAGAGGGGAAAAGAAAGAAAAGAAAAGAACGGAGTAAGGAAAAGGAGGAAAAGAAGAAGAAAAAAAGAGGAAGGAAGAGAATAATATTTAAAGAGAGAGGAAGATGGGAAAAGAGAAAAAAAAAAGAGTAAGGGGGGAGGAAAAGAAGAAAAACGAGAAAAGAGAGAGGAAAAGAGGGAAAGAAAAGACAGAAAAAGAGAAGAAAAGGGGGAAAGAAAAGATAGGGGAAAAAGAGAAGAAAAGGGGGAAAGGAAGACAATAAATGAGAGAAGAAAAGGGGAAAATAAAGAGAAGAAAAAGAGAGAGAGAGGAGGAAAAGAAGAGAAGAAGAAAAGGGGAGAGGAAGAGGGGGAAAGAAAGAGAGAAAGAAAGAGAAAGGAAGGAAGGGGAATGAGGATAAGAGAAAGAAAAAAAGAAAGAAATGGAGATGGGAAACGGAAGAGGGAGATGTTGACCTGGACGTCGATTTGATGGCGCCAAAATGACGTTCGAACATTAGGGCGCCGAACTGATGTTTGAACAGGAGGTGCACCAAATTGATATTCGAACTAGGGGAGCGCTAATTTGAATTTTGACCACATGGCGACAAATACATGTTTCAGAGAGGGGGAGGGAGGGCAAAGTTATATTTCACATGGGGGCGCCAAGTTTATGTTCAACCGAGGGCGACAAATTGACCTTGAACTTAGGGGGCTTAATGCAAATTCATTTTTGACCGGAGGCGCAACATTGCTCGTATTGCCTGTTTATAGTGAAATATATGTCCTGCCCAAAAAAACTTAAATTAATGCGGCTGAATTAAAATATCCCGTTTTTACGATAACAGACAAAACCAATGTTTTCGAGTTTTAAGTCTGTTTAGCAAGATAGATACCCTGTTCAGGGTCACAAAAAAGGGTTATTATCAAATTCAGCTCGCGCTACGCGCTCGCAATATTTGATTAATGAGGTATGCATCCTCTGCATCAATCCCACATGTAAGTGTTAGTGTTTTTCAAGTCAACATACTAGTACATTTGGCCGATCCAGGGGGCAAAGATTCCCCCCCCCCATGGTGGCGCAAAAAAGGGGTAAGAAACAGAAAAAAGAGAAAAAGGACAAGCAATTAGAATAGGAATTATACCTTAGTCTTTCTTAAGTCAGTATATAAAAAAATTGAGCTCGCGCTTCGCGCTGGCATCAATAAATTGTTTAGTTATATACGCATCCCGACCTCACAGTTTTTTATGCGAACGAGAAGCACAAGCTGAAAATATTTGATATTCTAACCTGACAACTGAAAATGTATTTTTCATTTCATCAAGTTTTCAGCTAGCGCTTCGCGGTCGCATTCATTTCTTAATAGATATGCATCGTGTTCATCATAACAACTACTAACATAGGCGGATCCAAGCGGCCCGAGGGCAACCTCCCCCCTATTGACAGAGCAAATAAATTGGGAAAAAACGGGGAAAGAAAAAAAGGGGGTAAGAAAGGAAAAAAAAGAAGACGAAACATAACAGGAGGAAGACGAGTGAATAAAATAAGGTCAGGAGAAGACTTGGAAAACAATTTTTGAAAATATTTAATGTCATTATATTAAAGTTTCGCTCGCGCATCGCGCTCGCATTGCCTGTTCGATGAGATAAATATCTTGCTCAATATGCTGATATGTAGTTTAAAATATCAAGTTTTGATATCAATATACAAAACATAATTCAGCTCGGACATCGATCTTTCATTATTTTGTTTTATTTACCGTTTTATGGTTTGAATCAACATTTACAACATTTTGTGCGCTCGCACTATTTGGCAAGTAGGCCTTCCTATTGTCTTTTTGTATTTCATATAAGATTTTCTAAATATACCTTTTCAGGTGTCTCGATTGTAAAAAAAATAATAATAAAGGCCTATGAGCTAGCGCTGTGCGCTCGCATTTTGATTGATGAGTTATGTATACCTATATATTAATTCTATAACAAACTACTTAAATCCCCCCATTAAAAAATTCCGGATCGCGATTTGCGCTCGCATTATTTGCTAAAAATATATCAACCAATGAATCCTATTCATGATTACAAAAATACTTAAAATATCCAGTTTTCAGGCCTCATGCACTGTCAACAAATGTCACACACTAGGCTTAACAGTTTAATAAATATTAAATAAAATTTGTATAAATTCATAATAACTAAATTGTCCCTTTTTCAGAAATAAATATCGACAAGTTTTAGGAAAAGAAATAGAAGACAGTCATCATTCTTATATGATGACAAAATGTCCTTAGGCCTAAAATGTCTCGATCCTAGGTCAAAATAATAATAAAATATCAGCTCGCGCTTCGCGCTCGCATTATTTATATAGTGCTATCAAATTTCACTATATACACAGTGCTGTAAACAGTGCTTAAATTGACCCTTTTCATATCGGAATTTCAAATATTATTTTCAGCTCGGGCTCTGCGCTCGCATTATTGATTTTTATGATGAAAAATGAAATGTATTCAGATTGCCAGGATTCTGTCGAACTCTAAAACACGCGCACGCATGTTTTTTTTAGATACAAAGCTTGATCTTATTTCAAAATGTGCTAAAATTATCCAGTTTCGGATCAGAATATCAAAAATTTTCTGCTCGCGCTTTGTGCTCGCATTATTATTGTAAAAAGATACAAAAAATTACCCATGCTTTTTCATGATTGACAAACATGAATCGAATGTCCCATAGGTGGATTTGAAATCTCATCTTTTTAGGTTGGAATATAAAAAATGTTCAGCTCGCGCTTCGCGCTCGCATTATTTAATCGTTGAAATATGTATCGTCTTAATGGCTAACTACAAAACATCCTTAACAGGTCCCTTTTCGACCAGGCCAGAACGAATATTTAACATTTCTGCTCGCGCTTCGCGCTCGTGGTAATTATCTAGTTACATACGCGTCCTGTTCAGGTTCACAAACATTGCCCAAAATGTTCAATTTTCAGGACAAAATACATGAAATTTCATTTTTAGATTACATAGGGCTTAAGAGATTATTACACATTTATGTGGCTTATAAATTAAAGCTAGGACTGTTAGGACATGGGCGTTTTGCCCACCCCCCCCCCCCAAAAAAAAAAAAACAGAGAGAATCAAGACTAAGAAAAAATAGAGAGAAAAGGAAATGGATTAGGATGAAATATAATATTATTTACCAAATATTATGTCAAAATCTATCACAACCTTGTATTTTTGTAATAAAAATGTCGGCATATTTGCTTGCTCGCTTCGCTCACTGGCAACTTCTTATTAATTTTATGCGATACACCATATCGAGCCCCCTCGAAATTGTTGGCTCATTACGGCACTGGGACAACCCCTTCAAAGAAAAAAAATCAACTTTGAGCGGCCGATCGGGGAAAATATGGGTGAAAAAATGGCCCCTCCCCCTATTGGCGGAAGCTGGGTCCGCCCCTGACTTAGGCTTTCAGGATATAATACATGAAAAATCTATTTTAAAAAATCAGATCGCGCTTCGCGTTCTCATTATTTATTTAGGCCATGTGAGATACCTCAATGTGTTTTTAAGAATGAAATCTCAGATTTTCTTTAATGTCTACCCCCCTCCCACTTCATTTATTTTTATTGAACTTGGTGCCGTCGCCACCCCCCCCCCCCCCCCCCGTGCACCCATGCTGAATAAATACGCCACTGATGAGGAGAATTAGTCGATTGCTTCGAGATTGCATTATTCCCAAGAGGTTATCATTAATATTATTGAAGGGTATTCTAAATCGACAGTACATAAACTACAGCTCCCGTTCACACAATATTCTAGTAGGGCCTACTCTGGTTAGAAGTTACACCAATTTGAACCCCCCCCCCCCATCGCTCGTGCTTCGCGCTCCCATTGATATCACATTATATATTGATGGATTTTTTTTTTATAGAACACATGAAAAAGTGGTCTTTGTTTTTTTTAATGTGATTATAAGATAATTCAAAATCCATTTAAGGCACTTAAGTTAGCCTGGCCAGGAGGGAGTGGGCGCCATTTTTCGAAAAGTACACATGGGCGCCAAAAATCAAATTCCTCCCCTCCCTCCCAACGAAATCCTGGATCCGCGCCTGGGTTCTATAACAATAACCCAATTAGGGCAATCACCCCCTGACAACTACTTCAAGGAAAACATTATCCCCATATTTTTACCGCCGGGGACTGTTACCCCCCCCCCCCCCTCCCCCGGAAATTTACTCTCCAGACAATTACCCCGGATAATTACCCCTAGTATGGAGCCTTGAAAATGCTATCAACGTGAAGACATGGCGTGGTACTTTATCTTGTCATGTCTTAATTAATCATTGGTGGCGGAAGGCAAAAAATGTAGGGGGTCCACCTGATATTTTGGGATGGACACAGGTAAAAATTTTGACAAGCAAATCAACCAAAATTTATAGGAGGGACCATCAAAATTTCTTGACAAGAAAAAAAAAGGTTATCAACCAAAATTAGGGGGGGGGACAAAAAGATTTTAGGGGGGCCCACCTCAATTTAGGGGGGGGGACGTAGAAAACAAATTGACAAGCAAACAAAAAGGTTCTCAACTAAAAATCTAGGGGGGACCGTCCCCCACCTCAAATTTAGAGGGGAACCCCCCCCCCCCCGCTTCCACCGCCTAAGTAATTAATACGCTTATTATTTCGACATAGCGATATATTCTATCTTGTCAAGTCGATATGTCCACATGGCGAGATATGAAGTGTACAAGTCCCGGCGAGAATCCCGATATATCGCCTTGTTGACATGTAACTTTTTATAAGTGGACTGACTTGGCAGGATAACGTATCGCGCCATGCGGACATAATAAGCTTATTTAGTCGACAAGGCAAGATAAAGTATCTCGCCATGTCGTCAAGTCGATGGCATTTTAGAGGCTCCGTATGGCGTCTAGAGGGTAAATTTCCGGGGGGGGGGGGGGGGTAACAGTCCCTGCACGATAAAAATATGGGGATAATATTTTCCTTGAAGTAGATGTCAGGGGGCGATTGTCCTTTGGGTCATCGTTATAGAACCCCATGGACTTGTATCATTGGCCTTTTGACCTCTTGATGACATTGGATCTCACTATTATCCTGATAATAATTTTACACACACCGCGGACTATCGGACCCGCGGTCTATCGGACCCGCGGTCTATCGGACCCGCGGTCTATCGGACCCGCGGACTATCGGACCCGCGGTCTATCGGACCCGCGGTCTATCGGACCCGCGGTCTATCGGACCCGCGGACTATCGGACCCGCGGTCTATCGGACCCGCGGTCTATCGGACCCGCGGTCTATCGGGCTGTAACCCAATATTTGTGTACTTTTATCTATAAATCCTGCAAATATTGGGCTATTTCTTTAAACGGGTCATGTGGTCCAGTGGTTAGAGCATTGGACTCGTAATCGCAAGGTTGTGAGTTCGAATCCCCACTCTGCCCTTGTCTCCACTTTGATGAAAAGACCCCAGAGTAATGTCTGTCGTCCATAACGTCAGTCACTATGACTGATTAAACCAGACGTAAAATGTTTCCTACATGTAGGTAATTGGTTATATACCAGCTTGGCGTTTACCAGCAAACTGCTGTCCTGTCGAGTTCCTATGGGAGTTACCATAAACACAAACAGAAACACCGGTTGTGGAGCAGATTGACGAATAGCCGATATATTGAGGTTTAAACAAAATGCAAATGACATAGTGAAATAAAAGCTGGACTTCCCTGCCTAATAGTAGACACAGCTGTGATAGAGTTGGCCTTCATATCAATATTCATAAACTGTATCTCATGGATCAAAGCTCCTCTAATATATTACAGATATTGATTTTCCCCATCATTGCAGTGCTTCGTAAAATAACAAGGTACATTACATTGTACATGTATGTTGGCCTACAATGTACATGTACATGTAACTCAGGGGGCGCGGAACGGTTTTCAAAGTGGGGGGGCTGACCATGCAAAAAATCACAATCAAATGGTCATTTTTACGTTTTTGTACACGGTTTTAGAAAAAAGTGGGGGGCTGAAGCCCCCCAGCCCCTGTAACTTTGCTATTACTATACATGTACATGAACCTCAGAAAGTCTGGAAAAGGCCAGGAGAGCATTTCAAGATCAACTGTCCTGTGTAATAAGCTACTGAAATCCTTGCATCTGATTGGTTGTTGGATATTTTTACCTGTGAAAATCACTAACTAGATTTTTTGTGAAAGACTCCTCATGGAGACTAAGTTTTTATGTCATAATATAGGCCTTTGCCTGTATATTCGGGTTCATAGATATACATGTGTACTGTACATGTACTAGTATGTACACTCCGTGCACAATGATTTTATTTCAAACATATAAGAACCATAAAACATTGGCTAGGGAACGTTTTCTTTAAATTGCCATTAGTAAAATAAAGACCAACACTAAGAGCCTCAGATGGAGTGCAATACATGTACACTGTAGTCTCGAAAATACTTCTCTATGTTATTGCAAATGAATCATATTCAAGTGCCATAGAACTTGTATATAGTTGTAATGCAGTATTCAAAAAATGCATACAGTAAATATTGCATTCTTCTCTGCATGCTAGAATCACAGCAGTATATTTGCAAATCCTTCATACTTTATGCATATTATCAAATCATCCTTCAGAATTGTCATGGGTAAGAGCCCATTAACAATGTGTGTGCAGCAATACAAAAGGTTCCCAAATTTCCTCCAGACATAGAGTAATACACATATGCAAACTAAACAGGATAGTGTATTTTGTTTGTTACAAGTACTGTCTATAGGGGGACATCAACGGGCATGTATTGACCTACACATACTTTTCACAGAGAAGCATTGATAGCATGAATGCTACATAATAAACTCTGAATTACTACTAGAAAACAAATCTACATACTTGGGGAGACTCGGTGGAGCGGTTGCAAGTGTGACTCACTGCCCAACTTGTACAGTATGTATGTCCTTTCTGTCAAAAAGGGGGTGTGGCACTTCGTGACCATAAAGAATCAAGCCAAGCACTGTATTGCATTTGTGATTTTATCTTCTGTTGCCTTTATTGTAGGCCCAAATGTCAGCCCACACAGAGAAAGAGAAGAGAAGTACTGCACAGCGGTTTTCTAAAGCACACAGTTACATAGCAAAATAGTACCGTATTTCAAAGATAAAGAGAAAATACAGAGTACATGTACATGTACATAGATTATCCTCGGACTGTTGGACAGAACGATATCAGGTTCTTTTTTGGTCCAGAAAGCGTGGGTCAATTAGCGGAATTCTTACCAATGAGTATAGGATCAGCTGCCTGTGACTTGGTCACTGCGAAATACATGCTTGCTACAGTGCACTATCCAAAACTATCTCATCTTGTTGATGTCACAAACACACTGAATACAGCACACTAAAGTCCAAGCCTCAATTCAACTACTGTAGTTGACGGTTGAAAATAACCCCTTTAACTACAGCTATTGATGATCTATCTAAAGTAATTACGTCTTAGAGATTAGAAGTGGCTATCGTACCAATGGTTTGAGGGGGTGGCGCCGCAGCCGGTTCGGAGGTGTCGTCGGTCTCGGTGTACGACTTGTAGCTCTTCAGAATCGCTTCCTCGTCTTGTTTCTTTTTGCCAAGTATACTACTTGGGCGAAAGGTGCTCATCACAGTGTATTCCACCGAATAGCTCGGCCTCTCTACACAATACAGGAATTTGGCTCAATCTGTCAATTTCTATATCCACGTACGTAGGATCCAAAGTTTAGATCATTAGGCCCGGATCAGACTGAGCGCATTAGAATTAAACACACCTATTTTGTTTACACATCCATTGGTGTTCCTTGTGGTCCAAACTCCGTAGAATTCTATTCAGACCCCATTAAACTTCCTCATCTGTGGAATGTTTCACAACAGTATTGTGTAAAAAGTGGCCCAATGATACGTGTACATGCATGGATGCATTAAGGAATAATGTTCCCCCGAACAGGGTAGACACAGTGATGTCAATTTGGGGGGAGGTTATTTTTCACGCTTTTGCAATTGCTGAATTTGGGTGCTATCTCTTTTAAGTGCTACTTTAGGGTAATTTAGCACATTTTTTCATGAAAAGATTATATTTTATTCTAATTCTTTTTCTTGAATATTGTTTGTGACAGATCTTGGGGCTACTCTAGAAAAGATGGTTGCCCTTGCAAAACATTCAATTTGGAGAAAAATAATCATCAGTTCCCGAAGTGTACTTTGTAAATGTAGGTCCATCATTCTGAGTACATCCTCAAAATACTCTAAAACTTTAACTTTTCATTTCTTTTTAAAGAAGCGAATACTTTTAATATATAAATAGGCATGGTTTTATTGTCAAAGGGTCTGATTTCATAGACTGCAAATCAACCATTCAAGCATGTTATAAGTTCTTATGGACTTTGGACCTCAAAGGGTTAGGTATTTGTACACAAGCAATAATGGTAAACACTGGCTTGGTAACTTTGTGCTCAGCTCTGCCCTTTAAAAACCATCCTCATTAATTTTGTTTGAAATGAGAACATCTTATTTTTAATTAAATTGGGCTCTCAAAGATCCTGCCACGACCCAACTATTAAACTAATGTCAAACCTGCCAACATTTAGTTCAACCCCCCCCCCCCCAAAAAAAGGGGGGGCCAACTAATCCTAATTGTCATTGTGTTGCCTACTTTTTTTTTTCAATTGGCGATTGGCACAGTAAAACATCATCCGTATTACACGGGAATTAAACAAAAACACAGAATCACCCATTTTTAGGCCTTACAATGTACATGTGATGGGAAAATTAATAAAACATGCTATAAAAAATGCTATAAACATCAGAACGGTTTTGAAAGAGGGGATGCTGAAAATGCAACAAATCATGATCAGATGGTCAATTTAACATTTTTGTTCAGTTTGGTGAAAAAAAATGGGGGCTGAAGCATCCCCGGTTCCGCAGCCCCTGCTTTATAGGGTTTATATTCTGAACTAAAGCTCTGGGCCCCATCTTACAAAGAGTCACGATTGATCCAATCAATCTCAAGTATATGGAAATCCATCAATGTCATAATTTTTTCTTTAGAAAATTTGCGCAATGTCCTTTGAAAACAAAGAGAAGCATACTGAATTTTCAAGAAAAGAGCAAATGATTCTTTTCGCCATGAGCCCCCCCCCCCCCCTTTATTTTTCTCATTTATACCAAGAAGACTCTGTTTGCTAAATTTTAGCCTTCTGACTCAGTAGTGCATCATGGGAGAATGTTGGGGGTGGACATGTTTAGGAAATGGTTGTCAAAAACAGAATTGCCCACACGATGACTAGAGTCACTAAACTCTGCACTCCCACAATCAAAATGCCCTGGAGGACAATTTCCCCAGCCCCATTCGAACCCAAAATGCAAAGAAACTATTCAAAGTTAAATAAAACACTGCTCTCATAAAAAACTAAAATTGGCCCTTTGATACCTTTTGATTTAATAAGATTATTTGAACCCCCAATATTTCCATTTCATAAAAATGTTCTGGCATTGAATTCTAGTGTCAGGGTTTTTCTCGTTGAAGTAAATTGTACAAATAGACGCCCACACTGGTATTTGAATAAAAGCAAAGTACACACCTACATGTACATACAGCATACATGTATGAAGTGTAATTGGAAATGAAGCAGAAAACTGTCTCTTCCAATAAACATGAAAAATTCAAGTGCAGTACAGTTTTTACAATTGCACAAATTTATTGATCTTCAATGTTCAAGAGATACTGTATACATGCACAAGATGCACAAAGCAGTTCAGATAAATCCAGGTCATGAATACATACATGTACATGTATGATACAGTATCAAAAGTTTAAATTCTAAAACTTTATTGGCTTCACCCTAATAACAAATATCATAACCTACAGTGTAGGCTACATTACATAAACCAAATGTTAGCTTTTGTTTTAATGTCTTCAAATTTACAGGTGGCTAGTGGCCCAATACAGGGTCATGACATTTGCTCCGGTGACATTTGCTCTGCTCTCGATTCCACACACCAATCGAATGGCCAAAATTCAACCCTGCACTGTAAAAAATATTGGGTAAATTTTTTACCACCACGAGGGTAATTATGTGTCCAACCATTGAGTTTGAGCAGTATTTTACCCAATGTGGGAAGCATATTGTCCAGTTAAAGGTTAAAAAATAAGCAGCAATTACTTTATAGAATGGGTAAAATTTTCATCACACTGGATAAATAAAAATGCCAAAAAGAAATGCCCAATGTTGGTTGGACACATAATTACCCTCATGAAGCACTTTTACCCAATATTTTTAAAGTGTGGGTTTTATACCCTACCCTAAACCTATATGTAAAACCTTATTGCAACCCTAACCCTACATGTGTACGTACACCTTTTAGAAGAAATTATTAAGCCAGGAGCAATTATCGCACGAGCTATTAAATGTTGTGTCACCCAATAAAGGTATTGTGCCAACGTGAAATCTACGGTGGCTCGGTGGTAGGACGCCGCCTCATGATCGGGAGGTCAGGGTTCAACCCCCAGCCTACAGGTAGTGGTACCCAAGACTCATAGAAATGGGACCTTCTGCCTTCTTGCTAGGCACTCGGCATTAATTTAGATTAGAGAACTTGGTTAATAATAACATGTTATGCTATGCAGGGCCAGTTGGTAGAGCAGTTTGCTTTAATAGAGCTGAAGTGGCTACCCTGGGTAAAATAGTTGTTATTACTAGAAATACTTCCATGTCGGCCCAAATTCACAAATGTGGTTTTGAAAACCATTGGTTGAATCCATGGTTTATGCAGATCTCATACATAAATTACGCTTTAAAAATTTGCCGCGAATATTGACAAATGTCCAATACTGATTCACGCTTTTGTCAGTGCGGCAAATTGACACCTGCTACCATGGTATAAGTATGCTATTTTATTCATAAGTCAATTGCTTTGAAACTGGATCATTACAATTCAAAGCAGTGGACTCATGAATAAGATAAGAATACACAACCATGGGAACAAGGCGTCAATTTGACAAAATGTGACAAAAGTGCGCAAAGCATTGGATATTTTTAATATTCGTGGCAAATTAAAGCATAATTTATTCAGGAAATCTGCATAACCCATGGGTTCAACAGATGGCTTTCAAAACCACCTGTGTGAATTTTGGCCATAAAGACTCACCATTATTGACATGATGTATGTCGTGGCCAGGAGGGTAGACTTTGATCCAAGACTTACTTTCAGAGTTTTTCTCTGACATAGCAGCAAATCAAAATGAATATTCTCTCTTTAAAAGCACCTTTCAAAACCTCAAGACAATCAATGTCAGAGTAAAGAGCGAAGATCGGAAGATCTGCGCTTGTTGTAAAATGAAACAAAACACTCTCTCCAACAAAGCATACGAGCTGAGGAAATTTTCAACATTCGGAGAGACCAGAAGATCGCAATCTTTCCAACGTAAGTTCACACATCGAAGAACAATTCAAAGTCTTTGTATGATCAAAATCATACAATATCAGAATGCACTGAAAATCATAACTTTGAACAAAAAGAATGAGTTTTTAAAATCCTACTTCACTAGAAAGCAGCACATTGTTTCTGGAAAAGACGGTTGATGTCTACCGGTAAGCTGTGGAAAATTGTTTATTACACCAAGGCCCTTATATTTTATGTACTGTACATATACACATACGAATCACAATTTAATTTGACACCTAAACACAAGGGCGTGTGCTTAGTTTAAGTACGTTAAACTGCACGCAAGTATTGATAAAATCAGCTTTTAATACCCATCATACGCATTCGTGATACCAGCATACATACATGTATAATAGGATACCATCATAAATTTACATAGCCATTTTAATAGCCTAGTGGTATGAATTTCAAAATTAACAACCCGTATAAAATGAAATGTTCACACAGAAAGTTATTTGTTTTATACAATATCAGTATAGAATTTTTATTTTTTATATTTTTAGGGGATATTTCATCACATTGAGGCGATTGTTGTTATTGCATTTTTAGGGGTATTCTGTTGTGTAACAGTATACATGTATTCTTTGATATTGTTTGTGGCAGATCTTTGGGCAAATGCACAACAAATAAAGGTCTATGCCTATGGTCCCCTTTTATTATTAAAAAGCATTTTATTTGGAGAATTTTAGGGGCTGTTTGGGCCCTGGGGTATCATGAGGGCAAAATCACCCGTCATCCTCATGTATTTTAGGACTGCTCTAAAGTCTGTACAAATAATTGTGATTATGGGTCTATATTACTCTACACTGCAGTATGGCAGCATTAACCACCCTGGCTTTTAAAGCTAAATGAACGTAGTTGCAGTAAACCACTGATTTCGTGAGAAAGTCTGTAAAACCAAGGTGAAGTATTGATATATCATCGTGGATCTAGATCTGGTACAGTTACATAAACTGAACTTTGTGAAATCATAATATCTAGCTAAAAAACGATCACACTGAAGATCGCCAACACAGATAGGCACACGTGGGACAGTGTATTATTATTGCTGGAATAAAGACCCGACGGAAGTGACCGAATCCGCGCTTATTTTGCTTATTTCTCAGCAATTAACAATTTCTTCCAGAATCCTTTGGCACATATATTTTATTCATACAAACAGACACTTTGGTGATCATTATATAAAATTCTGTAAAAAATCATTTTGAGATTGTTCCCACAACTGGAATTTATCTTTAATAGCAGAGCAGCTATTACGCGCACTGCGTTTCAAGGACTGCATTCCTACATGTACCAGGTGCCAATTCACCTCACCTGGGTTGAGTGCAGCACAATGTGGGTACAAGTAAATTTCTTGGTGTACCTGAAACCTAACACACTAGTAAATTTCTTGCTGACGGAAAACGCGCCATGGCTTGGAATTGAACCACATCCCTCAGATTGAAAGATGAGTCACCACTAGACAATGATGCCCCAACATAGCCTCCTATAGCCCCTCTCCACCCCCCCCCCCCAAAAAAAAAACACACACACAACCAGCATCCTACTATTAATACTATTGTACTTTTCTGTCAATATTTCACTAGTCTGAAATAGAAAGGCATTTACTGACTGACCCCTTTCAAATTTCTAGGTTAACCCCGAGGCTGACATCTGGGCACATACAAAAATGAAGCATGATTCAATGGGTCATACAGGCATGGTACACCGTACATGGAGAAACTGCTGTAATGAGTCACGCATGACGTAACACAATCGGCAATGTCATTGCACTTGTTGAAAGGTACATGTAGTCCAGAAATATAGGGCTCTACATTGTACACATAGGCCAATTTTAAACGACAACATGAATCATGATTGAAAACATGATTAGAAAACGTGATTAGAAAACGCGATATAATGAGAAACAAAGGGTGCGTTCAATATCCGCTATTCCCGGTCGTAAAAGTAAACGTCTTTCAAATCATGATTCGGAGGAAACTTTAACCATCGAAAAAGATGCATGATTTAATGCGATCAGCTCAAATTTTACGACCTGGAGCATCACAAATGCGACATTGAACACAATTGAGTTTTGAAACGTCTTTAAATTTACTCTCGCAGTGGAAGCCTACACAAACAGGTGCCAGAACTGACCTTTCTTGTGATGGGTCAAACTGCGCACTTACGAAAGCGGGAACAATCAGCATATAAACGGCTATATATTTTCGACACTGAACAGTGCACCACTGATCGTGTGTGTGTTTGGTGTTTTGCAATCGAGTTTTCAATCATGATTCATATTGGATTTTAAATTTGAAAATCTACAGCGAACACACCCTCAGTACAAGACTTTTTTCTTTTGTACCCCCTGTACATTAATTTGTACAAAATTCCCATGTGTCTGAATAGGGTAAGGATTCTTCAAGTCAAGGACTCTTTATCAGAAGGGCATTACCTCTCATCCAAAAGAGCACTGAAAACCAGAGATTTATTTAGTACCAAGGAGGTAACTCTAGCTCTAGACACTGTCAAGTTTGTAGGGTCCCTATCAGTATCATATTCATGCTATAAAAATGGTACTTGCCTTCTTGGCCATGAATTTGACTGGTACAGTGAATGCCTATTGTACCCTATATTTTTAAGCATGGAACGAGCTAAAAATGTCAAGATACAATTCTTGGACTGTAAATTTCTGTTATTATTATCCAATCACCACTAATCATGTACATGTATGACCATGCAAATCTGTAAAATCTGTAGAAATACAAGTGCTTGTGAAAATAAAAACATTACTGATAGAGAAAGCTAGATACCCCCGAAATTCAAAATGTAGATTTTCTCAAAGAAACAGAACTCTTGAAAAGAAATAGCAGACTTTGATAAATTAATTAAATGCACACTCCACTTCTCAGATGGAATGTAAAACGACGCTAGTATAAGAGGTAAATTGCCAATTCGTCTACTGCTAACTCGTCCACTCACCATAGTCTAATGCCATTCCATCCATCAACATTTCGACTAACAACCATTTGGTCCAAACATCACTTCGTTTAATCACTATTTTGTCTACGACCATTTCCTCTCATAGCCAGTTGGTCGAATATCCATTTCATTTTTAATCATTTTGCACAATTTAACACTTGTAGTCCAATTAGACCAAATGGAATGGACTAAATGGCTATTGGACCAACTGGTTATTAGACAGAATGGCATTAGACCAAATGAAAGTAGACCAAATGAAAGTAGACCATGTGGTGAGTTGACGAACGGATAGTAGACCAATTGATAGTGGACGAGTTGGCAATTGGACGAATTGGCATTTAGACGAATAGGAAGTACAGACCCAAAACGGACATTAAAGCTTTACTCGACATTTTTAAGCAAACTCCTGAAAGTAAACAGTTCCAAAAAGTTCCATGTCGCAATAGGTTTTGAAAAGGAAAGTTCAGGCTCATCAGCTGCCAAGGAGGAAATTGGGTTTGATGTGAACTGATCGCTACAACAAGAGCTCCCAACAGCATGTGTCACAGAGGGCTTTCACACTGACTCAAAAACCAAAAATGAAATGCTCAGCGAGGAAAAAATTTACACGGGGCACGGGGCGACTTCCCTCCCCCCCATCCCCCATGGGGATCTCCCCATTCACTGCAATTTAAAGCTTATCCATTGTTGCCAATTTACACAAAATGTTGTGAAGAGCAGTCCCCGAAATATTAAAAAAAATTATACCTTTTAGCCTGATACTCGGTATTCTCTTGTCAAGAAATTTACCCCCCGAGATATACAGTATGTACATGTACAGCAAATTACTCGAATTACGGTATACCCCAATTATAAAAAACTTGGTTGGTATAATATTAACAAGTTCATGTCAATATTATGAAAAATTTCGCAGGCATTTTCCAAGGTCATGGGTTTTCTTGTAGTGCGAAAACTACTTGCTATATTAAAAGCATTCTTGTCCCAGTAGTATGCTCCCAGTAGTAGCATGCTGCCAGTCAGTGCTATGCTTGGGTTCTCGCAATGGCTGAGGGATCGATTTCAAATCTGCATGGTGCCTCATCTGCCACCCAGATCTTTAATACTGAGCATGCTCATATTAAAACAAACCTTATCCCAAACGGTCTGCTTCAGGTGGGTTTGAATATGAACATAATTATCAGACCTGTGTCCAGAGCGTTGTGGCCCGGTGGATTAGTCTTCTGACTTTGAAACAGAGGGTCGTATATTCGAATCCCAGCCATGGCGTAATTTCCTTCAGCAAGAAATTCATCCACATTGTGCTGCACCCAACCCAGGTGAGGTGAATGGGTACCCGGCAGGATTAATTCCTTGAATGCATGAGCGCTGAAAGGCAGCCCAAGCTAAAGCCAGGGTAATAATAATATCGCACCTCGGAATAGAATATTTCTAGATAGATGGCGCTATTTAAATGCCTATTATTATTATCATTATCAGGCATTATGATGCATTTTTAGGTCTGAACAAGGTCTTGTATCCAATTAAGGGGGCATTTTGATGATTGAGACGGTCTGAAAGCCCCCATAGAGAGGGACCTTCCTCCTGCACAGCGACCTGCACAGCGACCCACAGGAAGTGAAACAAGTTAGTCATCTGATGGGAGGTTGAGATCTTCATCTGATTGGTTTATGATAGATTATATGGACTACAGGTGCATTACCGAGGGAATGGAGGGATAAAATAATTTCAAAGATTTGATTGTTTTGCACATGGAGATGTACAAGTACAGTGTATGCCTAAAATAGTGTTTGTGTTTTGCCTTGTAGGTTTTGTTTTTGTTGTTTTGCCCTCCAGCAAAGTGCTGGAGTATTTAAAAAAATGACATAAAAAGGGACTAAACCCCACAATAATTTGGAAATTTTAGACCCAGAGTAAGCCTGCTGAAAACTTGTTTACAATAGCTACATGCCTACGAGTGAAGGTGCTACTAGGGACTAGCTGGCGACTACATGTAGATAAACTTTAGGAAGTTTACCAAAAGCCTCTAATATGCTTTTCACATTGCATTTCCTTAACCCCATACTATCTTTTTTTTATCCACACTGTCTTTCTTAACCCCATTCAATTTGCTTAGCCAAGGTTAACGCCTTATAAACCCAGATTATATCCCACAGCTCATGAATATTGATGATTTACAGAGCGTGATTAACGTGCAATTTCGACTTCTGTGATTGGCTATTGCTTAGCACACACTGCATCTCTTAGCACCGCAACTGTGGTGGTAGCACCACAATAAGGCGGCTAACCCTGCTTTTTTGCAGGGCCAGATAGTACCGTACTATTTACCATGCTAGCCCACTTTGCTATTAAAAGCATAGTGTGAAAACGAAGTGGGCTAAGCTTAACCCCGATAAAATTGGTGGGGCTAAGGCCCCCCCCCCCTTAGCCCCACCAATTTCCCGGGGTTAAGGAAAAAAAGTACAGTGTGAAAAGCATCTATAGGGTATAGGCCTACAGTACATCATGTTCACCACATTGTACATGCCGTCGCCTTCTTGCACAAAGGCTGCTAGCATGCACTGCACATCGCCTTCCAGCACAAAGGCTGTTAGCGCGCACTGCACGTCGCCTACCCGCAGAATGGCTGTTAGCGTGCAGTGAACAGTGCGCGCTAACGGCCTTTGTGCGGGAAGGCGACGCACAGTCCGCGCTAAGGTCCTTGTGCGGGAAGATGACGATGTGCATTTAGATTGATTTGTTTTAGACTGCAGTAAGCCTATTTGTATCAAGAAAGCCAGCAGGTAATCACAATGTACATTGTAGATCTAGCTGCTTGCTTGCAGCATGTAAAATCAAATGAATTGATAACTTTCCATAAAGATTACTTCGAGGGCATTTCCATATAATGTACAGACTACAATGAAATCCAAGTGCATACCAATACCTGTTCTATGGAATGTGACCTTGTCCAGAGTAACTTACAAGAGGTCAAAAGATGAAAAAGGGTCAAACTATTTTGATTCATGACCCAGCAAGCAAACCCTGATGGATAAAGCCCATACAAAAAAATAGAATTTTCCCAGGGAACTCATATTCATGAATAGGCCTGCACCAGAAGAGTAAAAAGGCCTATTTACAGTGATTATGATTATTAAACTCTTTTGTCATGCTGTATCAATTTTCTTTTCATTTCAAACATACTGAACTCCTGTGAGTACTACATGTATCAAGAAAAACACATATCTTGTAAAATATAGGCTACACTACAAGAATTTTTAAGGTTCATCTTGCACCTCATTTTACAAGGCGCACCTGCATGCTACAGTTTTAGCTACAGGTGCAACTTTGCACCTAGTTTCAATGAAGCAAGGTGCAAAAATAGGATGGTTCTTGGAGTGCAAAGTTAACCCTATTTTTCTTTGAATGTAGGGTACATGAAGGCCTATATGTATTAAGTAGTGCAGTCTATTGTAAAGGTCATGTACACAGGACTACAAACCCTTTGAGGAAATAATCTCCAAGAAAAAGATAATATCATCATACTGGCACTTCTCGTTGCGCCCCAACAATTTCCTTCCCGCTGCTGCCCTCGGACACCCAACTCTGACTCAAATATCAAGGGGCCATGAAAGAATTGCGATAGGGTGGCTGAATTTGTGCCAACTACCTAAACCATCATTTCCATGGCAACTAAAATGTTACACAAACCATGGACCTACTTGAACAAACTGATAGTATACATACATGTAGGAAATGGGCTTTAGCCAGATGACACTGTCACTGATCCTATCAAAATTTTACTGGATCGAAATGCTTTTTGTTTTACATGTATGGGTCTATGGGATAGCACGATATTCTTTGTAAACACTCAGTAGGGCCATCTGCACCAGCCCGATTTTTCAAATTAGTGCGCTATTTCTGATCCGGCATATTATCCCGATCTGAACAATCTCAAGATTATTTGTAATGGTGGAGACGCAATTATCGCACTAGTTCGCAGGATTAATCTTGAGATTGCAATCTCAAGTCAACTTGGGATTATTTGAAAAATAGCGCGCTATTTTATGAATTATCCCGCTAATTCGCAGGTGCTGACGCACTCGGGATTATTTATTCACAGACCAGACCATAATGCATCGAGGGTTTCTTGAATCTCGAGATTAATCGCGAAGAGGGCCGATCGGGCTAAAATCTCGAGATTGAGCAAACTCAGGCTGGTGCAGCACCGCCTAGTGTGTGTCCATGGAGGCCAAGGGAAAATAGAAGATGGTGTCTTTTAATACGATGGTGTGCATTTGTAACTTTGTCAGGAAAAAAAAAGGTGAACTGACGAAATAAGAGAGGGACAATGCACAATATTGTATCTTTTCATTATAATACTACCTGAAAGTTTAAAATGAAATGGAAGACATGATTTAGGCCTATATTGTAGCCCTTTTTGTAGGCCTGTATCCAGCATCGGATCCTACAAAGCATTTGAAGCGCCCATAGAGTTCTTTGTCGTAGTTGATGCTGGATACGCTAGTGTACAGTATGTTGTACATCTACCAAGAAATAAACTGAAGTTCACGCCTCTTTCTAATCAACGCTTTTAATTTCGATGGAAAAATGAATCCACACATCCCCATGTAAAATTGAATAACACAGTTCATTGGTCTTTAGGGTTATATGTAAGTGATAAAGCCATTATTTTCTGCAGGAAATACAACTGAAACCTGATTTCCTGTTCATTTCACTCTCAATATTAAGTTAAAGGACGTCAAACTTGACATTGGTCAGTTGCACCTGCAAGTACACGTACATGTACGTGTCTACAGGCTAGAGTATGTATCATGCGAGTGAGTGGCAAAAATATGTTAAACCATGATGAAATAAACAAGCTTGAAACTCAGTGAGATAAATATTTGACATACATGTAGCTTTCTACTTCTAGGGCCTACATTCATCTCACATGTACCTTGACACTGGTCAGTTTTACCATCAAGAAATTAAGAGAGGGTGTAAAAGTTTAACTGTGCACACACTTCGGCCCATTTTTTCAGATGTTAACCATTCACAATAGAAATTAGCCGACTTCTGTCAGGCCAGAAGTTTTTGAAGTTTACTGAATAACCGATATGGTAGTGGAAGTCCTACTGTACTGTACAGAAATCATCAAGAGATCAGAATGTTGATTTTGAAAAAAAAAATACAGGAAGGATGGATATTAACTTGCTCTTCCAATCACAAAAGCCTCTGAAGACCACTGTACAATGGGAACAGGATTAACAGGGAATTATCCCTAAAACTGTATAGGATTTTCTGGACCACAAACTATGAAAGCCTCCACAAGGTTTTATAGAGTTTTGTACATGTAGGTCTGTTTATAACCACTCACACATATATTGCAGGCCTACATGTATTTGACCTGTGCAGAAATCGGTGTTGACTTTCCTTCTTTAATAATTCTTTGTCTTTCAATCCATCAAAAACTTGGTTAGGTTGGGTTGTGTCCAATAATTTAGAAAGAACTGGCTTCAATCCAGTTAAGACTGAAGACATAAAGGGCAATACACTTCCCATATTAAAAACACTGGCATGAATGACAGTTCCTATACAGTTGGTCTGAACTCTAAATTACATTGTACGTGCACACAAAATCTGAAGTAACAAATAAGTATTAAAACAAAGTTATGATTGGATGCTCTCTACTCTAGAGAGCTCGTCTGTATATTTTTTTTTTCTTATTAGATTTTTAGAAAGTGAATACATTGCACATTTGTAATTATTGCAAACATACAAATGCTCAGTTGGTTGACATCTGAATCATTAATCATTCCTTCTTTGAATCTTTGATTCTTGAACCTTAAGTCAGAAAAGAACGCATTTAAAGATTCAGGCAGGCCATACAGTATCAAAGTGATGTACAGCTGTATGTAGGCCTACATGTTTTCCAATGATAAAACATGATGGCAACAATGTAAAAAAAACAAATATGTATGTAGAATTGACAGCCAGCGTACCGCATTGATAACCCAATTGTGTGATTGAGTGCACTGTCAACTGTCAAGATGCAGTAGCTAAGTACATGTACATGGCAATTCCATAAAATAATCAACCATTTTGTACGTCGTCCAGCCCCCATTTTTCTCAAGTTGTACTTCACTCCATAAACTGACCAAGTCATGGTCATTTGAGAGCATTATAGACTGTCAAAAGAACAAGAATTCAGAGACAGAAAATTTAATGAAGGTCCCACCTATAGGGGGTCGGACGTATTATGGAATTGCCCTACAGTATGTTCCATTACAAGTACAACACAGGCGTTCAACGTCCATGAACACGAGAATCTCTCTTCACAGAACTACTGCATATCATAATGCAAATATTTATTCATAACTTGAAAGGCCATGACGCAATACCATAATATGGCGTCTTGGGAGATGGCCTCTAGGGAGCATTTCATGAAGTGCCTTCTCAGTGATTTTAACCAATAACTGTTATAAGCTACTGAAATCCTGGCCTCTGATTGGCAGAGAGCAATGGAGATGGCTGACAGATGATTCGTGACATGCTCCCTGATCATACAAATTGATGTGTAATGCAGAGCTCTTTTATTTGCAAAATTTTCACAAATTATGATGAGTTGCGTATACTGTACCAGGCAGCCAAGCAGCGCTTTGTGGCAGGGAAGATCACATGACTCGGATTCATAAGGCATCACTCATTAAACCTAGATACATGTAGATCATCTTCCATCAGGTCACAACCTGGGATCCACCATTCAATCATACATGTACATGTATATTCTAAAGTGGATTTTAATGGCGTGTGTGTCATATGAAAGATACATACAGTCACGCCACAGAGCGAGTGCTGGTGGCACTGAATTGCCATCAAAATAATGGACACTTGACTTTAATACACCAATGTGCACAGATATCAATCTGACTTTTTTTTCAGATCTGTACATTTTGTATACACATTAATAACACAATTCGTATGCACAATTGCAATCTACACAGTAGGCCTACTGCTTGCATACAATGTTCAGTCCAAGATGTATTTCTATGGCACATGAAGAGTACTGTACACTATTAATAACTAACAATCTGAGCCATGAAGAAATGAATCACCACAACAGAAAGAGCCCTCTATCAATTTAATGTGACCTTGGGCCGCAAGCACACTCAGCATCCAAACTGCCAAGAATCCAGTACAGTACATGGGGTTTTTTCAATGTTTCAATATTGTACACATTCAATATGGTACACATACATGTTGTGCAGTAATGTACATGTAGAGTCCCCTGGGAAAAAGGGGAGGGGTACCATATTACAAGGACACAATAATTACAAAGCAAGTAAAGGCAACACTCTAGGGTTGGGAAAACAAAGTCTCCATTATCATCCCTACATGTTGTATGCATGCATGTTCACAATCAATTTTCAGGAATCTGAAGAAATTTTTGATTATTTGCACCAACAAAGTAAATTTGATTCCATGAATTTTAATTTTTCAAAGTATTGTTCAGTACCGATAGGACTCCAACTCCATGTAATCCCAAATTCTAGTTTTGTTTTCATATTTCTGTTTTTAATCAATCTTAATCCTTTGAACTAAAGTAAAAACACACAAATCTAACACCATGCAGGACACAATGCAATTAATTTTCCCACGTAAACACTGGATATAATTGGAAAGGTACTGTTAATGGTCCAGTAGCTAGAAGGAATTTAATTATATGCGTACAATTTGTTCATTACCTTATTTTCTCTTTTTCGTTCGCACATTCATACACAAGATATTAATTATTCGAAACAAAACACTCTTGGCATGAATGATCCCATGAGTATGAAAAAAATTAAGAACCTTGATCCCTGTAATAATAAAGTGGGGGAGATTTCTACAATTGACTGAATTATTGTCTAATATAAATATGATCAAATGTAGAAAACAGTGTAATGATCAATCTCTATTGAACTGTTAACAGGAGGCCTTGTTAATTTCGCAGTTCATCAAATAAACATATGTACTCCTATTCTATTTTTAAGACAAAAGTATGATTTTTCAATTCAGTGACTGGTCAGCAAACTTCACCAAATCAGAACACATCCCACATAAAGCCTGCAGGCACAGCCGGTGACAGACCTACACGTACATGTAAATTGTAACATAAAAAAAAATAGGTCTTCTCACAAAACTAGTGTAAACAAAACTTGTTGTTTCAATTTTTGAATGAGAATGGCATTGTGCACAAATCATTGGCAGGGACTTTAGGATGAATATTCAGACCAATAGCCTAGAGTGAAGGGTAAAAGTCTATGTACCGTAGTCCTGTACATAACCAGCAGTGTTTTGTATTAATTGGAGAAGAACCCGGGGGGTGCCACTTACATTGACGAGTGGATACCATGCGCGACCAAAAAAACACGTAAAAAGGATGTCTTTTTCAAGATAGGACACGTTACGTTCGTAACGTGATAAGGGTGTCAAAAACACAAAAATAATGAAAAGAGGGTATCTATTTCGTTTGGAAAGCTACATGTACGTGTTTAGGGTCAAATTTGCGGAGATGATAAAACAAAATTAAAATGTTTTATAAAGGATGTCCTTTTTGCTCCAACACTACGTGTTTAGAGTCCGATTTGCGCGACGTGTGGAAGGTAGGGCCGTTCTATTAAAACCAAGTGATGTGTAAAAGTAACCGACGACCGACGGACCCGTGACATATCGCTGTACTTGTTTAGGGGTTCATTCCAGGGAATACTTGTCAAGAGTGTCGTTTTGTTTCCAATACTTGTTAAGGGTAGGGTTTCACACACCAATATTTGTTAAGGGGTGCATTTTCAGAATATGGAAAAAACGTGTTTAGGGTGCTTTTCGAGACCCCATGGTCGCGCATGGTATCCACTCGTCAATGGAAGTGGCCCCCCCCCGGGAGAAGAACTCAAAGAAAAAGAGTGTGCTAGGTGTAGTTTTCTTTTCTTCAATGACAACCTAACATGGGCTTTTATTCTATTTTGGGACACTTTGAAGAGCAAACAAAGGCTAATATACACCAGAATTGTCAATGGAGGATGCATACTGTCCCTATTTCTCATCGTCAGTATACTCCCACCAGTATGTACAGAGGTACTCACACAGCAGTTCACACAGAAGCCACGAGCATACCTTGGTCATTCAACTGTAGAAGCATTAAAGGGGAATCCAACCCAAATAAAAACTTGTTTTTATAAGAAAAAGAAAAATCAGACGAGTTGATAGGTGAAAGTGTGAACAATATTGGACAAACAACAAGAAAGTTCTGAATTTTTAAAAGTTGTAAATATTGGTAATCACTATACTCATGGAGACTTCAAATTGGCCGCATGTGGGATGTCATAGTGATGTAAGGCATGGACTACTCTTCCATGTACTCCAATACATATTATGGCTAAAATGTCATTTTTCCCAAAAGTTTTATTTCAAATTATATTTTTCATTTATGAGGACATTAAACAATATACTAACTGGGTTATATTTAGATTACTGCCCAGGGGAATGGGTACTTAGGAGAAAACCACAAATCCCTGATAATAAAAGTACATGGCCTATGGGAAAGTTGTCCTTGCCCCTTGTCATAATTTACCTACCCAGTTGCCAATTTGAAATCTACATACTATTAGTAATCTTAATTTTAAAGCAGCTATAACTTTCTTATTGCTTGTCCGATTTCTTTCAAACTTTCACCATTCTGTTTAATTTATTTTTCTCCTTCCCAACACAACATTTTATGGCCAAGGCTGGATTCCCCTTTAAAAAGCTCTTTATAAGAATACAATGGGGCATGATTGATTTTGGACCAAGGACCTCAGTTATCCTTGAATTTTAACTCGTTGAATATGATGCTCAATGCCTGATGGTAATATTTTATCAGAAGTTCACAGGTTCATTATGTGAAAAGGTATATATATTTGACTTGGAGGTAGTAGGCCTATACATGTAGGCCTACATCATACAATGCTACAGTACTTTAAAATTCAGGCAAATGTACAACTTAATTCTTAAAAGACACAACATCGTGGTGAATGACTGATTTTATTGAATAAAAAGAGCAAATTTGAGCTCAGGGGAGCGTTTCATGAAAGGACTTGTCGGACGTTTTATCCGACAAGTCTCATTTTATCCGACAGTTACCATAGTAACAGTACCTCTCAGCCAATCAACATCAGAGAAAGTGTCAGATCTGACAACTTGTCGATGAAAATGTTGATAAAACACTACCCAGATGTTGTGGATGTGTTCAATGAATGAACAACAATATCATTAACATGAGACATGCAAGGTCAAAGAAATTGATTTGATTAGAATTTTAGGAACATACATGTAGTTCAGACAGTATGTAAAAATGCATTAAAAATTTTAAAACAGCGAAGGGCTTATTTGCAGGTGCATGTACAATGTAGGCCTACAAATATGTAGTGATGACAAAAAAAACTAGGCCTACTCTGAATTCAAACATGCATGTAGCGTACATGTACATACAGTACATGTATGCATATAAATCTTCTTCTAGTAGTCATCTCTACAAATGAAGTAGCAGGAGTGATACATCTGTCGTTAAGAATAATCATCTCAACAACAGTCCTGTCAATAGAGAAGACTAACTTCACAGAACTCATTAAACCTCCATTCCAATTTTTACAGACAAGAATGATCATTCAACGCACACGGCACAGAAAGGCATGAAAGAGTGAAACACAATATCTACATTATTACACATCTGAGATGGCAAAATTGTGATAAACACACAAAAATAATGTACCTTTCCATTCAAACACAAGCAAGTTAATAATAATACCAAACAGTTTTTGTACTGTTTTTAGTGACATTGACATGGATCTTATTTCAATATTTGATTTTGATTTCAAACCATCTCAAAACCATTCCAGTCTTACATGTACTTTGTCTTTATAAATGACCGAGTATTTAAGAAGTGATGTAGACTAGATCTCGAAATGCGGCAATAGCCAATGATAAACCAAGAACAATTAAGTCAGGCATTTCATGTAACTGCGTCAATGTACATCAAAATCCCAGACACGTAGTACTAGTTCTCCATTTTCATTGTTCAATTTGAAAATGACTGGCCTCGAGTCTTGATGACCCAAGAGTTTTTTCCAAGAAAAACGTTTTCTATCTCATTTTTATTATGAGATTTTTGGCACACATAAGTTATTATTAAGTTAAAGTCAGACTTACATGTCATATTTAATGTTAATATCAACTGAAAATTTTGTGGAACTTTAATGAAATTCATGAATGATTTAAGTTAAGTTTAATTTTCAAGTGCTAAAACATTAGAACCCCCCCCCCCCCCGCTCATAAAAATAAATGATGATAATGATTCCATGACCATGTCACAGACACAGTGACACATGTGACTGACAATATGTCATGGCATCATCATCGACAATGAATTGGGTTCTTACCAACTGGTTTTCCTCCACCATTCTGCATCTCCATGCCTTCAAATCCTATCGGATTAGACATGTTGGAATCCAATCTCCTTCTTACAAATATCCTAAAGAGTTATTTCTCAGCCTTTTCTCGTACGTCGATCAGCTAGCGCTAACTAAGCGCAGCTCCACACGTCCAACACTCTCGTTGGTTCTGCAGCCAGAAGGTCCGGCCAAAGCCAATTCCACCAATTCGAAAGTAACGATCCCGCAGTCGCAGAGTTGAAGATGAAGAATGACACACTAAAGAAACAAGCCAACCTCTGTAATTCCAACGAGGAACGTAGCCCGAAACACTTTAAGATGCAATTTATTAATATCTTAGGTCAGTTTGTAACACAAACTTGACCTAAAACCGACAAAATACTGTCAGCAATTAGCACTGCACTACTGCCACAACTGCATTCACCACCACTGCGTGCAATGCGATGCATAGCGCACAAAATGGATAGCGTGAGCGCACTACCCTTTTCAAGTGCAATTAATGCACTATCAATCTCTAAATTCGTCCATGTCAGTTGAACACTAAACGGGATTTCAGGTCAGAAGTCACGTCAATATTGTGCGTACGCAAGACATTTTTGTGCTACAATATCCCTAGATGACCTCAAACCGTCTGCTCCACTTATTTTTCGATAAAAAGGGCGTGGCTGAGTGAGAGTCATCTTGCTCCGATCCCCGGTATACGGTGCAGACCTCCCAAAGTTTTACAAGATAGTGATGGTGGGGGGGGGGGGTGCTATACACCATTCGGAACTTCCAACATTTGATTTATCTTTCTCTCTCATTTTAAGCTAATTTAGATAAACAAAACAAATACCAGATGAAATTAAACTAAAAAAAGGTGCAGAAAAAGTTTTAAAGTTAGGAATTATTTTAAAAAGTCATTAGGTATCACAATTCGCATTAATAAACAGTAAATACATGTACATAGCCTACTCTAATGACGAATCAATATACTTTTTTATTGTTACTTATAACCATTACATTGTGGTTGATTTTCAATCTATTTTTGAACGCTCAATTCAGTGGCGTAAAAATAAAGTGAGCAAAAAATTTTGAGGGGGCCGTATGGCACCGTTGCATGAAAGGGATGATTGTGGTTACTCTGTCATACAATGGTAACTTGCATGGAATACTTGATCGGCGTTACCATGGTATTTACTTCACTCTTTACCAAAAACACTGACATCCATACATACCCCACAAGACAAGCTATACAACATCAATATCACCCCCTCTGACTAGATCTGCTCATTAGGAAAGCACAAATCTCCATCTGTGTGTCATAAATATGTGTACTCAAGGAATCTAAAGAAAATGAATATAAGCGATTTTAAAAACGATTTAAGCGATGTATGTTGGCAAGATGTTCTCTCTGAAACAGACGCTAATATTGCCTATGAAATTTGGTCCAGTAAATTTTGTTCAGTTTTGAATAAACACGCACCTCTTAGGAAAAAAAGAGTGCGACAAAAAGAAACTCCATGGATAAATAGTGACATATTGACCAAGATAAAGGAAAGGAATGAAATAAAAAACCGTGCTAAATCTTCGAAATCTGACAGTGACTGGATGTTATATAGAAAACTTAGAAATACTGTCACAGATATGATACGAAAGGCAAAAAAGCAATATATTTCAGAGATAATCTTGATCAACAAAGGGAATTGTTCTGCTATGTGGAAATCTTTACGATGCATGCTTCCTAATAAAAAACACAAGAAGTTAATTCAAAAACTGTCTTTTAATGGTAAAGATATTTTGGGATTTAAGGAAATTGCCACACGCTTAAATGATCACTTCGTTGACCTGGCAGCTAAACGCAAAGAAAGGTTTACCTTTGAAGACAATATGGATCAATACTTAAACAAAGTATCAACCACTTTCAGTTTTAAGCCGATCTCAAGTCGAGATGTTAAAAAACACATCAATGAAATTGCAAGTAATAAGGCCACTGGCCTGGATCAAATTCCAGCACATGTAATTAAAGAAGGTATTGACTACATCATTACGCCATTGACACATATTGTCAATACTTCACTGTCCACAGGGAGGATTCCTGATGCATGGAAAAGGGCTCGTGTAACGCCAATCTTCAAAAGTGGTGACAATACTAATCCGTCAAACTATAGACCAATCTCAGTACTCCCGGTTTTGTCTAAAGTCTTAGAAAAGATTGTGTTTAATCAAGTGTATAACTACCTGTCAAACAATAGTTTGCTTGATCCATGCCAGCATGGTTTTCGTCCAGGCCACTCAACAACCACTGCCTTGTTAAATATTACTGATGATTTTGCTAACAAAATTGATCAAGGTTACGTTATTGGTATGGTCACTATAGACCTAGAGAAGGCATTTGATTTAATATCGTCTGAATTACTGTTAAAGAAATTATCTTACTTTGGATTTGATCAGGATGCAGTAAAATGGTTTCGCAATTATTTCTATGGTAGGCAGCAATCAACGGTTGTCAATGGTAATATGTCAGGTTTTCGTACTGTTGAAAGTGGAGTGCCTCAGGGGAGTATCCTAGGCCCCCTCCTCTTTATAATCACTCTAAATGATTTGGTCAGATCTGTAGAACAATGCTCCCTCTCTTTATATGCAGACGACACATGCATTTACTTTGCATCTAAAGAGCCCAGAAATTTAGAAATGACTATTAACAGAGATTTGAAGTTAATTTCTAAATGGTTTTCTAATAATGAACTATTAATCAACATCGATAAGTGTCAATTTATGTTATTAGGATCTAAAGCAAAACTCCGTCTATTTGGTAATATAAAAATACAAATGCAAAATTATGAATTGCACAGGGTAAGCCAATGTAAATATCTTGGTGTAATAATAGACAGCTCCCTAACCTGGACCCCCCAAATTGACAGTGTTCGGAAGAAAGTTTTACAGACATTTTATTCTTTAAAACGCATTCGATGTTATATACCCCAAAACACAGCTCTTATGTTGTATAAGGCTTTAATCCAACCGATATTTGACTATTGTTGTACAATCTGGAGAAATGGCAATAAAAGCCAACTAAATCGTCTCCAAGTTCTACAAAACAGAGCACTGAAATCTGTCTTAGAAGTAAACAGTAGATTTAGTACAGCGAATATATATGCCATTTTAAAGGTTGATCAACTCAACAAGAGATGGAACAATCAGTCAATTTTTACCATTTTTAAATTGGTCAATAATCTAGCTCCATCTATCCTTTGTACTCGAATCACACTTAAATCACGAGAATATCTTTTAAGAAACATAGACCGACAAATTCAATTACCGAAGCCTCATTCTAATTATCTAAAAAACAGTCCCCTTTATTCAGCTTCTAAATTATTCAATAACCTACCCGCAACAACCCGATTAGAAAAAAACCCGGCTACATTTGCACGTCTCATATCACTTTCTTAATTTAATTCTCCACCCCGATCACCCTTGATGATGCCGCATTATATATCTTCATTTTTTTTATGTTTAATTTTGACATAACTTTGTATATTATTTTCGTCTATTCATTTTTCATTTTTGTTAACTCCAATTTTACTTTTGCCAATTGTATTTTACCCATGTTTTGATATATTTTGTTTTTCGTTTTTATTTTTGTATGCTTGTTTTATGTTGATATTATTTGTTATTATCATTTGTCCACGGCCTTGCTGAAAAGCAGCTTCTAGCTGAAAGCAGGCTTTTTAACCGTGATTAAATAAATAAAATACAAAAATACAAAACCACACTCGCACAAAAAAACATCATTTACACAGGTCCCAAATACTGGAATGGTATTCACCAAAGCCTTAAACAATATAGAAATATAAACACCTTCAAAAAACACCTAAAACTCTCATTCCTTAATGAGTACAATGTATGAAACAGATGAACTGCTTTATCTTTTCCACGATACTTGCCTCTCGACCCTATTTCTCTTTCTCCTCCCCTTTCCTTTTCTGCTTTTCTTTTTGTTTTGTTTTCCCCCAGTTATTTAATATTCCCTCATCCCTCTAACCTATGTAGTTACTGCCCCCCCCCCCTTTCTTTCCTTGTTATTCAAACCTATTTTGCCGTTCTTCATATATGGTCTAGATTGTCTTACTTTACTTTTAATTACATACGATTAAGATTACTACAAATTTATCCTAAGGGACTTACAATTACAAGCTTCGCTTTTTAATAAGTCCCTCATTTTCATTTTCACATGCTAACTGTAATCTATAATTTGTCTAATCATCAAAATGTATCTTGAACAAAAATTGTATACATTTCATGATTTTCATCTATTTCCTACGAATTTGTTAATTGATTATTGAAGTATTCTTATGACACTTATTCTGTTTTGTACATTTATACATATGTATATATATATGTTTGTTATGTTTATTATCAGAAAATGGAAGTGAAATAAACTAAACTGAAGCTGAACTGATTTACCATGGGATGGCAAAGTTACCGTAGGCCGAATAGTAACAACGGGGCCCAGATATGGTGTATCGGGCAAAAGTTAAGATAAAGTTGCCAGCGAGTGAAGCGAGTGAGCAAAAATTTCGACATTTTTTATTACATCAATAATATCAAATTTTGTGATCCAATATTTAGAAAATGATATCATTTTTTACCCTTCTCTCTTTCTTATTCTTTTTCCTTTTCTTTTTCTTTTTCTTTTTCTTGGCCATCTGTACGCCAATGTGCTCCATATAGTTGGGCCAGGCCAGGATTTGTGCTATTTCTGCATGGTCCCGTCATTTCTCCGGGCCATTTCTTTTATTGGTAAATGCAAATTAAAATCAAATACTTCAATTTCCATACACGTTAAATATGTTAGTAAATACCGTAAAACAACAAGAGTGCCTCGAAGGTTAAAAACAGAGAGGCCTCCCGAGAAAACGGTTAATATTTATAACTGTAAAACTGTTGTCTTGGAGACCCACAATTATCATGATTATAACTGATAAGACGATTGGTACTTGTGATGGTATTGACATTGTGGCTTGCGGTCAATAGACTTAATGCAATGTGGCGGTTACCAACTAAATTCTATTCTGAAGTCGGGTTTTACTTTAAACTCAGGTTTAAAGTTGTGGTTTAAGTATGGATAGCCAATTGTTACCTAAATCACTACCCATAGAGCTATTCCAGCTCATTTGGCTCTCAAATCATTCATAATTGTCTAGGAAGTATAAATAGATTATTGTCTTCACCATCGATGGATCAGGAAAGAGCACGGTAAACATAAGAAACATACAACTTAATAATCTTTTTTTACACTTTTGGCTTCCCATAATTATTTTAGCACAGAGTTAGACCATGGTCTAAGTTAAACCTACTTCAGAATACGGGCCTATGTCAATATAATATACGAAGTGTAAGCCTATCCAGAGAGGGGAGACCAGAAGAAAAGGAAAGAAAAGTGAAATAAATAGGTATGAAATAGGCCTATCAACATCTAAATTGTGTCAAATCTATCCCAAAATTAGGTTTACATTTAGAAAAAATTGTCCAAATTTTCGCTCGCTCAACTTGAAAGTTTTCCCCCAAAACGCCATGTTGTACCTCTTCCATATTGTTTTCTCGAGCATTATACCAGAGATCTACCCTCTCACTTCTCTTCGTAATCTTCACCATCATCATCACTGTTAACATCATCATCGTCAACATCACTAACATAATCATCATCATCACCACTACCATAATCATTATCATCATCACCATCAATATCACTATCATCATCGTCATCATCACTATCATCACCACCCACCACCATCATTATTATCATCATCAACATCATCATCACCATCAATATCACTATCATTATCACTATCATCATCATCGTCATCATCATCATCATTATCATCATCGAATTATGGATAGTCTAAAAGAAAACTATGTTTTATACGTTTATCTGTTAATGCTCAGCCATAGATAGGCCTACCATCGAATGTATTAATGTAATCATATAAGTAATGATTTCGTATGAGATTGTGTGTGTTTTTTTTTTCATTGGAAATAAAATTAATAAATACGAATGTAACTGCCAACTAGTACAATAAATATTTCTGCCAAGTTTTCGAGCAAATCGATATTTCAAAAGGCTGACAACTTTATTTTGCATCACCGCTCATTGAAGAAAACGAGAAATCCTCAGCAATGGGTTCTTCCAAAATTCTTGAAGCAACGCTGCCTTGGACCCATGCTTCATCATTTAGAGGTTTTATTTATTCTTGGAAATAGCCTTTGAATTGGTAAATAGGCTGTAACCAGAATAATGATGACACAAGACTAGTGAGATAATGATTGCATAATCGTCATCATTATAAATTATAAAGGGCAGCACAGTCGACTTTATTTTGGAATCCCAAAGAATAGGACGTGACTTCAAGCATGGACCTATTACTGCATGAGTGCGCCCAAGAAAAAAAGAGAGGGTACCGGAATTTACTGTTATTTGCAAAATGGCTTACTACGTGCACATGGGGGAGCTCTGGGGTCGTTTCCACCCCCCCCCCCCAACAAAAAAGTGCTCTACGTTCGAGTATAAAAAAAGAACAAACAAAAAATAGAGAATATAAAGTGTATGAAATTACTGTTTCATTCGAATCTGCCACGAAAAGTAGTTCCTTTAACAACGCTACATTTTTCACACGCTCGCTTTGCTCACTTGTCATTATTTAGACCACCCCCCCCCCCCCCCCGGTAGTCGATGTTCTGCCCCCGCAAAATGTCTGACTCATTTACGCTACTGACTTCTACATCATTAATCTCGTTATAATTTTATCATAAATATATTTCTTCGCATTTACGTGCATGAACGATTCACACATAAAAATGAGAAAGAAATGTTTGAGATTTCAATGTCCAAGGCTGCGTTTATCCGACCTCAAGCCAGAATCGTGATTTGAATCATGATTGGAATCATGATTCAAATCACAAACATGAATCACAATTACTACAGAATCAGGGTTTAGACGACCTTCGTTCCAACGCTGTTTCTCCTCGGATTCGGACCGATCCAGTGCGCATCACAGTGCGCAGTTTGACCCAGGAAGTATAGGTCAACGTTGGACACTTAATTGGAGGTCGGCGACGTACATGTGATGTGACAACGTGGGGCGCGCGCCTTGGCAAGAACCGGAAATAGCTCGACACAATGACGTCATATAATCATGATTCAAATCACGATATCGTTTATCCGAACATTTTCGTACGTGATTCTGCAGAAACGTCTTTCCAAACGCCCTTTTTTTCGTAGTTCATGTTTGTGATTCTAATCATGATTATATTCAATTTCGACTAAACGCAATCGTGATTCTGCAGAATCGTGATTTGAATCATGATTGGAATCATGATTATAGGGTAAAAAAGTGGCGGATAAACGCACCCCAAATCAACTGAACGTGTGCCGGGGCCCGGGGCATATTTGTTGACTAGTATTAGATTAGGGTACACAATTTATCTTTGAGCTTCCGGTGCCTCTATAATGCATTATAGGTCTATATCAAATCTGTTTCAAACTTTCTTCAGGAATTTATGGAATTTGGTTTAGACGATTGTCTCTGACAACCATCGCCCCCGCTTTAAAGGGACACTCAAATTGGTATCAAGTTTATTCCATTGTAGGGAAAAAAGGAAAGAAGACATTAATGAATTAATTCCACCAAAATTGAAATAATTGAAGATTGATTTACTTTGACCAAGTATGGGTGTGATGATGTCACAATTACCCCCCCCCCCTCCAAAATAAAACCCCGAGATAATCATTACTTCAGGTGGGTGTTTCACATAAAGCTGTTCGTGAGAAAAGAGCGTATTTAGAGAACGACTGCTGGTTAACCTTTCATACGCGCTAAATAATCATCAATGAGCATTGATGGTGAATATATCATTTACCACAAGAAAGGATCACCAGTCGCTCTTAAAGTTAAAGTCACTGTCACTCTTAAAGGACAAGTCCACCCCAACAAAAAGTTGATTTGAAGAAAAAGAGAAAAATCTGAAAATTTCATCAAATCGGATGTAAAATAAGAAGAAAGTTATGACATTTTAAAGTTTCGCTTAATTTCACAAAACAGTTATATGCACATCCTGGCTGGTATGCAAATGAGGAGACTATGACGTCATCCACTCACTATTTATTTTGTATTTTATTATATGAAATATCAAATATTCTAATTTTCTCAATATTCCTCATTGTCAAGTGATACAACAATTAATTCCTCCCTGAACATGCGGAATTATCATTGTCAAGTTGGTCCTTATTGTCAAATCTATAAAAAATGAAATATTGTATAATTCAAACAATTAAAAAAAAGAAATAGTGAGTGATGGACATCATCGACCGACTCACCTAGTTGTGCATATCACTGTTTTGTGAAAAATAAGCGAAACTTTAAAATGTCATAACTTTCATATTTTACATCCGATTTTGATGAAATTTTCCGCACTATGCTAGTTTGATTTTTCTCTATTTATTCAAGTCAGTATTTTCCTGGGGTGGACTAACCCAGGGAGCGATTTTTAACAAAAATGGCCGATCGAAACGGGGGTAGAAGGAGAGAACTTTTCGTTTTTTTGAGGTTCCAGTCTGTGCCCAGATGTCAGGAAACTGCCACTCGTTAGACCTTCATCCATATAATCGTGGTAATTGTATACTTTCTGTTTTCACAATTCATTTGGAGAAATATTTAGACCATAAATCACCCTAGTCCGGTGACTATGGTCAAATACACGGGGAGCTCCCTGGGTAAGGGGTGGACTTGACCTTTAACTTATGAACAGCTTTATGAAACGGCACCCAGGTATCCGCAAAATACAGTAAAGTATATTATGCACGTAATCATAAAGACTTATAAATTGTTGTTAACATAATATGGAAACCTTAATTTTGATTGGCTACACAACCATAATTAAGCCAACATATTTCGTCACAAAACATTATAAAACCTTAAAACAAATACAATTCTTATTTATTATCAAATTTCCGTCGTTTTGCCTGTTGAATTATAAAAACCAACTTGGTTTCAGAACTTGGTATATACGACTTTAATGTAATATCATGTAGATCATACATATCTGATATCTCCATGATAATATAAAGCGCCTATTAAACCGTAGTACACTCACAATAAAACCCAACCCAAAGCGTAGGCGTATCATGGAGTTGGTAAATACAAAGAGCATTCAGGGGTCATTTATTTCAGAAAAGTTCGTTCAAGTTGGGTTGACATAATTATCATGGCAATCCCGAGAAAAGTTATAGAGCGCCAACTTGTGTTAACTGTAAGAAGATGCATTTATTAGCAAGAGAACCATCTCATATGGGTTATTTGTTTATTCTTTGCTCACTTGTTTGTTTGCTTGTTTGCTTGTCGTTCATGTCACTTTGGCCACAACATTAACTCTACACGCTGAATTAATTTTTGGCGAATAGTAATGACAATTGTTTCCATGTTATTTTCTTTAATTCAAGATTTTCATTTTGCACTATTGATACTATGTTATCGAAGAACCATTGTATTTCATAAGATTCCCTTATATAAATGTAGAGGAGAAAACTAATCATTACTGTTAACTTTAATTTTACGAATGTGAAAAATTGCAACATCAACGTGCAAAGGGTTAATGATTTTTATTTTCTGGGGGTCAGCGAACTCTGAATACTGGATGAATCTAAAAAGGTTAAATCGCTAATCTGATTTACGATGTGAACTGATCTGAAAATAACGAAAAGTTCTTGTGTGAGGCATATCACAAGCGACTGGGATGTTATTAACCCCAGCTTAATCAAACAAAATGTAATGGGTCAATATTTATTTCACTGAACACTTCGTTAAATAATAATAATAATATTCACCCTACAAGCTCTGCTTTTTAGTTGGTCTCCTTCCCTTTCGATTTCATGGTATTATTGTATTATGAAAAATATTTTAAATGTTATATTTTGTAAATATGTATATTGAACTATCATTGTAAATGTAAAAAGATTGAAAGAGAAAATAAATGAATTGAATTGATTAATAATAATATATAATAACAGCTCATAATAATAATAATAACATAAATAGTAATAATAATAATAATAATAATAACATCTCATATCCTACGGAGGGTCTTGAATTAGAAAGAGAAGTGAACAATGAGAATAGGACCCATTTGATAGAATATAGAACAATAACCCTAGATTTCTGGAAGAAGTCCGGTTGCTGTTTAATATACCAACAGAACATCAAGTTGTGGACAATGGAAATTATAATAATAATAATAATGCTCAATATTTACAACGCGCTTTTCCCACATGGCCCAAAGCGCTCACAATTTCAGTTAAACTTATTTATACAATAAAAAAATCAGAATGACATATTAAATGAAGGCAGTTGCCTAGATTACAAAAGTTTTAAGGGACTTATTAAATGATTCAATTAATTTGTTCCATTCCATTCCATTGAGGATGCAACACATTTGGTTAATAAACTTTCTTTCAAACTCTTAAAGAAGAAGCGTATTTTCATACAGTAAACTCAACCAGATTAGCATGTTGTTTGATTCTGTTCTTACTGCATTACTACACGAATGACATACATTGACAATACCTGTAACTCGCCACATAAACAAGTATAACATAAAATCACCAATATCACCATGATCTTCAGCGTTCAGCCCAAATCAAAACTTGTTATTATTTTCTCCAGTGAGGCAAAACACTCTACCTTGCACATCCGGAATGTGATTGATATTCAAACTGCATTACAATACTTTGGTTTTCTTTGTATATCATTTACAAACCAATTCCATTAGTTTCAGACTGATACATCCAACGATTGGCTTGGATTTATCATGATTATCGTAAAAGGGGTCAACGTACTTGTATCCCAGATGGGAAAACACGGAAAACGAAATGTGTAAAAAGTGTACCATGCAGTGCGCATGCTTTTGTAATTCAAATTAGAGCTCTCAGCCGGCTTTGCTCAATGTAATGAAGTTTTTTTTTCTCTTCTTATTACAGATAAACTATTGAACTATATACATTCAACTAGATTCATGCTCAATTTTCACCACGTTGTACTTGTGTTTTTGTTAAATACTGTTTATACGAATATCTCAATAGGAGGCTGCTCTCTACAAGCTTCGCTTTTAGCAGCCTCCTCAGTTCCAACCTGTTTGTATGGTTATCTTGATAATTATACATATACATTTTTATTGTTTTATTGATTATGTACACTGTAAAAAAATGAAGTACTAATTTAGCACTTACAGTGCTTGTATAGTGACTGCACTACGAGTGCTGATTGTCTAGTTCAAATTTAAACTAGAAAATAAGCACTCGTAGTGCAGTCACTATATACAAGCACCGTAAGTGCTAAATTCGTTTTTTACATGCAGTGTATCAAGATGTATGGAACAAAATATATCGTAAATGATTGTAGGAAATTGAAATGAATAAAATTAAATTACTGTTCACCCTTTTTTTTAAATTTCGGACATCATCATTGATTGTGGGTATTTTACTGGTTTTATAAATCATAATTACATGGACACCAGGGGCTAAAATGCAATTTTCAAAATACTGCTTGCTTAAGTGTAAAATTCAATTTCTTCATGTTATATCTGTTGTATCATAATTCCTTTATAATTTAATAACGATGAGCAACATTATCACTAAATTTGTTTCCAAAGCACTCATGGTATCTGAATTATTGAAAATGGGAAGTAATAATGAAAATTATCAAATTAATTATGAAACTATTAGTAGTCTGAATGATATTTATCTTGTGTTCAATTGAATTATTATACTACACGCAATATTGCGCCCATTTCCATTTTTCCCGAAAAAAACCCCCAATATTTTGGTGACCAAGTCCATTGTCATTCATGCGAGGACAATATCCATAGCTTAACATTTTAATTCATTTGATTCTAACACAAAATCTCTTATGCCCTGGCCTTGGGCATGTTTTTTATTTGATTTATTTATTTCCATATTCCAATAACAAAAGTATATACAAGTGTAATGATTTTTTCTCAGCATACATTCTAACAATAATTGAAACATATTTATACCGGATAATTTTCTTTATTATTAAACCAAATAGAAAAAAATATATATACATATTTCGGCATAATACATTTTGAAACGTGGGAGACCTCCATCGTGTCCATCTTAAGCTTAGAGCTTGAAATTGATAAAGGCCTCGAAATGAAAGGGGAAGGAAAGTCAGACAAACAATGTTGCGACGCCAGTCGCAATTCAACTTAAAGGGGAAGGTCACCCTGACGAAAAGTTTTTTGTAAAAATACTAGAAAAAAAATAAATATTGGTAAAGGTTTGAGGAAAATTTATCAAAGTTATCAGCTTTTTTTATTTGTGACGTCATACGCCTGCAGCTTCCCATGCGTGTATCGTGAATTAATAAAAATATCAACGATATTTTCTTTTTAAAAAATAAAATGGTTTTTATTGTACCTTCAGTATATCAACAGACAAATTAATTTCACATCCACTCCCGACTTCTTTTAGACATCATGAACCATTTAAAAATGAAATTCATGCATTTTATATTAAATGACAAATGGGGCAGCTACTCGTACATGACGTCACAAATTACATAAAAACTTAAAATTCGAATAACTGGTCAGCATGGTCAGTGGTGATGACACACTTGTACCGCAACTCCCCAATTAGGCTACTTTTCGACATATTTTACCATTGTCACTTTTATCAGGTCTATTCATGATCAGGTGTTTTTGTTTTTGTTTTAATGGGAGGGCATACAATAGAGGCTTCATAAAATATACCACGGACAGAGATATATCATAAGAATGAGCAACATAGATATTTGGGGGTATATTTTCAGCGTATATATAGGAGAGAGTAAGTTGTACTTCTGTAACGTGACAAATCCTGGTCGCATTGCCAACGCGAGGATCTCCATAGCATGTGATTTCGACGTTCAACTGCTTTCTTATTGTTTATCAAATAGTTGTTCTCAAACTTACGTTGATCGTGTTCTTTGATTTAATTTCTGTTCCATTCTCCCTTAACTGCGTATTACGAATCTGTTATGTAACAAAGACTTTTACGGGGATACATACCCATGCATTGTTATGAGCGGATTATAGGGTTGCTGTATATAGGCACAAACCCCTTCTCCTTTGCAATTTGTGAAGAGTACAACTTGTTGAATGACACAGAACAGAGTGATATGTTTACAAAGTATTCAATGCAGCTAAAAGATGGATAACAATAAACATTCATGCTTCTACATGTACATGTTGAGTAATACCACTTCATTGCGTTATTATAGGTGTTGAAAGCTATACTAATATCGACTTTTTATAGTTGTAAATCTCTTTTTGCATGTTTGGTGCTTAATCTTCTGAGAAGTCAAAGCGGTTTATTTCTTTATTAGAAAGGAAGGGGCAATAACTGACACATATTGATCAATATATCAACAAGAATTGCGTAACAAACCTAACCTCGACCCCCTCCCCACCCACGACCCCTATTCAATCACGGACAACCAACTAGTTTTTTTTATAGTTTTTTTTGGCTGAAGCCTTTGGTCCTACGTGGTAGGCGAGTTCAATGTTTGTGCCGGTGTTGCTGTTGGACTGCATTCCCTTAGATAGTTTGAAAAATGTTAATTTCCACGACTTGTCAAAATTACATTATTGACTGCTCAAAATGTAGCAAGATTCGTCCAAGAATGAGTCTTATTTTTATTCTTATTCCTCAAACTAACATACAGGTCATGTTATAACGAACTTGAAGTCGTCCAGTGTATTTGGATGTTAAAACGCTCCATATCTTGCAGCGAGGGTTGGGGGAGGGGGGGTGATGCGAATGAATTAATCAAATTGTAAGGTAAGGTTGAAGTCCCTTCCAACCGACCCTATTAAATGGTAAAAGTAATAATTAAAAACTAACTCCAAACTTGCAGATCTCGACTGAGGCAAGTCATGCCAGTGGCAGAACCGATCGCAGACTACCTGCCTACGACAAAAGGTGGGCGTGGCACATTAATAGAGAAAAGAATGGTGTCCCCTGTAGTATACAGAGTGTACGTGGTCATGGTGGTGCGAAATAATTATTTTCAGTAGGGGTAAACAAGAAGGGGGCGTGGCACATAGCTGCTGCGTATATAGTGGATCTGTTGATCATGTTGATGGTACACAGCAAAAACTGTGGTGTTAACCGGTGTACATAGAGGACCACACCAGTTATTTTACACCGGTGTTAAATTGATGGTGTTATTTTAACACCCATAGGTGTTATTACAACACCTTGGGTTGTTACATTTACACTCTTTGGTGTCATGTTCAATCTCTAGGGTGTAAGTTTAACACCTCAGGGTGTGGTCCTCTATTAACACCAACTGGTGTCAGTTTTAACACCACAGTTTTTACAGTGTACTGACTGCTCGGTTCTGCGTTCCTCAGATAGATTCCTCATAAGTTCGGTTACTTTTTAACTATAGATACCCGTTTCATAAAACTTGTTGTAACAACAAAATTGCAATATCAGTTTAAGGCTACTGAAATCGTTCAATTTGATTAGCTAATCGTATAAACTTGTTGTAGAAATTGTGCATTTGCTATCGTAAGAAGTCTTTGAAAAACGGGCCCCTGGCAGTGGCAAATGCTTGTCTGATTGTGAGTTAGGGTGTTTGTATGTTTATTTCCATTTATGCTCAAAATACTGTTTTTTTTATTTTTTCTATTCTTACTTATTTTTGTTGTTTATGTTATCAATTTCAAAGTTTTGTATAATCTATTATGTATTATAAAAGAAAAGAAAGACAAATAAATTTGAACTTGAACTTATTTCGATTTATTGAGGCTATCATATACTGACCTGTGGAGTCACCATTGAGCTTAAACCCTTCACATTTTAGTGGAAATATGGGTTAAGCAAATTGAGAGTCACGAGATCGATTTATTCAAAATGAAACTAAGCTAGACCTTCACCGATTCTCCTTATGCAAACTGCATGTGGTTTCACATTGACCCGCCAGTGGGTTGATACCGTCTCTAATAGCAGTGACTTGAAAAAACATACATATTTATACTGTATAATTGGATTACAATAATGTCAATAATTTACTTCGTAAACAATTCATATCACGAGGTAAATATCATGAGACTCCTCCTATAGTCTGAAACAATTGAATCATGATTGCGAAATATGAAAAACAGACTCAATAAACATAAGGTAAACATCATTGATAAATATTATTTTGCACAAGCTGCATCCCCTGAATTTATTTTCTTTAAATATTGAACCGTCTTTTTGGGAGTTTGCCTATATTTTTCCCCTGAAACGCCAAGCTGGTATATAACTAATTAAACAGGAAATATTTTATGTCTAAGTTAATCAGACATAGTGACCGGCCGTACAGACGACAGAAATTACTTTCGGGTCTTTTTTAAAATCAAACTGGAGACAATGACAGAGCGAGGATTCGAACTCACAACCTTACGATTATGAGTCCAAACCACTAGATCACACGACCTTTTTGTTCATGTTTCAGTAGTATCTTTGGGTCATGCGTTCTGTTATTTGTTGTAATTAGACAAAATGAGATCGGACCCATCGTTGTCTAATATCTAGCTGTTTAACCAAACCTTCGGGGTTATTTCCTCTGTCGGATGTATGAAGAGTGCCGCGAAATAATATTTCGAAATACTAGGGGAATTATCATCAAATAGGTTGCAACCAGTGTCGTAACGAGCACTATATACGGGGTGTATCCCGTAAAAAAATATCAATATATAATTAGTGTTGTGGCTCAGTGGATAAGTCTCCAGGACTTTGAACCACAAGGCCCGTGGTTCAAATCCCACCATGGCACCCGCGTCCTTTGGTGAGGCGTTTATCTGCATCTGCCTCTCTCAACCCGGATGTGGCAAAGACAATATTTTATAATGCTCGAGCGCTCGAACAGGATAGCAGTGCTGAAGCCAGAGTTATAGTATTGTAGTGATTGAAAGCACTTTATAAACATTTGATATTTCTATCATTATCATCATCATTGTTGACAAACAAAACAAGAAAAAAAGGGAAAGGAAGCGGAGCAACTGATCTAAATTATGATATTACATTTATTTCAATTCGTGGAAATACATGGGACAGGAATCCCCTCAACCTCCGTCACTTCGCCTGCCAAATGAAAGTCGTTTATTTGCGGTATTGGCCTATTATTCGTTGTTGGAATGCCAACTGATTCCTTTGTTATGATTAAAACAATACAAGTCTCATCCTTGGTATCTGACTATCATTTCCTTTAACCACTAACCGGTTTCAGCTGATCCGTTATGGGTGGAACTATGAACTTTGTCAAGGGCATGCACGACACATGCATGCATCCTGAAATTTTTAAGGGCGCTTAAAAAAAAAAGTCCGCCATGATGATTAAAATAATAACGCTGAGACAGATATTATTTGATCGCAGACTTCCTTTATATTAAAGCATAGGCGGCGGAAGGGGGGGGGGTCCTCCTAAATTTTTTGTTGATAACTTTTTTTTTGCTTGTTGGTCCCCCCCCCCTAAAATTAAAAAAAAAAATGTTAGATAACCTTTTTTTTGCTTGTCAAAAAATTTTGGTGGTCCCCCCCCCCCCTAAATTTGGAATCTCCGAAGAAATATCGATTTCATGAAAAGAAAGGGTATAGAGAAGCATCTTTTAAAGTTCCATACAAATCCCGAAATTAAAAGTTATGATTATTTTTTTTAAGTCCAAATGTAATTTCTACGACCATGCGGCTATCCTCAAGTTGTCAATGTTGCATTATAAAATGTCAGGTTTGTTTGTTCAACCATGGACCTACTAGGTCCATGGTTCAACACAACTCAATATTGCACAATAAAAAGAAAGGGAGAGAGAACGTTAATCAAAGAGAGACAAGGGGGTCAATGGAGAGGAGGAGAGAGAAGGGGAGAGGGAATAGACGAAGTCAGAAAGAGGAAGGGGAGGAAGAGAAGGAGCAGAATGATAAAAGGAGAGAGAGAAAGAGAGAGAGAGAGAGGGGCGGTACATAGGTGAGATCAAGGATGGGGCTGCACGGGGTATAGGACTAATTATGTATGATCATGGTATGATTATGGAGATAGTGTGTTTTCCTACACCGTAAAAACGATGTTTAAAAGTTTAAGCCCGTTAAGCCCGTCACTCTAATGACTGTTTACACTTTTTAAACAAGTTGTTTAAACAAATTAAACAATTACAGATAAGTTTAAACAACTTGTTGTTAGAGTGACATGCTTAAACAATGTGCTACCTGTTTTTCTTACTGTGTACGTCAATTCTTTCACTGCTATCTTTTCCGATATTTTTTTTTTCAAAATCTTTCCCGAAATTCTCTATCAATTTCAAGTATGTTGCCTCCCACTTTTCAACACCGATTTATAATTGGAAAAAGGTTAAAAACATCGAAATCAATTATCGTCCCTATGTAAGCATGGTAAGTGGGCGAAGATCAGTGGGTTTGGGAACCCATGATAGGTCCATGGGAAACCGCAGCGACCTTTGATAATATTCTCGCAAGTCATGCGCTTCCTGTGAATGTTACTGAATACATACTAATAATTAGAAAGCTTTCACAATGTAAATACATGTAGGCCTATAGACATCCATAGCTTCACAACGATCAACAAAGATACAGTTCACAATTATTGTGACATACGATAATCAACCACAGAAAACTACACCGGAAAATGGATTCACTCGACCCAAAGTCTCAAATACATTCGAACGAATTACCTGATTAACATGGTTTTAAACAATTTACCCTTCATAACGGACAGATGGGAGACTAGGGGCCATTGAACTCCCCCCCCCCCCCCATTTTTCACGACCAAGAAAAGAAAAGAAAAGGAGAAAAGGAAAGACAGAAGGGTGAAATACCATATTATTTCCTGAATATTATGAAAAAATCTATCACAAAATTCGATTTTGTAATGAAAAGGGACGACATTTTTGCTCGCTCGCAACTTTTAAACAAATTTGCCCGGTACGCCATATATATTAACCTCAAATTGTTTGGCTCATTGCACTCTTTTATAATATTTCACGACCACGCCAGTCTTCATCAGTTAAGTTCGATATAGGGATAGCCCCTTGTTATAAAAGGGGTCATCAATACATTCGGGACTGAGAGGGGAGGGGAAGAGGGGGAGAGGCACACTACCACTTTCATTTGCACCCTCCTATATAAATAGGACCATCCAGTTATCCAAGTTAGCAATAGGATATCCGACACCCATGCCTTTAATTGATCTTATTAACACATTAACAAGATCCCAATGATAAACAATTTAAGTTAGGAAGTGTTTTGCTCTATATCAAAAGTCCTTTGAATGAATATTTGAAAGAGAGAGAGAGAAAAACGAAAATCAGTATTCTTTGCAATCAATATCATATCAATCATCTTTTGAAATCATTAGTGGGGCTTACATAATCAATACACGTAGCCGTGAATCAAATTGTGTATTTTCATAATTATGATTCATTATGGTGCCATCATGATCGATTTTAGGCTTAACCGCTGACGATATGGTGGTCTCCTGTGTCCATTAATTACATAATATTTCTTTAAAGAAGTTTGCATCTTTGTTTTGCATTCTATATTGTTTATTTTTATGCATATTGCACATTCATTCATATTTGTATACATTTTTATATATGTATTGGTTCTATTAATTTCAATGCAGATATATAAACAATAAAGTAAACTGAAAGAATACTTCATATATACAAATTGAATAACGTAATGAGCCAACAATTTGAAAGGATTGACAAATCATGACGTATGGGGCATATTTAAAATTTAAACCTTTTCGATACAAAATTAGATTTTTGACATAATATTCCGAAAATAATGACTTTTCACCTCTTTTGATATAATTTTCTTTCGGTTCTCACTTTTTTTTCTAAGTCATGACAATATTGGGGGCCCCATGGCCCCAATCCCCCTCCCAAATATGTATACATCATAGAACTAATTAATGATATTTTCACAATGGAGATATAGAGGTTTGTGCATCAAACATCACATCATGGATCCTATAGCTCCTCGTACCTATCATGTAAAGCAGAATAGGCCCTGGCATGGCGGAAAGGTAGCCCTTTCAAATGGCTGACAAGATTACGGTGCTACAAGCGGTAATGGCGGCCATCCTTTCGCGAATTAGGGTACAAGATCAGCCGCCTGGGCAGGGCCTCGACAAGAGGCTACCCCCCCCCCCCCCCCCCCATAGCGAGGAAGAGTCGATAAAGATAAAGAATACCTAGATCGATGGGGGGAGAAATTAAGGGGCCATGGCCCTGGGAAGCAGGGGTGCTTGGAGTGCTTCAGCACCCCAAAAATTACCTTAGGGGTGCTGCGTGTATTATTCTCCATAGGCAGCAACCCCAGGTATTCTCGAAGATGTGTAAAAATCGAAAAATGTTACCAAAATGACCTTCATTTTGTAGTGAAAACTTTTTTTGTGCATTTTAAATTAATTTCAGCACCCCCACTTACAAAATCGTTCCCAGGGCCCTGGGTGGGGTCGGGGCATAAGCACATTTTCTACGCTTGAGAAATAACTTTATAGCAATCAATCTACCGGTGTGTTGGTTCAGTTGGTAGAGCGTCCGTCTCACAACCGGGAGGTCGGGGGCTCAAACCCCGGCCGCGTCAGACCAAAAGACGTTAAAAGATGGGAGTTGCTGCTACCCTGTTTGGCGTTCAACGATTAAAGGCCGGATAGAGGCTCGTCGATCTGGTGCTGCACAGCGGCTGCCGGGCCCACGATCAATTAGGCAACGCAAACTTTCGGAGTATTTCATTTCATGTCTATTCCGAACAATAAATTATGGATTTATCATTATTTTTTTTATCATTTATCATTTCCTCATCCTTGACGAAAATGCAACGTGAATTCATTGATACATGCATTCGCCACTACAAATAATTAAAAAAAAAAAAATAGTTACGATTATCTATTCTCACTCCATATACACCCTTACCTCTTGTTTCGTGTTTACACCCCATTAAATTAATGACCAATGTGTTTACAAGCCAATATAAAACGGTTCACATTCAGCAGTTCAGTTGGTTTACAAGCATCTAATTTTCAGTGGGTATGGTATCGACCCGGAATGGAGGGGGCGGGCGATATTGTCGAGTAAAACTGAGGGGAGGGGCGGGGCTGAAGGGAAAGATGAAGTCCGGGGACGAATCCCGGGACGAATTAGTACAATATGTTTTGCTGAAATGTGCGAGCCGTCTGTTTTTTTTCTTCTTTATGTTAATTTTATTATTTCCAGTAAAATAAAGACTGTAATCTTTTCAATGGTTTGTAATCTATCTCGATTTGTTTGTTTGTTTTTGTTCTTTTTTTTTGACTGGTAACTTAATAATAATGACGTCATTACTTCAGTTCATGGTTGTACTTCAATGTCATGTTTGTAATGTTGATGTCCACTAGAAGAAACGTATATAAATCCATATTGAATACCCTATACCACATTTTAGTATATAGCGCACGTTTCCTTGCACCTTCTTAGGTGTTCAAGGCGCTCTTGTAATATTACCCTGGCTAAGCTTGAATTGGCTACCGATTCCGGTACTCATCATAGCTTTTTGAGGAATTAGTTTTCCTGCCAGTACCCACTTACCCAGGGGCCGCGGAAACGGGGGGGGGGGGGCTGCTGGGGCTTCAGCACCGCACTTTTATTCCAAAACCGTGTACAAAAACGTAAAAATTACCATCTGGGCTCCTTGTAACGAAAAGATTAGCGATCAATCGCTAAATGAAATGACCAATCTATATCAATATTACACGCGCATTTGGTTCAAAATTCTGACCGGGAACCAATCAGTGCGCTTCTTTCATATTTGCTATTTACGGAGCCCTGGTTATCATTTTTTGCATGATCAGCCGCCCCCCCCCCCCCTACTTTCGGCTCAGCTCACCCACTTTCGAACCCGTTCCACGACGCCTGTTACCTGGGATGATCGAGTGCAGCGCATTTTGGATCAATTTCTTGCTAAAGGAAATTACAAATCTGACTCGATTTCTGTATTAAATACTGAAGAAATTGAATTCCATGTGTTTTGGGGCTGCATGATCCTATCGCACTAATATTAGGCGGTACACGTTGCATACGAAACAGAGGCCTTGTATCTATCCAAACAAAAATGCCAATTTACCATCAATGAGGTCACATATTTAATTGCATTTGTGATTATGGACTTATTCACTTGAGTCAACGAGCTATTTTCTAGGTAAACATACCGCGTGTGGGTATATCACGCATCACATTCATTCGCAGAAAATGCACTGGTGCTGGGCGCTGCAAACAACAAAAGCTCTTCTAATGCATTCTCAATGTAATAAAACGTGAATGCCACATGCCAAATACGGATATACGTATAGAGTATCTATTATTGCATAGAGCTATTACAGAGCTCTATGATTATTGCGTACAAAAATACATGTATGAGCGGAAATAGAAGCAATAAGTTGTATAGCGGCCTACGTTTTAACTCATGCAGGGGATTCCCAGCATACATGGTATATCATTCCTTGCTCTGTTAATTATGGACAAAATGAAAAGGCGTCTAATGTCGGAATCTATATAGCATAGGCATAACTGTCACTGAATAGGCATACAAAATATAATGACTCAGTGCAAACTGCCAACTTTTTCACCTATAATCCGACACTCCGACCATCTTCCAAGAAGATCAAGGGATACCCCCTTATCACTTAATTATTTCACTCCGACTCACTCAAACTCACTAGTATTTCGGCAGATGTGTAGTGATTAACTTATTGGATGAGCCTGCGCCTATGAATGTTTTTAACAGATATATGGCGCAATATAAATGCTGTGGATCATCATCATCATCAATACCATGGTCCGGGACCATGGTAAACCTATCAGTTGTAGTATCCTAATTAAGTACGATTGACGATTACCAATAATATTTTCGTGTGTCTCAAATGGTCTCTAACCTTTCTAAAATCAACCGTGAATATATAATTTTGCAAACATTCTAGGTATGAGCTTATATTGTGTCTATGGCCCTGGATAGCAATTCATCCTATAGTACTCTATTCTAATCAATGGGATTGCGCTTCGGTTAACAACACTGTCACACACTTGACACAAACGAGATTTTATGAGTGCAGACGACACTCCCTCTTCCAGCTAGCGCCGCGATACCCCCGCGATCGGTTAAATTTCTGCTTACCAATTGGCGCGTTGGGCTCATCGACTTGGTCGTATCCCTTACGATCGGGCCGTGACATCTTGCCAGACCAGCTCAACAGATCTACGATCCAGTGATCAGTCCTAGTCCTTTCCTAGATCTTTATCACTCGGTTCCAAGAGCAGATCAGGAGTAGCCCGAATCAGTGGTAGACTTGCGGCTGACTCGCCCAACACTGTACGTACACGCACAGCGAGAAACAGGAAGTTGACCCGCACGCTCTTTGTGAGGAGTATCGAGTGCTTCAGACCGATGGGGATGGGTCTCCTCCAGCGAGAATGTTGACAGTGACGACGCCAGCGCTGCCCGGCTGCTCGAAGTGCATTTGAGGGGTATGGGCAACACTTGTTGACTCTCTGTAGTTTCCGGTTTTTGAGCTGCAAGATGTGAACAGCTGGGCTTCCTGAATGGTGTTCAATAACTTGAAGACATATCGAAAGTCATTCCTATTCTTGACAATGACTATTGGCGTCCGAGGAAGCAATGAACTATATTAGTCCTTCAAGCTAGGATAGGTCGTGCTCGAAATAGGAAATCGATTTCTCACTGTCAATATAACCTGGATGTACACCGGGATGTACTGTGGAAACATTATTATTAAATGTTCTCTCTGAAAATTGAGAGTACTTTGAAATCGTCACATTCCCAATAAAAAGTAGGACCTAATGATCCCAATTACAAGGTCTTGGCCTTGTACCTTTTTTTCACATTTCATTTTATTAGTTTGCTTTGCCTTCCCACTTTAATAATCCTTATCTCTATATCTTTAATTATGACCACTTCTCAGAAAAAAGACGATCCTCGATCAAGCCTGCACAATACCATGTAGCACCAGCTCAGCGGCTGTAATCTGATAATTGAAATAAATAAAACACAAGCATATAGTACTCATCATCAGTAATTCCACTCAAATCATGCCAACAAAATTATATTGAGAGCCCCTTTAGAATATAGCTTGTAATTTTATATTATGAATGCATTACAGACGCACTGCGGGCAGGTACTATTCATGCTATAGTAATATACGCAATTTTTAGATGACGAGTTATCATTATTGATTAGCTTTCGCTATCGTGGCGTCGGAGACCTTGGCTTATTGTCTTGGCTCGTCTGATATTTTTTTGTTTAAAATAATTACAATGTAGTCGTGGTTTGCGGCATTGTTGGTGTCCCTGGATTATTGATAGAGGTCTTGGGGTAGCGGACCCCATGTCCCTAAACCCAGTGGTATACAGATGGCGTGCTTGGTTTGCTTGCGTCACCCCCCCCCCCCGAAAAAAAACTCAAGACCAAGAAAAAAAAAAGAGAAAAGGATAAAGAAAAAGAGAGATGGACATAATTTTCTGAATATTATGTCACAATCTATCACACAATTTGATTTTTGTAATAAAAATGTCGTAGTAGTAATGATAATAGAAGTCGTAGTAGTCATGAAAGCCCCCCCCCCCTGTTAGGCAAAAAAGGGGCAAAAAAAAAAGAGGAAGAAAGAGAGAAGGGAAAAAAGAAGAGGTAAGGGGGGGGGCGCTGAATTGATGTTTTACTTAGGGGCGCCGAATTGATGTTCAGCCTAGGGGAAGGGGGGGGCGCCGAATTGAATACAGAAAGTGCTTATATGATGTCCAAATTTAAAGGCAGAATCTCAAAAATTTTCATTTCGCGCTTCGCACTCGTATCAATTGCTAAGTAAGATGATCATCCTGTTCATGGATACCAAAAGTGCTTAGAATATCCAAATCTTAGGTCAGAATTTCAAATTTTTCAGCTAGCGCTTCGCGCTCGCACAATTGTTTAAACAGATCAGCTGTTCATGGTTACAAAAAATGCATATAGAATGTCCAGTTTGGGGGTCGGAAATTCGAAAATTATCAACTCGCGCTTCACGCTCGCATAAAATATTGAGATACCCATCCTATTGTTGATTGCCAAAAGTACTTACAGATTTTCCAAATTTAAGGTCAAAATATCAAAATTTGTATACGTATACCCATGATGTTCACGGTTGCAAAAAGTTCTCAGAATGTCCGATCGGGAAATGAAAATATTTTCCTCTCCTACTTGGCGAAAGCAGGATCCGCCCCTGGTAAAAAAATACAGCTCCCGCACACATAATTTTAGGAAGGCCTATCACTCTGATGAGAACTTAAACTATATCGAAACCCCAAAGTGCTTAAAATTATATGCTTTCTTTCGCATTTAATCTTTTCAAAAAGTGGAATTTCAACATATTCGTGGATATTTTTTTTCATGAACATACGATTACCCTTTTTTCACGTAATTATGAAAAAAGATAACCAACATGCATTTAAGGCACATACGATTGCCTGGCGGGGGCGTCATTTTACGAAAAGTTCCCAGGGTCTTTAAAATAAGATCGCCCCCGGGTGAAAACTCATGGATACGCGCATGGTAGCAGTGGTAGTAGTAGTAGAAGTAGTAGTAGTAGTAGTAGAAGTAGTAGTAAGCAGTAGTAGTAGTAGTAGTAGTAGTAGTAGAAGTAGTAGTAGTAGTAGTAGTAGTAGTAGTAGTAGTAGTAGTAGTATTAGTAGTAGCAGCAGCAGCCTGGTAGTAGTAGTAGTAGTAGTAGCAGCCTGGTGGTAGTAGTAGTAGTAGCAGTAGTAGTAGTATCAGCCTGGTGGTAGTAGTAGTAGTAGTAGTAGTAGCAGCAGCAGCAGCAGCAGCCTGGTAGTATAGCAGTAGTAGTAGTAGTAGAAGTAGTAGTAGTAGAAGTAGTAGTAGTAGTAGTAGTAGTAGTAGTAGTAGAAGTAGTAGTAGTAGTATCATTAGTAGCAGCAACAGCAGCCTGGTAGTAGTAGTAGTAGTAGTAGTAGGAGGAGGAGGAGGAGGAGGAGTAGTAGGAGTATAGTAGTGGTGGTGGTGGTGGTGGTGAGTGGTGATGGTGGTGGTAGCTGTAGATAGTACTAGAAGTAGTATAATTTATAGCAGTCGTCGTAGTAGTAATATAATCATGATAATACTCTTTTAAATGTTCATAAAAGTGCTTTCTAACACTACAAAAAATATAATCGCAACAGTGTGATGGTAAATAAAATACTGGTGATCATCAAAACTATGTGTATCTCTCTAATCGAGGTGTTGATCGGGGGAAGAAAGCAACATATTTTCGGCATTCTGAATAAGTGTTTTTCATAGATAGTCTCAGTCTGGTAATTATTCGAAGCTGTAGGTTATGAACCATGACCATCATGGGTTCACCCACTCGCCCACGTATGGTATGGTCAATGATTTTATTACTTTAAAGTGGAAGTCTATACTTTAACATCGATTGGATTTTTTTATAAAAGGAAATATAAGAGAAGATTGGGCGAAAACAAATAAACAAAGCTTTAGAGATCTTTAATTCCGTACACAGAAAAAAAAGTATCAAATCATTACGAACCATCAAATATTACATTGAGATAAATTAATCAAAACGACTTAAAAGGGGAAGTTTACCCTAGCAAAAGAAAAGTTTGTTGTAAAAGCAGTAAATAATAAAAAAAAATATTGGTGAAGATTAAGAAAGTTATTAAAATCTAAAGCTCTTGATTTGTGACGTCATAAACGAGCAGCTGCCCCATAGTAAAAATCATTTTCAACTTTAGGAGAAAATTACATTTCATTGATTTTTTTTCATACGATATTTAGGAAAGCTGCTTTTTTGTCAGGGTGAACTTGCCCTTTAACGGGAGGGCTGTTGATATAATTTTTGTATAGGCCTATCGACTATTTGATCATTTCGTCCAATTTGAATACCGAGTTTGTGTAGTATCCGCCTGATGTATCACCACTTGGTCTGTATGAAATACTGTCGTACAGATGGGGTTGGGGGCGCTTGACCCCCCCCCCCCCCCAAAAAAAAAAAAATCCATGACCAAATAAAAAGAGAGAAGGAAAGAGAGAAGGGTTAAATGTATTATTTTCTGAATATTATGTCAAAATCTATCACAAAATTGAAGTTTTGTAATAAAAATGTAATTTTTTTAATCGCTCACTTACAACTTTTTATAAACTTTATCCGAAACGCCATACCTACCTAGCCCCTTCAAAAATTTTGGCTCATTACACCACTGCTGTGAAAAAGTGCAAAATGCTTAGCAGACGAAGTAGGCATTTATATACTGACTGAATGATCATGATAATAGACTACTGATGACAGTCAGATTAAATGAGCATTTTTTCCGAAACTTCGGCAATTAAACAAAAATCTGAGGAGTATACCAATCGCTCGTATGTGCAATTGCGCATTATATGTATATAAAATGTATTAATGTAGCATCGGGGAATCAATCAGAATTACATGTATCAGCAATATTTCAGTGATCCATGCATACCCCCCCCCCCCCCCTCCCCCGGGCCGGGCAGAATGTATTGACTTCAAATATTTTGTCAATCATATAATTCACAACCGCGTCGAGCGATTATCATGGACAATTTACAATACAATCCAGCTTGCCCACGCATTCGGGTTCAAATAACAAATGATAAAAATGAAAATGCCAGAACAAATAGAGAGTCATAACAGAATTAATGGTGGGCGAATTATTCCCATAATACCAGGACTTTGACCGATGTAGGCCAATTTCACATGTTTTAGTATTTTTTCGCGATTTGTGTAAGACCGCCTACGCGGAGTCATGTGGGCACGTCGGTAAACTGCCGATTCGTCTATGGCCAACTCGTCCACTCACCACGTGGTCTACTTTCTAAAGCCATTCCGTCCATCAACATTTCGTCTAGCAACGATGTTCCAATAACTTTTGGTCCAATAATCAGTTCTTCTAATCCCCAATTCGTCTATGACAATTTCGTGTAATGGTCCAATATCCATTTAATTTTCATTCATTTTGCACAATTTAACACTTTCCAATGAGACCAAACGGTTTATGGACTAAATGGCCATTGGACCAATTGGTTATTAGACGAATGGTGAGTGGACGAAATGGCAAAATATAGACCGAATTATATTACTTAGACGAGTTGGTAATTAGACAAATTGGCATAAGACCACTTGGAAATAAACCGAAACATCTTCCCACTCTCTCTCTCTCTCTTGCCCCCCCCCCCCCCCCCCTCTCTCTCCATTGTGTTTGTTTGGTGAAATCATGGAGCTATTAATGGTGAAATAGTTCTCTAGTTACAACATAAAGAACGTGACGCCGAGTCGCTGAAGGTGACTTTTGAAAACTTGATTAAAAGAAAAATGAAAGTGGAGCTCTAATGGGGCGTTGCAGGAAACTTGCGATCAATTGCAAGTCTATTTTCAGTTCTTAAATCAATCAAATGACTTGCAATTAATTGCAAATTAGTGATTTATTGCTAATCTGCTTCATGAAACAAGGAGTGTAATCTCATTTGCTACAGTCAAATTTGATCTATCAATTCTGAAATTGCAACAGAATATTTGCAATTGATTGCAAATATATTCTTGCAACATCCCCTAAGACACCTTACAATGTCCGTAAACCAAAATGTAAACGGATAAATCAAACGGGAGCTGATTTAATAGTTTAATTTTAATGTTGTACTGCACTGTAAAAAGGCTGTTTAAAATTCTAAGCACGTTGTGTAAGCCCGTCACTCTAACAACTACTGTTTAAACTTTTTAAACAACTATTTAAACTTTTTAAACAAGTTGTTTAAAAAGTTAAAACAATTACATAAAAAGTTTAAACAACTTGTTGTTAGAGTGACAGGTTTAAACAACGTGCTATTTTTGTTTTAATGTGTAGAAAAAACGATGGTTACATACACGTGGCTGTATTTTGTTCTGAAGGTTTTATTACAAAAACAAAGAAAATGTAATGATTATCATATATACAAATCATACAGTATGAACAAGAGATATCATGATAGATGACATTGTATTATATGATATTGACTCTGAATTACTGGGCTAATGAGATGAAAAAGAAAGAAGAAAGAAAAGAAAGAAAGAAAGAAAGAGGGGAGAGAGAGAGAGAGAGAGAGAAAGAAATAAAGAAAGGAAGATAAAGAAAGAAAGAAAGGAAAAAATAAATTAAAATAAGAAAGAAAAAGTATAACCAAAAAAAAGAAACAAGATATTAAGAAACATTGGAAGAACGGCCAAGAGTAATAAAATAAATTATAGACAGAACGAAAAGTAGGAAAGGAATGAAGAAAAGACAAGAAAAAAGGGAGGAAAAAGTCGTAGGGAAAATGGAAGATTAGGAAAGCAAAATTATTTTTTTCATTTACAATAAAAGATCCATCACGGTTTCCCTCGTGAAATTCCTAGCCTAGCGCGTAAACGAAAATATATGAATCTTTTGCTTGTATACTTTAAAAAAAATAATATTGGCAAGATAAAATCTGGGGATACAATAATTGCGCCTTCTTTTCCCCTCCCCGATTTCACAATTTCAGGCTATCCTCGATATATGAAAAAAAAACCTGGAGGTGCCACGCGCGTAAAACATTCCACATAGACTTGTGGGTTAAAATGGCACTTTTAAAAAATTCATAAAAAAATAAATGTGAAATTAGAGGGTCGAATGTTTACTACCATTGGATAGGATATATATCTGACATTCCATATCTGACCAGAAAAGGGTATCGTAGCCAGCTCGTTTTAAGAATAAATCGCCATTTATGAAGATAACTATGATGGGATCGAATTCATCAACTGAAACAGTTAATAGCCCTAATTCTTCCGCCAGTCAAAAAAAAATAGTTCCAAAGTCATTGATATATCTTCCCAATTTGGTCAGAGGAAGTCCAGTGGTTACCATTTCTAGAATCAGTGTTAGATTTTCAATCATATTCAGACACTTTTTTCAATCAGCAATATCAAATTGAAAAAAATTTCGAATGGGTTGGGGCGGACGAATATATTTTGCCTTCCTGTTGTAATTAGGCTCATGGCCCCTGGATATCTAGAGCACGTCGTATGCTTCCCTCACATATGCGACATCGATGCTACAAGAAAAGCGTAAACTGCCTATTCGTCTATTGCCAATTCGTCCACTCATCACTTACTCTAGCTCCATTTAGTCTAATGCTATTCCGCCCATCAACATTTTGTCTAACAACCATTTGGTCCAATAATCACTTCGTCTAATCACCCTTTCGTCTATGACCATTTCGTCTAGTATCCAGTTGGTCTAATGCCCATTTTCTTTTCATTCATTTCGTCCAATTAAAACTTATCCAATTAGACCAAATGGTTTATGGACTAAATGGCCATTGGATCAACTGGTTATTAGACGAAATGGCGATTGGACGAAATGGCAATTAGACCATGTGGATATTGGACGAAATGATGGTAGACCGAATGATAGCAGACGAGTTAGCAATTGGACGAATTGGCATTAGACCAATTGGAAATAAACCCAGGAAAAGTACTTCATATATGACACAATTAACAGTGTGTGGGACAATAAGAAATAACATGCACACGCACACACGCGAGAGAGAAAAAAAGGGGCAACTTTGTGTGCGCTTGACCAATGCAGATTATTTTTCCCCCATTTTTTTCCACGTCATGGATGAGGAAACTGCATCTCCGTAATCAATGCTGGCTACGATTGGATAGACAAATTACTAACTAGAAAATAGACGTTTAAAAATCGCTACTAGCATTCTCATTGGTAACAGAAAAATACATTTTGGCTTATGAAAATTATTGCATATTTCATAAACTTCCATCGTCTCATAAACGACAATCAATTTGTGCACAATTCATGTGCGCTTTTAAACCACTATTTGAGCTATTATACCAAGAGAAATAATTGTAAATTGAGATGCAAATTATACGTAGGGAATATACATGTGAAACTTTCTCACATACTTCTATACATATTTAATGATCCTAGATCTTTAGTCATCAATAGATTTGTTTTCATTCCTTTTCACAAGTGATACAAAAAGCTGATTTACATGGGGTGATCCAAATCCAATGTATTCAAATCGATTTTGAGTTCCATGCAGACTGGGAGTTGTTTCACAAAACGCCCTGTTTGAGATTTACATTTTAATAAGCATGCTCTCAGACAATATCACGCAAGGAGTTTAGTCCAGCTCATAAATGGAAATCTATGATGAAGCACTTCGTGAAAACAGCTGCAAATTACATCGACGACCATCACATAGAAGAGTGCAAGACGTTTTAAAGTTTCAGCCTTAAGGTATGAAGGAAGAGATATTGTTGGTCTTTCATTGCAAATCTATTTTTGTAATGTGTAAAAAAAAAAATCTTCTTCTGACAAAATCCCCTTGACTAATATCATTACTATAAAGAAATATCCGACTTTTCAAGGAATTAATGACTCCTTAATCTTATATCCATTCAACATTTTTTTTCTGTGTGTTTGGTGGTATCGCTCGTCTCCAGTGAACATCAAAACATGTATCACCGGTTAAGTTTTCTTTGAATGTCCTCGATAACAACTGTGCCGTTTCACGCCAGAAGAGGGCAGCCGACCATGAATTCGTCCATAGGCATAAAGTCATCGTGGCCGGGTTGTCCCAGGCCCGCGACATTGAACTTTCTCCGTAGTCGTTTACACAGCTGGGAAATGCTCTCACGTGACGTCTTCCAGATGACTTCAAACTCTACGAGGCTGCATCTGGCCCCGTATTTTTGAAAAAGGAGATCTGTAGAAAAGGGATAAATGTAGAAAAAAAAAGAAAAAAGAAAAAAAAACATGCTGAAAACAGACAAAGAAGGTAATATTTTTTTCTCTCTCTCAATTGCATAAAATGGCAATAATGAGCTACATAACATAGAGCAGTCACTTTGTTTAATCTTCATGTTTCTTTCACCCCCCCTTTTTACACCTTTAAAAATAAAAGGGGCAGTCGCCCTAGCTGCCCCTCTCCCTTGACCCACAGTCCATTTGAATATGGTGTGATGGCTAGTCAATGAAACTGGAAATTAACCAAAAATTCATGGACCAAAACCCACCAACGGCAGATAAAGGATAGACCCACTAGCGTACCTACGGGGGGGGGGGGGGGCAGACTGCCCCCTCTGACGATTCACAACCCATGCAAGGGACATATCCCTGCCCCCCCCCCTGACGAGTCTTGAAGACCTTTTTTTTTTGCTTGTCAAATTTTTTGGCGGACGAATTTGCCTCCCCCCCCCCCCCCCTGTGGAAAATCCTAGGTACGCCACTGGATAGACCATGTGGGATACGAGGAAACGGAAAGTACGTGAAGCAGATGTTGGCCAAGCAGCAATTCACCGTACAAGGCAAGGTCACCAAGGGCAATTTGGCCCCCTCACCTGAAATTATATATCTGCATGTATAAGGAGAACGAAACTCCTCGATTAGGTTAGCTTGTGTGAAAGCAGAAAAAATAAAGTATAAGATCAATTAATGTCTAATAAAAAAATAAAAAAAGAAAGAAGTTATGATAATCTGACTGTCGAGAATGCTGATGCTATGATGCCGAGGAGATGCTCCTATATTCATTGGCCATGCTGACCCACGTAAACATGTCTCCCCTTTGACTAGCAAAAAGTACTGAAACAAACATTTCTCTTTGCTCATTCAATTACTATACAAATTCTTCATCCAGGATATTTGTCTGAAACCTTTATAATTACTTGTCCTCCCATAAAAAAGACCACTTTCAGGGGCCGCGGAACCGGGGGGGGGGGGCTGGGGGGCTTCAGCCCCCCCCCCCCCCCCACTTTTTTCAAAAACTGTGTACAAAAACGTAAAAATGACCATATGATTGTGATTTTTAGCATGGTCAGCCCCCCCCCCCCCCACTTTTGGCTCAGCCCCCCACTTTGAAAACCGTTCCGCGGCCCCTGACTTTATCTAACGGTTGACTTGATAAAAGAGAAAATATGTAGGCTTATTGAAATATGGAAAGTGTTTGTTGGTCGTATTCGCAATGGGAGGATGTCCATAGCATCGATGATCTCAACATTCCCTTTTTTTTTTTACCAAGTTCACACCTACTTACCGATAATGCATAAAGCATTTCCATTTATTTGAAAGCAGGATAAAATAGCATTGTAGATTAAAAGTCTTGCTCACGGGCATAGCTGCCGCGGCCGGGATCGAACCCCGGACTTTTTCATGTATAGCCAGGCGCCTTAGACCACTTGGCCACGGCACCTCGGCCACGGCCATTATTCAATCAGTCCTTCGATCCACAAAATTTAATCGATATGCCTGCCTATTGGACCCTTTTCTGTCATTTAACTGGTTTTAAGGGTTCAATTTTCCTGCAGAAACTCACGTTTTATTTTTCTCATGCCTGCGAAGTCAAGTGGATGTTTACTGTTACGGCCAGTCACTGATGAACGAATGAGAATCTTAGTGCCGAAGATGCAGTAGCGGGCGAGAGCAATCGCTAGCCGGGGAGCTCCGGCGTAGGGAGTCATCTCGTCCCACCTCGAGTCCTGCATGACCATCTGTATACGAACTACACGGGGAAAAATAACGACAAAGATGTAGATATCAAAAACATATGTTTAGCTGTATCAATTATTACAATCAAGATGTATTAACATAGGAAATAATATATATAATAGGACATAATCAAAATAATGAAGTAATTGTGATGCAAATATGTTTCTTGTATGTTTTGTATATTTTGAATATTTTTTGTATTGTTTATATCTTTATGACTTAGCATATTCCTTTTCTCGATGTAAACACTTTGGGCCATTCTGGGAAAAGAGGAGTGCATAGATTATAATGGTAATAATAATATTGAACATTTTCTCGAATTCTTTAGATTGCTAAGAGGACTATTCCTGAATTAATTAGCAAATTTCAATCTAATAGATTTAGAACTCTATCTTTATCTCAAACTAATTTTGGATTGTTCCTCCATTATAATCTAATATATTTACAATCTGAGGAATTGAGAGAATTTGTGTTATAGGTGATCATTGCAGACGATGTGTTGTTCAAAGCACTTTGAAGTTTCACAGAAAGATTCTCTGTGACATTTGGACACATTAAGAATTTAAGTCAAGGGGGAAAGTTATCAGATGTGCATGCATGAAATCGTTATACATGCTTGGACCCTTCACTTGACCGGGACTTGTGTTGTGATCCGAGAAGAAGAAGTCTTTTGCATCCTCTTCGTCAACCAGGGCTATGCAACATAAAGGTTTGAAATCAATTGCTAAATACAACTCAGGCCTACCATTTAAAATCATCTTTGCATGAGCACTTGGTTCAAAGTACTGATCTATAACCAATCAGAGTGGTTCTTTCATATTTTCAAATCATTACAAAGCCCAGAGCCCCGTCACACAAAGGTTAGTGAAGAATCGCTAAATGAAACGGCCTAGCAAGATCATTCTCGCATGTGCTGTTTGCTCAGTAGACTGACGAGGAACCACTCAGAATCGTTCTTTCAAATTAGAGATTAATCGCTAACCTTTTGTGTTACGGGTCCCAGGTATTTTGTAAATGAATACTTACCATCTGTCTGAGATTGATTCATGTTTTGCATAGCTCCAAACTCAGACAGGTTGTCTTGAAATTGACCCTCTTGGGACTGGTCATCGATGATCATGACTCCATCATCTTGGATGGGTCTTTCTTGGTTCAGCCTTCCTTTGCTTCCGGGTAAACCCGAACCACCAGGCCTGGAGCCCAATCTTGAATCTCCACACCGGGATCCAGTCTCCTTGGCTCCTGGGTATGGTCTCTTTGTTGCGAGGTGTCTCCCTCCACTTCGTTCTCTTCCACTTGGGGCTCCAGCAGCAGCTCCATGTGATGAAGATCCTGCGGTGCTCCCGCTGCTATCTGAGCGTTTTCTCCCGCCCTTGTCTCCACCCTCGCACTTTTCTCCGGCCCCTTCTCCGCCATTCTCGGACGACCTCTCTCCATGTCCACCTCGTTCTCCACCGTTCTCCATGTCTCCACCTCCGCTCCTGTCATCGCCAGCTCCTCCTGGTCCTGCGCCGCTGTCTTCCTGGAGACCAGAGTCCACCTCGCTGCCTGCTCCACCAGGATCCGACGAGACACTCTGCATCTCGGCTCCACCCATGAAAGGAAGGTGCTCCATGATGACCTGGAGCTGATTCTCAATGACCTCCAGGCGATGAGAGATGTCCTCCATCTGAGAATATGATTTGAAGATTAAGAATGAAAGACAGATTTGTGGTACATGTTTAATGAATCATGTAAAGACTACCCCAAGTAATTGTTCTTTTGCACATCTATGAAGGCTTCCTAACCAATACATCTCGAGTAGTTCAATTCTCTAGCACATATTAATGAAGGTATCTGTGGCATTGTTGGTTTAATATTTTGATGAGCATACTGAAGCAGGTGGCAATTACGTATTAAAAAACAAATCACCAATGACTTGATAACCATTATAACAATGACTTATAGTATCTACCATTTTGCAGGAAGCACATTGTGTCCATTCATACCTGCTGTAATCGTCAATCACAATTTACCTCCTTCGTCACAATTGTTCCAATAAATAACTGAAGGATTGTTATTTCCTTACCCATTTTTCAGTTCCACTTGATTCTGTTGAGGTGTCCATTTGCCTTTGGTTGCGGTTGCTCGAGAAAATCCTCTCTGCAAACTCGCCATAGGTCTCTGGAGGGTCAATCTCCAACTCTGGAGAAATCTCATCCCCGCTGAAATTGCCCGGGCTGTGCTGCGGGGAGGTTCTGTCGTGAGACTCGTTCATCCTCCTCATGTGTCTCCCCGATGGCTCGCCATGACACCTGCCTCTGCCCTGCCCTCTACCGAAGTGATGCATTCCCCGCATGGCTTTACCCATAGCATGGTGCATGCGCAGCATCTTCTGGTACCTGTGTAGCGGGATACCATGTGGGAATCCTGGAGACATCCTCTGCATACGTCTAGGTATACCCGATGCCATACCCCGTCGCATGCCAATCATGTTCCGCTGGAACTTGCTCATGAAGGGTTGCTTCACGCCACCCCTTCCTGCAGACAGTGGGAGCCGCCGCTGCCCGACATGGAAGGGTGCCCCCATTTCCGGCGTGATGCCGTGGGCGAGACGACCCGCCATTGCTGCTGCGTTGCACATCTGAGATCTGTGAAAGGTGAGTGGGAAGTGGGCCATCCTTGCAGCCATAGCAGCATTGGTCGCTGATGAAGTCATTGGCGATCTGCGGCTTCGTTCCATCCCACCGCTGCCACCAGAACTACCACTTTGTGATGTAAGAGTACTGCTGCTTCTACCAGACCGAGCCATGTCTTCGGGAGTCTTTGAGAAGCCATGGGAGAAGTGCGTGGCTCGAGAACTAGCACTGTGTGCACTATGGGCACTGTGGGCAGAACCAACTGATGACCTTCCGAGTGATGACGGTCTCTTCGGGATAACGTCAGCCTCGGGGTCGGAATCAAACTCCTCATCCGAGCCAATCAATGATTGATCTCTAGGTTGTGACAGACGACGTCGAGAAATCGCCCTCGCCTCCATAATGGCAGCCTCTTCATCATTATCTTGCGCTCTCTCCATCCAGGATGACATTGCAGGAGGCATCCTGTCTCTTGCTCTAGGGCCACCCCTGCGGATCACCAAGTCTTCTGGTTGCTCCTGGCTTCTTGGTCTTTCTTCATACCGTCTAGGAGGTAGTTCTCCTTCAACGTTCAACTCATAATCATCATCAACTTTGATCTCATAGTCCTCCTCTTCTTCCTCCTCGACAACCTCTTTCTTTACCTTCAGCACTGCTGGCTTATCAGCTGGTGATTGACTTCGAACAGATTCCTGTATGAGGGATAATGCACAAAAATATCATAATAATAACGAGTTCAACTTCATTTTTTCCCCCTATTATTCATACTATCGTTGTTATTACCATCTAATACGCTGCTCCATCAACGAGATATACGACGATTTTAATTACTCATGCAGAAATGGGGCTACAATAAGAATGGAGTAACTACTTGAGACTGCAGGGAGGATCAGACGATATGCAACACCTTCTGGTCTTTCCCTCCTACCAGAGCCATGCACGGCCAAAGATCTGGGCCCCGTTTCATAAAGGACTTGCAACTGTTGTAACTTTGCCATTATGGTAACTACCATGGTAACCTTGATTCTGGTTGGCTGCTGAGCCCTGCATGGCACTTGCCGTTATGGCAAAGTTGCAAAAGTTGCAAGTCCTTTATGAAACGGGGCCCTGGAGTTTTTTCAACACAGAAGCCAGATCTTCTCCCAAACTCAATGAACAAGACTTGTGTAATGGCCCAAGAAGAAGATTATCGTTATCGTCGTCACAATTGCCATATTATTACCATCAATATTAGTCACCACTATCAATGGTATTAATTCTTTCATGACGCAGTGAGATTGGCGACGATTCAGATAACATCACATTGTGGAATGTGTCGTCAAACGAAAATTGATTAATTAAATTTATGAATTCACACGTGAGAAATTGACGACTGGCATGCCTGGCAATGCAATGTAAACCACAAGTCTCAAATCCCATAACCTTACAAAATAAAATGTCTCTTCATGGCTTGTTTAGACCGTTTTAGATTTAGATTTCTGTCAAAGTAAATAAAGGGGCTTGAATAGGAGGAAATTATATTTTGTAAACAAATTTTCGGCATCACCCCTATGTGTTTAAGATCGCATGCTCGATCTGTAATGAAAATCATAAGTCAGACTTATGATTTTCATTACAGATCGAACAAGCGATCTTAAACACATAGGCCCGTATTCTTAAGTCCGGGTTTAAAGGTTGTGGTTTAAGTATGGACAGACAATTGTTACATAATCACTAACAGTAGAGATATCATACTTCAGCTCAATCGGCTCTCAAATCATTCATAATTGTGTAGGAAGTATAAATAGATGATTGTCTTCACCATTGATGAATCAGGCAAGAGCACAGTAAACATAAGAAACATACAACTTAATAAAAATTTTGATACTTTTGGCCTCCCATACTTAAACCACTACTTTAAACCTGAGTTTAAGTTAAACCCGACTTCAGAATACGGGCCATAGGAGTAATGCCGAAAATTTGTTTACAAAAAGATTTCTGTCATATTGATTTTCTCAAGATTGTTTTAATATTATATGGTGTAATATTCAGTTCTGTTAAAGCTGCTGCGCATGTGAACATATCCACATATCCCACTGCTTTAAACTCATTATTACACAGACTATCAAATGTGATACTTAAATCAGGGTAGCTCCATGCTTAAATGTTAAGTATTCAAATTATCCGCATTGCTGCCATTGCAACAAGTGAAAATGAAACTAATCGAGAGACTCGGAGAGTTGTCTGGAAACCATAAAAAAAATTGCAGGAATAGCTGTGTTCGAAAGAGTGAAGAGAAGTAATCTAAAATCTAGTAGTAAAGGATAATGCAGCAGAGATTCCATTCATCAGGCGTTGTGTTTTATAATCTCTAGATAACTGAAACTTCTTTGAGGGTAAGGGGTTATATTAAACGACCATGCAACATCATTTAAGTAACGCCCACCCGGCCCCTTCCCTCCCTGGCGTACCTGGAAAACCTCATGGTGGGGTGCATATCTGTGAATCCTCACACTGTAGAGGTGTCCACTGTGTGAAATTGTATTCACACTGTTAAATTTGAGCATCTTAAACGATGTAAATAAACCATCTTTACATAGTCTATTACACTGCAAAAACGCTGGTGTTAATTGGTTTAACACTATTGGTGTTGCTTACATGCCAAATTGGTGTTAGCCTAACGCCATACCAGTGTTGTTTCAACACCTCTCTGGTGTGGACCGATAGAGATACCAGGCTAGTGTTAAATTAACACCGGTGGGTTTTTTTTGCAGTGTATGTGAACACACTGTGAACACTCGCAATGAAATATAGGGTCCCAAATTTTTTCTTTCTTTTACTAGTAACCGTCTTAATAGTCCACAGTCCACTTTACACTCTAAAAAAGTTAACCCAATATTGGGATAAAATTGGAACATGCGTAAAAGATACCAAATATTTTGTAACTTTTACCCAAACTTGCGTTGGAATTTACCCTTCAAACATGCATTTTGCCCAATATTGGGGGGGGGGGGGGAATTACCCAGCAAGCATGCATGTTCCCTTTCTACTCATTATTGGGTAATGTTGTACTCTTTGTTTTTAGAGTGTATGAAAACAGAATGAACATACTTTGTGACACTGTTTTTTTCTAGGAGGAAAGTTATCGTGCTGCCTAAAAAAAATACTTGATTATATCAATATGGAGTTTCCTTAAATGCCACGTCGAACAGACTCTTGATTTCGTTATTTTTCATTTACAAGTAGTTCTCATCGAACTTCCTTAAAAATCAGTCCGATCACCCCTCTGCGTTCTATTCAGCTGTTTTTGGTGTTAGCTTTTTTCTGTTGGTAGAAAAGGTTGAGAAAAATTTGCATGTCAAATCTACAACAAAATTCCACCTTTTATTGATTTTTACTCGGTCGCTTTGCTCGCATTCCACAGAAATCGTGCATCCTATCCACTTTTAACAGCTTATTTGGGGAGGGGAGGGGTGGGGGAGAGTGGCAGGGGCACGCCTCTGTATGTCTCCCATGACAAAGTCCACATATCTATCTTTCTGTGCCGTTGCGGTATCCACAACACAAGCATTTTATTAAAGATATTGCTTGTGTGTATAGCTCACGTTCACGTACACGGAAGACGAGAGTCCACTTTAAACTTCCGAAACTGAAAATTATTCTTCTCACGACGCGAATTCAATTCAAACGAAACGGAAACTCGACCCAAAGTCCCACAAGAGGAAAAGAAAGAGAGATATCGAGATACTCTCGTAAACAGAACATTAATAATATTTCATTAGGAGCGCGCCGCTTTAACCGACCTTATATCTTCAAGTGCTCTAAATATCAAAACCGAGAATCGATTTATTATGCCCCCTTTATCGAGGCGATGGACTCTCGATCATCATTACCAGATAATATAGTTTCTGTTATCATACTCCACTTGTTAATATGGAGAGGGAATCAGGGTAAGTTGATATGATAGCCAGTTTCGCATTCGGAGCAGTCTCGAATTAAATACAAAAGTTATCAACTGGTTACAACCGTACCGTGACAAAGTGAGATTTCCCATACTCGGACTTTCCTTAGTCTAGCCTACTTTTCCGTTATGTGTTATGTATATGAACGAGAAATAACCTCCGATTAAGAAAAAAATATATATTTTCCTTCCCTTCTTAAACTTTAAAGATTGTTCAACCAACAGATGTCGTATCTACAAGAGTCCTGGGTCACGTGACACAAAGGTTTAAGATTTAGATGTGTTTAAAATATGAAAGAACGACCCTGATTGGTTCCTGGGTAGTGTTTGGAAATGAACGTGCGCGAAACAACGATCCTGATTGGTCATTAGTTTACCATTAAGCGATTGGCTACTCATTCTGTTCATGACTTATTACCCAGGATGCATCATTTCGCGAGGTCTTCTTACGACACCCCGCGGGATTGCCCCGCCCCTCCCCCTTTCCAACATTCGTACCACAAATCTGCCGAAGAACACAGTCACGACGAACTGAGTTATTTCAATTTTTATTACTAGATTTGCTTCCTAACATTTCTGTTGGCAAGAAAACGACGATTAATTGCCATCAATCGAGATTAATGGTTCGGTTCTATAACATCTTTAGAAACCATCTACTGAGGTTATTAAGACAGTCCTACTTTAAAACAACCAAATTGAAACTCCGAGTAGAGAGCTCAATGTTTGCTCTCGTTCAAAGTGACTATTAGGAAGAAGAAAGAAAAAGAACTACACTAATACGAGTCAGTCAGTCTGTCGGTCAGTAATCTATATCCCGTTTTAACCATTCTGAACGTAGGGGGTGGGGTTCATTCCATTTTAAATACGCAGCAATTGCCTCACTTCTTTAATGAGTTCATTGACTAGTACGTATATACACTTTAATGGTCGAAAAATGGCAACAATCATATTATATTTTACCTCATGAATACATTGACTTCAATGGGGCTAATTATGTATTCATGAGGTCATATCTTAAGGCCCCATGGACCGATTCCCTCCAAATTTGGTTTGTGGGGATTTTTCATCATGCTCTACCAAAATATGGTATCAAAAACGCTGAAATGCAAAAATGAAAAAAGAAAAAAAATGACGTCACACTTCGGTACTCTATAGGCAAGTATCATTATTTTACCATTTTCTGCCGACAGGCGCTGCTCCAGGAGCGCGAGGGGATGGGGGTGACCGGGTGGTGAGCGTTCCTTCCCCCACTGCATACTTTTGGTAATTTTGGTTTGTCATTTTGTATTGAAGTGCCCCTCCCCCTGGAAATCTTAAAAAAACAGTGTGCCCCCCCCCCCTCCTTCAGCATCTACAACGATCGGTGTTCATATAAATAATCATTGAAACGTGGCAGTGTCTCTGTGCCATTTTTCGGAGGGTACAAATCATTACCAAATGTCGGATTAAGACATCAACGTTTAAAAATCCAGGCCATTGTCAAACAACTTTCCTTATCGCTAAAATCACACTCGTTCTCCCTCGCCGCAGCCGCGTGAAAGTTAAAGCAGAGTCAGGAATCGCGTGCTCTGTGTAATAAGGGCAACGAGTGATGACTTCACAAATTGAACTTTCTTCCCCAGCTTTTGTTTTCTTCTTCTCTTTGTCGTTTATTGGATGAAAACTGTCGGATTCCGAAACCATAACCGACTCTCCGATTCGCTTATCTTGATGGGGTGCTCCGCTGAGATGGAGAGAGACATTATACTCATTTCCCGACCTGTCTTAGCGCGTCCGACAATGCTAATAACCGAGATTTGGTGCGCTTCCACGATGTGTCATAGCATAGACCTACTAGTCCATGGTCATAGTAAAGGGGCCCGTTTCAGAAAGAGTTACAACTGTTGTAGCTTTGTCATTATGGCAGCTACCATGGCAACAGGGCTAGGCAGCCAATCAAAATCAAGGTTACCAAGGTAGTTGTCATAATGGCAAAGTTACAGCAGTTGTAACTCTTTATGAAACGAGCCCCTGATTGGCTGAAAAAAAATGAGGTATGTTCAAAAGAGAGATGAAATTGTTGCAGTGTGGGAACGTAGTATTGAGAGCTCTAGGTTCTCTTGGGGAGGGCGTAAACTATTTTTTAATACAATACACAGGCCTGCAATACATGTAGCTGAAATACCTAATTGTCTGTCTGCACGCTCCCCATTTCATCTATGATTTTATAAACATGATAAAGGTCAAACAAATTTTCAAGTTCACGTTCAATTCAATTTATTTCAATCATAAAATCATAATATATATACAGGGTGCTACTTTTTAGAAGCGCTTGCCCGGTCGGGCAAGTTAATTTTTAAATAGTTGGAATATACTTGCCTCAATCTATTTAACTTGCCCGAAAAAATCCTTGAAAAAAAAGTTTTACCTGTTAAAAAGAAATTTTTGCGGTTTTATAAACCATTGAACCTTTTCTCCCTTTGGACATGAACTGATCTACCTTGTTATTGCATTTCTTTTTCCAAAGTGATTTTATCTTGCCTGTCATTACCAAAATTAGGGTCAATATTATATCATATCGACCCTAATTTTGGTCATACTACTGTGATAATTTTGCTTGCCAAATTCGGGCAAGTAGTTTTGGTCTTAACTTCAAAACACTTGCCCGACTCTAACTTTTACTTGCCCCGGGCAATTGCTTATGTAGCACCCTGATATATATATACAAAGTAACACGAAACACACGAAGTAACATGAAACAAGATTTAAATCAGATTTAATCTATTGAATGAAATTGGAGACTAATATGGAAGTTAAAAAAAAAACTTGTAAGGCATAGTCCCCCAAAATAGGGAAAAGAAACTCATGGTTGAACATGTTACAATATAATACAAACATGTACACACACACACATACACCAAGGCATTTTCGCTCTGCGCAAAATATTTGGTCTCGTTACGGATTATTATTTTCTTGCTTTGCTCTCTTGTAGAAACGATGTTTTAACGGGAAGGCAGAGACAGAATCGATCGCTGAAACCAAAATATTAATGGTTAAAGGTCAAGTCCACCCCAGGGAAATGCTGACTTGAATACATAGAGAAAGATCAAACTAGCATAGTGCTGAAAATTTCATCAAAATCGGATGTGAAATAAGAAAGTTATGACATTTTAAAGTTTCGCTTATTTTTCACAAAACAGTGATATGCACAACTAGGTGAGTCAGTCGATGATGTCCATCACTCTCTATTTCTTTTGTTTTTTATTGTTTGAATTATACAATTTATAGATTTGACAATATGGACTAACTTGACTGAACCATATATTATCATGATTATTAAACAATGCTAATTCCACATGTTCAGGGAGGAATTAATCGTTGTATCACTTGACAATGAGGAGAAAATTAGAATATTTCATATTTGATATAATAAAATACAAAAGAAATAGTGAGTGGATGACGTCATAGTCTCCTCATTTGCATACCAGCCAGGATGTGTATATAACTGTTTTGTGAAATTAAGCGAAACTTTAAAATGTCATAACTTTCTTATTTTACATCCGATTTTGATGAAATTTTCAGTGTTATGCTTGTTGGATTTTTATCTTTTTATTCAAATCAATTTCTTGTTGGCGTGGACTTGTCCTTTAAACTAGAACCTTAGGCTACAATGATCAATGTAAGTTTATTTCATGGATAAAAAGAAAATAACAGTCGTCTGTAAAATGGACTACTTTGTTGTCGGTCTATGCTTGTGCCACCTCGAAATGCTTAATCTTACGAGCTCATTGCGCTCGCGTGTGTCATATTATACTAGGGAATCTTTTGCAAAACAAAACGATTTCAGAAACTGGTTGATAAATAGGTAAACATTCTCATATGACCTTATATGGCATATGAAAACAGTATACTTTCCAGGTTTCGCTACAATTCGACATGCAAAATGAAACAAACAATATTTCATTTCGAAATAATGATCTTAAAAACAAACTTTAATATATGTTGATAGTGAAAAATCAGCATAACGCAACTCTTCTAAAAAAAAGTGTTGATTTTACTTGCTCGCTAAGCTCTCTCGTAATATCAGAAGTAAGGAATAAGCCACTGAAGGTGCATATGCAGTTGATAGAAAAGAATGGAAGAATAGAGAAGCACCGGCATAATATTGTATGCCTACATGTTGCTATTATCGTTGAAACATCAGCAAAATAAGTTTTTTGTCTCGCCTGAACGAAGTTCCGACTGCAGAGACCGATAGTGATCACTTATCCTGTTGGTCTGTTAGTTTGTTGGTATGTTAGTCGTTACAAAAATGTTTTAAGTTTTTGTTCAACTTGCCCTCATTTCTTTATTTCTTTATTTTGGCATCAATTATGTTCATACTTGGTACATGACGATCCTTGGGTAATATCACATGTAACCCCATGAGAATTATGCGGTCAAAGGTCATCATGGGGTCACGAGGTCAAATGATATGAGGTCATTCCATCCTTTCTTAACGTTTTTGTTCAACTTGCTCTCATTTCTTTATTTTGGCATAGATTTTTTATTACACTTGTTCCAAATGATCCTTGGGTAATATCACGTGTGTTTTGAGGACGATGGTGGCCAAAGGTCATCTACATATAGGGGTCAAAGGTCAGGTTTTTGTTCAAATTGCTCTTCATTTATTTACTTCTGCATCAATTGTATTTACACTTGTTCCTAATGATCCTTGGGTTTTATCACATGTGTCATTTGAGGAAGATGGGGCCAAATGTCATATAGGGATCAAAGGCCCAAATGACGTGAGGTCATGTCCATCCTTTCTTTAAAGTTTTTGTTCAACTTGCTCTCATTTCTTTATTTTTGCATCAATTCTGATTACACTTGTTCCAAATTATCCTTGGGCAATACTAGTACCGCATGTGTGTTTTGAGGATGATGGGGCCAAAGGTCATCTAGGTGTCGAAGGATCAAGTTTTTATTGAAATTGCTTTAATTTCTTTATTTCTTATCGATTGTGTTTACACGTTGTACAAATGATCATTGGGTAATACCACTTATGTGTTCACGAGGATGATAAGGTCAAAGGTCATCTAGGGGTCAACATATCATATTGCATATTTCATTAATCGCGAAATCAGGCGAGACGCGTGGTTCGTGAACCACCTTGTAATTCATACGATTTGGGGATATTATCGTAGTTCTGCATTTTTTGTGATTTTGTTTTCTCGAAAATCCCGACTCTGTGCGCATGATGTGATAAGGAAATAAAATGAAAGTGAAAAAATCCCCACACATTTAAGACAATCAGTAGAAGTAGTAACTTCTGTAGCTATTCCGATTGTTGATACATGACAGGAAAAGAAAGTTTTTATTGATACAATTTGCGGATATAATTGTGATTCTACAATATTTGTGAATATATATATAGGGCCTATATATATATTATTTTCTTTTGAATATCCCGACTTCTCGGGGCGCACCGTGGCAGAAGAAGAGAAAAAGAAAATGATTAAAAAAAGAAAACTTCAGACAATCGGCATGAATAGTAGTAAATGTTGCTATTGATATCGCTGAAACATAACAATTACAATTAAATAAGTTTTTCATTACACAATTTTGGATATATATCATGATTCTACATTAAAATAAATCATTATTTTTCACAATAATTTATTGTGAAAAGCAAGCACTTCTTTTGAAAAATCATGACTTCCCTGGGCGCGTGTGGGTGTAATAAAAAATGAAAATGAAAGTGAAAATAAAAATCAATCAGCATAGCGAGTATTATATCCTACATAGAGTAAATCCTGTATAGTGATTGGTTCAAGTAGCATCATGTGACCGAATATATTTCAACTATGATGTTGCGTGACGTCAGACCTCGATATATTTTTGGATATATCGAGATCTGACGTCATTATTTCACAAAACTGGATATCTAGCTAAACTCTCGGGCGCACCGGCCAGCTCTCTCTCTCTCCCGGGCAAGTCCCGCGATGCGTCGGCGCAGGCACTAATCTGCGTTCCGCTGAGCGCGGTGGCTCGGAGAAAAGAAGGTAATTCGACGCAAGTAACCGGACTTTACAAGCTCAACGCATAGATTTTGGTTATAAATTATTAAAAGTAGGATATAAAACAAATATATCAGGCGTTTCATTCGAAAGCATAGTGAGAATTATTGATCCTCGGTTGGACTGGCAAAACTACTATATTTCCCTCGGGGCTTCGCCCCTCGGGAAAAATAGTAATTGCCAGACCAACCTCGGATGCATAATTCCACTATACTTTCTCAAAGCCTGATATATTTGTTTACTATATTTCATGGATAAGATTTGCGGATATTCGTGTCTGTTGCAGCTATCGTTGGAACATTACAACAAAATAAATGTTTTTTTTTTTTCAGATATAAAATTTGCAGATAAATGTTATGATTTTACATTACTGTGCAAATCAATATTTTCTCTTTGAAAATCATGACTTTTCCGGGCGTTTGGTGCAATCATGGTCCATGGTGCGATAAGAAATAAAAATGAAAGTGAAAAAAAAGCTCCATACAATCAGCATTACGCGTTACTATTGCTATCGTTGGAACATTAGCCTACAGGAACAACTTGCGCATATATTTTATGATTACTTTGGGGAAAAAACAACACCAATATTTTCTGTTTTGAATATCCTCACTTTTCTTTTCTGGGTGCGTGGCGTGATAAAGAATGAAAATGAAAGTGAATATTCAACTTCAGGCAAATCAACAACATCATCAGTCTCACAACATGTCAGGAGAGGAAATCTAGAGTAACAGAAAAACACCCCGTGACAACGATCGGATGGGTGATAAAACTTGGGGAAAAAAAGACGCATCACCTAACATGCCTAAACGCTTTGGAAGAGAGGAAATGAAGTTATGAACAAAATAGTTTTGATGGTAAGGTACACTGCACTCGTGGTAACTCAGCCTTCGGCTAGTCTGCTGGCACAGGCCCTAATGGAACTTTTGTCAACAAGTGGGTCTTCACAAAAGACTATCGCTAATGGCTTTCAGTCCACAGGTCATTGAAGGCTGCGTATTCAGACCGCGTGACTCGAGTGAATGGTTTGGGCAGCAGACTAAACTTCCGTTATGTGTGAGCCAGGGGCGGCACCGCGATGGCACGACCAGGATAATTTGATGGAAGAGGGGGGGGGGGGGGTGAAGCGACATCCCTGCTGTATGTGACATAGCTCTTTATTTCTCAATTGAATTATAGAGGTGAGTCTGTTGTGTATATTTGTTTAGAGTAGCACTCCCTATCTAAGTGCTCTTCTTCGTTCTCTCTTCAATTTTATGCATTTTCTCCTCTTATTTTTTCAATTTTCTAAACTTCTTGAAAAATCGAAGGGGGCGCCCTTCAACCCCCGGTGACGCCGCTACTTTTTGAGACAGGATCGTTCAGATGTTCGTTTCTTGTTTACTCATGTTGTCGTCTTTCATTTCCGTCATGCGCACAGAAAGGCTAGAATTCTTGCCAAATATGATATTAATCTTTGCATGGGTATATTCTCCCTCGACCATGTGTCCCCATGATGTGCTCGATCGCTTCAATCTCTCACGTTTTTTCCATAACATATCCAGGGGCCCGTTGCAGAAAGAGTTACAATCAATCGCAACTCTAAACATCATGCGCAACTTGATTTTCAACCAATCAACAGCGCGCATTTGGGACTAGCGATTGATTTTTAGACTTGCGTTTAAACGCAACCCTTTCTGCAACAGACCCAAGCTGTTCTTGACCACTATTTTAGACATCATGATTGGTATTCTGATAATTAAACCATAGAGCTATTAACAGATTAAACCTAGGTCTGACCGAATACTAAACTAAACTTTTTAGACCACACTTCTATGCATTGGTTTCATTTTACTTCTAAACCACGGCTTTAGTGTATTTTAGTATCCACTCCGCAGACGTTTTCTGCAATGTTTACAATCTATTGAAAAGGCCCGTCAAATACAATTGGATAGTTAGAGGTCATTGTCGGAAGTTGGTGGACCGGGACAGCACGTCGTCTTTAGTTTCGGACCGGACAAAAAAAGGAAATTATTTCGTTTGTCCAGAGTCCAGGACGAGAAAAAAGGTTTTGCTCCAAAATGTAGCTGATTTTGGTAAAATTTCGACATTTCAGCATATACCAACCTGATTTCCAAGGAATGCTGCCTATGGTGTATAAATTCATATGCAGCACCCCCAGACAAAATCTTGGGGGGGGGGGGGGGTGCTTCAGCACCCCCAAGGGCCACGTGTTCTACATGTACCCGACATTTTGTGAAGCTGAACCTCCACCATGCTACAGCGTAGGCCTCCATGTATACATAAGGCAGCGCCACACAATCTCGGCGAAAAAAGGGCCCCCGTCTAAAACAAATCTCCAAAGAAAAAAAAAACGAGGGGGAAGTGAGGTTTAAGACATCGAAAGGAATCCCTCTTGAGATACTGGTCTTGGGAGAGCGAGCCTCATTTTCCCTCCTCGCTCCTCAGCATCCCACCGCCCGCCATCGCGGCTATGCTGGGCGATGTGTCATCAGATTGAACAAGAATTTTGATAATGACGGTTTCTGTCTCGGTTTCTGAACGTGGTCTGATCCCGGGTCCCCAGGGGGGCTGGTTGTGAGACCTCTCGTTTTATTGAAGATGAAGCGGCTTAAACACCAAAGTTTCGGTGTGGGCAGACTAAACCTGAAGGGGGCGAAAAGGTTCAATGTTGCCAGCAAGATTATGGAGGATGCTTTGCCACTGAGGTTTTCTGGTTATACGACTCAAGAATCTGGCAGCATCAACTGGGCGTTGTGTGTGAGTGTGTGTGGTGGGGGGGGGGGGGGGGGGGGCTATAATCATAGTAACGTTGGGAAGTTACCAACTGAGTCAGAGGTTCGAGTTCCGGTCACATCTTTGGATGGTAACGTTAAAGGTCGGTCTCAGACGTGAATAATGATATGTGATTGTTACACGCCTGTAAAAAGTCAATCACGCACCAAAAACCTAATTCCATCTACTTGACACTGACTGGGAGATTTGTATTTTGTCGGAGCAAAACCAAAGAACACAATGACCGAAATTTAATTTAAAGATTTAAAAAAATCAAGACAGAACTAAAGTTAAAGACCATTAGACCCATTAGACCGCTTGATTTACAAACAATGTCAGGTCTACACATGATTGTTATTGACGGCTAGTTTGTACTACAAAAAATTTGAAAAAGAGAGAAAATAACAATCTAAATCAAAATCAAAATTCGTTAAATTGTGCTGAATATATTTTTGCTTTCACAAACTTGCCGCTTGTATTTATTTATTTATTTCTGATATTTTGACAGGGTAGCCCATTCGCCAATAAGTAGTGGTCATCCATGGGGCCCTGAATAACAATAAACATATTTACAAAATGCATAACGTATGTACAGAATGTTACGGCATTAAGATTCACATTAGGATTTGAATGTAAAACGAAACATTCACAAACTTAGCAGCAAACAAAACGGGCACTCGTTTGACGTACATGTATAATCAAATATCAAAAATCAAATTATTGACAATGTATTTCTGTGATTATTTTCAATGTTTAAAGCTAAATGACAGTAGTTGCAGTAAAACACTAATTTCGTGAGAAAGTCTGTAAAACCAAGGTTAAGTATGACTATCATCGTGGATCTATAGATCTGGTGCAGTTACATAAAATGAACTTTGTAAAATCATAAAATCTAAGCTGAAATACGATCACACTGAAGATCGCCAACACAGATAGGCATACGTGGGACAGTGTATTATTATTGCTGGAATAAAGACCCGACGGAAGTGACCGAATCCGCGCTTATTTTGCTTATTTCTCAGCAATTACACAATTTCTTCCAGAATCCTTTGGCACATATTTTTTATTCATACAAACAGACACTTGGGTGCATTGGTCATTATATTAGATTCTGTAAAAAGTCATTTTGAGATCGTTACCAGAACTGGAATTTACCTTTAATAATGATGGTTGGTTTGTACCTTAAAATGGGGGGGGGGGGTGGGGGGGTAATGAATAAATATAAATAAATCGTAGAACCCTTTGACCATGGGGTGTTAATGAACGATAAGCCTTGTCGAGCGATACTGAGAGTCACACTTAGTACATGGTGTGGGTGGATTATGGGTCGGTGACATCGAATGATATTATGGTTTAATAGCAGATCAAACAGATAGTGAATATCGTGTTTCGACAATAATGATAACTCGGCTGTGACGCAATGATGACATCATTCAGATGTGTCAATCGGTTCATGACTATGGAGTCTGAAGCAGCGCACTTCCACGACATTTTCACGACCATCCCCTCGCTCTTCCCCTGCCATGCCTGCACTCTCCTTAAAGCAAATACGAACATCAGCCCTGTATATAGCACCCCTCAAGTCCTCCACTACTCAAATCTGGCCAGGTCCCTGACCCATGATCAGTGGCGTAGACAGGTTTGTACACCTGGGGGGGATGACTGGGCTGTCAACGCTAGTGAGGGCGCGAAGCGCCCGAGCGAGGGAGCGAAGCGACCGAGCGGGGGGAGGGTGTGGGAGGGGGGTGTCCCCCCTCCCACGGTAGGGAGCTTTTGCAATTTTGAACTGGAAATCGTGCAATCTGATGCATACTTAATGAGGTAAAATAACACACACAAGCGCGCACGCACACACACACATACTCACCCTCACACACACACACACACACATAGTACGGGTGCGCGCACCACACACATACTACGCCTTGAATGGACAGACATACATCGACAATATCTACACACCGTGGCATACGAATACAGAATGGACTGACACATAGTATTGCATATTGAACCACACTACGTATTTATTTATCTCTGTGAATTTTGCTGTTACACCTCTTCAGAAAAAAAACCAATGTCAACTGTGTACACGCAGGTATAGTCCCGGTATAGTCTTTGTTGTCTTGATATGGGTATAGTCACGTATTGTATTACCGGACACTATTATGATTCCGGACGCGCATATTACTGCGTTCTTAAACAAATTCGTACCGTAAGACTTCCGCAATTCAATTTCACAGAGCAATACATAGAACAAGATTGCAAAAACAAGGCGAAAAATCCAACTTTTACCTAATTATCTCTAAAAATGACAGAAAATGCTTAAAATATCATATAACATAGTTTTGTATTGTTTGTATTTCTAACGGAAATATGGGCCTGATTTGCCGAATTTCAATCTCGTCCACTCCTTCGATCGAATGATGAGGTGTGGTGTATTGTGGGTGATCGTCGACGGCTAGTTCTCAAGGTACCCGTGCGCGAGGTTTACCGTGAGTAGAGCCGTCGATCGGGAGCGCATCGATAGAACTTGATGAGCGTCACGTTACGAACGCGAGCATATTATTATTGGAAAGTGCCATGGAACATCAAATGCAGCTAACAAGACAAAATAAAATAAGTTATCAAACACGAATTTATTACCAACATCTGCTCAGATTCGATATAAAAAAGCAAATAATACTTAGAATTTACTCATGATATGATATAAGAAGAAAAAAATCACAAAAAATTGTTCTTACATCATTATAATCAAGGATATCTTTACCCGTCCGGCGCGCGTCCGGAATCATGATGTAATTTGTCGCGCACGAAAATAATTGTTTTTCGTGGAGGGGTATGCGGCAAGTGCGATGCAAAGAAAATGGTTGGTAAATATAAAATAATTTTATCATATTCATAATTTTCATAATATTTGGAATAGCAAGTGTGAATTTTTCTTGATTGTATTTCCTCTAGTTGTCATTTTTAAAGCACTGAAATAAAGGTGTCCGGCAATAGGATACACTGCCATATGTGGTTATGAATGAAAACAGCCTCTGTGGCCATTTATGAATCTTTTGGTTTCCACACCACGAGATTGCGCGCACTGCAAAATATGCGCGATTAATCTTGTGGTTATCTTGTGGTTTCCAAACCACAAGATAACCACAAAATACTTGTAAAAATTCATTTTTTTACCGTCTGAATTGGCTTTCACCGTGTGAATGCGGCTAATAACAATAAACACAATTACAATAATGATGAGGATTATTATTATCATCATCATAATTATTATTATTATTAATATTATAATTGTTATCATTATTATTATTACTATTATTATCATCATTATGACTTATTAAGTAACCAAATATCATTCCCCAAAACCTGGGGGGGATGATTGTACATGCCATCCCCCCCACCTTGTGAGGTGGGGGGGATGCATCCCCCTCATCCCCCCCCCCCGTTGTCTACGCCCCTGCCCATGATGCAACATTCAGTGTAGTCTTGTTAAATAGGCTCATTCAAAATAGGGAAACACTAGTAATTAACTTCTCAATACATCCATACCGCAATAATTTTACCAAGAAACAAAATACATATATTTCCTCCAACATTTTAATTTATCTAATGAAATAGTAGGCTTATAATTTATTCTCTCTATTATCGATATTTATCTCAAGGGTATATTTTAAGAGTAATACTAAAAAATATATTTAAAAAAAGCCACTGAAAAGTGTTGGAATAACCTACTCGACTGAACCATAAGTGAACATTGGTAATTCTACATGTTGAAGAAGGAACAAAGATTTGTTTCACATGGTAATGAGGAGAAAATTTCACAAAGCCCTTTGTGACTTGTCCTTTAAATTAGTTGATTTCAAAATTCATTAACACATCATTAGACATTATAAAAACAGGAGGAAGAGAAAACCTAGAGCTAACCACTAAGATCCGGGTTATGAAATGAATCTGAAATGAATTTTACAAGTTTCTGCTTTCGACCAACATTTTAATGCTTAGCTGAAACCTGAGCTATCATTATGGTCGAGCCGTCCACTCCAGGCTACCCAATAAGTAGGCTTATAGATTTTAGTCCGTTTTTTAAAATACATGATTCACAAAAACGGGTCACCAATAGTAGACTAAGTGGTGTTAGATCATCAAGTGCATCAAGAAGAAATGGATAGGCCTTCATCATAATTGTAAATTATACAAAAATGCCAAGTGGCATTTAGGCCAAATTGTTAGTACACGAAGGTTTATTTCGTCTAATGACAATTCGTCCAATTGCCAACTCGTCTACTATCATTTGGTCTACCATCAGTTCGTCCACTCACCATATGGTCTACTTTCATTTAGTCTAATGCCATTCTGTCTAATAACCAGTTGGTCCAATAGCCATTTTGTCCATATACCATTTGGTATAATTGGACTAAGTGTTAAATTGTGCAAAATGAATGAAAATGAAATGGGTAATAGACCAACTTGTTATGAGACGAAATGGTGGTTAGACGAAGTGATGATTGGACCAAATGGTTGTCATACGAAATGTTGATGGACGGAATGGCATTAGACGAAATGAAAGTAGAACACGTGGTGAGTGGACGAGTTGGCAGTAGACGAATGGGCAATTTACCGTAGACGAATTGGTTGCATACGAACTAGGAATATGCTATATGGAAAGAGAACAAACGGAAAAGGGGACAAAGTCTCGGGGGGGGGGGGGGTCACTGCCATTGGAGAGTGGACAGCATCCGCGAAAATCGTCCTGAAAAGGCACCCTAAACGATGATTCAAGGACAGGCCTCTAGGACACTATATTTAACGCAGATTTTGTGCAGACATCCCATATTTCCACATTCTAAACAGGGATTTCATTAATTTTGGCGTTTTACACTCTTTTGTGTGTGTGTGTGTTTCGTCGGGGATGTCGCGGAACGGTTTTCAAAGTGGGGGGGGGGGGGGGCTGACCATGCAAAAAATCACAATCATATTGTCATTTGTACACAGTAAAAACGCTGTTTAAGATTTTATACAACGCTGTTTACTATATGAACCTTACAGTATTTGTTTAACCGTTTAGACAATCATGTTTAATTTATTGAAAATTAAACTTTGTTGCTTAAGATTTAAACAGTTGTTTAAACTGTTTAAACAATTGCTGTAAGGTTCATATATTAAACAGCGTTGTATAATTTATTTTTACTGTGTACGTTTTTTACGTTTGGGTATACGTGTACACCAAATGGCAATTCACCACGTGATGGAAAAAAAAAAGAAACGAAAGAAAAAGCAAGACAACGATCAAAGTTTAAAGGAGAATGAAACTCTTGGAGCAAGTTAGCTTTTGTGAAAGCAGAAAAATCAAAGAATAAGATCAACAAAAGTTTGAGTAAAATAGGACTAGCAATAGAAGAGTTATGAGCATTTGAATGTCGAGATCACTAATGCTATGGAGATCCTCCCATTGGCAACGCAACCAAGATCTATGATATCACAGATGAACAACTCTCCCCTTTTGGACACTGAAAATATACCCCAAAACATCTCTTTTTGCTCTTTCTAATCATATGACAAACGATTCATCAATGATATAATGTTGTGAAACCTTTGTACTTGTCCTCTCATAAAGAGAACACCTCACCTTGTGATATATTCTATAAAAGTGAGAATATAAGTGAAATAAGTACTAAAGCAATGAGGGAGTTGTACGTGTGTGACATCACAGATCTTGGTCGCATTGCCAATGGGAGGATCTACATGGCAGTAGTGATCTCAATATTCAAATGCTCATAACTTTCTTATTATTCATTCAATCTTCCTCAAACTTTCAACAATATGTTTCTTTGATTTTTCTCTTTGATATGGATTCAGCTGGTTTCAAGGGTTTCATTCTCCTTTAAGGTGGACTGGGTGGGCTCGGAAAAATGGAGCACGGTCTAAAACTGATGTTTTTAAGAGATAGGCCATACTACACAAAAGGAAAACAAAACGTTGCTTGCGACGGATATGATTGGTTTGTGGAGTTTACGAATGTCACCCCAGTTCCTGTCCGAGACCAGCAAACGTTGTTTGATTGTACGGACCACACCATCGCACTGGATAAATATTGATCAAATCCGTTCATAAAGTAAGTTGCCAGATGTACTCATCAAAAACACGATGCGATGATGGCTCAAAATATAAATTCGACTCTGATCTGAATTAAATGCATACGTGTAGGCCTATCATGTCTATAAAGTATAGAGTGACGAATCCCAAGAATCACGATTGAAAGGTGGTTAGGCCCCTCATATGGTCACGGACGTAAAGATGGGTGTGTGTGGGGGGGGGGGGGGCTTGGGAAGCATGGACACCCCCCCCCCCGACACACATAATCACGACTATATAGGAAAATATGAGAAAAAGAAAAGGGACGGAAAAGGGGAGTGAACTGTGTGTGGTCTCTCATTGACTGTGTGTTAAATATACGTTTTCAGATAACTAATACTACTGTAACAGAGAATAAATTGACCTATAATTGTTTTTGTACAGATAAACTAAAATGTTTTGAGAGGAAAAGTGATTGTTTTGCTACTTGGTAAAATTGCGGTATAAATGTACTGAGTACATGTACATGTAATTAATTAGCATGTTATCATTCAAGTGGGTCTATATTACTAGACTACATTAGCATCATGGGTCAGGAAACTGGCCAGGTGTGCGTAGTTGAGGACTCGAGATGGCGCTATTGGTTCGTATCTGCTTTAAATATGCTCTGAATAGTATGTTAAAATCTATCACATTATGAGATTTCTTATTAAAAAGGGTCAAAACATTTTTCTAGCTTGCTTCGCTCGCTTGCAGCTTTTTACGAATTTTTCACTACGCCACTGCATACCGTATATAGACGTACGCTATTAATTTGGAATGAATGAAAAAGGGTTCTTTGTTCCGGATATTTGTATCATTATTCCGGAACCTCGTATTATTATTCGTTTCTTCGAAAAGAACCTACGTGAAGCGGACAATAGATAAGGTTCGTTATACCGAGGTGCTGGTAGAAATAGAGAGAAGAAACAGAAAGGGTCAGTCCTCCAGGATTTCTGACGTAAATGAATCATAAACTAACTTTTGTCGGATTTTCTCTTCAACGTTTGCTTTAAAAGAATGTAACAACATACAATACCAAGACCGAAATATCATTCTCTTTCTCTTCTGAAAAGAGAGGCATTGGTTGAATCATGACTTTTTGTGCAAAACAAAAAAAATTAAATAAATAAAACTCTCGTCGAAAGAATCGGCCAAATTGCAATTTTTCAAACGATCACTGATTTTTTTTTTAGGAAAGGTTAACTCAATATAACCTGAACAAGGTATCATCATCATCACCATGATCACAATTGAAACCTTAACAGATCGAAGGTTAAACCTGGTGAGTGTTTCATGAAGCACATTAGTCAGTGATTTTCGCTGACTAATGTGCTCTGAGCCAATCAGATGCAAGGATTTCAGTAGCTTATCACAATAGTTAATGACTATTGTTTCATGAAACTGCTCCCCATGATACGTGCCGTCCCACAAGACTTTACCACAACACTTTACACTCGGAAACTGCAGCTTATGCAACGATTCTCTTGGTCTAAACTATGTTGTTGTGAATTACAGGGCTGTTCTTATTTGCTTAGTCACAAGTTGCAACACTGTTTAAGGTCAATTTTTATTAATCAGCGATAACGGGCTTGGGCTACTATGAAAATAAATCTGTTCGGCTCACTTATAATATATATATATATTTGTATTACTCATACGGTACGTGTAACTAAATAAAGTGAATAAAAAAGGGAAAAGATAACCCCCCCCCCCCCGCCCCGACTTTTGTGCTTCAACGAGGGCACAAGTTGGTTGGCAATAAGAGACAAAGAGCGAAGGGAAATAAAAGCACTGGACATGTGTGTTTATCATCTATCGTTGCTTTTTACAGTAAAAGAAAAAAGGTAAAAAAAAACCACACACACAAAAAAGTGTTAAACTGTTTCGGTGTTGCTTTTTTCCGTGCCATTTTAATTTGAAAAAAAAATAATCAGATTTTGATACATGTATTTGATTTGCATTTATTTTGTTTACTTTTTTGCATCTCATTACTTAGTAATATGCTTCCGATAGAAGGTTGTTTTGTCGCGTGGTATTTTGATGAGAATCCTATCATCCTAGAACGCTGGGATTTTATATGATTAATTTCAACTACACCTGTAAGGATTTGATTTTTTTATTTTGATCAAGACCTTATCGATCACCGCCTGGCGCTACACTGCACAATAACACCATTTTTAATGGTTCCATATTTGCTCCGGCGACAACTGCTCCGCTATAAATTCAACACACTTATCGAATGACAACCTTCAACTCTGGATTTATAATGTACACTCTAATAACTGAAATGTTAAATCAGCAATTGAAAGGCTGGAGGAGTGAGATCTACCTTTTCTACATGTTGCATTTACCACTTTCAATGGTTCGACCCAACACTAAAATTGTTGGATTCAGCTTTAAGCAAGGTTGGCCATAACATTTTGGAAAAAGGTTGTCACTAGCTCCTCCAACCTTCCTATTGCTGCTTAAACATTTTATTTTTAGTGTGTATCTAACCCTAACCTTCGCATAAAACCAAATAAACCCAATTTCTAAACCAAATTTTTAAACTGATGTTTTTTTACTTTCTTTTCATTAAGGCAATGTATAATGGTCAATAATTTATTATGCAATCCTAATTTGACTATACGACTTAATTGTGTTTATTCTCAGAGGCACTTAACGTTCTACAAGCTCTGCTTCTTTTAAGTGTCTAATTTCTCATGTTTCTACATCATGTACATTCGAGCTACTGGTTTTGTATACATATGTATTCAAGATTTATTGCCAATTTACTAATTTTTTATGAACCATTTTTGTTATGCTTTATATTGTATTCTTTTATTGTTCCTTTGATAAATGAGAAGTTAAACGCTTGAACTGAAAACTGAAAAAAAAATTGCATTTGCAACCCTAACCCTACATCCTTTCACGTGAGCAATTTCGTGTCTCTTGACTGATTACTCCATGTACTACTATACATTAAAGGTCAAGTCCACCCCAGAAAATTTTTGATTCGAATCAATAGAGAAAAATCAAACAAGAATAACGTTGAAAATTTCATCAAAATCGGATGTAAAATAAGAAAGTTATGACATTTTAAATTTTCGCTTATTTTTCACAAAACAGTTATATGCACAACTCGGCAACACGCAAATGAGAGAGTCGATGATGTCCCTCACTATTTATTTTGTTTTTTATAGTTCGAATTATATTATTTCCATTTTTACAGATTTGACAATAAGGACCAGTTTGACTGATCCGTAAAATGTTAAAACAATTGTAATTCCCCATGTTCATGAAGGAAGAAAACTTATTTCACCTTCCAATGAGGAGAAAATTAACATATTTCATGTAATAGAATACAAAAGAAATAGTGAGTGACGTCATCAGTCCCCTCATTTGCATACCGACCAGGATGTGCATATAACTGTTTTGTGAAATTTAGCAAAAGTTTAAAATGTCATAACTTTCCTATTTTACATCCGATTTTGATGAAATTTTCAGTGTTATGCTTCTTGGATTTTTCTCTATTTGTGCAAATCAACTTTTTGTTGGGGTGGACTTGTCCCACTAGCGTACCTACGGGGGGGGCAGGGGGGGCACTCTGCCCCCCCTGACGAGTCACAACCCATGCAAAAACGTATCTTTGCCCCCCCTGACGGACTTGAAAAACCTGTTTTGCCCCCCCAGACGAGCTTGAAGACCTTTTTTTTTTTTTGTCAATTTTTTTCTGGTACGAAATCCTTTATTTGTGATCGAAGACCTTTTTTTTTTTTTTTTTTTTTTTTTTTTGCTTGTCAATTTTTTTTCTGGTACTAAATCCTTTATTTGTGATCGAAGACCTTTTTTTTTTTTTTTTTTTTTTTTTTTTTTTGCTTGTCAAATTTTTTGGCGGACGATTTTGCCCCCCCTGTGGAAAATCCTAGGTACGCCACTGACTTGTCCTTTAATCGGTTATCTGAGATGGCGTACATGTATCAGTGTACTATACCAATAACTGATCGCGAACACCAGTTCTAAATTCATGGTGCTAGGTCAACACCCTAGTAGTGTCATTACAACTCATTCTGTTTAACAAACAGAATGAGTTGTAATGACACAACTAGGGTGTAACAAACTTTGTTATTACACTTATGACACTAGTATTTGGTGTTACATGTATATATGTTAAAATTCCAATTTGTATGTTTATTTGTCCTCAAAACATGAGTATTAATAAAAATGCTAATGATCATAATTAGCATTTTCACAAGTGTGATCATTAGTCATTTACTTTCAAACTCATGCTTGATATTATTAGTAATATATTTCTTCTCCAAATATTGTTAAAACTTAACTTATTTTTATCACTATTTTCAATATAAATATTTTTGTCACTTTTTTTGCCTTTGTTATAATTTTTGTTGAGTATTAATTATCATAATTCAGAATTGTTATTGTTACCATCACTTTTATCATTATTATAAACTTCAATTTTATCATCATCATCATAATTAATGCCATTATTCATAATTGTCATTCATATCTACTATCATATCTGTCAATCGATCATTCATAATCAAGTTCATAATTCAATCATTTAGGCTTAAATAGTCACATATGAATGAAAAGCCGGTAAACACAATAATAAAAAAAATCATCATTGCCACCAGGAGCTAGCTGCGCGCTTCGGGGGCAGGGGCGGCTGGGCGCCCGCCCCGGCGTAAACTTTCTAAAGCAGAGAAAAAAACAAAACACGATGACGAGGGAAAAAAAATAAGAGGAAGAAAAAAAAAATCAGTATAAAAAGAAAGGTCTAGGTCATGTACCTTTATATTTCCACTGTAATTTATTTGAGAAAAAAATAAACGAGGTCCTCTTGAGTCTTGTCCCCATCTCCGACCACCCCCCCCCCCCCTTCCCGGCGCCATCCAGTAAATCCAAGCAGTTTTATAATTCCCTCATCATACATGATACAGCACGGTCAATGGAATGAGAATAAAACCTACCTGCGTTTCCATCTCATCCGGTTTGTTCCCTTCCTCGTCATCGCCCTGCTCGTTGACGGGTTCGTCTTCAAGTGGAGCCGATGTGTATGTCGTCGTCCGCCCTTGACCAAGAACCAACTTCAACGACGACGACGTCGCAGTCGCCGCCTTCTTCGGGGGCAAAACCAGTATCGGCGCCGAAGTCCCGGTCTCCATCCGAGCTCCCGACGAAGCCGAAACGCTAGTCGAAGAGGATGTTGGAACGGTCATCGTGGTCGTCGGAACAGGTTCCTGATCGTCTTTGCTGAGTTGGGGCTGCGATCCCAGAGATTCCATTTCGCGTATGGTGAGGGTATGGTGCCGTCTTTTGCCTTCTTGTGTAAATGTAGTGCTGCGCACGCCATACTTGGGATTGGTGTCAAAGTGGGTGTTCTTCACCAAATGCTCTGGTACGGGTACCACGTCAATGCGGTTCGGAAAGTTCATCTTCTTCACAACAATGCTCCTTCCCAATTTCTCAAGCGCTCTGAATGTGGTAGTTTTCGATATCTTAACGCCTTTAACAAGCAAGGCAGCTTGTAAAGCAGCTAGAGAGTAGATACCCGCATCAGTGTCGAGGATTTTCTCTATCAAATTCAGCACATCAGGTGTCAGCTTCGTACGTCTGTTTTGAGGGAAGACGGTTTTACCTTCTCTGTTTTTTCCTCGCCGTGAATGAGATCGAACGCTGTTAGGCGAATCCGTGATGGAAGCGGGAGAATTCCCTTCGGGGTATGGTGAAACGCTAGCCCGGGCGTTCCGGCTGTCCTCATTCTCGTGTTCCGCTATCGTTCCACTCCCAGTCGCCTCCTCGTCCTCGCATTGCATCAGAGCTTGCACGGTGTTCAAATCAACATTGAAACCTTCCTCCTGCAAACGAGTCCAAATGATTTTCGGTCGGTCGCCCAATTCCGACCAATGATAGAGGATACGGTCGCGAATCTCCTCCGAAAATTCCACGTCAGCCATCGTGAATTATCAGACTTGCTTATGGAACAGAAAGAGAGCCGTTAAATGGTCGAGAAACACGACTACTACGTGTGGAATGGAGCGTTTCTGCAGTACTGAAATGAATAGAACGGTCGTTCCGAAACGCGCGCAGTCAACACAAATGAGTCGCTTGAATTTACGTTTCGGCATAATACACACACGGTGTCGTCTATTACACGATACACAGACTATACACGCTAGGTACATAATGCAAAATATATCACGTCCGGTTCTCATGAGGCCTATTCCAATAGCTATTGCTGTATGTGTGGAAATTGTATGTGGAAGTTATGGCAGTAATATGGTATATAACAGGAAACTGTATTATCTCTCGGAAATGACCTTTCCATTGTTCTTTTTTATTCTTGTTCCCTGCAACATTTCCCTTTCCGCTAAGAAAAACAAATGTAATGGTGAGCTCGTATTTTTGAGGCGCCTGGTTTTTCTTTGATAGGCAGTAACATTCCATGCAATGTTTCAATGAATTCATGGAGATGACAATCATTTGCGTTGACAATAGAAAGAGGGGGGGGGGGTGAGGAGATGGGCGTTACCAACAACAAACAAATAAAACATTTAAAAAAATCACTTTGTAATAAGGAGTTGGAAGATATTGTAGATTTTTTATGCATGTAAAAAATATATTAGAAAATTGATAAATTGGATTAATGATGGTTCTTCGTTCTCGGTTGCATGTCAAGTTTAGTTTTTAAAAATATCATCTTTGGTTTGGACGAGAAAAGAAATGATGCATTAAATAATATGATTATTGTGGGTAAGTGTAATTCATCCCTTGGTCACATTTGCTCTACGGCGAGTCGAAAACAGCCGTTTTATTAATTTTAATTCAAACCACCTATATGAAGTTGGTACAAAAAAATGTTAAAACGACTGTTTTCGACTCGCCGTACGGCCGCCGTAGAGCAAATGTGACCAAGGTATAAGCAACACATAGCGCTCTACCAAAGTTAAATATAGTAAAATTAATGTGATTGTATATGTAAAGAAATAAATTATTCAGTATTATGATGCCTATATTAACTCAATATCGGGTTTGTTTAACAAGTTTAATACTAAATGGGTTCATCTGTGGCGTACAGAGGACGGGGGTGCTTGCACCCCCCCCCCCCCTCCCCCCGCCGCCAAATTCTTTACGAAAAAGAGAAAAGGAAAGAGAGATGGGTGAAATATATTATTTTCTGAGTATTATGTCCACATCTATCACAAAGTTTAACTTTTAGGATAAAAATATCGACTCTTTGCTCGCATCGCTCGCTCGCAACTTTTTATACATTTTTGCCCGATTCCCTATACCTGGCCCCCTCATAATTTTTGGCTCATAACGCCGCTGCACTAAAATATATTTATTATTTATTTCCTTGGGAGAAATTGACAGTATTGCTGTTGTTTGAGTTCATGTATTGTTTGAGTTTGTGCAGCAATGTTTGTTTATTTTTACTCTGTTTGTGTGTCTTATCTTTTGTTGTTGTTGTTTTGCTTTGTTGTGTCTTCATGTCTTTGTTGTCTCTGCTCACCTTTAATATTTATTTCATTTATTATTTTTATTTTTTTATATCTTTATTTCATTATCTTTTTTGTATTGCTGCTTTTTTTGGCCCATATAGATTTAAGTGTTATACGTTATACTTTTTTTCTTTTTGAGTGGTCCACCCTTTACAAGCTTTGCTTTTTAGTGGGCCACTCCATTTTTCCAACATATCTTGCATAGTATTATCAAATTGGAAATATTATCTTCTGTATCAAGTGTATATTTTTTTATATTTGGTTTATTTGAATATTTATGTCATTTATATTGTCTGATGTTATGTTTTATATATTGTTATTATTGCATTGTAAAATTTGTTGGAAAAATGAATAAATAAATGAATGAATGAATGAGCTCATGCATTGTTTGAGTTCATGTATTGATTGGGTTTATATCAACAAAGGCCGCACCCCCGAGTATTCCAAACTGAGATAATTGGCTCTCTCACTCAGACATGAATCATTAGTTAATTTTTTACAAGGACTATAAATAAACCAATGCAGGCCCATAAACTCTCCAGATTTTTTTATAACACTTTGTTAGAAGCCTCCCTTTCTGAATATGTAAATAAATTGAATTAAAATTTGAATTGAATTGTATTTTTCTCATTGAAAGGATCACTTTACCTTTAGTTAAATTCCCCGTTCTGGGAAGAAATTACTTGGAGAAATGAAATTTGGAAACGCAATTTATATGCGTCCGCGCTATTTTTTTCTATTTTTTTTTTTAAAGCGATGGCCCTTAACAATTTTTTTTCAAACAAAAATAAAGAAAAGATTCTCCTCTTTGTCCCTTTTGTAATTATTCATCGGAGACGTTCTTGCAAGGTTCCATACACCAAATACCAATTTCCTGTAAGATTGCGCAGTCTGGTAAGATTACAGGTGTTCATCGAGGCTCTGCTGTAGGAACTTCTTTTATTTTAAGGATACATTTTCTAACAGCAAACAGTGTATGTTGCAAAATTATCTTATTTCCTCTATTTATTTGATGAGTAACAAATAAACAGAATACAGAATCGCTGAAAAGAAAGGTAAACGTTCTCTCAGTTTATTTGGAAATTAACGTAAGTCATTTTCTAAGTTGAATAATAGTTATAGACTGCGTTGCATGATCAAAAATTCTCTTCACTTAGGCTTTACTTTCTCCTTTCATCCGTTTCCTTTCCCCTTTATCTTTTTCTCATCTTTTTTTTTATACTTGAAAATTCAAAGGATGGGACCCCCTTAGGGTTAGATGGAAACATGTCATGCAACAAACCAATGATTGTGATCATGCACTGTTAAAGATAATTTTAAAAACCCTGTTTTCTACGTGGATCGCACAGTAGTTGTTTAAACAGTTTAAACAAGTGTTTAAGTGTTTAAAATCGTTGAAAAATGTTTAAATTCAAATATTTAATTATCAACAATTTAAGCATGGTTGTTTAAGATTTTAAACACTTGTTTAAACTGGGAAAAAGCGGTGGAACCTAAAGTAAAAGCAGGGGTTGTATTTCTTAAGTCCCTAAAAGAGTACGAATGAATGAATGATTAAATAAATCAATAAGTAAATAGAAGACAATAAAGAATGACATTAACAAAATCAAAATTCAAAAAGTAAAAAAAATCAATATAAATATATAAGTAAAGTGAGACATGAAAAATTTAAAATTAAAGTGATAACGTGAACTTTTCTCCGTCTATTACTAAAGGTGGACAATGCAGCAGGCTCGGTGTAAAAATGGCAGTGGTAAAAATGGCACAGGTAAAAATGGCAAAGGTAAAAATGGCACAGGTAAAAATGGCAAAGGTAAAAATGGCACAGGTAAAAATGGCAAGTGTAAAAATGGCAGAGGTAAAAACTGCAGAGGTATAAATGAAAGCGGTTAAATGACAGAGGTTTATGCAGTCTTAAACCCCAATGCAAAAAAATCCAAAACTCTCTCCATGTACAGAAGATTAAATAAGAAATGTTCTGAGAAGAAAATTAGAATTATAATGTTGAACTAATGGAAACGGTAACATTTTAAAGCCATACTGTAGATCTTCTACACCAAATTGATAACACTTGAGTTGGTATTTTTTTTTTATCCTCGACTTTCAGGCACGGTTTTCTTACGTCAAATCGCTCCTCTGATATTTAAATTTGAAGCACACTTTGGATCCCAAGTATTGTATTTAATTTATTAAAGGGGAATTTCACCCTGACATAAACTTAAGTTTATCGTCAAAAATAGCAAAAAGTAATTAAAACAATATTGGTGAGGGTTTTAGGGAATCCATCAAAGATTTAAAAAGCTATTAGAATTATATATTTTAATGATGACGTCATTTGCGAGCAGTTCTTCCCCATATATGGTGTAATAAAAAAGATATCAATGAAATGTTATTTAAAAAAAAATTAAAATGGTTTTTATTGTACCTCAAGTATATCAACATACAAATCATTTCACATCCGCTCCTGAAAGAATTTCTTAACAATCTTGACCCACTGATTAAAAAATTGAATTATACATTTTGGTGCATAAAATACGGGGCAGCTGCTTGAATATGACCTCACAGATAAAAAATAATAATTTTCACCTCTGCCATTTTTACCTCTGCCATTATTACCTCTGCCATTTTTACCTGGCACCATGCAGCAGGCTATTTTGAAATTTCTTCACTGACATTACTATAAAGTACCGAAGCGATGAATGACAAAAAAACTTTTTTATTCTATTTCAGCGGTTTTTGATACTATATTTAGGTAGAGCATGATAAAAAAAACTTACAACCAAAATTTGGTGGAAATCAGACCATGGGGGCCTGAGATATGATCTCATGAATACATAATTAGCCCCGGTTAAGTCAATGTATTATTGGCATGGTTCTAAATGATATTGACTTCAGTGGGGCTAATTATATATTCATGAGGTCATTTCTAAGGGTCCCCATGGACCGATTCCCACCAGATTTTGGTTGTAAGTTTTTTTCATCATGCTCTACCAAAATGTGATATCAAAAATGAAAAAAAATAAAATTGATGACGTCACACTTCGGTACTCTTAACACATCAGGAGCATTCCATGAAAGGACTTATCAGGCGTTTTATCCGACAGTTAACAAAGGAACAGTGCCTCTTAGCCAATCAAAATCAAGGAAAGTTGTCAGATCTGAAAATTTGCCAGACAAAGACTTTGATAACATACCATCCTGGTCTGTTTTATTTAAACAATGCTTTCTTTCTTAAAATTTGAATCGGGAAAGCTAAACGCAACTTCTTCATATGAAAAGTGTTAGTGTTAGTTGTTATCCTAATAGTGGAAAATGGGTATAAGGTCATTTTGGGTTGTTTTTAAATCAGGTTTCATCATTAAAAAAGTCCTGTGCATAATAAAAAGAAATATGTGTACTATATAATAATATCGAATCTACTTGGCAACCTGCGAAGGAAAATAGAATACATTATTTAATGAAATACACGTTTACTTCTCGAGGCCAAAATTGTGGTCTTAATTCAGTTTTTTCTTCAACTTTCGAGTCCATGCAACTGTATTCTTAGCAGTATTATTTACCAATCAGAATATATTAAAGGGGAAGTTCACCCTGAAGAAATTTTTTTTATTAAAATAGCAGAAAAAATGATAAAAGATATTAGTGATGGTTTGAGAAAAATCCATTACAGATTAAAAAAGCTATTAGAGTTTTAATTTTGGGAGTTGTGACGTCATAAACGAGCAGCTGCCTCATAAGTTATGTCATATAATATGCATAAATTTGATTTTTTTTTTAATGGTTCGTGATGACTTATTTTTGTTTTCGTTTGAGAAAACGGTGTGATATTATTTGTTTATTGATATACTGGAGGTACAGTAGATACCATTCTCAACTTTCTGAGAATATAACATTTAATTGAATTTTTACCATACGATAAGTAGGGAAGCTGCTCGCATATGACGTCATAAATCAATTCAAATAATTAAAACTCTAATAACGTCTTTATTCTTTAATGGATTTTTCTCAAACCTTCGCCGACATTTTTTATTATCTTGTCTGTTATTTTTACAATAAACTTTTTGTCAGGGTGAACTTCCCCTGTAATGAATGCGATTGTTTAAAAACTGAAACCCGAAGAGCTACAAATAATTTGATTATTGTGACTATTGACAAAAAATGGCTTGATTATAATTATTTTATAAACATATTCCACCTCTCTTCACTTTTTTTCTCGTTCTTCTCATTATTGTTTTGTTTCTTTGAAACTTTCCTATATATATATAGACTAAAAATTTAACTAATTCTTTCATGTCTAGTCTTTGAATTAGCCCGTAAATCTTGGCATGGTACTGTTGACACACAAAGCTCAATTTATATAACTGCTCCTCGAATAGCTGGGTAACTGATGAACTACATGTAGTTTGAAAGATGCTTTCATCGGCCGTTTCCTCTGGACAGTCACCTAAGACCATGGACCTGATAGGTCCATGCTAAGACTAATCATCAGCCGCGAAGGAGACTTTCTCCAAGTACCGTTGACCAGAATTAAAATACTGGTCTCAGTTCACAAAGCCTCAGTGCGCCGTAGAGGGCGGAAATCAGGATCTCCTATATTGTGCATTGACTTCCCCACGCTCTCGAACACTATTTTGGAGAATCTTCTCATGGGAGATGAGGACTTTCTAGCCCTTTTCTAGAAGCCTCCCACGTCCCCACCTTGTCGAGGTGACACAATTGCTCCTGCGACAGTTTCTCCTGTCTTAATATCTGCAGAGGGTTAGAGTTAGGATCGTAACAGAGTTTTTGGCTCGGAATACGATGTGAATTAGGGTTTATTTATTTTGGGAGGCCAGGTTTATGTCTGGCTTACCGTACAGATTTTCCATCGGAGCAATTGCCTCCGTAACAAATGTCATGGAACCCTTATTGAAGCCTATTGAGGCAAGAGTTAAAAGATGAGGGATATGTTCGAAAAGTGTCTATAAGGGATATGTACATTATGCGACATGACTAGCGCCATGGGGGGTGCAGCGGATGGGCCCCCTACGATCTTTCAAGTAGTGATCAAATAAGAAAAATAAAAAATAAAAGGAGGGAGAAAGAGATAGGAAAGAAGTGTTTAAAAAAGAGAGAGGCCTTGGTCGTGTAATTTTATGATACCCGTATAATTTCTGGAAAAAAATAGTATATATTTTTATACAAAACAAATTTGCAAGGAGAAGTTAAACCAATAATATCAGGTCAACTTCTTTCTTTCAAAATATCAAGATACATCCCCTGTGGATGGCATGAAGACAGCAGGGCCCTGTCTTACAAAGAGTTACGATTGATCCAATCAATCGTAACTCTATGGAAATCCATCAGTGTCATAATTTTTTTACAGGAAATTTGCACACTGTCCTTTGTAAACAAAAAAGAACACACCAAATTGTCAAGAAATCAATGAATTTATGGATATGCATTTATGTCTAGAAATTTTTTTGAATAAACATGCATTTTATATGTTGATTTTGCTGGCTTTCCATAGTTGCGATTGATCGGATCAATCACAACTCTTTGTAAGACGGGCCCCAGGAAAGATGGTTGAGAGTAGCAGGCCCACATCCAAGGAGGAAGGGGAGGGTCAGGGGTCCATCTGAAGCCCATCCAACCCCCCCCCCCTGTTTCCGCGGCCCCTGAAGATGTCGCCTAAGCAAGGATGCGAGCTGAAGTGATATTTCCCACATTTTGCTAGGATTGAAAAAAATTAGGCTTTACTAATGTGATGGCAGCTCGAAGAACGTTGTTCAATGAATGTTTCTAAAGGGGTGTTGCAATAAACTTGCGATCAATTGCAAGTCTATTTTTGGTCCCTAAATCAATCATATGTCTTGCAGTTAATTGCAAATTAGTGATTGATTGCTAATTTGCTCCTTGAAACAAGAAGTTTAATCTGATTTGCTACAGCTAATTTTGATCTATCAGTTGTAAAATTGCATCAGAATATTTGCAATTGATCGCAAATTCTTGCAACACCCCCTTATTCTGTTTTCTGTATTATTAATGAAATTCATATTTGAAAGCACTGTTCACAAATATACATGTATGTTCAAGTTCACAAAATTGTATACAGTATTTGTACCAGTCGTACAAAATACTTACACCAAGAATAGGATTAATTAGAATAAAAAAAAACACTATCGGATATTCCATAATCGGGGTTATCGTGTGCTCAATATAGCCCTTTTCTAGAAGCATCCCACGTCCCCACCTTGTCGAGGTGACATATTTGCTCCTGCGACAGTTGCTCCTGTCTTAATATCTGCAGAGGGCTAGAGTTAGGATCGTAACAGAGTTTTTGGATCAGAATACGATGTGAATTAGGGTTTGTTTATTTTGGGAGGCCAGGTTTATGTCTGGCTTAACGTACATATTTTCCATCGGAGCGATTGCCTCCGTAACAAATGTCATGGAACCCTTATTGAAGCCTATTGAGGCAAGAGTTAAAAGATGAGGGATATGTTCGAGTAGTATCTATGAGGGATATGTACATTATGCGACATGGCTAGCGCCATTGGGGGTGCAGCGGATGGCCCCCCTACGATCTTTCAAGTAGTGAGCAAATAAGAAAAATAAAAAAAATAAAAGGAGGGAGAAAGAGATCGGAAAGAAGTGTTTAAAAAAGAGAGAGATCTTGGTCGTGCAATTTTATGATACCCGTATAATATCTGAAAAAATAGTATATATTTTTTTACGAAACAAATTTGCATGGAGAAGTTAAACCAATAATATCAGGTCAACTTCTTTCTTTCAAAATATCAAGGTACATCCTCTGTTGATGGCATGAAGACAGCAGGGCCCTGTCTTACAAAGAGTTACGATTGATCCAATCAATCGTAACTCTATGGAAATCCATCAGTGTCATAATTTTTTTTACAGGAAATTTGCAAACTGTCTTTTGTAAACAAAGGAGAACACACCAAATTGTCAAGAAATCAATGAATTTCTGGATATGCATTCCTATCTGGAATTTGTTTTGAATATACATGCATTTTATATGTTGTTTTTGCTGGCTTCCCATATTTACGATTGATCGGATCAATCGCAACTCTTTGTAAGACGGGCCCCAGGAAAGATGGTTGAGAGTAGCAGGCCCACATCCAAGGATGAAGGGGGAGGGTCAGGGGTCCATCTGAAGCTCATCCATCCCCCTGTTTCCGCGGCCCCTGAAGATGTCGCCTAAGCAAGGATGCGAGCTGAAGTGATATTTCCCAGATTTTGCTAGGATTGAAAAAAATCAGGCTTGACCAATGTGATGGCAGCTCGAAGAACGTTGCTCAATGAATGTTTCTTATTCTGTTTTCTGTATTATTAATGAAATTCATATTTGAAAGCACTGTTCACAAATATACATGTATGTTCAAGTTCACAAAATTATATACAGTATTTGTACCAGTCAGTCGTACAAAATACTTACACCAAGAATAGGATAAATGAGAATAAAAAAAACACTCGGATATTCCATAATCGGGGTTAACCGAGTGCTCAATCAGACAAAACCTGAGGGGTAGTTTCAAACATAGCCGAGGTTTCATTTTATTTATATTCCCACGTTTACCCTTTTTTTCATACCGGCTCGGGAGTAATGCGCCACTCTAGTCTGCTGTGCAGCCTACTCACATCTTGTGTACTGAAGGCCCTCTCGCTCAGCAAGTTTTTTTATGTGCCAGTCTTTGCGTGGAGACACGTACACTTGTTGATCAATGTTTCAATCAGGGTCTGTGTCTGCAGACTAGCGCAACTCTGCAAGGCTCGGTGCGCCAACTAAGCATTCTAATATCGCGGTCACACCGATGAAACAAATTTCCAGACAGCAATCAAAACTATAACGTTAGGGACGCACCATTAGATATCCAGGGAGGGGGGGGGGGGCTGGAAGTCCCCCCCCAAAAAAAAATTGACTTGCTATATGAGTAAAAAAAAACGACTCACCATCAGAGTATAAAAAAAAAAAACTTTGTCCACTGAAAAATAATCGGAAAGGTACAAAAAAAGAAAAAATGTTTCGATGGAGTAAGGAAAAAAAATTGCTCCAAGAAGAAAGGAAATTTTTTATTGGGATCAACCCAAACTTTCAACCCCCCCGGTATCTAATGGTGCGTCCCTTAAGACATACCTATTTTCATTTTAGGGGGGGGGGTCAGCGGGGAGGATCCACCAAGATTGTGATGTGCTTTATTTTGCCTGTTTTTCCATTAAAATAAAAATAAATAAATAGCCAACAACTCACATTCACGTCAATATCAAAGACAGACATTCGCTTTGTCAGTCTGGAACATGAAGACTACGTATTTCTAATGTTACGTTCACACTGACGTAACAAACTCCAAACGATCGAAACTATAACGTTATTTTCAATGGCATAGGCATGCACTATCGATCGGTTTGCAATCGGTTTCGTTGGCGTGACTGTGGCTTAATAATTTCCATCATCTCGAATCAATGCCAATAAAAAAATCGTTTATTGATATAATGTAAGCACATGACTACGGCCTTGTATGAATGAATGTGATAATGAAATAATTTTTCAGGACCGCAATTATTGTCGAGGTGCATGTTTTCATTTCAATTTCATTTCGTTTGTTTCAAAGTATTCTAAATCAAGGAGTAATCAAATCGAAGGTAATTGACATTGGTTTCAGTAGGCGGTGCTGCACCATCCCGAGTTTGCTCAATCTCGAGATTTTAGCCCGATCAGCCCTCTTCGCGAGGGCTTCGCGATTAATCTCGAGATTCAAGAAACCCCGTCTGCACCATCCCACGAAGAGCGATTCCTGCTCGAGCGAGGCAACAAGCCCGATATTACGAGCATGCGCACTTTCGGATCTTGGAGTTTCAACGGCCCGCGCTTTTGAATAACTTCCCGCGATATGCAAGCAATGTACTCCTTTCACTAGCACTTTCGCCGAATTCAACCGGTGTTATGCAACAATCCTCTCAGCTCAGCGAGTGAAGAAGTGATGTATTCTTCGTTAAATATGATGGCGGAGTAGGAGGCAACGACAGAGAGAGAGAGAGGGAGAGAAGGAGGAAAGAAATGCTATTTGCTCACATTTTGCGAAGGAATAAGACAACACTGCTGTCAGTGTTGTTATTGAATATGACCATCGTCGATGAGCGCCTCCCCCTTCGGTCTGGTCTCTCCCAAAATCCATTCACTGGTGGGACACCATCGTTGCTTATGAACGCTATTCGCATGTACTATGTATAAAGTTGACTTTCGCACGTGTTTATGTTTTGACCAAGGCGGAAGTGGAACGCGAATTGCATTATGGACTGACGTCATGAATAAATTACCCCGAGTCCAATCTCGAGTGCGTCTGCACCGACGAATTAGCTATTTTGCAAATAAACCCGTGTTGACTTGGGATTGCAATCTCGAGATCAATCCTACGAACTAGCGCAATAATTGCGTCTGCACCGCCAACTATCTCGAGATTTTTCAGATCGGGATAATTTGCCGGATCAGAAATAGCGCGCTAATTTGAAAACTCGGGATGGTGCAGACGGCCCTAGTGTTTTGGTCGGTTTTTCACGGCTTTACCGTTGATTCCCTGTGGTTTTTTTGATGCTGATGCTTGTATAATGGAGCCTCTTTCACAAATATTTGTAATCAAAAGAAAATCCTAAAATAAATGCAAATTAATTTTTTGCCGATTAGACGCACTTGGGATCTAAGTTTGTTGCCTCTACGAATTGCGGGCCACTTGATTAGTGCACATATGATAATATCAACGATTCAAAAAGTCTGACGCTGTTAGTGGCTGCCAGACCCACGATCAATTGGGCAAAATGAATTATCGGATGATTTCTATTTCTGGGCCCCGTCTTACGAAGAGTTACGATTGATCCAATCAATCGCAACTATGGACGGCCACATATATTATGTATGTTTGTTCAAAATATTTTTCTAGCTATGATGTATATTAATGCATTCATTTTTTCTTGAAAATTCACTGCACTTCTCTTTGCATACAAAGGACATTGTGCAAATTTTTCAAAGAAAAAAGTTATGACTCTGATGGATTTCCAAAGAGTTACTGATCGGATCAATCGTAACTCTTTGTAAGACGGGGCCCTGATTTCTATTACGAACAATAAAATGTGATTAAAAAAAAAAAATAAGACATTTTTCAACAGGCTCCTACACACACATTCATCTTTCACTATGATATGTCATTGTTCTTTATACAGTTATTATATTTAGTACAACTCCTATTTTGTAAGACTTAGTATATAGCCCGTTGACCATGACCATTAAATGGCTAGCGTTTGGAAACAAGGTGCGAGCGATAGTCTATTTGGCTGGTTGAGTGTGTGTGTGTGTGAGGGTGTGTGTGTGCGTGAGGGAGAGATAGTGTGTGTGTGTGTGTGTGTGTTTGGAGGCAGTTTGTGGTTAAAGAAGTGTAGACAATCAACATTTGGTTTCCAATGAATAGAATTTAGATTTTTCATCTTTAGTTTAATTATTCTCATCATACCGTCATCCAGTGTCCACCAAAATTCGAAGTGATTCTGAACAGGAGGGTCAAACAAAAAAAGAAAATCAGTATTTATAATGAACATGACTAAATATTTTCAGTCAGAGAAAATGGATAAAGGCAATTGGAAAGAAATTGCTGTAGGGCAATTCGATAGAATATGTACGTCCGACCCCCTTATATGTGGGACCTTCATGAAATTTTCTGTCTCTGATTTCTTGATCTTTTTACAGTCTGTCAGGCTCTCAAAGATCGATGACTCGGTCAGAATACAAAGTGAAATAAGACTTGAAAATATGGGGGTCGGACGTACAAAAAGGTTGATCATTTTATGGAATTGCCCTATAATTTTTCAAATGTATACGGACTCGTTCGGAGTTCTCGGGAAAAAGTGCCTGTACAAACATTATGAGTGATCAATAAATGCCCTCATTCGCACGTTTAAAATCATAATTACCACGATGACAGGGGTCGCGGAAGCAGAGAGGGGGGGGGGGGGGCTGGGGTTTAATTTTTATTTTTAAAATGTAAAAAATTCTCGCAACATTGTGGATATCCTCCAACTGTCCAATATAAACCATGTTGTGCCCACTCATTTTTTTTTTTTATAGAACTTCGCGCTATTGTCTAATCATGGAGCTATTAAACACAATAGCTCCATGCATTGTCTAATTAGATTGATGTTGCATTATGTCAATCGTGAATAAAACAAACCGGCCTCAGTAGCCAGACAGTATACTAATCATACATGATTAGTCAGGTGGTGGCACATCAGTGGCGCGTTTCATGAAAGGACTTGTCGGACGTTTTATCCGACAAGTCCCATTTGATCCGACAGTTACTATAGTAACAGGGTCTTTCAGCCAATCAGAATCAAGAAAAGATGTCAGATCTGACAACTTGTCAGACAAATATGTTGATGAAACGGTCCCCAGGAGTGGGGGCACCACCTCCTATGACCTTTTCAGTGACACAACATTTGCTTCGGGCTTTGTTTCGCCTAAGATATAGGGTTAGGGTTTGGATTGCAATAGGGTTTTATGTTAGGTTTACAGTTAGGATTAGCAGGGGTGGATCCAGGATTTTCCAAGGGGGGGGGGGCAAATTTTTGGAGAAAAATTTTGACAAGCCAAGCCAAAGGGTTTTCAACCACAAATTAAGGATATTTCGTACCCAAACAAATTTGACAAGCAAAAAAAAAAAAAAAAAAGGTCTTCATCTGTGTTAATGGCATTTTTACATTACAAAATTTAATTTTGTTTCTCAAAAGGGGGCCACGTGCCCCCTGTGCCCCCCCTTCTGGATCCGCACCTGGGTTTAGGATAGCGTATAGTGTTAAATCCAGGCTGAAGTCGGCCATTCCATTAATGTGTGGAATTTGCAGCGGAGCAATTGTCCCGGAACCAAGTTTTCAATCATTGAAAAAGGAAGAAAATAAAAAAGAGGGAGAATTAGGAAGAAAGAAAGAAGATTATAACAAGAAGAATATTGGGCGTGTATCTCTGTAACATCGCCTTTATTCAATTGAAAACGGACGGGCTCAACTTGCCCCCCCCCCCCCCTCTCCTCCCACTTCCATTTGCCACCCCTTTAAATAACAAGGTGGGAACTTTAGTAATCAAGAATTGATTAGTTCTTCTAAATGATGTTTATTAATCAAAATATCACGCCCACAAGAAACATTATCTGCGATTGGTATAGGACCCTAAAATAATAAGCACAAATTACTTTTCACTGTCTGATCAAAATTACAAGGACAATATATATTTCAGCTGCAGGATAAAGTTGATTAGAAACTAAAGGCCATTTTTTCCAGGACAGTCAGTGATTCATATTTTGCATTATGGACATTGAATTCAAGTAAAATTGGAAATAAATCAGAGTGAACCATTATACCTAACGGTCCTGCACTGTATTACATCCAGATCCAGAACTAGTACTGCAGCATATATATATTGATAAGACAAATAGATGATATATGAATATAAAATCTAATAAGAAAGCACCAAAACACTCTATTCGAATAAAAGAAAAGTCAAGGACTTTTATTTATTTGTGTGTTACCTTGCCCCGTTGAAATACATGTAGATCACTGTGAAAATGAAATGAGAAGCTTATAATGACGTCGCACCCAAATGTTTACTATTCAAAACAAATGAAAAAAAAGTTTATTATTTTATTAGGTGAAAATATTATATTCATGCATGCATACAATGGCGGATCTACGCGTAGGAGGTAATGGGGTTTCACCCCCACCCCTTGGGCTGCCAAGTAATAAAAAGTATTGGCCATTTTGCAGTCAACCCTTTTTTGTGCTTTTCAAATTTCTCGGTACCAAAATTACGTTCATTTTATACTGTTGTTAAGATATTGAATACCGAACAAATAACAAAGAACAATATTATTAGATTTTTGCTTTGCTTTTTAATTATTTACACAGAATAAACAAGACATAACATTTTTGCATGATACATGGTTTTAGGTATATATATATATATATATATATATATATGTATATATATTTGTTTTTGTTAGCTAATATTGAATTTATTTGTCTCCAATTTTTTTTTCAAATCCCTCTTGACATTTTCAAAGAATTCTCTGTCGCAATTTCTTTTCGAAAATCTGATGTTTTAATGTGTTTTCTTTTTCTTTGCTCGTCAAATTTGTCGGTCAAACCACTACCTTGAAACAAAAATAGCCAGATCCGCCCCTGACATGTTTTATACATGTGTACATGGGCAATGATAGCAAACCTGAAATATGGTGTCATAAATTTGTATACATTCAACTGTTCAAAGAGGTTTGTGCAGGGGCGGATCCAGGATTTTCCAAAAGGGGGGCACATTTTCCTTGAGTAAAAAATCTATATTTACATTACAAATTTTGATTATGGCTATCAAGGGGGGGGGGGGGGGCATAGGCCGGCTGCCCCCCCCCCTCCCTTGGATCCGCCATTGTCATTGTGTATTCATCATGATGTGCTTACCGACAACAGCTGTTTTACTCAATACTGCAAAACTTTGGGATGTCAGAAGCTAGTTTTTCTTCGTTCGATTTTAATTAAACTTAAAATAAATGAATAAACAATATATAAATAATTATTATGATAATAAACAGAATAAAATTGTGACTAAGAAAAAAAAAGGAGAAAGATTGAGAGAAAAAGGTTTTAAATGTCATTCTTGTATCTAAATGAAAAGTAGATTCTGTATATGTTTTAAAACGCCTTTTTGCTCGTTCCCTTTGTTCCCTCGCATTTTTTAAAGTTTTTTTCATAGGGTTTTTTGCCCTGTACGCCATGTTTGGCCTCTCAAAATGTTCATCATTAAGTCATTAAAAATTGTATTCTCACTTTTCATGGAAACTGCTTTCGTACAGTCAAGATTTGTTCTTTTTATTATAAAACCCTCATATTCATAATACTAAAGGCTATTTTATTGAAAACAAAATTGACGAACGTGTAACGTGATACAAACCAAGGACTAAAATGCAAACAAATTGACGGAAATCTGTATCGCGTTTCAGATATCAATGTGGATGCATGATTTGGCCTTATGTTTCATTCCTTGTACGTGATTCATTCATTCATTTCGGTTTATTGTACAAAATACTTCCTTGTTAAAAACAGTCGGGAGACTGATACAATCAAAGATTACAATGTAAACATAAATTTCATAGTTACATAAGTGAAATGAAATAGTCAAATAATATAAAGTAACAATTAATTAATTGATGTTGGTATATCGCAAATACAAGGAAATTATAGATGAGAGCACGTTACAAAATATATTCCAAAGATAATTCCAAAGATATTTATAAATAAAAGCTATAATATGGTAATGATAACTGAAATACACGCTCTAAGTTCAATAAACAAATCTATAAGTTGTGAAGAAGGTTGAGATTGGGATATAACATTAAATCGCAAAGTGGAAGGTTCACATTGAGAAATAAATATGGAATTATGTTTTTAAAATATAATTTTAAGGCTAATGTAGGACATCTGACATACGGAAAATAAGGCATAGAGCACTGTAAATTGTATTATTATAGATTATATCATTATTATCACTGTATATAAAAATATCGTCACTACATGTATTATTATGCTATATTATTATAATCATTACCATTTAACAGTTATCATTTACATAGAGATCAATATCATTATCATAATCATCAAACGCATAAGTCATGAATAGCTAGATAAACTACATAATTTAGTATTATATTGCATGTATATCCAATTGGCCGAGTTAGATGTTATTCAAATTGATGAAAAATGAAACAAAAAGAAACATCTATATTCAATTAAATTCTCAGGAATTAAAGAATTTTATCTTCGTATTTAATTGTGATATTGTTTTACGGTGTTTAATAGCCGTAAGATTTCTTTTTTTTAATGTAAACTTGTTTATGAATACGGAATTTATAATTTTTTCATTAATAGTTAGAAACATCAAGTGATAACTTATCTAGCAATCTGGCAAAAATACGAAAAATAACATTAAGATTAACGATCAAGTGCCCCTCCCCCCCCCAAAAAAAAACCAGCAAAACGAGGAGACACGAGAAGAAATGAAAGAGAGAGGAGATTAAATGGAAGAGAGAGAGGGGGGAGGGGGGAGTCACCAGTTAAATATTATCATTTCGGCTTGACATACTGGATCGAAAATGTGCGGTAACGAGGGTATTCTTTCGATGAAATTGACAAATTCTAGTGATAATAAGCATATTTTGTAGCGACATATCCGAATAAAAATAGCCAGGCTGAAACGATCTTAGTCAAAATAATAAAGGGGATGATTTTGGGAAGGGGTGGGGTATTCCGATCCATTCCCAATTTTTCTAGTCGTTATTATTGCGCCCTCCCTTTGAAGAAAAGTTTACCTTCTTTTGATAATTATGATAAAAGCTTTTTTGTCATTTACTTGTGAGAGAGTTTCGGAAATCCCACCCCTATTCGAAGTTAGAACCTTTTTTGAGGGGGGGGGGGGTCAGCAAATAATGTAATAGCCGCCTTCTTGTTGAAATGAGATTCTCTTCTTTGTCGAAGATTACTTAGGGTTAAAAAGGTAAACCTAAACAATTTTCAGAGATTGTGGGCCCACATGCTTTTGAAAAAAAAAACATGCATTCGTCCCCAATCCCTCCTTCCTATATACTGCGCATCTTTATAACATCAATGGCGAAACAAAACTAGTCAGTTTATCATAACCAAAATTGAGTTATTGGATTGTATTATTCAAGTTATGCATTTTTCCTATTAGCGACTTTCATATATGAATATTAATATGCTAGGCAATGCATCATCAGTGCCCATGACACACTGCAAAAACTCCGGTGTTGATTTAACACCAACCCGGAATCTATTATGTCCACACCAGAGAAGTATTGAAACAACACCAGTTTGGAATCAAACTGATCCTGTTTTAATACTAATTGGTGTTGTATAAACACCTTCCTGGTGTTAGACCAAAACGAAACTGGTGTTGTTTAACACTTCTCTGGTGTGGACATATATATATTCCGGGGGCTGGTGTTAAATCAACACCGGAGTTTTTGCAGTGTAGGTGCAGAGCTACTGATGATCGGGACAACACCGTCCCTTGAGTAATATGATGGTTAAGAGACATGGCAAAGAAGGTTAGAAAGAGGACTATCAAAACTAGAGGACTGAATATATGTTTGTTGTACCTTTTTAATGGATGTGAATGAAGTGAATTTGACATTTGAATTTGTGTTAGGCATGCTCTGTAATCATGATGATATCCATATCATTTAGGACAAATGACGTCACCTTTCTATTGTCCGGCCCCGTCTAAATACGCCCGGAAAGCTCTTGCTCCTCAACCGGATCATCAATTGCATCGAAATCATTTTAATTGAAAGATAAGAATAAAATTTTAAGATTTGTTTAACCATGTACGTGCCAATCTTGCCAGTTGGTACCTCTTAATTCACTTTTCATTCCACACAAGTCACAAATGTAGCCATAATTTTGTCTGGCGTCTACAAAAATAATACACACGCGTTTTTATTTTCTTGAGTTAGCAAGACAATCAAATTAGTAATGTAGTAAGCATACAAATCATATTTTGCAAGAAATATTTTTGTCACTTATATTAATTTATTTCTAATTCAGACAGCTGCAAAGGCAAATATTCAATCAGATGAAACATTACTTTGATCAAATTTATTTCCATGAATGTAGACAGACAACGCCTGAAACAACCAGCTTTATCAGCTCATTGTTTCCGTCAGCTATATCGATTTACGTTAGTTACCATGGCAATAATATTTTTACTTTCATTCATTTGTTATGTACTGAGCTTTCTGTAGATATATCACTGTCAGGATATTGATAAATATTGTGGCTTTTTGATGAAATGTAAAAAGCAAATATGTTCACGTTCATTTTCAGGACAATTATTACGCAAATAAATTAAATTAGTTAGTCGTTAGTCTTTAATCAATTCTTCGTTCGATCGTAGGGTTACGCTGTCCATCAGACATTATGACATTTATTTCCCAAATGCTGATCACAAATTTGCTTCACATTGACTAAGTTTTAACCAATAAACTATTGGGCATGCAACTGCTGGCCAATATTCACGTATTCGTGGCATTCGGAAAAAAAGCATAGTTGCCCTCACTTTCGAAGTTTCAATATATGTATATCTGTATTTATTATTGATTATTGTAAGTGTCACACACCCGTTTGACAATGCATACATTGGCCTATATATTTTTTATATCTATAAAATTTATAAACTGAGCAGTACAAACTCTTGTATTCAATTCAATTCAATTCAAAATGGTTTATTAAGATAAAACTTCCATCAATTCAATTCAATTCAATTCAATTTATTTTAATTCTTCAACATAATACAAATAATTACATGATAAATCAATTCAATTCAAATAAAAGCATGAACAAAATTCAACATTGAATAAATAATATACATATTCAATAAGTGATTCAAATATAAATTAACATGCATGTCAAACTTAAATCAATATAATTAAATATAATTAAATCAATATAATCATAGATCATGAGAAGAATGGAGGGGTCCACTGAAAAGCAAAGCTTGTAAAATGTGAACCCACTGGCGTAAATCCCGGGGGGGGGGGGGGATGGGGGGATATATCCCCCCAACTTTTCGAGGAGGGGGGGGGGGATGGCCTGTACAAACACTCCCCCCCCCCCCACTTTTTACGAAAGAAATGAAAAAAAAATCACAAGAGATAATTGTTTTATTGGTGAAAATTCTTCCTAAAATACCGCTTCACAAATAAAACAATATTATGGAATCATAAAATGCAAATAAAGAGCCATTTCACCATTTCCGAAGGAAATACTTATGTCCTTATTATAACATTGAAGAGAAACCCCTGTTTCTTCCAATTCATCAATGTTGGGGTCTTTGGGAAGGGATTAAGATGGAATGTCAAATTTTTTTTAATGTAATCTCCAATAAAACCATTAAACCATCATGGGGTAAAAAAAGATAATAATATTGGAGGGGTATTTGCCATATGGACATACAGTGGCGTAACTACGGGGGGCATGGGGGCACATCCCCCCCCCCCATCGGCTGACACAAAAAAAACGGGGAAAGGGGGAAAAGGAGAAAAAAGGGAGAAAGAAAGAGAAACGTAGTGGGAAAGAAGAAAATATTATTCATTATAATGTTATATTATATTATAATTATGTTATGTTACATTATGTTACAGTAATTACATTACTTTATGAAACATAATTTGCCCAGGGCCTACGTCTTTTTTATTGTTCCTGGTGCTCGCATTGTCTGTTTAACGAGATATATATAATCCTGTTGTACTAAAACATCCCGTTTTCAAGTCAATATAAACCAAATATATTTCCTAGCACTTGAGTTATCATTGTTTTATGTAGTGACATATGCTTCTTTTTCATGACTCAAAAGTGATTGCCCCATGTTAAGGACTTCGTATAAATGAAACATTTCCTGTCCGTGATTACGTTCGCATTAGTGGATTGGTGAGATATGTTTGCTCTTCATGAATTCCTAAAATCAGTCCTTAAAATGTCCCTTCTTCTGATCTGAATATCAAAAATTTTCAGCTCGCGCTTCGCGCTCGCATCATTTTGGTTAATGAAATACGTATGGTCCTAGTTAATTCCTACAAAGAAACCTTAGAATGCCCCACTTCAGGTCTGAATTATCTAAGTTCTCAGCTCGCGCTTCGCGCTCGCATTGTTTAGCGAGACAGGTACCTATCATGATTACACAAATTTGATTATATTGTCCCTTTTTAGGTGTGAATATAAAAAAATTTCAGCTCGCGCTTCGCACTCGCATTATTTGATCAGTCAAATACATATCCGTTTAATGACATTGTCCTTAAAATGTCTCTATTAGGTCAGTATAACTGGCAACTTAGCGCGCTTCGCGCGCTCACTAGCCCACTCACTTAGTGATTAAAATTTTTTGCTGGTGCCCCCCCCCCCCTCCCCAATGCCGTGACCCTCGGTACGCCACTGTGGACATATCAATGACAATTCCTTGCATATCTAACAACATGATTGCAAAAAAATGCCAAAATATTTCAGTCATCCCCCCCACCCATCAACACGGATTTACGCCAGTGTGTGAACCCCTCAAAAAGTTAGGATAGAAAAAATATTGAAATATACGTAAAGGAATACATGAAGATAACGAAAGGGGCAAAACAAATCTTATATACAGGATTGTGAAATTCAGATACAAAAGACAACAACACAGGTACATGAGGGTGGACAATAGTACAATGACAACTGCCTAGAATACAGAAAGAAAAATAGAGATAGGGAGAGGGATGCAAAGCTAATCTGCTGCATATATATTACATATTATGTCTACACATACATACACATCATGTACATATGTATACACACACATATATATATATATATATACATACATATACACACATACACACGCACACATACACACACCCTTACATACGGACATACACACATACACATATACAATATAAAAAGTAGAATATAATGTATAGACAAGCTATAACTTTTGTATGTCTAATTGGAAAAAATATGTCATGTTCTGTATAAACATAGATAATAGACTAGCAATAAGGCAAAATTTTAGTTTAGAATAATAAACATAATTCATTCATTCATTGTGGAGCGTTGTGGCCCAGTGGATTAGTCTTCGGACTTTGAAACAGAGGGTCGTGGGTTCGAGTCCCAGCCATGGCGTAATTTCCTTCGGCAAGAAACTGATCCACAATGTGCTGCACTCAACCCAGGTGAGGTAAATGGGTACCGGTAGGAAGTAATTCCTTAAAAAGCTGTGTGCGCTATGAACGCCTAGCTTAGCCGGGTAATATAGGAGCGCCTTGAGCACCTAACAAGGTGGATATGTGCGCAATATAAATACCCTATATTATTATTATTATAAGACTTTAGGAGCATTAGTTTTAGTTTGTTTTTAAAGGACAGTAAAGAACGGGCGTCTTTAATCTCATCGTCAAGGGAATTCCAAAATCTTGGACCTGTATATAAGTAAGTATTTTGTGCTAGAAGCGTTCTAAGAGGGGGCAAGTGATATTCATTTGACTGCCTGGTGGGATAGTTATGGAGGGATTGGTTTCGGGGAAACATGGAATCAAATATGCGTGGCAACGAATTATTTTTATATTTAAACATGAATTGACCTAATTGAAACAAATATAAATCTCTTATTTTCATGATTTTATGTTTCAGAAACAATGGATCTGTATGAGAACGAAATGGTGCATTACATATAATTCGGAGTGTTTTCTTTTGTAAAATTAGTATTTTGTCCAATAAAGAATTGTGGTATTACCCCAAGCTAATATTCCATAATTAAGGTAAGGTAAAATCAAAGAGGAGTATAACATGAGTAATGTGACGGAAGGAAAAGAGTGTTTTAACTTATTAATTACACCAATATTACGAGATAATATTTCTGCTCACATTAAGAACGTGGGGTTTCCAAGAAAGTTTATCATCAACTATAATTCCTAAAAATTTAATTTGGGAAACACATTGTAAAGGTGCATCATCAAAGATGATGTCAGAAGGTAAAGATTCAATAGAATTACTAAATATCATATATTTGGTTTTGTTTAAATTAAGAGATAGTTTATTGGCACGTATCCATTGAGTCAAATTTAGCAATTCCAAATTCATAATCTGAACTAGGGTGTGAGGGTTTTTGTGAGCAAAAAATACATTGGAATCATCTGCAAAAAGAATAAACGAAAGAATGTCAGATGATCTGTGAAAATCGTTAATGTAAATAATGAATAAAAGAGGCCCTAATATACTACCTTGTGGGACACCACAATTAATGTAATGTTGATCAGAGATGTGATTATTTAAATAAACATATTGTTTTCTTTCTTTAAGGTAATTCCTCAACCACTCCAAGGCAATTCCACGTATTCCATACTGATAAAGTTTGTAAAATAAAATGTCATGGTTAATAGTGTCGAATGCCTTGGAGAAGTCCAGGAATATACCAATTAGATGCGAATGATCATCTCAAGAATGGGCTACTTTATGCACAAAATTTAAAAGAGCGTGGATAGTGCTATGTTTTTGTCTAAAACCAATTTGAAAGTTAGTAAATATATCATTGACTTTAAGAAATTTAGTTGTTCTAATAAAAATTAATCTTTCTAAAATCTTAGAAAGAGAAGAGAATAAAGATATAGGGCGGTAATTACCAGCATCAAGCTCGTCTCCCTTTTTAAATAAAGGAATAACTTTCGCAAATTTCATTTGCTTAGGAAAAATACCACTTAAAATAGATTTATTTAATATATGTGTCAAGGGCTCAACAATAGACGAAATGGTACCTTTTAATATAAAATTACTTATGTCATCATGACCAGCACTGTGTTTATTATTTAAGGAGGAAACAATATCAGTCACTTCATAAATAGTAGTCGGAAAGAAGAAAATGGAATTGGCATTAGGTTGTCCCAAGAATTTAGAAAAATGCTTATTAGATTGTGGAATTTTTTGTGCCAGATTTTCCCCTATGGTAGAAAAGTATGAATTTAAAACATTGGCGATTTCTGTGGGATCTTCAATATTCCGATTATTAAATCTTATTTTAGTAATATTTGATTTCTTTTTTGAAATATTCAGGGCTTGCTTAATAACTTTCCATGTGTTTTTCATGTCATGTTTATATTGTTCTAATTGAATTGAGTAATATTTCTTTTTTCTGCACGCAAGATTTTTATTAATGTATTTTTATGAGAAGTATACTTAATTTTTGAATGTTCATTCTTTTTTATTTTGAATTTATAGTACAGTCGGTTTTTTTATTAATTAAGCGCAAGAGGGAGTTAGAAATCCATGTAAGTCTGGGTGATGTTTTATAATTAACTCGATTATCATTCTTTTTAGGAATATGATCATCTAGATGTTTTTTAAATATACTTAAAAAATTGCCTAAGGATAGATCGACATCGTCAATGTTATAAACACTAGACCAATCAACTCTATCTAAACTGACACCAAGACTAGCTAAGTTTTCTGGGGTGGCCCTACGTCTTGCTGGTAAGGGATATACTTTATTTAAGGAACAATTAAGATTTAAAAATGACATAATTGGATAATGATCAGTAATATCAGAATGGACTATTAAGGATTCTGGGGGTGGTAACGAGTTACACAGAATATTGTCAAGGAGAGCGGCTGAGTGATTGCTAACACGCGTAGGTTTAGAAATTAATGGCAAGAACGAGGCTGAGTAAAGTGTTTCAAGAAAGTCATGTGAGAAATTTTTACTAGCATGTTTTAATACTGTAGATCGATATTAAAATCGCCCATTACAAATACATCTTTGTTAATAAAATTAACATTACTCAGAATAGATGTTGTAAATTGAAAGAAATCATTATTATTTGAGTTTGGGGGTCTATAAATAATTCCAACTATTTTATTTTTGCTATGAGGAATAGAAATTTCAACAAATAATGACTCAATAAATTCATTCATAAAATTAAGTTCGTTTAGTGCAGTGAATTCAAAATTATTGGAAAGATAAAGTGCTACGCCCCCACCTGACTTTTTTTGATCTGTTATTAACAATAAAATCATATCCATTTAATGCATAAGGTAAATTTGTGTCAGTTGTAAGCCAAGTTTCGGTCAAGCCAATAACTGAAAAAGAATGTTTATTATGGTTGTCTAAAAGAATCTGAAGGTCTTCAAAATGTTTACTTATGCTTCTGATATTCATATGCAGTAAGGAAAATGAGTTTTTAGAATTTTTTTTTGTTACTTCTTTTAATTGTAATTGGGTTATATATTTCGAGGAGGGAATTGGAAGTGAACATTGATTAGAATCATTGGCATAATTTAACTCCTCAGATGATAGATTAAAGTTATCTGCAAAATTATTATCATATGAGGCTGAAGAGGTATTAAAGTCACTGGATTCTCTATCAGATGAATCATTATCATAAAATTTGATTATCATCGCAGCACAGAGCCGAATTACAAAAAGTTTTTACAATATAAAAGATCGAAATCATAAGGAATACGTATAGTGTGGAATATAACAACAAAAACATAATAAAGTAAAGCATCAAATATGGTACATGACATAAGATAAACAAAAATTATCACAAGACAAAATGTGTTCAATATGATATTAACGTCAATTGCAAGAATCACGGTACTAAAAAAATACAGAGTCAGAGAATCAAATATGAGAAAAAGGATGAGACATACAAATAATGCAAAAAGAAAGTACCAGATCGTGTACAATTAGGGATTGAATTAGATATAAGAATACACAGAGATGAAGGATAAGGGGGGAAATATAGGCAGAATAACAAGAACGAGGAGAAAGGGACAAAAAGATAAAGACACGAAGCAGCAATTAGAATTAAAGGGGAATCCAGCCTTGGCCATAAAATGTTGTGTTGGGAAGGAGAAAAATAGATTAAACAGAATGGTGAAAGTTTGAAAGAAATCGGACGAGCTATAAGAAAGTTATAGCTGCTTTAAAATTTAGATCACTAATACTATGTAGATTTCAAATTGGCAACTGGGTAAGTAAATTATGACAAGGGGCAAGGACAACTTTCCCATAGGCCATGTACTTTATTATCAGGGATTTGTGGTTTTCTCCTAAGTACCCATTCCCCTGGGGCAGTAATCTAAATATAACCCAGGTAGTATATTGTTTTATGTCCTCATGAAAGAAAAATATAATTTGAAATAAAACTTTTAGGAAAAATGACATTTTAGCCATAATATGTATTGGAGTACATGGAAGAGTAGTCCTTGCCTTACATCACTATGACATCCCATATGCGGCCAATTTGAAGTCTCCATGGGTGTAGTGATTACCAATATTTACAACTTTTACAAATTCATGACTTTCTTGTTGTTTGTCCAATATTGTTCAAACTTTCACCTATCAACTTGTCTGATTTTTCTTTTCCTTATAAAAACAAGTTTTTATTTGGGTTGGATTCCCCTTTAAAGGCGAAAGAGAAAAAACAAGAACAATAGCATTATAAACGAGATGGAGTAACTGACTAACTGATCAATAGTGAAAACTTAATTGGGGAGATACAACATAAATATACAACGAAACAAAAGGACAAGAGAGGACGGTAGCGAGGCTACTAAAAATAAACCTGTTTAAGTTATAATTAGGAATCCAACTGAGTAAACTGTGAAGATAACTCACAGCTGTGATAATGAGACAGAAAATGAATAAATAGTCAAAGAGATACAATGTGAAAAATGCAAGGGTAAAAGAAAAGAGAAGAGAGGATAGAAATAATCAGATGATGAAGATGAAGGACAAGGAAAAAAGAGAAGAGGGGAGAAAGGAAGTAGAAACAGAATGCAGGGAAGGAGAGAGAAATAGACAAGGTAATACAGAGTCAAAGGGGGAGGTGAGACACGAAACCACAAACATTAAGGGATCGACAAGTCTAGAGAGCAGCTAGAAAGGAAAAGAATTCACTCATCACTTATTCTGATTATTATCTAGTATACGAATGAGATACGGTATTGCACTATTTTGCATTCGTTTAGTTGTACATTTCGGCTCAGGGATTAGGGGTTTACGCCTCAACAATCTTGGATTATCTGGAGGGAAAAACGATTTGAATTAGTCTGTATTGAGTAGAGTCTTCCTGAAGAAATTCAAACTCAAATCTTCCCTTCTATCAGAGAGTGACTGGAGTTTCAATTCCAGTAAGACAGTATCGTAAGTAGAGTAGCGTGTGCCCATAACTACCCTTAAAGCCCTTTTCTGAACTCTTTCTAACCTTGTGATCTGTTCTGTGGTGAGTCCCCCATTCCACACAGGAGCTCCATATTCAAGCACGGGTCTAATGTAGCACATATATATTGTCAACAAATCATCTTGGGGAAGACCGTGGCGTTTCAATAATCTAAGCATGTGAATTTTGCTGTTTGATCTCTTTATGATATAATTTGTGCTCTGGTCTCATTTTAAGTTGTTTTGTATAATGACACCCATAATTTTCGTTGATTGAACAGTTGCCAGTTCATGGGTACCAATATAGACTGATGGGTGCACTTGGAAGGACCTCTGAAAGCAAACATTCATTTGTGCACATTTTAGGGGATTCATTTTCATATGATTACGTTCACAACGTATTTGAAGGTAGTTGAGTTCTTGGAGGATGGCTTAATGTCATTGACCATCGCTAGGAATATGATTGGCCCCAATTTAGTTCCCTGAGGGACACCTGCATGTAAGGATATCCAATCAGAATGCGTTGAACGATATCTTACACATTGCTGACGTGAACATAAAAAATCAGCAATCCATGGAATAATGGCAGACCTGGTACCAAGATCAATCAACTTCCTTATTGCTATCGTGTGGTCCACCCTATGAAATGCCTTACTAAAATCAGTTGCAATAACCGAGGATGTGGCTTTGGGTTTGTCAGAATTTTCGTACATCAAATGAAGCATATTGATCAGATAGTGATTAGTTGAGAGGAATTTTCTGTTACCGAATAGGTTAGGGTCAGGTTTTTGTATAATATCCTGTAGAATCTAGTTTGCCATGAATCCTTCAGCTATCTTGGCAAGGTGGCTGGTTAGAGAGATTGGACGAAGTCTGTCTATCGTTGGGGGTTGTGTCTTAGGAAATGGAATAACGATGGCTCGTTTCCAGTCGCTGGGAACTTTGCTTTGGCTGAAAGAGGTATTGATTGTCTGCCAAGGGGGTTGCAAGTTCAAGACAGAATTCCCTGATGATCCTAGCTGATATATTATCAGGACCGCCAGCCGTAGACTGTTGCACTTTTTATAGTTCTTTGTAAACTTCCCAGGAAGAAACAGTCGGGCAAGGGCTCTTAGATGGTAGGTATATGATAGGAGCTCAGCTAGGTCAAGTTGGTGGATATCGGATGCTACAGAGGCAAAGGGCTGGTTGATGGCAGCAGCTATTGCAGCTACATCGCTTGAAGGTATATCCGGAACCTGAATAGGGCAAGGATCCTTAGTATTTCCGGTCATCACTCGAATTTGACGAAACCAAGCTGAAGGGTTGTTTTTCTTCAAGCGTTGAACCCGTGAAGCATAGTATTCCTTCTTAGCACGCTCTATGCTCACTTTCAAGATTGCCTTTAATCTCTTCCAAACTGCAATGTCCTTTTGGTGGAAAGCTCGTTGCCGTTCATTGATGAGATGCTTTATCCGTGGGGTCATCCATGGTTTGTCACATTTGTGAAGTTTCACCCTACGAATCGGAAAGAAATGATCTATTGCAGATTGGAGCGTTTGAATGAATAACTCATATTTTTCATTGATATCCACTTTGTTGATAACGTCAGTCCAATCAACACTATTCAACCACATACCGAAGGACCGTATTGTACTGTCAGGCATGGGACGAGTTATACGATAATGGCTAGTATTGCTTGGAGCTATATGGTCTCGTGGAAGCCACAGTACTGAATTATGATCCGACTGACCTATGGGAGAACATATTATAACATCTTTATATCTATCGCTAATGTTGCAAATAATCTTATCTAAGATCATATCACCTCTGGTCGCTTGTTTACAACTTGTTGAAAAAGGGGGTCAGCGACTAATGCGGAAATGTCCAATCAGTTGAAGTCACCCGTTATGAAGATTGCAGCTTCCGGATGGCGGGTTTTGATATCATCGATGGCTGCAAGGAGATGTTCAACCAGCTGTGCTTCAACTAAATTGTCAGGCTGTGGGAAGTAGACAACAGCACAAAATATACACGATACAGATCTAGGCAGTCGGTGAGGGCGCAATTTGGCCCAAACTACTTCCAAGTTGTCAGGTACCTTAATATTATTAGGTGACGTTGCATTTAAGTGGTGCTTGGCATACAGAGCTACTCCTCCACCACTCCGATGCTCTCTAGACTTGAAAAACATGGAATAACCTGGAATGGAAACCAGTCCAAGTGGAAGATCATGTTTGTACCAGGTTTCCGTGATGGCACATAAGTCAACATCATGAACTTGAATAATTGCACTGAGTTCATCAAACTTATTGACAGCAGATCTTGCATTGCAAAGGAAGGGTGAAGGGAGTTCTGACTTATGTTTATCATTATCTTTATCGATCCTTTGTATTGGGACAGTAACAAGGTTCGACGGATCACATGATCTGAGTTTGGGAGACTTCACAGGGAATTGGTTCACAATTACTTGTATCGGGAGGCGGTTCTTAGCTTTTCGGCGTCCTGCTCTTGAACCCCTGTGTCGAGGCCAAACAAGTTTTCTCTCAATTTCTAATTCTTTGATTGTGTCCTTTACGGTGTCAGTCATATCAATTTTTCTTCTGTTACACTTGGCCCCAATGGTATATAACTCATTAATGCTATAGTGGTAGTTGGTTGAAGAAAGTTCAGTATGATTATGAGCATCCGTTGCATGGTTAGAGGGTCCAGGATTAATCTCTATATTCCCACAGAGTATTATTGAGAGTTGAAAAGTTACACAAGCATTGGCATAGTAGGGAACACAGGCTCTGTGGTACCCTTTGGTAAGAATGTTTTGACACCATGCTCGTTCAAGATGATCGTGAAGATAGCCATGTTCAATTACAGGCGTTTGCTTGGGACAGGTACATAAGAACAAGGGTTACACTTCGTAATTCCGAAGGTTCTTTATTCCAAAGGTTCATAATTCCGAAACACGTAAATTGCCTATAGCTCGATGTTCGTTAATCCGAAAACGTAAAAGGGTTCGTTAATCCGAACATTTGTGGCGTTATTCCGAAGGTTCGTTATTCCGAAGGTTCGATAATCCGAAAACGAAATAAGGTTCGTTGTTCCGAAGGTTCGTTAATCCGAAAACAAAATAAGGTTCGTTGTTCCGAAGGTTCGTTAGTCCGAAAACGAAATAAGGTTCGGTAATCATTTCGTTTTCGGACTAACGAACCTTCGGAATTGCGAACCTCACTTCGTTTTCGGACTAACGAACCTTCGGGATTACGAACCTTTGGAAATACGAACCTTCGGAATAACGAACCTTCGGAATATTCGAACCTTCGGAATAACGAAGCTTCGGAATTACGAATGTATGCGAAGAACTAAATGAGTAGTACGTTAAGCTTATATATCTCCCTCGAAGCGTTTATGACTTTGCCCGTGACTTTGTCCCTTGGCTTAGAATGATGTTACCTTCTATTGTCAGAAGTAACGTTGGGCTATTGTTCTCTTATCAAAAGGGGTACTATACTATTGTTATCTTGTTCACCAAGTCGAAATATATGGTAAGACGATTACACGGACATGGCTACAGTACATACCAACTACAGCAAACGTATCGAAGTTTTCTTCCAAGAAATGTCACAACATGGAATGTCCATTTTATAAGAAACTTTTCCTGGTGCTTCCAAGATATATCATTTCTCTAATGGTCAACAAAAAACACAAAACACTGAATGATTATACCAAGTATAATCATATTTTGAAATTATTAAATGATCACGTATGTATTAACTGGCATTTCTTAAAATCCCAGAGGAAAGCCATTCGTTTAATATATTTGTAGAGCTCACTTGCAAAAGGGTTAGGTCCATTTTTCATCAAATTTGATTTTTATGTCTTAATGTATAGATTTTTAGTAGCTCTATAAGATGATACCAAAGAAAAGTTGAAATTCCTATTATAAAGTGAACTAAAATGGCAAAGAAAAATCACTTTTTTTTTCAAAAGGGGTTAGGTCCATTTCAGTTCAGTTGCAAAAGGGGTTAGGTCCACACAGATTTTTTTTGGAAAAAAATATCTTTAAAAATATGAAGACAGGTAGATTTCTCTTATACCCAATTTCATGTTTTCATGGTAGGGTATCATAAAATTTCAGGTTCGCATAAGAATATTGCATTATGGGAGGATTAAAATATGATTTTCTTGGAGTGGACCTAACCCCTTTTGCAACTAAACTCTTCTGAAGAACTCATTTGTCAAAAGGGGTTAGGTCCATTTTTCATAAATTTTATTGTTTTCTGTCTCTAAACCTCTAAATTTTTAGTCACTCTGATGATACCAAAGACAATTTGAAATTCAAATGAAAACGTGAATGAAAGTGGCAAATAAAAACCACTTTTTTAATCAAAATAGATTGGATTCATTTCAGTTTACTTGCAAAAGGGCTTAGGTCCACTATGATGATATCTTTAAAGATATATAGAAAAAATTGAAGACAACTAGATTTCTTTATACCCAATTCTATGTTCACATGATAGGGTAATACATCGTGACAATTTAGTTTCTTATAAGAATATTGCATTAAGTGAAAATAAAAAAACATGGTTTTTCTCGGAATGGTCCAAAGTGGACCTAAGCCCTTTTGCAACTAAACTTTTCATTTACAAAATCTGGTGAAAATCGATGCAGACATTTAAACGAAAAATGTCATAGAACGTAATGTGTGTGTGTGGGGGTGGGAGTAAGGGTGTGTATGCGCGCGCGGGGGAGGGGGTATATTATGGATAAACTTGAAGGCTTAGGCGTAAGTGAAATGCAAAACGATTTGGAATTTCAATGAACATATTTTGGAGGCCATACAACCCTCCTCCAAGAAACTTTATACCAATATTTGCCCATTGAAACACAATTCAGGCACGATCGGAATAATCGTAATATTCCATATTAAATGATGAAAACATAACATCTTTACTTTTTTTTTCGTTATAAGACCAACAGCTCAATAAAATGTTTTTCTTACACTCTTGAAATAGTTGGGCAAAAATGCCAAATTTTTAACCAACCCTGGGCAACATACTGTCCACATAACTATTGGTTAGAATCTTTCCAAATTGGGTAATAAAAACTAATAATTGGTTAATAAATTTGCACGATTGGATAAAAATCGCCCAGAATATATATATATATATATATATATATAATTATATATATATAATTATATATATATATATATATATATATATATATATATATATATATATATATATATATATATATATATATATATATTACCAACATACATTACCCAACACAGTGGAGAGTATGTTGCCCAATATTTTAAGTGTGTTGTTGATAATAAATTACTAATGGATCAAATCTCATCGCTGTCACTATTAGTCGTCATCATGTTTAGTGCACATTTTAGTTACCATCCATTAATAACATTCGTTTAATCTGTAAATGTGATTCTAATTGATCGAGAGCGAATTTACCACCATGACGGGAATTCATTTCATAATAATGCATGTGATGAAAAGGGGTATTAAATCAAACTTTAGCTCCTATAAAGAATTCACTCATGGAGCAACTTGACTGTCTTGGTTTATGATATTTTAGCGGTTTGTAATATTATTCTGTACCTGTTTCGTATTATTAAGTGGAGCGTTGTGGCCTAGTAGATTAGTCTTCTGACTTTGAAACAGAGGGTCGTGGGTTCGAATCCCAGCCATGGCGTAGTTTCCTTCAGCAAGAAATTTATCCACATTGTGCTGCACTCAACCCAGATGAGGTGAATGGGTACCCGGCAAGATTAATTCCTTGAATGCATGAGCGCTGAAAGGCAGCTCGAGCTAAAGCCGGGGTAATAATGATAATAACATCGCGCCTCGGAATGGAATATATCTAGATAGATAGCGCTTTATAAATGCCTATTATTATATTTATTATTTACTGCGTGCACCTCAAGAAGACAGGCCTCACTACACCAAGACATTTTGCATTATTGAAGGTGGAGTAGAGTGGGGGTAGACCAAGATATAACATTGAGTTTGATAACCAATCTAATACCTCAGGCACATTCGCTCTACGGAGGCCGTATAGCGAAATGTGACCGAGGAATTACTGAAGAAATATTCTGCATATTTTTCCCCTGGAAGACCATGATCACATCATCTTCTCCATATTATGCAATCTGACATTAACCAATCGCACCTTGAACCAATTAATTTCTTTAACCAAGAAATATAATGGAATCTGGGTATAGGAAGAACAAGAGGGGTGACATGATAGAACCTTGTCGTATCCCCACGTTCTATGTTTTGAAAGCAAGTTGGTTATTTATATTTCCCACTCCGAAGTGCAGTCACTATACACGCTCTTTAAGAGCTAAATTAGCTCTTCGTTTTTAGAGTGCAGTTGCCAGTTAATCCGAATGAGGTAGTTTGATGATTTATATCACTTTCCCATCAACGTCGGTGATTTGCATTTGCATTGATCAATGCATTTGATAAGGTGCACCAGTAGGCGATATTGAATATGCCTATGCTAGACACCGACGTCGATCATGTTGATGGGAAAGTGATATAAATAGCCAACGAAACAAACATACACTGCGAAAACTTTGGTGTTGATTTCACACCAGCCCGGGATCTATATTATGTCCACACCAGAGAAGTTTTAAGCAACACCGGTTTCGTTTTGGTCTAACACCAGATAGGTGTTTATACAACACCATTTAGTATCAAAACAGCATCGGTTTGATTCCAAACTGGTGTTGTTTCAATACTTCTCTGGTGTGGACATATACATATTCCGGGCTGGTGTTAAATCAACACCGGAGTTTTTGTAGTGTACAATATTGCATTTACACCAATACCAACGACAACGTCATCATCATAAATAGGGCGTTTATTGAACCTATATCATGCATATTCTCTTCCTATAATTCATTAATTTTGTTTTCTTGTACTTGTTCGTTTTCCACATTAGGTCGAATGGCTGAGGAGTTCAAGGATCGATGCCGAGGGGTTTTACTTGTATCCTATTTCGAAGACTCTATCAAACTCAGAAACCGTATATGTTTCCTTTTCACAATAATGTTATGTTGTTCGCCTCCTCAAATGAAGTGCATATAAACTGTTAAAAGCAGACCTCGATCTTCACATTGTTCATGTTGTTGATCTAATGGAATTACTGTTTGTTTCCTAGGCTGAAAAGAGAAAGGAACCTTTGCAAAATATGTACTTTCCGATAAAAAAAATCTGTGGTAGCTGGGCATGAATGATACCTAAAAAGGAAGATTTATCCTCTAAACTTGGATAAACTCTCAGTTAATAAACGTTAATTCAAAATGCATGGTATCTTTGTTATACGTCCTTGACATCAGTACTGTGAGAAACTTCACAAAACGATTCATTCCTCAGAACGTGTCTCTAAGGTTGAGTACTTGAGCTCCCCTGATCATCATGGTGGCCGCCAAACACAACTGCCTTGGTTGCTCTTCTGAATCTTTTGTTCAAAGTGACAAATATCAATGCGTTCAACCAGCTTTTTGAGATCACAAACAGACTGGTCACGTATCTAGCCATAGGTGTTGCGATAGTGCTCATCTTGCTGAACTGCGAAGCCGAGACTATACTCCAGGGGAAAATCGCCATAAAGAATGCGATGGTGGTGACCACAAGGACACAAAGGCCTTTGAGGCTTCCTCGAGGGGTCTTGATGAAGGCTTCATTATAGGCAATTCCTTCACTTGGAGTGACCTTTGCAGAACGTTTAGACTGCCCTGAAGCAATCATCATGACCTTGATGTTGGTGACAGTGGCGATGGTGAGAGATAAACCACTCAGGAGAAGGCTGGTGACGAGACTTGGTCGGAATGCAAGCCGCTCGGAAGAAAAATCGGACAGACACAGGTTCTCCCGAGCGACTGTTCTTCCCCGGAGCAAACTCAAAGCTCCATTAGAGATAGCGATCCCGATCAGGATGACTATGGTGATCCTGGCGCGTTTTATTGAGACGAGGGAGAAGTAGTGTAGTGGGTAGACAACCACAACGAACCGATCAATGCAGGCAAATGCGACCAAGAGGGCTGAAAGGTTCACCAAACCCGTGCAGGCGACCCTTCTCAAAGCGCACAACGCCGACGAAAACCACTGTCCATCCCCAATGACAATGGCCATAATCATTCCGCAACAGAAAACGCCTGTGAAGACATCCGTGATGGCAAGCGCTTTGAATACGAGCTGTTGCATGTCTTCGAAGCAATTTTCGAACTTGGTTAGTATCACTATGATGATGGTGTTACTGATCAGAATCATCACCAAACACACCCCGAGGAGTGAAGCCTGGATGATACTGAGAACTGTCATATTGATTCCTTGATCTTGGTGACCCACTGTAATACATACCGCTGCCGTGATGTTTGAGACCGCCATAGTATGTCCAATATGACATGAAAATACCCAGTCGGACTAAATTCAAACTCGACCTTTGGTTGCTTCAAAATAATCTGAAAATCTACCTAGGATGTGAATGCATTCCCATGCTGAATCATCTGAACATGAATGTTAGTCGACTTCACTGGCGTACCTAGGATTTTCCAGAAGGGGGGCAAATTTTTTGGAGGAATTTTCGTCCTCGAAAAAATTTGACATGCAAAAAAAAAAAAACGGTCTTCAACCACAAATAAAGGATTTCTTACCAGAAAAAAAATTGACAAGCCCCCCCCCCAAAAAAAAAAAGAAGGTCTTCAACCGCAAACAAAAGGATTTCTTACCAGAAAAAGAAATTGACAAGCAAAAAAAAGGTCTTCAGGTTCATAATAGACTTCAAAAGGGGGGGGGGGGGGCACGTCCCCTGCATGAGTTGTGACTCGTCAGGGGGGCAGTCTGCCCCCCTTAGGTACGCTAGTGCTAGTCGTGTAAAATTGCTGATAGAATAAACTTCATTCCCTCAATGTCATTTTAATAATCTCGCTAACATAATGCCCATTGCATTTCAAAGCTGATGGATAATAGCATGAAGGCCAAGGACAACGAGCCGTGTCATTTTGAAATTGATCTTTCCTCAGGCTTTAAGGATCGGCTGAATGGTTATTGTTATGTTTGTTGGGTAACATACTGCTCATTTGGTGATTGCTTTATACTTACGAATATCGCTTGACTTTCATTATGGAGTATTCAAAACTGCATCAGGGGATGGATTTAAGAACACAGTAAATGCAATGAAAATACCCGGTAAATGACAATGAACAGCTGGGAGGTCTTTGTCGAAAATTTGTGAACCTGAACAGCACTTCCGTCATATAAATTTCGGAGCTGACGAAACATTGCAAGTGTTTCATAAAGCTGTTTGTAGGTTAAGAGCGACTTTTAGAACGACTGGTGAACCTTTCTTGTGCGCTAAATAATCATCAATTAACTTTTAATGGTGAATATCATTTACCACCAGAAAGGATCACCAGTCGTTTTTAAAGGCAGCTTTATGAAACGGCACCCAGGACGAAACTGATGTTTTGATTTACCAATTTCCCAGCATTGACTTGTTCAATGTCATAAAGGGCATTTGTCAATACATTTTCTATGTTCTTGAATCAGTAAGTTGTATGCCGTGGAGCGAAAAGGTGAAGAGCAAAAGAAAAATCAGAAAACAAGACATCGTACGAGATTTTAAAGATGCCTCGTTGAATATGAAAGATTCCCTTTCAATCTTTGAATCTTTTATTTTAATTTACCCGAGATAGATCGTATTAAAAAAATTGTATTAAAAAAATTATATTCTATGCGATATACTGCACAGTAGTTCCGGTGTATTGTTTATACAAGGCTGAGTTTGAAACGCATATTTCTTAATTTGCCCTTTTTAGTACACTCTAAAAACACTGAGTAAAATATTACCCATTATTGGGTAAAAAGAAAACATGCATGTTTGCTGGGTAGTCTTTCCCCCCCCCCCCATATTGGGCAAAATGCATGTTTTAAGGGCAAATTTCTACTCAACATTGCGTAAAATTTACAAAATAGCTCTTTACCCAACCAACATGCATGTTCCCATTTTACCCAATATTGGGTAATTTTTTGTTTAAAGAGTAAGGACCAACCATATGCGATAAGTTTAAATATCATTGTCAAAATTTCATTACGATTGATAATAATAATAATAATAGCTGGACTTATAAAGCGCTTTTTGCCAGAGGGTACAAAGCGCTGCTGTTATTACCCCGGCTTTAGCTCGAGCTACCATCACCGGCGCTCAGTTCATGCAAGGAATTACTCCTGCCGGGTATCCATTCACCATGTTTACCTCACCTGGGTCAAGTGCAGCACAGTGTGGATACATTTCTTGCTGAAGGAGAACACACCATGGCTACGATTCGAACCCACGACCCTCTGTTTCAAAGGCGAGAGTGAGAACCACTAGACCACGACGCGCCCACACGTACATCAAATGAAATGATGGATGTTGATCATATTTCTGATTTCCTTGAGGTTTCCGTTATCCAGTTTCCCAGCTGCTCAATCCTTGTTAGGAATGCATGATATGAAATTTGTTTCTTGTATTGTGGAATAAATGCGTTTTTTAATTATTTATAGCTGTGGATCAAATTGAAATCATATTAATAAATGAAATGGATGGGATAACACAGTGACTGCGGGGGCAGGCAGGTGTATTTACTATTAAAGCCAAAGGCACCTGTTGCCATGGTAACACTTTTGAATACTATGGCGTTACAAATCATATCCAACGTAATAATTCAATAAATGCCCAATCCGAAATAATGCTGATTTTAATAATACTGCTTTTAAAAATCACGTTTCACCTACATACTGTATTAATGAAATAGCCTGTCTGATGTCATATTTCATTACCAATACACTTAATTATAGACAAAACAATTAGTAATACTTGAAAGCCACTATACAGTGCGTCCCGGAAAAAAAGGAAACCCTTTTTCAGAGAAACATTTCATAATTATTAAATATGTTTTTACTATAAAGTTGATACTCGTGGCAAGAGTGGAATCTAATATCTGATTGTAAACCAACAGCTTAGCAAATCGTTCACGCATGGCAGATGAGAAACAATGACTATCGAGACATATCAGCAACGATTTGCGCAGAAACTCACGTGTGAATCTGAATCCACTCTCATTTCAGGGATCAGTGAGAGGATCTTAACAAAGAATACAAGAGAAATGCTAATGAGCCAATCGTCGAATAAGCACGGTCGTCGTATCACGAAGCAGTCTTGTCGAACTTTTCTTCGCAATCTGGTTTTGATATTAAAATGTCAAACTCGTCTTGCTCATTAATGCATGAATTGTTCGTCTCATATTAAGTATCAAAATAAAGAAGAATAATTGAATCATATGATTATGTAAATAAGATATCATAATTCATTTGACTTTAAAGAATAAAGATATGGGGATCCCGGTTTACATTTTCTGGGACACACTGTATAGCCGGATACGTGGTACTTTTAAGAAGAAACAGATAATATTTCTTTCATTCTTATCTAGCACAATTTCGATACATCATCCAGTCATTTAGATTGGAGAAGGGTAATAATAACATTATTATGTTATGCAGGGCCCGCTGGTAGAGCAGTTTCCTAACTGAAGTGGCTACCCTGGGTAAATAAAACGTTATTATTATTATCATTATCCGAAAGCAGAGGAATAAATAGGTATTTAAAAACACAAAATGACTAGACAAGTGTAAGAAAAGATATTCTTTTAGAAATCGACTAAATTTTGGTTAAAAATACAAAAAAATTCTTGCTATATGACTCACAACCATAATCATTTATATTTCAAGGATTTCACATTTTTAAAATAAAGTATGAGCTTGTATAATTTTCTGTTTGAAAAGTAAAATACATTTTTTTATTATTATTATCATTATTCTAAGTGTCACTTCAACTGTGTATCGATTCAAGTTCTAGTGGACCGCGTACTATTCAATTATGTATCAATTTGCAAGCAAGGTAACTATGATCAATAGGGCCTACATTTACGCCACCGTTTTAAAGTCAAATAATTATCTCAATTATTATATATATGTATATTGGGGGGTAATAAAACTCAACCATTGCTTCATTTATTATTTATTAACAATAATCACATTAAAAAAAATTGTTTCACTTATTTCATTTTTGCAAAAGTGTTCCAGATTATTTCTCTTTCTTTTTTTTTAAATTGAGATTTTTGCTAAAAAGAAGTAAAAGGTTAGTGTGCTAAACTTATCATTCACCTTTTCCTTTCTAGAAAATGTGCTTTTGTATAGATAAATATTCTAGACAGAAATTTGAAAGCACACTCTTTATGTTTACAACAATAAAGATTACAAAAAGACGCTTCATGTTATTATTATTGATAAGACAATTGTCATGAGAAAAAGGGACACTCTTTAAACATGTTAAATTGAATAATTTCCACCCAGATGTTGCTAAACGATTTGGTTAATGTAAGACCAGTTTTTTTTTTATTTATGGCTCTAATGTTGGTATAACCATGGAGGTAGAACGAAAAGGTGTTACAGTTAATTGTCATGAGAAAATGTACGCTAAGTCTTTAAACATGTTAAATGGAAAAATTTCCACCCAGATGCTGTGAAACGATTCGATTAATGTAAGACCAGGGCCCCGTCTAACAAAGAGTTACGATTGATCCAATCAATCGTAACTCTATGGAAATCCAAATATGTCATAATTTTTTCTTTCGGAGATTTGTTTGATGTCCTTTGAAAAACAAAAAGACGCATACTGAATTGTCAAGAAAACAGATAATGTATGGATATACATCATTTCTAGTAATTATTTTGAACAAACATGTATTTTAGATGTTGACATTGCTTGCTTTCCATAGTTGCGCTGGATCTGATTGATCTCAACTCTTTGTAAGACGGGCTCCAGGGCCCTGTCTTACAAAGAGTTACGATTGATCCAATCAATCGTAACTCTATGGAAATCCATCAGTGTCATAATTTTTTCAACATAAAATTTTCCAATGTCCTTTGTTAACAAAGGAGAACGCATCAAATTGTCAAGAAATCAATTAAATTATGAATATACATCATATCTCGAAAGTATTTTTAACCAAATTTGGATTTTAGATATTGATGTTGCTGGCCATCCATAGTTGTGGTTGATCGGATCAATCGCAACTCTTTGTAAGACGGGGCCGAGTTTTTTTATTCATGGCTCTGATGTTGGTATAACCTTGTAAATTAACGTGAAGCAAACAATAAAATACTACAAAATGAATAACTGTCAAGTAGCAACAAAAATATGATTTCCGTTATTATGGTATTAGCGACATTTTTAGTGCATTGCTCATCTCCATTTGTCTTCCACATCTATTTCGTTTTCTTTGTTTTTCTTCATTTTGCCATAAATCACTTAAAGAAAGGATGGAAAATTATTGGATTCTTGTACCATTCGAATGAATTTAGAAATTAAAAAATTGTTTCTTTCGGGTGAATTTGAATGACAATGCACGTATCTCTCAAAGGAAAAATCTAGAATTCATGATAAGCATTGTAAATGAGGAATGAAATTACTGATATTATAAAAGATGGGTTGTATGGGAGAAGGCTTCTGATTGGTCGATTGCCCTCATTTGCAATTTACGTAATCCGGTATATGGTCACAATCGTGGCGTATACCAGCAATTTATGCACGGTATAGCTTGTGTACAAAACTTCATAGGGTGATTTATCGAGTGATACCTTGAAGAAAAGGATTCGGCGATATTTTTTCATTACAATAAATTAATGAATATTCGCTATTTGTGTTGTTAACACCTCGGAATCTAGCGAAAATATGGCGAAAAAATCAAGTTTATTCCTGCATTAATCTATGAAAAAGGAGCAAAAAAATATTGAAAGCGAAAATCAAATCCCACGTAAAAAGATAGAATGCTCAGATTGCTCGACCTAACATTATGTCTGACCTGGGGGACAATAAAGGCTTCATAATTGTAGTATAATTCATGGAGTCTAGCCACTCTCCCGGAAGACTAACCATAAAATAAACTACAAACCGGGGGAGGATCCAGGGGGCACATGTTTCCGATGAAAATTTGACAAGCCCCCCCCCAAAAAAAAAAAAAAAAAAAAAAAAAAGATTTTCATCTAAAAGGGAAGGTCCGCGAGAAATTTGACAAAAAAAAAGGTTCATCACTTTAGAAATGGGGGCACACTTAAAAACGGTATATTAACATCACCAATTTTGATAATGGCTCTCAAAGGGGAAGGGGGGCACGGACCGGCTGCCCCCCCCCCCCCACCCGACCCGTCACTGCTATAAACCGAACAATATTTATATAATATTTATATACTAAATGAATATTAGCTGACATGGTTATCGTTCCATGGTAACTTACTGTCCCAATACCAATTTCATGCAGTAAGCATATTAATTGTTCGTAAAATATATTGATAACGATGTAAATATAAATGGGTAGTAACATGATTGAAAAAATAGTTTTTAAAATGCATGAAGAAGTATGGAAATAACTTATTTTTTATGTTCTTGTTTGTTTCAAAAGGCATTCATAAAGTTACTCGTACAACTTTAATGTATTGTGAATGCTTCCCATATCAGTGGCCGCAGAACCCGGGGGAGGGGGGACTTTAGCCCCCCCCCACTTTTTCACTGACGTGTACAAAGACGTTTAAATTACCATCAAATTTTCATTCGTGCATACTTGCCCCCCCCCCCCCCGCCACAGACTTTTGCCACAGCCATCCCTTTTCCAAATCGTTCCCCGGCTACTGCATATTGCAAATGAGAAACTGAAATGCATGTGAATTACACAATTTAAAAGAAACAGGTACATATTTAATCGATTATAATATAATAACACAATCTGCAATTGGATAAAATAAACTGTGTACGCACTGATGATTATTATGATACATTTACAAATATTACAATTACACTCGTGCGTCTCCATATATTGCCAGGATTGAAAAAGAGATAGAAAGAAAGAGAACTAGAGAAAAAAGGGATAAAGATAATGAAAAATAAAGAGGTTAGATATGAAGAGCAATAGAAAACGAAAGAGAACGGTCAAGAAGAGTGAATCCACTGTAAAAAAAATACTGGGTACAATTTTTACCACCAAGAGGGTAATTACGTGTCCAAACAACTTGGGGCAGTATTTTACCCAATGCGGGAATCATATTGTCCAGTAAGTTTACAAAATAAGCAGCAAATTTTTCATCACACTGGATAAATAAAAATTGCCAAAAGAAATGCCCAGTGTTGGTTGGACACATAATTAACCTCATGGAGCACTTTTATCCATTATTATTATTTTTTTTTGGTCTTGGAAAAAAGTGAAAAAAAGGTGAGAACTTTTAAAAATAATATAGACAATCTGAAAATATTAAAAGAAAACCCACTGCACTACTGCAAATAAATGAAAGAAAAGAGCAAGTTACAGGCGGTGAATATAAAAAATAGCGAATTTTCGCAATTGCACAGGGGACTGATTCGACAACGCAGTAAATCTATCGAATATGCCTGTCAAATCACAATGAACAGCTGAGAGGTCTTTGTCGAAAATTGGTGAACCGGACAGCTGATCGTCGTAAATTTCGGAGCTGACGAAAAATTGCAGTTTTGTCGTTTATCCAGTCATGGACGATACTGCTGTTTTGATTCATAAATTTTCGACTAAGACTGCGACTGCTTTGTCATGAAGGTTTTTTTTGACAATAGATTATCTACGTTATAAAAAAGCGTATGCGTAGTGGTTGCAAAAAAATGCATGATAGTATACAGCACACGCAGTAGCCCTTATAGGACTGAACGGAATGTGAAGTGTCATATTATATGAGTATCTTGGTCTATTCTCACTTCGTATACTTTCCGTTAAATTTCATCCCAAATGGTGTAAACATGGGTGGCAACAGGTTATTTTGATTAGAGGGCAAGAGTGTCCCTCTTCAACAAGAGTAATATAGAGTTTAAAAAAAATACTTTTCTGTCCCTATTCGTCTTTTTATCCTCTAGTTTTCTCCCACAACTTGAAATTCATATGGAGCGGCGCCCCTGCCCTCCGTAGCACTACGCCCGTATCTAAATACTAGTAGTCTATAACCATTTGGTCTAATTGCCACTTAGCATATTTACAATTGGTCCAATATTTCCAGTTAGGCTATGCCCACTTTGTGTAATATCCACTTGGTCCAACACCACTAGGTTTACACTCTTAAAATGTTGGGAAAAATACTGTCCACTGTGTTGGGTAATGTATATTGGTAAAAAAATTATATTCTAGGCAATTATTATCCAATTAAGCAAATTTATTACCCAATTATTAGTTTTTATTACCCAATTCGGGCAGATTTTAACCAATAGTTGTGACGGCAGTATGTTGCACAGGGTTGGTTGATAGTTGGGCATTTTTTGCCCAACTATTTTAAGAGTGTATGCAGTTAGATGAACTGTTTATGAAGCAAATTTTCACTTGACAAAGTAAAACATACGACAAAATAAGCAGACTTGTGTGTATTTATGCCAAATGGGCATTAGACTAAACGAGAAGTAGGTAGGAAAATAGACAAAACGGGAATTCGATTAAATTGATAGTAGACCAATTGGGTTTTATAGACTAGTCTGCATGAAAGGCATAGACCAACTGGTTGAAGGCCAAGCGGTAGAACAAGGGTATGCAAAATATCGTACAAGCCAATCTGTTTTTAACCTGATGTTTAAACAAAGTACACGTAAGCCTACATCAAATAGTTTCATAAAAATTATGACAACGGATAATACTTTTGCCGTAAAAAGGTGATTGCTTAAAGAATTGGTTGTCCAATTGAACTTCTCCCGAATTGTATCATTTAACGTTCTCACATATTGCACAGATGTGGTGATTTGGGGCCATTGACACTCAAAATTTTCACGAATAAGATAAAACAAAAAAGACAGAGAAATGACTGAAAATGTGAAATATGATATCTTACTGAAAATTACGTTAACATCTTTTTTTGAAAATATTGTCTCAAAAGCGTAAAATTTCTTTTAGCTCGCTCCGCTTGGTCGCAGCATTTAAAAAAATTTCCCCCTTACGCCATTTTTGGCCCCCTTAGAAATTTTGGCTCGTTACGCTGGTGACCTATATGCCACTTTGAACCAATCCATGCTCCATTGCTTCCGAAATCACTAACTTTTTCATGAAAGAGATATAATTTCATAACAATGCCCGTAAGATATTTAGAATCGCCAGGAATATCATTCAGCCATGAAAAGAACTGAAGACGCAGGTAGGTCCATCAGTGGCGTACGCAGGGGAGGGAGGGGGGTTACAGGGGTTCAACACCTCTTTAACCTTTTGGAAACCCATTTGGTACGTAGGGAGGTGGTCACAGGGTCCCCCCTAATACATTTCTTTGGTACGAAACGTCCTAAATTTTGGTTGAAGACACTTTTTTGTCAACTTTTTTTTATTCAGCTTGAACCCCCCCCCCCCGGTTAAAAAAATCATGCGCACGCTACTGAGGTCCATGGTTCGTGGGATATCTAAGAATCATGCCTCCGAAGTGTGTTCATTAACAGTTGATTCCCCGTCCAACTGTGCAAGATAAATCACCCTTTTGACTGCCTTTCGAAACCGTTTATTGAAGGCAGCAAAGATCACTGCATTCATCCAGCTGTTCGACATCAGCAAAAGACTGGATATAAACCTTGCCATAGGTGTGGCTATGGATGTTTCCTGGCTGAACTGCGACGCAGAGACAATGCTCCATGGAAGGATAGCCAGAAAGAATGTAATTGTGGTTACTATTAGAACGCGGAGACCTTTGAGGCTCCCTCTACGTGGTTGGGTAGGGTCTCTCTGGACGGTATCACTCTCGTTGGCGATATCGCTAGGAGCCACGTTTGCAGAACGTTTCGACTGACCGGAAGCGACCAGCATAACCTTGATGTTTGAGATAGACGTCAAGAGCAGAGTGATGGAGAAGATCAAAAGACTCGTCACGAGGCTCGGTCGGAAGGCGAGTCGCTCGGACGAGAAATCGGAAAGGCACAGGTTGCTCTTGGCAACAGTCCTGCCTCGAAGTAAACTCAAGGCACCATTAGAGGCGGCCATTGTGCAGAGGATTAGAAGGACGATCCTGGCGCGTTTCATCGAGACGAAACTGAAGTAACGGAGAGGAAAGATGACGGCGACAAAACGATCAAAGCAAGCACAGGAAATGAGTAGAGCCGAGAGGTTGGTTAACCCAGTACAGGCTGCTCCTCGAATCGCGCACATTGCTGATGAGAACGGTTGACCTGGGCCAATGATGATTGACAGCATCGACAGACCGCAGCAGAAAATACCCGTGAGGAAGTCCGTGACTGCTAGAGCCTGAAATACAAACTGTTGCATTTCTTCAAAGCAGTTCTTGACTTTGTATAAAATTATGAGGATGAAGGTGTTACTAATTACTGTCATCAATAAACAAATCGCAAGAAGGGTAGCTTGTGTAATACTGAGAGCTGAAACATTTATCGCACCTCCTCCTCCAGCACCTCCACCTTCCGATATAGTCACGTTAGTGTAGCTTTCAGTAGTAGCCATAAGGACACGCACTAACACTCAATTCATAAAGAGTTACCTTCTTGGCCCTCAGGTATTTAGTCGACAGGTTATTGAGTGTTCTAGGATGGTTTCCTTCTTGGTTTTCAAGTATTTTTGTTGACAATTTGGTGGGTGTTGTTTCAGAAGAATTTCTCTCCTGGTTTGCAGGTGTTTCTTTGTTGGCCGGTTATTCAATGTTGTTCCAGAAACGTTGCCTTTCTGGTCTTCAAGTATTTAATCGACAGGTTGTTGATTGTTGTTCCAAAACAGTTTCCACCCTGGAACTCAGATATTTAGTCAACAGGTTTGCGAATGTTGTACCAGAGGACCTTTCTTCCTGGTTTTCAAGTATTTAGTCGACAGGCTGTTTGGTGTTGTTCCAGAAGGTTTTCCTTTCTGGTCTTCGGGTATTTTTGTTGGTAGATTGGGGAGTATTTTTTTATCAAGAGGGATTAAATCTACCTCTAAACGCTAAATTTGGTCTTTGTTTCAAACCAATCAATGAATCTGTCAATCACTTTTGTAGTTCGCGAAATAAAATCTCAGACACTCAAGAATGCTAGAGGATCATTATTCTGATATCCAAAAGACTCAAACAAACAATGACCAAATAGCTTCCAAAGTGCAGTCAAGGTACAATGACGAGCTTTGATGGAGACTGAAAGTGAAAAAAGGACTCACGCTGAAAAGAGTAGAGCAATTTCATTCCGTATCTAATATTTCTGAGCGTAACCTTGAAGACAAAGTTTGTAACTACTTTCTATTCCAAGAAAAAAAATATTCGAAGAAGAGTGATGATACAGGTATCACTTTTCCGAAATTTATTCATTTATGAGCAACTGTTGAATGAAACTCCTTCCCCGCCACTTGAAAAGGCTGAGAAAGATGAAATTTGATAGGAAGCCCCTACCGTGACTCCATCGCTTTATGATGTAATCAGATGAAGATATGAACTCATTACTGGCAGTGGTGATAAAAAGCATACGAGCGAGTGCGATGAATCCACACCTACGGTACTATTCTTTAAAACACGCACGTGATAATGCAGTGTTTCAATTTCATCAGCGGGCACAAAATCAATCGCTCTGCCTCTTCTGTACTTTAACTGGTGGTATTAACGGACTTGCCCTAGTTGTTGAGCACGTCATCCCGCGCTCTGAAAAACAGCAAGTCCCTGGGGAAACGCTTCAAAACATTTCTGTGATAGCTTTTCTGCAAAATATCAATAATTCAAACACCATGACTCCAGAAGCGTTTATAACGTCTATCACAATGATGATACGATCATAACAAATTTCATAACAGAAGTGCTCTTCCCGACCCTCCCCCCAAAAGAAAATGAAATAAAAATGATATTAATGTTGATGATGATAATGATGATAACGACAATGGTGAAATGATGGTGATGATGAAGATGATGATGATCTTGGGGGTGCTTCACCATCGATTCCTAGGGTCATGGCTCCCCGAATCAGAGACGAATAGGTTCAGAAGCCATCCGAATCAGACCATATTCGGGCAGAATCGGCCCGAATTTATTCGGGAGAATTCGGTTTTAGTGTGACCCTTGCTTTTTAAAAGGGGATACATCCTGCATATTGTTTGTGTTAACGAAACGGGAGCCATTAGTGCACAACGTGGGAGTTACTGGCTCTTGTTCATGATAAAGGAAACAACCGGAAGTGTATAACCTTTTATTCGAATCGGTTTCTTTATTCATTAAAAAAGTCACGATTCTGTCTCTTTTTGCAGGGATGCTAATGGATGTTTGAGTGTGTTCAATAAAGGAATGATAAAACATAATGCAGCAAAAGATACTGTCTATATTTGATTGATTCACATCAAATAAAGAAAAATACAATGACTATTTCATCCTCTCTTTCATCCGTTTGCCCAACTTTTGTTTCATAAGTGAAATCGAAGCTACCTTTGGGAGTCATAATAATGGAGAAAACAAAATTATGTAAGAAAGTGGAGCGGAGGGGGAGGGTGTTGTGATTTGGGTATCATTCCCCCACAATCATATTTGTCTCTACCATGTGCTGCTTTTCCGACGGCGTCAACACTGAAATCTTAACCAAGGTTAAGTTTTTGAAATGTCATCATAACTTAGGACAACAAACTTAGCATTGCATTATCATATGAACTAACAGAGCCTGTTGAAAATTCCCCGGGTGCCACTTGTATTTTCCTTTATACTTTGTAAATGTCAGTTTCCAGGGAGTCTGTATCCTCATCTCTACTTTCACTTTTTTGTGCTTGCTTCAATTACTATTACCATTATCAAATGTCTTATATTGTATAATGAGTTTTTATTCTTAAGGTTGCCTCTTATTTTCTTTCCAGTTTCCACCTCTTGCTTTCCCTTTTCTTTTGACTTATCTCTATTTGTTTTCCTTTTCTCATCCTTTTCCTCTCCTCTTTCATCCTTAATCTTTCACTCCCCCCTTTATTCATTGGTGACACCTTGTAGTAATTATGTTATGGCTTTTGGCATTTACTTATGATACATTTCTTTTTCATCTGTATGAATCTGTATTGTATTTGAATATTTATTTATAATGTTTATTTTATATTTTGTTATGTTCCTATTTGTATAGTCTTTGACTGCTTGTGATTGTATTTTGATAGTTTTATTGCAATAAAATCCAATACATATATCACATGAGTGCTAAAATCATTAGAAAACTTGTTTTTTCATCACGGCATTCTCGAAGAGAACATCAGAAAAGGGGAAGATTGAGGAATAGAAATAATGAATTGATTTGATTTGAAGAATAATTGATCAATTTATTTCAAGTAGTTGATTATTTAATTTCTCAATCAAATTGTGAACAAAATTATGTAAGAAAGTGGGGCGGAGGGGTGGGTGTATGAATCTGTATTGTATTTGAATATTTATTTATAATGTTTATTTTATATTTTGTTATGTTCCTATTTGTATAGTCTTTGACTGCTTGTGATTGTATTTTGATAGTTTTATTGCAATACAATCCAATACATATATCACATGAGTGCTAAAATCATTAGAAAACTTGTTTTTTCATCACGGCATTCTCGAAGAGAACATCAGAAAAAGGGAAGATTGAGGAATAGAAATAATGAATTGATTTGATTTGAAGAATAATTGATCAATTTATTTCAAGTAGTTGATTATTTAATTTCTCAATCAAATTGTGAACAAAATTTCAATACTAATTTTATTTTTAATTTCCATGTTAAGCCGCCAACGACTAACAATTTTTTGTGATGTCAAATTTTCTTTTATCAATCTTTTGTTTAGCTTTCCCAATATGGAAAGAAAATTTGATTACACATAGTGGATGAAAGGGGTATTACAGAATGAATAGTCCCAGACCCCTTTTTGTTTATCGTATACATATTTCTTTCTTCACCCCAAATCCCCCTTCTTACTATGGTAAAAATCTCTAGAAGCTGTTGACCTCCCTCCCCCACTTTAGCCCCACCCCTACAAATTTATTGAAAATGCATGAAGACCCTTAATATTGCAATGTTTAGTTGTATAAGCCAGTGCACCCTTTTATAATGACATGTGGTCTTCCTTCCGCACGCATACCATTTAATTATATATTTTATCTTATAATTTGTGAATTAAGGGGCAACTATCCCTTTATCATTTCCACAGCCCTAGTACCTTTATCCTTTCATTGCTTATATACGGTATTCATATTTGAAAACCTATTAAAGAACATGGGCTTTTTATCTGCATAATTCACCGCGGGGGAGGGGTCAATGCCATTGGACAGCCTCTGAGGAAAAAAAGAGAAGGGGGTGGGGGCTCTTTTGCGAATAGGCGCGGAATACGAATACAGTGGAAAAAAACCCAAAAATAGGGGAAAAGCCCTTTAGGTTTACACTGGAATAAATACACTTCATTGTAGAGTTGGTAATTTTCAAAGATGGGAAATGTGCACAGAATTCTTTGAATCCTCGTTTAGGGTCATTTTTCAGGACAATATTCGTAGATGCTATCAATTCTTCAATGACAGTGACCCCCCCCCCCCCCCCCCGGCCTAATTCACCCTCAAACTCAAAGTCCTGACAGTGTGCTAAACTGGCTGCTTTTGAAATGCAAGTCATGTGACAATTGCTCCTTAAAGTACGAAAAATACTTTGGGTCAACTGCTCCACTGGCGGACCCAGGGGGGGGGGGCACAGCCGGCCCGTGCCCACCCCCTCCCCTCTGAGAGGACACAATGGAAATTTGTAATGTAAAAATGCCGTTAAAACAGAAGTGTGCCCCCCCTTTTTTTTTACGTTGACGAAATCCCCTCAATTTTTGGTTAAAACCATTTTTTTTGCTTGTCAACTTTTTCCTCGGGAAAGTGTGCCCCCCCCCCTTTAATCAAATTCTGGATCCGCCCCTTAACTGCTTCGTATTTCGATATTTAAAAAAAAAATGCTCCACTGACATTTACCTGTTCAAGTAATATTTGCTCCATCAATGCTCAGTCTAAGAAAAAGAACAGTAGTGCCTACTGACATTAAAGGGGATTTTTAAACATGTATTTGTAATTGTGAACAGAAAACATGAACAAAATAATGCGAACACAGCGCAAATGTATTTCAAATACGTGCTGTGTATTGTAAATCTTGCGTGAACCATGTATACCTGAGTTGGAATTATTTCCTCATGTTGACGTGTTTTCATCATCTTTTGTTCTGTTCTGTGTATATACATTGTACATACATTGTATCTACAGAAGGAATTTCCTCTATGGACAATAAAGTTATTCAATTACATGTCAGAGGAGCATTCATCGCCAGAACATATATCGACGGAGCAATTGTCACATAGTAACTGTTGTATTTTTGATTTAGGCGAAATTATCCTAGGAGCAAAATTAATGTAGCCGGCCGGAAGAAAAGTCGGTTCCTCCTGGACTGGTACGTATGTGTTGGGCTGTGACGTATGGTTGGCCGTTCCCGCCAAAACGCATGCCAAACGCATGACTATATCAAGCATGCGTAATGACAGAACCACGCGTACGTAATGACAGAACCACGCGTACGTTATGCCAAAACCATACGTACGTTAAGAATGTCATAGAAGTATAATAGAAAATGTCCATACGTACGTTCTGTCAAGACCATACGTACGTTATGACAGATCCACGCGTACGTTATGAAAGAACCATGCGTACGTTCTGACTTGCACGCATCATGGTTTTGGCATGCGTTTTGGCGGGAACGGCCAACCATAGTGACTTGCGAGTTTGTGTGGTCATGGTGGTGTGCGACTCGACTGTGGCGGTGCAGTGGGCACGTGGAATTTAGAATGGATAGAATATCAATCACCGACATGCAATATTCCTTCTTGACACGCAAGTCTACGAAATACAGTCAGTACCATCAAATTAAAGCTATGTTAAATCTAAAATAATTAAGCCATCCTAGCAAGTACAAGGGTTGATCAATTCATGACCACATAGTTCAAGACTATATTATCAGGACAGCTACAGCATGTAGTCTACAATGCGTCTCAAAAAAACTTTACACTTTTGAAATGGCGGCCAAACAAATAATATATAACTTTTGGGGAAAATGTTTTTGATATATGGAAAGCCAATAAAGACAACTTTCATATGACACCAAAGATCGGAAAACTATCAATGCTTGAGTGAACACTACTCACTTAAATGAAGGGTATGAACATTAGGCAAGCAGGAATTAGCCTTCCAATATCTTTCAGGTTTTTTTTAGAGGCGAGTCCTCTGAAAATTGCAAATTTGAGGGCTTTGGGATGAATTAATGATCAATCGTGATCAGTTTAATCAGTTTATTGTTTGAGAATATTTCATGAATGATTGAATTGAAATCTAATGCAGGAGTGAACATGAATTGCAATTTTAAAGTAGAAATATATTGAAAATCGTAAAAATGGAGAATTATATATCAAATTAAAGGAGAAATTAAGGAGAACACGATGGTGTACATCATTTATCATGGAGACCGATGAAACTCAGTTAATTGATAGTTAAAAGTTCTCTCTCTGAATGCTTCAAACACGCAAAATTACGTCCGCGATATTGGGGATTTTTTTATGACGTCACTGTCTGTACGAGAGGCGTGATTGGCTCTCCCACGAGAAGCTCCACTTGCTTGCAAAACCTGTTGCGAGGGTACGTTTTCTCCACACTGTCACTGAATACTAGGTTTCGATCACGAAATGAAAGAAAACCCAGAATTTTATCTAGATTTGGATTTTCAAATTGATGATTTTGTAGATGAAGAGAATGATGATGAAGTGAACAACAAAGTGACGTAGTTGGAGGTTAAAGTGGAAATTACGCACTGAGCATTTTAACTTTTTTCGTGTGGATCGCCGCAGTTTGTTCATGAAAGTCAGGAGAATAGGGGTGAGATATGACGTAAGTGGGTGAGTAGGTTGAGAAAGGTCAACAGAACATTTAACCCCCCCCCCCACCACCACCTCGCTCTCTCCTCCCCTTCCCTCCTGTTCAGAACGAAACTGATTGCTATTACATTTTTTGTTTGGCAGCCATTTAAAACAAGTGTACAGTGTTTTTTTTAGACACACTGTATAACAAAAGTAGCACATTGTTTACCCTTCTCACGAAAGAAAAAGTAAAACTTTTGAGGAAAGGGAATTTCAGAAATTTTATGTATTGGAGTGAAATAATGAAAGAGTAGTTCTTGGACCCGTTACATAAAGGATACTATAGTGGTAACTTTGCCATTCAATCGCAACTACCACGATAACAATACTCATTAGCCAATCAGATTCAAGGACTCATTAAAAGTTACAACTGAATGGCAATGCTACCATAATTGTAATTTTTATGCAACATTGCCCTTGTCTTACATCACGATCATGACGATGATATCACGAAAGCGGATAATTTAAAGTATATATATATATATATAGTTATAATCAATTTTTACGACTTGACTTAAATCACACCTTTCTAATTGTTTGCCCGATATTGTTCAAACTTTAATTTGCACTCTATGTTGGGTAAAAATGCTCTATGAGGGTAATCAGGTGTCCAACCAACATTGATCATTTCTTTTGGGCATTTTTATTAATCCAGTGTGATGAAAATTTTGGACTTTCTAAATTAATCGCTGCCTATTTTCTAACCTTACTAGACGATATGCTTCCCGCAATGGGTAAAATACTGCCCAAAAATTGGTTAGACACGTAATTCCCCTCGTGCTGGTTAAAATTTTACCCAATATTTTTTTTTACAGTATAATCAGATTTCTCTCTTCCCTCTAAAAACAACTTTTCCCCTTTGCTCTTCTCCGGCGACAGTTGTTCCACTATGGATTGGTCCCCCATTACACCGTAACCATTACCATGGTTACAACCTGAAAGATATTAAGGCACAGGGAACGATATGTAAACGGGACACCGATGTAGGCCTGGATACAATGTCATTTGCGGTATTTAATCTTTATCGTCCTTAATCGTATTATAGCGCCCTCAATCGGCATCAGCATTGGCATGAGAACAGTTAAATTTCAGGGCACACACCACTAACTATTTCCCCACAGACTCGTGTGTTAAAAATGAGATTTGAAAAAATCGCCAAAAATAAGTCTTAATAATGACATCATCCACATCTATATCATTTGGTAGTTCATCCAAGGAGATATCACTCTAACGAGTGATATCTCCTTGGTTCATCCAATATCCTTCAAACGCTAAAGTATGAAAAGGTGTTTTTCAACATTTTTTCGCGCTACAGGGGCTCGAACCAAGACTACATGCAAACTTGGTTGTGGCGTTGTGGCGTGCGCCTGTAATCCAAGCTTTGCGGGGAAGTTACAAATTGATGCAGGGGTTCGAGGTTCGAGCCCTGGTCACGTCTTTCGGATGGTGACGTTAAAGGTCGGTCTGTGGAGCCGTGATATGTGCAAACGCCGGGATATGTGCAAACAACGGTATATGTGCAAAATTTCGCCGGGATTTGTGCAAACAACGGAATTTGTGCAAACGCCACGCCGGGAAATGTGCAAATCTGTCAAAATCTATCAACGGCATCTGTTCAATCGTGACGACGGGATATGTGCAAATGAACAATTTTCACGGGAAAAGTGCAAACCTCCGGGATATGTGCAAATTACTGTTTTTATCCATCATATTAAGGATATTTCTCATGAAATGTTTCATAACATTACTGTTAAAATGAGAAACATGCCTGCATAAGGGAGAAGCTACAGCTAGTGTCATCGGCAATGAAACGCTTTTCAGAGAGGCATGGGGGGGCACCAGGCTTAGTGGACATTTGCTCTGGCGACAATTGCTCTGATGGAAATTCTAAACATTAAGCGAAACATAAAAGCTAACCTCCAAAACTAAATACACCCTAATCGTAATCATGGCAATATTCTGAACCAAAAACTCTATCACAATCCTAACACTAATCCTATGCCTTCTGATATATTAATTGTCGCAATTTTCGCAGGAGTATATGTCGTGTCACCTTAAAGGGACATTTAGTACTGTTTCGAACACTGCATGGGGCAATTATTAAAGGGGGTGGGAGAGGCAAGCATGATTTCCACTGATACACACATTGAACTTGATCTGTTGATTTCATTTCCAGATTTCATCAGAAGTTGTCGAATTTCTTTAAAATTTTATTATAAACCCAAAATGTCTTGATTACTATGCCATTTGATATTAATTTTTTATGAATCTATGAACATTCAAACAAGACATTGTTTCCTATCTCTTTTAACACACCAAAGTGACGCCAGCTTGTGTAATATCAGCCACATGTGTAAAAACACTGTACCCACTAACGTATATAAAAATATTTCCCACACATTCATGTCATACTAGCGCACTTTACCAACAAGAGGCATTAATTTTGAACTATATACCCACAAATGCGATGCACTTTACTCTCTAAATGAAGTATTTTTAGGTTGCAATTCATACACCTCGATTTTACAACGAATGTTCCATATGATATGAATGCAGGGGCTGCGATCGGGGGGGGGGGGGGCAGGGGGTTCACAGTGCCCCCACTTTTTGAAGCACTAAACAGTTTTCCCTTTTAACCCAAGAACTTTGCCCCTTTCATCTAAATAGAAGGACCTGTTTTATGAGTTAAAGTGTGCCCCTTTACCTTTTTATAAATATAAGTGCCCATTCTCGTATCAGATAAGTTTCGATTCATTAAAACCGCTATTTTCATGCCCTGTCATTGCCCGTTTTCCTTATTTCGCGTTCTTATCCCTTCTAAAAGTGCATATCTAAACAATAAAAATCCTTTTAAAATGTTCCTCTCGCCCCTTTAACTCTATCTAGGCCGGGGGGGGGGGGCTCGGAGGTCCCCTTCCCCCCTCAACGAGTCGCGCGATATTTTCGTCGCGCAAAATTTTTTGACCGCGCTGCTCGCTGACTTTTTACTTTCAAGTCTTCCGCACCTTTTGAGACCAATTTTGCGTCACCCGGGCACGCGGTTCCGAAGTTACGCAATGTTACGTAAGTGCATCTCAGACCAAAAATTGCTCAAAAACGTGATTTCGTGTACAAAGTCAATGTAAATTGTGTTTTCAACCAAAAATCATAAATGTATGATTATTTTTAGTTTTGCACGCCTAAATGTATGTATTTTATGCTGTTTATGATCTTAGAAGAGTCCCCAACGAATTTCATTGAAAAAACAATGAAAAACAAAAGGTCCAAAAAACTAAGAAATACATATAAGAAATTGCAAAAAAACAATATCATACATAGGAAATTGATCTGATATCACAATTTTTTCATGTACACTTGCTAAGAACATCACAAAGGGTTTCTATGCCAAAAATTAGAACATTTGGAGCTTTATTTACGGAGTTAGAGGAAAAAGTATGATTTTGCATACTAATTACGCATAAATTAGCATAATTACATAATAACGATTTGCATGAAATAAATTACTTTACAATTTTGTAGATTATATCCCAGACAACATGCGTGCCAATTTTCGGTGCGATCGCGCGGTCGACGGCCGAGATCTCAAGGGGGGGGGGGGCCTGGGAGGCCCCCCTCCCCCGGCCATATGAATTCCAAAAATACCCCGACCTAGATAGGGTTAAGTTGCCCCTTTTCAGAGTGAAATTCTTCTTCTGTAGTGTGTACATTTTCACCTTTGATCAAGTGCCCCATATGAATATTCTGATAAATGCCCCTTCTCTTCTGGTTTGTTTAAATGTCCAATTTGCTAATGTAAGGTATATGTATTTGCAATTAGCGTCCTTTCTTTTATGCAGGGGCATCTGAGCAAAGGGAGAGGGGGGGCACTTGCCCCCTTAAGAAATGGACCTCGTTCCATGGACCCCAAAAGTTTTCAATACCAAGAAAAAGAAAAGAAAAGTGGTGAAATATGATAGTGTTCTCTATGTCAAAATCTATCACAAATGTTTTTTTTTTTCATTAAAAGTTTCAAAAATTTTGCTCGCTCGCTCGCAGCTTTAAAGAAATTTTGCCCCACACGCCATGTTTGCCCCACTCAATCATTTTGCTCATTACCCTACTAGGGTACATTATGCTATTTTGTTTTTAAACAAAGTTTTTTGTTTCAAGTGCCCTTTTCAAAAGAGGAAGTGCCCTTTTTCGCTGTGCACTCCCCTCCCCTATCAATTTTGCTCTGCCGACCCATGCTGGTAGTCTCCTTTTCCAGACCCAATGCGACCTTACCCTACAGGATGGAGGTTATTAGTCTACTTTTTAATACTCAGTCTTGGCCATATATTCTTCCAAACAACAGGATTAACGCTATACCTGGACTAGCTAAGCGTAGTCTTTACTCAAAACCCGGTGGTTAAAAAGAGAAATAAACTTTACAATTTAAACCTCACCATCTTCTAAACCATTGCCATGTCATCAAGCATATGGATATAGAGTTATTTTCTCCAGACCCAGTCATTTAAAAAAAAAATCAAGAATCTTCGAAACTTCAATCCCGTCATCTTCAATACTAAGAACCTGTAATGTAGCACATGGGTATACAGCGTAATTATACAGTGGGTGTACAGTGCAGTTTTTTAAATAAATGGATATGGAGTAAAGGCTATGCTATAGGTACCCGTGCTTTGTTATACTTATAGACTATTAGTTTGGAAGATGATGGGGTCTTACTATTTAAGTTTTTTTTTATCACCAGGTTTGGAGTAAAGACTACACTCTATATCAATTTTTTCCCACAGATATGAGACGGTGGGGTCGTCAAATTGAAGATCTCCTAATTTTGTTAATAACAGCGTCTGGGTTAAAGACTGTGCTCTTATATCCATGCTTTCTTACAGGGTCTTATTTTTGAAGATTATAACATAATTTTTTTAAACGGGTCTGGAGTAAAGACTACGATATGTACCCTTGCTATATAACGGAGTCTTAGTCTTGGGTCTTAATTCTGAAGGTTTTTTAATCAAAGGTCTGGAGAAAAGACAACGCTTTATATCCATCTTTTTCACAGGAATGAGACTGTGGGGTCTTGAAAATTTGTTTAAATAAACGGGTCTGGAGAATTGAGAATACGTTATATACACGTTCTTTATAACAGAGTCTTAGTAGTGGAAGATGGCGGGCTTACATAGTTTTGAATTTGTTTAATCACCCGGTCTGGAGCAAAAACTACACTTTAAACCCAGTAACTACCGATAGCTCAGTTGGTAGAGCGGAGGACTGGAGATGATTGATGATTAACCTTATGTCGCTGGTTCGAATCCGGCTCGGTGGATGTGGTTTTTTTTGGCGCAAATATTCTCTACTGAATGACGCGCGCCGTATAAGCTAAAACAACAACAACAACAACTTATTCGATAGGAATTAGACGGTGAGGTATTAAATTTGATTTTTTTTTTGTTATTGATAAAACAAGGTCTAGGGTAAAGACTACATTCTATATTCATTTCTACAAGGTCTTAATTTGGTAGACGGTGAGGTGTTGCAGTTTTTTAAAATTATTTTTGAATGGCTATGCTCCTTATGTATGCTTTTAGTACAGGATCTTAGTTCAGAAGGATCTTCAAATGATTAAATGACCGGGTCTGGAGCATTAAAAGACTACACTCTACATCCATGTTATTCCAAACGATAGTGGGTCTTCAATTTAAGGTTGGTGCCCCCCCCCCCCGCCGCCTCTCTGAAAAGCGTTTCATTGCCGATGTCATTGTAGCTTCTCCCTTATGCAGGCATGTTTCTCATTTTTAACAGTAATTTCATGACTGAAACATTTCATGAGAAATAGCCTTTATATGGATAAATGCAGTGATTTGCACATATCCCGGAGGTTTGCACTTTTCCCGTGAAAATTGTTCATTTGCACATATCCCGTCGTCACGTTTGCACAGATGCCGTTGATAAATTTTGACAGATTTGCAAATTTCCCGGCGTGGCGTTTGCACAAATTCCGTTGTTTGTACAAATCCCGGCGAAATTTTGCACATATACCGTTGTTTGCACATATCCCGGCGTTTGCACATATCACGGCTCCACACGGTCCCAGACGTAAATAATCATATCTGATTGATACACGTCTGACAAAACTCAAATACACACACACACACACACACATGCAGTCACAGTGCTCACAAGGTTTCTTGGGCAACTAGTTAAGTTCCCATAAAACCCAGCATTGACAAATTACTGCTCTCCCATGGGACTGAACAGATCCAGTAGTAATCCCTCTCTATGCCCATATGAAAAGATTGTTCAGATATGCACCGTTGATTTTATATGAATATTTTTCCAACCATTACCTCATTTTAGGTATGCTGAAGGGGATTCCCGAAATTGCCGGATCCTATTATTGGTGTGCGCCCTACACGTCCTTTTAATATCTCCATGTTTTTTTAGTACGGGAATATCATGATATAAGAAAACATAACAAAAAGCTTCCTTTTTTTGTTCCTTTTTTTTAAATTACTACATTTAATTTTAGTTCAGGGGCGTGGACCCAGCAATGGGAAGTCCACTGGTCGGAGTTGAGAAACCACTTGTTTTTATAGAAACCTAATGTATATTCATGCTTTACTGTAGACCCCTATAAGTCCATTTCGCATTATTCAAGAATAATAAATGCATATTATCTATCTTCTGAAAAGCATATTTCGGTAAAGATACAACAGTTAAAGTGGCCAAGAATGGTCAGTCCGACTGTATGGTCTTATTCATATCAAAAGATAAAAGATAAAGGATGTTTTAAAAAATCATGTAATTCAAGTCATGGCAGGATATAGTGTGTACATGTCAAGTTTTGATGATCGTAATCTCGTTTTCTTTCCCCTTCTCTCCTTTCTGCAGTTGCCTCCTCATTCTGTCTTCCTCTCTTTCCCATCTTCTCCAATTACAGCTTGCATTACGCTCAGTCCTATAATGGCTTCAACTTATATTCGTCTATTTTCTTTCTTTCCACTATATTACTACTGACATTCCTCTTTTCTCCATCGAATCTACATTTTTAAAGGACAAGTCCACCCCAGCGAAAAGTGGATTTGAATAAAAATAGCAAAATCCAACAAACAAACACTAAAAATTTCATCAAAATCGGATGTAAAATAAAAAAGTTATGACATTTTAAAGTTTCGCTTAATTTCACAAAATAGTTATATTCACATCCTGTTTTATATGCAAATGAGGGAACTGATGACATCACTCACTCACTATTTCTTTTGTATTTTATTACATAGAATAGGAAATATTCTAATTTTCTCCCCATTGTCTGTGAAACAAAGTTTTATTTCGCCCTGAACATGTGGAACTACCATTGTTTAACATTTTAGGTTTCAGTAAAGTTGGTCTTTTTTGTCAAATCTGTACAAATTGAAATATTGTATAATTTAAACAATAAAAAACAAAAGAAATAGTGAGGGACATCATCGATTCTCTCATTCGCATGTGACTAAAATAATGGTGCATATAAATATTTTGTGAAAAATAAGCGAAACTTTAAAATGTCATAACTTTCGTACTTTAATCCGATTTTGATGAAATCTTCAGCATTATGCTTGTCTGATTTTTCTCTGTTAATTCAAATCAAAATTTTTCTGAGGTGGACTTGACCTTTAAAGATCAAACATTTTTTTGTATGATTTTAATGGTGAATATCATTTACTACAAGAAAGGATCACCTGTTGTTCAGAAAGTTCGTGTTTCATAACCATGTTTATGCAACAGAGAGAGAACCCCAAGGTGTACAATAGCCGATATGCACATGTTTTCTTTCTTAAGTGCAAACCGAATGCGAACTCTATAAATTCTTTAAGAGACAAGTTAAAGGAATAGTTTGAATCCACGTCTATATTTTCTATTTATATCCATTGTATAATACTCAATGATAATTATATTCCTGAATTTCTACTTTAATGCAATATCATTATCCAGTATTTTATGTTTCAGCTTTCAAATTGAACTAATTTCCTTCATAAATTTTGGTGAATAATTTAATGTGTCAATAATATCATACATTTAATTTCATATTTTACTGTAATTGTGTTGTCTATGATATTTTTTTTCATTTCACCGATTCCTCAGAAATTTGCATGCTATATTAAACAATTTTTGTATTGATGATTTTTCTGGTTTAAATGTATTGAATTCGTTATTTTGTATAGAACCTATATTACTCTTTTATGTATAAATTGTTAGTTTATGTTAACAGGACCATGCTGAAAACAGTCTGAGGTTGTTATCCTGTATAAGTATATTTAAATAAAAAAAATAGCCAGCACTTATGGCTTTATATTGGTTGTACCTCGCAATGAACTGTACTTTAATTTAAGGCTATTTCAACGGGGTTTTACAAACATGTAATAATAAAAATACATAATTTCATTTGTGAGTTGAGGTAGATCGGATGACACATTAGTCCAATGATTTATGCCCTCCATCCATACATTCTTTTTTTTTTTTTTTTAATATTTGCTTATTTAAAAGTTTCATCCAATTAAGGCAGTCAGTCGAGTTGCATAAAATGTATATATATATATTATTGAAAGCAATAGAGAGTTACAGAGGTAATGCACGGGGGAAGCTTCTGATGAATAATTAAAAGGCTTCCTGAACAAAAAGTGCTTAAAATGTTCATTACTTTTTTAAGGTCGCAATGTCAGAAATTTTCAAGCTCGAGCTTCGTGCTCGCATATTTTGATTGTTGAAACCAGGGTGATAATATTTTATAAATGTTCATTCCCTATGTCGTTATAAAAAAGGAAGATATTAAATGAGCTTTGGACAAATGTGTAAAATCGCATGCGTGGTTTTAACCCCCCCCCCAAAAAAAAAAAAAAAAAAAAAAATCCCGTAGGAAAAAAATGTCCCTTTTTCAAAATGGAAAATGCCCGTTTCAAGTGAAATACGCTTTTTAAAGTAAAACATAATAGTACATTTTAGGCAAAAAAATCAGAAAATCTTTGACTCGCGCTTCGCGCCCGCATCAATTATTGTTTAGTATAAGGCATCCGTCCTGTTCATAGTTACAAAAATGCATAGAATGTCCAGTTTTCAGGTTGAAATTTTACACATTTTTGCTCGTGTTTCACGCTCGCATCAATTATTGTTTATTAAGGTAGGCCTAACTTTTATGTTCCTGGTTACAAACAGTGCTTAGAGTAAATCAAGTTTTCATTTGAGAAAATGAGAAGTTTTTGGCTCGTGCTTCACGCTCGCATCAGTAATTGTTTAGTAAGATACTCATCTTGTTCATACAAAATGCTTAGAATGTTCAGTTTTCAGGTTGGAATATCATACATTTTTGGCTCGTGTTTTGCACTAGCACCAATTATTGTTTATTGAGGTAGTCATTTTGTTCCTGGTTGAATAAAATGCCTAGAATGTCCAGTTTTCTGGTTAGAATATTACAAATTTTCAGCTCGCGCTTCGCGCTCAAATTATTCATTTAGTTGGCGAGATATAGGATACATGGGAAAGTGGCTTTGACTCTTGCATTGTAATCAGAGCGTCGTGTTTTCGGATCCTAATGCGGCCTATGGGAATGCGACATTCCACAACTTTCCACTCTCCACCCAGGTGCCAAATGGCTACCCGATAGGTCGTGAAAGTCATTGTAACTTGTCCAGCACTGTGTGCGCCTCCATTATATACATTACGTGTTATGGCAAACAAAAATGGTAGTCCACAGTATATAGCTAATGTTTTTTTTTTTTATCATTGATGAGCCAATATTCTGTGATCGTCTATTGCCTGAAATGACAACAATAACTTATTAACTCATTTAAATGTCACGAAACAATCTAATTGAAATTATTTACACATGATTTGAGTGACCAATTCACGCTGCTAAAACGTATAGTAATTCAGGCGGATAATAATACAAAAGTATTGATAAAGGTATTGTAAAGATATTCATATATTCCTTTGCAAGACGTCTAATATCTATGGTGGCCCTGAAGGGACATCGCAAATAGACCAAATCGCGAATATTCACGACGAAATTGGCGACGAAATTCACGACGTCGCCAATTTCGTCGTCAATTTCGTCGTCAATTTGAATATTCACGACGAAATTCACGACGTCGTGAATTTCGTCGCCAATTTCGTCGTGAATTTGTGTTGCTTGCCTGGGTGGTATGCGGGTTGAAACCAATTCGTCTGCTGCTAATTCCTCCACTGCAGGGTCGATCTACATTCATTTAGTCTAATGCAATTCTGTCCATTAACTTTTCGCCTAACAACCATATGGTCCAATAACCATTTGGTCCAGTCGTCACTTCGTCTATAATCACCAGTTCGTCTATGACCATTTCGTCTCACAACTAGTTGGTCTAATGTCAATTTTATTTTCCTTAATTTCGCCCAATTAACACTTAGTTCAATTAGACCAAATGTCATATCGAATAAATGGCAATTGGACCAACTTGGTTATTAGACAAAATGGCAGTTAGACCATGTGGATAGTGGATGAACTGATGGTAGACCAAATGAAAGCAGACGAATTGGCATTAGACCAATTGAAAAAAAAACCATTGAAACGACAGAACGATGTCCACTGCTATCCATATGCATAGGCGGATCCAGGGGGAGGGGGCCGAGGGGCCGGCCCGCCCCCCCCCCCCCCCTATTGGCGGAGCAAAAAAAAGGAAAAAAGGAAAGAAACAAAAAAAAGGAGGGAAAAGAGAGTAGAAAAAAAGAAGAGGAGGATCGAGACGAATAAAGTAAGATGAGGGGAAGACATGGAAATAAAAATAATATTTCATGTCACTATACAAAATTTTCGCTCGCGCTTCGCGCTCACATTGCCTGTTAGGTGATTTTCATATCTTGTTCAATATGGAGTTTAAATATCAAGTTTGGAAGTCAATATACAAAACATATTTCATCTCGAAAATCAAATTTTCATTATTTTGCGCGATTTACAAATTGATTTTTAAAAAGTGCTCTGTAAATATGACAGTTTTATGGTCTGAATATTAACAATTTCCGCTCGCGCTGCGCGCCCGCGATTTTCGATTTATCAGGCACCTATTATTTTCGTGTATTCCATAAAGTTGTCAAAATATCCCTTTTCAGGTCTGATTGTCAAAACGTATCAGCTAGCGCTTCACGCTCGCATTTTGATCGTATATCTCAATATTGATTATACAATCCCCTTTTCATGACAATGCAAAGATTTAGGCTCCCAATTTGCGCTCGCATTAATTGTTAAAATATATTAACTGATGCATCTTATTTATAGTTACAAAAGTGCTTGAAATGTCCAGTTTTCAGGCCATAATATCATCAGACTTCACGCCCTCATTAGGCATAAATGAATAAGATATTGATTTAATAATTGAATTGTCCCTTTTGTTTCATCTCGCGCTTAGCAAGAGGAATAGGAAGACATTCATCATTTTCATATGATGACATGTCCTACATGTCCTAAGGATGTACCGGTCCTATGTCAAAACTCAAAGTAATTATAATGAAAAAAAATCAACTCTGTGCGATCCATATCCACTTTCCAATTTTCTAACAAAGTGCTTGAAATATAGAGCTGAAATTGACTCTTTTTTTCAGATCGGAATATAAAATAGTTTAAGCTCGCGCTTCGCGCTCGCTTTGATTTTCATGATAAAAGATGTATTTACAATGCCTAGATTCTAGGTCTAAATATGAAACACATGCGCGCATGTTTATTCAGATATTCAACTTGTTCTCTATTTAAATCATTATCCAGTTTAAGATCACAATATAAACAATTTTCTGCTCGCACTTTGTGCTTGCATCATTAATGTAGGAATTACTCATTCTTTTCCAAATTTACAAAACATGAATAGAGTGTCCCGTATTTAGGTCTAAATCTCGATTTTTTTTTCCGCTCGCGCTTCGCACTCGCATCAATTGTTTAGTTATATAGCTATCCTGTTCACGATTACAAAAATTGATTAAAATTTTCCATTCTTTATGTAGAAATGTCAAAAACTTTCAGCTCGCGCTTCGCGCTCGCATCAATTGTTTATTATATACCTATTCTGTTTAAGTTACAAAAAGTCCTTAGAATTTCAATTATTAAGTAAAAATGTAAAAAAAATTCAGCTCGCGCATCGCGCTCGCATTATTTGATTTTTTAAATATATAACGTCTTCACGACTAACTGCATGCAGTCTTTAACAGGTACCTATTCCACCAGTTCATTTCTGCTTGCGCTTCGCGTTCGTAGTAATTATTTATTTGCATACACATCTTTTTTAGGAAAACAAACATTGCCCAGAATGTTCAAATTGTAGGAAAAAATACATAAGATTTCCAAAAAAATTTAGCTCGCGCTTCGCGCTCACATTATATAAATAAGGATTATGATATTATATATTTATGTTGATTTATAAGAATAAAGCTAAGAAGACCACCCCTTCACAGAAACAACAAAAAATCATCTTCGAGCGGCCGATCGGGGAAAATATGGCTGAAAAATAATTCCGCCCCCCCCCCCTATTGGCGAAGGCTGGATCCGCCCCTGGAACACCTAACAGGCAATGCGTGCGCGAAGCGCGAGCGAAAATTTTATGTAGTGACATGAAAGATTCTTTTCATTTCCATGTCTTCCCCTCATCTTATTTTTTTAACTCGTCTTCCTCCTCTTCTTTTTTTTCTCCTCTCTTTTCCCTTCTTTTTTGTTAAAAATTGGGCGAAATTAAAGAAAATAAAATTGATATTAGACCAACTAGTAATGAGACGAAATGGTCATAGACGAACTGGTGATTAGACGAAGTGATGACTGGACCAAATGTTTATTGGACCATATGGTTGTTAGGCGAAAAGTTAATGGACAGAATTGCATTAGACTAAATGAATGTAGATCGACCCTGCCGTGGAGGAATTAGCAGCAGACGAATTGGTTTCAACCCGCATACCGCCCAGGCAAGCAAAACAAATTCACGACGAAATTCACGACGTCGTGAATTTCGTCGTGAATAATTCGCGACGAAATTGGCGACGAAATTAACGATGTCGTGAATTTCGTGGCCAATTTCGTCGTGAATATTCGCGATTTGGTCTATATTTGCGATGTCCCTTCAGGGCCACCATAAATATCTATATAATGAGGTTAGGTTGAATAGAAATTAGAAATGACCAAGCATCACAATTTACTTGCATTTGTCCACCTTCAACTCTCAGTCACCAGCTTATGTAGTATGGATGAAATAGGAAATGCATGAGTGAAGGTGAAATTTGATGACAAAAGCTGAAAACTAACTCCAAGTTGTTTTAAGGTGTTATGAGATTTCAAGTTTTGACTTGGAATAAACGTCTTCACAGTAATATTGAAATGATTTCCAAATTAAAATATGTTATAACTCAAAATACCAATCCGTTAGTACTCCCAGTAGCCATGATAACAGATGTCTGTCATGTCTGTGGAGCGTTGTGGCCCAGTGGATTAGTCTCCGGACTTTGTAACAGAGGGACGTGGGTTCGAATCACAGCCATGGCGTAGTTTCCTTCAGCAAGAAATTAATCCACATTGTGCTGCACTCAACCCAGGTGAGGTGAATGGGTACCTGACAGGAATTTATTCCTTGAAATGCCGAGCGCGTAAAAGCTGCTTGAGCTACATGTACAGCCAGGGTAATAATCCAAGTCCTTTGGAAGCGCATAGAGACGTTCATAATGTGTTATGTGCTATACAAGAACTATTATTATTATTATTACTCTTTTAGAAGAGGACCAGTGGACAAGCAAAGATAAAAGAAAAAGAACAAAAGGTCATCACCGTGACCCAAAATGTTCCAAACTCCCGTAGAGCCGCCACTTTACAGTTCAGTTTAGAAGTCGATGCCAGATTTGAAATAAATACCTAATTGCTATTGTATATTTATTAATGTTTTAATGCATGATTGTATATATTTCATATATATTTTTTATTGCCAGTGCAGAACTGACTTTTTGGAAATGCAGACATTATAAATCTTGATCATTAAATGAAACATTAATATCAATGAAAAAAATAATAATAAATTTGCGCGAGTAAGAGTCTGTTTAAAGTGATCATTTCTATTTGTTCTGATTTTTAAAAAAATCTCATTTTGGCTCTTGAAAACGGGCCAAGCATTAGGCTATTAGCGTAAAAATACCATCCCAAAAATTTTCAAAGTATCATATCTACAGGAACAATTTTAGAACCTTGAAGATGTAAACCAAAGTTTAAAAAAATAGGGGTTGGTTTCAATGTTTATACAGCGGATCTGTGCACGACAACACAGATGAACACAGCATAACCAACATACAGTGTGTAGAAGGTACAGCAAAATGCAGTCAACACAGCCAACGGATTTTTTGAATTTGAGAAAACTGACCATAAGCTGGACCCGTTTCCTAGACGGTTCTCAAATACTAATAAATTGTTACCTGTACCTAAATTAGAGTTTTTCATCATATATTTTGGTCTGTTTCAGGGTTTTTTTAGGACAAATACAGGCACTCATATACATGTTTCATCTCAGTTTGAGAATTTTTTCAATCAGCTGCTCACAAAGTGAAGCGATCTTTGTGCATGGGTATTTTTACAATGTATGTGGGGTGTGTGTGTGTGTGGGGGGGGGGGTAGGTAAGAGAGTGTTAAGGTAGTTTTGAAGGCTGTTCGTATTTGACGGATGGGTTCAACTTGGTGTGTCACTCGCTCCCTCCACCTCCACCCCCCCCTTTTCTCTCTCTTTCTCTTTGTGTGATTTTGTGTGTTAGAGAAAGGTCAGAAAATGTGTGTGAGTGTTTAGTTTAGAGAGGGGAATGTTGTGAACCCATGTTAATGCACAATATTTTGCGAGGGCAAGGACGGTCTTGGGAAGGTTTAACTGTATGTGTATGGGTGGATACACGGATGTGTGTGTGTGTGTGTGTGGATGATGGGTGGGTGTCTGTGCGTGAGGAAGAGTATATAATGTGTCTATGTAGAGTGTATGTAGATAAATCAAAAGGCAAATTATATCATAATCATGATAATAGATTACAAACGTTCATGAAAAAGTAGTTATGAAAAAGCTTTGGACAAATTTGTAAAACCGCATGGGTGGTTACATTACTCTTTTCTTGCCTACTCCGAATTATCACTTTTCGATCGAACTTTTCGCACGCTCCCGACCAGTGTAATAAGCCACACCCACCTATTAAATCAGCGAATCAAAAATGCAAAGAGACTCGAACCATTTTTGAAAGCTGAACCGTTGGGTATGAGCATTTACGTAATCAATACGTCTACAGCAAAATATTATTCATCGATATTATTGTCATAACCTAATATTTGAATTTACTTTTCGTTAGGCGTTTAACTTATCTTTTTATTAGGGGTCCAAATTATCTTTTCTAAAATAAATATTACCCTAGTTGTATCTTGAGAATCGACAGATGTCGTGGAATAGACGCTTTTTCAAAAGTAAGGTCATACTGGTCAATTCCAAAGTGCACGATATAGAAAGTTCGTTTAGTTCACGGTTTGTAGGGGTGATTAATTTTCTTAATGGAAATGAAATTTAATATTGAATACTGTATGTGTATTATATCTGGGTCGTGTGGTCTAGTGGTTAGAACATTGGAGGCATAATCGTAAAGTTGTAATTTCGAATCCCCGCTCTGCCAATGTCTCCACTTCAATAAAAATTGCCCGAGAGTACATTCTGTCGCCCATTAAACTCAGCAAGAATTTACCTTGGGACTCTTGGGAGAGTGAATGATTGTACAGCTTCATCCAATCAGAGAGCTAGAATCGCTTTGGAGACCCCAAATCGGGTGGATGTACAACCACTCACCAGTGGACGAGAGAGTGGTCGTACATACAATCGATTGGATGTACATCCATTTCAGTGAGGGGGTGGGTGGGGTATCCAAAACGATTCTAGCTCTCTGACAAGATAAAACTGTACAAAGAATCACTCTTTCGAATCGTGGACCCTACCAAATGAATGATGGTAAAATACGTACATTCGCTCACTAGAGTGAGCGAATGAATGACGATTTATGGCTAGAACGGCCCGTCATATTGTGACTGAATGCTTTCCCGCTTCTACACACCCGTCACACACTCGTCTGCAGGTACAGACCCTGGTTTAAACTTTGATCAGCAAGTGTGTCTCCACGCAAAGACTAGCTGCACATACAAAACTTGCTTTGCGAGAGGGCCTTCGGTACACAATGCGTGAGTAGGCTGCACAATCAAACCCGTAACTCAAGTGAACTGGTGAAGGGTTTGCCCAGCAGACTTGTCACACACATCGCATGAGAAAGAGATATGGACACGTACAAAGGTCTCGGGAGCCCAGTCTTCTTTTTTTCAAATCAGAACAGTTTTTTGGTGATAATTTCAGTGTATGAAAATCAAATGGTATATATGTATATGTTACATTTAAACTTTCAAACCAATATTTCTTAATTCAACAACAAAAAAGCTAAGTCTTCACTCTGGCTGTAAAATATCGATGGGTCTTAAATTGATACTCTGCAAGAGAGATAGAAAGAGAGAGCCTGAGAGAGAGAAAAAAGGATATTATGCCCAACAGAACATGAAATATAACACAAATTTATTTCATACATTTAAATTATATTCAGTGGTTCAGTTAATTAACTTAAGAAACTTACAAGAAAATGAAAAGAAGAACAAGAAATCGTGCTCTCTTTATTTGATAAGGCCACTCAATGAAAGTAGGAAATCTTTAAATCGATTAGTTGTCATGCATGTTGATGAATCAAATGTTTATCGATATCGACTCTTGTGCAATATTTCAAACGTTACCAATGTCATATAATTCTTGTGCAATTATTATTCTTAGCAGTATATGAAAAATTATTTCAACTGCAATGAAATCTCTTCACAATTTATATATATATATTTATATATATATATATATATATATATATAAACAATTCTGAAGTACATGTACGTACTAAATAAATACAGAGTTTTTCAATTTGTAATGATTCAATTTCGATCTAAAATACAATTTTAAGACAATATGTGTGATATTGTGTTTGTGCATGTATGAGAGTGGTTTGGGTACTAGAGACCTGAAATATATTCCTGTTTTCCCGGATATGTGTTCTCTCAGTGAGTCCCTTCTCACTATCTGTCATTGTGTGTGAGAGATACGTGACGGTTTGTGTGTTGATGGGGTTGGGTGTGTGTGTGTATGTTGGGGTGAAGAAATTTGTGTTTCCATATTTTACTTTGGTCCTAAAGTTCTGAAGTAGTTCTGAAGGTGTTGTGTTTGGTTTGGGGTCGAATGGGTGAAAAATAGCAAGTGGATTTGTGTGGGAGAAAAGCATGTGTGTGTGTGTGTTTGTGTGCATTTTTGGGAGACGTCTGTGTGTGTGCGTGTATTTTTTGTTCAATCAAGAAGAGTACAATCTGCTTTTTCATTGATATTCATGAAAAGCAGGGCAATGTTTGAAGGTATTGTAAGAACAACTTTACGTTATTCAGCATAATTGCATAAACACCCAAAAACACAAGTACAACACTGTCACTTTATGTCTAAAAGAAAACAAAATAAAACTTGAAGTGCAATAAGATTTCTGGTTTAAAAAAAAAAAAAAATTTCAGCCCAATAAGAGTTATGGTTCATAATAGAACTAGGGCGAGCGTGATGCATGAAGTAGAATTTTTGTTTAGCTGATAGTACTGCAAACACCGACTTGTATGTTTAAAGATCAAGGACCGGAAAACGGTTCGAAAATTAGGGGGCGACCATGCAAAAAATCACAGTCAAATGGTATTTTTTATGTTTTGTACATGGTTTTGAAAAAAAAAATTGGCTGGGCTCACCCCCTCCCCGTTTCTGCGGTTCCTGAAGATGTCGCCTAAGTAAACGTAATAGCAGCTCTGCCCTTTGTAGGTAAGGACAAATTAAAATATAATCATGATAATAGTTTATACATGTTCACAATCCCTAAGTAGTTAAAAAGGAGGATACTGAATAATCTGTGTATAATATGTGTAAAATCGCGCAAGTAGTTTTAACGTGTCGGTTACCGATAAAAGCAATGTACATTATCCAACTCTTGCCTACTACGCATCATCACTTTTCGATGGAACTATTTCGCTCGCTCCCGACTCGTGTAATAAGCCACACCCACCTATTCCATTAGCGAATCAAAAATGCAAATAGACTCGAACCATTTTTTGAAAGCTAAACAGTTGGGTTTGAGCATTTACGTAATCAATACGTCTGCTGATGTGGGTCAATCTCAAAACAGCAAAATATTATTTAACGATATTATTATCATAACCTAATATTCAAATTTACTTTTCATTAGGCGTTTAGCATATCTTTTTTATTAGGGGTAGAAATTATCTTTTCTAAAATAAATATTACCCCAGTTACATCTTGAGAATCGGCAGATGTCGGGATATAGACGCTTGTTCAAAAGTAAGGTCAATTTTCTCTGGTAGATTGGTCAATTCGCAAAGTGCACGATATAGCAAGTTCGTTTAGTTCACGGTTTGCAGGGGTGATTAATTTTTTAATGGAAATGAAATTTGAGTTTAAATACTGTATGTGTATTTTATCTGGGTCGTGTGGTCTAGCGTTTAGAGCATTGGACTCATAATCGTAAGGTTGTGAGTTCGAATCCCCGCTCTGCCAATGTCTCCACTTCAATAAAAATTGTCCGAGAGTACATTCAGTCGCCTATTAAACTCAACAAGAATTTACCTTGGGACTCTTGGGAGAGTGAGTGATTGTACAGCTTCATCCAATCAGAGAGCTAGAATCGCTCTGGAGACCCCCACTCGGGTGGATGTACAACCACTCACTAGTGGACGAGAGAGAGGTCTTACATACACTCGAAAAGATGTACATCAGGGCGGGGGGGGGGGGGAGGGTCTCCAAAACGATTCTAGCTCTCTTACAGGATAAAACTGTACAACAGCTCACTCTTTCGAATCATGGACCTAACAAATGAATGATGGTAAAATACGTACATTCACTCACTAGAGTGAGCGAATGAATGACGATTTATGGCAAGAACGGCCCGTCATATTGTGACTGAATGCTTTCCTACCACTACACACCAGTCACACACTAGTCTGCAGGCACAGACCCTGATTGAAACTTTGATCAGCAAGTGTGTCTCCACGCACAGACTAGCTGCACATACAAAACTTGCTGAACGAGAGGGCCTTCAGTACACAATGCATGAGTAGGTTGCACATTCAAACCCGTAACTCGAGTGAACTGGTGAAGGGTTTGTCCAACAGACTAGTCACACACATCGCATGAGATATGGACACGTACAAAGGACACGGGAGCCCAGTCTTCTTTTTTTCGAATCAGAACAGTTGAAATTTTTTGGGTGATAATTTCAGTGTATGAAAATCAAATAGTCAACATGTACATGTTACATTTAAACTTTGAAACCAATATTTCTTAATTCAACAAAAAGCTAAGTCTCGACTCTGGCTGTAAAATATCGATGGGTCTTAAATTGATACTCTGCAGGAGAGATAGAAAGAGAGAGCCTGAGAGAGAGAAGGAAATTATTCCCAACAGAACAAGAAATATAACACAAATTTATTTCACAAATTTAAATTATATTTAGTGGTTCAGTTAATTAACTTAAGAAACTTACAAGAAAATGAAAAGAAGAACAAGAAATCGTGCTCTCTTTATTTGATAAGGCCACTGAATGAAAGTAGGAAATCTTTAAATCGATTAGTTGTCATGCATGTTGATAAATCAAATGTATATCTATATCGACTCTTGTGCAGTATTTCAAACGTAACCAATGTCATATAATTCTTGTGCAATTATTATTCTTAGCAGTATATGAAAAGTTATTTCAACTGCAATGAAATCTTTTCATAATCTGTTTTTTATATATATAATTAATTCTCAAGTACATGTACATACTAAATGAATAATGAGTTTTTCAATTTGTAACAATTTAATTTGGATCTTGAATTCAATTTTTTGATAATATGTATGATATTGTGTATGTGCATGTATGAGAGTGGTTTGGGTATTTAGAGTCCTGGAATACATTCCTGTTTTACCGGATAGGTGTACTCTTAGTGTGTCATGCACCCCCTTCTCACTATCTGTCATTGTGTGTGAGAGAAATGTGACGGTTTGTGTGTTGATGGGGTTGGGTGTGTGTGTGTGTGTGTATGTTGAGGTGAAGAAATTTGTGAGTGTTTCCATAGTTTGCTTTGGTTCTAAAGTTCTGAAGTAGTTTTGAAGGTGTTGTGTTTGGTTGGGGTCGAATGGGTGAAAAATATTCAGTGGATGTGTATGGGAGAAATGCATGCATGTGTGTGAGGGTGCATCTGTGGCAGACGTCTGTGTGTGTGCGTGTATTTTTAGCTCAATCAGGAAGATCACAATTTTCTTTTTCATTGATATTCATGAAAAGCCGGGCAATGTTTGAAGGTACTGTAAGAACGACTTTACGTTATTCAGCATAATTGCATATTAACACCTCCAAATACAAGTACAACACTATCACTTTATGTCTAAAAGAAACCAAAATCAAACTTGAAGTGCATTAAGATTCCTGGTTTTAAAAAAAAATATCAAAATTTTAGCCCAATAAGATTTATGGTTCATGATAGAACTAAGGCGAGTGTGATGCATGTAGTAGAATTTTGTTTAGCTGATATTACTGCAAACACCGACTTTTACGTTTAAAGATCAAGGACCGGAGAACGGTTCCAAAATTAGGGGCGGCCTTGCAAGAAATCACAATTAAATGGTAACTTTTTGTACACGGTCTTTAAAAAAAATTGCTGGGCTCACCCCCCCCCCCCCCCCCGTTTCTGCGGCTCCTGAAGATGTCACCTAAGTAAACGTAATAGCAGCTCTTCCCTTTGTAAGTGAAGGCAAATTAAAATATAATAATTTTTCGATAATAGTTTATGAATTTTCACAATCCCTAAGTAGTTAAAAAAGGAGGATACTGAATAATCTTTAGATAAAATGTGTAAAATCGCGTGCGTAGTTTCAACGTGTCGGTTACCGATAAAGGCAATGTACATTACTCAACTCTTGCCTACTACGCATCATCACTTTTCGACGGAACTATTTCGCTCGCTCCTGACAAGTGTAATAAGCCACACCCACATGAGACTCGAACCATTTTGTGAAAGCTGAACCGTTGGGTTTGAGCGTTTACGTAATCATTACGTCTGCTGATGTAGGTCAATCTCAAAACAACAAAATATTATTTAAAGATATTATTATCATAACCTAATATTCAAATTTACTTATCATTAGGCGTTTAGCATATCTTTTTTATTAGGGGTAGAAATTATCTTTTCTAAAATAAATATTACCCCAGTTACATCTTGAGAATCGGCAGATGTCGGGATATAGACGCTTGCTCAAAAGTAAGGTCAATTTTCTCTGGTAGATTGGTCAATCCGCAAAGTGCACGATATAGCAAGTTCGTTTAGTTCACGGTTTGCAGGGGTGATTAATTTTTTAATGGAAATGAAATTTAATTTTAAATACTGTATGTGTATTTTATCTGGGTCGTGTGGTCTAGCGTTTAGAGCATTGGACTCATAATCGTAAGGTTGTGAGTTCGAATCATCGCTCTGCCAATGTCTCCACTTCAATAAAAATTGCCCGAGAGTACATTCTGTCGCCTATTAAACTCAGCAAGAATTTACCTTGGGACTCTTGGGAGAGTGAGTGATTGTACAGCTTCATCCAATCAGAGAGCTAGAATCGCTCTGGAGACCACCACTCAGGTGGATGTACAACCACTCACTAGTGGACGAGAGAGAGGTCTTACATACACTCGAAAAGATGTACATCAGGGCGAGGGGGGGGGTCTCCAAAACGATTCTAGCTCTCTTACAGGATAAAACTGTACAACAGCTCACTCTTTCGAATCATGGACCTACCAAATGAATGATGGTAAAATACGTACATTCACTCACTAGAGTGAGCGAATGAATGACGATTTATGGCAAGAACGGCCCGTCATATTGTGACTGAATGCTTTCCTGCTACTACACACCAGTCACACACTAGTCTGCAGGCACAGACCCTGATTTAAACTTTGATAAGCAAGTGTGTCTCCACGCAAAGACTAGCTGCACATACAAAACTTGCTTTGCGAGAGGGCCTTCAGTACACAATGCATGAGTAGGTTGCACATTCAAACCCGTAGCTCGAGTGAACTGGTGAAGGGTTTGCCCAACAGACTAGTCACACACATCGCAGGAGAAGGAGATATGGACACGTACAAAGGTCACGGGAGCACAGTCTTCTTTTTTTCGAATCAGAACAGTTGAAATTTTTTTGGTGATAATTTCAGTGTATGAAAATCAAATGGGCAACATGTATATGTTACATTTAAACTTTCAAACCAATATTTCTTAATTCAACAAAAAAAAAGCTAAGTCTTCACTCTGGCTGTAAAATATCGATGGGTCTTCAATTGATACTCTGCAGGAGAGATAGAGCAAGAGAGAGCCAGAGAGAGAGAGAAATAAAAATGGATATTATTCCCAACGGAACATGAAATGTAACACAAATTTTTGAAATACATTTATAATAACATTCAGTGGTTCAGTTAAATTAACTTAAGAAACCTACAAGAAAATAAAAAGAAGAACAAGAAATTGTGCTCTCTCTATTTGATAAGACCACTGAATGAAAGTAGAAAATCTTTAAATCGATTCGTTGTCATGCGTGTTGACAAATAAAATGTATATCTATATCGACTCTTGTGCAATATTTCAAACGTCACCAATGTTATATAATTCTTGTGCAATTATTATTCTTAGCAGTATATGATTAGTTATTTCATCTGCAATGAAATCTTTTCATAATCTGTTTTCATATATAATTAATTCTGAAGTACATGTACATAATAAATGAATAATGAGTTTTTCAATTTGTAATGATTTAATTTGGATCTTGAATTCAATTTTTTGATAATATGTATGATATTGTGTTTGTGCATGTATGAGAGTGGTTTGGGTAGTATAGTCCTGGAATATATTCCTGTTTTACCGGATAGGTGTACTCTTAGTGTGTCATGCATCCCCTTCTCACTATCTGTCATTGTGTGTGAGACATGCGTGACGGTTTGTGTGTAAGTGTATGTTGGGGTAAGGAAATTTGTGATTGTCTCCATATTTTGCTTTGGTGCTAAAGTTGTGAAGTAGTTCTGACGGTTTTGTGTTTGGTTGGGGGTCGAATGGGTGAAAATTAGTAAGTGGATATGTGTGGGAGAAATGCAAGTGTGTGTGTGTGTGTGTGCATTTGTGGGAGACGTCTGTGTGTGTGTGCGTATTTTTAGCTCAATCAGGAAGATCACACTTTGCTTTTTCATTGATATTGAAAAGCCGGGCAATGTTCGAAGGTACTGTAAAAACAACTTTACGTTATTCAGCATAATTGCATAAACACCCCCAAATACAAGTACAACACTATCACTTAATGTCTAAAAGAAAACAAACTCAAACTTGAAGTGTAATAAGATTTCTGGTAAAAAAAAAAATCAAAATTTTTGCGCAATAAGAGTTATGGTTTATGATAGAACTAGGGCGAGTGTGATGCAGGTAGTATAATTTTTGTTTAGGTGATAGTACTGCAAACACCGACTTGTACGTTTAAAGATCAAGGACCGGAAAACGGTTCCAAAATTAGAGGGCGACCATGCAAAAATTACAATCAAATAGTATTTTTTTTTTTTTTTGTACACGGTTTAAAAAAAATTGGCTGGGCTCACCCCCCCCCCCCCCCGTTTCTGCGGCTCCTGAAGATGTCGCCAAAGTAAACGTAATAGCAGCTCTGCCCTTTGTAGGTAAGCACAAATTATATAATAATCATGATAATAGTTTATAAATGATATCATTCCCTAAGTGGTTATGAAAAGGAGGATATTGAATAATCTTTTGATAAAATGTGTAAAATCGCGTGCGTAGTTTCAACGCGTCGGTTACCGATAGAAGCAATGTACATTACTCAACTCTTGCCTACTACGCATCATCACTTTTCGATGGAACTATTTCACTCACTCTTGACAAGTGTAATAAGCCACACCCACATATTCCATTAGCAAATCGGAAATACCATAAGACTCGAACCATTTTGTGAAAGCTGAACCGTTGGGTTTGAGCGTTTACGTAATCATTACGTCTGCTGATGTAGGTCAATCTCAAAACAGCAAAATATTATTTAAAGATATTATTATCATAACCTAATATTCAAATTTACTTTTCATTAGGCGTTTAGCATATCTTTTTTATTAGGGGTAGAAATTATCTTTTCTAAAATAAATATTACCCCAGTTACATCTTGAGAATCGGCAGATGTCGGGATATAGACGCTTGCTCAAAAGTAAGGTCAATTTTCTCTGGTAGATTGGTCAATCCGCAAAGTGCACGATATAGCAAGTTCGTTTAGTTCATGGTTTGCAGGGGTGATTAATTTTTTTAATTGAAATGAAATTTAATTTTAAATACTGTATGTGTATTTTATCTGGGTCGTGTGGTCTAGCGTTTAGAGCATTGGACTCATAATCGTAAGGTTGTGAGTTCGAATCCCCGCTCTGCCAATGTCTCCACTTCAATAAAAATTGCCCGAGAGTACATTCTGTCGCCTATTAAACTCAGCAAGAATTTACCTTGGGACTCTTGGGAGAGTGAGTGATTGTACAGCTTCATCCAATCAGAGAGCTAGAATCGCTTTGGAGACCCCAACTCGGGTGGATGTACAACCACTCACCAGTGGACGAGAGAGAGGTCGTACATACACTCGAATTGATATACCTCCATTTCAGAGAGGAGGGGGGGGGGGCGTCCAAAACGATTCTAGCTCTCTGACAGGATAAAACTGTACAACAACTCACTCTTTCGAATCATGGACCTAACAAATGAATGATGGTAAAATACGTACATTCACTCACTAGAGTGAGCGAATGAATGACGATTTATGGCAAGAACGGCCCGTCATATCGTGACTGAATGCTTTCCCGCTACGACACACCAGTCACACACTCGTCTGCAGGCACAGACCCTGATTTAAACTTTGATAAGCAAGTGTGTCTCCACGCAAAGACTAGCTGCACATACAAAACTTGCTTTGCGAGAGGGCCTTCGGTACACAATGCGTGAGTAGGCTGCACAATCAAACCCGTAACTCAAGTGCACTGGTGAAGGGTTTGCCCAGCAGACTTGTCACACACATCGCATGAGAAAGAGATATGGACACGTACAAAGGTCTCGGGAGCCCAGTCTTCTTTTTTTCGAATCAGAACAGTTGAAATTTTTTTGGTGATAATTTCAGTGTATGAAAATCAAATGGTCAACATGTATATGTTACATTTAAACTTTCAAACCAATATTTCTTAATTCAACAAAAAAAAAGCTAAGTCTTCACTCTGGCTGTAAAATATCGATGGGTCTTAAATTGATACTCTGCAAGAGAGATAAAGGAAGAAAGAGCCAGAGAGAGAGAAATAAAAATGGATATTATTCCCAAAGGAACATGAAATATAACACAAATTTATTTCATACATTTATAATTTAATTCAGTGGTTCAATTAATTAACTTAAGAAACTAACAAGAAAATAAAAAGAAGAACAAGAAATCATGCTCTCTCTATTCGATAAGACCACTGAATGAAAGTAGGAAATCTTTAAATTGATTAGTTATCATGCGTGTTGACAAATCAAATGTATATCTATATCGACTTTTGTGCAATATTTCAAACGTCACCAATGTTATATAATTCTTGTGCAATTATTATTCTTAGCAGTATATGAAAAGTTATTTCATCTGCAATGAAATCTTTCATAATCTGTTTTTTATATATATAATTGATTCTAAAGTACATGTACATACTAAATGAATAATGAGTTTTTCAATTTGTAATAATTTAATTTGGATTTTGAATTCAATTTTGTGATAATATGTATGATATTGTGTATGTGCATGTATGAGAGTGGTTTGGGTATTAGAGGCATGGAATATATTAATGTTTAACCGGATAGGTGTACCCTCAGTGTGTCATGCATCCCCTTCTCACTATCTGTCATTGTGTGTGAGAGATACGTGACGGTTTGTGTATTGATGAGGTTGGTTGGGTGTGTGTGTGTGTTGGGGTGAGGAAATTTGTGAGTGTTTCCATATTTTGCTTTGGTGCTAAAGTTCTGAAGTAGTTCTGACGGTTTTGTGTTTGGTTGGGGATCGAATGGGTGAAAAATAGTAAGTGGATGTGTGTGGGAGAAATGCATGTGCATGTGTGTGTGTGTGCATTTGTGGGATACTTCTGTGTGTGTGCGCGTATTTTTAGCTCAATCAGGAAGATCACAATTTGTTTTTTCATTGATATTGAAAAGCCGGGCAATGTTTGAAAGTACTGTAAAAACAAATTTACGTTATTCAGCATAATTGTACAAACACCCCCAAATACAAGTACAACACTATCACTTTATGTCTGAAAGAAAACAAAATCAAACTTGAAGTGTAATAAGATTTCTGGGGGTTTTTTTTAATCAAAATTTTAGCGCAATGAGAGTTATGGTTCATGATGGAACTAGGGCGAGTGTGATGCATGTAGTAGAATTTTTGTTTAGCTGATAGTACTGCAATTCAATTTTTTTTTCAATTCAATTCTTTTATTTCATTTCCATTCAAAAAACATAATACAAAGTAATATAAAGTAATACAAATCAAGTACAATTTTACAGAAGGGCATTCTTACTTCGTAAAAAAAACAAAACAGAAAAAACAGTATAATATAGAGCATAAATGGAAATGAGGGGGATCCACTAAAAAGCAAAGCTTGTAAAGTGTGGATCCCCCTTGGAAATGAAAAAAGTATAGTAGACTTATTCTGATATGCGTACATAATTATATGTATTACAGGAAAGAAAAAGAGAACAAAAGAAATCATACGGATGCAAATATAATTACTGAACTAATGCAAAGCTTTTCACACAAAGAGGTCTTCGTAGTAAAGGATGTGTTGCGCAAGACAGAAGAAAGGAAAGAAAGAAAAAAAAAACAGAAAGAGAGAGAGGGGATGACAAGACATAGAAGACAAGACAAAACAAAAGACAGGACAGTACAAGACAAGATAACTACTTTATAAAAGGAGGAATACTAAGAATGGGAAAGGGCTGACCACGAACCAGCTTGATCTGGTGAAATGACAAAAGATGATATAACTGGACAATATCAGATGAAAAAAGATAAAACAATAAAAGTGAAAAATGTAATGATTAAAATCAAGATAATGAAGTGTTAGTTCCGTTGCGAAGAATTATAGGAATTAAGCAGGATAAGTTTGAGTTTATGTTTGAATGAATTTAAGGAGACACTGTCTTTAATATTATTAGCTAGTGAGTTCCAGAATTTAGGACCGTTGAAAAGGAATGTATTTTTGGCCAGTAAAGTTCTGTAAAGTGGAATGTGAAGTTCGTCAGAGTGTCTCGTGGGGTAGTTATGATAAAATTGATTTTTAGGGAACATGGCATCAAAAATATGGGGAAGTGCATTATTATTATAACTATACATGAAGTGCCCTAACTGTAGTAAATACAGGTCTTTGACTTTCAACAGTTTACTTTCTAGAAAAAGTGGGTCCGTATGAGAACGGAAACATGTACTATAAATAACACGAAGTGCTTTCTTTTGCAAAAGTAACAATTTGTCTAATAAGTATTGATGGGTATCACCCCAAATAAGAATCCCGTAGTTTAAATAAGGCAAGATTAAGGATGAGTAGAGCATGATAAGTGATGTGGAGGGAATGCAAAATTTTAGCCTATTAATAATACCTATATTTCGTGAAATTATTTTGGATATATTTTCAATATGATTTTTCCAAGAAAGTTTACTGTCAACTGTTATACCAAGAAATTTGGTGTAAGGTACCATTTGTAATAAGGTATTATCAAACATAATGTTCATCGGTAACTTGTCTATGAAATTACTAAATAACATGTATTTTGTTTTGTTAAGGTTCAAAGATAATCGATTGGCTCTTATCCATTCAGTAACATTAATAAGTTCAGAATTGATAACATCAACTAAAGTTTGTGGATTCTGATGAGAAAAAAATAAGGTCGAATCATCTGCAAACAAGATAAGGGACAATATTTTGGATGATCTACAGAAATCATTTATATAAATTGTGAAAAGAAGTGGGCCTAATAAGCTACCCTGAGGGACTCCACAGTTAACATATTTTAAATTGGAGTTATGATCTTTAACAAACACGTATTGTTGTCTGTTGAATAAGTAACTCCTGAACCACTCCAAGGCCTTCCCTCGCACACCATAGTGAGACATTTTTTTAAGTAGGATTTCATGATTGATGGTATCGAAGGCCTTGGAGTAGTCCAGGAAAATACCCACAAGGTGACTAGATTTATCTAGAGCATTAACTACTTTGTTGACAAAATTCATCAGGGCATGAGTGGTGTTGTGCTTTTCGCGAAACCCAAATTGAACATCAGATAAAATATTATGCATTGAAAAAAAATTTTCGGTTCTAACGTATACTATTCTTTCAAGAATCTTAGAGAATGTGGACAAAAGAGAGATAGGTCGGTAATTACCGACATCCAACTTATCACCTTTTTTACATAAAGGGATTACCTTGGCTATCTTCATTTGATTTGGAACTGTACCATTTTCTAAGGAAAGGTTGAATATGTGCACCAGTGGGGAAACAATAGAATTTATTACGGATTTTAAAATAAAATTATTAATTTCATCAAAGCCAGGGCTTTTTTTATTTTTCAAACCAGATACGATATCAATAACTTCTTGATTATATGTTGGAGCAAAAAATATTGAATTTGGGTTAGGCGGGCCGAGATAGTCCGAAAAACTTTTCGTCGCGGGAGGAATATCTTTAGCCAGATTTGCGCCAATGGAAGAGAAATGGTTATTAAAAATATTTGAAAGGTTGTCACCATCATCAACAATAACATTATTAAATCTAATTTTGGAAATACTTGATTTATTATTGGATAAATTCATGGTCTGTTTTAGAACTTTCCACGTGTTTTGCATGTCGTTTTTATATAGAGCCAACTGTCTCGCAAAGTAATTTTTCTTTTCAATGCGTAATATTTTAGTAAGTGTATTCTTATAAGATGTGTATTTTATTTTTGATTGTTCTGTACCTTTCATTTTGAATTTATAAAATAAGTTATTTTTTCTATTAATCGAACGTAAGATAGATGGCGATATCCATGGTGACTTAGATATCGTTTTGTATGTATTACGCTTATCTTTTTTTAACGGTATATGCAGGTCTAATTTCTCATTAATTATATTCATAAAAAGGTTAAAGGACGCATTAACATCTACAGAATTGTATACAACTGACCAGTCGACATTGTCCAAAGAAGCACCCAAACTGGCTGTATTTTCGTGCGTAGGTCTACGTCTTCGTTGTTGGGAGTGCATCGGTCTAGTTGGTCGTCTTAATGAAAAATGAGTTAGAATCGGGAAATGGTCCGTTATGTCAGAAAGTATTATAGAAGAATCGGGAGGAGGAAGAATGTTGCAGAAAATGTTGTCAATAAGTGTAGCAGTTTCATTAACTACACGAGTAGGTTTAGAAATCAGTGGCAAGAAGGAGGCCGAAAAAAAAGTTTCAAGAAAATCTTGAGATATATTGTTGTGTTTCAATAAATCAATGTTAAAATCACCTATGAATACTACATCCTTATTACTGCAAACACCGACTTGTACGTTTAAAGATCAAGGACCGGAGAACGGTTCCAAAATTACGGGGCGACCATGCAAAAAATCAAAATCAAATTGTATTTTTTATGTTTTTGTACATGGTTTTGAAAAAAAAACTGGCTGGGCTCACCCCCCCCCCCTTTTCTGCGGCTCCTGAAGATGTCGCCTAAGTAAACGTAATAGCAGCTCTGCCCTTTGTAGGTAAGGACAAATTAAAATATAATCATCATAATAGTTTATAAATTTTCACAACCCCTAAGTTGTTAAAAAGGGAGGATACTAAATAATATTTGGATAAAATGTGTAAAATCGCGTGCGTAGTTTCAACGCGTCGGTTACCGATAAAAGCAATGTACATTACTCAACTCTTGCCTACTACGCATCATCACTTTTCTCTGGAACTATTTCGCTCGCTCCTGACTCGTGTAATAAGCCACACCCACCTATTCCATTAGCGAATCAGAAATGCAGAGACTCGAACCATTTTGTGAAAGCTAAACCGTTGGATTTAAGCGTTTACGTAATCATTACGTCTGCTGATGTAGGTCAATCTCAAAACAGCAAAATATTATTTAAAGATATTATTATCATAACCTAATATTCAAATTTACTTTTCATTAGGCGTTCAGCATATCTTTTTTATTAGGGGTAGAAATTATCTTTTCCAAAATAAATATTACCCCAGTTACATCTTGAGAATCGGCAGATGTCGGGATATAGACGCTTGTTCAAAAGTAAGGTCAATTTTCTCTGGTAGATTGGTCAATTCGCAAAGTGCACGATATAGCAAGTTCGTTTAGTTCACGGTTTGCAGGGGTGATTAATTTTCTTAATGGAAATGAAATTTGAGTTTAAATACTGTATGTGTATTTTATCTGGGTCGTGTGGTCTAGCGTTTAGAGCATTGGACTCATAATCGTAAGGTTGTGAGTTCGAATCCCCGCTCTGCAAATGACTCCACTTCAATAAAAAATGTCCGAGAGTACATTCTGTCGCCTATTAAATTCAGCAAGAATTTACCTTGGGACTCTTGGGAGAGTGAGTGATTGTACAGCTTCATCCAATCAGAGAGCTAGAATCGCTCTGGAGACCACCACTCAGGTGGATGTACAACCACTCACTAGTGGACGAGAGAGAGGTCTTACATACACTCGAAAAGATGTACATCAAGGCGGGGGGGGGGGGGTCTCCAAAACGATTCTAGCTCTCTTACAGGATAAAACTGTACAACAGCTCACTCTTTCGAATCATGGACCTACCAAATGAATGATGGTAAAATACGTACATTCACTCACTAGAGTGAGCGAATGAATGACTTGTATGTGTATTTATATCGACTCTTGAGCAATATTTTAAACGTCACCAATGTTATATAATTCTTGTGCAATTATTATTCTTAGCAGTATATGATTAGTTATTTCATCTGCAATGAAATCTTTTCATAATCTGTTTTCATATATAATTAATTCTGAAGTACATGTACATAATAAATGAATAATGAGTTTTTCAATTTGTAATGATTTAATTTGGATCTTGAATTCAATTTTGTGATAATATGTATGATATTGTGTATGTGCATGTGTGAGAGTGGTTTGGGTAGTATAGTCCTGGAACATATTCCTGTTTTACCGGATAGGTGTACTCTTAGTGTGTCATGCATCCCCTTCTCACTATCTGTCATTGTGTGTGAGAGATGCGTGACGGTTTGTGTGTAAGTGTATGTTGGGGTTAGCAAATTTGTGAGTGTTTCCTTATTTTGCTTTGGTCCTAAAGTTCTGAAGTAGTTCTGACGGTTTTGTGTTTGGTTGGGGGTCGAATGGGTGAAAATTAGTAAGTGGATATGTGTGGGAGAAATGCAAGTGTGTGTGTGTGTGTGCATTTGTGGGAGACGTCTGTGTGTGTGCGCGTATCTTTAGCTCAATCAGGAAGATCACACTTTGCTTTTTCATTGATATTGAAAAGCCGGGCAATGTTCGAAGGTACTGTAAAAACAACTTTACGTTATTCAGCATAATTGCATAAACACCCCCAAATACAAGTACAACACTATCACTTAATGTCTAAAAGAAAACAAAATCAAACTTGAAGTGTAATAAGATTTCTGGTAAAAAAAAATCAAAATTTTAGCGCAATAAGAGTTATGGTTTATGATAGAACTAGGGCGAGTGTGATGCATGTAGTATAATTTTTGTTTAGCTGACAGTACTGCAAACACCGACTTGTACGTTTAAAGATCAAGGACCGGAGAGCGGTTCCAAATTAGGGGGAGACCATGCAAAAAATCACAATCAAATGGTATTTTTTATGTTTTTGTACATGGTTTTGAAAAAAAATTGTGTAGGCTCACCCCCCACCCCTGTTTCTGCGGCTCCTGAAGATGTCGCCTAAGTAAACGTAATAGCAGCTTTTCCCTTTGTAAGTAAGGGCAAATTAAAATATAATCATTTTTCGATAATAGTTTATAAATGTTCACAATCCCTAAGTAGTTAAAAAGGAGGATACTGAATAATCTGTGTATAATATGTGTAAAATCGCGCAAGTAGTTTTAACGTGTCGGTTACCGATAAAGGCAATGTACATTACTCAACTCTTGCCTACTACGCATCATCACTTTTCGATGGAACTATTTCACTCGCTCCTGACAAGTGTAATAAGCCACATCCACATATTTCATTAGCAAATCAGAATGCAAAGAGACTCGAACCATTCTTTGAAAGCTAAACAGTTCGGTTTGAGCGTTTACGCAATCATACGTCTGCTGGTTTAGGTCAATCTCAAAAAAGCAAAATATTATTAAACGATATTATTATCATAACCTAATATTTAAATTTACTTTTCATTAGGCGTTTAACTTATCTTTTTTATTAGGGGTACAAATTATCTTTTCTAAAATAAATATTACCCCAATTATATCTTGAGAATCGACAGATGTCGTGGAATAGACGCTTGTTCAAAAGTAAGGTCAATTTCCTCTGGTAGACTGGTCAATTCGCAAATGAACGATATAGCAAGTTCGTTTAGTTCACGGTTTATACATATAGGGGTTGTTATTTTCTTAATAGACATGAAATTTAATTTTAAATACTGTATGTGCATTTTATCTGGGTCGCGTGGTCTAGTGGTGAGAGCATTGGACTCATAATCGTAAGGTTGTGAGTTCGAATCCCCGCTCTGCCAATGTCTCCACTTTAATAAAAATATGCCCGAGAGTGCATACTGTCGCCTATTAAACTCATCAAGAATTTACCTCGGGACTCTTGGGAGAGTGAGTGATTGTACAGCTTCATCCAATCAGAGAGCTAGAATCGCTTTGGAGACCCCCACTCGGGTGGATGTACAACCACTAACCAGCGGACGAGAGAGAGGTCTTACATACAATCGATTGGATGTACATCTATTTCAGTGAGGGGGGGGGGTTGGGTGGGGTCTCCAAAATGATTCTAGCTCTCTGACAAGATAAAACTGTACAACAAATCACTCTTTCGAATCGTGGACCCTACCAAATGAATGATGGTAAAATACGTACATTCGCTCACTAGAGTAAGCGAATGAATGACGATTTATGGCAAGAACGGCCCGTCATATTGTGACTGAATGCTTTCCCGCTTCTACACACCTGTCACACACTCGTCTGCACGCACAGACCCTGATTGAAACTTTGATCAGCAAGTGTGTCTCCACGCAAAGACTAGCTGCACATACAAAACTTGCTTTGCGAGAGGGCCTTCAGTACACAATGCGTGAGTAGGCTGCACATTCAAACCAGTAACTCGAGTGAACTGGTGAAGGGTTCACCCAACAGCCTAGTCACACACATCGCATGAGAGGGAGATATGGACAAGTACAAAGGTCACAGGAGCCCAGTCTTCTTTTTTTCGAATCAGAACAGTTGAACATTTTTGGTGATAATTTCAGTGTATGAAAATCAAATAGTCATTATGTATATGTTATATTTAAACTTTCAAACCAATATTTCTTAATTCAACTAAAAAAGCTAAGTCTTCACTCTGGCTGTAAAATATCGATGGGTCTTAAATTGATACTCTCCAAGAGAGATAGAGCAAGAGAGAGCCAGAGAGAGAGAGAAATAAAAATGGATATTATTCCCAACGGAACATGAAATATAACACAATTTTTTGAAATACATTTATGATAACATTCAGTGGTTCAGTTAAATTAACTTAAAAACCTACAAGAAAATAAAAAGAACAATAAATTGTGCTCTCTCTATTTGATAAGACCACTGAATGAAAGTAGGAAATCTTTAAATCGATTCGTTGTCATGCGTGTTGACAAATAAAATGTATATCTATATCGACTCTTGTGCAATATTTAAAACGTCACCAATGTTATATAATTCTTGTGCAATTATTATTCTCAGCAGTATATGATTAGTTATTTCATCTGCAATGAAATCTTTTCATAATCTGTTTTCGTATATAATTAATTCTGAAGTTCATGTACATAATAAATGAATAATGATTTTTTCAATTTGTAATGATTTAATTTGGATCTTGAATTCAATTTTTTGATAATATGTATGATATTGTGTTTGTGCATGTATGAGAGTGGTTTGGGTAGTATAGTCCTGGAATATATTCCTGTTTTACCGGATAGGTGTTCTCTTAGTGTGTCATGCATCCCCTTCTCACTATCTGTCATTGTGTGTGAGACATGCGTGACGGATTGTGTGTAAGTGTATGTTGGGGTAAGGAAATTTGTGAGTGTCTCCATATTTTGCTTTGGTGCTAAAGTTCTGAAGTAGTTCTGACGGTTTTGTGTTTGGTTGGGGGTCGAATGGGTGAAAATTAGTAAGTGGATATGTGTGGGAGAAATGCAAGTGTGTGTGTGTGTGTGCATTTGTGGGAGACGTCTGTGTGTGTGCGCGTATCTTTAGCTCAATCAGGAAGATCACACTTTGCTTTTTCATTGATATTGAAAAGCCGGGCAATGTTCGAAGGTACTGTAAAAACAACTTTACGTTATTCAGCATAATTGCATAAACACCCCCAAATACAAGTACAACACTATCACTTAATGTCTAAAAGAAAACAAAATCAAACTTGAAGTGTAATAAGATTTCTGGTAAAAAAAAATCAAAATTTTAGCGCAATAAGAGTTATGGTTTATGATAGAACTAGGGCGAGTGTGATGCATGTAGTATAATTTTTGTTTAGCTGACAGTACTGCAAACACCGACTTGTACGTTTAAAGATCAAGGACCGGAGAGCGGTTCCAAATTAGGGGGAGACCATGCAAAAAATCACAATCAAATGGTATTTTTTATGTTTTTGTACATGGTTTTGAAAAAAAATTGTGTAGGCTCACCCCCCACCCCTGTTTCTGCGGCTCCTGAAGATGTCGCCTAAGTAAACGTAATAGCAGCTTTTCCCTTTGTAAGTAAGGGCAAATTAAAATATAATCATTTTTCGATAATAGTTTATAAATGTTCACAATCCCTAAGTAGTTAAAAAGGAGGATACTGAATAATCTGTGTATAATATGTGTAAAATCGCGCAAGTAGTTTTAACGTGTCGGTTACCGATAAAGGCAATGTACATTACTCAACTCTTGCCTACTACGCATCATCACTTTTCGATGGAACTATTTCACTCGCTCCTGACAAGTGTAATAAGCCACATCCACATATTTCATTAGCAAATCAGAATGCAAAGAGACTCGAACCATTCTTTGAAAGCTAAACAGTTCGGTTTGAGCGTTTACGCAATCATACGTCTGCTGGTTTAGGTCAATCTCAAAAAAGCAAAATATTATTAAACGATATTATTATCATAACCTAATATTTAAATTTACTTTTCATTAGGCGTTTAACTTATCTTTTTTATTAGGGGTACAAATTATCTTTTCTAAAATAAATATTACCCCAATTATATCTTGAGAATCGACAGATGTCGTGGAATAGACGCTTGTTCAAAAGTAAGGTCAATTTCCTCTGGTAGACTGGTCAATTCGCAAATGAACGATATAGCAAGTTCGTTTAGTTCACGGTTTATACATATAGGGGTTGTTATTTTCTTAATAGACATGAAATTTAATTTTAAATACTGTATGTGCATTTTATCTGGGTCGCGTGGTCTAGTGGTGAGAGCATTGGACTCATAATCGTAAGGTTGTGAGTTCGAATCCCCGCTCTGCCAATGTCTCCACTTTAATAAAAATATGCCCGAGAGTGCATACTGTCGCCTATTAAACTCATCAAGAATTTACCTCGGGACTCTTGGGAGAGTGAGTGATTGTACAGCTTCATCCAATCAGAGAGCTAGAATCGCTTTGGAGACCCCCACTCGGGTGGATGTACAACCACTAACCAGCGGACGAGAGAGAGGTCTTACATACAATCGATTGGATGTACATCTATTTCAGTGAGGGGGGGGGTTGGGTGGGGTCTCCAAAATGATTCTAGCTCTCTGACAAGATAAAACTGTACAACAAATCACTCTTTCGAATCGTGGACCCTACCAAATGAATGATGGTAAAATACGTACATTCGCTCACTAGAGTAAGCGAATGAATGACGATTTATGGCAAGAACGGCCCGTCATATTGTGACTGAATGCTTTCCCGCTTCTACACACCTGTCACACACTCGTCTGCACGCACAGACCCTGATTGAAACTTTGATCAGCAAGTGTGTCTCCACGCAAAGACTAGCTGCACATACAAAACTTGCTTTGCGAGAGGGCCTTCAGTACACAATGCGTGAGTAGGCTGCACATTCAAACCAGTAACTCGAGTGAACTGGTGAAGGGTTCACCCAACAGCCTAGTCACACACATCGCATGAGAGGGAGATATGGACAAGTACAAAGGTCACAGGAGCCCAGTCTTCTTTTTTTCGAATCAGAACAGTTGAACATTTTTGGTGATAATTTCAGTGTATGAAAATCAAATAGTCATTATGTATATGTTATATTTAAACTTTCAAACCAATATTTCTTAATTCAACTAAAAAAGCTAAGTCTTCACTCTGGCTGTAAAATATCGATGGGTCTTAAATTGATACTCTCCAAGAGAGATAGAGCAAGAGAGAGCCAGAGAGAGAGAGAAATAAAAATGGATATTATTCCCAACGGAACATGAAATATAACACAATTTTTTGAAATACATTTATGATAACATTCAGTGGTTCAGTTAAATTAACTTAAAAACCTACAAGAAAATAAAAAGAACAAGAAATTGTGCTCTCTCTATTTGATAAGACCACTGAATGAAAGTAGGAAATCTTTAAATCGATTCGTTGTCATGCGTGTTGACAAATAAAATGTATATCTATATCGACTCTTGTGCAATATTTAAAACGTCACCAATGTTATATAATTCTTGTGCAATTATTATTCTCAGCAGTATATGATTAGTTATTTCATCTGCAATGAAATCTTTTCATAATCTGTTTTCGTATATAATTAATTCTGAAGTTCATGTACATAATAAATGAATAATGATTTTTTCAATTTGTAATGATTTAATTTGGATCTTGAATTCAATTTTTTGATAATATGTATGATATTGTGTTTGTGCATGTATGAGAGTGGTTTGGGTAGTATAGTCCTGGAATATATTCCTGTTTTACCGGATAGGTGTTCTCTTAGTGTGTCATGCATCCCCTTCTCACTATCTGTCATTGTGTGTGAGACATGCGTGACGGATTGTGTGTAAGTGTATGTTGGGGTAAGGAAATTTGTGAGTGTCTCCATATTTTGCTTTGGTGCTAAAGTTCTGAAGTAGTTCTGACGGTTTTGTGTTTGGTTGGGGGTCGAATGGGTGAAAATTAGTAAGTGGATATGTGTGGGAGAAATGCAAGTGTGTGTGTGTGTGTGCATTTGTGGGAGACGTCTGTGTGTGTGCGCGTATCTTTAGCTCAATCAGGAAGATCACACTTTGCTTTTTCATTGATATTGAAAAGCCGGGCAATGTTCGAAGGTACTGTAAATACAACTTTACGTTATTCAGCATAATTGCATAAACACCCCCAAATACAAGTACAACACTATCACTTAATGTCTAAAAGAAAACAAAATCAAACTTGAAGTGTAATAAGATTTCTGGTTAAAAAAAAAATCAAAATTTTAGCGCAATAAGAGTTATGGTTCATGACAGAACTAGGGCGAGTGTGATGCAGGTAGTGTAATTTTTGTTTAGGTGATAGTACTGCAAACACCGACTTGTACGTTTAAAGATCAAGGACCGGAGAACGGTTCCAAAATTACGGGGCGACCATGCAAAAATGACAATCAAATAGTATTTTTTTTTTTTTTTGTACACGGTTTAAAAAAAATTGGCTGGGCTCACCCCCCCCCCCCCCGTTTCTGCCGCTCCTGAAGATGTCGCCTAAGTAAACGTAATAGCAGCTCTGCCCTTTGTAGGTAAGCACAAATTATATAATAATCATGATAATAGTTTATAAATGATATCATTCCCTAAGTGGTTATGAAAAGGAGGATATTGAATAATCTTTTGATAAAATATGTAAAATCGCGTGCGTAGTTTCAACGCGTCGGTTACCGATAGAAGCAATGTACATTACTCAACTCTTGCCTACTACGCATCATCACTTTTCGATGGAACTATTTCACTCACTCTTGACAAGTGTAATAAGCCACACCCACATATTCCATTAGCAAATCGGAATTACCATAAGACTCGAACCATTTTGTGAAAGCTGAACCGTTGGGTTTGAGCGTTTACGTAATCATTACGTCTGCTGATGTAGGTCAATCTCAAAACAGCAAAATATTATTTAAAGATATTATTATCATAACCTAATATTCAAATTTACTTTTCATTAGGCGTTTAGCATATCTTTTTTATTAGGGGTAGAAATTATCTTTTCTAAAATAAATATTACCCCAGTTACATCTTGAGAATCGACAGATGTCGGGGAATAGACGCTTGTTCAAAAGTAAGGTCAATTTTCTCTGGTAGATTGGTCAATCCGCAAAGTGCACGATATAGCAAGTTCGTTTAGTTCACGGTTTGCAGGGGTGATTAATTTTCTTAATGGAAATGAAATTTAATTTTAAATATTGTATGTGTATTTTATCTGGGTCGTGTGGTCTAGCGTTTAGAGCATTGGACTCATAATCGTAAGGTTGTGAGTTCGAATCCCCGCTCTGCAAATGTCTCCACTTCAATAAAAAATGTCCGAGAGTACATTCTGTCGCCTATTAAATTCAGCAAGAATTTACCTTGGGACTCTTGGGAGAGTGAGTGATTGTACAGCTTCATCCAATCAGAGAGCTAGAATCGCTCTGGAGACCCCCACTCAGGTGGATGTACAACCACTCACTAGTGGACGAGAGAGAGGTCTTACATACACTCGAAAAGATGTACATCAAGGCGGGGGGGGGGGTCTCCAGAACGATTCTAGCTCTCTTACAGGATAAAACTGTACAACAGCTCACTCTTTCGAATCATGGACCTACCAAATGAATGATGGTAAAATACGTACATTCACTCACTAGAGTGAGCGAATGAATGACGATTTATGGCAAGAACGGCCCGTCATATTGTGACTGAATGCTTTCCTGCTACTACACACCAGTCACACACTAGTCTGCAGGCACAGACCCTGATTTAAACTTTGATAAGCAAGTGTGTCTCCACGCAAAGACTAGCTGCACATACAAAACTTGCTTTGCGAGAGGGCCTTCAGTACACAATGCATGAGTAGGTTGCACATTCAAACCCGTAGCTCGAGTGAACTGGTGAAGGGTTTGCCCAACAGACTAGTCACACACATCGCAGGAGAAGGAGATATGGACACGTACAAAGGTCACGGGAGCCCAGTCTTCTTTTTTTCGAATCAGAACAGTTGATTTTTTTGGTGATAATTTCAGTGTATGAAAATCAAATGGTCAACATGTATATGTTACATTTAAACTTTCAAACCAATATTTCTTAATTCAACAAAAAAAAAGCTAAGTCTTCACTCTGGCTGTAAAATATCGATGGGTCTTAAATTGATACTCTGCAGGAGAGATAGAGCAAGAGAGAGCCAGAGAGAGAGAGAAATAAAAATGGATATTATTCCCAACGGAACATGAAATGTAACACAAATTTTTGAAATACATTTATAATAACATTCAGTGGTTCAGTTAAATTAACTTAAGAAACCTACAAGAAAATAAAAAGAAGAACAAGAAATTGTGCTCTCTCTATTTGATAAGACCACTGAATGAAAGTAGAAAATCTTTAAATCGATTCGTTGTCATGCGTGTTGACAAATAAAATGTGTATTTATATCGACTCTTGAGCAATATTTTAAACGTCACCAATGTTATATAATTCTTGTGCAATTATTATTCTTAGCAGTATATGATTAGTTATTTCATCTGCAATGAAATCTTTTCATAATCTGTTTTCATATATAATTAATTCTGAAGTACATGTACATAATAAATGAATAATGAGTTTTTCAATTTGTAATGATTTAATTTGGATCTTGAATTCAATTTTTTGATAATATGTATGATATTGTGTATGTGCATGTGTGAGAGTGGTTTGGGTAGTATAGTCCTGGAACATATTCCTGTTTTACCGGATAGGTGTACTCTTTATAGTGTGTCATGCATCCCCTTTTCACTATCTGTCATTGTGTGTGAGAGATGCGTGACGGTTTGTGTGTAAGTGTATGTTGGGGTTAGCAAATTTGTGAGTGTTTCCTTATTTTGCTTTGGTCCTAAAGTTCTGAAGTAGTTCTGACGGTTTTGTGTTTGGTTGGGGGTCGAATGGGTGAAAATTAGTAAGTGGATATGTGTGGGAGAAATGCAAGTGTGTGTGTGTGTGTGCATTTGTGGGAGACGTCTGTGTGTGTGCGCGTATTTTTAGCTCAATCAGGAAGATCACACTTTGCTTTTTCATTGATATTGAAAAGCCGGGCAATGTTCGAAGGTACTGTAAATACAACTTTACGTTATTCAGCATAATTGCATAAACACCCCCAAATACAAGTACAACACTATCACTTAATGTCTAAAAGAAAACAAAATCAAACTTGAAGTGTAATAAGATTTCTGGTAAAAAAAAATCAAAATTTTAGCGCAATAAGAGTTATGGTTTATGATAGAACTAGGGCGAGTGTGATGCATGTAGTATAATTTTTGTTTAGCTGACAGTACTGCAAACACCGACTTGTACGTTTAAAGATCAAGGACCGGAGAACGGTTCCAAATTAGGGGGAGACCATGCAAAAAATCACAATCAAATGGTATTTTTTATGTTTTTGTACATGGTTTTGAAAAAAAATTGTGTAGGCTCACCCCCCACCCCTGTTTCTGCGGCTCCTGAAGATGTCGCCTAAGTAAACGTAATAGCAGCTCTTCCCTTTGTAAGTAAGGGCAAATTAAAATATAATCATTTTTCGATAATAGTTTATAAATGTTCACAATCCCTAAGTAGTTAAAAAGGAGGATACTGAATAATCTGTGTATAATATGTGTAAAATCGCGCAAGTAGTTTTAACGTGTCGGTTACCGATAAAGGCAATGTACATTACTCAACTCTTGCCTACTACGCATCATCACTTTTCAATGGAACTATTTCACTCGCTCCTGACAAGTGTAATAAGCCACATCCACATATTTCATTAGCAAATCAGAATGCAAAGAGACTCGAACCATTCTTTGAAAGCTATACAGTTCGGTTTGAGCGTTTACGCAATCATACGTCTGCTGGTGTAGGTCAATCTCAAAATAGAAAAATATCATTTAACGATATTATTATCATAACCTAATATTCAAATTTACTTTTCAATAGGCGTTTAACTTTATCGTTTAAATTATCTTTTCTAAAATAAATATTACCCCAGTTATATCTTGAGAATCGACAGATGTCGGGGAATAGACGCTTGTTCAAAAGTGAAGTCAATATCCTCTGGTTGACGGGTCAATTAAAGTGCACGATATAGCAAGTTCGTTTTGTTCACGGTTTGTAGGGGTGATAAATTTTCTTAATGGAAATGAAATTTAATTTCAAATACTGTATGTGTATTTTATCTGGGTCGTGTAGTCTAGTGGTTAGAGCATTGGACTCATAATCGTAAGGTTGTGATTTCGAATCCCCGCTCTGCCAATGTCTCAAATTCAATAAAAGATGCCCGATAGCACATTCAGCAAGAATTTACCTTGTGACTCTTGGGAGAGTGAGTGATTGTACAGCTTCATCCAATCAGAGAGCTAGACAAGCTAGAGCTAGACAGTGGACGAGAGAGTGGTCGTACATACTCGACTGGATATACATCCATTTCAGTGAGGGGGGCGATATAATGAAATCACGACCAAGAAAAAAAAAGATGAAAGGAAAGAGAGAAGGTTCACATAATTATGGTTTAATTTTCTGAATATCATGTAAAAATCTATCACAAAATTTGATTTTTGTAATAATTTTTTTTCATCGCTCGCTCACAAGTTGTATATATATATATATATATATATATATATATATATATATATATATATATATATATATACAACTACATATAGTTGTATATATATATATACATATATATATGTATATATATATATATATATATATATATATATACATATATAACATTAGCTGATAATCATTTACTTCTAGGACACTGTGCGCTTGCTTCACAATCATGATAGGGAAAAAAAAATCAGTTTTTGTTCCGTAGACGCCTAACAGGCTGTAGGGCCACCGAACTTTTTGGCCTGTTCTCTCCCACCACGTAACAATAATGGAGCGCCCTCACACCAACATCCCAAATGTCACCAATACACAATATCCATGTTTTTGTTTTTTCAACCAATCTCAATCATGTTTAATTCAGGGCTTCTCTAAAGAAGCATTAATGGATTAAAAGAACCTGCATACTTTGCTTTCTGCACTTTAGCATGCCATAATTGGCCATCCATAAATGTAGTTCAACCACAACTGTAAATAAGATTTTAAACTAAATACGGGCCATTTAGGTTAGTGCTTGAATCTGCAATTAGTAACATATGTCATTCAAATGTTTTTATATTATTGTCACATATATTACAAAGTCAAAATATATAGCTTTGCTGCATTTTTTGTCCTCATTACATACACTGTAAAAACTGTGGTGTTAAAACTGACACCAATTGGTGCTAATAGAGGACCACACCCTGAGGTGTTAAAATAACACCCTAGAGATTGAACATAACACCAAAGAGTGTAAATGTAACAACCATAGGTGTAAAACTAACACCACCAATTTCACACCGGTGTAAAATAACTGGTGTGGTCCTCTATGTACACCGGTTAACACCACAGTTTTTGCTGTGTAGGACATATGCAGTCTAAAGAAATAAAGCATCTCGATAGTACTGGAGTTAAGGAGCTGCCAGAGTAACACCCCCCCCCCCCCCGAAAGTTATTGTTTATAGTTGCAGTTAGGAAGTTATGAAATATAAAATTCGAAATAAGAATCGAAGATCTTTCTTGTACTGTAATCTAGGCACTTACGGGTCATTGACTCGAAAGTCATTACTTTTGTTTGCATTTGTGAAGTTATGAAATATAAACTCTTATGATAAAATTAAAAGATTTTGCCTGTGCTGCAGTTTAGGAGCTTATCAGGTTGAGATAAAGTTTATAGAAAATAAAAGATCTTGCCTGTGGTGCAAGTTAGATTTTAATAAAACTCAAAAAGAATGACAATAGAAATAAAAGATCTTGCTGACGTGCATAGCTTTATCACGAGGTTTCTTCGTCCTTTGCCCCCGTTGACGCATCACGCGCTTCTTGAGAAAGTTACATCTGTTGCTTCAGGAAGACTTAAATACAGCTCATCCAGCCTAGCTCATCATCAGATCTGTTCAGTGCTCAACTAGATCATCACTCTGAAGACCTCCAAAAGCTCTCTTCCAGATCAACACTGCTTTGACGTCCAGAACCTGGTGAGTTGAAGGCTTCTGATCATTCAAAAGGAGAATATTTTCATTTAGGTATATTTTCTTAAGTCAGAAAAGTTTCTTGTCATTAGTCTAGTAACGTCAATAGGCAGTCCCAATTGCATCTTTTTTTTCTGTTTGATGGTCTGCGTCAAACTAAAATGGATGACTTGGGAAAGGACAAGATCTTTGGAAACACTGTTAACATGGTTAAGGTATTCAAACCAGTGATTGCAATGTACTTAATAAGACGGGGTAGATGTCCAAACACAAATGAAACTGTTTTTGTCCGTTTGAATTAAAAACCAAAAAAAACTTAGTATTATTTTTCAACACTAATTTAAAGATCAAGAATATTGCTTGCATTGTGCTTTAGATATAATTCTCCATGTTGCATTTATATAATTGTCTGTCCAACGGTAACTTTGGGGTAGTGTATATAATTTACTAATGCCCGACTGCCATGACTGCGGTTTTATATATATATATATATATATAAATACTTCTCGTTTAATAAGAAGGCTCCATTGAATAAGGCCACCAACTCCTTGCAACTCCTTGCTTCGTTTAACCTGGGAAAATGCGCAGAACGAATAAACATAAATTGCAACTTTTAAACAATTTTCATTTCTTGCACACTTTGTCCAACGTGTGAAGATGTTTTCAATCAGGAACACTTCATACCTAATCGAAACTACACGTACTTCTAAATAAATCATACATACCATAATTATATCTGGGAAAATTCAATAAAACGCCTTTGCTTGATTGAAACTCGTTTGACACTGTATAAAAAAAATGTAGAAAAAATCTAGAAAAAGATTCACCAGGGAAGTTTCTTTTTTTGCAACTGCAACTGGGATAGACTTAAGAATACAAGTAAATGTATTAAAAATGACCGTCCAATTACAAACAAGCTGAGAGGTCTTTGGTGAAAATTGGGGAACCTGAACAGCTGTTTCGTCCTAAGACTTTCGGAGCCGATGAAAACTGGCAAATATGTCTTTTGAACAGGACGAAACTGCTGTTTTGACTCACCAATCTTCGACAAAGACTTCGTGGTTTTTCCTTGTCATGAGGGGCACCTGACAATACATTTTCAACGTTCTTAAATCCTTCGTGCTCCTTGGGGGCGAAAACTCCCTAGTTACCAGTACAATAGGTATACTTTGGCTCTCTGACTACTCTATGCCATTCATGCGCATAGCTAGAAAGTTATTTTCATTGTTAGCACGCTTGGGCTGGTCACATGATGGAATCTAACCAATCACATGATATACATCTGTATTACCATTTTGCGTCATATCATTTGTTTCTATTCTTGGTTCACTAAAGAGAAACGCTAAAAATTTGTGTTTGTTTCAGACACAATGCATGTCTTCCTAGCCCTCATGTTTGTGGCTGCTGCCACGGCCGAGCTTGCCCCTCTGCTCAAGAACTCTGAGCCCATCCCAGGAAAGTACATCATCAAGCTCCGTGTAAGTATAACGTTTTCCGTAGCCAATTATAATTAGCAATAATCAGAGACCCATTAAGCGTTGTAATCGAGAACATTTTGGGGTTTGGGTTTGAATTCTTGTGATGCTTTTAAACCAAACTGTCTCCTTTAAATTTTTCTGCTCCTTACAAAAACTAGTTCTCCTTTCACTTTGACAGGATCATAGCAGGAACCTGGTAATGATTTTTGGAGCCAGTTCTGGTTTCTTGAATAATTTGACAACCACAATAAAAAAGTTTTCACTTCTTAATGAAGTCAGTTCTGGCCAAATTAACTTGACTAGCAAAAAGTGATTTTTTATTTTAAAAAAATTATGGTATTCGCTCCCAAATGATGTTGCTTTGCGTGAAAATTCTACATTACATCATGTCAACCTAATTCCCAGAGGTGCAGGGGGTGCAAAGAAAATTGTGGGGTGCTTCAGCACCCCTGTTTTCCATGGCCGTGGACTTCAGTTAACACAAGAATCCATTCCAACTTTTAACAAACTATTTTATTACAGGACGATTTCAACATCGATGAAATTGCTTCTACCGTTCGTCTCTCTGGTGGAAAAGTAGGTAACCTTTTCAGACACGTCCTACACGGCTTCGCTGCCGAGCTCTCCGATGAGGTCCTCGACATTGTGAGTTAATTGTCTTTTACAATGTCCATCTTTTTTCATTTCATTTATTTTTCAATGTAATCCGATCCATCGGGGGGGGGGGGGGGTGTTTCACAACTATTAAAGTGTGAGTTTGAGTCACACTTAAATTCTCTGTTGCGTGCGGTACACCACCGCGTTGGTCAAATCATAGTACTATGACCCATGCTGCTGCGGTGTTACTGAATCAGATTGCACGTTGCATTTAATTATAAATGTACGTCAGCATCTACTGAATGTACGTGTGATTGTAAATCACGCTTTACTCTTTGTGCAACACCCGCAGATGTAGTTCTTTTTTTGTTGGTCTCCCTTTACCATTATGTACCAAATTGGCAAGGTACTGAAAGTTGATTCGGATGGACACTAAGTATAGGAAGGACGGAAAGTAAAGGAAAATAGAGGAGTGAAAGAATCTCAGACGGTGCTAATAAAGAAAGTTGTGGAACTGCATCGCGAAAACCAATCGATATGACATCATCATATAAAAATGGAATGAGTCCCAATCAGTATGGTATCTTAAACAAGTTAGTTACATGTATATGGGATCAATTCACTCTTGATTGCCGGAGATTGGTTAGATTATCTTAAATATAAACTTTTAAGTTTCTGTCAATGAAATATATAGAGATACGATATCATTCAATATTTATCTCCGTTTTCCATCTCGTATATCTTTGACACAGGTTCGTAGACTTCGCGCCGTTGAGTACGTTGAACAGGACGGGGTCTACCGTACTCAGGTCACCTGGGGTCTAGACCGTGTCGACCAAAGGAGTCTCCCTCTTAACAATAACTATAGTCCAAGGGGTAATATATATATCTTTCTTTCGTTCGTTGAATTTGTTTTTGAATTCGTGTATTTCTTTTTTAGCATTCTGAAATTGTGTCTTCCTGTGCTACGAGCGTCTGAAATTATTACATCCAAACTTTGAACGCAATCATCTCGTTTTCGTGTTTTGGAGACCAACGATGGTTTGTAACGGTTCGTAAAATCACTGACTGTTTGCATATGTCACTTTTGTATAAAACAGTTGTAAATGATACGAAAAAATAAGTCCCTGCTATGGGAATCAAAGATAAGAAAAATTGTTTCACAGTATATCACTTTCGAGCATAATGCATAATTTGGAAATTGAGCCGTGTTAAGTGCATGTGTAAATGCAGCTAGAAAACACTTCCTCCATCGGAAAGGACGCAAACCTTGGTCCATTGTATAGGAGAGTCACAACTTATGCATTTTAAAACCAAACACTGTTTGGGTATGTATCCGGTGTCTTGCACTTGCTGGTTCCTGGGAAAATCTTAAGAGTGCGATAATGAACCAGTTGGTCTGTAATCTAAGAGGAAAAAAACAGGATTCAGTTAAGTTGTAGCAAGTTCCCGTGTTCCAGACGATGTTAAATATTACAAGCAACCATGATCCGGAATTGCCATATTAATTTATCCCCATAGACTTAAGTAGCACAAAAATATTTTCATAATGGCACTCTACACTAATATGATAATGTAATAATAATACACTCTTAAGAATGTTGGGCAACACACTGTCTACACAAAAATTGCTTAAAACTTTATCAAAATCTGGGTAGTTTTAAACGAATAATGTGTGGGTTGGGTGAAAACTACAACACAGTATTGATTGAAAACTACCCAGAGTTGGATACAGTTTTTAACCAATTGTTGTGTGGACAGTATTTTGCCCAACATTTTAAACGTGTAATATAATTCTTTTTGAAAGCTTCACGCTTCTCAAACGTTTTTATACATCTTGACACACAGCTAAAGTGCGCGGTTTGTCATTGCTCACAACCTATCTGCCACCAAAATAGAAGTAAAGAGGCCTAGTAGACGGTGATGCTTTTTCCGTTCGTAGACAAAAGGACTTACCGAAACCACATATTCACGTCTCGTGGTCTAGTGGTAAAAGGCATTGTGATCATAATGCCAAAAGGCTCGGGTTCGATTCCCGGCGGAGATATTTCTTAGCCTTGACGAAAAATCGAAAGGGGAAGAATTAGCTCTGAGGGAACTTTGGCCCAAAATCTAATTTTTTATTTTTATTATTATTGTCTTCCTAATCGTTTTGCAAATGTTTTATTTTTTATTTTGAAATGTGAGTATAGAAGAATGGTAGGCGTAGTTTTGATAAAGGTTTCCAAGACCTCTCTACCCATTTGGACATTTCTATCTCCCTCTCTCTTGAAGGGGGATGTTTCTGTCGGGATGCAAATCCTGCCTGCAACTTGACCCCGGGGGGGGGGGGCACTTCCATTGACGAGTGGATACCATGCGCGACCATGGGGTCTCGAAAAGCACCCTAAACACGTATTTTCCATATTCTGAAAATGCACACCTTAACAAGTATTGGCGTGTAAAACCCTACCCTAAACAAGTATTGGCGTGTAAAACCCTACCCTTAACAAGTATTGGAAACAAAACGATACTCTTGGCAAGTATTCCCTGAATTGGACCCCTAAACAAGTACAGCGATATTTCAATCGGTCGGTCGTCGGTTTTACCTAATTTACCTACATCATTGGGTTTAGTACAGCCCAGTCTTAATTTTTTGTACCCTCGCAAATTTGACCCTAAACACGTAGCTTTCCTAGCGAAAATAGATACCCTTTTTTCATTATTTTAGTGTTTTTGACACCCTTATTACGTTACGTACGTAACGTGCCCTATCTTGAAAAAGACATCCTTTTTACGTGTTTTTTTTTGGTCGCGCATGGTATCCACTCGTCAATGTTAGTGCCCCCCCCCCCCCGGGACTTGACCACTAGACCACATAGACAGGTTCGTTGCTCTTTTGAAACTGGTATTGACTGTCTAATATACCACAGACCGACAAATACATGACATAAACCAACGTGACCCAGCTGGACCTAAGCGTATAGAAACAGAAGCTGGGGAGCCGGATACGATTCCGGTCAGACACTTTTCGGCATCACCAGAAGAAAAAAAAAGGAAGATTGCTCTTGGGAACCTTGATTAAAGCTCCGCCCATCAGGATAGTTATCTATTCACATTTTCATTATACATGATACTAAAACTTATACAGATAATAGGTGCCTCCAGTAAGGTAGATAAAAGATTTGATATATAAGATACCTTTAAGATGATCACGAAAACTGGAAAAGGTCAAGAACCATGAGTGAAGACAACAACAAAAAGAGTAAACAAGCGGTACCATCTTTACATCGTCTTGCCCCCCCCCCCCCCTTCAGATTACCGTTATCCCAATTTTGGTGATAATCACGACATGATCGATGACCGTGATTACATTGATGATGATGGTGATGGCTGTAATAATGATGATGACGATGATGAATGTATTGAATATGATTTCTCACTCAATCACAGGCACTGGAAACGGATATACTGTGTGGGTAATCGATACCGGCGTCAGGGATACCCACAATGATTTTGGTGGTCGTGCTACCCAAGTGGTAAACTACGCAGGTGATGGTGACAATGTAAGTACTACAGTCATCCAACATGTCCAATAATAGGGAGTCTTTGCTTAGCGACATACCGGAATTCAAGAAGAGACGAAACTGCCCATCCAATGACAATGAACACCTGGGGACTTTGTCGTAAATTGGTGATTGTCCTGCACTACAGAGCTGGAAAATTTCAAATATGTCATTTTCTGAATATCAAGACCTTAAACGCTGTTTTGATTCACAATTTTTGGCAATAGCCTCTCTTTTGTTCTTTGTCATGAAGGGGATTTAATAATACATTTTCTTTGTTCTAAAATCCTCCGAACGTCGACGAGCGAATACTCCCTAATGTCTTTTGAGAAATAATGTAGGACTGTAGGCCTATACTTAATATTCAAGAGGATGTTTAGTTGTTCTTCTTTTTTTCCTTGCTGTTAACACTAAAGAATTTTATTGCCTGCCAACCGAGGATTTCCTTTAAATTACATGTATGTAATTTGCTGTCATTGTATTTTATGTATACATGTTGAATTATTATATATATATAGATATTAACAATTCAGAATGAGACGAGTAGAATGAATTTGGCTACTTTTAGAGCGCAAACCCTTTTAGATAGCATGTGATGCTTCATAAAAATAATTTAGTCAAAACTTTGTTATTTGCATCAGATTATTTTAAATACCTGTTAGATATTACACTTTTTTGTCAAGTGCCTATCTAATAACCCGAATTTTACACAAAATTAATGGCAGTAAAACAAAACTGTGTTTCAAGTTTCGAACGTTAATAACCATTTATAAATGACGAAAAGAACAAAGGCAATATAGCAAATGTGGTCACACGAATCAACCATAAACGAATAATTTTGAAATTGTTTTGCTTTAAATATGGGTTAATACAAACTTCATATCCAAGATTTATTTCCTTCAAGAAACTAAAACAATGTTTTTTTAATATGTAAAGTACAATTCCCAGCGGAAAATGCTGAAAATTTCTTTAAAAACTGATACCAATATATTAATTTATCGGATTTTCAATTTCATAATACGTGCCGAAATGGATAGAAAATAGTTTGACCGATGACGTCATGTCCCAACGTTCCTTTTCTTTAATAGTTTACTGCAGGGGCGTCGATCCATTTTCATTGCAGGTAGGGGGGGGGGCAAAATCATGAATCAACGTTCCAAATGCGCTCGATCGCACAAAACAAAACCTCACACACACACACATAGGCATATATATATATTATATATGACTCATGAGATACAGACACGTATCTCACCACTCACCAACAAATTAATGCGAGCGCGAAGGGCGAGCTGAAATTTTTTAGTATACTGATCTCAAAACAGGAAAAGGGTAGGCATACCTGTTTAGAACTGTTTGAAGTAACTCATGAGGAGGCACAGATAATGTGAGTGCCGAGAGCGAGCTGTAATTTTTTTGTATTGTGACCTAAAAGCTTGATATTCTAAGCATTTTTGGTACCATTGGTGAGGCGATCGCCCCCTGCCCCCCCCCCCCCCCCTAGGATCGACGCCTCTGGTTTACTGCAAGAAATTAAATTTATTTCATATTTCTTTTTATTTTTTCGTTTATTTATTTACCACTCGTGAGATGGAACATCCTATCAGCAAATGCTGTTTTTCGTAGTGTGTAAAAAGGGCTTTTTATTTTCTTGATTTTACAGTCGGATTGTAACGGGCATGGAACCCACTGCGCTGGGACAGTTGGCTCCAATACCTATGGTGTCGCGCCGGGTGTTCAAATCAAGGGAGTCAAAGTCTTAAACTGTGCTGGATCGGGTTCCAATACCGGTGTTATCGCAGGTAAGCTATCCTGAATTACATGCAAAGTGTTGACGACAAAAGATTTGTGATGTGATAGTAATACACCAATACAATACCTTAATTTGTTTAATCCAATACATCGCAATCCAAGACATATTACACAACTAATGCATGCACCATAAAGTTGCTCAATTCGATAATAATTGCCCAGAATATATATATATATAGACAGTATGTTACCCAACATTTTAAGTGTGTATAATTACATCAGGGAGCTCCATGATTACACAACATTTTAAATTGCATTTGGCAAGAGTCATCATCAGTGTATCAAGATCTAGCTTTGCTAAATGAATTCGTACCTTTTCATCAATAAAAAAGTCATCTACTACAATCTCTGGACAAGGTAAGGCTTTGGTAATGCTGATTGAGGGTGTGTTCAAATTAGTTTGTTTATCAGAGCAAATGAATGTAATATTGAGATCAATCTCCCCCCCCCCCCCCTTTCCAAATAACTTCTCAATTTTCCCCATGACACGAATTTAAAGGTCAAGTTCACCCCAACAAAAAGTTTATTTGAATAAAAAGAGAAAAATCCAACAAGCAAAACACTGAAAACTTCATCAAAATCGGATGTAAAATAAGAAAGTTATGACATTTAAAGTTTTGCTTAATTTCACATTACAGTTATACGCATATCCTGGTCGGTATGCAAATGATGACGTCATCCACTCACTATTTATTTTGTATTCTATTACATAGTGTATGGAATATTCTAATTTTTCTCCTCATTGTCAAGTGAAACAACGATTGATTTCTCCATGAACATGTGGAGCTAGCATTGCTTAAAACTATATGATTCAGTCCAGTTGGTCCCTATTGTCAAATCTGTAAAAAAATGAAATATTGTACAATTTAAACAATAAAAAAACAAAAGAAATAGTGAGTGATGGATGTCATTTACTGTCTCATTTGCATGTCACTGAATTGTGCATATCACTGTTTTGTGAAAAATAAGTGAAACTTTAAAATGTCATAACTTTCTTATTTTACATCCGATTTTGATGAAATTTTCAGCGTTATGCTAGTTTGATTTTTCTCTATTTATTCAAATCAACATTTTTCTGGGGTGGACTTGACCTTTAAGCGTTAGAAATGTTTTTGTCACCCAGGGGTGGATTATGTAAAGGACAATAAAGGAGAAAATGACGTTGCCTCAATGTCGCTGGGAGGAGGGATCTCTACATCTTTAGACACTGCTGTCGAGCAACTTATTGCTGCAGGGGTTCCAACCGCCGTGGCTGCTGGTAATGATGATGCCAATGCCTGCTTCTCTTCTCCTGCACGTGCTTCGACGGTAAGTTCAACCAATCCAAGGGATACAAGGGATACAAGCGTATGACCTTGCAATGTTCTTATTTTTTTCCTACGAGTATATCCCCATGTAGAAATCAGAAACCTCAATTTATTTTCTTTGCTTGCTGGAATGATTATGATCGGAAACAAATTCTGGAAAGGGGGCTAATTTCTGTACCCATACACTCCTCTTTCCATTTTAAAGGGAATCAAACCCTGGTCATTGGATTTTTGAGAGGGGATAAAAATAATCAGAATCATGAAATTTTGAAAGAAATCAGACAGGCAATAAAAAACTTATGGCTGTTTTAAAATTTGGATCCATAAGGCTATGTCCATTTAGAGTTGACAACTGTGTAAATTATGACACGTGGTAGGAATCGTGTACTTAATTATCAGGGATTTGTGATTTTATCCCGAGTACTTAATCTCTTGGGGCAGTGATCGAAATAGCATATTGCATAATGTCCTTATTAAAAATATAATTTGAAGTAAAACAATTTTTAATTACATTCAAGTCATTTTATGTATTGGAGAAAAAGGAAGCGTGGTCCTTACCTTCTGACATTATGATATCATAATTTTAAAAGTCTGAAGCCAATTTGAAGTCCCCATGGGTAGGCCTATAGCGATTCCCAATTTTTACAACTTTTAACAACTCAAAACTATCATTGTTTGTCCGATATTGTTCAGTCTTTCAACTATCTCCTCTTCCCTTGAAAACATTCTTTTATGTGGATCAGATTTCCCTGTTAACAGGTACACACTTAAAATAGTTGGGCAAAAAATGCCAAACTTTTAATATACGTCCACACAACTATTGGTTAAAATCTGTCCAAATTGGGTAATAAAAACTAATAATTGGGTAATACATTCCCTCAATCATGTCAATTGGATAATAATTGCCCAGAGTATATATTTTTTACCAACATACATTACCCAACACAGTGGACTGTATGTTGCCCAACATTTTAAGTGTGCATGTGCAGTTTACCATGTTTACACTCATACCATCGATTATTCAGTTATTCCAAAATTAAAGAAGGCTATCGAAACATAAATGCGTCATCGACGAATCATGATTGGTATTTGCAACAAAACGTAATGTAGTTTATTATTCGCTTCGATTTTCTCGAATGCAATGTCTACATATTAATTGGTGAGGTCTGATTTGATGGTCATTATACGCAAATCATTAATTGAATCGTATACTTGTTGGTTTTCTCCTCATATTTCTGTGGGGTTAGGTTACATATTCACGACTACATCGGAAACTGAGTTAGCATGCATCTCGTCATTATGACTGTTCATAAGCCAATGTAGAATATATATACACTGTATACATATATCAAACAAATTAACGTTAGCACAACTATTATTTGAATTATCAAGATGTTAACAGGCAAGTGTTCAAAAAGAGGAAAGTTTCACTTTGTTGATGGCTCGCTCTTGTTTCGGATTAAAAGAAGTCGAAGTGTAGCACACTTTTCCATTGTGCACAATTTGATTGTTTCTAGATGCTTTGAGCCTTAGTATACATGGCATGTATATTGCCATCTTCGTTTTAAATTCAAGTTAATTTTTGGGGGAATTCAAAATTTCAGGCAATCACAGTTGGAGCTACAGATAGTAGCGACAAGCGTTCCAGTTTTTCCAACTACGGTAGCTGCGTAGACATCTTTGCTCCAGGTACTTCTATCACGTCTACTTGGCATACGACTAATGCATCAACCAGAACCATCAGTGGAACTTCGATGGCCTGTCCTCATGTTGCTGGTAAGCCCCACATTTTTCCATTACAGTCAGACTGCAGGTCCCGATGCAGATGAGCAAATGGAACATTTTGACAATGACATTACTTTTGTGAAGGCATTTTCCAATTTTACAAGTAGTATAAACTATTTGGGAAATGACGTCACAGTCTGACAGTAGTGATACATAGTAATAACTATAATACGACTAGTAGCAGCAGCAGCAGCAGCAGCAGTAGTAGTAGTAGTAGTAGTAGAAGTAGTAGTAGTAGTAGTAGTAGTAGTAGTAGTAGTAGTAGTAGTAGTAGTACTACTACTAGTAGTAGTAGTAGTAGTAGTAGTAGTAGTAGTAGTAGTAGTAGTAGTAGTACTACTACTACTACTACTACTTCTACTACTACTACTTTTACTACTACTTCTACTACTATTACTACTACTACTACTACTACTACTACTACCACTACTACTACTACTAACACTACTACTTCTATACTTCTGTCAATATGAATAATAACAACATCAATTTACGGTAACAATGATAAGAATAATCTGTGGTAGGCACCTAAATTACAAATGCTTACCATATTTTGTGATCGACCAGAAAATATATTTATATCTGGATGACGCCTTGTTAATTCATTGACTTTTCTTCACTCAAAATGTATAGGTGCCATCGCCCTCTACGGCAAAAGCACTGCTAGTATGCTTGCTGGTGTTTCTTACAATAAGATTAGTGATGTAGGGACTAATAGCCCTAATAAACTTCTCTACGTCGGATAATGAGTGGTGAGTATAATTCATTCTGTTCCTTTTCGAAACCTTTGGGAACATTCAAGCAAAAGATACCAAACTTAATCCCGAAATAGAACACAAGTTACTAGGCATGGGCCTCCTTCTTTTCAGGCTACACTTAGGCCCATAGCCCCTGGCTGGAAAGTGACCACGTTAAACATATAGCTTACCATATTCTTCATGGACGTTCGTGCCATGCACTGGGGTGGGGAATTTTTTTTAGATAGCTGTCCAGCTGAAATTAGTAGACTTCATTAGTGCACTTCATTTGTTTCCACATTGTATAGGCCTTCTCATTTAAAACCTGGTTAGAGAGTGGTCAAGCAGAGATTAATGTCTTGCCTACTGATGTTCATTCTCTTATGAAGTTCCAACCTATGATCCTCTAATTTGAATTTTGAATGTTTTAACCGATGCGTACACGTCGGCCTATATGATTTAAAGTTTAAAACTTTGTGTTCATATGTTTTGTTTTCAGGTGGCGGCACGCTCCATGCAGCAACGAAGCAGAGTTATGAAACATAAAATTAAAACAAAAAATTAAACTGTTCAATTTTCTTTGAAAATGACCATCTGCGTGTTTGACTTATCCTGAAATTAATAAATGACACGGTAAACATAAACGTTAAATTACTTTTATTACAAAACGCTACTTCCTGCACATATTGCAATAGGTTGAATTCCATATCGATATTTAACGTGGGGTGACTGTAGTGTATAGGCTGTTTTAAGCCGTGTAAGAATATGTTGTTTTTTTCTTTCTATTCCGGAACAAGCACTGTTGACGTGCAGAAAAGATCATATCCTTCAATTATTTTCTTTTTTAGAATTGACTAAACAACGCAACTAAAAGATTTAACGGGTTCATAATTAATGATTAATAATATTCCAAGTCATCTATCAGTCATGGCGATACTTTGAATTCTAGATGTATTTCTCACTGTATCTTGGTTGAGCAAGCATCGCGATGATTCTTGTTTCATGAGAGAATTGTAACAGCATTATAGATAACAAGATCTGTTGGTATTCATTGCCATCAAGCGGATAATTCTGGTCTCATCTGCAAAGAGATACTAGGTGATTGGAATGTCTTCTACGAGAATGTTCACGATGCAATACGCCTTTCACACTGAAGTTATCTTCATCAACATCACCAAGTTAGCCTTCTAAAGTTAAAAGACATTGCATTATCATTTATCGACCATAACCGAAATGTATTATCGAATCTTTAGCGAATAAAATCCAAATTTAACTGCATTACGATTGTAGTATCTGGTTTATTTTTGTGTGATAAACATTTTATGTTCTGGAATTATGGGTATTCCTTACAAAAATATTAATGTACCTATATGTAACACAAATTGAAGTTAATTTTTATTTTATTTATTTTTTTTTTTTTTAAAGTTTTTTTATAATTCTGTTTTTATTATACAAATTGAAATAAATCACAAAATTTACAGATGATTAATAGGTGATTGCAAATCACATAAACACAATTTAGTTACACAAAAAAATAACAACCATAATAATTATTAAAAAAAAACCTACCCACTTATCCTCCCCCACCCCCCCCCCAAAAAAAAGGAATGTGGCAATGTGTTTGGTAAATAAAGTAGACAAAGCAAAATATACAAGCTATGATTATATGAAGTTAATTTTTATTGGTGCACACGTTGCCATTTAAGTATCCAAATATTATATTATAGATGTATATTTTTAAAGAAATATTGAAAGAATATATTATTTCAACTTTCTGAGCTCCACCATGAGAAGAGGTATCAGATCTCATTTTGGCACAATTCAATTAGAGTTTTCGAACTGATGATTTTCACTGATGACCGAAAGATGATGTCACATGAAATCTGAGCTGTCTCTTTAAGGGGTGGAGCTTTCCAAGTTGGAAAAAAAAAAGATATCTTAACGTTTATTCAGAAATCTTCGCAAGATATCTGGAACTTCAAATAGCAACGAATCATATATAATCTTCAATATACGCCCATAGGAATCAACTTAAATGTGGATTGCAGATTGCATCTCATTAGATATATTCCCATACTCTTTGCAGCGAAGGTGGAGACGAGAATCTCATGAAAATATCCAGTTTCAGATGTGCTACACAACCTAAGTTTTATATTGTAGAACACCAATTACTTTGCAAGAACCAATAAATAAAAAATATGATGGAATTCGATAAAGGAGATAAAGAGATAAGTAGGGAGTTTGCGCAACTACTTCGCAGACGCATTCTGGAACGTAGAGAGTCTTCATTACAAAGCAGCCTTTGTCGAAAATCTGTTTATCAAAACATCGTTGTCGTCTGGGACTCTGGACAAACGAAATATTATTTACAATATTTCGTCAGCTCCCAACCTTAAAACGATCTGCTCTCCCGGTTCGTCAATTTTCGACAAAGGCCTTTGAGCTGTTCATTGTGATTTGATGGGCATTTCAATATATTTACTATGTTTTAGAATCCGTCCCCGATGCAATTGCGAAAACTCGCTATTGAGGAGATTGAGTGAGACTCATATTGAAGGAGAGAGAGAAAGAGACGGGGAAGATGAAAGAAGACTGTGAGGGAGCGCGATAAAGAAGGAGAGACGAGCGGAGGAAAAGGGGGAACAGATGAATATAGAAAGTGAGAGAGATTGACAGAGAAAGATAGCCATACGTCCGTAGAAAATACATATGAATGAAAGAAGGGACTCGAGATAGATAAAAGAGGGGGTTCCATAACATTTGCTCCAGCGACAATTGCTCCGAAGGAAAATCTGCACGTTAAGCCAAGCATAAACCTAATCTCAAAACATAAATAAACCATAATCCTTATCTTCGCATTATTCTGAATCAAAAACTCTATTACAATCCTAACTCTAACCCAATACCCTCTGAGATATTAAGACCGGATTAAATGTCGCAGGAGCGAATGTCGTGTCACCAAAAGGGTAAGAGCATGGAGAGAGAGAGAGAGCGAGGGGGGGGGGTAAATAAAATAAAATGCGAGAGATCAACACAGCAAACAAAGAGATTAATATGAGAAATAAAGGGAATCAGATCGAGTTAGAAAAATAAGGGATGAATATGAGGGGGATGGTGGAAAGATATGTTTTATTCATTACCTCTCTCTGTCATTTTTTTTTCAAAAAATCCAGCCATAAAATGTAATAAAGGAGAGATCTGGGTGTGTTTGAGTCTATAGAGTCATATAGAGTGTGAGAGAGTAGGGGTGTGTGGGTGAACAAGCACCCACACGAGCAACTGGGGACGTACACACATTCCATACATGCAATTATTCCCACTGTCTCGATTCGCACCACAACTGAAACGGTGATCTTAATCGTGTAGTAATTGTCGGGATCGTACCAGATCAGTCGTGGCAACAGTATTGATCGTACGAATTGTTTGAATTTTTTTTCTTAGTAACGAAAGGCAAATCCTGGCATTTCTTAAGGGACCGCACAACAGTAGGAACGGAGAACACACGGCGAACTTTGGACGACCCCGATTCAATACCAATCGTAAATTGCCCCGAATCTCGTGCTTTTGCAAAATAATAAAAAAAAAATGATAAAAGTCCTTGTTTCACAACAAAACAAAGTTGTGCTCTAAGCCAAAAAGGGGTCACGGTGTATTGAGTAAAACTTTTTATCTTCTTCATAATTTATTAAAAGTTAATTTTTCTAATTGATTTTGACATCATATTTAGAAATAATATCATACTCTACCCCTTTTCCAGGCGCGGATCCGGGGGGGGGGTGAAGGTGCGCTAGCCCCCGTAGGATTTTTTAAAAGAGGGAAGAAAAAGAGACGAATTTACCTTCAATATAAGTGAAACCTTTTCTTCTTCTTCTTCTTTTGTTTGCTTGTTAAATTTCCAACGTTTAAAATGGGCCAGCCCTTTCTTACAATCCTGGATCCTGTAGCACCCCGTAGTATTTCAACTCTGGATCCGCGCCTGTTTTCCCTTGCCCTTTTCTGTCTATTTCTCATTTTTCCCATGATGGTGATCATGGTGGAATATCGCAAACACAATCATGGACATTGTTCACCCATCTGAAGTGACAAAGGAAATATTTCCAGAACAGCGCCTAGCTAATTGCATTTAGTGTTCTTGTATTCCGGAACACTAATTGCATTTAGACGATGCCGCCCTCTTTGACACTTATTGTCCCATGTTTCAGCCAACTCTGAAGACAATCAGAGTGAACACATGGGCTCAATCAAACGCGTAGCTAAGAGATGCTGTATCTGCCCATTCATGTTGAATACTAAATATTTCTTAAACACACCACTCAGCACATCAATTGCAAATCTTCATTGTGTATTATTATACAGATTATGACTGATGGGGTGTGTAATATAAACATTCTTTAGACCGCCGGATATATATTTTCCCAAGGGAAAATATGATCACGAGGGAAAATATAAATCATTTAGGCGGTCCAAAATTTTTTTTTTTACACACCCCATCAGTCAATATCTGTTATATTACATAGCCTTGAATGATGAAGATAGATCTAACGTTAAATCTAAACTTAAAGTTAGGTCTACAGTGCGTGCAGTAGATCAGTTGTGTATGATATTCACAGTGACTGATGGAAATGGTATAAGTAATGTTAGTCTAACGCATTGAATGCCCATTTTCTAATCAAAATCAAGTTTGTTTAGGCCTAACTTGTTAGATCTAATTTAGAGTCCAGGTCCAGGACCCAAGACAGATCAGGAATGATTTTTGAGCCATGATCAGGTGCAGATTCTGATCTAGATCTAATTGGGGATGAGATAAACATGACTAAGTTAGATCTAGATCTATGTCAGACTACTGTTGGTGGTGGTCGATCCTGATCTTCCTGTTGTCGAACCAGGTCCAGGACCAAATCTAACTAGATCTAGAATCTAATGTTTTGCTAACACTAACTTACATTGTCGTTAGCAAGAATTAACGTTAGATTAGATTCTAGTCTAGATCTACTCTAACTTTTAGACTCTAGCCTAGATCTATATCTAACACGTTAAAAAGTTAGACCTAACTTTACTAGATCTACTTACCCAATTTTATTGTCCAAAAGTTGATCTAATTATTCCTCATTGCTCATCGGACATCACCACAAATCTTTGACGTACATTGTAAGGCCTAGACCAAATCCAAAAGTTTTAAAAGTAAGCTAGGCTTCAGTCTCTATCTGCTAAACTAACTGTTAATTCATTGGCTCCACTCACCAATAGGCCTACGGTATCCAGAATTTATTAGATAAATCCGCAGAATTTCAGAAATGACGGTTATTCCTGTCTACACAAATAACTGAAGGCCTAACGTTAGATGTAACTCGTAGTAGGCTCGTCGTCGGACTCAGCTCAATTAAATTCCGCGGCATGTTACGTTCGAAGAGTGTTGATCGATTGCAAACGATCGCTACTTCAGTCCCACATGTGTTATTTCCGTGTAATTGGTAACGTCTAATCAACAAAAGGGCGCCATACACGGAGAAAAATAATAATATTCATGGACCGGCTGGGAAAATACATTGATTTCGAGCATGTCACGTGACGCGCTATGGACCAATCGCGATTGGCTATCTGTCTTGGCTATCTGTCTTGGCTAACTAATATATCTCATTACTTGCGCACACAAGAATGTGCCACACACGATCGATCAGACATAAAGAAATATCACACGAGTAGCCGCAAGGAAATCCCAATTGCTGCTCACTTCAGTTCTAACATGGAGGTAACAAGAATGGAGTGACAACGATATGCAAATAGCTTCCAATTTCTAGAGAAGTAATGCAATGTAGCATCTGGTGGCGACCTGTGGTGCCGCCAATTTCATGGGAAAACTGGAAATTGATTTGTGGTGAAAAAAAAAAACTGGGATATTTCCATTTTTATTTGAGCACAAACATAGATATTGAAAACATGACGAAATATACATCAAAGGCGTATTGTGTCCTGAAACTGGGCGAAATATTGAATGATTATCAGACCACAGGTAGCGAAAAGTAATTATCTTTACAAAAGCATGCTTCCTTTTGTAATTCGCCTGTAAGTCAGTAGTTAGGCAGGGATCTTTTATCTACAATATGCAAGAAATATGCAACGAAACACAAATGCAACATATTTTATCACTGCGGAATCAAAGTGGCTAAAAAGGAAAGTGTTGGATGGTTCTCCATGTCTTAAAACTCCTTGGTTCTAATAATCACTCCACTGACAGGTGACATTCAAATCGTAGGAATAAAAACTAATCAGAAAACACTAAGAATCAATCATACTAAAACGAGAATCATACTGGATTCTGAAACTTACACTTGCAAAGTGAGACTGTTTGCTTATTTATCAATTATCATGCGAATTATCAACATCTTTTTTTCTGGATCTAGATGTGTACACTGCTAGAACGATTGGTATGAATTACTCAACGACTCGTCATCATTTGAACTAATTTGATATAAAATCTTATATCGCGTTTATAGAGTTTTATTTACTTATTACTAAAGTGTAAGAAACTATGTTTTCCTCATCATCCTCCAGCTTACGATATATATTTCATGAATATTCATATTCATTGTGACATATACGCGCATTACCAATGCGCTTTACGCTTTCACCACCCAGCAACCAATGTTTTCATTTTGCAATTTGCGACAATTCCATTGAGAACGAGACAGAATGCATGTAGGTATCCTACTTCATGTCATAATAGTAGTAGTTACAGGTATGTCTTCTTCATTTGATTGTGTTTGTTTAGAAATTTAATTATTGGTTATTTATCTATTTTAAGGTGAGAGGAATTACATAATAGTGTTTGCATGGTTTGGCATATTCGGGGCCAATTTCGAGGTTTTGCAGCTCTTGTCTTTTCTTTTTTCAAAGTTTTATTTGTTATTATTTTGATATTATAATGTGAAAAGACACTCGTTGATAATAATTAAGAAGGGAACAACTAAGACAGAATGAGAAAAAGGATAAATCTTTTTTTTCTAAATGCAGTCAAAGTTTAACTGTGTGACCTGTAGATTCTTTTTTTAATAATCTAACATGGATGGCGTATGGAGAGCATACTTTTTTTTCTCTGATATCTTTCAAATTCTGCTTCGATGGACTCGAACTTGACGTCCGAGTCAGGGCGGCTTTTCCCTTTAAGTATTCCTTCTTCATGTATTGTCTGGCGGCCATGATATACGTACAAACATTAATAATGTTTGTTGCGTGAGTCCACACCATATATCATTCCTTGCGACGAGGTTAGCTCGCCTGTCATTTTTGTGTGGGTATGTGTGTGTGTGTGTTCGTGTGTTTAGAAAACGACGTGTGAATATGATATGCAATATACAGCAATGAACAACCCGGACTATTATTAGAGTTAGATTCTAAATCCTTTAGATTCGTTCTATATATTACATACCATCATTTGTGGTAGGTTGATGTATGTAATGTACGTCATAAACGATAAAAGGCGCTAATAAAGATACATAGTAGAATTTGATGAAATTTATGAAAAAATGACTCCGTACTAATGAATCTGTATATTAATAAGATAAATTAATAGAGAGATGAATAGCTACACTGCAAACTAATTATGAGCATTATCAAGGGCATGTATTCATAACAGGTCTAAAAAATAATGACGGGAAATGGGTTGTTTCTTAAGTCTCTACCTAGAGGTACTCCATTCATGTTCTAAATGACGCGTTGTTGAAATCTAATCTCTCCCTTGGAAATACGAATAAGCCTACAGTCTATCGAGCCATAAAATTGGCAGGAGCCGTGGAAGCGTGGGGGATGGGGGGCTTCAGCCCCCCCCCCCACTTTTTTCCAAAACCGTGTACAAAATCGGAAAAATTACCATATGATTGTGATTTTGTGCATGGTCAGCCCCCCACTTTGAAAACCGTTCCGCGGATTTCCTAAAATCCCATTTCATTTGAATCTATATAATTTTTCCCTTTGTATCCTCAGGCAAAAAGCGCTCTATAAATCCAGCTATTATTGTTATTATTTAATTTTTCGAGATTCACGCACCGACATCGACCGCCCGTGCAATAGCATATAACAAATATATGATAATGAAGGTCTACGTCATCCGAATAATGCGCGTCTACTCAACCGCATCGCGAAAACATGGTTTACATCTTCACCGAGATGGATTTTAATGAACATTTTTTTCTTCTTTAATTACATTTATTTTCATCCATTCATTTGATAATCATAGCAAAGCGGTGTCATTTTTTAGGTAAATATAATAATAACATTTAAAAAAATCATTACAGTATTATTATAAGATTATTTGCCCGACATGGCGTCCACAATATCGACCACCGGACAGTAGGAAATAAAACCCCTAAACCAAAGAAGTCGTTTACGTTGGCATAGCAACCAAGCATCTGGATGATATTGAACCTCCGTGACTGGATGAATCAACGTTATTGTTCAATTTCTTGTCGTAAAATGGAGATGCTCATAACCGTCAAGACCTAATTAAAATCAGTCTCTGATCAAAAGAATACGCTGCCGACTGCGCTTTCCCCAAAATACATCGCGTTCTATATTAATAAAAAGGCAATAACTTTCATAATCGTGAAAAAAAAAAGGGGGGATAGCAACAATTAGATGGCTTCCCATATAGTTGTGTGACTACAATGTATTGCGCAATGCCAGGATTGTGCATCCAGGGGCATTAGTGTTGCATGTCCATTTTATGATAATAATGTTTTATGTACCTTTGAGATTTTTTTTAATTGCATTTCGCACGATGTCGACATATTCAAACGTTCGAACGTTACCGTTATATGTGAGCTCGTATATATAATATATAATGCTTTCTATTCTTAATTTTCCTTGAATATCATTGCCTTTTATTTCCTGCTCTTATATAGATATTAAATATATATGTATACACCCTAAACACACACGCATATGCATAAATATCTATATATATATATATATATATATACATATGTATATGTACATATATATATATATATATAAAAGAGGCAAAGTGGTAATGCATTGTACTTAGTTCCAACAGAGTTTATTTTGAAGTCCAAATTTTCGACGTAAAACACACGTCTTCTTCATGGATACAATATATATATATACAGTGCGTCCCAGAAAAAACGAAACCGAGATTAAGCGATGAATTATCATAACTTAATCACAAATACAATAGACAAATGACCTACCAATGTAAAGCTTAGAATCCCCTCTTTCATCTGATATTACTTAGAATATTCCTCATTCACGCATGAGTGAGCAAAAACAATTTGAAGAAAGGATACCAAAAACTCATTTGGAGGGGGTATCTGAATTTCAAAAAGAAAATCACATGCCTAAAAAGTTCAATATTTGCTCTTTTATTTGATACCTTAATCACAAAAAATGGTCAAGAAGTAAAAAAGTTATGTTCCCTCGAAACAATGCTTGTATTACCATACTTTCATTAAATAAACGTGTTTTCACCGGTTTCCCACAGGAGCTATCGCATGGTTAACAAAAGACTTAATGCATGGCTGATCGTCAACAAAACGGAGTGTCAAGTGAGTTTGAACGCTTGCCTGTAGAACCACTTCATTTTATGAAATTATTGAAATTCAAGCCTTATTTCAAATAACCAGAACTTTGTTATTTCTTGACCATTTTCTGTAATTGAGGTATCAAATTAAAGAGCAGATATTGAACTTTTTAACAATGTGGTTTTCTTTTTTAAACCCAGATACAGCCAGCCAAATTACTTTTTGGTGTCCCCTCTTCAAATTGTTTTTGCTCACTCATGCGTGAATGAGAAATAATCTAAGTAATTTTAGATGAAAGAGGGGATTCTAAGCTTTACAATGGTAGGTCATTTGTCTATTTTATTTGTGATAAAGTTATGATAAATCATCGCTTAATCTCGGTTTCGTTTTTTCTGGGACGCACTGTATATATATATATATATATAAACCCCTTAAAAAGAGTTTGGAAATCTGTGTTTGGCCATTAATTTCTCCCATGTCCCAATTCTACTCTATGCATATTTGACATCATTCAAAAGATCATTTAATTATCTTTTAAATGATATTATGCTTGTTATGATTATACCATCACGAAAGGAGCAGGAATCAAAAGTGTTGGGTGAGGTCTGAATTGAAAAGCTGCAAAACGAGCAGAAATAGTGATGAAGGGTCAATATAGAACATGATTCTTTTGTCTGTGTCTATAGAGATGAAAATCCATTTAAATCAAGCCCCTGCTTCTTCATTTTGTATGTTTTATTGTGGTTTATGTTGTGATGGTTCTGTGAGATAACATGGTTTGAGTCGTGGTTTGAAATACCCATGCATATTTGTTTGTTGTGTGTTCGCTTGTGCAGAGGTGTGTTTGATTCCATGTTAATGTTGATGTTAAGGTGCATGAAAACAATTAAAAGAAACCGCTGAGAAACTCACTAAGTGACTTTCAATATTGTGTCATTTTGCAACTTATTGAATTTTGACCTTGCCCCCACATTTCAAGGCACTGCACCTCCATGTGAACCATAATCATATCATGTATGGTATTATTTTAAAGAGAATAAATTATCTATTCATTGATATTAAATACACATTGATATTAACTAAAACCGAGGAGGGATTGTCGATCAAAATCAAAAGAAACCGCTGATAAACTCACTCATCACCACGGAAAAATAAACGGTGACTTCCAATATTGTGTCATTTTGCAACTTTTGAATTTTGACCTTGCCCCCACATTTCAAGGCACTGCACCTCCATGTGAACCATAATCATATCATGTATGGTATTATTTTAAAGAGAATAAATGATCTATTCATTGATATTAAATACACATTGATATTAACTAAAACCGAGGAGGGATTATCGATCAAAATCAAAAGAAACCGCTGATAAACTCACTCATCACCACGGAAAAATAAACGGTGACTTCCAATATTGTGTCATTTTGCAACTTTTGAATTTTGACCTTGCCCCCACATTTCAAGGCACTGCACCTCCATGTGAACCATAATCATATCATGTAGGGTATCATTTTAAAGAGAATTAAATGATCTATGCAGTGATATTAATTACATATTGATATTCACTAAAAACCGAGGTAGATTATCGATCAAAGTCAGATTTCCAAATTTTTTTGAGGAGTTTATATATATGTATATGAGTATATTTTGTGAAAGAAATGGATGAAGAGAACAATGGTAGGCGTAGCTTATTAAAATCAAGGTTCCCCGGAGCTATCTGCCCTTTGAAAAAATTGGTAATGCCGAAAAAAATGTGTCTGCCGGGAATCGAACCCAGGCCCCTTTGAACGCCGGGGCCTTAACCACTAGACCACCGAGACGGGTTAGTTGCTAGGGCGACCCCGATCCGATTGACCGTCAGATAGACAGATTTTCGACACTTTACCAATTATAATTTCCTTTGTCGGGTGTAGGTGGGTTTTGAACAATGACGAGCCGCCATGCCTCAGCTGGACGCCCTGTTCCTGGAACGCCGTGTGCGGCGCTCATCACATCTTAAGCTTTTTCGGAACATTTCATTAACTTTCGTTAGCAGAATCTTTGTCGTCACTAAATAACACTCGTTTTTTATGTTGGCATTTTTCATTTTTTGGGGGAAATACATCGATACAACACTGAATGGTTTAACTTACATATCACTGACTTGAAATTAAAAAAGTTGAAACTGATTACAAAGAAAATACGGTTTTTTATTATATGTCGTTTTTTTATGACGTTTTTTTTTTTACCCCTTTACCATGATACGTTCGGGGGGAGCCACTTCCTTTCAAAGATGCACAACATGATTGTCCAAGAAAACTCGTAAAGCCGGTTTAAGTTTCATCGTCGGGCGATATCTGTGCGTACAAAAGAATGGGTATCAATAGCAACTAATTTATTATTCTTTATTTTCAATGAATACTCAGGCGTTGTTGTTTTTAGTAGGTTTTCTCATAGTGTAAAAAACGTCCCCCGGGTACAGAGGTTTTGTTGCTCTCGGGTACTTTCCGATTTGAGAATTATCTTGTTCGTTTTGATCATCGTACACGTTTTTTATTCGGAAAAGAAAACGCAGCTATATTTAGTGCATCACATATGTGCACACTGCATATCGCATATGTGGGTCATCATTGACATTGTTCGCCGTATTATTCAGGTGATGGGTAAGTGAAAAGTATGGTCGTGAGACCTTACTTTGCGCGTGACCATATTTCGTGGACGGTCGTATATCTCAGAAAGTACTTAATATCGTGAAAATCTGATATCACTACCAGAAAAGGCGGTCAAAAATTACCCTGTAGTGAAAGTTTCTAGTTGATAAGATTGGAATTTGTTTAAGCTAGGGCTAGGCGATTGGGCAGGCGCGCGCACCTGCCTCGGCAGATCCTCGCCCATGCGCCCACCACCAACTTAGCACTTAGCAGGCAGGGTAGGACGTCGGACACATCCACACATAAACATCTCCAACTAAAGTGAGTCCACTAACTTTCACTTCCAATCTAAAAAAACACAATGTGAGAGGATGTATTCCCTGTATGGGCAGTGCATACTCTCACCACCCAAATTTTTTTATCAACAACTGTCCCTTTTCCAGCCAAACGTTCTCTGCTCTTTAATTAATGATTAACATGGGCAGTGAAACCTGATCTTATCCTCAGCATCCTAACATAGCTTCAAACCACTACCTCTCTCTAAAAAACGCCCATTATCAACCACAATACAATCCATGAAATAAGCACAATTTCAACACAAAACAAAACCAAACAGCCTGTGTATCCATTGACATCTTTTATGATTGATAAGATATCCAAGGATTTGGACATGTTCAAAATCATCACCCCCACCCCATGTGCGCCACAAATTCTACACCCTACACATACTATAAAAGCCCCCTTTCAGCTCACCAAACGCAACATATGTTATTCATATCTGGTTCCAAAATACACTGGATCAAAGCTCTTGCTTTGATACAGTACACGTATGGGAGAAAGTATACAAATGTGTGAAATTATACATGTACAACAGCTTTGGCAACTCTTTTATTTAAATATTTTGTGGAAGAAATGGATGAAGAGAACAATGGTAGGCGTAGCTTAAATCAAGGTTCCCCAGAGCTATCTGCCCTTTGGAAAAATTGGTAATGCCGAACATATGTCTCTGCCGGGAATCGAACCCGGGCCCCCAGCTTTGAACGCCGCACAGTAGGCCAGAATGAGTTGAAAGTGCGCCAAAATTATATTCCGAGTTAGATTTTCACTTTAACATGTTGATTATGGGTAATTTTGGGCGTAGAATCGACTGAACATAATTTAAAGCCGATATGACGTCACCTTGATACCAAATTTTGATTGGCTACTTAAAACCTATCTGTGAAAAGACAAATTACGCTAAACAATGTGTAGTATATAAACTTTGTGTTATGTGCTACTTTAAGATTGACCAGAGTGAATGTTGGTTTATGCTTCTCACATGCCTAAAAAGTGTGTATGAGATGCCAAAAACTATTTTATGGCATCAAAATGATCATTAATTAGATTTATAAAAAAAACTTTAAAATCTGAAAAATATTAACCATGCTTTATCAAGCTGTGTTGACTTGTGTAAAACGCAGAGTATATAACACCACGAATGTATCACTATGGGGAGGGATTTGGCTGAAATTATTCTACAAGTAAGTTTTATCTCTGGAAGAGTTGGGGGTATAGCCCTTATTTGCGTTAGCAACCTTTATTTTGTTTACATTATGCCCGGAATTCTTGTCATTTTCATGGCCAATGGAAGGGGAATCGTCCTCGCCGTGCAAAAGCGAACGGCAATGTACACCCATACGGTGCGCTACGACGACTGCGCAGTATAAAATGACCGTTTTTTAACAGGTTTTTGGGGGTGTTGTGTCAAGTAAAATCGGCTCTAACATGAAAACGGGCAAAAACGGGCAGCTAAATTTGGTATCGACTTAAAGCTTAAACATCTGGCAAAATGATGATGATAGAATTTAGACAAAAAACCACGGAAATACAAACGTTTCTAATGTAAATGCAAAAAACATGGATTTTCAGCCTATTTCGAGGAATAATCATCATGTAAACCTCCTGAAAGGTGTCTTTTATCTACATTGAACCCTTTCACACGAAAAAAGAATATATCAGGGTTATGTGGGAGCCATTTCAGATTCCTACATGAAAAACCTCCTGTGAAATGGCCTGTTTTTCAACTAGGTTGTCATATACGCGACATTTCGCAAAATGTCACATTTTACGATTTGAGGTAGGAAATTAACATCCTTTATGCAAATTCCGGAATTAAATATTTTGCTAAAGTATTCTTCAAAGTGTTGTCTTTCAGCTTGGCATGACAAAAATTAAAAATCTGAAATTGCCCAAAATGACTTTTGGCGCACTTTTGTTTCGCCCCGGCCCACTGTGCGCCGGTGCCTTAGTGTCGAATATAGTGTCGAAAATCTGTCAATCTAACGGTCAATCGGATCGGGGTCGCCCTAGCCACTAACCCGTCTCTGTGGTCTAGTGGTTAAGGCACCGGCGTTCAAAGCTGGGGGCCCGGGTTCAATTCCCGGCAGACACATTTTTTCGGCATTACCAATTTTTTCAAAGGGCAGATAGCTCTGGGGAACCTTGATTTACGCTACGCCTACCATTGTTCTCTTCATCCATTTCTTTCACAAAATATTTAAATAAAAGAGTTGCAAATGCTGTTGTACTTGTACAATTTCACACATTTGTATACTTTCTCCCATACGTATACTGTATCAAAGCAATAGCTTTGATCCAGCTGAGGCATGGCGGTTCGTTATTGTTCAAAACCCACCTACACCCGACAAAGGAAATTATAATTGGTATAGTGTCGAAAATCTGTCTATCTGACGGTCAATCGGATCGGGGTCGCCCTAGCCACTAACTCGTCTCTGTGGTCCAGTGGTTAAGGCACCGGCGTTCAAAGCTGGGGGCCCGGTTTCGATTCCCGGCAGACACATTTTTTCGGCATTACCAATTTTTCCAAAGGGCAGATAGCTCTGGGGAACCTTGATTTAAGCTACGCATACCATTGTTCTCTTCATCCATTTCTTTCACAAAATATTTAAATAAAAGAGTTGCCAAAGCTGTTGTACATGTATAATTTCACACATATGTATACATATATATATATATATATATATATATACATACATATATTTTGTTTATGTTTATGGTAACTCCCGCAGGAACTCGGCCGGACAGCATTTTGCTGGTAAACGCCAAGTTGGTATATAACCAATTACCGAGGAAACATTTTACCTCTAGGTTAATCAGTCATAGTGGCTGACGTTATAGACGACAGATATCACTCTCGGGCCTATTTTTGTCAAAGTGGCTACAATGGCAGAGTTGGGATCCGAAGTCACAACCTTGCGACTATATATATGAGTCCAATGCTCTAACCACTGGACCACACGACCCACAGTGTCTACACGATTTATATGTACACTACATACAGCAAAAAAAAATATCCTAAGTTGGCCATCATAAGATAATATATATCATATGAAAGAGGGAAGTATAGCAATTGTTTTGCACCTAGTTGGAAATTGTGATTGGTCACGCATGAACGATTATTAATCATGAAATGCAAAAATGCATATTTTAAGACCTTGCTGTGATTATTGAAGCGTAGCGCGCAACGCTCAATTGATCATGACTTGTTTCCTTTTTCTGAGTGATGAGATGATATGCTTTAATTTCATATACAATTCTTAATATTTCAGCCAGTTGTACGGATTTTGTTAACTATTTTAAACCAATTTGATGTCTGACTGCTGTTGCCTCATTGACTTTTGTAAATGGCTGTAATTAGTTTAATTTTTCATATTTCATTTCTTGTCAAAATGAATATATGAAAATATGCATTATCACACAGCGTGACCCATAACAGTTTGCAAATTGATTGAAAACAGACTATACCTTTCTCTTTCATATTATATATCATTCATTAGCGTTTATGAAAGCCAGGTTACATTTTTTACTTTTATCATATATATATATATATGTACAGTGCGTCCCAAAAAAAACTATACACTTTTGAAATGGCTGCCAAATAAAAAAATGTACCACTTTGGGGGAAAAGACTTATAGATATGGAAAGCCTATAAAGTCAACTTTCAAATGACACCAAAAAGTTGGAAAACTTTTCATGCTTGAGCGAGCACTGCCCACTGAAACAAAGGGTATGAAAATTAGGGTGGGCTGGAATTAGCCTTCCAATTTCTTTCAGTTTTTTTTGTTTGGTACTTGCAAAGTTGATGGTTATTTGGTGAATTAAAGATCAGTTGTGATCAGTTTGTTGTTTGTGAAAATTTAATGCGTTATTAAATTGAAATTTAATGCATGAGTGATCATGAATTGGGTGCAGCATTTTGTCTTATCATGTGGATCTCAACAATGTGTTCACGACAGTCAGGAGAAGAGGGGGTAATATGACTTAGGTAGGTGAAGTACGTTGATGGGATAAAGGTCAACAGAACATTTATCAACCCCTCTCTCAATCTCACCCCCCCCCCCCCCCGCTTCTCTCCTCCTGAGAGACTAAGCTCAGCTAAAGTAGGATGGGCAGGAATTAGCCTTACAGTTTTTTGAGTGGTTAGTCCTTTGGAACTTGTTAAGCTAAATTAATGAGTGAGATAAGTTTTGGTTTCTTAGGCAAATCTCATGAGTTACTAAATTGAAATGTAATGCATGAGTGAACAGGAATTGTAATTTTATTGTAGCATATTCATCTTGTGAACCTCAAAAGTGTGTTCGTGAGAGTCAGAGTAATGTGATGGTACCCGTTACAAGCAAGAGGGCAAGATATGCTAAGACTTGGTTAAAAGGGCATTCCTCTTCTTTTTTTTCCTTTTACAAATTAAAAGTCATATGTACCCTCCCCTCTCCACCTCCATTTCCCAGCCCCCCCCCCTCTCTCTGTCTCACTTCCTGCATCATTTGTAGCCTATTCAAAACTTAACTGCCAAGTGACCGGTGGCTGATGGTCAGTTTTTTTTTTCAATGACTACCAAGAAATTTAATGATTATGATGATTAATGAAATAATTAATTGAAAAAAACTGAATGTTTGATTGATCACATTGCACATTGAATAAGTTGATTTACTGATAAATTGTTGATTAAATGATTGATAGGAAAAAGTTGATGTCCCAATTCAGAATTAATCATTAAATCAACATTCTGCTCTGGACTTCACGCGTACATGACAATAGCCATCAGTCTCTCAACAGGAGGGAGGGCGGGAGAGAGGGAGGGGGCGGGGGCTGAATGTTCTGTTGACCCTTATTCCATCAACCTACTTCTCTCACTTAAGTCCTATCTCACCCCCTATTCTCCCGACGCCCATGAACACATTGCTGAGATCCACATGATAAATTTGAAATGCTGCCCAAAAAGAGATCCAAATGATAAAGTTTAAATGCTCCCCAAAAAGTGTACCTTGTGTTCACTCATGCATTGAAGTTCAATTTAATAATTTATCAAATTTGCTTAAGCAACCAAAACTGGTCATGGTTGATCATTAATTTATCACATCGCCCTTAACTTTGCAAGTTCGAAAGGATTTGCCTCTCAAAAACTTACATAAATTGGAAGGCTAATTCCAGCCCACCCTAATTTTCATACCCTTTGTTTCAGTGGGCAGTGCTCGCTCAAGCATGAATAGTTTTCCAACTTTTTGGTGTCATTTGAAAGTTGACTTTATTGGCTTTTCATATATGTAAGTCTTTTTCCCCAAAGTGCTACATTTTTTATTTGGCAGCCATTTCAAAAGTGTATAGTTTTTTTTGGGACGCACTGTATATATATATGTATATATATATATATATATATATATATATATATATATATATATATATATATATATATATATATATATATATATATGTATATATATATATATATATATATATACATACATATATATTGTATATATATCCTTTTTTTTTCAAAACATGGCTTAAGTAATAACAAACACAACAAATCCAATAACTGTTTTTTGCCAATCAAATATTTATTAAATGCCTCAAATTTTCGACGTTGCCGACGTCTTCATGCGCATCCTCATACAGTCGTTGCTATGACAACTGGCTGAAGATGTGCTCCTATCAAACAAATTACAATAAGGGGCGGATCCAGGATTTTCAAAAAGTGGGCACATTTTCCCAGGCAAATTTGACAAGCAAGAAAAGAATAGTTTTCACCTCTAATTTAAGGACATTTCGTCCACGAAAAACAATTGACAAGCACAGAAAAAAGGGACATCGCTTTCAAGGGGGGACTTGTATTTGAACGCGATATTAACATTGCAATTTTGATTGTGCCTCTCAAGGGGGGGGGGGGGGGCACGGGCCGGCTGTGCCCCCCCCCCCTCCTCTGATCCGCCAGTGAATACAATAGTCATGTTTACGTGTGTTTTGTGAAGAAAAAAAACGAAACACGCGTGGGAAAAAGGGGACGAATCATGGCCCAAAATATGTAACTTATATAATTATTGGTAATAAAAATAAAATATCCAACTAGTAAGACACGGAGATCATGAACAGTGGGATAGATTTGTAGAGAAATACAAACATTGAGAGGCATTTGGAATAATTATAAAGAGCGGCGATTTTATTATTGGTGAAGGGGCACAAAAACGAAGGTGATTGCCGCCCCTAAAATAATTAAAATAAAAATGTAAAATATATACATATATATACATTTTATCTCATACTCCAAAGAAAGCTCTCGTAGTTAAAGTGGCAATAACAAAATGAAATTTACTAACGTGAACTAAACAAAATGGATAATTTAAATGTACATAAAACGGGGAGTAGTTACCCATGGGGGAAATTAAACACCCCCCCAAAAAAAATTTTTTTTAAATGACAGAACACAGGATGCATGGTCGTGGCCCGTAGAGGTCATTATAATCTCGTACTTGCGACAACTGAACGACAGTAGATCAACTCCAAACTAGAAACTAAGTCACTTTTATCGCGATATTCCCCCCCCCCCCAAAAAAAAAAAAAATAATAATAACTACCCATAATTTGTCTCCCATATTTAACAATGCTGTACTGCAACTACACACATATCTAATATATCACTTCATCTGTCAGCTATCATTCTATCAGTGGCATAGAGTTGAAACATTCAATACTGAAATAAGACTTGCACTACGTAAAGTCAATTTTTCGTTGCTTTCTTTTATGACAGATGAAAATGAGATATTTATGCACAAGAACCGTTTAAATACACGGGTCTTACATGTATGCAAACCATAAACAGAAAAACTACACAGAAAAAAAATTTATACAACGCTGTTTACCATATGAACCTTACAGTAATTGTTTAAACAGTTTAAACAACTGTTTAAATCTTAAGCAACAAAGTTTAATTTTCAATATCTAATTGTCAATAAATTAAGCATGATTGTTTAAACGGTTAAACAAATACTGTAAGGTTCATATGGTAAACAGCGTTGTATAAAATCTTAAACAGCGTTTTTACTGTATAGCTTTCCTCGATGTATGTTAAAGATTAAATTTAGCGCATTAATTCGTAATATTTGCAGGTTTCGTCGAAAACGAAATTCGTCAGGTCCACAACACTTGAGTGATACACGCTCAGTTGACATAAAAGCGTGGTTATCCCATTTTGGCCAATGAGGTTGAACGAGGAGCAACTCACGTCAGACTGACACTCCATTACACATTCAATGAAGCTGTGAACGGGCACCACTCTCATTATCCTATCTCCTTGGAGACAGTTTTTGCTTCCAAAAGTGATTTGATTGAATCGGGTTGACACCAGAGCTGGGTGGATTTATGAGGGGAAAAGTCAAATAACACAAAATTACATAATTATAAATACCGTGTGAGTCAGAAAAAAATAAACACACAATTATTATAAATGGCCTGGGAGAGTATGTTCTTCAAAATAATTAGATATCATATTTATGTGGTGTCTGTTAATTTTTGAATGATCAGGGGACATTATTTGCAGTGATTTAAATTTGGATTTGCGTCAAAGTATACAAGACTGCAATAAATGAATCCAGCTGTCAATGATGTCATAATGATAATAAATAATAATAATGGCCTAGTGGTTCTGACTCTCGCCTTTCAAACAGAGGGTCGTGAGTTCGAATCCTAGCCATGGCGTGTTTTCCTTCAGCAAGAAATCTATCCACACTATGCTGCACTCGACCCAGGTGAGGTAAAATTTAATGGGTACCGGCAGGAAGGAATTCCTCAAAAATGCTGTGCGCACCAGAATCGGAAGCCGGGATAATTTAGGAGCGCCTTGAGCACCTAGCGAGGTGGATATGTGCGCTATACAAATCCTATATTATTATTTTTATTATCATTATTATTATTATTATGACATCATTGGCATCTGGGGATCATTCGTGGCAGTCATGCCTTAATTTGGCGCAAATCAAAATCTACATCACTGCAAAGAATACCTTCTGATTACCCATGCGTGAAGACATAACACATAAATATGATATCAAATTATTTGAGAGAACATACTCTTTCAGGCTATATGTGTTCATGACATACACGTTTCTTGAATTGGGGATTTGTTGGGTGTCAATTTTATATATATATGTATACATGGTATAATAGTACATTATTGTATAATAGGCCGATTCAAAATAATAATTTCCAAATAATATTATATAATAAAGTATTGGTCGGATAAAAAATAGGCATTAAAGTACACATGTAATTACTACGAGGGGCTTTCTGTTGTCTTCTACATGGGGTAATTATAGCTGAGCGACAATCACAAAGGGGAAAGGGTGTCCCATTGGGTGATTTCAAGTTCAGTGTTGACCTTTTGGAGTTGGTGTAAGGTCAATAAATTTCAACACCAACACCAATGCCAACACCGGACTTGAAATCACCCATTGTATCGCACTGCAATTATTATTCATCCGTGAACATTCATAGAAAATTACAGCTCAAATCTCCATTTGCGGAAATGAAGAGTTGGTTTATCTTGCATGCTTTTTTGCTATCCTATACTCTGTTTCTCTATTAACATTCAAATTAATTTTAAAAGCTTGGTAGGTGGGAGTTATCGCACTGTAATAATTATAATGTGAACACAGTGAAAAAATCTGTACCACTAGCCACAGTGTGAACACAGCATCTGATGAAACACTCATCATACACTGTGAAAGAAAATATAATGGTAGCTTAAAACAAAAAAATCTAAATTGAATATAAATGACAGTTGTGGTTACGATCTAACCATGAGCTCGAACAGTATCCATTGAAATGACTAACCATTTGTGGTATGCATGTAATACGAAAAAAATGCGCAAAATGACTCTAGCCGAAAATGTGTAAATGCTGAGAAATTGATAAAATAAGCACAACATTACTTTTCTATTTCCAAAGCAATGATACACTGTTCATCTGTGTTTGGCCATCGCCAGAGTAATAATTTCGTACAACTTTATTAAATTAGATTCATGTAAATATACCGGACTTAACTTATGGTGACACTAATTAACCTTAATCTAAATAGTTTCTCACGGCATCATTGTTTACTGCAAGAACGGTATTCAGGAATCGGTATAAGTCGGGGTAATAAACACATATCTGGTGTTAGATCAAAACCAAACTGGTGTTGTTTAACACTTCTCTGGTGTGGACATATATATATTCTGGGCTGGTGTTAAATCAACACCGGATTTTTTTCAGTGTATGTTTGGTGTCGCTATATATCGACATCCTTTTTTTAAGCCAATACACGAGTCGTGAAGAGACGGTGTCTAGCGTTGAAGTTGTTTGTTTTATTGATAAACAACAAAGCCCCTAAGTCAGCTCCATTGTAAAGTCACGCCCTAAACATGGCGTCAGCATGCCCATAAACGGTCGAATTAAACTTGGCTATGCCAACACGAACGTTCGTATAGCGCCCAGTCATCTGTCGGCTGCTATTACACGAACGTATAGCGTGGGGTGTTGCCCGACGCGTCACCAAATGAAACAACTAACATCGGTGTTCGTGCATTTCTCTAACAATATAGTTCCTTTTTAAACAAAAACATAACAATTAATAATTCTGCGGAACTGAACAAATATAACCGTGGTGAATCGAGGAAATGTACAATTTCATTAGCTCCTCCTAATAAAGCAATAATTTCCATTAATTCTTATTTAAGAAGAAATAACTCGTTACGATTCCATTCCAATGGTAATTCACTCAAATATTCAATTTGATTAATCCGCATCTACAGTATCCGTAAAAATTGTAGAAAAGGTGTAGTTCGTCACTACATAATACTGAAGGAACACTTACTGCCCGGTGGAATTCCTCGTTGACACTGGCAGATGACAAAGTTTGATCTAGAAGCACCACAGCCTGACACAACCCAAGCGCCATCTTCTGTGTTTAAAAGAGTGCATTTGCTTTGGATGGCCTCTGGTTTCCCGCCTCGCCAGTCTAGAACAATAATGCCATGCATAAAAAGAATTGAAAGATAAAACATTACAAGTAAAGGAGATTAAAGTGATGACTACAGACCGAAAGAAAACTGGAGTAGACAATGGCAAAAAACAACAACATCATAACTACTAATATTTGGAGTTCTGATGTCCGACTGGGTGTGGGTGCATGTGTGTTGCATATAAAATTATTCGAACTACAAAACGCACGACTGGAACATGTTCTGAGGTCCTAAATTTTAGTCGGGGATATATTATTTAGCGCACGATAGGATCAACAATCGTGCAGAAGTCATTCGTAAGTTACGAACAGCTTTACTGAAAGCCGTTCGTATTAAAGTACTTCCTTTTCTTTCTTGAAAATCTTTTGGGGACCATGGACGCCAAACCCCCTATTTCATGTATTTGGACCCCTTTTGACACCCATGGTTTTCATCACTGGCGTAAATCCCGGGGGGGATGGGGGGGATATATCCCCCCCACTTTTCGAGGAGGGGGGGATGGCCTGTACAAACATCCCCCCCCCCCACTTTTTACGAAATAAATGAAAAAAAATCACAAGAGATAATTGTTTTATTGGTGAAAATTCTTCCTAAAATACCGCTTAACCAATAAAACAATATTATTGAATTATAAAATACAAATAAAGAGCCAGTTCACCATTTCCAAACGAAATACTTATGTCCTTATTATAACATTGAAGAGAAACCCCCGTTTCTTCCAATTCATCAATGTTGGGGTCTTTGGGAAGGGAATAAGATGGAATGTCAAATTTTTTTTAATGTAATCTCTAATAAAACCATTAAACCATCATGGGGTAAAACAGATAATAATATTGGAGGGGTATTTGCCATATAGACATACAGTGGCGTAACTACGGGGGGCATGGGGGCACAGGAGAAAAGGGGAAGAAAGGAAGAGAAACGTAGTGGGAAAGAAGAAAATATTATTCATTATAATGTTATATTATATTATAATTATGTTATGTTACATTATACATAAGAAACATTTTTAACATAATTTTATGAAACATAATTTGCCCAGGGCCTACGTCTTCATTGTTCCTGGTGCTCGCATTGTCTGTTTAACGAGATATATAATCCTGTTGTACTAAAACATCCCGTTTTCAAGTCAATATAAACCAAATATATTTCCTAGCACTTGAGTTATCGTTGTTTTATGTAGTGACATATGCTTCTTTTTCATGACTAAAAAAGTGATTGCTCCATGTTAAGGTCTTCGTATATATGAAACATTTCCTGTCCGTGATTACGTTCGCATTAGTGAATTGGTGAGATATGTCTGCTCTTAATGAATTCCTAAAATCAGTCCTTAAAATGTCCCTTCTTCTGAACTGAATATATCAAAAAATTTTAGCTCGCGCTTCGCGCTCGCATCATTTGGTTAATGAAATACGTATGGTCCTAGTTAATTCCTACAAAGAAACCTTAGAATGCCCCACTTTAGGTCTGAATTATCTAAATTTTCGCATTGTTTAGCGAGACAGGTACATATCATGATTACACAAATTTGATTATAATGTCCCTTTTTAGGTGTGAATATAAAAAAAATTCAGCTCGCGCTTCGCGCTCGCATTATTTGATCAGTGAGATACATACCCGTTTAATGACATTGTCCTTAAAATGTCTCTATTAGGTCAGTAAAACTGGCAACTGAGCGCGCTTCGCGCGCTCATTAGCGCACTCACTCGGTGATTCAACAATTTTGCTGGTGCCCCCCCCCCCCAATGCCGTGACCCACGATACGCCACTGTGGACATATCAATGACAATTCCTTGCATATCTAAAAACATTATTGCAAAAAAAATGCCAAAATATTTCAGTCATCCCCCCCACCCATCAACACGGATTTACGCCAGTGGTTTTCATACACAAGGAGCTGGGTCTGAATCTGATTATGGACAATGCAAATTCCAAATTCTTACTCCAGAATCCCTTGCTTGTTGAGCTCGACTCTTGGTATGTAGCATCACTCCCCCTGCAACTGAAGTTCCTCGGCGGTAATGACTGGTGTCCAAGACACCCTAGGAAGACCTTGGACTCGCCACTGGGTTCATATGCCTTCAGCTTCTCAACAATGAAGTCATTTTCTTCGAGGGAGTCAATGACAAGTAGCTCAGTTCCCAAAGGACCACAGATGCCGTTCACCTGATCTGCGTATGTGAGCTGCTCTTGAACGACATAGTACGCTTTGGCAAGAAAGGTGTGGTTCCAATTTAGGCTTGGGCATGGCTGTACCGAATAACCTTTAGGCCATACAAAACAAGAAGAAAGTACACCGTTTTCATTAATGTGATCTGATTTCAACTGCTTAAATGGCTGATGATACTCACGGTCATCGTAACTCGGTACCTCATGCACTTCTTCAGCTATGGTCACAACCGCAATACATATCTTTGCATGCACCTGCCTCGCGGGCAGAAATCCCCCTGGGCCACTGTCGTTACAAGTTGGACGCAGTGCTCGCTAACAAACATGTCAAAGGCACGCAAAAGGGTTGTTCTTTCACGATTGTTCGATGTATGTGCGTACAGCGAAAAGGGTACCAAAATTGCGAAAATAATCATAATGAAAATTATGAAATGATGATGAAAATCCATATTTTATTGTGCGAAATAGACATAAAATGAAATACTCCGAAAATTTGCTCTGCCCAATTGATCGTGGGCCCGGCAGCCGCTGTGCAGCGCCAGATCGACGAGGCTCTATCCCTTTAATCGTTGAACGCCAAACAGGGTAGCAGCAACTATTTTGGTCTGACGCGGCCGGGGTTTTGAACCCCCGACCTCCCGGTTATGAGACGGACGCTCTACCAACTGAGCCAACACCCCGGTAAGCATCTGTATAGCGCCATCTATCAAAAAATAATAGAATTTTCGCAATCGCTACGCAGACGCAGACGAAGAGAATCTTTTGTCAAAAGTTCTTCAATTTTGTCATTTTTCTTAAGATCGGAATCTTTGGAAGATCTGCTGCCCCGGTCTCTGAGTGTACTGTGTCGGTTAGCGGTTTCGTTGGCATGCCTAACAAATTGTTAACGCACTTCAATTGTATGCGCGTATCGAGTGGACCTTCCTTAAAAGCAATACTGCAAAGTATTGCTGCCCTCTACGTTCGTTGGGTTTAACCGTTAGTTTTAAAACCACCTTTGTGAATTCGGGCCATTTTGTTTAATGAGCAATACATTTTATTTTCAAAAAATAATATTGTTGATCCAATGCTTATATTGTAACTATATTATCAATTTTTTATGTATTACATTTGTAAATATTACCTTGTAAATTAACATCTGATATTCTGAATGCAGAAATAAAAGCAATCAAACAATGCAACGGGTTTTTTTTTCTTACGCACTGTATATATTGAACATGTTGAATCCGAGTTTATATAGTACTGGCCAGAAGCTTGGGCAATGATATACGATAATATAAAACTAATTTTCGGAAAATAAATCATGCAAATTGTCAAAGATAAGCCGATTGTATAATTACCAGCGCCAAATTTTACCTAGGTGGGACAATTAAATTGAATACAATGTCAAATTTGAGAACACAGAGCCTACAGCTAAGTTCAATGTAATTGCTCTTGATTGAGAAAACATTCCATTCATAAAAGGACATTAATTTCTACTTCATTTTGATTTATATCCCCTACATGTCTAAAGGCAATTTTTCAAAAGTCTTTCAGCATGTTCAGCAGGGCCCTTCTTACAAAGAGTTAAGATTGATCCGATCAACCTCAACTGCATGGAAATCTATCAATGTCATATTTTTTTTACTACTTGTACAATGTCTTTGGTAAGCAAAGAAAAGCACACTAAATATTAAAGTTAACAATGAATATATGAATAAAAGTATATCGAGAAAGTAGTTTGAACAAACATGCACTCCAGATGTTGACGTTGCTGGCTTTCCATACACTGCAAAAACTCCGGTGTTGATTTAACACCAGCCCGGAATCTATATATGTCCAAACCAGAGAAGTTTTAAAACAACACCAGTTTGGAATTAAACCGATGCTGTTTTGATACTAATTGGTGTTGCATAAACACCTATCTGGTGTTAGACCAAAACGAAACTGGTGTTGTTTAACACTTCTCTGATGTGGACATATATAGATTCCGGGCTGGTGTTAAATCAACACCAGAGTTTTTGCATTGTAGTTGTTGAGCAGATCAGTTGCAATTCCAGGAATCTCGCTATGATATGTGTCTTATCATTACAGCTTTGCAGTAGTCACCATTGTCGTGAATGATGTCCACCAAACCCTGACCCGCCTAGCCCGACTCTGGTGATATGAAAGGGAAAAACTGGTTGCAGGATTCTTGCGGGAAATTCGTGACTCTGAATTTTGACAAGATGTCGAAGAAGGTAAACTACCGATTCGTCTATTGCCAATTCTTCCACTCATCACATGGTCTACCTTCATTTAGTCTAATGCCATTCCGTCCATCAACATTTCGTCTAACATCCATTTGGCCAATGACCAATTGGTCCAATTATTACTTCGTCTAATCACCAGTTCGTTTATGACCATTTCGTCTAATAATAACTTGGTCTAAAATCCATTTGGTTTTCATTTATTTCGCCCTATTAACTAAATGGCTATTGGACCAACTGGTTATTAGACGAAAAGGGGGGTGGACGACATGGCGATTGTACTATGCAGATAGTGGACGAATTGATGATAAAACAAATGATAGTAGACGAGTTGGTAATTAGACGAAATGGCATTAGACAAATTGGAAACAAACCGAAGACTACATGACTATTTCGAATTGAAATTTCAAAAAACTTGATAAACATCTACAGAATAGGCCTATTGAATATTGTTCACCACACGTTTATCATATATGTTATGACATGAAAGAATCTATATTTGAACCGTCATACTTCAAGATTATAATTGTTATCATTCATTTATATTTTTATCAAATAAAAAAAATGATATAAATCAATAACAGCATACTGTTTGATCACCGCTCTCAGTTACCTCTTCCCCCAACGAAGAACAAGCAAATCAATCTAATGAGGTTGTCACAGGTGGATGTTGCCATCGTAATTATCAAGTGCCTTTGAAGACTCCAAAGAAGATAATGGGGAAAACACAGTTCAGGCTTAATTCTTGACGCGAAAAATCGGATTGTTCAAATCGACACTATCTCACTCAGAAGTAAACCTCATCATTCGGATGGCTTTCAACATGGCACGGTAGTTGTGGTGTTAAACGGAAAAAGATCAATTTTACAACCTTCACCAGCTATTAATGAGCTAATAAGCTGACAAAAGATATCGGCATTGGAATGGCGAATCATTACACGTAAGTCAACATTGATTTGTATATAGCAATTCGAAACGATGGATGTGTACGTTTTAGAATTTCAACCGCTGGATACCATATAAGTGAGGTTCCTCAATGAAGTAGAAATGCCTCCGTGCGCGCGTAAAATTTATTGTGTTCGACCAAGAGCAGGTCGAGAACGAGCGCGGGAATTGAGAACCAGAGGTATCATCATTCTTCCGAATTAGGAAGACTTGAACATAAAGCAAACAGGGGCCCGTTTCATAAAGGACTTGCAACTGTTGTAAATTTGCCATTATGGCAACTACCATGGTAATCTTGATTATGATTGGCTGCTGAGCCCTGTTACCATGGTAGTTGCCATTGTGGCAAAGTTACAACAGTTGCAAGTCCTTTATGAAACTGGCCCCTGGTCGTGGAAAGAGGTACAATAGCTCAGTTGTCAGTTGGTTCACTCTTAAAAAGGTTGGGGAAAACAGGCCCAATTTTAACCATCACTGGGCAACATAATGTGTACACACCTAATATATAAAATCTGTCCTAATTTGGTAATAAAAACTAATAATTGGGTGATAAATTTGCTCAATTGGATAATAATTGCCCAGAATGTATATTTTTTTACCATCGTACACTACCCAACACGTGGACAGTATGTTGCCCTACATTTTAAGTGTATGTGTAGAGCGGTAGTCTCTAATGAGAGGAGGGCAGTTGGATGAAAAGGGTAGGCCCTAGGGGCGTGTGCCCTTAAACTCTGCAATTAAACGACAGAAAAACGTGTGAAATATTTTGTACGTGTGTATTTTTCCACAGCACGAGTTTTTTAAGACATACAGTGTGTCCCACAAAAAAAAATTATGCGCAACCTGATTTTGAGATTAAAATTTTAAACTCGTCTTGCTCATTATAATGCGTGAAGTGTTTGCCACATATAAGGTATCAAAATGTAGAGGAATAATTGAATTTTATGATGATATAAATAGAACATCATAATTGATTTGCCCTTGAAGAAAAAAAGATTTGGGAATCCTGGATTCCTTTTTTTCTGGGACTTAAGATTTAAGACACTTGTTTAAACTGTCAAACATTTACTGAAAAAAATCAAATATTGAAAACTTTTGTAATAAAAAAATGTAAATGTCAAGATTTTTTTCCAGATATAATGAGGATAAGCCTTAAACGAATGAAACACTGGGAAAATATACATTTTAAACCGAAGAGAGGATAGTTGTATAAAGTTGCATCGAAGGTGGTCATTTATGACAGTTTGAAAAGTCTCAATCTACCTTATATGGCGATCTTAAAGCCGGTGTAGCGGCGGATCTGGTGCTAGGCAGATACGGTTCTAGGGACACTATCAGCCGGCGGATCGTGTTCCTACTCCGGCTGATTAAGAACCAATTTCTCTTCGGCAGATATCGTTCTTGCTATAGTTTCTCAATCTGCATGCACACGGTATCCATTTCTTTCAAAATCATATAGGGCTTACCATTTTTATATATCTATTTTGATAGGAAAATAAATAATAAGAAAATCAAACCGCATCATCTCGGCAGATATCATGGTTCCAAGTAAAGAAAGATATCTGCCTTTAAAATTCAAGCACACCCACGAAAATTTTTGATTCGAATAAAGAGAGAAAAATCAAGCTAGCATAATGCTGAAAATTTCATTAAAATTTGATGTAAAATAAGAAAACGATGACATTTTAAAGTTTCGCCTATTTTTCACAAAATTCAGTGACATGCACATGAGACAGTCGATGGTGTCCTTCAGTCACTATTTCTTTTGTTTTTCATTGTTTAAATTATACAATAATTCTTCCTTTTTTCAGATTTGACATTAAGAACCAACTTGACTGAACCATATAGTATTAAACAATGCTAATATCACATGTTCAGGGAGGAATTAATCGTTTCACTTGACATTGAGGAGATAATGAGAATATTTCATGTAATAGAATACAAAAGAAATAGTCAATGACGTCATCAGTCTCCTCATTTGCATACCGGCCAGGATGTGCATTCAACTGTTTTGTAAAATTAAGCAAGACTTTAAAATGTCATAACTTTCTAATTTTACATCCGATTTTGATAAAATGTTCAGTGTCATGCTTGTTGGATTTTATCTTTTTATTAAGATTACCTTTTTGTTGGGGGTGGACTTGTCCTTTGAGAACGAAACCTGCCGGCGGATACCATATCCGCCGGTGGAACCAGATCTGCCGCTACACCGGCATTGACGGGTTTATTAGTATAACTATGTACACAAAATTCATATATCCTCCTTCATCTTTGAATATGCTGCTCATCCTTTTTTTTCAAATTCAACACATTATTTTTCGTTTTTAAAAGTTGGCTGAAGTCAAATTCTCCAAATATCTATAATTTACCAAATTATCACATGATACACATTGATAGGAGGAAAAGAAGAGGAGGAGGGGTGGCAATATATATCAATTCAAATATCAAATATAAACTTAGAACAGATATTCATTTTGAAGATATAGAAAGTTTATTCATTGAAATAGATATTAAAGTTGGAAAAATGTAGTCATAGGAACATTATACAGACCCCCAGGTAGCAATATTAACAACTTTCTTGAAAACTTAGATAGTGAATTGGATAAAATTTCACGAGAAAATAAACATATTTACATAATGGGCGATTTCAATATTGACTTGTCAAATCATATACAAAGCACGTCACATTTAATCGGAAATCATGATGCCAGTGATAATAACATAAATACATTTTTGAATACACTATTTTCATATGATTTGTATCCATGTATAAATATACCTACTAGGATAACTCCAATGTCAGCGACAATAATTGATAACATATTTTCCAATTCTTTTAATGATAATAATCATAGTGGTGTTTTTACTTATGATATTACGGATCACTTACCAATATTTTTTGTTTCTCCACTTCTGAAGCTTAATGATCATAAAAAAGCCGAATAAAAGAAAATATAGAAAAGAAAATTTGAATACTATTCCGGCCTTAATTGAAGACTTAGAAAGAGAAGAATGGCATGAAATGTTAATAGAGCTTACAAATACTTTATTGACAAACTAACTCATTATTATAATAAAAATATACCACTTGTTCAAAGAAAACAACGCAAAAATGATAAAAGAAACCCATGGATCACTCGAGGAATTATACGTTCAATTAAAAAACGCAATAAACTTTATAAATCGTATATTTCTAAACCGTCTGAACAAAGTTTTAAGAAGTATAAAAAATATCGCAATACTCTTAACAATGTAATCCGCTCATCCAAAAAATATTATTATTGTAAGGAATTAAAAGATGCAGAAGGAAATTTAAATGCCACGTGGAAAGTTATAAACAAATTGATTACAAAAGCAAATCACATAGCAACGGCGACAGTCTTAAGATAGACAATGAAGAAATATCTCAACCGGCTGAAATCGCACAATCATTCAACCGTTTCTTTACAAACATCGGTCCCAATTTAGCTTCCAAGATAGTTAGTGACAATACGAATTTTAAAGAATATCTTTCCCAGCCAAATCAAAATACAATGTTTTTTACTCCCACAGACCGATATGAAATAATTAAAATAGTACAAGCTTTAACATCAAAGAAGTCAACAGGCTATGATGGTATTAGTACAAAACTGTTAAAGCAAATTGTAACATGTATTGTTTCTCCATTGGAACATTATTATTAACTTATCACTCTCAACTGGATGCTTTCCTGAGCTATTGAAAATAGCCAAAGTAATCCCGATTTATAAAAAAAGATGATCCTACTCAAGTTACAAATTATCGGCCTATTTCCCTCTTACCATGCATATCAAAAATATTAGAAAGAATTGTTTACAAAAGATTGGATTCCTTTTTGTCGTTTAATAAGATTATTACACCAGCCCAGTTTGGATTCAGAAAAAAATTCTCTACCGATTTCGCAATAACCAAATTGCTGGACAAAGTTGTAAACTCACTTTAAAAAAAAAAATCACACCATTGCTTTATTTATGGACCTAAGTAAAGCTTTCGATACCATTGACCATGGTATTTTACTTCATAAGTTGTATAATTACGGGATAAGGGGCATTGCTTGGTCATGGATTAAGAGTTATCTTTCCAATAGGCAACAATACGTTTTTATCAATGATGTTAAATCTCCTGTATCGTTTATCAATTGCGGCGTCCCACAGGGTTCTATTCTGGGACCTTTGTTATTTTTAATATACATTAATTATATAGTAAATTCATCTTCCATTCTTTCTTTCATCTTATTCGCCGATGATACTAATATTTTGTTATCTCACAAGAACTTATCAGAATTAATCAATATAATGAATTTAGAATTAAATAAATTTTCATCATGGTTTAAATGTAATAAGTTATCTCTTAACATAAGTAAAACTCATATTATGCATTTTCAATCATCTCATATATAGAAATGAAAATTTTACACAAGATATAAAAATTGATAATGTGCCTTTAGACAAAAAAGAATACGTAAAATTCCTTAGTATCACAATAGACAAGCATTTATCATGGACTCCGCACATAAGCAACGTGTCTTCCTGTGTAGCTAAAGGAATTGGAATACTATGTAGACTAAAAAAAATCTTACCAGAGAAATATCTTGTTATGATATATAATACATTGATTTTACCATATATTCACTACTGTAACCTCATTTGGGGGAATAGCTGCAAGACAAGGCTTAATCGTATACTTTTATTGCAAAAGAAAGCGGTTAGAATTTGTTCAAAATCTGCATATCTTTCACATATACAGACCCTCTTTTTTATCCTCTGAAAATATTTAAGATAAATGATATTAATACTTTACAAATAGCACTGTTTATGTATAGATATAATTACGACATGCTTCCTCCAGTATTCACGGATTTATTTTCATATAATAACAATTTACACTCATATCCAACAAGAACACTATTTGCACATAAAACACTAAGACATCATGGACCTGATATTTGGATAGACCAAAAGCTTCGGTCTCTGTTATGTTGGTTGTTCAGCTGAACTCCGTTGGCTTCACTCACCAAATACAGAGACCGAAGTTCTAGCGCGATCTGTACAGGGGACTCAATGGCCATATGTTTATGTACTCAAGATCGGATAAAACGGGGAAGTGAATTTGCGCGACAGCCGAGGTAAGTCGCTGTTTTTGTTCTTTTTAACTTGATTTTTCTCCGTTTGTTGGCAATTAATGCCAAGAGGGAATATTAATTTGCAATTTGGTCGGGTTAATTTTCAAAATTTTTATTCATTAAAGACAAAAATTGAAGAGCCCCGATGGGGGGATTTTGCATTGCAAGTCCCCTAATGGTGGCTGCACGCTAGCGAGCCGTCTGTGTATGAGGAGAAATAAAAAAAAATAAAAAAGTTAAAAAACTCCTCGAAACAGACGGCTGCCAGCTGTCTAATATTTGGAATGCATTGCCAGATTCACTCAAGCTGACAAGATAATTTTATTCCTTTAAACGAACTATAAAAGAAATGCAATTAAACCAATACCTAACAAATTAAAAAAAAGAAAATCATTACCATTGTTATCATTTTTTTTTTTTCCAGCCATGACATCGTAGCGAACGGACATTTCAATTGCGAGCTCCCGAATTTCATCAAACTATTGTGAGAATTACGCCCATATACGCTCATGTAACCTTCATCTTAATGAGCAATGAATAAGTCAACAAGGGATTCTGCATACAATCTTCGCCGTATACAGGAAAGTAAGAAATTGGACACAAAAAAGAAATCTAAACTGAGCCATAAACCAGAAAACATGGCCGCCGTACCAAGTACCGAGCACGTACTGAACGCGAGTACGACCACTAGCGATAGGCCTACGGCCCCGGAATAGCGTGCCGCGGCAAATGACTCCACCTCTACCATCGACCTGAGTGGCGCCAGTGGCGCCAGCGAATCCATACTAGTCGACGGGGGCTCTGACAGAGTCCTTACCTGCATAGCTGAATTGAGGAAAGAGATAAAGGATATGTTTGCCAGCAATTCGCATTTCGCAACTCATCAATGGAAAACTAGATTCTGTCATCAGTGAAATTATTGAACGGAATTAAAGCCGATTTAACGCAGACAAAAAAGGACGTTTCAGATTTGGAAGCGAGTATTAATTTTACAGACAACAGAATCGCCGCGATTGAGATGAATGAGATTCCATCACTAAAAAAAGAAATTAAAAATCACGAAGACGAAATTGAGGAGAAGCTGATTCAAATGGAAATTCATCAAAGGAAGCAGAACTTATTAGTATACGGAGTGCCAGACAAACAAAATGAGGATATTATTGCTACCACCCGTGACTTGTTGGCTAACTTCTTGAAAATCAACCCCGATGCTGCCGCTAGGATCCCTATTGTCAACGCCCATCGTTTGCCTGGTTCGACTCAGCGCAGCAAGCATCCCGAGGGTCAACGAAATAGCGAACCGTGCCCCATCATAATTCGCTTTGCTTCGATGCTGGACCGGGACCGCCTTCTACGTACGTATGAGTTTCAGCCGCGTCAGCAGCAGACAGATCCAGCAGCCAGAACGACCTGGAATCCGGAGTACGCCCGCGTATCTATTCGTACCGATCTACCGCAGAAACTTAAGCGGGAAAGGGGACGACTCGCTACTATTGCATACAAGCTTCGCCGCGAGGAAAATGTTTCAACGAGGATAAAGCTGATCGGATCCAAAATTACCCTGCAAACGCGGAAACGCGGTCGTGACGGATCTCCGAGTACTGCCTGGACCACCTGGACAGCGTAGCGCATAGACACTAAAGAGGCAAGTCTGTATAAATCCTCATAATCTCGTCATGAATTTGATTTTAGATGAAACGAAATTTCTCTTGATATTAGTTATAACATTTAAACAGTACAAAATGACTTACAATTCAACCTCTATGTCGCCCTGTGTAAAACTTATTTATTTACTGTACATACATCAGTCATGATGCGGTATGGATATTGATTATTTTAAGAATAATGAAGTCATAACGAAAATTAAAAGTAATTAAGAAGAAAATGAATAATAAAGAAAGCGAAGCTGAAGGAAAAGGTAGAAGATAAAGACAGCGAAAATTTAGCTTTCTGGTCGACATTCTCTTACTAAAGGTAAATTGATTTTATATGTTTATTTGTATACCAAATTGCTTCTTAGTCACTATAGTCAGTCTTATTATAGGGCCTATTGTAGATATTTTCTATTCATAGAACAAGTTTCCTGATTTATGTTGTGTAATGGTGTCATTGATCTCTTAATTAAACTTTACAGGCCAAACTGAATGTATTTTTTATATAATTAAGCCTATCAATTGTATTTATATTTAATAATATGCCTTGTTTTATACAGTTACTGATTTATGAATCATCTGTCATTATGACAAACTAATGGCGTGATTATTATAAGAGATCAATGACATCTGTTCCACTCAAAACTATTATAGATCTTTGATACCTTTGTACAATTACTTATACATTAAGTATAAGCACTTTCATTTATTTACTGTTCACCTGCAGTGGCAAGCCATTCTTTGGCCTGATTCTCATTTTCATTGGAAAAAGAAAAGAAAACAAGAAAGAAAAAAGTAAAAAAAAAAGTCAAGCATTGGCTATTGTACAATGCCCCGGGTCAAGCTTTTTAGGTTGTTTATTATTTAGAATATCTTATTCGCAAGAATTTTGAATAAATTAATAAGCGGAAAGTTGTTGTAATTTATAGCTTATAACTTATAATTATTTTACTTAAATTTCTGTATATTTCAATTTACCAAATATGCTAAAATATACCCATTATCCGATGTTAAGATAATTTTGTTAATAATAATTTTGACCATTTATCCCTATTTCTCTGAGCAGTAAATTGTTTATCCTTCCTCCCCTCCGATGTTTATTTCCTTAATTTAATTTACTGTTTGTATCCTTACTTGGGTTTGAAGAGGACCATATCTTTCCCTTACCTTGCTTTCGCGCCTTAAGTCACAAATCATGGTTAATCAATACAGGAATTTATTGTTAAAGTTCAATGAGCCCACAAATTCCTGAAATATATGTTTATTTCATTGGCTTTATCGTTTTACCCGTCCTTCAGTGTCTTGTTTCACTGTGTTGTTGGAATTCAGCTATCAAACATAACCTTAAAGTATTCTATGTATTCGTGCTCTATTGATTTTACTATCAAAGCAACTTATTCCCTAATTCGACTCTCAATCGTGAATAAATTATTTTCAGTCACGCCTCACTATCCTTAAGCACAACCAGTGCAACAACATCAACACCTGAAATAGAAAACATTTATATATACTTTACAAAAACATACCTGTTTCGAGGGGAGCACCAAGCTTCGACGGCAAGACAGCACGAACGGTACTTACTGACGAATGTACTTGCTCACTCTGAGGCCTCCCACTGAGTTCAGATCTCGTAGAACTCATCAATGTACTGTATATGCTGTAAGGCCTATCCAGCCATCAGAATTCTCTTTGCTCTATCTTCTTGCATCAAGTCAATCGTCCACATATCCATCCCGAATAAGACGTCCGTACTGTGCTGTGTCGAACTCGGTCAGTGAATTCCGAATCGTTTAGGAATTCAGACACTCCTCACGCAAGCATTGTTATGCTAATCGGATACTTCTGCTAAGAAAAGAAAATGTATTTATTCCCTAATTCGACTCTCAATCGTGAATAAATTATTTTCAGTCACGCCTCACTATCCTTAAGCACAACCAGTGCAACAACATCAACACCTAAAATAGAAAACATTTATATATACTTTACAAAAAACATACCTGTTTCGAGGGGAGCACCAAGCTTCGACGGCAAGACAAGCCAAACATATAGCTCCCCCTCTCAGTCAATCAAAGAACGGGTAAACAAGAAAATTAGTTACACAACGCAATAATTTCAATTTAACCAACTTTTAAAGTATAATGAGAATAATACATGTCTCATTCAACAATCTCATCGAACACCTACAATCCATCTTTAACAAAGTTATACGTATAATCATACTGAGGCTAATTTACCCGGTATAAAAATAATTCTAAAGCCCCAAAGTCATAGAAACTGAAAGACGATCCGTCATATTGTCATTCATATATCCATCCTTAGCAGTTTCCGACCTCCACCTAACATGTTTCTTAAACAACCTGTCTGGAACACCAAAGTTCGCTGCTGCTGTGGCTCCGCCACTTCGGAGGCTATGCATGCCAAAACTCTTTGGATTCAACCCTACTTTCGCCAACGCCTCTCTCAATAATTATAAACATCTAGTATAAGACAACTGTCCACGTCTTAACTTGTAACTATTACTGGATTTACAGTAATTTAGAGGCCTAAAATGAAATTCTTCATCAGAGGCATCGTTAAGCCCCGCTGCAATCAAATATTTCCTCAAAGCTAATACTGGGCAGGTGGGGGAATCTGTAGCACCTATAGAAACCCATGCTCCTTGCCCGTAAATATCGGTTTTACTTTTCATGATGAAAATATTCGCATGAGACAAATACAAGTCTAAATCACATCTATGAATATGTATCATTTCATCAAATCGTAGAAAGCCTGCGTAGGAAATCAAAATCATAGCACATAATCGAATATCTAATAGACTCGTTGAAGATCCATACTTCTCAACAACTGCTTTCAAAATGTCTGGGGTTATAACTTCTTTCTTAACGATCGGTTTGTTTAGTAATTTATTTAAACCTTGTAAAACAATATGTATGAACTTGCGATCACAGGGATTAACATTCATCCTTGACTTGCAGTCAAAATGCCACTTAATGGCGTAAAAAAGCCGACTCTATCCTCGAATAAGGAGCTTCTCTTTGATACAAATGAATAAGATAGCGACTAATATCTTCTGGTTCTGCTGTGTCAGAATTTACCTTATTTTGCTTACACCAATCTCTCCAGATATTCAACGCTCTGTTGTATTTACTCATAGTGTATCAGCTCTCGAAGCTGTCAAGACCTTGTTCAAAGTTATATCATATCCTTCATGAAGAGAATTTCTGGATTTAAGAAAAATTAAACAAAACTTAAGCTTGTATATATATTTATCTCAATACAATATATTCAATTTGTGATAAATTCTAAAGTTCAGTCATTCTTATCAAATTCTCAAAATTTAATCACTTCTAATACGTTTTACAGCCATGACAGCAAAATTAAATATTAGCTATGCAGCTATCCTCAAACCAGATGGTTTTATATTTTCACTAAAATTTCAGTATGAAATTCATTAGATCACAATTCCATATCAGAATTCGTTCCAATCGTCTTGAAGGCTTAGCAAAACAATAGCTTTGGGATTCATTTCCTTTGCGAAAATATTTATTTTTGCCTTAAAAACACTCGCAAAAAACTTTCTGAAACATTTTATTCTCAAGAATTATGTAATTTTGAGACTTTGAATGTTTTCAATCATCACCAATTTCTTCATTCTGAGCTCCGCTGCCAGTAAATTATAACTAATTTGAGAATGAAATCTCATATCAATTCCTTATCAACCTTTACGATGGTTATCCTTTTACATAATCACAACATTCTCCAATTTCCATCACCACTTCTTTGCTCTGCAGCATAAGTGGATCCTAGCTATGCAGCTATCTGCCATGCGGCCGTGTAAAAATTACATGTTGCATTCCAACAGTATAATTTTGAATTAACCTCCATCAAATGGATTTATTACATACCAACATTCATGTCAGCCATCTCTCACAAACCGTTAAGACCCGGCTTTGGAATTTCTTTGTCCCAAAAATGGATTTTTTTTTTGTTTATTTCTGCCTTGAACGAAAATTCCTTGAGTATTATCAATTTTGAAGTATTCAGAGATTAAGGAACGAAAATCACTTTGTTCAGAGAAAAGAATCGGCCAGAAGGGTGCAGACGGCCAGAAGGGAACAACCAAAGTCCCCCTAGCAGAACGAACCATCAGATGCTTAAGTACTTGTCCTATACATTCGATAGGTGGAACCAACCAATTATTCTCGCCCGACCAATCACATGAGAAGGAATCAACATGACCTGTTAGGGGACACCAATATTTAGAATTGAACTTCTTAATTTTGAAATTAAAATCGTCCGCAAATCTTTCCACAGTGTGAGGGCCCCAGATTTTGTCCAAAAATCCGAAAAATTCATCTGACACACCCCAATCATCAAAATCTATGATGCGACTTAGTGCATCTGCAAAACGGTTCTCCTCTCTGGGAACCCAATGAACGTGAAGACTAATGTGGTTTCTTTTACACAAATCAAAGATGTGTAAACTCATCTCATGCAATTCTGCAATCATATTTCCTTTATTTACAATCGATTCTACTCCTTTATTATCACAGAAGACCTTGACAGTTTTATGTCTCAAGTGAGATGCAAATGTTCGAAGTGTCATACTTACTGACTTGAGTTCTCTCCAAGTGGAGCTTTTAACCATTTCAAACTCAATCCAATCTCATCCCATTTCATGCCTGCGCACTCAGAAACCCAGGCCCCGCAGCCTGATGGACTTGCATCAGAATAGATGAAAGTCTGTGGAACTGAATAAGGAGAAATAATGTTTACGTTAAGAATATGCACATTCTTCTCCAGAAGAAGAACACGAATATTAAATCATCACTATTGATCACATTATGTCCTATCCCAATGTTCCCTCCGGATGATTTCGTGATGCATAAATCTGGTTTTAAATTGAGTAACTTTGCCAAACACTGGATACAATGTATCTTTCCAACTATAACTACGATCTTTCGTGCTGAAACCTCAGGCAATTCTGCTTGAAATGAATCTAAACATAATTCAAGATTCTTCATCCTTCTTTCAGTAATCTTTATATAAGCTACTATGCTTTCCCGTGGTATTCTAACCAATCCAAACACTGGACAGGAGTCCATTGAGATATTTCTCAACATTTGGTATCAAACCTGCTTCAAGTATGTCATTTTTCACCGTCTTGACCATAGTATCATATGAATCAAAGGAAGCAGCACGACCCAATCATCAATATACAAAGCAATGAAAATACCATTTCTACGCCAATGATTAACAATAGGCTTGAATCATGTAATGAAAACAAAGGTAGCTGTTGCCAACCCAATGGCAAAACCTAAAAAGAGAAAAACCTTGTACCACTACCAAAATCCCAACTAAATCCTACAATTGTCCATACACTTGAAAAATGTAATAATGATGATAACCTTGCTTAAGTTCAAAGGAAAGCATAAAATCTCCCTTTTTTAAATAAGACATGACTACATTCCATAATAGTGTTCTTCCACAAGTGTTAGTTGACATAACGTAAACGTAGGTTTACGAGATCTTTTTATATCTGAACTCTGAATTGAATCTGAAAGGTGGTTAACATCATGGGGCGCAGTGGTGGATTCAACAACCAAACCATTTTTAATAATAATTCGTTAATGGCTTCAGAAACGAAATCGGGATCGATGTCAATGCTGACTTATCATCTTATTATAAGGTACACTTGTAACCGTGTTCAGTGACATCTACAGCAATTTGAGATGCATCAGTTGATTTCCAAATTGTAAGGAAGCATTCAATCTACCTTTAACCCACTCATTCAATGAACAAGGTTATGATATAACCTTGTTCTCAGTTATATCTCCATGTGTGGCAAAATAAGGATGGCAATGTTTGGGTTATTTTCTCTTTTTCTTTGGGACAAATGCTTGATTTTTTTACACTGACAGTTTCCATTACACCTATTCATCATACAACTTGGCCCTTAAGTAAATTTGATTCTTTGAATTATTTTTTTCTTAATTAAAAATAGAGATAAAAAATGAAAATTTTCTTGCCATATTATTTTCCACCAATAGAGGGCGTACACAAAAATATGCCCGAAATTCAAGTTTTTGAGCGCTCTAGTGAATACAAAAATTATTCCCAAGTTACTTATGAAAAATAAATTGCAACTGTATGGAAATTAGTAATTTTGGTCACAAAAATGATATTTTATTGATTTTTTAAAGTGTGTGCTCTGTACAGCATTGGCATGCCATAGTCCTACCTGTAGATTCCCCACAGGCAGGGTGGTTGCAGTGAACAAGTGCTTTAACCAAAGGTTCTGAATTTCATTGATCATACTCATAATTTCTCAAATAAAATTCTTCCTCCTACCCTGCACATCTTGTCAAATCAACAATAAGTTAACGTTACTCGATGTTTCCCAACCGAAACAAATTCAACAATGCTCTGTTTCTGTATTTCTTAATTCAGAAGGGCCCGCTGACGGACCAGGAGTAGTCAATATATTCCAGATTGTTTGATCTGTATCATATCTATGTCTAGGTTCATTAGTTAAAGGTGGAATTTAACCAAAATAACACATCTTTTCTTAACATATAATTATGAACTGGGTAGGATCAAGATAGATTGCTTTGCTACGCGCTTCTGATCATTCTACTCTTTAGTTTTCAGATACCACACTTCGTCAAATACAGAACAAAACTGACATTTACCTTGCTCAGTTTGACCATGATCAATGGATCCTTTAACTCTGTTGAGCATTGTTATCTCTGAAGGATGAATCTTGCTTCCTGATACCTGGGCAACTTCTCCACTGCCCGTGTCTACCACAGGCAAAACATTCGTCGGTGGTCTGAAGCCACTTGCATACCCGCGCCAACTATTTTGTACATATAAGTTGGCAACACTGCCAAGCGAATATCGATTTCTTGAGAACCTTGAAAATTTTCAACATTCTTGCCCAATATAACCCTTGTTTGTTGAACGAAATACCTTACGCTTTCTATTTACACAAGCCTGAGCTTGCCTCATTCTTTTCTCCCTCATCAGAGTCGCATGTTATTAATTAAAACACTTAAGTATTCATCCACTGCGGACCAACCTAAAACATAAAAATTATCTCTTTATATTTATTTGATTAATCTCCCATAATTAAGTCATATAAAGTAATTCCGCTGAAAAACGAACAGCTTCCATTAACAACATTAGGCCATATCTATTATGTACAACCGTTCATAAATTTCAAAAGCAATAGCCTAGTTTGGAATTTTCATTCATCTTTATCTCACTAACCTGCTTCAGATTCATCTGCTTTTCTGATATGTTTCTTCCTTTTTGTTATATCTGCAATACCTTCCTTCAGCAAAGCAAGGGCTAACCGCGCCCGCTGCTTACCTTACTCTAATAAGGCCAATTTCTTATCCAACTCCTCCTGGCGTCTAGAATTATATTGATATTGTATCTTTTTTAGTTGTAGAAGCTCCGCTGACCCGGGCAATGTATCAAGAATCAACATAATCAAACAGCCAGCCCAATCTTTAAACGAGCCAATGCTTCCTTTGTAGCATTGCTTACAAGAAGGCGAAGGGACTCCAGATTATTGAGTAGAATTTTCTGAAACTGCCTTTAATTTGTGGCCTAACCCGAGGTTAATTTCTTGATTCGCCATTATTTTATATTTAACATCGAATCCAAACGTAGATCTATTACGATAAGGCCTATAGAGTTTAACACGTGGAAGAAGCGTTGATAAAAAGACGTCCGTACTGTGCTGTGTCGAACTCGGTCTGTGAATTCCGAATCGTTTAGGAATTCAGACACTCCTCACGCAAGCATTGTTATGCTAATCGGATACTTCTGCTAAGAAAAGAAAATGTATTTCATTACCCAAATGCTCTCCCATTCTGTACTTAACATTAAACCACATTTCTACCCTGGTCTTATAATTATGTTGCTCAACCTTCCACAATTCAAATGCAATGTATTCATTATAGCCATGCTCCCTTGTAGTTGTCTATCTCCGGGAATCATTGTCATTGTCAGTGGAGATAAGTAGATGATCAGTCTTTTTACTCAAGAGTATATATTGCCATACTTGTAATTTTAGCGCCAAGTTTCTGTACATATACTGATCGATACCCGCTTCCCCTATTTTGCTCTTCATTACTTGCATTCTTGATTATATTGTTTAAATTTTGTTTGCTACTAATGAATGCTTACATCTTTTCCCTTTTTATTCTGATGGGAATGAATAGATTATTTTGTACTAGTACAAAAGCCCCTTCTTGACAGGGATTCCTTAACAAGACCTCGAGGTAAGGTGTTGTGTTAGTTTTACAGTGAATAAGAGTCTTGTGTATTCATGCATGCTTATTTTTCCATTTGCTGTATTCTACATTATGCATGCCCGCTCAGTTAATTATCTCACTACCGATTAACCTCAACCTTCACTGTTATTCCCACTTGATTTCTTTTAATGCTTGATTCATTAAATAATTTGCATGTTTTTCCCCAACCTACGTTCTTTATTTTCATTTATTAATTTTTTTTTTTTTTTTTTTTTTTTTGCTTGTTTCATTCGGTATACGCTTTAATATTCGCTTGCTATTTTGTCTAGTGATATTTATCCCCAATTCATGTACTGCATATTATGCTTATATTTTCTTGCATACCTTCCCCATTGCATGCTAATTTCATTTTCTTTATATCTTTATATATATTTTAGATATTCGCTTCTGTTCTGCATTCGCTTGTATTATTCGTATTTGTATATACATGCTTGCTTTCCCATTTTGTTGTTTATTTGTTGTTTATTTTTCATTGTTTCTCTTTTTGACAAACGCATATCCTTTTTCCGCTTTTTAGTAGATACTAATTGCTTATTATTTTATTACCATATAAGAGTAATTCAGTTCATTTATTTTTAAGCTGGAGCACCGCATGATACATCTCCAAAGATGAGAGATATTATTTCTGTTTTCGTTTGTTACTTTCTTCCAAATGAGAGTATTTTATGTTTGTTTTGTGTTGTGTTTGTATCTGTCTTCTTGCCTGACTATTTCCATTCTTCCTTTCTTCAGATGCTTGCTGAGATGCTGCTTAAGAAGTGTTTGATTATTCCATCTTCCTTACAAATTGTTTATGTTTTATGCTTCTCCTGTTTTGATAAATTTTTAAATGGCTGATACAAATAACTCATCTTTCAAATTTTATGATAATGATTCATCTGATAGAGAATCCAGTGACTTTAATACCTCTTCAGCCTCATATGATAATAATTTTGCAGATAACTTTAATCTATCATCTGAGGAGTTAAATTATGCCAATGATTCTAATCAATTTTCACTTCCAATTCCCTCCTCGAAATATATAACCCAATTACAATTAAAAGAAGTAACAAATTTTTTTTCTAAAAACTCATTTTCCTTACTGCATATGAATATCAGAAGCATAAGTAAACATTTTGAAGACCTTCAGATTCTTTTAGACAACCATAATAAACATTCTTTTTCAGTTATTGGCTTGACCGAAACTTGGCTTACAACTGACACAAATTTACCTTATGAATTAAATGGATATGATTTTATTGTTAATAACAGATCAAAAAAGTCGGGTGGGGGCGTAGCACTTTATCTTTCCAATAATTTTGAATTCACTGCCCTAAACGAACTTAATTTTGTGAATGAATTTATTGAGTCATTATTTGTTGAAATTTCTATTCCTCATAGCAAAAATATAATAGTTGGAATTATTTATAGACCCCCAAACTCAAATAATAATGATTTCTTTCAATTTATAACATCTATTCTGAGTAATGCTAATTTCATTAACAAAGATGTATTTGTAATGGGCGATTTTAATATCGATCTATTAAAACATGCTAGTAACAATTTCTCACATGACTTTCTTGAAACACTTTACTCAGCCTCGTTCTTGCCATTAATTTCTAAACCTACGCGTGTTAGCAATCACTCAGCCACTCTCCTTGACAATATACTGTGTAACGCATTACCACCCCCTTAATAGTCCTTTCTGATATTACTGATCATTATCCAATTATGTCATTTTTTAATCTTAATTGTTCCTTAAATAAAGTATATCCCTTACCAGCAAGACGTAGGGCCACCCCAGAAAACTTAGCTAGTCTTGGTGTCAGTTTAGATAGAGTTGATTGGTCTAGTGTTTATAACACTGACGATGTCGATCTATCCTTAGGCAATTTTTTAAGTATATTTAAAAAGCATCTAGATGATCATATTCCTAAAAAGAATGATAATCGAGTTAATTATAAAACATCACCCAGACTTCCATGGATTTCTAACTCCCTCTTGCGCTCAATTAATAAAAAAAAACCGACTGTACTATAAATTCAAAATAAAAAAGAATGAACATTCAAAAATTAAGTATACTTCTTATAAAAATACATTAATAAAAATCTTGCGTGCAGAAAAAAAGAAATATTACTCAATTCAATTAGAACAATATAAACATGACATGAAAAACACATGGAAAGTTATTAAGCAAGCCCTGAATATTTCAAAAAAGAAATCAAATATTACTCAAATAAGATTTAATAATCGGAATATTGAAGATCCCACAGAAATCGCCAATGTTTTAAATTCATACTTTTCTACTATAGGGGAAAATCTGGCACAAAAAATTCCACAATCTAATAAGCATTTTTCTAAATTCTTGGGACAACCTAATGCCAATTCAATTTTCTTCTATCCGACTACTATTTATGAAGTGACCGATATTGTTTCCTCCTTAAATAATAAACACAGTGCTGGTCATGATGACATAAGTAATTTTATATTAAAAGGTACCATTTCGTCTATTGTTGAGCCCTTGACACATATATTAAATAAATCTATTTTAAGTGGTATTTTTCCTAAGCAAATGAAAATTGCGAAAGTTATTCCTTTATTTAAAAAGGGAGACGAGCTTGATGCTGGTAATTACCGTCCTATATCTTTACTCTCTTCTCTTTCTAAGATTTTAGAAAGATTAATTTTTATTATAACAACTAAATTTCTTAAAGTCAATGATATATTTACTAACTTTCAATTTGGTTTTAGACAAAAACATAGCACTATCCACGCTCTTTTAAATTTTGTGCATAAGGTAGCCCATTCTTTGAATGATCATTCGCATCTAATTGGTATATTCCTGGAATTCTCCAAGGCATTCGACACTATTAACCATGACATTTTACTTTACAAACTTTATCATTATGGAATACGTGGAATTGCCTTGGAGTGGTTCAGGAATTACCTTAAAGAAAGAAAACAATATGTTTATTTAAATAATCACATATCTGATCAACATGACATTAATTGTGGTGTCCCACAAGGTAGTATATTAGGGCCTCTTTTATCCATTATTTACATTAACGATTTTCACAGATCATCTGACATTCTTTCGTTTATTCTTTTTGCAGATGATTCCAATGTATTTTTTGCTCACAAAAACCCTCACACCCTAGTTCAGATTATGAATTTGGAATTGCTAAATTTGACTCAATGGATACGTGCCAATAAACTATCTCTTAATTTAAACAAAACCAAATATATGATATTTAGTCATTCTATTGAATCTTTACCTTCTGACATCATCTTTGATGATACACCTTTACAATGTGTTTCCCAAATTAAATTTTTAGGAATTATAGTTGATGATAAACTTTCTTGGAAACCCCACGTTCTTAATGTGAGCAAAATATTATCTCGTAATATTGGTGTAATTAATAAGTTAAAACACTCTTTTCCTTCCGTCACATTACTCATGTTATACTCCTCTTTGATTTTACCTTACCTTAATTATGGAATATTAGCATGGCGTAATACCCATAATTCTTTATTAGACAAAATATTACTTTTACAAAAGAAAACACTCCGAATTATATGCAATGCACCATTTCGTTCTCATACAGATCCATTGTTTCTGAAACATAAAATCATGAAAATAAAAAAAATATATTTGTTTCAATTAGGTCAATTCATGTTTAAATATAAAAATAATTCGTTGCCACGCATATTTGATTCCATGTTTCCCCGAAACCAATCCCTCCATAACTATCCCACCAGGCAGTCAAATGAATATCACTTGCCCCTTCTTAGAACGCTTCTAGCACAAAATACTTACTTATATACAAGGTCCAAGATTTTGGAATTCCCTTGACGATGAGATTAAAGACGCCCGTTCTTTACTGTCCTTTAAAAACAAACTAAAACTTATGCTCCTAAAGTCTTAATGATTAATGTTTATTATTCTAAACTAAAATTTTGCCTTATTGCTAGTCTATTATCTATGTTTATACAGAACATGACATATTTTTTCCAATTAGACATACAAAAGTTATAGCTTGTCTATACATTATATTCTACTTTTTATATTGTATATGTGTATGTGTGTATGTCCGTATGTATGTGTGTGGGTGGGTGTGCGTGTGTATGTGTGTATATGTATGTATATATATGTGTATATATATGTACATGATGTGTATGTATGTGTAGACATAATATATATGCAGCAGATTAGCTTTGCATCCCTCTCCCTATCTCTATTTTTCTTTCTATATTCTAAGCAGTTGTCATCGTACTATTGTCCACCCTCATGTACCGTCCTGTGTTGTGTTGTGTCGTGTATTGTCTTTTGTCTCTGAATTTCACAATCCTGTATATAAGATTTTTTTTGCCCCTTTCGTTATCTTCATGTATTCCTTTACGTATATTTTAATATTTTTTCGATCCTAACTTTTTGAGGGGTTCACATTTTACAAGCTTTGCTTTTCAGTGGACCCCTCCATTCTTCTCATGATATATGATTATATTGATTTAATTATATTTAATTATATTGATTATATTGATTTAAATTTGACATGCATGTTAATTTATATTTGAATCACTTATTGAATATGTATATTATTTATTCAATGTTGAATTTTGTTCATGCTTTTATTTGAATTGAATTGATTTATCATGTAATTATTTGTATTATGTTGAAGAATGAAAATAAATTGAATTGAATTGAATTGAATTGAATTATTTTAATTAGACATTGACTTTTATCTAGAACATGTATAAATTAAAATCAAACAACAAAACGTGATATTTTCTAAAATTCCATGCTTAGGACCGAGCATCTCCCTCCCCAGTCCCTCATGCACCTGCACGTTTAATGACAATATATATTAATTATTTTGGCTATATTCCAGGGTTGTTAGGTTTTCAAGCTTTGCTTTTAAATAAATAAATAAATGATAAATTCATAATTTATTGTTCGAAATAGACATGAAATGAAGTACTCCGAAAATTTGCTTTGCCCAATTGATCGTGGGCCCGGCAGCCGCTGTGCAGCGCCAGATCGACGAGGCTCTATCCCTTTAATCGTTGAACGCCAAACAGGGTAGCAGCAACTCCCATCTTTTAACGTCTTTTTGGTCTGACGCGGCCGGGGTTTGAACCCCCGACCTCCCGGTTGTGAGACGGACGCTCTACCAACTGAGCCAACACACCGGTTTTGTGACGACCCTTGCAACCATCCTATTTATTGTGTAACAGAAAATACCACTTAATGATTTTCATTTATGTAAGATATGTTTGAGGATTTATAAACAAAACTATTGTTCATTATCTTGATGTCAAGTTTCAGATATGTATTTTCTTGTCCAGAATTTTGTTATGAAAAATGTTGCAAAAACCAATAAATGCAATGAAATTAAAATGAAATGATACTTTTACCAATCCGATCGATTTTTCATTAAAACAAGACGTTGAAATGTCCGCTCTGAGATATTTAAGATTGCCTTTGCTTAGGAGGATAAGACCCTCTATAATACACGTTATACGACCGCCAACCGGAAATATGCAAAACAATCACCCTCACATTTTCAATTACTGCTTTAGCATTTCAAAGGAACACAATTGTACAACAACCCATTGCATATCCTCGAAATAGCTCAAAAGCGTTTTAAGTTCTCTGATTTGAACTACTCTGCTTTGGAAATTATTAATATAAAAACATTTTTTTATGACAACGGGCCGTCATAAAAAATACGTTTGTATTATTAATAATAATGATGATATTTGAAATTCATATAGCGTACGATAGTCGTGAGACACTCTATGCGCTGTACAAATTATCAAATTACAAAATTATACATTAAGCCAAATTTAAATTATCCATTAAACCTAAAATTTGACATAAAAATTTGTAAAAAAATACAATACAGAAAAATTATATAGGGCTAATATTTAACAATATTCTATATTGAGCATTAAAACATTTAGTTACATATTACATAATTTACATCGAGTTTTGGAATATACTAAGATAAATAATATTGTTGCATAGAGGGTCGTTAAACAATGGGTGATTTCAAGTCCGATGTTGGCCTTGGTGTTGGTGTTAGTGTTGAAATTTGGTTTGCTTCCCCTAGCTCCAAAACTAATTCAGATTTTGGAAAACTTATCCAAATCACATGATGACATCTCAACAACTAGTGAGTGACTTTTCGGGACCATCTTCATGTTATTTTTGGTGATATAATCGTGTAAAAATTGACCTAACACCAACACCAAAAGGTCAACACTGAACTTGAAATCACCCAATGTCGCCTGGGCTTAACCGGTGATATAGATGATTAATAGCCCTGCACTCACCTCCATGCTAATTCCACATGTTCACAGGGAGGAATTAATCGTTGCTTCACTTGACAATGAGGAAAAAATTAGAATATTTCATATAATGAAATACAAAAGAAATAGTGAGTGGATGACGTCATCAGTCTCCTCATTTGCATACCGACCAGAATGTGCATATAACTGTTTTGTGAAATTAAGCGAAAATTTTCAGTGTTATGCTTGTTGGATTTCTCTTTTTATTCAAATCAACTAATGGTTGGGGTGGACTTGTCCTTTAACCAATTTAATAATGATTGACTGAGAGTCACTGTCTCCATGGTAATTAACGTCTGACAAGTCCTTTCATGAAACAGATCTCGGAAAATGTTAGGTCTTATAATGGTTTTCCAACCCATTGGAATACCAAAGACGGACATATTTTGACCAAGTTTAGCACGCCTTGGAAACCAATGTGAAGCAATATACCTATTCAATTTTTAATTTAACAATGATTATGTTATCTTCTGGAAATAAAAAAGAGTGAATGTTTTTTTTCTTCTTTTATCGTACACGTATATTATATGTGCTAAAATATTTGGTTCACTTTCGGATCCAGGGGGGGGGGGGCAACGCCGGCCCGTGCCCCCCCCCCTCCCTTGAGAGGCACAATTATTTTTTTTAATATAGAAAAGCCTTTAAAACAGAAGTGTGCCCCCCCCCCACCTTTGAAAGTGAAGACCTTTTTTTTTTGCTTGTCAATTTTTTCCTAGGGGAAATGTGCCCCACCCCTTTTGGAAAATCCTGGATCCGCCCTTGAGTTGGTTTATCATGATACGTGAGAACGGCCCCCGGAAACAAAAGTACATGTAAGGGGGGACATTTAAACTAATATTGCTTTCGGGAGCTTATTTGGTCAGGATATGGAAAAGCAGTTATTGTGGGCGAATAAAATATCGGCGGAACGTTATCATCGGCGCAATTGTCGTACGATTGGAGAATTATTAATATTATTATTATTTATTCGGCAATTCACACAAAATATAACAATGTAAATATGAGTACACAAACAATTATAAATGCAAAATCTTACTGGCGGTCCTCTGAATGCATCAGTTGGCTGCCGGGGAAGAGGAAAGCAAACTTAATCACTGTAACCGTAATGGTCCCTCTTCCCGACCAACTGGTGCACATAGAAGACCTGTAAGATATAGCATGAAGGTAAATAAAATGTAAAATGTAAAACATTTCATAAACTAAACAACTAACAAAAACAAAGTACAAGGAGAACATGAAACTAATATGTATGATGACACTAGGTCATGACACGATACTGAGCTTAAACATGAGGAATTAATTCTGGCTTAAAAACTATTACATAAAATGTAAAGTAAGCAAACTGAAACGATGAAGTATAAAACTGAGAAAAAAGAAGAAAAAAAAAGTATGAGAACATGTAGTAGCAAGCTGACAAGAATGTCTAAAATTATATATGTTGACCGGTATATAGAAGTTAAGAAAACATGGTAAAAGAAGTGAATAGGTACATAGGCTTAGTGGGCTTCAGGCGATTAAGGAAACTAGGAAAACACATTAAAGAACGAGTACTTCATATATTAAATTGTATACACAATTATAATAAAGAAGCTGCGATGGAACTGTCTAGAAGATGTTTAAATAATGGCAGGAAAAAGAGGGGAAAAAAAGCAAAAGAAAAAAGACTCCAGAGACATAAAAGCAGTATAATCAAAATTATAGTTTCGGCTCAAGAATGTCAAAAAAAAGTAGACGAATTAATTATTCCAAATCATACCGTAATTATTAAATTAACCTATCGTAAATTAAACAAAGACTTCAAAAGATAAAGTTAATTGAAGAAGATATGACTTTTCAGCCTGTATTGCCAGGTCTGAAATTTAGAGAGTACAAAGTCAATGCGCAAGTCCCGAGGTAGTTCGTCCCACAGTCTAGGAAAAATGTAAATGGCGGAATTTGTAAGCGGAGTAAATATCGGCGGAGCAACAGTCGGTGGGCAGTTGTCGGCAAAGCAATTGTCGCAGATCAATTGTTTGTTGTTTGTTTGTTTGTGTGTTTGATTGCTCCGCCCATAATCGAAGCAGTTGTGCGTGGAGTATATTTCAGCGGATCATTAGACCAGTTCGTAGTTACTTCATGGACAATTTTGGTCAAATGACCTTTCATTTCTTTCATTATGATAGGCAGATTTCAAAGCAAGATATTACGTAAGTATGCCTTACATAGCAGGATGAAGAAATTGAATAGACCAGGTGACTAGAATAGCACATCAATGAACACTATATGAAGGTATTTGTTGCATTCCTACTTTGAATGCATATCATAGCACGTTGCACAATGTACTTGGCAAACTGTGAAATACCAGTCGTTCGTGGACGCATTGTTGTTTTTTGTGGATGTAAATGAAAACACAATTCAAAAGAATATATGAATAATCAAGACATCAAAGTTGGTGCTTATCTAATTAGATTTTAAACCACCATGTCACTTTAGTACAAATGACCTTCCTCTGATCATGCGCAGAATCTTTTGATCATGCGCAGAAAGGAACTACGAACTGGCTTATTGTCGCGTATTAATAATTGTCGCCAGAACAAATATCAGCGGAGCAATAATTGTCGACGGAGCAATTGTCGGCGGAATAACTATCGGTGGACCAAATATCGGCGGAGCAAATGTCGACAGACGTCACAGAAAAAATATCGGCGGAGCAAATGTCGGCGGAGCAATAGTCACGGAACCTTCTTTGAATATAAACTGATTACAGAGATCGGCGAAACACATAAGTTCAATCCCCGCGCTTGATAATTGATGGGGAAAGTATAGCGCGTACGTGACGTAAGTAACTTTTGACCAACCCTTAGCAAGAGTCTTAAAACGTGGAATAAAATCAGGATTATACATGGAGCCTTTAGAAAAAAAAAATCTAAAAATAATGCAGTATTCTAATTTTGTTTTCAGAAAACTAATGATGTAATACAAATAAATCATCTCTGATATTTACAAATAATTCATCCAACTAACCAAATAGTTTGAATCCATTTTGATATCAAGTATTGTTCGGGCCGATTGGAAATGCAGACGCATCTTTATCACTAGTCTGGGTGTTTTAAAAACTGATTAAATATTTTTATCATTGGCAATAAAAATTGGCTTGTCACACAATAATCACGCCTAAGTGTCAATTATAAAAAACAATTTGTGGTTTCTTGTAAGTAGATCGACAAGTTGCATGGAGGTAAGAAGGAAACATTAAAAGGGTTTTAAAAAATGGCGGACACTAATACCAAGAAGTAAATGATACAGAAGGATTAAAGCAGACCGACGAAACACGGTCGATGAACTCCGACCACTGATACAATTCCCCTACACGTTTCAGAGAGGGGTTGGGATACATTGGCGGCGGAAGCATCACAATTTAAGGGGGGACGAAAAAAATATTCTCACACATACATTTCCCAGTCGGCTGCTAAAAGCTGATTTATTTATTTTTTAAAACTATTTTTTCACTTTTTTTTTTGGGGGGGGGGGGTTGGTGGTAGTCCCAACTATAAGGTCTGAAGTTTTCTGTACATCTAATTTTTTTCTTACAAACAAGATGTGATATCTAATAAGGCAGGCACGTATCCACTATTTTGCGCCTCGTGGGCCAGACCTGATTTTGGTGCCCCCGTGTACTTTTAGAAACATGCCCCCTCCCCTCATAAACATGAATCATGAACAGGATCGCATCCACATTTTCATCTCGCGCTTCTTGATATTCCAACACAAAACACGACAAGGCACTTTTTAACCATGAACAGGATGGGTAGGCCTACGTATCTAAACAATATTGATGCAAGCGCGAAGCGTGAGCTGAAAATCTTTGATATTTTGACTTAAAATTTGGACATTCAAAGCACTTTTGGCAATCATGAAAAGGATAGGAATATAACTAAAAATTTGAATTCTTTTTATATTCTAACCCAAAATTATCTATCTAAGCAATATTGATGCAAGCGCGAAGCTCGAGCCGAAGATTTTTGATATTCTGACCCAAAACTTGGACAAATTCTGAGCACTTTTTGTAACTACGAACAGGATGGGTATTCATCTAAACATTTTATGCGAACGCGTAGCGCGAGCTTAAAATGTTTGATACTTCATGCCAAAATCGAACATTCTAAGCAATTTTGTAACCATGGACAGGATGGGTATTCATCTAAACAATTGATGCAAACGCGAAGTGCGAACTGACAGTTTTTTATATTCTGACCTAAAATCTGGACATATTCTAAGCACTTTGGGAAATCATGAACAGGATGGGTATTTATCTAAACATTTTATGCGAGCGCGAAGAGCGAGCTGAAATTTTTTGACATTCTGACCTAAAATTTGGACACATTCTAAGCACATTTGGTAATCATGAACAGGATGGGTATTTATCTAAACATTTTATGCGAACGCGAATTGCTAGCTGAAATTTTTTTATATTCTGACCTAAAATTTGGACACATTCAAAGCATTTTTTTAACCATGAACAGGATGGGTATTTATCTGAACATTTTATGCGAGCGTATTATAAAGAGCATTTATTTTTATGTAATGACCCATTTTTTCAAATTATTCCCCTCCCCTTATTTTACTCTCATTTCTTTTTATCCTTATCTTGCGGTAAATTCTCTCTTTTTCCCCTTTTTCCATTTTTCTACGGGCGGCGGTTGGGGTCCAGTGTTTCCTGGAGCTTCAGAAATCTGATATTTCCAGAAGGCATTTTGTTTTTTAAAAATATGTATATGAAATCAACATCCTTAAATTGTCAAGTATGATCTCAGAAGAATATTTTTGTTTAAAGACATACGACCAGGCAACAGCCAATAACAGTTTGTAAACAAGTTTTCGGCATTACTCCTATGTGTTTAAGATCGCATGCTCGATCTGTAATGAAAATCATAAGTCAGAAAAAATTGGAACCAGTGGGATTCGAACCTGCCATCTACTGCTTTCCGGGCAGCGACTTAACCACCAGGCTATTCATAGGAGTAATGCCGAAACAAATTATTATTACCTCCTATCAAGACTCTTTATTTAGTATCTATTGTCCACGGCGGACTGCATTTGCATATAAATGAGTCAGAAGGAAGAGGGTCGAGGGTATTTGAATTCCAGTTCATCGTGATTTAGCCGTGAACCAGAATAGCCTGGTGGTTTCGTCGCTGCCCGAAAAGCAGTAGATGGCAGGTTCGAATCCCACTGGCTCCAATTATTTCTGACTTATGATTTTCATTACAGATCGACCATGCGATCTTAAACACATAGGACTAATGCCGAAAATTTGTTTACAAATTATAATTTCCTCCTATTGAGCCTCTTTATTTACTAACCAATAACAGTGTTCAAATCAAAGGATTCACAACTGCAACGTGGTGCCTGTCTAGGGAAAAATAGCATAGGCATACGGGGTGGGATTCGAACCCACGACCTCTGGATTACTAGACCAGTGTAATCACCACTAGACCACCCGAGTGCCAATAGTGATCTAGGTTCAAGCTATCCCATATATATTAGATATAAAATCAAAGGATTCATCTTTGGATGATAAAGATATGTGATAAGTTATTCATGTTTCACCAACTTATACCACAAGGGTCACACAACAACGGGTATCATATATATCTTTACCATCCAACGATTTGATTTGAACACTGTTATTGGCTGTTGCCTGGTCTTATATTTTCAAACAAAAAATATTCTAACGAGATTAACTTGACAATTTGAGGAAGTTGATTTCATATTCATATCCGTGGAGCGTTGTGGCCCAGTGGATTAGTCTCCGGACTTTGAAACAGAGGGTCGTGGGTTCGAATCCCAGCCATGGCGTAATTTCCTTCAGCAAGAAACTGATCCACAATGTGCTGCACTCAACCCAGGTGAGGTAAATGGGTACCGGTAGGAAGTATTTCCTCAAGAAGCTGTGTGCGCTATGAACGCCTAGCTTAGCCGGGTAATATAGGAGCGCCTTGAGCACCTATCAAGGTGGATATGTGCGCAATATAAATACCTTATATTATTATTATTATATTAATAATTTTTTTTTACAAAATGCCTTTTGGAAATATCAAAATTCTGAATGTCCAGGCCGGGCTCCCTTGACCCCACCCGCCGCGGGTGGAAAAATTGGGGGGGGGGGGGAGGCAGAAGAGATGAATTACAGCATGATAAGAATAAACAGAAAAGTGAATAAAATAAGGGGAGGGGAATAATTGGAAAATGAAAAAAAATTGGGTCATTACATAAAAATTTAAATTTCGCTCGCTCTTTCCATCCGCATAAAACGTTGAGATAGATATACCCACCCTGTTCATGATGACAAAAAGTGCTTAAAATATAATGTTTTGGTCGGAACATTACGTTTTTTAGCTCGCGCTTCACGCTCGCATCGGTTGTTTAGATAGATACCCATCTTTTTCATGATTACCACAAGTGCTTAGAATGTCCAAATTTTAGGTCAGAATATCAAAAATTTTCAGCTCGCGCTTCGCGTATGCATCAGTTGTATAGATCAATATCCATACTATTCATGGCTACAAAATTGCTTAGAACGTTTGGTTTTGGCACTAAATATATATATATATAATATAAATTAGGTCGCGCTACGCGCTCGGATAAAATGGTTTAGGCACCGATCCTGTTCATGATTACCAAAAGTGCTTAAAGTGATTGGTTAACATTGGTTTGACTTTTTAAAAATCTGAGCTAGAAGGTCACACTTGTCACCTGTGTCTGTGATATGTTACAAAAATGAAGCCCAGAAAAAATTGCGTTCGAAAAAAATTATTTAGTGCTTCAAAAATTGAAATATAAAGTGACCGAAAACACCATCTTAATTTCATCCCATACACTTATGTGTACTATTTAGGCGTCTATAAGACGCCTATTTACAAAATCAGGGTTTGCCTTGTAGTTTTAGCTTTTCATTCTCAATAATATTTGTTTTCAGGGTTTATTAGTTCTAATACATGCACTTGTACACATGTTTCATCTTGGTTTGATATTTTTTTTTAAATTGGCTGCTCACAAAGTTAAACAATACCTTTAAAATCTAAAGTTTTGGGTAGAAATATCAAAATTTTGTCAAATCAATTGCATAGACAGATACCCATCATGTTCATGGTTTTTTTTAAAGATGCCTAGAATATCCAGTTTTGTGTCGGAATATCAAAAATTTTCAGCTCGCGCTTCGCGCAAGCATGAAATGTTTATGTGGATACCCATCCTGTTCATGATTCATATTTACGGGGGGCGCCATTTTTCTAAAGGTACACAGGGGCACCAAAATTAGGTCTGGGCTGGCCCATGAGGCGCAAAATCCCGCGGGTTACGCGCCTGCCTTATTAAATATCTCATCTTGTTTGTAAGAAAAAAAAACATTAGATGTACAGAAAACTTCAGACTTTAGTGGGGACTACCCCTAAACAAAAAAAAAGAAAAACAGAATCAGCTTTTAGAGGCTGACTGAAACATGTATGGGTGAAAACTTTTTTTTTTCGTCCCCCGTTAGATTTTAGATTTTGATGCTTCCGCCGCCAATGTATCCCAACCCCTCTCCGAAACACGTAGGGGCATTGTATCAGTGGTCGGAGTTCATCGACAGTGTTTCGTCGGTCTGCTTTAATCCTTCTGTATCATTTACTTCTTTGTATTAGTGCCCGCCATTTTTTAAAACTGTTTTAATGTTTCCTTCTTACCTCCTTGCAACTTGTCGATCTACTTACAAGAAAGCACAATTCTTTTTAATTGTTTTTTATGATTGACACTAAGGCGTGATTATTTCAGTGCCAATGATAAAAATATTCAATCAGTTTTAAAAACACCCAGACTAGTGATATAGATGCGTCTGCATTTCCAATCGGCCCGAACAATATTTTTATATCAAAATGGATTCAAACTATATGGTTAGTTTGAAAGATGTCTAAACATTATGTTTCTTACTCGTGATAAGACTAACTTTAAGATTGAAATAACAGAGGTTATTTATTCGTAGGCCTTAAATTGTGATGCTTCCGTCGCCAATGTATCCCAACCCCTCTCGGAAACGTGTAGGGGAATTGTATCAGTGGTCGGAGTTCATCGACCGTGTTTCGTCGGTCTGCTTTAATCCTTCTGTATCATTTACTTCTTGGTATTAGTGTCCGCCGTTTTTTAAAACTCTTTTAATGTTTCCTTCTTACCTCCATGATAAGAAGGAAACATTAAAAGAGTTTTAAAAAACGGCGGACACTAATACCAAGAAGTAAATGATACAGAAGGATTAAAGCAGACCGACGAAACACGGTCGATGAACTCCGACCACTGATACAATTCCCCTACACGTTTCCGAGAGGGGTTGGGATACATTGGCGACGGAAGCATCACAATTTAAGGCCTACGAATAAATAATCTCTGTTATTTCGATCCTTAAGTTAGTCTTATCACGAGTAAGAAACATAATGTTTAGACTTCTTTCAAACTAACCATATAGTTTGAATCCATTTTGATATCAAAATATTGTTCGGGCCGATTGGAAATGCAGACGCATATATCACTAGTCTGGGTGTTTTAAAAACTGATTAAATATTTTCATCATTGGCAATGAAAAATTGCTTGTCACACAATAATCACGCCTAAGTGTCAATTATAAAAAACAATTTGTGGTTTCTTGTAATTAGATCGACAAGTTGCATGGAGCCATATGCGTCTGCATTTCCAATCGGCCCGAACAATATTTTGATATCAAAATGGATTCAAACTATATGGTTAGTTTGAAAGATGTCTAAACATTATGTTTCTTACTCGTGATAAGACTAACTTAAGGATCGAAATATCAGAGATGATTTATTTGTATTACATCATTAGTTTTCTGAAAAGAAAATTAAAATACTGCATTATTTTTAGAGTTTTTTTTCTAAAGGCCCCATGTATAATCCTGATTTTATTCCACGTATTAAGACTCTTGCTTAGGGTTGGTCAAAAGTTACCTACGTCATGGCTATACTCCCCCCCCCCCCCCCCCCCCATCAATAATTATCAAGCGCGGTGACTGAACCTTTGTGTTTCGCCGATCTCTGTAATCAGTTGATATATAAAGTTGGTACCATGACTCCCATGACTATTGCTCCGCCATCATCTGCTGGAGTGCTTTGATTTTGAAAACGGGACATCTGAAGCGCCGTAAATACTCATAATGGACAAGGTATGTATCCAAATTATTATTAAGCAATGCGAGCACGAAGCGCGAACGGATTTTGTTTTAATCTGTCCATTATGTTCCTTTCTTCTTTTCTGTCATACATAATTATTTATTCTCTTCATGACTGTTACTGTCATTCCCATTCACCGACAGTAAACCGTTTGTGCGTGCGCCCATTGGTACAAACGTCCACCGATTTGGTTGAAAAATGTTGTCGAGATTTTTAGCATTTTACTAGGTCTAAAAATATTGCTTTTATCGATGGCCCACTATTTCCTTATGTTATACGCTTTCTTGTGATGTTACTGATTATCGGATCAAATACTGAAAAGATACGTTACCAATGTTTTGTTTCTTGCTTTTGTGAATCAATCACTGGATGAAAAACTGGCAGCCGAGTTTTTTTTTCATTTTTTTTAGTTAGGCTTTTACCAAGGCTTTCCGATCAGACTTTTTGATATCCCGAAATTATTTTTCCCACAAAGGTTACGGACCGCGATATGAATATTCATGACTTGAGTCTCCAGAATAAGAGTACGCACGCGCGTGGACTCTATCTTTACCAAATTAATTGTGGTTCACGTTGCCACGAATGAATTAGCAGCCTCGTCCACGCTCATACGTACTCTTATTCCGGAGACTCAAGTCATGAATATTCATATCGGGGTTCGGAACTCCGGTGGGAAAAATAATTTCGCGACTGGGCAGGCACAGTTTCACGGTTTGGTAATGGCGGCCGGTTTACATGATCAGCACAGCGCAGTTGCGTGTATGAGTTTTGCCACCTCTATGATATGCATTCGCCTTCGCCAATAGGGGGGGGGGGGCGAATTTGTTTCACCCATATTTCCCCGATCGGTCGCTCAAAGTTGGTGTGGATCGCACTTAATAAATGATGTGAGTGCGAAGCGCAAGCTGATTTTTGTTTAATTATTATTTTGACCCAGGACCGGGACATTTTAAGGACTATCTTCCTATTCCTATTCCCATGCGCGAGATGAAATTTGTTGATATTCCATTCTGAAAAATGGGGACAATTCACTTGTTAGGAATAATTCATGGAAAAGTTATTATCTTATGAAGCCTAACGAATGCGCGAAATTTGTTAATATCAGGGCTTGAAAACTTGACATTTTAAGCACTTTTATAATTAGGAATAGGATGCATGGGTTAATATATTTTTAGATATTAATGCAAGCGCAAATCGCGAGTCGAAATGTTTGATAAACATATTAAAAAGGCATTTTAAGTACTTTGCTATAGAATTAATAGAGGTAGATATAACTTACCAATCGAAATGCGAGCGCGCGGCTTTAGCTGATACCGGCTGATACGTTTTGACCTGAAAAGGGAATTTTTCAAATTTTATGGAACACACGAAGGTACTTAATTGGCATATCGAATAATGCAAGCGCGTAGTGCGAGGAAAAAATGTTGAAATTCAGACCATATAACGGCCATTTTACAGTGCACATTTTTTTTAATGAATTTGTTAATCAAATAGAATAAGGAAAGCTCGATGTACGAACTGAAATATGTTTTGTGTATTGACTTTAAAACTTGATATTGAGCAAGATACTATCTCATCAAACAGGCAATGCGAGCGCGAAGCGCGAGCAAAAAAATTATATTGTGACATATAACATTTTGTTTTAATTTTCCAAGTCTTCCCCTAACCATGCTGACCTTATTTTATTCACCGGTCATTCTCCTCTGATTTTGTTCTTCTTTTTTATCCTTCTGTCTTTCCCTTTCTTTTCTTTTTTTTTCTCTTTCTTTCCCCCTTTTTTCTTTTTTTGCTCCGCCAATAGTGAGGCGGGCCCCCCTTCCCCGCCCCCTGGATCCGCCTATGCATAGACTTCTAGTCCACGCACATGCATATCCCGTGTGCATGGTCAATAGCTTCAATAAAGTCGCTCTACTCAGTAAAAAAAAATGGCCGATCCGATGCACGAGCGTTACAGAAAAAAAACACTCGCAAAGCTGCTGATGTCAGTGGTCGCATATGGTCATCTTTATGGCACATCGCATCATTGATCATATCAGAGAACACCACAGGGCCCAGCTTGGTCCCCTGGGGTATACCTAGGTTAAGAGAGAACACCTTTGTACCTCACTTGTTGCTCCCGAATTGGTCCTAAATCACAAACCCATGCTACAAGTGATTTGATTTTCACTAGAATGTTTTGTCGGAAAATTTGAATGCATTAATGTGACAGAGGTGTTCAAAAAGTACCATTCCCTTTCAGGCATTTTAATATTACAAAATAATGCACAATATGAATGTGTTGTTGCGATGCAGCGCGTTCGAGGGTAATGTGCGAAAGCACTATTCGTTTGCGCCAAGTGTTTTTGCATGTTATTGCGAAGACCCGCGAGATGCCGGCATCGTCAATAACATCATGAATTTAATAATGCGCATTGCTTGTTCTGTTAAACGGGTCGGCAGTGGAAATTTATAGTGGATTGGTTGTTCGAATCGCTCCAAATTTTCGAGGGATCGCACAGACGAAGAGGTCACAACCTTTTCGCTTGCTTGTATAACATCACTGGCGTATATGCGCGCCTAAGTAAAGCGCCGACACCGATTGCCTTTCCTTTGAAAGAACTCGTATTTTAGATGGCGTCTCAGTTTTTACATGCTTTTGGTAAAATGATGCACCCATAATGCATAGTGCTGCACAAAAAATGCACGGCCGAGAGGTTGCCTAGTTGAACGTGAATCCGAGACTTGTATACGCACTCACATTGGCTAGGCCTACATCAGTGGACCCATTTTATGATATTTGTTATTCCATTGGAATACTGCTTAATTCATAAATTCGCATATTTTCAGGAACAATTGATTTTGAATGTCATGTCCTGTGGAAAAAATTAAGCGATTGACTTTTGAAATACTTGGGGAAAGTTTTGTGCTTTTGTAAACTTTGTCCCCAAAACTTCAAATTATAGGTATAAGGGCCATAGGCGGCGGAAGCGGGGGGGGGACCTGTCCCCCCTAAATTTGAGGTGGGGGGACGACCCCCCCCCCCCCTAAATTGTTTGTTGATAACCTTTTTTATTTTTTTATTTTTTTGCTTGTCAAAAAAATTTGTTGTCCCCCCTAAAATTTAGGTTGATAACCTTTTTTTTTCGCTTGTCAAATTTTTACCTGTGTCCATCCCAAAATTTCAGGTGGACCCCCCCCCCCTTAATTTTTTGGCTTCCGCCGCCAATGATAAGGGCCGACTATATTGAACGTTTTATAATAAACTTATTATTTTCATTCACTCTTTTTAATTTCTGATTCTATCTTCGATATTAACTTTTTCATTTCATGTTCTTTCCTTTTTTTTCCCTTCTTCTGACCATGCAGATAGGAAACATGACAACGTTTCGCAGAATAGAACGATGAAACTCTTTTAAGATCAAAGTTGATCTCTGGAGTTGACAGTACGAAGATTTTATGCGACTTGCATGGGTGTCTCATACAGTTCGGAACTAGCACAACCTACCCCAGGTATAGAGTAATGCTGGGACGCTTAACCACCGTTTTCAGATGATGATGACTCCTTTTGACCAGTCACATAATTATTATGTACCCATGAAGTAGCTTTTCACCCTTTACGAGACCATTTACTTCACATAGAGAATATAAAATAGATGATGTGCATGCTATTCCTTGGGCATGTATACGATATCATGTTTTATTGACTTTTGATGTGACTTCCATGGTAGAACAGGTGGATCAAAACAACAGGATGATTGACAATCTTGTAGCTCTAAAACCATGGAGAACTTAACTAAGACAGAGTTCAACAGCTCAAATTCGTACGTGTACCCATACTCAACAACGTGGCTTGTGATCGTTCCTCTAGTAATTTCTCTCATCATTTCAGTAACAGTCGTCGGAAACTTGCTGGTAATTGTGGCATACATTCAAGATCGCTGCATCCGTTTGAAGGTAGCGAATATATTCATCCTGAACCTCGCCATCACGGACTTCATTGTCGGCGCATTTATGTGGCCCGTCATGATCTCCTGGCTCATCAAGGATACGTGGGTCCACGGTGAGATCATTTGCAAAGTGTGGTTGATAGTTGACTACACCGTAACGACAATGTCCGCCCTAACCCTCTTGATGATAAGCTGGAACCGTTACTGCTTGTTCTCATCGGCCGTCACACAGCGGGTGTTTCGGACGAAGAAGCGAGTTGGATTGATGATCCTATCCATGTGGACCTGCGTTATTCTGGGCTACTCGTTCCTGGCGTTCGGCTTTAGTCCGTTGACAGGACAGTACACCATTGACTACACGTATAACTGCGAGCTTGAATTCACTTCCAATGTTATTGTTACCCTGGTAGTCAATATATTGGAATTTTTCATTCCGTTCACGCTCATTGTTAGCATAAATATAGCGATTTATAAGAATATCAAGAGAAGATCTAGGGGCAAAATAGGACCTGGTCACGGTCACCCACTTGAAAGGCCCACCATAGAGTACTCAGAATGTGAAGAACGGGCTCCTGGGATCCGACAAAGCCTGAACCAGCAGAATTCTTTGAATGCTACACCTAAAAATGTTCCATTGCCCCTTTGGTTACTTACAGGGCCTCACCCAGAGGAAAATGTGCCTTGCAGAGCAACCCGAAACCGCATCGAACCTGATAGACCAAGATTGACCAGGCATCGGAAATCCGCAGTAGTCCTTGCTATACTGACTGGCTGTTTCCTTGTATGTTGGGTGCCTTTTCAGATCTCAAGTGCCATGTTTGCAATTTGCGGCCACAAGTGCGTGTCATACCTGAACTGGGAGATCACGAATGCACTTGTGTGGGGTAACTCCATGATCAACCCTTTCATTTATGCAGCGACAAACAAGCACTTTCGCTGTAAATTTCGAGAGATATTACTTTTCAATAGATGGGTTTGTGTTATAAAGCACTGCAAAATCACTCCAGGCTGAAGATATTCATATCTCAATAAATAGAGTAAAATTCACGGAGCAAAATGCAGAAAATTTCATCAAAATCGGATAACAAATTACAAAGTTATAAATAATAATAATAATTAACATCATTTATATAGCGCTTATCACAAAGAATGTCTCTAAGCGCTTAGGGAAAATACATAGGAAGACAAGAAATTTCAGCTAAAATCAAATTATACATGTTAACAGTTGAAAGTAGACAGTTGAAGCCGCATATGCTAGGACGATCTATTTAACGAAAAGATGAGTTTTTAACATTGATTTGAATTTGTCCGTTGAGTCTGCTTGTTTTATGCTCTGAGGAAGATTGTTCCAAAGTTGAGGGGATGCTGAACAAAAAGATCGGGAACCATGAGACTGGGTGTTGATGGCAGGAACTTTTAAGAGTGATTTTTTGCATGAGCGCAAGTTGCGGGAGGGTGAGTATTCTGATATTAATTGTTGAAGATAGACTGGAGCTGATTTTATCAAACATTGAATTGAATTTTAAAGACTTGCATCATTCCGGTGAAACAGTTCTTGGCATGTCTTCATGAATATTCAATGAGCAAACTGATGATATTATATCCCCATTTGTTCTTATGTATTTTATTATATGAAATCAGGTTTATTCGACATTTTTCTACCAAGAATTAAACAATTGGATTGACAACTGATTAAGTGCATTTATAGTTATCCATTGCTGCAACTTATTTAATTATAACGCAGACACATCATTTACACGTGTATGAAAAAATGAAATAATTGTGATTCCATGTAATAACACAAGAAAAAAAGTGGGATGTGACATCATCAGCCCACCTAATGAATATTCATGATGACGTGCATATAACAAAAACAAAATATTGCTAGAATTTAAATTTTAATAACTTCTTTATTTTTTATCCGATTTTGATGAAATTTTCAGCATTTTGCTCTTCGGATTTTACTCTATTTATTTCGATATAAATATTTTTAGCCCGGAGTATCCCTTTAAGTGCATTTCGTAATAGTAGAGGTGTCTTTTAAGTCTCAATATTCGATTTTAATTCGCGCTTAGCACTCACAGTATTCCACAGTGAGATCGAGCTTACCAGAAATGCGACCTTTTTCAGGCCAGTGTATAAAACAAATAAGGTTGCGCTTCGCGCTAGGACGTCCGGACATGTAGGATAGCACTTGTACAGGTATTGGTTTTCGTATTTGCACGATTCGATCATGCAAATTCTCAAAAATGCGGGCACGAAGTGCATCAATAGTTCATGTTATAGTCCCTACTAGTTCACGTCATAATCACAACGGATTCACGCACATAGCGTCAGTAATTTTACGAACTGGCTCAAACCTCGACTGGACTCCAAAACATGATTTCAAGATTATCGCGTTCAAAGTTTGAATATTTTTCAGACCCTCCTAATTTTGCGCTTTGAAAGAAACCAGATCAATTATTTATACCAATTTGAATCGTACATTCTATTATTTTAAACTAATATCAAAAATTTGCCCGCAAATTTCGTATTCATTCTCTCAATATTTGGAATAAAGCGCATGTGTGCATTTAAGAAGCTGCTAATTTTTACCCAAAACAGGGGGTTTGGGTCACTTCGTAAATTCACGCGCATCATACGTACTGTTTTTTAGCGGCACAAACCACGGTTTGAGCCCGCAGTTCGTAAATAATTAATGCCACGCGCATGATTCTTTAGAGCGCTATTTGGAGGCACAAACCTTGCGCAAACCAACATAAGCGCAGCCGGAGGCGGCGGAACATCAGGCTCATACAATTAAAGTGGAGGGGCACCTATTATTTGACAGACAAAAGATGCCCCCCGGCCTCCACTTTTGTCCGAGCCTGATGTTCTGCCGCCTCTGAGCGCAGCATTCTAGGTCGGGTCTTTGACCTGTGCGCGCCATCATTCCAGAGACTTTTATAGTACACAAAGTATGGTTTGAGCCAGTTCGGAAAATCAAAGGTGAGGGTTGAGCATCTATTAACATCAAAATATAGATATTATGATTTGAATCAATTGTTCAAAAGACTTTTCAAAACTGTCCCGTTTTTTTTAAATATATATATCAACATATGTATATATATATATATAAACTCCTCAAAAAAGGTTTGGAAATTTGACTTTGATCGATAATCTCTCCTCGGTTTTAGTAAATATCAATATTAATGAATAGATCATTCAATTCTCTTTAAAATGATACCCTACATGATATGATTGTGGTTCACATGGAGGTGCAGTGCCTTGAAATGTGGGGCAATGTCGAAAGTCAAAAGTTGCAAAATGACACAATATTGAAAGTCACTGTTCTTTTTTTCCGTGGTGAAGAGTGAGTTTCTCAGCGGTTTCTTTTAATTGTTTTCACGCACCTTAACATCAACATTAACATGGAATCAAACACATAGCAAACAACCAAACATTCATGGGTATTTCAAACCACGACTCAAACCATGTTATCTCACAGAACCATCACTACATAAACCACACCAAAACATTAAAATGAAGAAGCAGGGGCTTGATTTGAATGGATTTTCATCTCTATTGACACAGACAAAAGAATCATGTTCTGTATTGACCCTTCATGACTATTTCTGCTTGTTTTGTAGCATTTCAATTCAGACGTCATCCAACACATTTGAATCCTGCTCTTTTCGTGATGGCATGATCATAACAAACATGGTATCATTTTAAAGAGAATTAAATGATCGTTCGAATGTCAAATACGCATTGTGTAAGATTGGGAGTTGGGAGGAATTATAAATGGCCAAACTCAGATTTTCAAACGTTTTTTTGCTCGCTTTGCAGCTTTTCAATTCAGACCTCATCCAACACATTTGAATCCTACTTTTTTCGTGAGGGCATGATCATAACAAACATGGTATCATTTTAAAGAGAATTAAATGATCTTTGGAATGATGTCAAATATGCATTGTGTAAAATTGGGAGTTGGGAGAAATTAATGGCCAAACTGTATATATATATATATATGTGTGTGTGGGGGGGGTGCCTTTACATGTGTGCGTGTGTGTGTGTGTATACAAGAACGATGGAAAACTGTATTGACCCCCCACACACACACACACACACACACACCTTTCAGTAGAGATTTCAGCCCATGCGAGCACCCCCACTGAAAAAAAATATTCCCGGCGCCCTGGGAAACTCTCATGAACAAGTTAATAACGAAAGGATGTAAATTTATTTTTAAAATATGTGTTGAGAAATCTTCAAAGCTCCTATTTCACAAAACAAAAGGAGGAACATAGATTCAAAACCAATTGCTATACGAAGATATGACTCACAGTTTGGTATCCTTTCTTCAAATTGGTTTTGCTCACTCATGCGTGAATGAGAAATTTATTATTATTATAATTATTATTATTAGTTTGGCGTCACCTGTGCCTGGAGGCAAAAATCGAGCTGAATCTTGGGACTGAATCAATGTGATCGACCCGCAGGTCTCTCCTCCCGATATAACAGACAGGGGCAGTGGAGGTCGACCACTAAACCAGGGTTTCTCTATACTCTTCTACGATTAGTGCAGTGGGTTTATAACGTGCAAAGGTGGTGACTCTCCTCGACACAGGGCCTCCATTTAACGTCCTATCCCAGCTTAAAGAAGGGACTCTTAGCTTTAGAATGACAGGTCATTTTGTCTATTGTATTTGTAATTTAGTTCCGATAAATCATTGCTAAATCTCGGTTTCATTTATTTATGGGGGGAGCACTGTATCATAATGAAACAGAAACAATTAAGTACCAATTCGAAGAAAAAAAGCTGATCAAATGTCTCAAATTTATTTTGATAAATAGTCAACAAACGATGTCATTTACTTCAGACTGCACTGAATAAACCTTAACTGTATTAACAACGTAATTTATCATTCTAATCATAAGAATTACTATCATTATGATAGAAGTTTATTTTACAACATAAATTCATAATCATATTCTTTTCAATTATTGCACTACAAAATGAGCTGTCCTAATCAAACACACATACATGCAATTGGGAAATATATATTCTCCATATAAATGGAGAATATATTAACAAGAAAATGAATGGAAATCTGAATAAATAATATATAAAGAAAAGCTTCCACGGGGCCTAGTCCTTGTTTATCCTGGGACAACATATTCAGTAGCAGCATTAGGCCTACTCAATGGACATAATTTACAATTTCATTATTAAATATTAATTCTGAAATGATGGAAGACTCATCAAAAACTATAAGATTAACTAAACAGGTTATTTTCAGTAATACATGATAATGCAAATCATGAATTCAATAAACTGCAAATAATATGTTTGGTCAACTTACATATTGATGTCGAGTTAAATGGAAGCACATGGATACATGGAGTACTGTGATAAGTGTACAGGAATGTTACCTAAAACAAATTTCCATAGACAACAGTACTGTTATAAGCTACTTAAATATTTGCACCTGATTGGCCAAATAAAGGTGGACCTGAAAAGGACTGGTTTTATTATTTTGGCAACAGTTCTTAAAAAGAAGGCTAAATGTTTCAAACGACATGAGCTGGGCCCGTTGCATAAGAGTTACTGTTAACCCTAACTTACCTGGGTTATTTTGTGAGCTTAAAATCCCCCTTGGAAACCTTTAAAATGCAAATAAAATGTTATTCTTAATACTCTGATATATACCAGGCTAATCTAAAAAAAGGGGTGAAACTTGCTAATGATAGTTTGTTGATAAATTCTGAATTCTTGATTATTACTGAATGGTTCGTGTACATCAAGGATTGGATTGATAACAGAAAAATTCTACCTTGAATGATTCGAGTTAAACACTACCTGTCCTATGATTGATAATGAACTATTTATAAACAATCTTTGTAGTGATAAGCCATTTCTGACAATGAATTTTTTTTTTACTCACTCTATTGCCATGCAAGTACATCTATTGTTACAGATTACAGACAACACTAACAAAGATGGATTGCTAAATACATACATGTATAAGACAACTGGTACAGTAAGTTAACTTAAATGGACAAAGCCCTGAAACACTAAATAGTATTAACAAGCTCTGAAACACTGAATGGTGTTTACAAGCCCTAAAACACTGAATAGTGTTCACAAGCCCTGAAACACTGAATGGTGTCTACAAGCTCTGATACACTGGATAGTGTTTACAAGCCCTGAAATACTGAATAGTGTTTACAAGCTCTGATACACTCGATAACAGTGTTTACAAGCCCTGAAACACTGAATGGTGTTTACAAGCCCTGAAATACTGAATAGTGTTTACAAGCTCTGAAACACTGAATGGTGTTTACAAGCCCTGAAATACTGAATAGTGTTTACAAGCTCTGAAACACTGGATAATAGTGTTTACAAGCCCTAAAACACTAAACAGTGTTTACAAGCCCTGATACACTAAAGCCCCTTTCACAATTGACGTACGACCTGTTTACGACCACCTGCAACAGTTTTTTCTTGTTGTTGCGCGATCGATCCCTTGGTGTCTTGCGAGCACTCGCAGTCGTTGTAGACGATCGCACAAACTCGAGGTGGTCGGAGGTGATCGTGAGTGGTCGCATCTGAACTTTGAACATGTTCAAAATCCAAACGCGATCAAATACGATTGATTCACTCGCAACAAGTCGTACCATCGGTCGGGCGACCATCGTGTTAGTGTTGTTCAACGTTGTACGACTTGGTGCGAGAGGTGGCACAACTAAGTATAGTCGCATTTAGTCGACTGGAGGTCGTACAACACTTGCACATGTGCTGGAGACCTACAGAGACCAGTCTTGCGACTGGGTGCGATAATATAAGACTGTTGCAAGATCGATCGAAATTATGGCTTACAACATTCCCCTACCGTTGCATTCGCTTGTATGCGACTGTTCAGCCCCTTTCACAATTGACGTCCGACCAGTTTACGACCGCCTGCAACAGTTTTTTCTTGTTGTTGCACGATCGATCTCTTGGTGTCTTGCGAGCACTCGCAGTCGTTGTAGACGGTCGCACGAACTCGAGGTGGTCGTGACTGGTCACATCTGAACTTTGAACATGTTCAAAATCCGAACGCGATCAAATACGATCGATTCACTCGCATCAGGCCGTACCCGGGGTCGTACCATCGCTCGGGCGATCATCGTGCGAGTGTTGTTCAACGTTGTACGACTTGGTGCGAGAGGTGGCACAACTAAGTAGTATCATTTACTTGACTGGAGGTCGTACAACACTTGCACATGTGCAAGCGACCTACATGTACATAGACCTGTCTTGCGACTGGTTGCGATAATAATATGGGCCATAAGACTGTTGCAAGACCGATCGCAACGGCTTACAACATTGCACTACCGTTTCATTCGCATGTATGCGACCGTTCCACTCGCAATCCCTCGTGCAACACTCGCATGTGATCGCACGAGCACAATAAGAGCATATGCGACTTACTCGTGCAACGGGGTTTACTGGTTGTTTTTGTTGTACGACGGCTGTTGCAACTGTGAAAGCCTCTGTGCGATCTTATGAGATGACTAGCGATTGATGCCTGTTGCAGCCTATCGCACGACCAAAAGGTCGCAAATTGTCGTACGTCAATTGTGAAAGGGGCTTAAATAATAGTGTTACAAGCACTGAAACACTGTTCAGTGTTTACAAGCTCTGAAACACTGAATAATAGTGTTTACAAGCTCTGAAACACTGAATAATAGTGTTTACAAGCCCGAAAGCACTGAATAGTGTTTACAAGCCCTAAAGCACTGAATAGTGTTTACAAGCCCTGAAACACTTAATAGTGTTACAAGCACTGAAACACTGAACAGTGTTTACAAGCCCTAAAGCACTGAATAGTGTTTACAAGACCTAAAACACTGAATACTGTTTGCAAGCCCTGTAACAGTGAATAGTATTTACAAGCCCTGAAACACTGAATAGTATAATTTACATTACAAGCACTAAAACACTGAATAGTGTTTACAAGCCCTTAAACACTGAATAGTGCTTACATGTACAAGCCCTGAAACATGGAATAGTTCTATACCTCTCTATTGATGAGATATAGTAAAGAAAATACCCCAATGTTCAATCACCTTTAGCCATTTATGGGAGTATATATTTTTTACTCACTCAGTTACCATTATAACACACAGTAATACAAATAAAATTATTATGAAAAATTAATGTAATATCAAATGTAAGGCAAATGGTACAATAATTAAAGTAATTAAAGTAAGATTGGCACAGCCATGACAAACAAGATAGAGCTATAATTACAAATAGAGGAGATTTGGTGAAGGAAATGCCAAGACGTCATTTAGCAATTGTTTAGGATTACCATACAATATTCCTATTACACATATATTATAAACAAGATTGTTACAAATATGGAATGTTAAAAACAAGGCAACTAGTACCAAAGTTACATTTGATTTTTTTTAATTGACACAGCCCTGTCAGACTGAATAGTACTATACATACATATGAAGATGATATTTTAGTATTTAAAAAAAATGCCAAGATGATGACAATCTTGACATGTTGATGCATCAACAGGAAATTTTTGTTCAGCGATGTACACAGGATTCAGGAACAGTAAGAAAAACGGCTGATGAAAAGGTGCAAATATATCATTCACTCAGAATGGAAGACTAAACTTCCATTTTGGCTCGCCAATTTATGACAAGGAGTTCTAATTCGTTCTCTGTCATTTCATCGACGTTCATCCGAACTGTCGTTCGAGTTAATTTTGGTTTTTAAAAAAATATTTTTGAGATTTTTGCAGAAAATGAAAGTACAAGTCCTATTCCATTCACAACTAAATTTCTAGGCAACAATTTAGTATTTGAGATACGAGAGGATTTTCAGGCGATGCCATGCAAAAATTGTTGATAAAATGCGCAAATCCAATTGGAAACGTGTACTGTAGCAGAGCAAACCGTAGTATCAGCACTGCATTGACTTTGCACATGAAAAAGCGATACGACGTTCGACTTATCGGGTGCATTGAAATCGCGGTCAGGGTTGTTTTATCACCTATGGCGTTTTTGTACAGGGAAAATCTAAACCACTCAAACAGAAATTACAAGCATGTAGCTCTTTTACGACATTTTCTCTGATCCTTGGTTTTGTGTAAAAATAAAGATACCAATGTCAGGCAATTGTCTTGGTCTTTCCAACCATGTATTTTTCTAGCAATGAATGTGTTGCAAGACTGGGGAACTAAGTGTGAAATTTAGAGTTAATTTTGAAATCAATTTTCTCTGAAATGGGTTCGCACTGTCGTATGTGTGATACAACGGTTTGGATGACCGCCGACGATTTGATGGACATTTGACAATACATTTTCTGTTCATGAATCTTCCGTATATCGCCGAGCAAAAACTTCAAACTCCCTCTTAGTCTGCAAGCACATACTCATATTTGACACTTTAACCAATAACAGGTCTAGAGTCAAGACTAGACGCCAAAGGCTCTGTCTGTGTCCCGCCACAGTACATAGTGAAGCTAGTCTCACTAGTTCAGACTCTGCATTTTGCGCTATGCGAATTATGAAAAATAAAGGTCTGAGCCTGCAGACTATTAAATTTCCTCTTTAAGCCAGGGTTACACCAGAACCAATTTCTCTCGAATACATTTAGACTGCTTCTGCCCAAATACGGCCTGATTCGGATGGTTTCGGTCGGTGGATTTGGAACTTATTAGTCTCTGATTCATGGAGCTCCCGAATAGGGACGAATGGGTCCCGAATAGGTACCAATTCAGCGCAGAATCGTCAAAAATTGACCCAAATCAATTTTGACAATCTTTAATAAAGCCATATTCCATCCGAATAGTGGCAAGAATCGAGCCAAAGGTGCCAAGAATCAACCAAATATGGCCCGACTGCTCCCATTAGTCGAAAGATGACCCGAATGTTGACCCAAATCCAAACGAGTATGGCCGAGAGCACCAAGCTCAGACCGTTATGCCCTGAATGATACAAATAGATCTGAATCTGCCAAGAATACTCCCAATGCCTCCCCTAATCGAACCGAATGTCATTGGAATACATCCCCAAAATGGCTCGAATAAAATTTGTTGTGGCCACATTCAGGAACATTTGGAGGGTATTCGGCTGGTTTTGAACATTTCAAAATGAGCCGAATTCCTGCGCGAATGTTCCAGAATCCCTATGAAATTTTCTCGCATTCGCGGAGGGAGAACAAAATTCTCCTGAAAACACCCGAATACGTGCATTCGGATGGATTCGCAGCTGATTCAGTTCTGGTGTAACCCTAGCTTTCGAAATCAACAGTGCATTATCACAATGAATACAAAATCAAGATTCTCTGAATACAAAAACGTTAAAAAGAAATTCACAGTAAATTGTCCCTAGGACATCTATATGTACATGAACACATACATGTAGCACAACTATAGCTCTATTTAGTATACACATAAAAATCATAACATTAATTATGAATAATAAAATTAATAATAAAAACTTATGAAGCGTTCAAATGCACTCAATAGAGTGCTCTGCTCAAGGCGCTCATTCTCCTTAATCTGGCAGATGTTCAACTCAAGGATTTGATATTCATCCTGGGTACCACTCTGCCTCACCTGGGTCGAGTGCAGCAAAATGCAGAAAAATGTCCTGCTGAAAGAAATCCTCCATGCCTAGGATTCGACTCCCTGACCCCCTTGATTGGCAGGAAAGAGTGTGAACAACTAGCCTACGAGACTCCCATAGCTCACTACCTCATGTAGTTAATGTGGACTGAAAGGAATTGATCCACATTGTGCCGTACTCAACCCAGGTAAGGTCACTCTGGGTAGCCATACCCAGCAGGATTAATGCTTGAAATGCACAGCGCTGGACACAGCAGCTGAAGCTAAAGCCGGGGAAACAGCAGTAGTCCACCGCGGAAAAGAATATTTCAAGGATGGTGCTACATAAGTGTCTATTGATAATTATTATTGTATAAAAACCAACAATGTTAAAAGTTTGCGTCGAATCAAACAATACGTTTCATGATTTAAAACAAACCCAAGTTCTTAACAGGGGCAGATCCAGGAATTTTTTAGGGGGGGGGGGGCAAATCCAGGAATTTTCTAAGGGGGGGGGGCCAAAGGCATCGTAACAGCACTGAAGGCGTGTCCTGACGGGGGTTCTGGGCCTTTCCCGAGAAAAATTTGGAAAAATTAAGGACGACTCGCCACCTCCCCCCGCCACTCCCCCCCCGGATCCGCCCCTGCAGCATACAAGCCAAAAAATTAATCATTCTACATTTTTCAAACTTTGAATGTAATAATTCATTGCAATAAATATAATAAATCATATCATCATAATATTAATATTTCAAGACATGATAAGCATAAAATCAGATATTACATACTACATGTATGTATACTATTTCTTTCATGATTTAAACCATTTTATATAATATTTGATAAATAATACAAGAAACATACAACTTTCTATTAGTCAACAATGGCAGCAAACGAGTTGTTATTATGCAGAACAAATAATTGCTTGATTAATAATTGCAATGAAACTAGAAATCCAAGGCTGGAAAGGGCAGTATTCAATTCAATACTTGGGCCAGAATTTCAAACATTTTACACAGTATTTTACACAGTATTCTACTAGAGTAAAATACTTAACATCTCTGTTACTCAATTGTCATCTTTGGTCTATTAAAGTATTTTTTTCTTAAATCTAAGTCAGCCCCTACCTAAATTAAGGCCATGTACACATATTCAAACATGCTGCACACAGGTGGGTGGATACATCCATGCAAGCCTCCATTGTACACTATTCAGTCAAAACGTCATGACACCTCCCCCCCCCCCCCCCCCCTCCTCATAAAGGTCAAGTCTGAATATTTGTTTTGAGCAAATAGAGAAAAATCAAACTAGCATAACACTGCAAATTTCTTCAAGCTTGGATGTAAAATAGGAAAGTTATGACATTTGAATGTTTCGCTTATTTTTCACAAAGCAGTAATATGCACAGCTCAGTGACATGCAAATGAGACAGTCGATGATGTCCCTCACTCACTATTTCTTTTTTTTTATTGTTTGAATTATACAATATTTCATTTTTTACAGATTTTTTAGGATTAAACAATGCTAATTCCACATGTTCAGGGAGGAATGAAATGTTTCACTATACAATGAGAAAATTATAATATTTCATCTTTCTTATAATAAAATACAAATATATAGTGAGTGGATGTCATCAGTCTCGTCATTTGCATACCAACCAGGATGTGCATATAACTGTTTTGTGAAATTAACGAAACTTTAAAATATAACTTTCTTATTTTACACCCGATTTTGATGAAATTTTCAGTGTTATGCTGGTTGGATTTTTTTTTTTTTATTCAAATCAACTTTTTGTTGGGGTGGACTTGTCCTTTAAGTATTTTTCTTAGATTTTGCTTGAGGGGGTAAAATGCTTCAAAGTGATCTGATTAGGAGTGCAATGATTTTGCTTAGCCAAGTAACATGTTAAGTAATTTACTTAGTCAATCAGTGCCCTAAATTGAATACCGCCCTTAAATCTTAATGCGTTCCTGTGGCTAATTTGCACCAAAATATTCACATTCATACACATAAAGCTGCTACTGATCTGGCATGTTTAGAAGGTTTGGCGCATATCACGGAGTTGTTCAATTACCCATAAGTTTAACGAAAAACTTAAAATTTTGAATAAAAATTCAAATTAGTACGATAATCACACAAAATAATGAATGGCAATAAATATGTGTGTTAAAGAAAGTTTGAAAGTTGAGACCAAAATCTATCCCAATGCCCCTAGATGAATGTAAATCCACAGATTTATAATAGGTGATATTTCAAAGTCACCTTTTGTACAAAATTTAGTTTATATTAAAATAATATCTCAATTCAAGGAGGCGTTTTACGCTTTAAAAAAAGACTTCGTCAGGTTTATACACGCAAATACGCCCACGGTATCTTTACGCGTAACCTCATTGACGAGTATGCAGTAGTACACGTCCTCTCAGGATGATCTGACTCATGCGGTGATGTATCACATACCGCACGCAAATGGGACCGATTTTCGGTCACACCTAAATCTTTGTGAAATACTTACCTGATCATAGATGTATTCAGTGAGGAATTTGACGTTGTGTAGCCATTTTCTCTCCGTTTCATGCCGTTTTCTAGCCATTTGATTTTGAAGGCTCATTTTCGCTAATTTTGACTAATTCTGTCTATTCTGACTGCTCTAAAGAAATTAGCAGGGATGTAGTCAATGCCGAACGTTGCAGTGTCACGAGGCCGCTGGAGACTATTTTCTCCCATAGACTTTGTACACGGGCCGAGGCCAAGGCCGGCAAATGTGGCCTAGAGGCCGGCCTCGACTACATCCCAGGACAGTAGTACATGAAACGGCTACAAAACGGTAAATTAGCTGACAGGAATTCCTGAAGGTAATTTAATTGATTAATCGGCTTTGCGTCAAGTTGTACTGAACGTCTAGCTGTAGTAGCCATTGATGAGGTAGTCCACCTTGCTGTATTTCCTCCTCTGGTAGCCCTCGCACCATCTTTTCCCCGACACTACAATCATCGCCAGCAGGAATATGATACCAAAACACAGGGTGACGATGAGAATACCTGCAATGGAGCAATAGGAGAAAGGTCTAGAGCCAGGAATAGAAAATTGGGGGGGGGGAACCTTAAAAAGAATATGAATTCTTGCCATGTCTGCAATACTGTAGTATCCCCAGGACCTATCCTACGAATAGTTGTGATTGATGCCATGAACCTCAACATATGGAAATCCACCATTTTCACAATTTTTCCTACCGGAAATTTGCACAGTTTTTTTGTAAACAAAGAGGAGCATACTATATGTTCAGAACAAAGACGTAACATATACATCATATCTAGGAAATATTTTGCACAAACATGCACCTTTAGATGTTGATGGCTTTCCATAGTTGTGGTTGATTTGATCAATCATAACCCTTTTTAAAGGGGAATCCAGCCTTGGCCACAAAATGTTGGGTTGGGAAGGAGAAAAATAAATTAAACAGAATGGTGAAAGTTTGAAAGAAATCGGACAAGCAATAAGAAAGTTTTAGCTGCTTTAAAATTGAGATCACTAATACTATGTAGATTTCAAATTGGCAACTGGGTAAGTAAATTATGACAAGGGGCAAGGACAACTTTCCCATAGGCCATGTACTTTATTATCAGGGATTTGTGGTTTTCTCCTAAGTACCCATTCCCCTGGGGCAGTAATCTAAATATAACCCAGGTAGTATTTTGTTTTATGTCCTCATGAAACATAAATATAATTTGAAATAAAACTTATGGGAAAAATGACATTTTAGCCATAATATGTATTGGAGTACATGGAAGAGTAGTCCTTGCCTTACATCACTATGACATCCCATATGTGGCCAATTTGAAATCTCCATGGGTATAGTGATTACCAATATATACAACTTTTAAAAAATTCATAACTTTTTTGTTGTTTGTCCAATATTGTTCAAAATTTCACCTATCAACTTGTTTGATTTTTCTTTTCCTTATAAAAACAAGTTTTTATTTGGGTTGCTAGAAGGAGTCACACAGTTTCATCTGCTTCCTATCTTTATCTTAAATCTGAGAAATGGGAGCTGATTCATGTCCCTCCCAACATTTTTTTAGATAAATTCCTAAGATAAGAAGTCCCGACTGCAAAGCCATAACCGCAGCTGCAACGGTAAAGCAATGCTGGTTGCATGCAAGCAATTATAAAGTGCTTAGAGGCGTTGCTCTGATGTAAGGTGCACCTTATATCCGTTCTAGGAATATTCATGAGTTTCCTCAATGACTGATTAGTGAAGTTTTCCACTACATATATATTTTAAGGAGATTAAATATTCAGCATTATTGCACAGTTCGAACCCCTCCCCCACCTCCAGCAAACATATCAAAAACTATACAGAGCTAACGCTGAATCTCGGGTACAGCAGACAGCACAGGCCTGTCGTATAAAAGGAAAGCTCTGGCAATTTTTTGCCAGAAATTTTTTTTAAGTGTTGAGTGTCAGTGAGATAATTATGATTGCTAGAGTTTTTGTTTATTTGCCTGATTTTTTTTTTATCGCAAAAGTTTTTAAAGGGGAAGTTCACCCTGAAGAAAACTTTGTTGTAAAAATAGCAGAAAAAATAATTAAAAATATTGGTGAAGGTTTGAGGAAAATCCGTTAAAGATTAAGAAAGTTATTAGAGTTCAAAGTTTTGTATTTGTGACGTCATAAACAAGCAGCTGCCCCATATGTTATGTAATATAAAATGCATGAATTTTAAATTTTGTATGGTTCCTGATGACTTAATTTGGTTTTCTATTCATGATCGGGTGTGAAATGATTTGTCTATTGATATACAAAAGGTACAGTGAAAACCATTCTCAATTTTCTGAGAAAATGACATTTCATTGATTTTTTACCATTCGCTATGTAGGAATGCGGCTCGCATATGACGTCACAAATCAAGTAATTGAAATTATAATAACTTTTTAATTCTTTGATGAATTTTTCTCAAACTTTCAGGAGTATTTTTTATTATTTTTTCTACTATTTTTACTATAAACATTTTGTCAGGGTGAACTTCCCCTTTAAGGCAACAGGCCCCAGGTTGTCTCTAGTGGGAAACAATCGCAACAGTGGCCAGTGCACCCCCCCCCCCCCTTTTGAGAGTCATAGTCATTATTTTTAATGGGATATGCCATTTCTACACAATTGAGGACCTTTTTTTCGTTCTTCTTCTTTTTTTTTTTTGCTTGTCAATTTTTTCAGGGGAAATTGTGCCCCCCCCCCCTTTTTGGAAAATCCTAGATCCGCCCCTGAATTGCAATGTAGCAGCGACGACACTGATCAGATTCCACTGAACGTGGTGGCTGAACAGATTAAGTTCTGAATGGAGATACGGATCAACCAGAGTCCCGTAAAACACAGAGACTAGCGATTAATCGTACACTTAATTTTCAAGATTGATTGTACGTCATGGTCAGTGCAATCAATCGTAGAAAAAAATTATCTACAATGATTGCTAAAATTCGTGTTAAGGGACCCAGGAGAAGATTATGGAGGTTTATTGTTAAAACAGGAAAGAAGGGATATTAGTGGTGATTAATATATTCATCCTTGGTTGGATTGGCAATATCAATTAATATTACTCCCCACAATACTTTCTCAAGACCTGGTATATTTGCATACTATAAGGCAGAATATTACTATTATTATTATTACATAGGTGATATGCAAATGAGAGTCGATGATGTCAAATACTACAATGTTTGCGGGTTCAACAATAAGGAAGCTCTTTATTGACTCACAATAGGTTGCAACAATGAGGACAAAAATTGAAATATTTCATGTTCAATTAAGACAGAAAAATCATTGAGGGTATCCCCAGTTTCCTCATTTACCACATACAGCTAGGGATAGAAGAAAACTCGGAGTTATTCAGAATCGTGCCGCTCGATTAGTTTTTGGCTTTGGATCCCGAACTCATACTACACCCCTACTTAAGGAACTCCACTGGCTACCTCTATTCGAACGTATTCAGTTTAAAGTCTGTTTATATGTATATAACACTCTAAATCAATTGGCACCTGAATATCTTAATAATACCATCAAAGTATACACACCCTCTCGTAATCTTCTGTCAATCACTGACACATGCAGACTTTGCATTCCCTTGTCAAAACTCTCCTCTGCCGAAAAACGTTGTGCTGTAGCAGCTGCCAAGACTTGGAATGCTATCCCTCTTTCAATAAAAAATGCTTCCAGTGTTCTTGGCTTCAAATCTTCTCTTAAGACATACCTTTTTCCTCAATTATTAATTTCCCTTTTTATCTTGAATATTGTGGTAATTATTGCAAATGTTAAATTATCATTCATACATTTTACGAGCTATGGTACTTTTTGTTTTTAGCGCCTCTAGATATCCATTATTATTATTACATGTAGGATGCAAATATAACTTAATGTGAAATCAGTCGAACTTTATCTGTCATAATCTTCCTATTTTTCAATCTGATTTTGATCAAATTTTCAGCAACATGTTTGCATAATATTGTTCTATTTTATTTTCGTCAAAACATTCCAATGGAATTGTCCTATCATTCATCACAGTTGTATTTTTTTTTCTTTTAAAAACTTACTTGTCTGTGTTACTGTGGTTCTATTGATGTTGTCAGGAATAACCTGAAATATAAAAAGAGGATACAAGTAGGGAAAATATTAATCATTAATATTAACTCAAATTACAGACATGCTTAGTTGCCAGCATGAGACATGAGACTCCCGCATTAAGGCTTGGTCCCACTGCACGTACGGATGCAGAGACGATGTAAAACGGAAAATAATCTTGGCATCATTTGGAAACGTTATGTATCCGTTGTGTACTCTTTGCATACACGTTTCATGTGCTCTAATCGATCCATCGAGCATCCGTCCACTGTGAATTCATTGTTTGCCAATTTTGTCCATTGTCTGGAGCGGATGGAGCCATCCAGAAATTCTGCTTGTCCGCTGTATCCGTTGTGAGTACATTTTGTGTCCGTCGCCCAGTGGGACCAGGCCTTTAGGGACTCTTGCTCATTCTCCAAAATCTTTTTTCTCATGCCTGTATCACAGCCAACCCTTATACATGACCAACCACCCAAAAACCAGAATGTTCTGTGTAAAAAGCCCAAATAATAATTTGGTGTTCAAGAAGTAAACATTATAAAATTGGCCGACTTGAAAGAACAATTCTTCTTTATACTGACAAAATTTGAAGTTGGTCAGTTTTATAAAAGCCGAGGTACCAGTATCTTTGACACAAGTTTTACTGGACAGTCCGGACTGCTTGGAAGTTTCACTGAGACTACACAGCGTACATATCTCCTTCTACTTGCTCGAGTAAATGCCAAACTTAAAAAAAAAAAATTCTCCTCACTCTGATCTCTCACTGAATTTCTTCAAAATTCAAACAAATATAAAGAAAATTTCAAACCTACCTCTCCTTGGTCATTGCTTCCTTCCGGGCCACTTTGAGTAGCATTGATTGGCTGAGATGTATTACTTTGAGGCTTCTGATTGGTTGATTGTGAAACTGGACTGGTCCATGATTTGGGACTGAGGGTGGAGTCAGCTATACCGGATTTTGTTGCAGGTTTAGCTGTAGCTTTGGTTATTGGAACCTTGGGACTTCCTGTTGTTTTGGGCTTAGGGGTTGGGATATCTAAAAATCAAAATAAAAGGAACTTAAAGAATTTGAAATACATTTAAGTGAGAACTAAAAGTTGGCACCCAACGACTGATCCCCAGTGTCGTTCTTAATATCGTACATAACTTATAATCATGAAATGCCACCCTGGTCTAAAAATAACTATAAGATGATATATATTTCACTCATTTGTATGCCAGTTTGACTTATTGTTTATATCACTCCAATATTCAACACTGAATACAAGAAAAGCAAAGCTGAAAACACACATACATGTACATGTAGCAAGAATATCACTGCAACAAAGCTGTAGGTGTAACAGAAATTTGCTTGGAAGCTGTCGTTGATACCATTCAGAACAAAACAATATTAAATTGTTTTTAATCAAGTAAAAAATAATGAATCATTAATATTTTTTTGACTGGGAACAGAAACTGCTATTCATTTTTGTACATGAAATAATATTTTTGATGAATTTCGGGCCCGATATACACTTACAAAGTGCTGCATACTGTAAGTTTAGAAGCACAAAATTGGTCTTAAAAAAATCATACTAAGTTTTTTTTGGGACTGGTAACAGAAACTGCTATTCATTTACGTACATGAAATCATATTTTTGATGAATTTCGGGACCGATATACACTTACAAAGTGCTGCATACTTTAAGTTTAGAAGCACTAAACACATATTGGTCTAAAAATACATCATGCTGAGTAAAACTAAAACATCAACCAGGAAGGGGGACATACTTCTTTGCGACCTCTTTCTCTGTAACTATTTCTTTTAAGCAGAATATTTAAGTTATCTGCAAAACTTAAAATGTATTATGAGTAGACAATGCTGATGCATTTTGGATGACAGTATAGCTCAACACTATATTGTGTTGCTGATCTTTGCTGTGCACAGAACTTGTTTCTCTGCAATTTATATGAACAAGTCTGATATATATACCTGTTGCTGCCACAGTTGTTAGTGGTAGTGGCGGTGCATTTGTGATAGCAGGTTTAGATGGAGGTGATGTTAGTGATGATGAGTTGAGGGCACCGTTCAGGTCATCAAGGGCTCCCGCAGAGTCATTAGTGGGGATTGCATCCGTGGAAGACGGTGTTGGTTTAGAAGACACAGCAGAGGTTGAGGTTGGGGAAGAGGTTGACGAAGAGGTAGGGGGAGAGGAAGGGGAAGAGGAAGGAGGCGTGGATGTGCCAGCTGATTCAGGTTGACTTACAGGAGACGAAGGAGGAGGGGGATTAGTAGGCGTGGTTGGAGGCGGAGGAGTTGTTGGTGGGGTAGCTGCGTGAGAAGATGTCGGAGCAGAGAAGGATGAGAGAGAAGATGAAATGGTTTTTCCCTTAGAGTTGGGATCGTTACTAAATGGGTGTGAAGGGGTCAAGGTGAACTTTGAAACAGGATGGCTTCTCTTACGAGTGGTGCTACGAAGTGTCATGAATGGAGATGATGAAAAGGAGATTGATGATGGTGATGATGACGAAGATGATGATGATGACGATGATGACGATGATTGAACTGAAACTGGTTGTGATGTTGATGAGGAGGGTGAAGATGATGCCGATGGAAATAGTGATTGTGGTGATGATGATGATGGTGGTGATGATGGTGATGATGATGGTGATAATGATGATGGTGATAATGGTGATGATGATGGTGATGATGATGGTGATAATGATGATGGTGATGAGGATGATGATGGTGATGATGATGGTGATGATGATGGTGATAATGATGATGATGGTGATGAGGATGATGGTGATAACGATACTGCTGATGGTGGTAGTGATGACAAATGATCCTTAGAAGGATTATGAGCTACAGGAAAGACATCATCAAAAGATTTTGCCTTGCTCGATGAAGAAATAGGCTTTTTGTGAGAACGGACCCTCTTTCTTATTACATTGTCTTGCAATAGGTCAGGATAAATAGAGCGGCGAACTACATGTTGACGTTTAGAATTAGAATGCAACAGATGAACTAAACCAGATTTCAATATCAATTCTATATCAATTCAGAAGAAAAGAAATATGATCAGTTTGTATACAAGAAACAGAAGGGGAACAGGGATAAAAAGTAACATATAAAAAGAATGAATATGGCATGGTCAAAAGAGTTATCATCTTGCAGATTAAAGGACAAGTCCACCCCAACAAAAAATTGATTTGAATAAAAAGAGAAAAATCCAACAAGCATAACACTAAAAATTTCATCAAAATCGGATGTAAAATAAGAAAGTTGTAACATTTTAAATTTTCGCTTAATTTCACAAAACAGTTAGATGCACATCCTGGTTGGTATGAGACTGATGACGTCATCCACTCACTATTTCTTTTGTATTTTATTACATGAAAAATGAAATATTCTAATTTTCTCCTCCTTGTCAAGTGAACCAGTGATTAATGCCTCCCTGAACACATGGAATTAACATTGTTTAATACTATATGATTCAGTCAAGTCGGTCCCTATGGTCAAATCTGTAAAAAATGAAATATTGTTTAATTCAAACAATAAAAAACAAAAGAAATAGTGAGTGATGGACATCATTGACTGACTCATTTGCATGTCACTGAGTTGTGCATATCACTGTTTTGTGAAAAATAAGCGAAACTTTAAAATGCCATAACTTTCTTATTTTACATCCAATTTTGATGAAATTTTCAGTGTTATGCTAGTTTGATTTTTCTCTATTTATTCAAATCAACATTTTTCTGGTGTGGAATTGACCTTTAATAAATCATAATTCCAAAGCCCTTTGTATAATGGTCACAAATTTATAATTTCCCCAATTCAATGGCAATGTTTTGGCCTAAATCCCTTTTTTCTTTATTTTTGGCGGGGGGGGGGGGGGTTATGGGGTTATCAATTCCTATCATTAACCCTGTACTGCAACAGCTTAGACTGAGTATTCTTTTTCAAACGTAGTGCGGGCAAACAAAAATTGATGGAAATTAAAATTGAAATTGGTATTGGTATTCATGAAGATGATTTATTGATCAATAAAATATACATGAAGGTGTTAACAACAAACAACTGGCATGGGATTAGAGCATGAATGAAATGGATACAATTGAATAGGCAATATTTTTTTTAATATATATGTGGAGGTGGTGATGGCAGCTGGCTGCAGTTAAACATTATGATGAAAAACAAATTCAGAAATCGGTTTCTTTTACAAACATTATGGAAACAGTTAACAGCAATTTTGAAACCTTTCAAATCAATCTAGTTTGTATTGTACCATCCCTGACTGTTGGAAGAAAAGAAATTTGAATACAGGTTTGTTTTTCTTACATTTTATACAGTTGTGTTTTGTTAAAGGACAAGTCCAGCCCAACAAAAAATTGATTTGAATAAAAAGAGAAAAGTCCAACAAGCATAACCCTGAAAATTTCATCAATATCGGTGGTAAAATAAGAAAGTTTTTAATGTTGTTTAATTTTGCAAAAAAAGTTATATATGCACATGAGACGACTGATGACATCATCCACTCACTTTTTCTGTTGTATTTTATTAAATGAAATATCAAATACTGTAATTTTCTCCACACTGTCATGAGAAAGGCTTTTTATTCCTCCCTGAATATGTAGAAATACTATTTTTTAACATTTTATGATTCAGTTAAGTTGGTCTTTATAAATAAATAAAAGTGAAATAATTCAAACAAAAACAAAAGAAATAGTGAGGGACTTCATCTATTTTCTCATTCGCATGTCACTGAGTTGTGCATAACTATTTTGTGAAAAAAAAAGAGAAACATTAATTTGTCATAACTTTCTTATTTCACATCCAATTTTGCTAAAATAGTCAGCATCATGCTTTACATAGAATTTTTTCTTTATAGATTCATTTTAAAATTTTCTGGGGTGGTCTTGAGAGCACGGAACATAAGGTTTAGAATGCCAAGGACACAGAAATCAGGGTCCACTTCAAAAAGACTTGTTATAATAAATAACAAGTTCAGTATCAGCCAATCAAATCAAACGATATCAGTAGCTTTACACTGTTATTGCAAATTGATTTAATAATGTAACAAGTTTTATAAAAACGGGCCCCTGGTGTCACAATTCAAGAGTTACTTACGATGCTTAACTGCGATTGCCGTGAAGTCCGAGTGTCGAACGTGCTTTGTGAAACAAACATCTTCTTGACTGCCATCAGGTATACACTGGACAAGAAAACAATTCATTGCTTCTGGGTTGGCTTGGAAATGATACACCGCAAATGTACACCATTCTGCACAAAAGAAAAACGGGGAACAAATCTAAGAATACATATACCTAATAAAGTTACATAACTTCCCAAAAATCTAGATTTATTTTTGCCATCGATATAAAACTATTGAAAATAAATGCAATTCATGCATGATAATATGTGATCAAGCATGGCAACACCCACAAAAAGTAGCACCGTGTGATTTCCAGTACAAGGACATTAAAATGGTATGGCTTGATAGAGTTTTTCTATGGACTACAAAAACAAAATGGATGTACCAAACAAACAAAAATTGCTGTTTTAACAGTTTTAATTAGACCCATATTTTGTCTTTTAAGATTATTTTGGAATTTATTCTTCTTTGTGAGAACCAAAGTATTCTCCTCATTTTGAGTTCCAGTAAAAAAAAAAGATTTTTTTTGTTGATATTTTTATGTAATCAAGAACAGGATACCTATAAATTAGTGTGACAAATTTGGGGCCAATTTGATGACCCCTTCTAGAATACATGTACTATGAACTAATTATAACCCTCTCTTTGTCACCCTAAACAATAGTGTGAGGCTCAGCGTCAATAGATTTGTCAACTTTAATCCCTCTTTTCTCAAAAGCAACATTCTATGGTAGTCAATGTTCTTCTCCTAGGGACAACCAATTAAGAGTTATTTTAAAGCTGAGATTCTCCTCTCTCAGTCGAGATATTAAACTGAAAATTCATATATATCTGGCAACTTTTGTGGGTTTTCATTTGCCATGCCTGGTCACATACAGTGCGTCCCAGAAAAAAAAAACTTGGATTCCCATGTCTTTTTTCTTCAAAGTCAAATAAATTATGATATCTAATTAACATCATCATACCATTCAATTATGTACCTCTATATTTTGATACCTAATATAAGACAAACACTGCACACATTAATGAGCAAGACGAGTTTGAAATTTTAATGTCAAAATCCGGTTGTGCAGACAAATTTGACAAGATTGGTTCGTGATACGACAACCATGCTTATGTTAGACAACTGGCTCATTAGCATTTTAATTTTTTTTTTTTTTTCGTCTCATTGATCCCTGAATTGAGAGTGGACTCAGATTCACATGTGAGTTTCTGCACAAATCGTTTCTGGTATGCGTCAATACTTATTGCTAGTAAGCTGCAAAGTGTGAACGATTTGCTAAACTGTCGATCATAAATTAAAGACGAGATTCCACTCATACTACAAGTATCACATTTATTGTAAAAACATATTTGATAATTGTGAAATCCATCTCTGAATAAAGGTTTCCTTTTTTTGTGGGATGCACTGTATATCCTCACCTCCCTCTGATTCACAGCAAGCTTCCGCGCACTTGATCTTGTTTTCGGTGTGGAGATCCGTTCTCACTTTGGCTCCGGCGTTTTCCGACTCTGCAACTTGAAGGACATGATCTTCCTTGAAGATGAACTGGCATCTGTCATCGGGCGAAGCGAGCGTCTCTGGGATGAAGCCGAAGGAGAGGAGAACAGCAACCCTGAACAGGTGCTGCAAGGAAGCCATCATCTGTGCCCTGGGCTAGAGAGGGAAGAGAATAAAGTTGAATCAGAGAGATTGCAAGAATTAGATGTAGATATGCCTAGTTCACTTAAATGCAATTATGTTATAGACGGTCAGTAGAGATGGATGAAATCCGTCTCATTTTCTACTCTTATTTGGACATATATATATAGGCCTAGGCCTAACGTTCATGACGTTACATCTACAATCTATAGATACTAGAGGATGAATTTTTTCTCCTTTTTTCAATGGAAAAAAAAACATTCAAAGCTCAGGAGAGTAGTGAAATCACAGACCTTCTTAAAAATAATGTTGACTTAGCCTTGGTGGGCCTAACTTTAGTTTTAAGACAAGACATATCAGCCTGCAGTGTAACCCAGGAAGCTCCGGCCTGCGAAGCGGGCCAGAGCCCAGGACTCGTCCGTGTAATATTAGGCAGACATGGGAACTCTCCAAAATGGGGTAGAATGGGGTCGCAATAGCACTCCAAATAAAAGGGGGAAAAATAAATGATGCACTTGCCTCGATTATATGAAGGTCTATCGTGACACAGAATCCTGACATCCAGGCACAAACTGGACCCTCAAAAAAAGGAAAAGTTAGACCTATGTCGTGTACGTTCGTTCTCGCTATCGATCAGCTATTTTGTTTTCAATTTTAAAAGAAAGGGAATGAACGAGACAGAAGTTTTCCTTTTTTGAGGGTCCAGTTTGTGCCTCGATGTCAGGATTCTGTATCACGATAGACCTTCATCCATATAATCCAAGGTGCATTGTAAGTGCATAATTCATTTCTCCCCCTTTTATTTCCTTTATTACCTTTATTACCGGATCTACTGGAAAAATGCAATTACTTATGCAGTCGTGTTTCCAGGTCTATCACTGTTGCTATCTCCATCTAACTATTAAAATAATGTGTGCCTGTGTGCTGTGCCAGAGTTACTATTCCCAAGGGTGAGTATATTGCACTGCAGACCAAAACTTGTCTAACTGTGACTTGAATCTGTTCAACGTTGATGCAGTAACTATCTCTGCCGGCAAGGAGTTCCAGTCATTTACAACTCTGGCACTGAAAGTATTTTTTCTAACATCTAGTCTGCTTCTCCTCACATACAATTTGGGGTGCTATTGCGACCCCATTTTAGAGTGTACCCTTTGCCTAATACACGGACGAGTCCTAGGCTCCAGCCCGCAAAGCTGGGTTACCTGCAGTGGAAACTTTAATCTGTCTCATCCGATGACCTGAAATTGAATAAGGTTTATCACTAATCAGGACCGCAGGCCGCAATGCATTATGGGAAATCGAAAAGGGGGCAATCAAGCTAGCTCCGCGCACTGTCTGTAGTGTGCGGAGCTAACTTGATTGCCCCCTTTTCAATCCCATAACGCATTGCGGTTCGGATTAGCGATAAACCTGATTTCACTTCAGCGTGGATTTAAATTTGATTTGATTCTTTTAATTTTATCAATATTATTTTTCAAACATAGCCTACTCTTCTACAACAGTTACTCGACGATTTCGGCCATATCAAGGACCAGGCTGAGCTCCCACGCTTTCTTGGCTCTTGGGCCTGTCTTGGGTTTGAGACAATTTGACTTTACTGTCCCCGACTTCCCAATCAATTCCCAGTGCCATCACCGCCCCACCACCCTCCCGGCTCTCTCGGCGTGTCAGTGGCCTAATTCAAGCCTGGCTACACGTAAAGCAGCGGCATCGACAGGTAGACGAGGCCGAGGGAATATACAGATACTTACTCGCATTAAACCAACACAAAACTCTAACATCCAAACCCACATCTCACATAAAAGATATACCATAGGAATAACAAGTCCCTTACCCAATTCAATACCGTATTAATATCAAAACAGAAAGAGAAACCAAAAATTTCCCGAAGTCGGACTCGGAGAGAATGTAAACATCCACGTAAAACTATGCATATAACGGACAGTAGATGGCAGTATTACTCTAGGATCTTACTATACTTGAGATGTCTCGAGTGTTTTTTATTTTTGTTATTGTTGTTCAATGCAGACTCTATATTGTTTATTTATCTCAGTTTTAAATTTCGATATGAGCATTTTCTGATTGAATGTGTAGATTCGTCTAAGTTTGGACTGAAACATAGAAAGTTCCTGTCTAAAGAAAAATTATATCCCAACAAATAGGCCCTAAACATAAACATGACTCAAGAAATGAATATAAATTCTGCTGAGTTATATTCCCTATCATGATGTTGAATTTTATTTGTTTTCGTTTTTAAATATGCAAAAATAAAAGAAAATTGACCTATGGTTTACTTATACGAAAACGAGCTTATTTTGTGGACATTTTCGTCAGAAGCGACACTGCAGACACATCCGCTTCAAGTATGTTTTATTTCATTTTATTTTTTGTATGCTCGTTTCATTTGTGTTTAATTCTTTATTTTTTTTGCTTGCATTTTTGCACATTATGTATGTTTGTTTGCCTGTCTGATTTTAAGTGGGTCTTTTCGTTTGTTTTCTTGTTTGTTTGTTTGACAGTACCTCTCCAAATTACTCATTGTCTCCTAGTCCAGTAGATATGTGAAAAAGATGCTCGAATCTGGCAGAAAGTGTGAAATTTGGCATACAGGGGTATTTTTGGGCGCTGATTTCAAAAATTGCCGGCCCCAAGCGATTTGACCATCGGGTCGGCCGCCATTTTGAAATCCAAAATGGCCGCCATGAAAAATCATTAAATGTCATTTTCTTGAGTTTTTCATGTCATGTGACACTGAAATTTGGCATATAGGGGTATTTTGAGGCACTGATTTCAAATATTGCCGGCCCCCAGCAATTTGACCATTTGGCCGGCGGCAAAATGGCCGCCATCTTGAAATCCAAGATGGCCGCCATGATATATTATTGCAATCATTTTCTCGAGTTTTATATGAACTGCGGTATTGAAATTTGGCATATAGGCTTAATTTGGGGTGCTGATTTCAAAAATTGCCGGCCCCAAGCGATTTGACCATCGGGTCGGCCGCCATTTTGAAATCCAAGATGGCCGCCATGAAAAATCATTAAATGTTGTTTTCTTGAGTTTTTCATGTCATGTGACACTGAAATTTGGCATATAGGGGTATTTTGAGGCACTGATTTCAAATATTGCCGGCCCCCACCAATTTGACCATTTGGCCGGCGGCAAAATGGCCGCCATCTTGAAATCCAAGATGGCCGCCATGATATATTATTGCAATCATTTTCTCGAGTTTTATATGAACTGCGGTATTGAAATTTGGCATATAGGCTTAATTTGGGGTGCTGATTTCAAAAATTGCCGGCCCCAAGCGATTTGACCATCGGGTCGGCCGCCATTTTGAAATCCAAGATGGCCGCCATGAAAAATCATTAAATGTTGTTTTCTTGAGTTTTTCATGTCATGTGACACTGAAATTTGGCATATAGGGGTATTTTGAGGCACTGATTTCAAATATTGCCGGCCCCCACCAATTTGACCATTTGGCCGGCGGCAAAATGGCCGCCATCTTGAAATCCAAGATGGCCGCCATGATATATTATTGCAATCATTTTCTCGAGTTTTATATGAACTGCGGTATTGAAATTTGGCATATAGGCTTAATTTGGGGTGCTGATTTCAAATATTGCTGGCCCCAAGTGATTTGACCATCGGGTCGGCCGCCATTTTGAAATCCAAGATGGCCGCCATGAGAAATCATTAATGTCATTTTCTTGAGTTTTACATGATGTGTGACACTGAAATTTGGCATATAGGGGTATTTTTAGGCACTGATTTCAAATATTGCCGGCCCCCAGCAATTTGACAATTTGGTCGGCGGCAAAATGGCCGCCATTTTGAAATCCAAGATGGCCGCCATGAAAACTCATTAAATGTCATTTTCTTGATTTTTACATGATATGTGACACTGAAATTTGGCATATTGGGGTATTTTGAAGCACTGATGTCAAATATTGCCGGCCCCCAGCAATTCGATCTCCAGGTCAGCGACAAAACGGCCGCCATCTTAAAATCCAAGATGGCCGCCATGAAAGATAATTTGCTCAAGTCTTACGTATGGCCTGTAACACTTTAGATTTGGAGAAAAACTTGATCTTTGCATCGTTGATCAATGAAAAAAAGATAATAAATAGATGCTATTTTGAATTCCAATATGGTTACCAAGTTTGAATGATGTACAACATTATAATGGTGAGTATAACCCATTGTATAGGCACTGAAAACAAATCGAACACAAGCACATCTTTGTCCGTTGCAAGGATTACAATACTTTGGCACCCTTAATTGCTGATATAGATGTTACTTAAGTATGAAGCACCATACATACACAAACCAGCTAGCTTCTTCTGCAGTTACACATTTGAAGTGGCTTTGGTTGAATAATAACCATCCGGAACAATCATTTTCTGTTGAGAGGCTGTAAATTATTTCTTCATATGATCTGCAGTATTGCACTTTGACATATCGACGGAGTGTGGGGTGCTTATTTAAAATATTGCTGGCCCTCAGTGATCTGATCCCGAGTCAGAAGCAAAATGTCAGCCATCTTGAAATCCAAGATGGCTGCCATGAAAAAAGATCATTGAAAAAAATCACTTTATCTAGTATCACATAACGTATTATTTTAAAGTTTGGCATCTAGGGATATTGAAAATGCCCCCAGTAATCTGTCCAATAGATATGCTGCAAAATGGCCACATCTTGAAATCTAGAGAGGATCTACTGTCATGAAAATTCATCAAAATCATTTTCTTGGTTTTAAATAATTTGAGGCACTGCATTTTAGACATACAGGCAAGTTTTTGGCCTGCTGGGGCCCGTTTCTCAACATCATCATAAGTCTAACTTCTTGACTAAATTGGAGATAGTGAGCTACTTGTCCGCTAACCGTTTCACGAAGCCCTCTTTACCAAGATCGGGTATAACAACCTCACTAAATATTTATGACACCTCCGAACCTGTCATAACTTCTTTCTTAATGACGTAGTGGCATCACGTGGGTAGACTATGACATGCAAAAGTGCCTAGAAATTTTAAAATTATAATCTTACGTAATCAATCATAGAGGTTGAAATTACATCACAAAACAAGTGGGTTAATGCATTCAATGATAATTGTAATACAAAGAAACTATAAAAACTGTTGGTAAAACGCCACAAAACCATTCATTTTGAAATAGTAAAATGATTTAACTGATAAAGATTCTACCACGTCAGGCCATCCATAACTGAACTCGTATTTGTTGTTTTCAGACCCCTATTAACAGTTGGATAAATTCTATCTCTAATTTTTGCATATAATTTGTCAAATATCGTATGTTTCGGTATCAATGATTAAAAAAGTTTCGTTAAACTGTATTTTAATGACGTTTGGAATCGTAAAAGACCGTATAATTATCATCATTTTACAAAGAAAATCGTTATGGTTTACTTTCGTAAACTATTGAAATTGGATATCCCGGGGGTACCCATCTCAACGTCCACAGGTGATTTTTTAGTCATGAAATGAATTATTCATAATTTAATTTCTCTGCAATAGAATGCTCCAGTCTTCATGGTCTAAGTATGTATGATGCAGAATTCACCTATGTTATTATTTTGAAAAGATTTGTTTCCCAATTCATCACAATATTTGCAATTTTGTCATAATTTTTCTTTTTGAAAATTATGCTATTTTGTGACTAAGGCTACGTCTCGTCTGCTCTTTTTACCGATAGTATCGATATCGAGGTATTCTAGTTAGGAAGCCTTTCGAGAAACAGGTTTAGTAAGATTGGAACTAACTCCGTGGTTGGTGGATAAAGATATGACTAACTTGTCCATGTGTTGAGAAACGGGCCCCTGGTTTGAAAATATTGCTCCAATAATTGCAATATTTTATTACAAATCAACATGAAGAAAACTGCTCCAGACTTGAAGTACTGATGGTTATAGTGGTATGATGATGATGATGAAATTAATATCAATGATGGATGATAATAATACACATTTTATTGTTCAAAATAGAATTCAGTAACAGAAATGCTCCGAAAATTTATTTTGCCCATACCCTGTAGATCGTGAGCCCGGCAGCAATTTAGCAGCGCCACACAGTCAGACGTTGCTCTATCCCTTAAAAAGGGGAGTTCACCCCGGAGAAAAGTTTGTTGTAAAAACAAAAGAAAATATGATATAAAAATGATATAGGTGGATCCATCAAAGATATTAGAATTTTAAGTTTTTGATTTGTGACGTCATATAGGCTACTGTACGAGCAGCTGCCCCATTATGTTGTGTGATATAAAATGCATAAATGGTTCATCATGGGTATTTTTTTATCTTTCTGGAGCGGGTGTGAAATCATTTGTTTGTTGATATACCGAGGCTTCAATAAAAACATTTTGATTTTTTTAGGAGGCTACATTTCATTGATTTTGTACTATAAGAAACATGGGGAAACTGCTTGCATCTAACGTCACAAATAGACCAAATGAAATTCCAATAGTTTTTTTAATATTTGATGGAATTTCCTCAAACCTTCAATATTTTTTCATTATTTATTCTGTTATTGTTTCAATAAACTTTTTGTCAGGTTGAACTTCCCTTTAATTCGTTGACCGCCAAACAGGTTAGAAGAAACTCCCCTCTTTTAACATATTTTGGTCTAATGCTGTCGGAACTTGAACTCCCGATCTCCCGATCGAGAGGCGAACATGCTCCCATTGTCAGATTGTCGAACACACGATGGATATCCAAAAATGTCAAATTTCAAAATAATAACTACGTTATAATTATGATACTTATTTTTTTAATGAATTTTTTTATGGCAGCCATCTTGGATTTCAAGATGGCTGCCATAAATTGGATGAACATTACTGAATTCGAGAGAAGTCAATGGAGATCACAGGGAAATCCCAGTTGTGGGCGATTTCATCAAACTTAAAACATGTGTAGAAAGCAACTCGGACGCAAAAAGAAAGCTTATTTTCTTCTCTTTCGACTGATGATACATATATTTTGATTGCTTGAAAACACTTGGTTATTTACCATCTAATCAAAAGACACATATCATAATTTCACCCAAGACCACAATAATATATGCATGTGCGTAAGCCCGTTTTTATACAGTATTCAATGGTGCTTCAGCAATGTGCCCGTACCGCACGTTCCAGGCACAAATTTTGTGTTTCATTTTTAGCCATCGAACCCATGACGATATACATTGTTTAGCTCAAAATTTTACATTTTCTTGTCGAAAAATTATGAATTCCACAATATATAATTTGCAAGAGAAGTTCAGTTGTTGAAATCTATCATATGCGATATAGCTCCCATCGTTTTGCCTGTAAAACGGGAAATCTACGCAGTTTCAGACTCGTAGCAAGGATTGGCGATAGTACCATGACAAATCTGTGTGGTGGAATAGTGTATTCCATGGAGGGTGAAATCAAGCTCATACAACAACGGTCACCCTTCGCACCCATTGTTCACCTGACATGTATATCTACCATGCACCCCTATCAACGTGTCTTTATGTATTGGTGATACGCTTAAGTGCACTCGAACGTTTGCAGTGAAAGGGAGAAGAAATTTGAGGTCTTATTTTTCGATATGCATGGCGGCCATCTTGGATTTCAAAATGGCGGCCGACCCGATGGTCAAATCACTTGGGGCCGGCAATATTTAAAATCAGCACCCCGAATGCCAAATTTCAATACCGCAGTTCACATAAAACTCGAAAAAATGATTGCAATAATATATCATGGCGGCCATCTTGGATTTCAAGATGGCGGCCATTTTGCCTCTGACCAAATGGTCGAATTGCTGGGGCTGGCAATATTTGAAATCAGTGCTTCAAAATCCCTAAACTGTGCCAAATTTTAGTGTCACATGTCACGTAAAACTCAAGAAAATTACATTAATGATTTCTCTTGGCGGCCATTTTGGATTTCAAAATGGCGGCCGACCCAATGGTCAAGTCACTTGGGACTGGCAAAATTTGAAATCAGCACCCCGAATTAAGCCTATATGCCAAATTTCAATAGCGCAGTTCATATAAAACTCGAGAAAATGATTGCAATAATATATCATGGCGGCCATCTTGGATTTCAAGATGGCGGCCATTTTGCCTCTGACCACATGGTCGAATTGCTGGGGGCTGGCAATATTTGAAATCAGAGCCTCAAAATACCCATATATGCCAAATTTCAGTGTCACATGCCATGTAAAACTCAAGAAAATGACATTTAATGATTTTTCATGGCGGCCATCTTGGATTTCAAAATGGCGGCCGACCCAATGGTCAAATCGCTTGGGGCCGGCAATTTTTGAAATCAGCACCCAAAATTAAGCCTATGTGCCAAATTTCAGTACCGCAGTTCATATAAAACTCGAGAAAATGATTGCAATAATATATCATGGCGGCCATCTTGGATTTCAAGATGGCGGCCATTTTGCCGCCGGCCAAATGGTCAAATTGGTGGGGGCCGGCAATATTTTAAATCAGTGCCCCAAAATACCCATATATGCCAAATTTCAGTGTCACATGCCGTGTAAAACTCAAGAAAATGACATTTAATGATTTTTTTTGGCGGCCATTTTGGATTTCAAAATGGCGGCCGACCCGATGGTCAAATCGCTTGGGGCCGGCAATTTTTGAAATCAGCGCCCAAAAATACCCCTGTATGCCAAATTTCACACTTTCTGCCAGATCCGAGCATCTTGGCCATTTTTTGTCACATAACCGCTCCACTATCCCCTCCCCCGCGCGCACCGTGACCCACCGAGAAGACCTACCCACGGGGAAGGGGTCGCGTTAGATACCACTAGCTGATAGTAGTTGGATATTATAAGGTCTTTGAGTTGGATTATAGCCCTCTGTGTACCAGCATTTTCATGTATTGTTCATGAGAAGGAAGCAGAGACACCCTTATATCCTAATACGCGCTGAAAAAATACCTGCAACATTTTCAAGCACAACACTAGAAAACGTAGGTACTTGATAATATATAGCTTCTACCCAGGATTACATAGTATAATGCCAGCTGTGCAACAAAATTTTACCATCATAGTACGTACAGTAGCAATAGATTATTATTTTATTCTGATTCTAAGGTGTGGATCCCGGCTTGGAGAGGCCTACTCGTTTCGGAATAATACTGCTGGATGTTGCGCCTTTCCAAGTGGAACAAGGGGCGGAATAGCAACAGGATTATCAGTTGTTTTTAACATGAATTCAGCAGCACTCGTTCTGAGCTTGCAGTATAGGCCAAACTGACGTGAGTGTACATTATTTTGCTACTGTGGTGTAAGCCGCCAAATCGGTGTACGTAGAAGGACAATACGAGTCACATCGGCGTTAATTTTACTGTTATATTCAACTCCTATGGGTGTTATTACAACACTGTATAGTTGCTTTAACACTCTATGGTGTTGTTCAAACTATAGCAGAACCCCCCCCCCCCCACACACACTTTTTTTCCAAAACCATATACAAAAACGTAAAAATTACCATATGATCGTGATTTTTTGCATGGTCAGCCCCCCCCCCCCCCCCCCACTTTGAAAACCGTTCCTCGGCCTCTATAGGATGTAACCTTAAAGGGGAATCCAGCCTTGGTCAAAAATTGTGGTGTAAGAAAGAAGAAAAATAAATGAAACAGAATGGTGAAAGTTTGAAATAAATCGGACAAGCAATAAGAAAATTTGTTTGCTTTGAAATTGAGATCCCTGATGAGACTATGTAGATTTTGAATTTGGTTCCGGGTAAGTAAATTATGACAAGGGGCAAAGAAAACTTTTCAATACAGGCCATGTATTTAATTATCAGTGATTTTTGGTTTTCTCCTAAGTATTCGCCAGGGGCAGTATAATCTAAATATAACTCAGGTAGCATATTGCGTTATGTCCTAGTAAAATAAATATAATTTGTAATAAAACTTTTGGAAAAACAAAATGACATTTTAGCCATTTCATTGTTGGAGTACATGAAAGAGTAGTCTTTGCCTTACATCACTATGACATCACATAATGCGACCAATTTGAAATCTCCATAGGTATAGCGATTACCAATATTTACAACTTTAAAAATTCATAACTTGATTTCATATTGTTTGTCCGATATTGTTAAAACTTTCACCTTTCAATTTTATGATTTTCCTTTTTTTCCTATAAAAAGAAGTTTTTATTTCGGTTGGATTGCCCTTTAAGACCTCGTGCTGTAGTCCTCTATTACTTTCGGTTGTAACACCCCGGATAACACCCCAGCTTCAGTGTTAACTTATACGTGCATGACTTTCATTTTTTAATTTGTCAGATTTTTTTCATTTTCCTCTAAAAACAAGTTTTTATTTGGATTGCATTCCCCTTTAACACCTCGTGCTGTAGTCCTCTATTACTTTCGGTTATAACACCCCGGATAACACACCAGCTTCAGTGTTGACTTATACGTGCATGGCTTGACTTGTGTCCTCGTTTCTTTTCTGATACAATCTTCATTCAATCCGAGGACACTTTTGACTGAAAACATTAATTTTCCATGAGCTTAGGAAATCTTCCAAGGTCCAAGCCAAAAGCTCTTTAACTCGTTACACCCTTGTAATTTTCTCCTCGGCGTAAGCCTTTAACAGTCAAAAGGTTTCTTCGAATTGCTTGGATGATTTTAAATGCATTTTGACTTTCGGCTCAGGAACACAACTAGATTACAGTCTGCGAATGGGATATGGACGGACAAGACGGAGGTCGACATGAATACAAAATGAAGAAATGGTGGAGAAACTGCAGAATGCTGTAAACAACTTTTCTTATTATCATCGCAACCAGAATTCTATTGACTGGTAAGTTTATGCTTCTACAAAGGTAGATATATATATATATGTATATATGTATATATATATATATATATATATATATATATATATATATATATATATATATATATATATATATATATATATATATATATATATATATATATATATATATATATATATATATATATATATATATATATGTGTGTATATATATATATATGTATATGTATATAAAGGTAGCATTGGTATATATAAATGTAGCATTGGTAGGGCTGGAGTGCATTTTGCAGTGGATCTTTCAAAAAGTTAGATTTTGATTTAGGAAGGTAAATAAAATGTGCTTTTTTGTCACCCATGTCAGGTTAGGCCCTCTCAAGAAAAAACAAGTAACAGAAGCAAAAGAAAAACAAGAGTTGTTGCCCATTCAAATTTTACAGTATTCAATTCAACATAACAATACCGATATCATATTTACTTTTGCTCTATACATAACATTTTCTGGTACGTTAAATGAGTCGGTACACCCAACAAAATGTTCCCGAATCGTTTGAGTAATATAGATATTATTATTCATTATGAAAACAAATACTGCATGTCCATCAGTCCATGCATATTTTTACCCGGTTCATGTTTCGAATCTTTAGGTATGAAAACTGACCCGTATAATTCTGAATAGAGTGAAGTTGATGACGATCTATATCATTATCTATACTGCATAGAATTAAAAATAGAACGTGCGGATTAGTACATATACGCTTTATTTATTATACAGCGTTTCACAGCTTGCTTAAAAGCATTTTTTAGCTGATAGTAGGATTTTTTTACCGCAATAAATAAATAAAATACACTCACTTTCCTTCCAAAACAAATTGAAGAAGAATGGAACACTGGGAACAGGTTAGCTTGTGCGTAAACTCAATCAATGGAAGTTTGAGAAAAATTGGAAAATATTGATAAGAAATAAGAGCATTTGAAATTCGAGGTAAACATTCTTCGACAGGACATAATTTTATGAACTATTTGGAACCTTTGATTTATATTTCTGTGACATATTAATCCATTAAATGTGTAAACATCTACCCCCCCCCCCCCCCCCCCCCCACAGAGAGTTGATACCGGAGAGATGGCACACATGCAAAACGATCCGTCCTACCAATCGCGTATTGATGCCGCTATCTTCTGGATAATCCGCGTTGGGATACCAGTCGTAGCTTTTATTTGTATCGTCATCATTGCTTTCCTTATTTGCTTGTGTTGGCGGAAGAGGAAAACCGGTGAGTATATTGGATAGCTGAGAATGAAACACCAGGAATATTCCACAGGTTAGGTAAGATTGTTGCACGAATTGTAGATGAGTGCAATATTGGCCGAAACGAGGGTAATATTCCTGTTTATGAGGCCTACCAAGCCATGTCATTCAATATAATCATTATCTTTAATGATCACATGAACGTTATTTATATAGACCGTGTAAAATTAACGACATGGTATTGCAGTAAACATTACAGTAAGAGTTCCAACTAAGCCTGTAGGAACTTTGTCAGATTCCGGTATAGGCCTATTTTTTGATAGTTTACAGGCAATTTATGTTTTAAGGCCATAAAATGAAATTGCTTTCAAACACCAGCCCATAGCACGGAATTTTCTTGTCCTTAAAGTCTTTACTATAATAGAGTACCGAAGTGTGACGTCATCAATTATCACTTTTGGCATTTCAGCGCTTTTTATACCATATTTTGTTAGAGCATGATGAAAAAACCCACAACCGAAATTTGGTGAGAATCGGTCCATGGGGCCCCAAGATATGACCTCATGAATACATAATTAGCCCCAGTGAAGTCAATGTATTATTGGCCTGGTTCTAAAAGTTATATTTAGGAACCAGGGGCCCGTTTCTCAACACTGTCATAAGTCTAACTTCTTGACTAAATCGGAGATAGTGAGCTACTTGTCCGCTAACCGTTTCACGAAGCCCTCTTTACCAAGATCGGGTACAACAACCTCACTAAATATTTATGACACCTCCGAACCTGTCATAACTTCTTTCTTAATGACGTAGTGGCATCACGTGGGTAGACTATGACAAGCAAAAGTGCCTAGATATTTGAAAATAACAATCTTACGTAATCAATCATAGAGGTTGAAATTACATCAGAAAACAAGTGGGATAATGTATTCAATGATAATTCTAATAAAAAGAAACTATAAAAACTGTTGGTAAAACGCCACAAAACCATTCAGTTTGAAATAGTAAAATGATTTAATCGATAAAGATTCTACCACGTCAGGCCATCCATAACTGGACTCGTATTTGTCGGTTTCAGACCCATATTAACATTTGGATACAATCTATCTCTAATTTATGCATAGAATTTGTCAAATCGTATGTTTCAGTTTCAAAGATTTATTTTTGTTTTTGTTAAACTATATTTTGATGATGTTTGGAATCGTAGAAGGGCGTATAATTATCATCATTTTACAAAGAAAACCGTTATAGTTTACTTTCGTAAACTATTAAAATTCGATGTCCCGGGGGTACCCATCTCAACGTCCACTGTGATTTTCTAGTCATGAAATGATTTATTCATAATTTCATTTTCTCAGCAATTGAATTCTCCAATCTTCATGGTCTAAGTATGTATGATGCATAATTTACATGTGCTATTATTTTGAAAAGATGTATTTCCCAATTTATCACAATATTTGCAATTTTTTCATAATTTTTCTTTTTGAAAAATATGCTATTTTGTGACAAAGGCTACGTCTCGTCTGCTCTTTTTAGCGATAGTATCGATATCAAGGTATTCTGGTTAGGAAGCCTTTCGAGAAACAGGTTTAGTAAGATTGGAACTATCTCCGTGGTTGGTGGATAAAGATATGACTAACTTGTCCAGGTGTTGAGAAACGGGCCCCAGGCCAGTAAAACATTGACTTCAATGGGCCTATAACTATATGAATTCGTGAGGTTATATCTCAGGCCCCCATGGACAGATTCTCCCAAATTTTGGTAGTGGGGCTTTTTCATCATGCGCTACCAAAATATGGTATCAAAAATGCTGAAATGCCGCAAAAAGTTTTTTTTGTGACGTCGTCACTTCGGTACCTTATTCCGCATCGGGAATAATCTTGCTTTGATAGATTATTACGTGACGTCTCGACGCAATTTAACAGACGAATTACAGTAAAATAGCGCCATCAACCTTGCTGCGCCTGTCCACGAATAATTATGGCGAAAACGTAGAAATGCCCGAGAACGGTTGTACAATGATAGACGACGGAGGATGGACTATACTCGTGCATGCGCACTTGCGTAGTGTAAGGCTGATTTCCCCCAAATCGGAAGATTTGAACTGCGTTGTGGATGATAAATCTAAAACTTCCGATTGTAAAGTCAATATTGGCCTAATTTCATCATTGCCTGAATTGAAACAAAATGATTCGATAGCGGATAGGATGGGATTGTTTTCTGAGCCTCATAGGGCGGTACCCCCCCCCCCCCCGAGGGTACACATAGGCCTACGAAGAAAATAAACAGACCGAGGCGGTTCCATTGATGTACAACACCCCCCCTCATTATTTTTGTTTAATTGTTCTAACTTTTTATTTTTATTCCCACCTCTATTTCTCCTCGCCAATCTACACCCTTCTCTCACACTATACTCTTTCTGTCTATCCCATCTGTCTCTGTCTCTTTCTACAACTATTGTATCTTTCTTTATTTCTCTCTCTCTCTCTCTCTCTCCTTTACCTTTCCATCTCTATTTTTACTCTCTCTCTCTCTCTCTCTTTCTGCTCTTATACACTTTCGCCCCTTTCCTTTAAAGTTAACCCCTTGTCACTCTTTCCTCCCGCCTCCTCGTTTTATACTTCTTTTTGTTTTATTCCATCACCATGGTTACAGAAAAGAAATCACGTGATGAATATGCTCTAGAAAGATTCCCGCCATCGAGGTCCAACAGTGGCGTTGAAAAAATATCTCTTGCATCCACTTCGTGTTCCAATACTTCAGAGGGTTATGGATCGCTACATATAAGTTCCAAAAGATTTAACGGACGAACGTAGAGGGCGTCAACAAAAGAGATGCAGTACCTCGTATTAGTAGTAGTGCTTTCAGAGTTGTCACCTCCGTAGGCAGTCGGCTTGTATTGTAAGCAATACGAATGTCAATAATAGGCCTATGCACAATTAATTTGAAATAAATGTTGAATCTAATCTTCTGTATGTTTGTTTCTAAAGTGCGTTGTTTCACACATTTTTGTTTGATTTATTTCGGAACAGAGTCGCTCGTTGCTGCTCGGACGCAACGCCTCCTCCGTCCACGAAATCACCCCGGTCGAGAACATCCACCATCTCGACATCGATGACGTCGAGACATCTCCCGGCGACATCGGTCAGGTCCTCCTCTCGTTATCATACAGCCAGTCGAACAGGTTGACGATTACGTTGCTCGAAGTCACGAACTTGTTGCCGAGGCCGTTTTCAGAAAGCATCGATCCTTATGTTCGAATACGAGTTAGATCAAGCAATAAAGGTAATACTATGAACAATGAAAGATTTATATTAATAATTATGTCGAAAATCATATTTTTCTTTTAGTGCTTGGCCCTTTTTTCAGGAAGCATTGATCCGTACGTTTGACCTTCATTCCATTTCATGCTCATTTCAAGTGCGTAATTTTATTGTTTCGATCTCGGATATCATGGCCATTGATCGTTTTATATACCTGGGGCCCGTAACACAAAGCTTGGCAATGATCGTTGAACATTTTACTATGATTGACTGCATAGACTACAATGTACAATCAATCGTAAACATCAAGCGTTCGATTAATCGCAAACCTTTGTGTTACGGGACCCTGGTGGATGTTTCATAAAGCCGTTCGTAAAGTGACACACAACTTTACGCATGACTGGAACATGTTCTTAGGTCATAAATCAATCATAGGATATCACAAAGCACAAGAAAGGATCATCAGTCGTGCGTAAAGTCATTCGTATCTTACGAAAATCTTTATGAAACACCTACCTGGAGGCCGTTTATAAAGCTGTTCGTAAGTTAAGAGCGACATTAAGAACGACTGGTAAACCTTTCTTACGCGCTAAACCATTGCCAATGAACATTTTGGTGTTTACCATTTACCACCAGAAAGGAGCACCAGTCGTTCTCAAAGTATCTCTTAACTTACGAACAGCTTTATGAAACACCCCCACCAGATTGAAATAAAACTTAATTGAAGGGTATACTGTTTCACAAACGATCGTTCCGTTGGAAATCTTTTCTCATTACTTCCTCAGTTTTCACCCAGTACTCATGTCATGATGTTAATTTACACACACGTTGGTGTTGAAGTGAAGCCATGCAGTGCATATTTTATTTGCCGGGTATACGGAGTTGTCACAAGGCTGTCATGCTATAGGGCTGAGGCATTATTCAATTTTATATATATTTCTAGTTCATTTTACTTTTACCTTGATTTAATATTCTTTGAATTCATATTATACTTATTAATTTCAATTTGCCAAATTTAATTTAATTCTCGGTTACCTGTTTCACTCTTTGCTTTATTAGGTATTGTAACGGTAACGTCAAAGTTTGTTTGGTCTCTCCCTTCATCTCTCTCCCTCTCTCTTTCTCTTTCAATTACAGATCATTTTCACGATTTTTACTTCCAAAGCGCGGTCAAGAGGAAAACGCAGAACCCAACCTATGAAGAAACCTTTGTTGTGAATCTATCCCCCGAAGAACTAACGCACTACATCATCAGGCTCGAGGTGGTCAATTTTCATAAATTCTCGCGAAAGGACGTGATTGGCGAGATTTGTATTCCTCTTTATGACGTCACGACAACGAATGAGATAACGCAAGCTTACGATCTGAAAGAGCCGATGAAGGTTAGTTTCGAGGGGGGGGTGAAAGTAAATATTTTTTTTTTTATTATATGAAAAAAAAATATCACACGCATATTTTTTTTCTATTTTGTCGGTCGCAATGGGACTCTTTTCTTATCTCAGTATCTAATCCCTCCCTCCCTCTCCGCCCCCACTTCTCTAACTCCGTCCCCTATTCCCCTCTACTAGTATCTCGCCATCTCTCTCTCTCTCTCTCTCTCTCTCTCTCTCTCTCTCTCTATCATTCTCTTGTTATCTTTCCATCTCTTCCTCTCTTCTCTCCCACAGTTTCGTACTTTCATGAATCTATTTCCTTTTTATCATTTTGCTCTCGATTAATCGATATTGTTGGCACTGAAAAAAAATGACAATGACAAACTAAATAGATAATGATGATAAAACCATACTTCATTAATCACAGGAAGAAAATAGATCGCAGAGGGTTTCACAACTTTCATAACCAGTTCAAACCTTGTTTCCGAATTTAATGATCTACATGCCACTTCGTGAAATAATTTACAAATAATTTTACGCACGTAGGATGGCTCTTTTTGTGCTATTTTTGTTACTTTATACAACAAACCTTTTCAGAAGAGGGTGCATTTCATTTTGTCCCTCCCCCTAAATAATATGTACGACCAAGAAAATAGAGTCATCACTTCCAAATGAAGGCATCTTGGGTTCTCCTCTTCTGCAATTAGGCCATATACGATACGGGTGCGCTAGAACCCCCCCCCCCCCTCCTTCCCTGCCCCGCATCCTCGTCTGAACAAGCTGACATAGATTCAAATAAAATGCTCTTGTCGTGTGTAAAGTCATGGGTAACTTTACGAACAGTTTATGAAACACCCACCCTGGTCGAAGATTGTTGATGTTTTGTTGTTTATTCCAGAAAATGTGCGGTGAGATGCTGCTTTCTCTGAGCTACCTGCCAACATCCAGCCGCCTGCTTCTTGGTGTTTTACGAGCGAGGAATCTTACGTGCCAAGATGACTCGAGAAATATAGGTAAGATGATGATGATGACATAGAGGACGGTGACGACGACGACGATGAATGTAGTGGTGATGGTGGTGACGATAACGATGATGATGATTATGAAGTTGTCGATGAGGATGACGACAGTGATGATGATGGTGACGTGACGACGATAGTGATAATGATAATGATGGTGATGATGATGGTGATGATGATGGTGGTGATGATGATGATGATGATAGTGATGATAATGGTGATGATGATGATGATGGTTGTGGTGATGATGATGGTTGTGGTGATGATGATGATGATAGTGATGATGATGGTAATGATGATGATAGTGATGATGATGATGATGATGATGATAGTGACGATGATGGTGATGATGATAGTGATGATGATGGTGATGATGATAGTGATGATGATGGTGATGATGACGACGATAGTGATAATGATAATGATGATGATGGTGATGATGATGGTGGTGATGATGATGATGATGATGGTTGTGGTGATGATGATGGTTGTGGTGATGATGATGATGATAGTGATGATGATGGTAATGATGATGATAGTGATGATGATGATGATGATGATGATAGTGACGATGATGGTGATGATGATAGTGATGATGATGGTGATGATGATAGTGATGATGATGGTGATGATGATGATGGTGGTGGTGATGATGATGATGATGGTGGTGATGATGATGATGGTGACGATGATAGTGACGATGATGATGATGATGATAAAGGCAGTATGTGATGATAATGATGATCATGTTGCAATGTTAATGGTAAAGATTTTGATACCAGTGATGGTAATTATGGTGGAAATGATGATAAATGAGGGTGTTGACAATGACGGCACTGCCGAAACCATACTAGTATTTATGTTTTCCCAAAGAACCACAATTATTGTAACCATTGTATGACTTTCTTCTCATTTTACAGACTCTTGTGTTCGGGCTAGACTCATCATGGGCGGCAGAAAATGCAGAAGAAGAAAGACCCGCGTCGTAACGTCCGATGTTGACCCCGTATTCAACGACAAATTCTTTTTCGAAGTCCCAGCGGAGAAACTCGAACGCGTCCAAATTTTAGTCGCGGTGACGAACGAGCGAGACAGCGGACAGGACTCGGATACGGATACCGGTTACAGCGAAGCCGAAGTCGGTCAAGTGATTCTCGGTTATCGGAGCACACCGCGTGCGCATGCGCACTGGTTAAAAATGATGACAAACCCGAGGGAGAAATACGCTCAGTGGTATGACTTGACAGTCTAAACTGCCCCCCCCCCACTAACACTACCAAGAAAAATAAATGATTATTTGCCAAAACAAATCACCATCGTTATAAGTCATTATCGTAGTAGTGGTAGTAGTAGTGGTGGTGGTAGTAGTAGTGGTGGTAGTAGTAGTAGTAGTAGTAGAAAGAGTTGTAGGAGTAGTTAGTAGTAGTAAAAGTAGTCAAACTAGTAGTAGTAGTAGCAGCAGCAGTAGTAGTAGTAGTAGTAGTAGTAGTAGTAGTAGTAGTAGTAGTAGTAGTAGTAGTAGAAGTAGTAGTAGAAGTAGTAGCAGTAGTAGTAGTAGTAGTAGTTTAGTAGTAGTAGTAGTAGTAGTAGTAGTAGTAGTAGTAGTAGTAGTAGTAGTAGTAGTAGTAGTAGTAGTAGTAGCAGTAGTAGTAGTATAGTGGTGGTGGTATGATGTATGTATCATGGAATATGTCTAGCCACCATAATGATCTTACATTAGGCCTATACAGGGACTATGAATACGAAATTCCCTTTTCATTTTTTTTTATATACATCTTCGGTCGTTAATGGTTGAAGGCTGTATGATAACAAAAAAAGTTTAACTTGTTAATATACTCCATATCTATCGCACTGTAGTTGATATTTTCGACAGTCCTGATATTCACAACATGCTTCTTTTCTTAATACTTTTTAATCTACACAAGTCATTTCCCTTGTCTAAGACATGAATCTCCACCGGAAAAAACACAAACATCTTGCCTTCCATAACCTTAATTGTAAGTTACAATAATATTCGATAAGAAGTATTGGAAAATCGAGGCGAAGGGTGCTATTTATAATTTCAATATTACACTTATAGTTGATGTTGTTGTATTTTAGAATTTTGTATTACACATTGGGGAAAGTGCATTATATCCACATGATTCTGCAATCATGATAATCTGATTTTACGTTAACCTTAGAGCAATAACTATTTTCTGTATTTTACGATTGATCTTATTGATATAGTATAACGTTTTTTACTAATGCAATATATCGTACATGAAATTTGAAATAAAAATGTGTGAAATTTATTCAGTATGTGTCAAAAAGCCGTCACACTTGTGCTGGGCTCTTTATTTCTGCACTCGTATGTGAAAGAGAAACAACAAACGTCATAGTCGTTGGGTAAGGAAAAAGGCGATCCTCTCCCAAATACCCCCTCCCTCACTCACATCGTAGGTCCCATGCACACACACACCCCACACACACACATACACACTCGGGCATTCCAGTACCCGATATCCTATCACCCCGCGTGTCAGGCTATAAGGTGTGAGGCGGTGAGACGGCAGGAGCACCATGTCCGAGGCAAACAACTGATAATCCCACCCCCCCCCCCCTGCACATGCACACTCGCACACCTGCACTTGCACTTTCACTTTTATCAACGTTATTAATCTTCTCTCAATCAAATTTCTCTTCCCTATCCACTTTTGATATATTCCTATTATTTTGTGCAATAAAAGATAGTCTCTTTTATTGCACTATACAGTCTGGTTTTCTATCCCCTTTCCTTTCGAGGCCTCCATCACTTTCAAGCTCCAAGCTTAAGATGGAGGTCTCCCACATTTCTATATATATATATGTTCAGTAATTAAAGAAAATTTATATATAGATATAATTTCACAGTACAGTTGATATTTTATAATGATTTATGTGCATTATTCATTATGTTTAAAAAAACATTTGCCTATTATGTAATATTGAAAAAAATATTATACTTGTATATTCTTTGTTTTTGTTTTGAAATGTGGAAATAAAATAAATCAAATCAAATCAAATCAAATCAAATTTGCCATTTTTATTCTAATTTGAATTTAATACAATTATACACTGCAATTTGAATATGGGGGGGGGGGGTTCACCTCGCTCTTACGCCAGTAGATGCACATTATTTTTCCAAATGTACTTTGAGACAAAAGGGTAGTCTATTTCTTTTTCATTCTTAATTTCATTATTGTACCCCCCAAAACAAAATACATTCAGAGAGATAAGAGTCTCTGCACAGCGGTGTGTGCATCACTTTGCAAAGTATTCTTCCGCCTCAAGTAGTCCCGGTAATCTTCGAAGTTGACGTCGTCGTACCGTCTGAGAAAGACTCGTTCGCCCTTGATAGACAGTCCGTCCCGGAAGAGTTTGTAACGGGCATCATGATCTTTTAGGGTTATTAACCATCTGGGGTGTGGGATAGAAAAGACAAAATGGGATGATTGAAGCGGGTGAAATAAAGAAGATAGGAAGGTCGATGTGAAGAAGAAGAAGAAGAAGGAGGAGAAGAAGAGGAGGAGAAGAAGAAGAAGAAGAGGAAGGAGAAGAAGAGGAAGGAGTAGAAGAGGAAAAAGAAGAAGAGGAAGGAGATAATGGCCCTCCAATGGTTACTTAGATGGAATCAATGACTCCAGTTGGCTGTTGATTACATTCCAATGGTAGACGCCACTGGATGCACTAGCGTACCTAAGGGGGGGGGGGGGGGCAGACTGCCCCCCTGACGAGTCACAACTCATGCAAAGAACGTATCCCTCCCCCCCCCCCGACGAGTCAAAACTGATCTCTGACGAGCCACAAGTGGCCCCCTCCTTTGAACTTGAAGACTTTTTTTTTTTTTTTTTTTTTTTTTGCTTGTCAATTTTTTTTCTGGTGCGAAATGTCCTTTACTTGCGGTTGAAGACTTTTTTTTTTTTTTTTTTGCTTGTCAAATTTTTTGGCGGACGAATTTGCCCCCCCCCCCTTTGGAAAATCCTAGGTACGCCACTGACTGGATGGTAAAGTTACCTTAATAGAGTTTTTATGCAAAGGGGCACACGTCTTTGGACCAAGCTATACCTTTGACAAACTGGAAAATGCATCAAGAAGGAAATTTCTGACAGCTTCCGCTGCCCCCCCCCCCCCCGTCTGCTTGACTATGCAAACCCTTCACTCGAGTTAAGGGTCTGAATGTGCAGCCTACAAATGCCTTGTGTACTGAAGGCTCTCTCGCTCAACGACTGAAACGGCAAGTTTTGTATTAATATGCTAGTCTTCGCATGCTGACACACTTGATCAAAGTTTCAATCAGGGACTGTGCCTGCAGACTAGCACCCCCCCCCCTCCCATGATCCTTCTTTCCTGTAACTGGAAAGAGCTGCCTGTAAAGGTGTTATATTTTTTGTAGGGTGTCATTTAGGGGGAGAATTTTCCTCAAGGGAAGTTTCCTCCATGATTAAAGGAAAAGTGCGCCAGTGATTATTGGGTGTGGGAATTGTATCCGGTGGGATTATCTTTCCAGATGAGTAATTTTGTCCTGCTCCACGCTGATGTTAGAACACCATTTTGGCTAATGGCCTTAATATTTCCAATGCGCAGATTGGACGCAATTTTTTTAAAGCTATGTGAATACTTGGGATTGGATGACCTTGAGAGGGGGGTCCCCAAGACGACACAAAGGTCACGCCATAATTTTGTTTCTTAATTGAAATAATAGTTACGGACTCGAGTTAAAAACCCAACATGCCTTCCTTTTTATATTATTCTTCCTTTTCTATTCCTTGATCTACCCAATGAGATTTGATAAATATAATACCTTCCTGATTTACCTCCTTTATTTTTCACGACTTTGTAGTCGATGCCTGCCCCTTTGGCGCTGATATTGGTTGTATGCAACAAAGCTTTGTTACTTACTAGTTTTTAATACCAACCAACCTATTATCAACTCCCGCTGCTCCTAGAATGACATTCATATCGACGAACTGAATGCTCTTGATTCTCTTGACGTCGATAGGTCTCCTTTTCTTGATGCCGTCCAGCACATCCCGATGGATCAGATCGTATCCCGGGTAGGAGAAGCACAGCGTCAGCGGTGCAGGCTTTGGTGGGGCGTTGAAAAATCGAATCTTCTTCAGAGCAAACTGGTCCTTGCCCATCGACAGCCGTTGATCACCGTGTTGCAGTCGACGAGCAGCGGTGTTGCTGGGTGTCGGTGTTGTCAGCGGGGTGGTGCGCCCTCTGCGGCGAGGTTTGGACTGAGGTGTGCCATGACTGACGTTGAAGTCTATCCTAGAAAAAAAGTCGACAAAATAGTCGTCATATCAAATGAATTAGGTCTTCATGAGAAGGAATCGGTGGGGGTGTAATGATTCTTTACAAAGGCATAGTTGCAATAGGGGCCTATTGCTCAAATGGTAAATTGCCAATTCGTCTGTAGACTGCAAACTCGTCCACTCACAACATGGTCAACTTTCATTTAGTCTAATGCCATTCCGTCCATCGACATTTTGTCTCTAACAACCATTTGGTCCTGTCATCACTTCGTGTAATCACCATTTCGTCTATGACCATTTCGTCTCATAACCAGTTGGTCTAATATCCAATTCATTTTCATTCATTTTGCCCAATTAACACTTAGTCCAATTAGACCAAATGGTATACGGACTAAATGGCTATTGGACCAAATGGTTATTAGACGAAATGGTGAGTGGATGAATTACAATTTATTAGACCGTGTGGATAGTGGAAGAAACTGATGGAAGACCAAATGATAGTAGACGAGTTGGCAACTGGACGAATTGGAAATAAACCTGCTTAAAATATTAGGCCTAAAATAAAACTCCTCTTAAGATATCTGCCCTATTCATGCATTAATATAATACTGAAATAAATCGTGATTAGGGCAGGCGTTGAGCAGTAGGATGGGGGATCGGGTGTCCGGACACTTTATATTTTTGAAGCCTTCTTTTTTGTCTTAAGATTACACTAAAAATATGAATTAAATAGTTGTAATCATCTTCTATTTTGTTCTCTATAATATTTTCTAAAATTTTGTACTAAAATTTGATGAAACTTCGCTTGTAATTTTTTCCAAATGACTTTCTAAAATTGATCGTCCGGACACACAACCTGTCCGGACACACAACAACTGGGTATATAGCCTGGGGAATAAAATTGTTTAAATTCTTTACAAACATAAAGTAAAAAAAAAAAGAAAGGAATTAACACAGAAGCTCGGAAGAAGACAAATAAAGCACAGCGACAAATAGATCTAGACCTGACTTTTCATTGGTTTTCTTTTATACTTCTCTTTTTTCTCCTTCTGTTCAATTTCTCATTATCCACTTTCTTCCTTATTTTCTTCTCCTTATCATAAGGAGAAGAAAATAGGGAAGAAAGTGGATAATGAGAAATTAAACAGAAGGAGAAAAAAGAGAAGTATAAAAGAAAACCAATGAAAAGTCAGGTCTAGATATATGCCTTTATAATTAAGGTTCACTCGATTAAAATTTAGCCTGGATCTATCTACTCACCGAACTGACGGTCGAATTCGAGCCAAGATTGGGAATTTAATGCTGTTTGTATTCACTCTTCCCCGTTTCTTCAATGTTTCCAGTCCGTTATCTGATGTGACGCCCTCTTTGTCTACCGAACGTACAATTTGTGTGTTAGAAGAGGTGTTCAACAACGACGATGTGCTACTTCCCGATGGGCCTACAAACGGGCTTGTCAGCCGACGTCGAGAGCTGGATATCGGCATTTTTTAAGCGTTCCCAGCTCTTTTCCCCCGAATGAAATGTTATGCCAACTCCGTCTTCCTTGATCTACATGAATAACCCTGAACTGGAATGCTTGATTTGTGGTGATGTCAAACAATTTCAAGTCTGAAGTCCTTCATCAAACATCACTTCCCAGCAATGAATCAAGCTGAAGAGGAGAATGTTGGTAAGAAAACAAGGAAACGAATAAAAGTCAGAGAAAATCAAAGAATGATTATAATTTTATTTTTTACACATTCAGTGCATGCAATGTTTCCCTTTTCCCCCTCTCGAGTCGTGCGCGCATTGACCCATTAATATTTGCGCGTAAATACATTGATGCGCAGTCGCGGATTTTATGGGGAATCCCCAGCCACGATTTAAGAGAGAGAGAGAGAGAGGGGGGGGGGGGGTTCTCTTGCGCAAACTGACTCGTATGCATTACTCTGCGCATTCTCTCTCAGTTGGGGGAATCCCCAATTGAAATGATTTTATTTTCAATGTTATAGATCTTTTTATTTTGTTCTGTCCTTTGCCGATGCGCCGACCGATGCCAAGCAGACTAAGGTTATCATCACTTTTGGCTTTTACAAGAAATATATATAGGCCTATTGAGATACTAGTTATAAAGGTTGTTTGGGAACAATTATTATCATTATTATTATCACAATTTGCATTAACGAAGGGATTTTTACTTTTCGGGGTTTTCCCCTATCTTTAAATTAAAAGTTTACCATAAACACGATAAGGAAATGATTATGTTCAGATTATTCATTTTCACACCTCTGTAACAAAAAAACACACAACAAAAACGGTGTGTTTTTTGTACAATTATTTTTAAAGGAAACAAAATCATTCAATGTGTTTCGATAACGGGATATCCCGACAGAGTCATAATACTCGATATTTGAATAAAAATGGGATCGATATATACTTTTAAAACAATTTAATTTACAGTTTAAACAACTTGATTAAAACCTTAAATAACAGTTCTTAGAGTGACAGGCTTAAACAACATTGCTTGAAAGTTTAAACAGCGTTTTTACTGTGTAAACAATACCAAAGTAATCCTATTCTTGGTAAGCCCCCATCACACTTATTCCGAATCAAGCAGAATTGGCCTGAATGAAAGGACTATTGTTTGACCACCAGTTGGTCATTTAAATCTACTTCGAACACCGTTCGATAATATCCCTCGAATGTTTTGAACATGACCAAAACCTTCGGGACGGCCAAAAGAAATGACAAAAATATTTCGAATGCACTCAGAATGCAGTCAGGATATTTAGAATGTCCAAGAACGTAGCATGAATTATCAATCTGACTCCATTGCGGTTCATTTTGACTAGTGTATGATGATACACCTGGTCAATTTACTGAATTTCAACTCCAGTTTGGTGAATTCATAAGTTCCTCCCAAAAATTTCTAGATTTTTTGAATATTTTTTTCTTTCCAGCTTCTGCTTGATTCCTCCTGATTCCGAATAAGTGTGATGGGGGCTTAAGGTCTAATCACACTGAAGAGTCTTACAAATATATAATCATGATTCAATCAACCGAAGAAAGGAGGAAGGGTAGTTTACATAACTGAAGAGGGGACCATGCAGAGAGATCAGGAATTCTATAACAAAAGAAATGGTCAAGTAAAGGATGGATGAGGTTAACAAAAGGCAAGAAGGCTGATAGAGCTGGTAGCAACGAGAGGAGGAATGTAAACAATTGCCATTCTTGAGATAGACAGAGGGAGAAGGCAATGTGCTGTAAATGTGAAAGGGGTTTAAAGAAGTGAACTCTCGCTTAGAAAGAAGTGAACAAAATTAAAAAGGATTACTTACCGTACGTGATCTTTGAACAAGAAGATTCTAATGTGGTAATGGACTTTAATAATGTACAAAACAGTTCCCCCACAGTAAATGCAGGGCGTTCAAGGGGGCGTACAGCCAGAATGAGCACGCAAGAAGCAAGAATAAAGAGAAAATGAAAAAAAAAGGGATTCGTGTACTAGAATCCTTTGTATTTGCAACATTTTTCTGTTAAAATGTTACAAACTCTTTTCCCTTCTTAGGGGGAAGGATAATGAGGACGAAACATTTCAAAAGTTTTTGATTGGTCAATTTTCTAATGAATATGCATGACGTCATTGTAAACAAACTGTTTCGCAATAGTATATGGGTGGAGTGCAGCAAGCGACAAGCGCTCGGCGCGAAAGCTGTCGTATTACGACGGGGTCGCATCGGCGTGAAAGTTCTGCATCTGCATGCTGTATGTTGCTATGCTAGCTTGCTACTCTGAAAACGTGGATTAAAAGCGTGTGGCCATCATCAGCAGTGCGGGCCGGGACAAATTTCAGCGCTTCTAATTTAAAACACGGAGTGACACGTTAATCGTCGAACCAGATTTGATATCAGAGATGTTGTTGTGCTTACAGAAGCTCCAATCCTCGGAATGGTTTTGAGATAATTTTTGAGGAGTGAATAGCGGAAAAAACGTAGCGATGGCTGAGAAGGATTTAGGTACGAAATCTCGCAACACCTCCTCACCGCCCAAGGCCTATTCCTACTCGAGCGTAATTGAACTCGACCCAGTCAGCTCGTCATCGGATATGGGTAGCAGCGGGGCGGGCCAGGCCGGGGGATGCATGGCGTACTCCCAACAGGTGGACAGCACATCGCGTAGCCCACTGGTCCAAACTCTAAATCTCAACAACAGTGTGCAAACTGATAAGGAATTTGAGAGAAAATACTCGGAACATGTGAGCAAAAGGCCCTCGGTTCGGATGAGTTTTCAAGGGAGAGTGTATAACTTTTTGGAGAGACCGTCTGGTTGGAAATGTTTTGCTTATCATTTTGCTGTGTAAGTATGACAGAGAGAAAAAAATGCTATGTCATGCAATGATGCATGATGAGTCGTGAAATTGTTATTAATGTCATAGTCAAATTTGATCCAATTTAGATAACTCCGCTCTGCTGTAGATCTACAGGATAGTGCAGGATGTCTGTAAACAATCCTAGTAGATTCTGTCCCTTTTGGTAAGTTTAGATCTAACTTAGATTTAAAATGATGTGTAGGCCTAGTGGCCTACAATTTATACATGTACATATTTGTCAGGGGCGGTGGGGGGGGGGGGGGGTGGCTGGGGGCTTCAGCGTCCCCCCTCCACTCCCAAACTATGTACAAAAGCATACAATTTTCCACAAGATTGTGATTTTTACATGGTCAGACCATCTTTCAAAAACTGTTCCACAGCCACTTTTCGTATTTTTAAGTTCTTTTCAACTAGGCCCTTGTATCTAAATATAATACAACAGTGGCAGATCAAGGGGGAGGGGCCACACCTGGCCCGTGCCCCTTTCCCTTTTCAGAGGCATAATCAAAATTTGTAATGTAAATATACTGTTTTTTACCCAAGTGTGCCTCCCTTTTGAAGTGAGGACCTTTTTTTTTTTTTTTTTGCTTGTCAAATTTTTATCAGGAAAATGTGCCCTCCCTTGGAATTCCTGGATCCGCCCCTGCTAAAATATATATATATAATTTTTTTTTCAATTTTAAAAATTCATATCCAGGACCTATGCTCCGGTCTAGTGTCTGACTGTACTAATGGCAGACATGTAGAGCCGGATAATATAAATAAAGTGACAATTATTAAAATTATTCAGTTTGGATGATCATGGTCAGGGGCCGCGAGATTCAGGACTTTCCAAAAGGGGAGGGGGCACATTTTCCTGAGGAAAACTCTTTCAATTACATATTCCCATTAAAAATTGATGAGCACTGTGACTTTCAAAAGGGAGGAGGGGCACACTGGTGTAAACACGGCATATCCATTAACAATTCTTATTATGGCTCTGATCATAATGTACTGATGATTTCTTTCGATTATAATTTAAATCTTCCTGAAGTATTGCAATGTAATGTTTTGACTATGAATGAAATTTTCTTGGTACAATAGATTCCTCAAAGATGCCTCATTTCATTAAGTATCTTGTGGATGATTTTCACTGTTTCCTTTGCTCTTAGCCAATCACAGACAAGGATATCAGTAGCTTGTAACAGTTACCAGTGGAATATCAATTGACAATTATTTATTGAATACCTCGAGTTCAGTTTCTTCAGGGGGCTGGTGAATATTTGCCATCCTAACTTAATATCTAAAGTAGATAATTATACTGACAGAGATTCACCTTACCATGAACATTTTTAAAAGTTATTATTTGAAGAATAAATCTGAAATTCACTTATTTCCCATTTTCTTTGGTCCTTTTTGCTCCATCAAGTAGATGTTGGATTAAAATGAATGAAATTTACTTAAAAGTATGTGAAAATACTTTGTACTTCAGAAAATTACATTTCAGATAATGCTTTGAGAAGTAAATGATCAATTTGGGTTGGTCCCTATTGCTAAAATTGCTGCTGAGCTCCCAAAAAGATGACTAGTCTACTTTCGCATATGGCACAAAATGGGTGAATCGCTCAGTCATGATTACATTAAGTAAAATCTGAAAACTTATAGATGGAAATACATGGATGCATGTATGTGTTTCCCATATGTAGCTTTATCCATGCTGATGAATTAATGAGATGTGCAAAAATATGAATAAACCCATTTAGGACAATTTCGTTCTGTATTGAGCGGGATACATTATCATTTTGAAATGATATGTTTCTTATTTGTCACCCTATAAAGTAATCTAGATAGAGATGATAACGTTTGACCATGAGTTTTGGTAGAGCGTGTACCGCTTGGTGACATGCCTGTAATATCCAGTGTCACTCCGAATGCAGCATAATAGTCGAAAGTCAGAGTTGATTTGGGGAAATATATATTATAAGCGCTTGTCATCCAGGGCGTTTCATTACTTAGCGTCCATTTAAGCAATTAGGCATAGCATTTCAAAACAATCAACTTTGTGTCACTCATACGTGTATGTGTACATATATACAGATATGGAAGGGAAGGGACGGATTGGGGGAGTAATTACTCGGCTCGGAAGAGAGAGAGAGAGACTGGGAGAGAGGACATAAAATAGGAGAGAAAGGGAAAGGTCGGCATAGAAAATGCCAAGGATGAGAGTGAAAAGATTTAAAACACGAAATAGGTAGGAGGGAAATAAAAATAAGTTGATATAGTAAAGGATGAGAATGAGTCAGAGAGAGAGAGAGAGAGAGAGACACACACACACACACACACACACACAAACATCATGAGGAGAGAAAACATATAAAGAACTTGACATTTTGAAGAGAGAAAAGTCAGAGTTGAATTGGGGAAAATTTTGTAATTTGTGTGATAAAAAATGTGCAATATTGCGCTATCTTTCTTTTTTAACTCTATTTTTAAGTGCACATATGTATGTAATTTTAATTGTACAATATATTATTGTTAATCTTGATAATGATTTTAATTATTTGTTCATATGTTGGCATTGTGTAAACATGTACAATTCAGTCTGTGACTGCCAATCATGTTTTTTGCAATAAACCTGAATTGAATTGAATTGATTTGAGAGTAAGCGGAAGTGGGAGATTAAGAGAGAGGGAGAGATAAATAGCTAGAGATTGTACAAAATACAATCAAGTCCTGAAATAAAAGTGTACATGAGATTAGAGACAGAAAGTATATAACGACAGGACAATAAGTTGTGTTTATCATGAATTCGTGGGAAATAAGGGTAGGGTGAATTGAAAAAGGAAAAAAATAGGAGAGAGAGTCAGAAAGAGAGACGGAGGGGGCATGAGACAGATCGAGCTGGTCTATGAAATTATGCAAGCCTTGAGGCTTGCCCTCGATTAGCTCCAGTAATTAACAGCAAATTTAAGTGGACAAGGGCATGGACGTGGTAATAAAAAGTGATATATCTACTCTAATTTAAACTTGTATGTACATGTAGCTACTGTAAGCAACGTAAAAGGTCTCAAATAGGGTTTCAATGCACTACTTAGGCTCAAGCGCAATTTATTAAGCCATATAGTCGTTATTCTAGTCCCTTGTGTTAATTCTTCACCGCATGTGTGATAAATTTTACATACCATGTACAAATGTTTACTTTCAGTGTAATAAACTTGTGGTGTTTTGAGGGGTTATCGATTTCATAACCTATATGAACAAGATTGATCAAAAATTGAAATTACATGTAGATGGAATTACAGTTTGAATTCAGTGTAATAGGAATTCAACACATTGTTGTTGAATACTGAAAAGCATCATTATCATCAATTATCTAATTGTCATTAATTACTCCCATTATTGCAGTCAAATCATTCTAATGTTTTGTGCACAGTTTCTACCATGCTGCTGACAAATTTTCTGAAAATTAGAAAAAAAAGGCTTGCATGCAGTGCATTGCTTATTGGTTTTGTGTGAACACATAAGTGTTTAATGAGTCTAAGAGTATAATGAACATTGTCAAACCAATGTGACTGCTACAGTATATGTCTAATTAGTCTCGTATGAACACATCACTTAGACCATAGGATACATGATCGTGTGTGACAAGATTGTTAGCTAGGAATAGCCTATTACAAGGCTTGCGTACATTGCTTTGCTAATCGGTTTCGTGTGAACAGCTCAGTGTCTAATGAATCTTTGAGCATATGAACATTGTCAAACCAATGTGACTGCTACAGTATACGTTTAATTAGTCTCATATGAACGCATCTACTGGACGGCCTGTAGGATACATGTGTATTACAAGCTTGCTCTAGGATTTGATATTACAAGGCCTGCGTACATTGCATTGCTAATTGGTTTTGTGTGAACAGCTCAGCGTCTAATGAGTCTTTGAGCATAATGAGATACATGATGGCATTTTGTGTATCCAGTGTCTGGTCATGCTCTCTATTTTGGGAATAATTTGATATTCCAGAAATGCAGTATTTCTTCACAATGTTAGGATTGAAGGAGATCTGATTATAATTCACCCCTTCGGAACTGTCTGCCTATATCTAAACATGGACCTGCTTAATGATTTGAAGAGCGGCCCCACCTATTGATATTTGTGTTTCATTCTAAGATGGAAGGCTTCTTGTAATAATAATAATAGTTTTAATGATGATGATGACTGAGAAGGAAAAGGAGAAAATGAAGGAGGACGAATAGAAGAATATGCTGAGAGATGAATGAAAAGAAGAAAATTGGAGAGGAATGCAAGGAAAAGAAGAGTGATGTATAGGGGGCCTGCTACTGCCAATTTGTCCACTGCCAACTCGTCTACTCACCACATGGTCTACTTTCATTAAGTCTAATGCCATTCCGTCCATCAACATTTCGTCTCAAAACCATTTGGTCCAATCATCACTTCATCTAATCACCAGTTCATCAATGACCATTTCATCTCATAACCAGTTGGTCTAATATTCGTTTTATATTCCTTCATTTTGCCCAAATAACACTTAGTCTAATTAGACCAAATGGTATATGGACTATAAATGACTATTGGACCAACTGCCCGGCAACTGGTTATTAGACGAAATGGCAGTTAGACCATGTGGATATTGGACTAATTGATGGTAGACCAAATGAAAGAAGACGAGTTGGCAATTGGGCGAATTGGCATTGGACCAGATGAACCCCCCCCCCTCTATGACAAAGGCCTATAAAAGAAGAAGAGGAGGATGAATCTATAAAGATGTTTGATTTTTACGATTCACGATGGATTAACATTGTGGTCAATGAAATCAATTGTAAAAAAAAGGATGATTGCCAAGCTTTGTGTTATAGGCCTCTGATGTATAAAAGCAGTTTATCATGTATCTATTCTTTGTTTGTAATGTTCTTTCCAATTGTCATGACTGCGTAAATATCAAATAGGATTCTTTTTATTCATTAAATAAAACATACAAATATAAAAAAATAAAAACAAAATTATTTATTCTTTAAAATAAAACTATATCAACATTTACAAACAATTTATAGATGATTGTATTCAGTTTTCCAAGTCAATGTAGATGTATGTAGACATAGAAGTTGAACAATTCATTTTGGATTTTGAATGCAATACATTGTCAGTTGAATCAAATAATCATTTAGAGCACATACTGTGCACACAAAAGGCTAGTTGATTGGGAAATTTCGAGCTCAATATCCAGTCAAAAAAATGGCTTGATAATCGGGTTAATCTGATGATAAATTTTGAAAAATAGAACGAGAGGCAGGGAAGAGGAATGAATTTTGAGAGGATGATTGTCTGATCACGAGGGAGGTATTTTAGAAGAGAAAGTTGATGAGGTAGATAGGAGCCTTGATAGATACATGTGGATGGATGAATAATTAGGTTAATATGGCAAAAAGGCTGAGATCTGCAGTAATACATGTAGCACATTATTGAAGGAGAGATTTATTAGGAGAACAAACAAAGAGAGATGGGGAAAGAGAAAGAGAGACATACAGACAGGTGGACAGAAAAACACAGTGGCGGATGGGGGGGGGGGCACAGCTGGCCTGTGCCCCCCCTTGAGAGCCATAATCAAAATTTGTAATGTACATGTAAATCGTTTTTTTTACTCAAGTGTGCCCCCCCCCTTTTGAAAAGGAGGACCTTTTTTTTGCTTGCTTGTCAATTTTTTTTCCGCAGATGAAATGACCTTCACTTTCAAGTGAAAACCTTTCTATTTTTTTTTGCTTGTCAAATTTTCATCGGGAAAATTTGCCCCCCCCCCCCTCTTTTGGAAAATCCTAGATCCGCCCCTGCAACTACATACATGTATGTTGAGAGGCAAACAGATAAATTAGGAATATCTTGTGCTAGGGCATGTATATGCAGTTGTGCTCAAAAGTTAGTGAACACTACCTCAAAATGCACTCCTTCATACTGAGTGTTGAATGTTCACAACAACACTACAAAGATCGGCAAGCCCAGAGAACCAATGTTTATTGCATCGTATTTTATCACCTGACTTGGGAGCGGATCCAGGATTTTCCAGAGGGGGAGGACATTTTTCCGATGAAAATTTGACAAGCAAAAAAAAATCAAAAAAAGTTTTCCATCTGAAAATGAAGGTCATTCGGTCTGCGAGAAATTTGACAAGCAAAAAAAAGTTCCTCACTCTCAAGGGGGGGGGGGGCACACTTGTGTAAAAACGGTATATTTACATTACAAATTTGTATTATGGCTCTCAAAGGGGGGGGGGGCATGGGCCGACTGTGCCCCCCTGGATCCGCCACTGACCTGACTCCACAAATATAGCAGAACTTTAACACTTTAAATATGTTCATTTTCTGGTTGGGCTCACTAACATTTGAGCACCAATGTAGTATAGAAAATAGGGGATAACAATACATGGGGGTTCATGGCATATTGAGTGTTAATTCCGTATTGAATGATATTTATAGGGATGAGTAAATTTTTCAAATAGGACGAGTAAAATGACCAATCTTTTAGTAACAAATGTACACATGCATATTTGTAATTTCTCTTCCTTTTTAAAAAGGACTATTGGTAATGATATAACTTTGTTTTCTTTTATGGTTTGAAAAGATTTCTGAAAAATTAAATTGCTTAAAAGCATGATTAATCCCTTGTCTCTTCAAGAATTGGTGATGATCAATATTTTCAGTTGATTATAAATATAATACAGATTTACTTTTTGATTGGATTCAGTCTCAAATGCATCCACGCTTTATAAAGTGCTTTTTGATATTTCAATCTTGTTGGATTGAATTATAATCTTAAACTCTTTCTAGAGTACTTTTTGACAGCTTCAATGTAAATTATTTTATCAACTGAACTCGGTAAAAATCACTCTTCTCATATCCCTCCCTCTTTTTTGATACGACATGTACTGGGAGGCGATATTTGTTTATAATTGATTAATTCGTACACTTCGGGCCTACTCAACAATGATGCATGTTGCATGTTGCGTTACACACGCACAATAGAAAAACACCATTGACCACATGGATGGGTGGACTCCATAATTTCTAGTGTCTGCAGACTTAATTATACCCACCCAAAATGATCAAATATGCCTGCATTAATTGTATAGCATTTGTAGATCAAGGCTACACTATTGACTTTGCAATTTAATTAACTGCACGGCTGGATCCTCCTGTGTTTCTGAACGAACAGAGGTGAATTTGAAATCGGGCGGCTGTGATGACATAGAGGTTACTATACATATAAGTTCCTTTTAGAAGGTCCGCAAAATAAACGCATACTCAACTGAGGGTAATTTTCATTTAGCTCCAATATTAATGATAATGAAAATGAGAGTAATAATATCAATAATGATAATGATAATAATGATGATAATAATAATATTAATAATAATGATAATGAAAATAATGATAATAATGATAATAATGATAATTATATTAATATTAATATTAATAATAATAATAATAGTGATAATAGCAAACAGTTTTTGAATAGTTTTTCACATTATGATATCTTCTCATTTCACTCATAAAGGCCTTGTCTATTATTACTCTGGAAATGCCCATATATCCCCATATCCCATTGGGTTGTATACAAAACAACACATTTTGAGATTGACCAAAAAAGCACAACAGTGGCTCTTCTACAGAAAAAAATATATTCCTGCTTTTGGGTTTCACTCCTTAAATGGCAACGGTTGTTGTTATAGTTTATCTTGATTTAAGCAGCAGCTGTAAACCTCTTGTTCTTTCTATGTGGGTTTTTTTTACTATCAATAGGCAGCAACTATATATAACCTCTGTTGTTATTTTCTACCACTCTTTTTTCTAAACAGTTCACAGTAAAACAAAATCTCTTATTTCTAGTAGGTATTTTTACAAACAATACAGAGCAAAAATTAACCTATGGTATCATTTCTAGTGGTTATTTTCTGCTAACAATACACAGCAAATTATAATCTCTTGTTATTTCTAGTGGTTATTTTTTACTCACAACATATGGTGACATATAGGTTATTTTAGACTAACAATAGCCACTGATTTGTTATTGATAGTGGTTAGGTTTTGCTAACAATGTACAACAAAATATAACCTATTATTTGTAGTGGTTAAGTTTTGCTCACAATAGGTAGCGAAATATAGCCTCTTGTTATTTCTAGTGGTTATTTTTTGCTAACAATACGCAGGAACTATAAACTCTTGTTATTTCTAGTGGTTATATTTTTTTACTAACAGCAAACGGTGACTTAGAGGTTATTGAGACTAGCGATAGGCAGCAACTATAACCTGTTTTGTTATTTAATTATAGTGGTTATGTTTTGCTAACAATATACAACAAAATATAACGTCTTGTTATTTTTAGTGGTTAAGTTTTGCTAACAATACATAGCGAAATATAGCCTCTTGTTATTTCTAGTGGTTATTTTTTGCTAACAATACGCAGGAACTATAACCTCTTGTTATTTCTAGTGGTAATATTTTTTACTAACAACAAATGGTGACTTAGAGGTTATTGAGACTAGCGATAGGCAGCAACTATAACCTGTTTTGTTATTTCTAGTGGTTATGTTCTGTAACAATGCGCAGCAAAATATAACCTCTTGTTATTTCTAGTGGTTATTTTTTGCTAACAATAGGATAGAGAGCTCATATGCATTAGAGTCATCCACATTAAAGGTTAAGGGGGGCCGAGGATGCGATTACATCAATAAATTACACCTTGCCGAAGCTCAATTTCCATGGATTTTCGTGACTCCTTATCCTCCCCGTTTGATCGCGTAACCCGATCATCTCGTCGTAATAACACGGGCATTATGGGCCAGACAATATCCCGCTTTTCTCTTCTTTGCCGGGCACAGACACGTCTAGTAGATTGAATTTCAAATAATATCAATCCTCCGGGATCTAATTGGATGAGAAAGTGCTACATAAATGGACGGAGACCCCCCTCGTTTAATGAAAAAATTCTCAGCCCTGACGAGCGGCTCCTTCTCCGTGTGTGCATAAAAATGATATGATAATGACTGTTTTCATGGCTATTTCTTAACAAGTCACAATGACGTCAGATTTTTTTATTGTCATTTGATTAGTGTAATGTATCTTTCATATTTAAGTCTGTTGATTTTCCTTACTCATGCATGTGAAGAGTTGCCAATTTTGCTCTAAAAGTGAATTCATCATGCAAGGAACTTGTTCTTTTAAACATTCAGAGTATTTTATTTGATGTACTTTTCTTCATTTATTACAAGTAGGCAACACCGCCAATCGATGATGCTCTCATAACATTTTCAATAAGATCTAGATCACTCTTATACATGTATATCCTGTTGTTTTTTTCTTCATGTTTAGTGTCATTAACATCAGCATATACATTATTGCTTTGACTTTATTACATGTAATCTGCATCGACTTGAAGTGGACATTTTGTTTATTTTTGATGGATGAAATAAGGGAAATAATGAACCCCCATTATAAATATTTACGGCTTAAAAGTAGTGAATAGGACTTGGTTTTTGTTGCACATGTTGCTGTAATGGAGCAACTTTTTTTAGTTTGTTTATTGCCACAAGGTTTGTTTCTTGAAGGTTAGTGTTTTATCTACTCTGGGAGAGTGTTTCGTGAAGCATTTTGCCAGTGATTTCACCGACTAATATGTTCTGAGCCAATCAGATGCAAGAATTTCAGGAGCTTATAACAGTTATCAGTGAAAGTCACAGACATTTTGCTCCATGAAATGCTCCCTGGGGGTGTACTTTGGGAAAAGATCGTTGACCATGCATCGAGCCGATGTATCTCGATTCCAATTGTTTCGGAAAGATATTTTCAAGGTCCAATGTACAGTACTCCTGTGCCTGTTTCATGAAGCTTGATATCAATGGCAAATGACAGGCTCCTGTGATAAGCCACTGAAATCCTGCAATGTGATTGGATGAGAGCTATCTGCTATAGATTTCAAGCATTTGTTGATATTGAATGATGTTTTGTGAAACGGGCCAGCAGAAACAATCAGTTCACATTTATATTTGTCTACTCCGCCTTGTCTTCCCCAAGGGTCTAGATTGAATTCAACGTATTTGGGAAGGTGTGAGTTCAATTTGTTTTAATGTGAGGTTGACCTTCAACTAGATTGAGTCCCAGTATGGATGATGATATCTTATTGGGAAGGACATTTCCCCCTGAGTGTCTTCTCAGTGTGTTCACAGTGTTCATGGTGTGTTCTTTGTGTGTCTACAGTGTGTTCATGGTGTGTTCACAGTGTGTTCATGGTGTGTTTACAGTGTGTTTACAGTGTGTTCACAGTGTGTTTACAATGTGTTCACAGTGTGTTTACAGTGTGTTCACAGTGTTTACAGTGTGTTTACAGAGTGTTTACAGTGTGTTCATAGTGTGTTCACAGTGTGACTACAGTGTGCTCATTGTGTGTTCACAGTGTGTTTACAGTGTGTTCATTGTGTGTTCACAGTGTGTTTACAGCGTGTTTACAGTGTGTTCATAGTGTTTTTCCCTGTGTGTTCATAGTGTGTTCACAATGTGTTTACAGTGTGTTCACAGTGTGTTCACAGTGTTTTTCCCTGTTTTCATAGTGCGTTTATAGTGTGATTACAGTGTGATCATAGTGTTTTCACAGTGTGTTTACAGTGTGCTCATTGTGTGTTCACAGCATGTTTACAGTGTGTTCATTGTGTGTTCACAGTGTGTTTACAGCGTGTTCATTGTGTGTTCACAGTGTGTTTACAGTGTGTTTACAGTGTGTTCACAGTGTCTTCCCTGTGTGTTCATAGTGTGTTCACAATGTGTTTGCAGTGTGTTAAAAGTGTGTTCACAGTGTGTTTATAGTGTGTTCTTGTATTCATGCTGTATTCACAGTGTGTTTACAGTGTGTTTACAGTTTGTTCACAGTGTGTTTACAGTGTGTTCACAGTGTGTTTACAGTGTGTTTACAGTGTGTTTACAGAGTGTTTACAGTGTGTTCATAGTGTGTTCACAGTGTGTTTACAGTGTGCTCATTGTGTGTTCACAGTGTGTTTACAGCATGTTTACAGTGTGTTCACAGTGTTTTTCCCTGTGTGTTCATAGTGTGTTCACAATGTGTTTACAGAGTGTTTACAGTGTGTTCACAGAGTGTTCACAGTGTGTTTACAGTGTGTTAAGGGTGTGTTCACAGTGTTTTACAGTGTGGTCACAATGTTTTTCCCTGTGTTTCCATAGCGTGTTCATATTGCTTTCATAGTGTGTTCACACTGTGTTTAATGTGTGTTAGTGGTGTGTTCATAGTGTATTCATAGTGTGTTTGCAGTGTATTTGTGATGTGTGTTTATTGTATGTTCACAGTGTGCTCAAATTGTGTCCATGGTGTGTTCCTGGTATGTTCACAGTGTGTTCATAGTTTGTTCACAGTTTGTTCATAGTGTGTTCATAGTATGTTGAAAGTGTATTCAAAGTGTGTTCATGGTGTAAATTCAAAGAGTGTGAAAAAAAGTATACAAATTATTTTCCTCTTTGTTCCCCATTGAAAAATGAAAACACGCTTCGGGGGTTGTTGTGGGACACTGTGTAAACAACAAAAGGTTAGGAACTTTAAAAGAGAGAGAGAGAGAGAAAGAAAGAGAAAGTAAGGTAAAAATGGGTGAAGGAACTACATGAATTAACTTTATTACTGAAGTAGAACATGGATGGTTTCTCTGTGTGTTATTTCAATTATGTTTGACATAGTCAGTTCTATCATGCTTAGTCTGAGTTTATCTTTCTATTTTGTTATGAAATGCAGGATTTGTAATATTTTTGACATGTTACTTTCTTTGTATTTTGTTAACAAAAAGTTTTAAAAACAAAATACAAAAAGGAGGGGGCTTGCAAATGAATGTTATAGAGACATCAACTCAGTTTAATGTACCTTTATATCAGGAAGGGGGGGGGGGGCAGGATGGAAGAAGTAATCATGATGTAATAGTGACCTCACATTCACGGCTCGTTTTTCAGGTTTCCTCGCTTTACTAAGCACAAGTGTTACCGAGGAAACACGAGTCAAGTAGGAGGCGCTGTAAAGTGAATCGTATGTGACTGGAATATCATTATTTTAAATATGCAGCTCGTTTGCCTGAGGCGTTCTGGGGCCATGCTGGGGGTTAGGAAGCCCGAGAGATATCTTGTCTCGTCAGTAATGACTTAGTTATTACCCCACGCACTCTGCCTGCTGTCATAAGTCTGTGAAGGGCTCTTTAGGGTTACCGTTTCCACTTTATACTTTTGTTTATTTTGTAATCTTGGCCTGGTTTTATAGTTTCCATTCTTTAAATCAAAGCCTGGATGGGGTTTCTTGAAGTTACTCATAAGTTGCTTACGATTTGTGACCTGCCTATTCCCCCAAAACTGAAGATAGGTTGCCCAAAATTAACTTTGATAGAGAGCCAGAAAAGGCTTAAGCTTTACAATATATAAATCTTATCGAAATTGAACGACAATGACCTATACAAATATTTGATTGAATGAAGACTAACTTAATAAGCCAGTTCGTAGTTCCACTATGCGCATGATCAGGAGATTCTGTGCACGATCAGAGGAAGGTCATTTGTACTAAAGTGACATGGTGGTTTAAAATTTAATGAGATAAGCACCAACTTTGATGTCTTGATTATTCATGTATTCTTTTTAATTGTGTTTTTCATTTTATTCCACAAAGAACAACAATGCGTCCACAAACGACTGGTATTTCACAGTTTGCCAGTACATTGTACAGCATGCTATAATATGCATTCAAAGTAGATATGCGACAAAATAGTGTTCATTGGTGTGCTATTCTAGTCACCTGGTCTATTCAATTTCTTCATCCTGTTATGTAAGGCATGCTTAGTAATATCTTGCTTTGAAATCTGCCTATCACAATGAAAGAAATGAAAGTTCATTTGACCAAAATTGTCCATGAAGTAACTACGAACTGGTCTATTGAAGGCGTAAAAATTAAGGTGAAAATGAGGTTTGAGGTTCAAGGCTCATGCACTCAATTATAAGAGGTGCCACTGTGCAATTATGGTGAAACCTCCAGATCAATGGTGTCCACGAACTCATGTGTCTTGTCTTTTGTTCGATTTTTACCTCATAATAATAATATGTATTTATATTGCGCAGTTACTATGTGCATATACTCAACTGTGCTTTGATACTTGGTATCATATTATTACCCCGGCTGTAGCTGAGCCGCCATATCAATAGGCGCTAAAGCGTTCAAGGTATAAATCCTACCGGGTACCCATTCACCTCACCTGGGTCACCTGATGTAGATCATCAAGCATTGACAGAACTACATGTAGATAAGAAGAGGCATTACTCTTCCAGATAAGCAAATTTTAAAATTTTTACTTTTTGAAGATCAGATTACTCGAGAACCAGAGAACCTTCCCTTTTTTGGTGTTTTTTGTGGAAGTGTGCCCTGTGGAAATTTGGTCTTGCCCCTAAACATTAAAATTACAGCCTATGATGAGGATCAGATGAAACTTTTTTTTTATTTTAAAGGTCAAGTCCACCTCAGAAAAATGTTGATTTGACTCAATAGAGAAAAATCAGACAAGCACAATGCTGAAAATTTTATCAAAATCGGATGTAAAATAAGAAAGTTATGACATTTCAAAGTTTCGCTTATTTTTTACAAAAAAGTTATATGAACGAGTCAGTTACATCCAAATGAGAGAGTCGATGATGTCACTCACTCACTATTTCTTTTGTTTTTTATTGTTTGAATTATACAATATTTCAATTTTTACGAATTTGACAATTAGGAACTCCTTGCCTGAACCACAAAAAGTTAAAATAATGGAATTCCACATGTTCAGGGAGGAATGAAACTTCATTTCACATGACAATGACGAGAAAAATCAAAATATTTCATATTTCATATAATAAAATACAAAAGAAATAGTGAGTGAGTGATGTCATCAGTTCCCTCATTTGCATACCGACCGAGATGTGCATATAACTGTTTTGTGAAATGAAGCGAAACTTTAAAGTGTCATAACTTTCTTATTTTACATCCGATTTTGATGAAATTTTCAGCGTTATGCTTGTTGTATTTTTCTCTTTTTATTCAAATCAAGTTTTTGTTGGGGTGGACTTGTCCTTTAAATATTCTGCATAATCCTCATGTGAAAACTCTAACTATTCTAAAGGAAAGATGAATACATATAATTATTACACACAAATATATGCAAAAATTTAATATAAAAATGTGGTATAATGCTGCTGCTTATCTATTTGATTTGGAACATTCACAAAAATTTTAAAATAATAACAACAACAACAATAATAATAATGATAATAATAATAATAATAATGATAATAATATTAATTATGATAATAATAATAATGATAATCATAATAATAATAACAATAATAACAAAAAAAATTATTATTCTATTATCATTATTAGTACAATTATTATTATTATTATTATAAAACATAAAACATAATGTTATTTCTGGGTTCCATTTCATTAAGACTGGTCCGGAGGTAATGGCATATTAAAACCCACATTGATACTTTGAATTCTCTCAGATGGAACCTCCTGATGCACTCCGCAAGCGCATGGTTAACAAATCACCTTGATTCAGTAGATATAGAGTTTGCACTACTCCATCTCTGTCACTGGTTTTCTTTCCAATATATGCCTTTCACTTCGAGATTCTTGGACTCAACCCCTTATGAATGGTTAACTAATCGTTGCTGTGTTATTGTGACGGAGATCGATCGTTTTCTACTTTTGGGTTGTCACATCCATTAATCATCGCCATGGTAATTAGAAGTTTGATGTAATTAGGCGGTTAGAATTGAGTTTAATTTCATTAGAGCGTCCCAGTTTTATTCCTGCTTTTTCTCATGTTTCGTGTTCAGTGACCCCAGCCTGCTAAAGTGGCTCAGCGTAATGCTCGTTATGAGGTATTTAACATGTAAACAAATTTTGAAAAGGCCATTAGTTAGTGTCTTCAAACATATTTTGGACATATGCGAGTGCATGCTTAAGTCTCCGACAATATTTTATGCTAATAATCATTTAATTTTTAAAATAAATTTACTTTTATATTTACAAGAACAGGGGTGTTTCAAGTTTAAAATGAGTTCAAACTTGAACGCAAATGCGTAAATGTTATTTTACATGTATTTTCTAGAGTAGCATACATGAGCATCTTGTGAGTATGATTTGACCAATTCAGCAATGTGTTACATGTATATTGATCGCACCTGGCAAATTAAAAGTGATTTAAGTCAGACTTAGATCCTTGTGGAACACCCCAAGTTCCATAATCTAAGCAATCATGTTGTAATGTGATCATGTAGGAGAATTTGGTTCTCTGACATTTGCTATGATGACAATTATCATTCATATTTTAAAATCTGCACCGAAAATGAATTTCATAAAACCTAACTCCAACCTAAACCCTAACCCTGTTTTTAATCCTTATGGATTTTCATGTATTTACAAAACTATACATCTTGTCATGACCCTATAATAGTCATTATATTTCCTTTAAGAAAAAATGCAATTTGTTGCTGAAGCTTAAAATTCTCATGTCACAGAAACGATTCAAATACCACTATTAAATTCAAGAATTTTTTTAGGACATTCAATATTTTGCCTTCCCAATGTGCAGCCTTTTGTGTTTAAATAAACAAATTTCAGAACTGTGATTTTGGGTTGAATTGTTTTCTTATGAAATACACAATAGGCTGGAAAGGATGGAAAATGGCTAAAGAGTGACTGCATTTTTTACCCTTAAAAGTGTTGTTACTCCTCGGTTCTTTAAGAGGTGATTTACCCCTTTCCACTCTCAGTGTACAACCGATGGTAGAAGTCTTGTCTGCACTGAAAGAGAATACACCTGGCAGCTAACAAACCAATTTGGCGCTACCTTTACTGCCGATGAAACCGAAAACCAAGGCAGGTGAAAAAAGGGTCCTTGGATTTATACTCATCTAATTCTCTCTCTCTCTCTCTCTCCCTTTTCCACTCCCTCTTTTACCCCTTTCTCTATATATCTCCCTCTCTATGTTCCCCCTTCCCCCTCTTCTCTCACTCCCTATTAGTCAATTGATAATTCATCTATAATTTCTCAGTACTTTTGTCTAATCAAATCTTAAATGCTATGGACACTGCCCCTCAATCTTTCTCTTTAAATTCTTCTTAGTTTACTCCATCTATCAATTTCCTTTAGTGTCTACATTGTACCTCTTCTTTCCTAATTATTAAATCTACATGTATATCTATCTTATTCTCAGAACTTGCTTTAGGCTTTAGCCATAATGATTGTATAAGTTTTCATTCAGGGAGCAATATTTCCTCAATTTTTATTGCACTATTTCTCTCTTTCTCCCCTCTGTCCCCCTCTCCCTCTCTCTATCTCTTTCTCTCTCTTCCAATGCATGCACTGGATGCTAATTTCACACTAGGAATGTTATGAATCAATCAGCCTAGACTAGAAGGTTACGGCTGTCCAGGTCTCTCTCTGCTAATGATTATCATAAATTGTTGTTTGATTCCACCCATGTCACCGTGCAATGTTACAGTAGACCCTACAAAACGGAACCCAAACCAATTGATTAAACAACGCCCTGTTATGTTTAATGAAACTACTACTACTACTACTATTACTACTACTACTACTATTACTGCTACTAGTAATACTGCTACGACTACTACTACTACTACTGCTACTGCTGCTGCTACTACTACTATACTACTACAGCTACTACTACAGCTTCTACTACTACTATTACTACTACTTCTACTACTACTACTACTACTAGTACTACTACTACTACTGCTTCTACTACTACTACTGCTACTGTTACTACTGCTACTACTTACTACTACTACTACTACTTCTACTAGTTACTACTACTACTACTACTACTACTACTACTACTACTACTACTACTACTACTACTACTACTACTACTACTACTACTTCTTCTTCTACTACTTCTCCCGGCTTTGGTATCATTTGTAAAAAAAAATAGAAAGAAAAAACAATCATTTCAAGTCTTGTGAACCATCATATTCTCATTTCAAAGTGAATTCTCATTTCAAATTCGAGGAGGGTGCAGAAGCAGTGTTACATTTTCTGATCATTGATTAAGGACCATGAGATCATCAACCTCAATGAAACATCCCATGTATCATCATCCTGAATAATCAGTCGCCGGTTGTTTCTGTCACAAGCCTCACTTGCGACTAGAATTGTAGTTGGTGAAAACTGGTCTTGCCCTTGTTATCTTTAACCCTCTTTTAAAAAGAAAAGGCTCGAGTACCCACATTTTATAAATGAATTATGGAATTCAGGAAGAAAACAGATTACTCACAGAATTTCACAGGAAATATAATTTTTCCGGCCGAACAATCTGCATTATTGAAAAAAATGAAAATCATAGTAAAATCCAATAAAATGAAAGCTTGCATAACTGAACATTATGCCCATAATCCATTTGCAATGTTTAGCGTTGCATTTGTGAGCTTTGATTTCAACAGAAACCAAGGTTTTTAGAAGATTTTCACTATTCGCAATTGCTTTTTGTTGTGTGTTTTCTACATTAAAATGTTCATTAATAAAACAAAATGTGATGGCCAATTGACCATAACACAGAAGATAAAAAAAAAAGTGATTGAAATCATTCTGTTCAGGACTTCGGGTGTCATGTGGCATTGGAGGTGTCCAAGTCTACTTCTCACTTTCGGAAAGTGTGACGTAGCCTTTAATGGAAAATGGATATCATCCTCTTCTCTATCTCGTGAAACATGAATTGTACGGGTTTAGTTCATTTCTGGAAAGATACGATCAGGCTACTACTAACCATTTTCTTTTCTGAAATTATTTTATACCACGTCATCAATCCCTTCATACATGTGTAAAAACAGTGTTTTCTATTGATAAATATTGTTTCTGTGGCATTAGTATTATACAGTTCTTATTTCTGAAAAAAGTGTGACTTTAGTGTTTATGTACATGAAGGTCTGACAAAATAGCCCCTTCTTTATAACAGCATACATGTACATGTATAATGTCATTTCAGCCAATGAATGGACAAGTAGAACTTTAATACAAATTTCCAACTTTGACACAGGATTCTGGTTTAATACTCGTTTTCATTTGTTTCACAGAGATTTAAAGGACAAGTCCACCCAAACAAAAAGTTGATTTGAATAAAAAGAAAAAAATCCAACGAGCATAACACTGAAAATTTCATCAAAATCGGATGGAAAATAAGAAAGTTATGACATTTTGAAGTTTCGCTTAATTTCACATAATAGTTATATGCAAATCCTGGTCAGTATGCAAATGAAGAGACTGATGACGTCATCCACTCACTATTTCTTTTGTATTTTATTATATGAAATAAGGAATATTCTATTTTTCTCCTCATCGTCAAGTGAAAAAACAATTAATTCCTCCTGAACGTGTGGAATTAGCATTGTTTAATACTATATGGTTCAGTCAAGTTGGTCCTTATTGTCAAATCTGTAAAAAAATAAAATATTGTATAATTCAAACAATAAAAAACAAAAGAAATAGTGAGTGAGTGACATCATCGACTCACTCATTTGCATGTCACTGAGTTGTGCATATCACTGTTTTGTGAAAAAATAAGCTAAACTTTAAAATGCCATAACTTTCTTATTTTACATCCGATTTTGATGAAATTTTCAGCATTGTCTCTATTAATTCAAATCAACATTTTTCTGGGGTGGACTTGACCTTTAAGTATGACTTAGGTTGCACTTAAATGCCGACGCGTACAAGATATGCAACGCGCGATCTTATTGATCAATACACAGTAGTGCGCGTCCTCTTCGCATGATCTGACCAATGTGGCCTTGCCTTTTATACCGCACGCAACAAGGAATTTAAGAGCAATTCTAAGTCATACTTATCTTTGTGAAACACCCCCCAGGCCTTTAAATCTGTCTAAACAGGCCCTTCTTAACTCCATTTAATACCACTTGATCAATGCCTGGTTAGGTACATGAGACCTGTGTTTCCTATTGGTCGGTCAGGCGAGTTTCTATAGGAAAGGGGCGCTGCACGTTAATGCACCATAATTGATGCAATTACGCAATGTGCCTTTGTCGTGGAGATCAGCTAATGCATCGGAGTTGGGATGCGTAGTTGATGGATTAGATGTAGTTATCGTCCATGAGTCCTTGGTTGTGGAGGTGGTTGTTGATGAAAAGATGAATTTTTATCAGATTTGGTTGAAAATGTGCATTTTTAATCACGTTTACTGGAGATCCTCAACGCTGAAAAACTTGGAATGTTCTGAATGCTGTATAATATATTTTGTTTGTATTGAATACTTTACGCATCAATCTTTTTAAAGAGCATCACTCGTATCCTTAATTTTGTACTACACTGAAAAAGTACAGCGTTAATTAAATATCCGCCAGCCATCCATATATATATATATATAGGTAAACACACTGTAAACAGCACCTATGTAGTTCAGGGTTAACACCAGATAGATGTTTAAACCAGTAAATGTTAAAAGAACATTGTTTTGATTCTTATAATCTTTTGAGGAGCATTGATTCTCCCCTAAATATATTGATCACATTCTATAAAGACTTTACACACTTACAATGGTTCCATGACATTTGCTCCGACGACAGTTACTCTGCTATTGATTTCACACACTTATCGAATAACTATCTTCAACACTAGATTAAACACTACACCATAGTACACCCTACCCTAATCCTAAACCTTATCATGAAACCCAATGCAAACCTAACTCTATCCCTATATCTGAGACAAAATAAAGCCTTGAGCAATTGTCGCAGGACCAAACGTCGTGTCACCCCTAAATGAATACCTTTTAAGCCTTAAACAATGCTGTTTATAACATCACAAGGTTGAAATCCCTGAGAACTCTTGCGTGCCATTTTAGCCTCTCTTTCCCCCAAATAAAAATGAACATTTTTCAGCTCTAATAATCATGCAATGGTGTTTACCTCAAAGGGTTTAGATCCCGAGAAAAACTGTGCGAGCCTCTCTTTCCCCGGTAATATACCCTGACTTAAAAATCAATTTCTCTTATTGGAAGTGAGTTATAGAAGCAGGACGAAAGTGGCAAACGTGACTCGCAGAGGGCGATTATTTGCACAGATGCACCAGTCGTTACATGCACTTGGACCGTGCGTTCAAAGGACCTAAGAAAACCCCGTCCTGCGCAGTTATTTCAACCTACTTTAAACATCTGTATTGAACAGCATCATGTATTGGACTCTGAGCAATGATTTGAATCATTTAATATGATAAGCGAGAACTGGGATGAGTGCATTTGGCGGTTGTATCAGTTGATGTTGATCATGTGAAGTGATTAATTGCAGTTGAGAACAAGGAATATAGTATATCATAATGAGAGTCTAAATTGAATTTGAGAGTCATGGAATATTGTTTATACACATTGTGCTACTCTCTTTAAATTCTGAGGATAAAAAAAAAACGCAGATCGGCTGTGAAGAGAGAGTAGCATACATTTTCATTTAATTTAATCCTAAGAATTAATGCGATTTAATAGTTAATCATCGCAGTTTGAATAAATCAAATGTTCTGCTGAATAATCCTATTTTTGGCATGTTACGATTCATAGTTGTCCTGGATTCAATAAATCGTTGATATCAAAGTGTGAGAGTCTATCAAGATTGCGTAAATTTGAGAATCATGAGATATTGAATCATGTAAACAGTCAATGAGAATTATGAAATATAAAGTTTTATATCGTGGGAAGAGTAAAACATTGAATTTAAAGAGTGGGTGTAGAAATTAGTGACATTTTGAACTAATTTTGCACAATCAGATATTGCCAATGTTTGAAATAAGACCTCAGTATTGCAATTACACATCATTATAATTATGCTTCATTTACTCTGAACAAAAAATCAAATGCTAGACGTTCTTTGTCACCATACACATTATTCATTACAATTCTTAGATTGATAATACATACAAAACGGCAACCTACATGTACATAGCTCTTGCAAAGTGTTAACTTTATATTTATAAATTTATATTTAATTCTTGTGCATTTAGTTCTTTTATAGAGTCTTAGATCATATCAAACTTTGGATTGTACCTCTTGTGAAATCAGGTCGATAGGTTTAAGGCTAAATGAACGTAGTTGCAGTAAAACACTGATTTCGTGAGAAAGTCTGTAAAACCAAGGTAAAGTATTGATATATCATCGTGGATCTAGATCTGGTACAGTTACATAAACTGAACTTTGTGAAATCATAATATCTAGCTAAAAAACATTCACACTGAAGATCGCCAACACAGATAGGCACACGTTGGACAGTGTATTATTATTGCTGGAATAAAGACTCGACGGAAGTGACCGAATCCGCGCTTATTTTGCTTATTTCTCAGCAATTACACAATTTCTTCCAGAATCCTTTGGCACATATTTTTTATTCATACAAACAGACACTTTGGTGATCATTATATCAAATTCTGTAACAAGTCATTTTGAGATCGTTTCCACAACTGGAATTTATCTTTAAGAAGTTGTCTGTATGGCTATGATATTGCACTTTCACCAGAACCATCAATAGGAGAGATGGAAGAGCCTAGTGCCTCACACACCCTTCGATCATCATCGATGATCTTTACTCAAATTCCCAAGGGAGGACACGTGCATTGCAGGCGAGTTTCTCTGATCCCATGTATTTATATTGGTGTTGGGCCTGCGGTGTCAAACTTCAACGATGTTATGGGTCTCCTTTCGACATTCTAAATGGATTTCATAGAAGCAGTACATGTAGCTACGTGAAAAAGTCTGAGTTACATGAATTACTGTGTAGTAAAAAATGATCTTGCTGACAAGAGTCCGTTTTATCATAAGAATTAGATTATAAAGATTGATTCATGGTCAATATCAACCAAAATTGCATGCATTATGAGCAATTTTTTCTTAAACCCATGTATTTATATTGGTGCTAGGCCAGTGGTGTCAAACTTCAAGGATGTGGGTATCCTTTTGACATTCCAAATTTTTTTCGTGGTAGCAATTCTCTTAATTCATTACTAGCTAGCTATTGGAATTGTTTAATTTTTTATTGTTTTCATTAGGTATTATTGAATCTAGTGGGTATAATTGAATTTATTGGATTTTAAGAGATTCTGATTCAAGTAATTTTGACAAAGTCTGAATTATAGGAAATTGTGTGTACCCAAATGGTCTTCTTGACAAAAGTCTGTTTTCTTCATCATTAAATTTGAATCTAGAAAGAGATTTTTTTCCTCATATCATTGGATGAAGAAAGAGGTGTTCGATTATTCCATTATACTTTTCAGGACACTGTTAAACTTTGGTCATGATGAAACTTAGGGTTCTGAAAACTTAGATGAACTCCTGAAAATTGTCAAAATCAACCACACAATAGAAATCTTACGTAATCACTGCTAGACAATAGAAGCTGAATCCGGAATTAGCACCAATAAGTTACCAATTATCTACTGACCAATCACCATCCTCCTGCTTTCCTATTGGTTCATCTGTAATTACCTCTTCATTCCTGCTTTCCTATTGGCTCAACCTTAATTACTTCTCTATAACCAACCTGGTTATATACCTGAGTTTCCAAGTGGATCATCATTCCTGATGACGACCAGAACACTCTGGTCGAAACGTCGTAAACAGTTCTTTTCAGAGCTAACATACAATCAAGAAAGATTAACAAACAATCCTTTTCAGGACTACATACACGGTGTTTACCGTAAAAAAAACCTTCCATTATCAACCAATTTAATGTAAAATATACCAGAATTTTGGTTAATATTGATCATTTTTATGTGCACTGATGAATGGAGCAATCAAGATGCCAAGTGTCATCAATATATTTTTTTCTCACTTCAGCACATACATAAGCCCAATCCTAATCCTTATATCTTAACCCTGCATGTATGTACAGTGGCTTTAATATTACCTGAGCACCAGGCTCTTTAAAAAGGGACACTGTTAACTGATAAACGAGTCGCAGTTTACTCTCCCTGAAATAATTTCATTGACTAATGTACTTTTCTTTGCCAACAATGAGTTTACCTTTATACATGTACTTCTTTCATCAAGCGAATGCTATCTATAGTAGATAGTAACCCACTGTACACTGTAATTGATTAAATAATGAATCTTTTGCTCCCTTTTATTTTCCCCAGTAATCATTTCAATGTTCAATTTGTGTGTTTTTGTTGCCAACTATAATTACATCTTCAATAAACAAAGTATCAACTCGCTATGTACTTTCATACACTGTTTTGCAATCTTTAGTAGATAGTAACCTATTGCATACTGTAACTCATAAAAGAGTTAAATTTCACTCCTTCAGAATGTATTTGATTAAACAGAGTTACAAATGATTTCATTATACACATGCTTTACCAGCAAAAAGGGAGATTTTTATTATTTTCCTCTCTTTGAATTCATTTCATTGACTTTATTATTTTAAAAGAAAATAGATCTGTCATTTTCCCCCTCATACTCTTTGACAGGCAAAAGATGGGTTTTAACTTTTTTAAACCAAAAATTTTCTATTCTAAATGTAAAAAAACTGAATCCGGGCCCGTTGCATAATAAAAGTTCCTATTATTGTATAGTAACTTTGCCATCTGATGGTATCTTTAATGGAATCCTTGATTCTGATAGGCTGCTTGGCACTGCCGTCATGGTAGTTACCATCGGATAGCAAAGTTACCATAATGGTAACTTGTATGCAACAGGGCCCTGGTATTTAATCACTCTCCTTTTGGATTGATACAAGAAACCAATCTATACGGAGTGAATTGTACATCCATATATACATGTAGTGCATTGTAGCCCCTTTTGGAGTTGTACATGACACAATTACAGTTACTGTTGTCAAGTTGTATAGTGCATTTTAGGCCCCTCTGGAGTTTTAGACATTTTCACTCCCAGAAAGAGGTAAAATCCACTCCCAGAGGATGCAAAAATCTCAATCCACGTGGAGTGAGGCCATCTCACTCCAAGAAGATTGACTCCAGATTAACTCTCTTGAATTTGGAGATTGGAAGTCTGATTTAATCTTTCTTTTCCATCTGTATTGGAGTATTACAATTGAATAGTACATGTATGCAATGTTCAGTAGATAGCAAGTCACTATAATCTGTAACTCATAAAATAGTGAATTGATCACTCCTTTTTCACTCTCCCTCTCATCATTACATTTACTAATATCCTACTCTTGCCTTTGATGACTGTTCTATATATTTTAGTATATATTGAATATAATGGCCCATCAATACATAAATCTAATATTGAAGTAAATTCAGAATACAATTAAGCATTTTTTAAATAAGAAAATGCCCAAGTCTATGGTACCAGTAACAAAAAAAAATCAGGTTCATCTAAAAGCAGGTATATAGACAACTGCGAATTAGAAATACACACATTTGGGACGGGGAATGTGTACATTATGAATGAAATAAACAAATACAGGTCTACATGTGGCTTGCTAGAGGCACTAAGCCTATTAATTTACATAATGCATTAAGCAGCTCAGCAAATAGAAAGAGGAGGGGGAGAGAGAGAGGGGGAGGGAGAAAGACAGAGAATAAAGGGAGTGAGTATGAGAAAGAGAGACAGACTGGGAAAGAGAAGATAGGGGCAGACAAAGAAAGGGGGAGAGAGAAAGAGAGTCAGATAGATGAATTGAAAGATAAATAGAAAGATAGATAGATAGATAGGTAGGTAGATACATATAGATAGATAGATAGATAGATAGAAAGATAGTTCAATGGATGGATAGATAGATAGATCAATGGATGGATAGATAAATAGAGAGATGGATAGATTGGTAAGCAGATAGAAAGTTCGATAGATGGATAGATAGATAGATAGATAAGGCACATAAACATACATATGGGAACATTTGAAGTTACATACTTCTAATGGATAGATCGGGATATAAGAGAGAGAGAGAGAGAGAACAAAGTGGAGGGGGGTACACAGAGAGAATAGATATAAGCACAATGTGGTCCTATGTCTATTTATTTACCAATTTGCATACACTATGTGCACAACACCCCTTATCCCACTTGACAAGCTATATTAAACACAAACCCGCAGAATATTCCCAAGCTGGTATTCCATTGTGAACCTTCACATGCAAATGATATCCAAATAATTCATTCACCCCTTCCATTTATATCACTAAATCAATTGAATTGAAATGATTCCGCTCCCATCGTATCTATTCAAGCATGTCCCGGTGAAATGTGGAATCCATATGCTATTGCATGTGTTTTGTCGCTGCTGCACGATGTTAATTGAAACTGTGGACCATTCTCAATGACTGATTGGGATTCCATAATATATACTAAAATGACTTAAGCCTAGCGCAAAATACACAATCCGTTGCCATCCGATTTTCAGAGAAATTGTAATAGCATTTGATGTGAACAGTCCAACCTACGAAATCTTTATGATCAAAGTTTCAAATTGTGGCATGAGTACTGGAATCAAAATCCCAATTTATTTAGCGCGTCCGTATAGGAATAAAAGCAAACTCAATTCCAAATCATATTGCCGTCATCAATAGCTGCTGCAATATGAAGCTGATTTCGACTTTACTTGGACTAGATATTTTGATTTGATATTGATTTTCTAACTAAACATATAATTATTAAGAAATGATGCATGTACAAAACTAGCAAACTATGTCTTGGTTATGCACATCTGATGGGCACACTGAAAGCCAGGGTGTTAAAACTAGCACCAGTTGTGTCACTAGAGGACCACACCCACCAGTTAAGATTACACCCTAGAGATTGAATATAATACCTAAAATGTAAATAGTAACAACCAAATGTGTTTTCATAACACCCATAGCTGTATAAACTAACACCAATCATGTAATACAGTAGTAAAATGATTGGTGTGGTGCTCTAACCAACACCACGGTTTTTTCAACCCCTCAGTTGGTGTCCCAGAGAACCACACCTAACAGTGCTAAAACTACACCCTAGAGATTGAATATAAAACCAAAAGTGTAAAATGTAATGACCAAAGGTATTTTAATAACACCAATTGCTGTATAAACTAACACCAAACATAAATACAGTATTAAAATGATTGTTGTGGTGCTCTTTATACATTTATCTACACCAAGGTTTTTGCAGTGCCTCAGTTGGTGTTCGTAGAGAACCGCACCAAGAGATTTTAAACATAAACCCTAGAGATTGAATATTATACCAAAAGTGTGCAGTCTCAAAGTTTGCTCTTGATTAATATGTGTCCATAATATTCTACTCTTTTTCCTGTTTTTTTTCCTAATATTTATTATTTTTACGCTCTATTTTTGTTATCCTGCCAATATACAGTAAATATTGTGATTTTTTATGATTTATAATAAAAACGTTAATATGTAGAAAACATGACGACTGAAATAAAGGTGTTGTATTACACCTATAGGTTTTAAACTGACACAAAAACTAACACCAGAGTTAAGTGACTGTTAAGGTATTGTATTATACACCAATCAAGACCACAGTCGTTGCACCTGTACCGTACATAAAAACATGACTATCACCTGTGATATTGCTATTTACATGAACCTGTGCACACATAACCCAATTCAACAGATTTCATCACACATAACAAATCCTAGGATATCCCTCTAAATAGATCTCAGATGCTTCCTCAAATTGGTTTAAAATTGAGCTCGTCATAGGCAGCTAGTCTACGAGCAAGACGGAGAAATAGTGGGCAAATTTAAGCACGAGGTAATGGAGGATCATATCCCCTTTGGTTTGGTTTGATGTTTGGTTTGGGTTTTTTGTGTGTGTTTTTTAAGGGGGGGGGGGGGCTATTTCTTAATTGAAGAATAGCAATAATGATAATGTTGAATTAAACCATTCATTGTAACCCTCTTTATTATGAAATAGCAGTGGTTATAAAACAAAATGTTAAGATTGTTGTTAACATTAATGTTTTTGGCGTACAGGCTCGCACTATAATGTTTTATTATTCAAATAATGCAGTAGAAAGAAAGTAAGGATGGAGATAAAATAGAATTAGGAGGAGGAGAAGAAGGAGAGGAAGACAGCAACATTGAAAATGAAAAAGAGGGAAAAAAGAAGGAGAAGTGAAGGAAAGAAGAAGAGGGGAGAAGAAGAAGAAGAAGACAAAAAACATTGAAGACAAAGAAGAGGAAAAGAAGAAGAAGTGTAGTATAAAAAAGTAGAATAATAATAATAAGAAGAATGAATGAGAAGAAAGAGGAGATGATGGTGGTAAGGGGATGATTGTGATGATGATTATGAGGATGGTAAAGAAGAAAAAAAGAGAAGATAAGAAGATAATTATGATAAAAAGAAGAGGGAGGGGGAAATTGGAAATGAGAATATATGATGATAAGGAAGGCGTAATAAAAAAGATATGAAGGAATAAGGAGAAGAAATATAGATAGATGATAAGGATGATGATGAAGGAGGGGAGAATAGGGAAAATAGAAATGGGGAAAGATGATAATTGTGATAAAGAAAAAGGTGGGGAGATAAGGGAAAATAGAAATAGGGAAAGATAATAATTATGATAAAGAAAAAGGTGGGGGAGAAGAGGGAAAATAGAAATAGGGAAAGATGATAATTATGATACAGAAGAAGGTGGGGAGATAAGGGAAAATAGAAATAGGGAAAGATGATAATTATGATTAAGAAGAAGGAGGGGAGAAAAGGGAAAATAGAAATAGGGAAAGATGATAATTATGATAAAGAAGAAGGAGGGAGAAAAGGGAAAATAGAAATAGGGAAAGATGATAATTATGATAAAGAAGAAGGAGGGAGAAAAGGGAAAATAGAAATAGGGAAAGATGATAATTATGATTAAGAAGAAGGAGGGAGAAAAGGGAAAATAGAAATAGGGAAAGATGATAATTATGATTAAGAAGAAGGAGGGGAGAAAAGGGAAAATAGAAATAGGGAAAGATGATAATTATGATAAAGAAGAAGGAGGGAGAAAAGGGAAAATAGAAATAGGGAAAGATGATAATTATGATAAAGAAGAAGGAGGGAGAAAAGGGAAAATAGAAATAGGGAAAGATGATAATTATGATTAAGAAGAAGGAGGGAGAAAAGGGAAAATAGAAATAGGGAAAGATGATAATTATGATTAAGAAGAAGGAGGGGAGAAAAGGGAAAATAGAAATAGGGAAAGATGATAATTATGATTAAGAAGAAGGAGGGAGAAAAGGGAAAATAGAAATAGGGAAAGATGATAATTATGATAAAGAAGAAGGAGGGAGAAAAGGGAAAATAGAAATAGGGAAAGATGATAATTATGATTAAGAAGAAGGAGGGGAGAAAAGGGAAAATAGAAATAGGGAAAGATGATAATTATGATAAAGAAGAAGGAGGGAGAAAAGGGAAAATAGAAATAGGGAAAGATGATAATTATGATTAAGAAGAAGGAGGGAGAAAAGGGAAAATTAAAATAGGGAAAGATGATAATTATGATTAAGAAGAAGGAGGGAGAAAAGGGAAAATAGAAATAGGGAAAGATGATAATTATGATTAAGAAGAAGGAGGGAGAAAAGGGAAAATAGAAATAGGGAAAGATGATAATTATGATTAAGAAGAAGGTGGGAGAAAAGGGAAAATAGAAATAGGGAAAGATGATAATTATGATTAAGAAGAAGGAGGGAGAAAAGGAAAAATAGAAATAGGGAAAGATGATAATTATGATTAAGAAGAAGGAGGGGAGAAAAGCGAAAATAGAAATACGGAAAGATGATAATTATGATAAAGAAGGAGGGGAGAAAAGGGAAAATATAACTACAATTACAAAAATAATTATTTCCTTTCAGTGGACACCTTATGATGCAGATCATGAATTTTCAATGAGAGCTCCACACATTCCATCTTTTTAGTTAACGAATCTCATAAAGAAACTTAATGAGATTTTCATCTTTATCATTTCTTTTTCCTTGCAATTTCCTCAGAATGTAAATGGTTATGCAATACGTGCAAACAGGAAGGTTTATTTATGTCTCAAGTAAACATACCTAATTAGTGAGACTTGCTCTATTAGACTTTCTCATTACTGTCTTTATAAAGCACAAAGAATTAATCTCTGCTATTGTGGCACTTTGTGATCTTTTCTATTCAAATGGAATAAGCTAGATATGCATCAATATGGGCAAAAGACATCCAAAGAGATTTCATTTTTCTATAGAATTGAAAATGATTAACATCTCATTAACATGAACATTTATTTACCTTCAGTAATTACATAATTACTAATTGACAATGAATGGTTAATATGTTCTGAAGCCATCCTGATTTCCTATAAAATTAATTATCTTTTATACTTTGTAGGGAGTAATTTTTTGAGTATTTTTCAAAATAAGAATATGCATTGTCTGTATGTTGTAGAATTTAAATGTCAACAGAACCATATTGAAAATCAGTGTGTGTTATCTGAACATGTACATTTTCCTGTGTAAAGATAATTTTATGAATTAATGACTTAGATAGATAAAATGGTGAAAATCACTCAACATTGGGTTAAAATTACTCTTAATCTTGTATATTTCATCCACTCTCTCTGATCATTCACTTCCTCTGATAAGTTAATTTTCATTCGCTTGATTTGGTTTAGAGAGTAGAAATAGAATTGGTCACCAATTATGGAGGCACGATAGCTCAGTCGGTAGAGCGGGGGACTCGTATTCCGGTGACCCGGGTTCGATTCCCACTTGGTGCGCTAGTGCCCTTTGGTAAGGCATTAATCCTCAGTACCAGGTCCTTCGGAGGGGACCTTAAGCCGTCGGTCCTCTGGTTGCTTGCTTACAAGCATTCATGCTTTCTTAGCAATCAGGTAAAAAATCACCACCAATCAATCAATTATTGTAATACATGTATTCTTCCTGCGGAAACAAAGTGAATTTTACACTCATTTTTCACCATCTTGGGAGTGGTGTGATTGAAGGATCACTCAATGTGGAGTGAATTTAAAATCAGCATTATTACAAGAATGAATGCTTCACATTTTATTTTTTACTTGTTTAAAGGGTGAATAAAAGTCACTCCTAAAGGAGTGAATATAATTCACTCCCTCTGAAGGGTGAACTATTCTGATTTGTTTTATTTATAGAGTAGAAAGAGAACTAGTCACCAGTGCATGTACCTGTCCTGCGAGGCATTAGGGAAACTATTAAGATTCTTTTTTAAGGTTATTTATATTACACCAATGGTCATCTTCATCCATTAGCACACAGACAAACAGACATTCAGATGACTGGAAGGTCACTTGCGCAATCAGCATAATCCCCATAGCCAAAATGAAATATTTAATGATATCTGAATGGGGTGAGTGAGTAGTGTGTTTGTGTGTTGGAGTGGCCTCTGGCCGGTTTCATAAAGCTGTTTGTGAAGAAATGCCAGATTTATGGATCCGAATGTATTCCATTCAACATCACTATCATCATCATCATGGCCAATTATCATCATTAACATTATTAACATCATCACCATCATCATCGTTAGAGTCAACTCCATCATCATCATTATCATCATCATCATTATCATCATCATTATCATCATCATTATCATCATCATTATCATCATCATCATCATCATCATCATCATCATTATCATCATCATCATCATCATCATCACCATCATCATCTCCATCATCATCATTGACATTATAATGCTATGGCCAGAAAACACTTTTCAATATCATTTGTATTTTCAATTACTCTAATGAAATGTACATAAATAGTTAATTTAATACTGCTGAAATATTTCTGCCCTTGTAATTTTTTTCTTATCATTTGTATATATCACAAGGACAAACACAGTACATCAATAGAGTAGATCCATAAAACAGACATTTAATATTAATACCTGCCCTAATTATTGAAACGTCCAAAGTGATTAACAGAAATAAACAAATTAAATTTAGGAGGGCATGGGAGCCTCGGCCATTGGGAGCAGCTGTTGATTGAAACAAAAATTGCTTTTACAGAGATGTATTGGGAGTGGACATTAGGACAAGATGTAGTAAATGTCTGATCAAGACGGGTTCACACAAGCTATGTTTAGATGAGCTACTAGTATGTGAGACAAACTAGCCCATATTCTGATGTCCAGCTTGACTTAGGCCATGTTCTAACTTTGTTAACATTATGGGAAGCCCAAAAATTACTTTTCCTATTTTCATTTTTTAAATTTTTTTTATGATGAAGAGAACTATTTCACTAATTATTCCCGGTCAGTTATGAATGGTTTGAGTGACATATGAGCTGGCAAACTGAATTTTGTACTGCTAGAGATACTTTCACAACTAGCTCTCCATAATTAAATCAAAAGTGCAAAATTGGCTCAGGTCTTAATATTCCAGAGGGGATGGAGTTAGGATTGTAATAGAGTTTTTGGTTCATAATATTGTAAAGAGAAGGATTAGGGTTTATGTAGTTTTGGTGGTCAGATTTTATGTTTGTCTTAACGTGGAGATTTTCCAACAGAGCAATTGTCGCTGGAGTAAATGTCATGGAACTTGGAATACGGGCAGCTTTATTTCTTCTAAATCTGACACCAGTTGGTTTGTCCCTAGAGGACTATGCCCTGAGGTGTTAAAATTACACCTTAGGAGTTGAACATAACACTAAAGAGTGTAAAATAACTGGTGATGTAATATAACCCATCATTGTTGAACTAGCGCCACACCAGCGTATAATTCACTAGTGTAGTCCTCAATATACAGTGCGTCCCCCAAAGGGAAACACGTTTTAGAGCTAGATATCACAATAATTGAATAGGTTAAGATTATAAATTTAACACAAATAGTAAGAATGAAATCTCCTCGTTGATTTGAGACAAAATACTTAAAGAATTGTTCACGCATTGCGGAGTAAAATCAAGATTTTCGCAGAAACTCACATGTGAATATGCATACACTTTTATTTTAGAGATGAGCGAAAGAAACGGTACAAAGAATACAAAAGATATGCTAATCAGCTATTCCTTTCTTCAGCAACGTTGTTGCTTCCTAAAATCATGACACATCTTTTCTGTGCATCTTTGTATTCACATTCAATTTTCAAATTCTTATGGATCATCTATGCTGGAACCATTCATATGATACTTGATATCAAAATGCAGAGGAAAAGCTGAATTGTGTGATTATGTAAATAAAAAACTGTAACCCATTTTGCTATGTTGAGAAAAAATAACTGGAAATGCTCGTTTCCTCTTTTGTGGGACAGATTGTACCTTAGACCATGCAATCAATACCACCGTTTTTGTTGTGTGTGTGTGAACCCTAGCTGCTAACAGCCCTGACTAGAAACAAGACCTTAAATGAATTAGATGGCAGATGTTTGAGATATAAATCAAGGGAACTTCTATAAATGACATCTGTATTTCGCAGGGAGGTCAAGTTAGATACATGTATGTGTAATTTGTACATGCCAAATGTAGATCAAGGGGGTTGCATAGAGTGCTCTGTGAAAACTTGTGTCACAGACATTTGGTTAGTATTTAAGGTCTTATTTCCAAATATCTTGAACTTCGATGTGTGATGTTTCATTACGGGTAATTCTGTACTCATGAGGTCATATCTTGGGCCCCATTGACTGATTTCCACAAAGTTTGGGTTGTTGGTGTTTTTCATCATAGAGGCCGTTCTCATTACGCTTTCTAAAACTAGTTTACTGGAAACCGATTTAGGAAACCACTTTGGAAGATCGCTTTGCTAGCGTTCCCACTTGATCACACGAAAGTGGTTTTCAAAATCACTTTACGTAAAGAGCTCTTGTTGCTATGGAAACGCTCTAAGTGGGGTGACACGTTTCGCGCGAAATTCGAAACCGCAGCATAGGCATTCTACACCTGTCGTGTGGAGTAGCGCGCTCAAAATATGCGAAGATCGCTTCCCGAAGAACGGTTGTGTCCTCACTTACGCTAAAACCAGTTTAACGAGGCAAAGCGATCTTGAAAACTACATCGCCAGGTGGTTTTCCAAACTGGTTTGGAAGATCGCTTCCAAGACAGCTTTGACTGTTCTCACTACGCGTTAAACTAGTTTCCACTAAACTAGTTTCCAGTAAACTAGTTTTAGGAACGTAGTGAGAACAGCCTCTAAAGCTCTACCGAAATATGATATAAGAAATGCAGAAATGCAGATAAAGGACAATTTATGAGGTCACACTTCTGTACTCTATATTGGAGAGAAATAAAGATAGAAGCATAGGAAAAATAAGAGATATATTTGTATAGAAACAACACCTAGAAGAGCTCACAGGAAAATCAAACAAAAACGAAGATTCCTTGCAGAAACAAAATTATCACCTTTCCACAAATTATTTTATTATTAAATATTGTTAGAGACTGAAATATCTCTCTGATCACGTAATGAGCTAGCTTTTTCAGTTTTACTTTTCTGTTATTTGTTTTGCCAGGCATAGAAATGGCAATAACATATTGAAATATTTGTGTAATATAAGCAGAGGCTTTCCACTTGTTTGTTACTTTTTGTTACTAGGCAGAGCCTTTTTCAAGGCAAGCAAAGACGTATTGTGTTCATTAGTGGTGATTTTATATGGCTTTACAGGCAATTAGTCTAAGACATCAGTGTCCCATCTTACAAGAACTTGGGATTAATCCGATCAACCTAAAGTATATGGAAATCCATCATTGTCATAATTTTTTCGACAACAAAAATCCACAGTATACCGGGCTTAAGTCTTCATCTTTATGTTAATTGTTTAATTCTTCAAAATACTTTTTTTTATGAGTTCCCTATAGTTCCCTTCAAATCTTTCTGAAAGGTAAATGCCAGTGGTGGTAACAATTTTGAAATGAGATCATACTGAATCTAATCATATCACCGGCACCCAATATATGCAACCTTTTGCGTTTGAATAATAAGTATGTACCAAAGGATACTGAAAGAAGATATTGAATCGTGTAATTGCTGAGAAATAAGTGGTTCAGTGTTAAACTGGCAGAAAATGAGGGCCACATTTTTTTTCACCCTTACCATTCAGCTTTTAAGTAAGTCCTCTCTGTTAACAAGACGTAAGGGGAGTGGAAGCAATACCATATGCAAGGGAGTGAAGGATAAACCGACTTCCACAATAGAAATGGTGGTTTGATTGAAAGACATGGATTAGAGGGGATAGTCCATTGAGCGGGGGCATTCGTTGTACTGGGCGGGCGTCTCAATGCTTGAGCGGCAAAGTGGCAGTTTAAAGGCCTTGGAAAAAGGTGTCGTTGCTCAGTGAATAGGCATGTGGACTTTGAACCGCAAGACCCAGGGTTCAAATCTCACAGCAGCACTTGCATCCTTTGGCAATGCATTTATCTACTTTTGCCACCATCCACCCAGGTCTAGTAAATGGCAGCTCGAGCTAAAGCTGTGGTGATGATAACAATGCACCCCTGAATAGATTATATCTCACATAACAGATGTCGAGAAATAAAAGGATATTATTACCGGGGGAGGGGAAGGCAGAGAGAGTGAGTGAAGGAGAGAGATGTGTGTGTGAGAGGAGGAGTCTGTGGACTTTGAACCGCAAGGTCCAGGGTTCAAATCTCACTCTCGTTCTTTGGCAAGGTGTTTATCTACTTTTGCCACCATCCACCCAGGTGTAGTAAGTTGCAGCTCGAGCTAAAGCCGTGGTGATGATAATAGTGCACCCCTGAATAGATTATATCTCACATAACAGATGTCAAGAAATAAAAGCATAATATTATGAAGGCAAGGTTTTCATAATCACTCCCCCCCCCTGCAAACAAAGAAGACAAAAGTAATATTAAAATGAATGAATTAAAGATGAAATAATATATTAAATATTGAAAAAAAATTACAAAAAATAATAAATATCTGTTTTTTATTTCATTAATTGTATAGACATGTACATGTACATGTCATGCATAGACAAATATTGACCAGCAGCACATGCTGAAGGGGTCAATTGACATTAAAAGAAAATTGTATTACTGTATTTTACCAAAACCTAAGTCTCCTTGCAAGATAATAATAATAATAATATATGTGATTTGTAATGCGCCAAATCCACTCGGCAGAGTGCCCAAGGCGCAGTGAAAGAAGAGAGAAAGAACGAAAGAGAAAAAGTACAAATATAATAGTAATAAATTCAGGAACAATTAAGAGTAAGAGGCATTGAATAGACGAGTCTTAAGGTAACGTTTAAATGTGTCAATGGACGTGCATTCACAGATTGTCAGGGGAAGATCATTCCAGAGAATAGGGCCAGCGTGAGCAAAAGCCCGAACCCCCCATGTCTCATGACATGGAATTTAATAGGGATGAGGGATGAGCATGGGGTTGGAGAAAGAGAGGGAGAGAGAGTGAGAAAGCGAACAGTGTGTGTGAGTTAGGAATGGTACTGGAATGAGAAAGTTAAGCATAAAGGTAAAAAGAAAAGAGAAATTGGTGAAGGATGGTGAGGATCGTGAAATGAATAATAATAAATAAATGAAAAGAAAGAAATTCATAAAAGTGCACTGTTGGGAATGACAGTGGACCTTTTTTTCTCTCCAACAACACCATCATATCCAAGCCTTTATTTACCCAATGCATCTAATCGCCCAAATGCATTTATCCTAGGTTTTCCCACCCATTGCTACTCATTATTATCATCAAAGCTATTGCTGAATGATTAATAATATTAAATATTTTTCTTGGTAAACGTCGAACCAACCTACCCTGGATGGGCTAATCACTTACAGGTGTTTGAAGGTCGTTCAGTTTGACCACCGTGGTTCGTCCTGACTAAGTAGATTACTGTAACAGCTTTAAACAAGCTTTACATTCTTACACATACATGTTTCCCTGTGGGATATGTATCTCTTGTAACATGAATGCCTGTCCACATGCTGATTATAAAGGGTTTATATTTGCCTGTGCTGGCCGCACAGAAATGTTGTTAGCCTAACAAAGCCCAGTCACATCTTTCGGATTGTGAAGTCAAAACGTTCATTTCAATGTGTAAGTAATGCATTATTGTAACATTAGGCATCGCTGCCACATTACCGTTTGTAACAGGGCCTCTGTTAGTAGCGCTAACAGCGTTTCTGTGCTGTTAGTACCCGGTGATGGTAGCTCGAGGTAAAGCCAGGGTAATAATAGCAAGCGCTTTGTATCCTCGGGCAAAAAGCACTATATAAATCCAGTTATTATTGTTATTAATTCTCATCGTGTAATTTTTACTTTGTCTATTCATTATTTTGCATGTGAGAAATGAAAATTTATTCATTTACAGTTCCTCTAATCATAAAGACAAAATGATGTTTTACCAATTGGAGCCAAACTTAAAATAAGACAAAATGTGACCTGCCACCCCTACACTAACCACACAAAAATAAATGTTTAGATTTTCATTGATCTTGCAAAAGCACATCCTAAGCTTGACATGATGTATAATATCGCAAAACTGATCTACAACAACCCTCATATATTCTTGAATGAATGTAGAAAGAAAATCAGTAAGAGCTTAAAAAAAAAATGGGTCAAAAACAAGTCTTAAGTGTGGGTTTTAAAAGAATGAGATGTGCGCACTGTGCCATCTCAGTGAAACTAATTCCCTTGTTTATGTTTTGGAGACCAAATTATTGTTTTAGCTACTTCCCTGGTGACTTTTTGTTGGTTTTTGGATGGTTGGTTAAAAATGGGAAATAGGCTATGTGGCAATTAAACTAAATAGTTAATATGCAAACTGTGGATAAGCTAGGATATGTATAATTTCTACGAGATTCAAAGAGATCTTTCTATATCGTCATTGTTTACCAAAATCTTCTTGTCTTCTTTTTGGTCACTTTAAATCTTGTATTCCGTTGATAATTTGATAGTGTTTTTTTCTCTCTCTCCCTTTTCACCTGTGCACTTTTGCATATAGATTAAATGGATTTGGTGCCTTAAAAATCATGTTTATTATCATTATTATTATTGTTATTATATTAATTACTGTGAAATTCCATAATGATTTAACCAACGATTTCCTTCCACTAATATTCTAATTGCAACTTTCATTCTGTCTCTCTCTTCGAACATTCTATCGTGAAACCTTTAAGTTACCAGTGGAGTCACTTTTCCTACCCCAGAGGGACGTAATGTTACAAAATAAACCAGATACATGATATATGTGATGAGCGAGTTTTGAATGAAGACTAACGACTTCTCCACGCTGCGTCTCAACTCATTCGTGAAGTTGGTCTTAGACAACCCCCGTTGGCGTACCATGCATCTGTATACCGTAACAACCCCTAATTGAATTAGCAGAGAGGATACAATGCCCCCGCGTGCTGGTGTGTTTGTATGTTTACAGGGGACTTAAAGGGTTTTATATTCATTTAAAATGGAAAGTCAAATTTCATCCAATTATTTATATTTTAGTTCCATGTAGGTTGACTGGCTGATAAATCATCTTAGATAGTTTTAAAAAATGTGAAGAAATAAATTGATGATATAAAAATGGAAGTGAAAACAATAGTTGATTTTAATTATACATTATGGCATGATTTTTTTCTCTTTTGTATAGATTGAATAGGTGCTGAGGCATAGTGGTGCAGTACCTTGATTATAAAAGCATGTAGGGTTCAAATCCCAACCAAAGCTGATCTCATTTTGCAAGACACTACACCATATTTGCCATTCTCCATCCTGCATTATCAAACAGTTTTCTGAAATTATATGAATAACAGTGCAATTAGATAAGCATAGGTGTACAATATGTGTAGAACTGCCCTTTAGAATGATCCCCAAGGAGTGGAGATGGTGCACCGGTATTATGAAACAGCAATAAAAAAAATAACCAGTAGGATAACAATGATTACATGTACATCTTAAGTGGTGATCTTGTTTATTTTTATTTCATCATTTGTACTATCATCATCATTATTTTTACAGCCATCATCATTAGTGTATTTAGTATTATTATGATGATGATTTTGATGTTGTTTCTTCCAGACTTTGGGATTGTGCTACTCTTTTCTTCAAAAGTATGTTCATATCTTCATAAGATAAAATTTGTCAGTGTTATTAAATTTTAATAATCTGGTGATAGTTTTGATTGTCACCATCATTTTTAGTGCCATTATTCTGAGCATTGCCACAAGTATCAATACCATTATCGTCATCAACATCACCACAATCATCGTCATAATCATTACCACTATACCACAAATTTCATTTTACTATCATCATAACGTCTCTATTATCTTCCTTGTTGCCACCATCATAATTACCACCATTATCACCATCATCATTACCATCATTCTTACCATCATTCTTACCATCATTCTTAAAATCATTCTTACCATCATTCTTACCATCATTCTTACCATAATTATTAGCTTCATTATCATCATAATTATCATCATAATTATTAGCATCATTATCACCATCATTACTACCATCATTCTTACCATCACTTTTACTGTCATTCCTACCATCAGTATTACCATCATTCTCACCATCATTATTAGCATCATTCTCACCATCATTCTTACCATCAGTATTACCATCATTCTCACCATCATTATTAGCATCATTATCACCATCATTCTTACCATCAGTATTACCATCATTCTAACCATCATTATTACCATCATTCTCACCATTATTCTTACCATCAGTATTACCATCATTCTCACCATCATTATTAGCATCATTATCACCATCATTCTTACCATCAGTATTACCATCATTCTAACCATCATTATTAGCATCATTCTCACCATTATTCTTACCATCAGTATTACCATCATTCTCACCATCATTATTAGCATCATTCTCACCATCATTCTTACCATCAGTATTACCATCATTCTCACCATCATTATTAGCATCATTATCACCATCATTCTTACCATCAGTATTACCATCATTCTAACCATCATTATTACCATCATTCTCACCATTATTCTTACCATCAGTATTACCATCATTCTCACCATCATTATTAGCATCATTATCACCATCATTCTTACCATCAGTATTACCATCATTCTCACCATCATTATTAGCATCATTATCACCATCATTCTTACCATCAGTATTACCATCATTCTAACCATCATTATTACCATCATTCTCACCATTATTCTTACCATCATTATTACCATCATTCTTACCATCATTATTACCATCATGCTTACCATCATGCTTACCATCATTCTTACCATAATTATTAGCATCATTATTACCATCATTATCACCATCATCCCTATCATTATTACCATCATTCTTACCATCATTACCATAGTAATCGACATTATCATTGCTGCAATCATCATTGACATTTTTATCACCAATGCCACAATCATCTCCCATCATATTCATCACTTTGGTTTTTATGACAATATATTCTGATATTTTGTTGTCTGAGATAAAACTGTCTTTGCCAAGGAAGTTATCAAGGAAAGGTTGTTGTTATAGATGCTCACAAGACTGCCAATACTCTTCTGGTGGAGTTCGCGGATGATGACACCAAAATCAATTGATTGGACCATTCCCACTTATCGTTACCATTGCCTAACATAGCACACAGTTTTGCAAAGGCTACTTTTCATTTGAGAAACCACTGCCGTAAGGTGCACCTGTTATATATACAACTACAATACCTGACATTAGTACGCATTGGTGTAATTCATTCAAGATACACCCCTAGTACTGACATCAATATGAATTGGTGGGACCACCGATGGTAAATGAGACAGGTAAAGCCATTATAGTATGACTGGCGGACATCTGTAACGAGCTTCGTAATGAGAAGGAACATTCATGCCTGTCCGGCATTGTTAGAGTAATTGGTCGCATGTCTTATCGCTCTTCCATGACTTTGATCTTCCAGTCTTCGTCTTAGACTGTTTTCTGGGCCGTCTTACAAATTGAGTTGTGATTGCTCCGATCAACCGCAACTATGGAAAGCCAGCAACACCAACTACTATAAAATGCATGTTTGTTAAAAATGTTTTTTATTTAGATATGGTGTATACTCACCGTTGTCTTGACAATATTAGCATGCTCCTTTTTGTTAACAATGGACATTGTGCAAATTTTCTGTAGGAAAAATGATAATAATAAATAAATAATAATAATAATAATAACAATATAGGTATATTTACCCAGGAAAGCCACTTTAGTTTTGGATGTCAGGGATGGATTTCCATAGAGTTGAGGTTGATAAGATCAGTCGTAACTCCTTGTGTAAGAAGGGGCCCAGGGGTCGGTATGACAGAGCTTAGTGATTGATTGTAGAGTTGATAAGTATTCTAGATTGCTTATAATGATCGATGTGATTAATCATAAAAATCATATCTATGATCAACCACTCTGTGAGAGGAAACGGTTGCATCTCTCAGCACCAATCCATGACTTTAATCTCCCAGTGTTCATCTAACACTGGGATCTGGGGGTCAGTATCACAAGACATAGTGATTGATTGTACAGTTCATTTGTATGATTGATTGCGCGTAATGATCAATGTGATCAAGTATAAAAATCAGTCTTACCATCAAGCCCTCTGTGACAGAAATTGATTGCATCTCTGAGTGCTCCTCCAAGATTTTGATCTCCAAGTGTTAATCTAAATCTGGGGTCGGTATCACAAACTTAGTGAGTGATTGTACTTTTTATTTGTATGCTTGATTGTCCATAATGATCTATGTGATCCAGCATAGAAATCATATCTATGATCAACCATTCTGTGAGAGTAATTGGTCGCATCTCTAAGTGCCCGTCCATGACTTAAATCTGCCAGGTTTCATCTTACACTGTAGTCTGGGGTCTGTATCAAAATACTTCGTGATTGATTGTACAGTTTATTTCATGATTGATTGCGTATGGTGATCAATGCAATCAAGAATAAAAAACGAGTCTTACAATCAAACTCTCTCTTAGAGAGATTGATCACATCTGTAAGTGCTCTTTGATGGCTTTTATTTCTCAGTGTTCATCGTAGACTTGATCTGGGGTCAGTGACACAAAACTTAGTAATTGATTGTACAGTTTTTTTCATGATTGATTGCATATTGATCAATACAATCAAGAATAAAAAACGAGTCTTACAATCAAACTCTCTCTTAGAGAGATCACATCTGTAAGTGCTCTTTGATGGCTTTTATTTCTCAGTGTTCATCGTAGATTTGATCTGGGGTCAGTGACACAAAACTTAGTAATTGATTGTACAGTTTATTTCATGCTTGATTGCATATTGATCAATACAATCAAGAATAAAAAACGAGTCTTACAATCAAACTCTCTCTTAGAGAGATCACATCTGTAAGTGCTCTTTGATGGCTTTTATTTCTCAGTGTTCATCGTAGATTTGATCTGGGGTCAGTGACACAAAACTTAGTAATTGATTGTACAGTTTATTTCATGCTTGATTGCGTATAATGATCAATGCTATCAAGTATGATATCATTCTGACAATCAAACCCTCTGTTCGAAAAATTGATTGCATCTCTGAGTGCCTGTCCATGACTTGAATCTGGTGCAGTTCTCATTACACTGAATTCTGGGGTCGGTATAAATAAAACTAGTGATTGGTTATAGAGTTTATTTGGATGCTTGATTGTGCATAATGATCAATGTGATTTAGCATAAAAATTATCCTTACAATCAATTACTCTTCGAGAGTAATTGATTGCATCCCTTCCGTGACTTGAATCTCTATAGACATCATATTCAACTGAGTATTTATGAATTATTTTAAAAGATACAATGGATAACCAAAAAGTGGAATATATGGAAAGAAAACTATAGAATGCACCAAAGAAATAGGAAAACCATCTATTGAGATTGATATCACAAGCATGAAATATGTTTTGGTTATAAATTTGACCCAACTAGTAAACATGAACTCCCTCCTTTAATTGATATTAGTCCAAATTACGTAGTCTTTACCCATCATTCGCTCATGGAAGTTAACATAATGAATACTGAGGCATATTGGAACAATTTATGTATATACTCACTCCTCACTCTAATGTATAAACTCACTTGTTCGATCTGAATCCACTTCTACATATTCATTAGTTAGAGAAACTTAAAGAAAAACACAGAAGAAATGCTAATAAGCCTTCCCTTTCATATTGAACGCTTGTATCCCTACCAACACTTACCCCTTTTCTGTGCAACTTTGTTTTGACATTGAAATTTTAAACTCTTACTCATCTTCAGGTATCAGATCTTATGATTATGTATACAAAAAGCCATAAATCCCTAGCCTACATTGTAAGAAAAAAAGACCTATGGGGTGTTTCACAAAGATTTAAGTATGACTTAAGTCACACTTGAATGCCGACGCATACATGATATGCAACGCGCGATCTTATTGATAGATATGCATTAATGCGCGTCCTCATGACATGATCTGACCAATGCGGTCAAGCCTTTCATACTGAAACTGAAACTTTATTCTGTCGACCCCTTTCGGAGTATGAGAATATACATAGTTATACAAACATCATACATTCATACATAGTATACATAGATACATACATAACAAAACCTGAGTAAATATAAAAAGCTATAAAAAGATGGCAAAAAGGTGAATGCAGAAGATAATACTGTTTTTAAACACATTAATTACAGAAAGAGATAGAAAAAGGATATAATTACATTTTAATATACAGGTATATACATTTGGTACTTATCTACGAAACTGTGTCATAATAATATTAACAAATTATATACTGTACGTAACTTGGCATTTAAGTGTGACTCTAGGTCATACTTAAATCTTTGTGAAACACCCCAGGTATCCAGTGTTTCTTTTTCCCCCTTTTTTTGCAGGACACACTGTGTATAGTATTATCTCATAATTTAACAACGTGCTTTACCAATTCTTCTCTCGTATGATTATCACTGTATCATGAACAAAATGTGATTTCAAACTCTTTTCAATGTTGTTCAAGATACATATTGGAGTACCACTCTACTTATAATGAGAAAACATATAAGGGTCATTAGAAATACAGCTTCAAGATGTTGCAAATGAAGAAAAGTGTCGGTCGATTCACAAGAGTGTTTGAGACTGCGCGCAGAAAGGATATTGACCAAAAAAAGGGAAACCTGAAAACAGGAAATAGTGGAGGTCAGCCACATGAAAACAAGAAGAAATGGTTAAAAAAAAGAGCTCATCAAAGTGAAGTGATAGAAAACAAGTACACTGGAGGATATGAGTTGGTTGTCTGTTCATGAAAAAGAGTTAGATTAAGATCTCCTGATTTTTTTAACCCTTGTCATATGGAAAGCCATTATGTAATATGGACTTATAACTCCAGAAATTTTCAACCTCGATATTCAATGTATGATTGCTTTGGGTTTATTTTTCAGCAGTTGGGATGATAAACGTCTTTCAAAATGCGAACAGGAAACTTTGAAGAAAAAAACCATGTTATGGATTGCTGATCCTGGACAATATTAAGTCCGACTAAAATCTCCTGATTTTTTTAACCCCTGTAATATGGAAAGCCATTATGGAATATGGACTTATAACTCCATAAATTTTCAACCTCGATATTCAATGTATGATTGCTTTGAGCTGATCTTTCAGCGGTTGGGATGATAAAGGTCTTTCAAAATGCAGACAGGAAGTTTTGAAGAAAAATGCATGTTATGGATAGCTGATCCTGCACAATATATTAAGTCCCCGAGTTGATTCTCAGTGGTTGGGATGATAAACATCTTTCAAAATGCAAGCAGGAAGTTTTGAGAAAAAAGGGTTGCAAATGTTGATTCTGCACAATATTGAGTCTCTGTCACACCACTCCATGCAGGCCTTGAGCAGACCTGCCAACCAGTACGATTTAGCCGTATTTATTACGTTTTTGCAACCAAAATACGGCAGTACGTTTTTTCTTTAAAAAATATGTTTTTTTATATTTTTTTAATACAAAATCGTAATTTATTGATAAAAATCATCTCTATATGTCTCTATTTCATAAAACGTACACAAATATCGTTATTAGATCAATGTAATTTCAGGTAACTTGTTTTTTCTTCAATCATTTTGTAAAAACAAGGGTGAGATATACACAAGTTTCAATGGTTTTTTTTTTTCATCTGCAAGAGCAGTGCTCATTTTAGCTTGCATGCAGCTTGAGCGCCGTGATGGGCAAGTGCGCCAAGCATTTTATTATGAAATACACTTTTTGGGGGAAAAATACAAAATATTTATCTCACACGGTAAAAATACTGATTTTGGGGGATAAAAATACTGAAAATGCAAAATACAACTTGGCAGCTCTGCTTGAGTGTAAATTGTGGGTGACTATTCTTTTGGCCTCTGCACAGGTCATCCGCTTTAACAGCATATATCGTGCATGTGTCTCAAACACAGCTACCGGCAGGCACACGTGCAAGTCTGATTTGCCCCCATTTTGAGCATGCTTAATACTTGTTGCGGGCGAGTTGTGTGTGATTACCTGCATCTCACCCACAAGGCGCCATTTGCAAGGAACGATGTGCCGGGTCCTTCAGTTGTTCAGTTTCAGCTTTTATTTTTTCTCATTTCTAACAAAAAATATAATTCATACACACTGAAAAACGCTGGTGTTAATTTAACCTGGTATCTATGTCAGTCAATTCAATTCAATTTTATTTGGCAAATTAAAACAATCAAGAAGTTACAAAGTAAACAAATACATAAGAATGAGCCAGGACCTCTGAAAAAACATCCTTGAGGCCCTAAATGACAATTGAGAAAAACAATAAAATACAAAAAATAACATTAAAATAACTTTGTTTAAAAACAAAAGTATTAGCTAAAGGCCTGCACACGATACCTATAAAAAGCACATACACCCGCAAACACACATTGCAACATAAGAATAAGGAAAGTGAGAAAGAATAATTAGATAAGAGAGGAATAATAGTCCACACCAGAGAGGTGTTGAAACAACACCGGTCTGCTGTTAGGCTAACACCAATTTGGCATTTAAGCAACACCAATTCATGTTAAATCAATATCGATTGATCCTTAGCTGGTGTTGTTTCAACGCTTCTCTGGTGTGGACCGATTTAGATACCGGGCTGGTGTTAAATCAACACCAGTGTTTTTGCACTGCATATATCAATAATTTTAACAAAGTAAAACAATGCATGCAATATGCAGTAATACACTTATAGGTCATAACTTTGAAACTAATTATCAGTACTCATTGCCTTTAATTGTGGCTCTTTATGGGTCTTGTTCTGGTTTGAACATGCATATAGCATACATTTTGAGGTTAAAGTTTAGTTCCTTGGTCATACTCACTGATGCACAATATGTAGTAGATGGGCTTTAATAAAAATAAGGCCTGGGAATTGAGCGCTGTCATGAAATATCTATATTTTGTATACATTTTTGTTTTCATTTGTATTATTTTATGTGCTTTTATGCCTGGGAAGAGTGCGATTGAGTGCTGTCATGAGATAACTATGTTTTAAATAAATTTTTGTTTTCATTTTATTTCATTTGTTATTTTAGCTTACAAAATTTGATGAAATAAACTTTTATCCTGATTTATGTCATATTGATAGTGTCATTGAACATATATAGTATATTAAGAGGGTAGCAGTTGCAGCCAGAAAAGAAATGAACCGCATCCACCTTGAACCCACATGCAAGTCAAATCCAATTGGAATTAATGTTAGATTGGATCATCATATGCATGGCAGGTAATCTTGAGGTTTTATCCTATGTATTTGGTCAGTCCGAATTTGGCCGTGGTATTTCAACACAGTAACCCAGTTACTTGCAACTTGTTTCTCTTATCCTTCCATACGTTGTCCTATATGCAGATTATAATGAATAATTACTATGCTTTCCCCTCAATTTCCTTTAAAATGTCCTACATCCTGATCCCATTTTCTTGTCGCTTAAAATTTAATTCACTTTAGTTGTCAAGTTATCAGCTCCTTAGAGTTTTTCTAAAAGATGTTTGAAAGTGGTCGTCAAGGTGTTCTTTTATTTATTGTCTGCCCTTAAAGGGATGCATGAGGCCTAGAGGGGACTCACCTCTGAGATTGCTGTAGGAAAAACAGTAGTGTGGATAATATATGCCCCTGTGGAACCCCTATTCATAATTTACACTCTGCCCGTGATGTTGACAAGGGATGCAGAATGACTATACAGGGAATATCTCCCCTGAGATCACTGTAGGAAGAACAATAGTGTTGAGAATAAATGCCCTTGTGGAACCCGTATTAATGATTTATTACTTTTCAGTCATCCATCATCTGAACAAAAGATTTAAAAAAAAACAAAGTTAGGTCAATATGACCATTACACCCGATCTTTGATAAAGAAATGAAATAGAATTGCAGTATGCTGTCAATGTGGAAAAAATATCAGAGAGAAGTGAAAATAGAATATAAGAAGAAAAGGCAACTTAGAAAGAGAGGACAAAAAAAAAATGCCACGGAAGAGGAAAAGAGAAGAAGGAGACAAAACAAAAGGAAGAGGGTGAAGGAGAGCAAAGGAGGAGGAAGGAGAAGAAGAAGAAATAAAAATAAGGAGGAGGAAGAGGAAAAAGAATGAATAAAAGTAGTAGAAAAAAGGATGGGAAGAATTTTAAAAAAAAAGGCAAAATAGAGAACCAGAAGTGAAGGAGTGCCTATACTAATATTACTCAGTCAAACTTTGAAGATAAAATTTGTGGCAGGATAGAAATTCCCCTAAAGAAGAATTGGTCCTGAGACTGCTTTATTTTTGCTATAGCATAGCAAAATGAACCTTGACCTCTGTCCCTTTGCACAAAGTGATGCAATTTTACCCAACTCCAGAAATCAAAGAAAACTTGTTTTTCAACCAATAAAACCCGCGAATTTGGTAATTGTGCCTGATTTTTTAAATGTGCATTTAATCTCTAATATTTCTGAAACGGGCTCGAAAAGTGAAAGTAACAAATCAGTTCTGGTCCATTTAAAATACATGATTTTAGTAGATTCTAACAGTAGCTTTTGATCTACCATGACAACTGGTTAATAAACATTCCTGGAATGTTTGAGTAACCAGTTAATCAATTTGTGTTGATGGGGTCACGTTTCATAAAACTCTTTATCAGCTGATATGAATGCTAGAACAGTAGAATAATATTACAAATTTGTTCTTGACCAATCAAAATGCAGGATTCTGCTTGCTTTAACAGCAGCTGATAATCTGTCATTGATAACATGAAGCAGGGCCAAATGTACAAACCTGAACTTATCCTCACCCTAACTCCACAACAGTGGGAGCCAGAAGGAGGCAAGTGACATGAGCAATATTTCTGGTAAAAGGGCAAGTTTTATTGATATGTTATGAGATAAATGGGGATTATTCAGCATTCAAGGAACTGAACTCCAATTTGATTTGATTTGATTTCCGCATTCACATTAAAGATGGGTATATGACATAACATTTTCAAAAGGGAATATTAAAAAAAAATTAATAAACTAGGCGTAATATAAGAAAAAAATATAAATGACAACTTAAAGGAATGCAGGAGACCGCCATTGTGATCGATAAGCTTGATAATAATAGGAGCCTCGTATAAAAAAAAATGCTTAAATGTAAGAACTTTAGAGTTTGCATCCTGCCAGTCTTCCATTAAAGATTTACACCTTGGGTGAAGAGTGGCAAAGATTAGATTTATGTCATCAGATACTAGTACTCTCTTGTCTGCATACATTGCAAATACAATCTCCACTCCCTGGGGAGTATTAAACCAATGAGCAGTCACGTCGCCCAAATTTCTATTCTATCGATAACGCTTGCATCTTACTAGGTATAACAATTTAACACCTGGACTGAGAGTGGCAAATTGTTGATTCAAGTCTTGGCAAAGGCCTCTAGCTCATAGGTACAATTTGACCACACAACCCTCTGATTGTAATTTAAGATTCAAAACCAATATACCACTGTGCTGCTTGCCCAACATATCACTTTGGAGTATATTAGAAGGGACTCATGGACAGTGGAGCAGATTGGATTATCTATTGTGTTTGGTGGGGACTCAACCATAGATGTTCCCCCCCCCCCTACCCTCATGAACAAAGGATCATCCATAAATTACGCCCCCAGAGAATGCAAAAACATAAACAAAAAAACAACTAATCAGAAATAACTTTGTTTAGTTCATATGTCTGTTGCTGCCTTTTGCGTGTGTAGTTGGCCCATTTTTTTCAATTTGTTAATTCGGAGTGCGCATCTGGATGTTATCGCAGTCCAACAATGCAGGTGCTTCTGATTAAGACTGTAAGTCTGTTTTTGTTGAGCGTGACATTTGCAAGCTGTGATGGACATGGATGTTCATTATATGGTCTTCTTAGTGTTGACCAGTAGTGGTCAAAGTCCAGTCTTGTAATTGGTCTTTGGCCTTTATGTACGTCATCAGCATACCATTAATAAAATTCTATTTGCTAATGTATTATATAATTTCATTTATTAACATATATTTTTTTGGGGTGGGGGCAATTTGATGTTGTCATCTTTATTGAGTTAGTCTACTTACTACTCAACAATTCTATTTGTCCATGTATTATATAAATTTAGGTGGGGCAATCTGATGTTGTGTGTGTGTGTGTGATTGAGTTTTGTCAGTGATCAATCAAATATGATTATCTGCTTCTTTATTGAAATAGTATCCTTACTACTCGACAGGGATTAAACCAAATGAAATTATCCATCATGTCTGATTTTCTTTTTATTTTTGAAGAAAGTACAAGAATTGATAATAGTGTGAAAATGTGATATGTTATGAATATTTGTGTTTCATGAGTAAATTCAAAAGAAAATGAGCTAGAGATGTCTGGCTCGGTCTCACAACTAAATTATGATTTAAGTTAATAGTGAATCACCCCATTTCTGGACCTTCAAATTTAACCCATGCTCAACACATCCATTTTTCCTCTGCTGGATTCAACATTAATTTTCTCCCTATTATTCTTAAGTCTAAACAAATTGTCAATTTATGATTATTTTTTCTCTTTCTACTTACATAAAAGGGAAGTTATAAAGGGAAATTATTTTCTTTCTTTAAGAAGAGAAATGACCGATTTATTTTGCTTCTGTTTTGCATGCTGGAGATCGTGTTTTGTTTTTCCATGATTTCAAGAGTGAGAATTGAAAATGGGTGTGAGACAGTGATTTCCCTATTGGTTTGAGTCGCACAATCATTTTAGGATTGTTAAGCTTTGAGTAATCCTGAAGCCTACTTCATACATGAAACTGCATTTTAGCCGAGCTCAGTAAGAGTAGTAGTAGTAGTAGAAGTAGAAGTAGCAGTAAAAGTAAAAGTGGTGGTAGTAGTAGTAGTGATAGTAGTGGTGATAATGGTGGTGGTGGTAATAGCAACAGTATGTATACATGTAGATGATTATTATTATCATCATCATTAATATTATACTCTTTTTATTATACTATTATTAGTAGTAGTAAAATTAGTAGTAGTAGTAGTAGTAGTAGTAGTAGTAGTAGTAGTAGTAGTAGTAGTAGTAGTAGTAGTAGTAGTAGAAGTAGTAGTAGTAGTACCAGCAGCAGCAGTAGTAGTAGTAGCAGTAGTAGTAGTAGTAGTAGTAGTAGTAGCAGTAGCAGTAGTAGTAGTAGTAGTAGTAGTAGCAGTAGCAGTAGCAGCAGCAGCAGTAGTAGTAGTAGTAGTAGTAGTAGTAGTAGTAGTAGTAGTAGTAGTAGTAGTAGTAGTAGTAGTAGTAGAAATAGTAGTAGTAGTAGTAGTAGTAGTAGTAGTAGTAGTAGTAGTAGTAGTAGTAGAAGTAGAAGTAGAAGTAGTAGTATTAGTAGAATATTATCCCTTTAGTATTTCCTCACATTCAACATACCCAATAAAGAAACAAATGTAATAGGTTGTCCATTATGTTAAATACATGACATGCTAGAAGTCAAATAATGTATGATTGCAACCTTCACGATAGAAGTTCAAATGAGCATGGATTAAATATTGCATGTGTGGATGCGGCTTTCCTGGATGTGATCAAATGAGAATGAACTTGTAGTTGGAAGCAAGGTTTACCTGGGGGTATCGGGTTTCACCTTAGGAAAGCACCACTTGTACTTTAATCACACCCATAGACCACTGTAACACAAACGTTTGTGATGGATTGCAAATGTGAGAGAACCGTTCCTATTGGCTCCTTGTCAGGGTTGTGAAGTGAATGCATGTAACAGCAAATGTCATTGGTCATTGCCATTTAGCAATTGATTTAAATAAAACCTTCATGGTAAAGTGCCTGGATAGGTAGAAGGAGAGAGGGAGAGAAGAAAAAAAACACACACACCGGGAGAGAAAGAGAGTAAGGAAGATAGGTGGAATAAAGAGAAACTTAATGTGTGTGATGGTAAGAGATAGGGAGAAATAGAAAGAGGGAGAGAGAAAAAGAGAGAGAGGGGGAGATAGAGATATAAAATGGAGAGATAGAGCTCAAGAATAGGAATAACGTTATAACGTTGAGAGATTAAATGAAGAAGGAAATGGGAGCATAATGCATTTGTTTGGAAGAGAAAATACACTACTCAAAAAAAGTTAAGGACCACTTTTTAAAACGTACATAAAGATTTTATACAAGGTGTTTTATTTCTGGAAATACCTCAGTACAACTGTCCTAAATGTCCTTAAACACGCTGTAATCAATTTCACGCATGGGTGGTTTCAGTTGTTGCACAATGTCTCTCGCATCACTGCACACCCTGAAAAGTGGGCCCCGAGGGGTATCAGCTACCGACATGAAGTGGTAAAAACGAATGTCTGAGTGTCTTTCAGGCAGTTCAGTAACGAGTGTGACCACCTCCTGCAGCAATAACGGCTTCACAGCGCTGTCTCATGGAGCTGATGAGGGGATTGATGTCTCTGACGTCCAGTGCATCCCATGCAGCCTCCAGAGCCACACCCAGCTGCTGCAGTCCAAGTGGATGGGCTTCGAGCTGCTCGAGACTCCTCCCCATCATGTCCCAGACGTGCTCTATCGGGTTTAAGTCCGGGGACCTCGCTGGCCACTCCATACGCTCAATCCCCTGGCCCTCAAGGAACTCGGTCACCACCCTAGCTCGGTGGGCACGGGCATTGTCATCCATGAAAATGATGTTTTGTCCCACATTTTCTGCAAATGGCACCACTATAGGTTCAAGGACTTCATCCCTGTACCTCACTCCTGTCATTGCTCCCCCTGGGACCACGTAGAGACGAGTACGGTTGGCGTAGGTGATGCCTCCCCACACCATGACGCTGCCTCCCCCATAACGGTCATGTTCTGCAATACAGGGGTCTGCAAATCTCTCTCCTGGTCGCCTCCAGACTCTCGAACGTCCATCATTGTGGTCAAGGGAAAATCTGCTCTCATCTGTGAACAGAACTCTACGCCATTGCTGTCTGGTCCATCTGACATGCTCCTGGGCCCAGTTGAGACGAATTCTTCTGTGAGCAGGGGTGAGTGGGACACACTGAGCTGGCCGTCTGGCATGTAAATTGGCTCTGTGAAGTCGGTTACGGATTGTTTGAGTGGAAACAATCACTCCAGTTGCTGCAGCGAAGTCATTGTTGAGGCGGCGTGCACTGTGAAAGCGGTTGCGGAGGCTGAGATTCGTCAAGTAGCGATCATCTCTAGGGGTTGTCGAAACTGGTCGGCCACTGCGGGGTCTCTCGGAGTATAGCCCTGTCTCTCGGTGTCTTTGATTTGCTCTGCTAATGACACTGTGTGACACGCCCATCATTCTGGCTACTCTTCGCTGACTGAGGCCAGCTTCCAGCATCCCTAGGGCTCTGGCTACATCTGTTTCACTTAGGTGGTGTCTTGGCATTGCTGTTGTAGGCAAGTTGTTGATTGTACAGACTAAAGACGGAAAATGCTTTGGAAGACACTTGTCTTATGGCCCACTGCAATGATGCCAGAGACATCATGAAAGAACTGCATGTGTGAAATTGATGTCATTGTGTTTGATGGCATTCTGGACAGCTGTATCTTGGCATTGCTATTGTCAGCAAGTTGTTGATTGTAGAGACTAAAGACAGGAAATGCTTTGGAAGCCACTTTTGTACGGGCACATTGCAATGATGCAAGAGACATGAAAGAACTGCATGTGTGAAATTGATTTCATTGTGTTTGATGGCATCCTGGACAGCTGTATCTTGGCATTGCTGTTGTCAGCAATTTGTTGATTGTAGAGACTAAAGACAGAAAATGCATTTGAATCCACATTTGTACCACTTCACAATGGGCCCACTTTTCAGGATATGCAATAATGCGAGAGACATCATGCAACAACTGAAACCACCCATGTGTGAAATTGTTACAGGGTGTTTGAGGATATTCAAGACAGCCATATTCCGTACTCGTCTCTACGTGGTCCCAGGGGGAGCAATGACAGGAGTGAGGTACAGGGATGAGGTCCTTGAACCTATGGTGGTGCCATTTGCAGAAAATGTGGGACAAAACATCATTTTCATGGATGACAATGCCCGTGCCCACCGAGCTAGGGTGGTGACCGAGTTCCTTGAGGGCCAGGGGATTGAGCGTATGGAGTGGCCAGCGAGGTCCCCGGACTTAAACCCGATAGAGCACGTCTGGGACATGATGGGGAGGAGTCTCGAGCAGCTCGAAGCCCATCCACTTGGACTGCAGCAGCTGGGTGTGGCTCTGGAGGCTGCATGGGATGCACTGGACGTCAGAGACATCAATCGCCTCATCAGCTCCATGAGACAGCGCTGTGAAGCCGTTATTGCTGCAGGAGGTGGTCACACTCGTTACTGAACTGCCTGAAAGACACTCAGACATTCGTTTTTACCACTTCATGTCGGTAGCTGATACCCCTCGGGGCCCACTTTTCAGGATGTGCAGTGATGCGAGAGACATTGTGCAACAACTGAAACCACCCATGCGTGAAATTGATTACAGCGTGTTTAAGGACATTTAGGACAGTTGTACTGAGGTATTTCCAGAAATAAAACACCTTGTATAAAATCTTTATGTACGTTTTAAAAAGTGGTCCTTAACTTTTTTTGAGTAGTGTAGAAAGGAATACAAAATAGGAGAATATTGTATGGAGAGTTAGCAAGAAAGAGAGATAAATAAACTGAAGAGATGGAGAGAAGGAATATGAATACAATAGAGAGGTGGAGAGATTAAATGAAGGAGGAACAAGAATGTAGTAGCAGCAGTAGTAGTAGTAGTAATAGTAGTAGTAGAAATAGTAGTAGTAGTAGTAGTAGTAGTAGCAGCTGTAGTAGTAGTAGTAGTAGTGGAGCGTTGTGGCCCAGTGGATTAGTCGTCTGACTTTGAAACAGGGTCGTGAGTTCGAATCCCAGCCTTGGCGTAATTTCCTTCAGCAAGAAACTCATCCACATTGTGCTGCACTCAACCCAGGTGAGGTAAATGGGTACCCGGCAGGATTAATTCCTTGAATGCTCGAGCGCCTAGGCAGCTTAGCTAAAGCTGGGGTAATAATAATAGCAGGGCCCGCTGGTAGAACAGTTTTCGAAACTGAAGTGGCTACCCTGGGTAAATGTACCTATATTATTATTATTATAATGTAATGTCTTTGAAAGAGAAATTAATATACAAAGGGGAGGTTTTTGATGTACAGATAGAGAGAGAATGAGGGAGAAATAAAAGTGAGAGAGAGAGAGAAAAATGAATAGGAGTACAGCAGAAAATTTGAGAGACTAAATGAAGAAGGAAGAGGGAACATGCATGCATATTATACGGTAGTTAGAAGAGAAAATAGAGAAGGGGTGTTTGGCTGGAGAGAGAGAAAGGATGAAAGAGAAAAGAAATCACGAAAATTTAAGACAATAGAGGGAGGGAGATAGTAAGTGGGTACTGCCCCTAGTTTTTGCTGCAATTAGTGCTGGGTTACAGTCTTCTTATACTCTCTATGAAATGCAGCCTTTTTTCAAAGAAGCAACAGCATCTTCCCCCCCCCCCCCCCCGCCTTCAAACCAAAACTGACACCAATCTTATTAGTACAAATATTTGAGGAGATACGGCAGTAAGAAATTAATCTTTTCTGGATTCCGCATCACCGAAGAAACAAAAGAGACCAATGGATGGTGGTCTTTGCTCGCTCTTAGTGTGGACCTGCCACCTTTGACATTTCCGCTCAGCAAAATTAATCCCCGACACCGCTCGGATAGCCACAAATGACATCTAATGTTTATACCAATTTCGTTCTGCACCGTGCTTCTATTTTACCATCCCAAAGATAAAAATTAGTGCTTCTGATCTTATACTGTGCTGTCTTTGTATATTGATACAGTCGATGGGTACCGTTTTTGGTACGAGGTTCTATTTAGCGCTTGACTGAGGAAGATACATGTAAGAGCCGTTCCAGTGCCTCCTTATTATCTTTTTAGCTTGTCCTCCTCGATTTGGACTCGGGCGTCATTATCGAATTCATGATCCGCACACATTAGCTTTGTGCCTTAATTGGGGAAAGTATGGAGCGGCCGAGCCGTCTAATGCATGCACACATGAAGGGATTGAACTTTGGGGAGATTTCTTTTTTTTAAAGGATTTATGGAATAAATGAAAAAAAGGAAGGGCATTATATAGGTTAATGTAAAAAAGTAGGAAATACCAGTAATATAATGAGTCACCATCCGGGGAGTAGTCTTCCAACAAGGTGACGATGTTTAGTAGTGCCGGGATAGGGGAGGGTGGTTTCACTTTATAAGATAAGATAAGCATTTATTGTGTCCATAAAACAGAGAGAAATTGTTTTGACCAATTGGTTGTAAAAACATCATGAAAAGCATGGAATTATCAATACACAGTATGAAACAGACAAAAGCAATAACATCATTTGAAAGTTGAAAAGAAATATACAGATATACAGGGGAGGCAAAAGCATGGGCAAGGATGTAGCTGGAGAGGATAAAAGAGATAAGAGAGGAAAAAATAGGTCAAGGGGGTGATGGGTATTAGATGGAACAGGATAGTAAGAAGGTAAGAAAGCAGTGTAATTGATGCCTATGTGGGTGGACATGGAAAATGTGTAAAATGCATGAAATGGCAGGATGCTAAAGGTGTCAAAATTGCCCCAAAGTAGAGTGAGGTGTTGGTCTTAAAGAAAAGAGGGGAAAAATTTAAAATAAAGGGGAAGTTTATCCATCCAGGCTTAGGTCACCCCCCCCCCCCCCACCCAGCGTTGGTATGGGTTTTGTGTTAAAATGGAAGACAAAGGAAATAGAAGGAAGGGAAGAAGGTTAAGAAAATCTTAATATTTATATGGAAGAAGAAGAGAGGGATGGGAGGGAGAAGAGGAAGAAGTAGTAATAGGAGGAGAAGAAGATTGCGAAGGAGGAGGAGGAGAAGAAGAAGAAGAAGAAGAAAAGTGAAGAAGCAGAAGAAGAATCAGAGAAAGAAGAAAGACAAGAAGGAGAAGAAGCAGTAGAAAGGAGAAGATTGAGGAGGAGAAGTAGAAGAGGATTGAAAAGGGGGAGATGAAAAAAGAAGAAGAAAAGTGAAGAAGCAGAAGAAAAAAGAAAGAATAAGAAGAATAATAAGAAAGAAGAAGGAGAACCAGGAGGAGGTGGAGGGAGAAGGGAAGAAAAAGAAAGAGGCCAAACAGAAAGTAGTCAAGATGAATGAGGATTTGAAGTACCCCATCGCAAACCATTAAACTTTTTTTGTGTATTTGATGAAAGTGAATGTTGTTAATGTATCCTTTACGGCCTTCTTCCGCTTATTCCTAATCAAGTGATAGATGAGACATTATAAAAAGTCACATTTATTACCTGTGTCTCATAATCCAATCTCTTGGAGGCTGAAAACAAATATTTACACCTTTCGTTTTTTGGGGGAAGAGGAATAAAAAATAATCGATGTTGTCCCATTTTCCGGCAACAGTGCCAGAGCGCTGCATGACATTGAATTATTTGTTCAATACATTAAGTATGTGGTAAAAGCAATTCGTATGACACAGTGTTTCAAGATTTCATGCAGTAGCTACATGTAACTGACAATTAAACCCCAAAGTCCACTTTCCTTTAAATCAAAATCACAAAATCCTGGAATCTGGGTAAGGAATTAAAAAAAGAAAACAATTAAAGATTTGAAGAACTATTTACTTCATGACATTTCAGTAACATTATACTGCATGTAATTATATATTTATAGTTTGTCTGCCACACAATCATATATAATTGATAAATAAAATTTTGAGGTGAATTTCTAATGATTCATTATTCAGCTTGAAATGTGCATTCGAAGGGGTGAGTTTATTTGTGTTTATTCTGCTACATAGTCATAGATAAATCATTATGAAATGAAATTTCCAGCTGCATTTAAAATGAAATCATCATCATTGTTTATCATTCAGCTTGAAATGTGCAGTGTTAGGGATAAATTAAAAAAAAAAACATATTTTTATGTGCTAGCCAATCACAGATAAATCATGATAGAATTACATTTCCAGCTACATTTTTTTTTAATTCATCATCAATTTTCATCATTCAGTTTGAAATATGCAGTGTGAGGGGTGATTAAAAATATAGTTTTTGTCTGCTACATAATCATAGATAAATTACAATAAAATAAAATAAATTGCCTTTTCTCAAGTCATTGTCATTGTTCTCATTCAGCTTGAAATTGCGCAGTGTGAGGGGTAAGTAAAAAAAAACATCTATAATACAAATATAGCAGGGAGATGTCAACATGATGGAATAGTGACTGTTGTTACCCGATGCTCCTCTCACATTGCACTGTCACATGACAAGAAATAGATCCTCTAAGATTAGCCCATATTTATCACTTGTATTTATATCTGACCAATAGGGTCCAATGCAGTGAGATAAACATTACATTCATCTTAATTGGGGTTTTGCAGGATGTTATACCCCATTCTCACAAATGTATTTTTCTACTAACAATGAACAACTTAACAAAGAAAAAAATAAGTAAAGTGATTTTGTTTTGCCCTGAATGCATATTGTAGTCTACATTGTACATTTGTAATGCTGCATCAAAATTAACCACTTAACAACGACAAGAAATGGGTTCCGAAAAGCCTGTATTTATCACTCGTGTTTATATCTGACCAATGGGGTCCAAGACAGTAAGATAAACATGCATTCGTCTTTATTGGGGTTTTGCAGTTTTATACCCCATTCTCATTAGTATTTTTATGCCTCTGTCCGCCATTAGGAGGCATTTTTACATTACAAATTCTGATTGTGCCTCTCAAAGGGGGGGGGGGGGGCCAGGCCGGCTGTGCCCCCCCCCCCTCGATCCGCCAGTGGTTGTAAGGTCAAGGGTTACAGAGGTCATAGAAATTGAAATATCTCATTATGATGGTAACTGATGATCTGTTTAAGCAGTCAACTTCATACTTTGATAACTAGTATTTTACACTTGGGATCTACATGTAGGTTTTAATGAACTCTTTTTCAAACACAAAGTTTATTCTGGCAGACTTGTGGGTTTTCAGCTGGGCTGTCATGTTCAAGTCCAAGTTATATATATTTTTTATATGAGTCCTGTTTCATAATTATGAGTTGTTATAACATTAATGGATAGTTTCTATAACAAATTCACTATCAGCCAATCAGATTGAAGGATGTCAGTAGCTTTTAATTGCAAATTAGTTGATATAGTAAGTTTTATGAAACTGGCCCAAGTGTGAATGACCATCTTGTTATCTTGGCAGGCATTGACCTTTGAGGAGATGGGGTTCTATTTAGATAACTTTCCCTGGATCAGATAGCCATGTTTAAAGGAAAGATTTATGGACATTAGACTGGACATTGAGTGAGATCCCAGCACAAGAAACGGGGGGGAAGGGGGGGGGGGCGTTGTTTCACAAAGAATGGTCTGAATTCATGCTTTAACGTGTACATGATATTTATGAATAACGAAAAAAATAATAACATAGGATTTGTATAGAGCACGTATCAACCTTGCTAGGTGCTCAAGGTGCTCCTAAATTACCCCGGCTACAAAGCTAGTCTACCGATTCTGCTGCAAACAGCTTTTTGAGGAATTACTTCCTGTCGGTACCCATTTACCTCACCTGGGTCGAGTGCAGCACAGTGTGGATAAATTTCTTGCTGAAGGAAAACACGCCATGGCTAGGATTCAAACCCACGACCCTCTGTTTGAAACGTGAGAGTCAGAACCACTAGACCACGACACACCCATCAGTAAGCCACCTCATTGATGATTATGCAGTAGTACTTGTACATGATCTGGGGCCTGTTGCAGAAAGAGTTGCGTTTAAACGCAAGTCAAAGTATCAAGCGCAAGTCCCGAATACGGGTGCTTCTTCGGCTGAAAATCAAGTTGCGCAAGATTTTTTTTAGTTGCGTTTGATTGCCACTCTTTCTGCAGTTTGCCCCTAGCAAACATATTATGTCAAAGTGCATTTTTGGGGTCAGACTTAGACTCTGTAAACTACCACTCTTTTTAAAGGGGGGGGGGTAGGATGGTGGCACACAACCCCAGGGGAAGGGGGGAGGCACTTAAATTATAACATGATACCTATGTGCCACAACAAAGTCGAAAATAGGGGGCTCTGGAGCTAGACATTTTCTCCAGTCTATTCTAGATCAGCGATTGCTAAAAAAGCAATGCTGTTGAACTGACCCATATCATATGGGGGTCACTGGCACTAATTAGATTGTAGCGACCCATATACGTGTAAAGCGCGCGTGCGTCATGCTTTCATTGATTCGTTCAGTCGGGCAAGCTCTAGCTATAGCTGCCTGCTGAGTGCTAGGATGGAAGTTGGGCATGGGTAGCTTTGGTGGCTTGGACCCTGAGCTCGCCACGCCGACCGGCTGAGTAGTTCATGATGGGCGGGCTAAGGAATGAGGATCCACATAGCCTACTAACTTGTCAAATGTGACTCCTAAACTGGAAGTTGACCTTATTCCAAGTCAACAAGTCAAAGTGGCGAGGATTCCAAATAAAATTTGACTCTGAATGATGTGGCATTCACCAAGAATCACCTAATTTAGTCAAATTCACTCAGGAAATGGGTCACTTTGAATCCAATCAGAGTCAACTCCCAGCCGATGTCATTCAGAGTCAAACTGACTCTGCAGCAAATATTAGAATGTAGGGAAATTTTACCCACATTTGCCTGGATATTTGTGCAACTGAGAATTTCTTGATTAGATGAAACAAATAAATTTATGTCAGACAGGGTTGTTAGGGAAATCAGTATTGTAAATGACAATGCCACCTTGTGTAAATAAGTCTACAAATGTAGTTTTTAATTTGTGATAGACTTGTCACCAGGCACTAATATAAAAGTAACAATTGGGGGTCTGCACCTTGTAGACTAGAGTCAAAGTGTTTGGGAAGATGTAGTCTGCTATGAAAACCCTTACTCAAGTTGAAGTGATCTGAATACGCAGCCAAAAATGACTTGTATACAGTGAAGGCCCTCTCGCTCAGGCGAGTGTTATATGTGCTAGTCTTGTGTGAAGACCCACTTGTTGATCAAAGTTCCAACCAGGGTCTGTGCGTGTAGACTAGGGATGATGCAGAATGGACAAAGCGCAACGAGAGTAAACAGCACATGAAAGGGACCGCAACGTCCTCTGTGTGGGCGGGTCAGTAGCAGCATTTGATTGCTATAATACTTGGCCAATTTTTGTTTGTGATAGCTGTAAAGAGGATTGGATTAAATTGAATTGGAATTAATGTTTGCAGTGTGCAGGTGTAATGCCTAATATATAGCAAAGGTGTTTCTAGCTATTTCCTGTTAGGATTATATATCCAGGATTGTCCATATTTATTCATTTATTAGTCCTATTTTATGTGTTTCCATTGGAACTGCTGTACTATGATAACTGTATATGGTATGAGTGTGTCAGATTATGATCTCTTCATTATAGACCTAAAAAACAGAGAAATTGTTTATTTCCCGTAACAGAGGGAAAAATAGGCTTGGCCATTTAATATTTTCTCCTTGTTTTGTGCTCCTATATCTATTTTATTATTGAGATTGGGGGGTTATTTATTTACAAGTGTCTTCTTCTTCTAAAGAGAAATAGAATGGAAACTGTTCCATCTCACCATTTACCAATTCTTAAGAACTTTATTAATAAACCAGAAATTACATAAATTTCCGAAAAATGTGTAAAGATTAGGGTTGGTTGGCACATTTTTACTTTTTACCAGAAAATAGAATAAAACCATAATAATTATACTGGTATAGAATACTTGATGTGATGCTCTGTGAACACTGGGGGCGTAGTTTTAAAACCAGTGCTTTTGCAGTGTGTGTAATATGGCCCTGCCTGGTTTTAATGAAACGGGGGGGGGGGGGGAGGTTGTTTTAAAAAGATTTATGTATGACTTAGAGTCGCACTTAAATGCCTAGTTGCGTTTGGTATTAAAGGCATGACCACATTGGTCAGATCTGGGCAAGAGGACGCGCACGAGGACGCGCAATACTGCATATTGATCAATACGATTGCATGTTGCATATCATGTCCGCATCAGCATTTACAAATGTAAGTGCCACTCTAAGTCATGTTGATATCCTAAATGCAACAACCCCAGGGTTTGTGTATGCTATAATGACACAATTGCAATAGGTGTTGAAATAACACCATTGCTTTAACACTTGTGTAAAGTGCTTGCTGAGGTCCAATGTTGACACTTATGGATAAGTTTTAACACAACTTTTTTTTACACCAATGGGTGAACCCCTGAATTTAACACTGGTGTAGAGTGTTTGTCATGGTCCTCTGTAAACACCAGTGATAGAATTTTTACGCACTGCCTTTTAATGTGTGTAATGGTGTACTGCTATGCTTTAACCAAAAATGGTTTGTGCCTTCTATAATGATACTAATAAGTATTTAACTAACACTATGACTTTAACACTGGTCTAAAGTGTCAGTTCCGGTACTCTATAAACATTCGTGGTGTAACCACTGCCTTTTATTGTGTATAATGGTGTACTGCTAGGCTTTAACCAACAGCAGTTTGCACCTGCTATAATGACACCAATAGTTATTAAACTAACACCATGAAATTGACACTTAGATTGATGTGGTACTCTGTAAACCATGGCGGTATAGTTTTAACACTAATTCCTTTTAGTATGTGTAATGTTGTACTGCTAGTATTTAACCAACAATACATTTTTGTTGTAATGACACCAAAGGTATCAATTAACACCATGTATTTAACACTGATGTAAAATGATTGTGTTATTCTAGCTTTAAACCCTGATGGAGTACTTTTTGCAGTGTGTATACTGAATAATGTGATCCTTCTACTTGTAGGCTCTAACTAACAAAGGTTTGTGCTCGAAAACTAGGGATATCTTAAAGCCGCCATTTGGGGGATCGCCATCACCCGATGGGGCTTTAACGAAAGACAATCCGCACTTATCAACTGAAACCATTAGGCTAATGCCTCTGAGCGGTGTCCCACCGTCGTCGATAGATTCGACTGGCCAAAGATAGGAAGCGAGCGGTGGCAGGCTAAATATGATCATGTCCAACTCCCTCGTGACAATATATAAAGATGTAGAGTTAGCCTTGATATGCAGACCTTGTACTCTTAAAAAGGGTCGTTCATAGTAACCAGTCTGTTGGTATGATAAAAATTGCCTATATGAACCAAGTTTCAATTTGGGTTTTATTTCATTTTCTCAGCTCAATTATACTACATTTGAAATGATTACACAGAAATGAAATGACTACCATACATATCAATACAAGTGAATATACATTGTAAGCGATATGACTATACATGATAGATAAGTAAGTGTTCATGGCAAACAACTTTACAATGAAGATAAAACTAAATGTAGAACATTTTCGATAAAACAATTTGCAAGGCTATTTTTATATATGTTTTTTTCAATAAAATAGAAGTTGAGGAAATGGGAGGGATACACTAAAAAGCAGGGCTCGTTGACTGTGGATCTCAATTCATTTTTTATACATATGTATAAAAAGTGAGAATGAGAAGAAAAAAATAAAATTGATGAGACCGAAATCCTCATAGATTGTTATAAATAATTGGTTGATTTTCACTCCTTTTTTTCTTGGTGGGAAACATACTCATGAACAGATCGATTATTTTGACCAATCCTCTTCAAGAGTGTGTGATTACCTCTTGATGATCCCTCACACACCAAGTTGTAATTATGCCTCGACTGCCTTGGATATTAAATCGTGCCCTTTTGGCATGTGCATTGCAGGAAGAAAAATTACACCGGGGCTTGGGGGGGGGGCAATTTTGCCCCAAAAAATGCTCAAAAGGGCACTGGAAAATAAAAAAAGAGGCCTGGAAAACCCCCATTTATTGCAATATTTAAGTTATCAAATGTTGCAGATTTAGGCAGTAAGTTGTGAAAAGTAGTCCCTCAAAATAAGGAAAAAATTATTTTGCCTGGTGCTGTGTTTGGTGAAATGATTGTTTCGACTCGGTTGAATGTTTGAGCATTGTGGTCGGGTGGTTTAGGCACTGGCCTCTGAATCAGAGGGTTGTGGGTTCAAATTGCTTGGTAGAAATGGCAAGCATCACAACCAGGGTACTATTTCACAAATCTTAACAAGTGATTGTAAAATTGATTGGTCAACAGATTGCACATAATCATCAATGAAATCACTTATTAAAATCAGTTTAGTTATTAATCACATATTTTTCTATTAATGGGGCCAGTATGTTAATATCTTCATTAGATATCCCTCTGCACGTATGTATGTATGTATGTATATGATTGTGTGTTGGAGTATTCTTACATGTTGAGGTATGACACTCCAAAATACTTGTGTTGAAATTCTGATATTTTATTCATAAATATTTTGGCCAAATCTAGTAATCTACCAACAAATAATAATGATAATATAACCTTATATAGCACAGCTGCTATAATTGCATGTACAGGTATACTTGGTATCATATTATTACCCCAGCTGTAACCGAGCCACCATATAGACACTACAGCATTCAAGGAATAAAATCCTACCGGATTTGGATAAATTTCCTGCTGAAGGGAAACACACCATTGCTGGGATTTGATTCCATGATCGTCAGATTGAAAGTCAAATACTCAATTTCTTATATAGAGATATAGGTATATTGGTCATAATATTTTCTTTACTTTCTCTTTTTATTTCTCTGCAGGTTTATAATGGTGCTAGTATGTCTAATATTCAGTGTATTATCAACTATAGAATCATACTCAAAGAGGTTTGAGGAAACGCTTTTTTATATGGTGAGTACTCTCCTAAGATTAGTTTTAAAAATCTTTGCCATAAAGGCCCCGATTCCACAGAACATATTCCTTTGAGAGAACACTGAAAGATATTACCAATAGTATTGCTCTCTATGGGGTATGGGGAAGGGCTTAACATGTATATGTGTAGACCTGGGAAATGAAAATTAATCATGTTTAATCCTCAAATTGGCAACTCTCATTATTTTTTTCAAACTCTTTATAATGTGCATTGTTTGAAGAAAAAAAGAGTATATACAGCATGAACCGAAATGATTATGAGAGTAAAATTAAAGTGATAACTGCCAATTTGAATGTAGAAATAGTGATTATTTGATTTTCATTGCATTTCTGATCCAATAACTGTAAAGATTAGCTACAATTCTAAATGCAACACCATAATATCCGTTGAAAACGGATTAAAAGTTTTCAGTGCATTTTTATCTTGATACTTGTGCAAAAAGTGACATGTACTAGAGAGTACAGAGTAAGTACAGGTAGCAGAGTAATTATGCACACATTTACTACTCAATACTGTTATTCTATACAAGGACTGCCCATTTCCAATAAGCAACAGGTCGATAAAGTTTGCTTCATTTTCAATTACCATTTTCCATTTCCAAATCTCCCCCCTTTTAGCACGAATATGAAAATGTAAATATGTTTCAAGCATAGATTTTCACAGGAACTAGTCACAAGACATCTCAAAGGTTTGAGATTCCCAAAAGGCTGGTTTGATTCAATAACCATGCACTTAATGGTTTCCTCCCCGCTCCCGCCCCCCCCTCAAACAAGAGAGAGACGGGCACGTGCTATTATTTCGCGTGCGCTGAAATTTTATTGTATGAATGGTCAAGACGAAGAGTGGAAGTGATGAGGAGTGTGTGCATTTGAATATCAGGTTTCATCTACCGCTGACCTGTCCTGATTTAGGCCCCTTTCACACACAGAAGGAAATTGTTTAGGATGATTTTATATTGTGGTCTCAAACCATGGTTTGCGCAGTATTCATCCAAATTTGTGCTTTGATTAAGTGCATACATGCACACTTTATGTTGAGAATGAGCCCATTAATAAATGTGTGCCACTATCGCATCGCTCTAAAATCACTTTGGTCACAATAAAAGTCCACTGTCCATGATAATTGAATAACTAGAAAGTCAAAAGGGGCTTAAGCTTTCGATCCTAGCAGAATCTTCGTCGGAGGCAAAATGATAATTGAAAAACATAAACACTTGACTCATTAATGCAGTATCCTTAGTGACAGGCGCAAATTGAGCACTATGTGATAACAATGCTCATTCATTACTGGACGTTTTCTCAATAAAATCAAAAGGCTTTGCACACTGGCAGATCCAGGGGAGGGGCACATCTGGCCTCTGCCCCCCCCCCCTTGAGAGGCGTAATCAACATTTGTTATGCGAATACGCCGTTCTAACACAAGTGTACTCCTCCCCCCTTTTGAAAGTGAGGACCTCTTTTTTTTTGCTTGTCAAATAAATGTCCTTCCCCCCTTTTGGAAAATCCTTGATCCGCCCCTGGCTTTGCAACTCCAATGTCATTGGGGGTTTCAAAATCCTGACACTATGTTGGTCATCCATACATAAGTATCTAAACCACATTTATTGCTATTCTGACCACCAATACCCCTTTCACACAAGCAAAAATGGTTGTTCAATATAACCTATTCATGGGCCCATTGCAGAAAGAGTTGCGATCAAATGCAACTCAAAAAAATCTTGTGCCACTTGATTTTCAGCCAATGAAGCACCCAAAAACGGGACTTGTGCTTGATATTTTGACTTGCGTTTAAACACAACTCTTTCTGCAACAGGCCCCTAGACATCATTTCGTAAACAAACTTGGCAGATGTTTTATCTGACAATCTCATTTTATCCGACAGTTACCAAGGTACCAATGCTTCTCAACCAATCAAAATAAAGGAAAGTTGTCAAATCGGACGACCTGTCGAACAACAAATGTTGGTGAAACACACCCCAGTTGATAAATTCATACTAATAAATGATAAATTTGTGCTTCAACTATAAAACTGTATATATTTTCTATGTGTGGGGGTATAAAAGGAGACTTGTGCTTGATACATTGATAAACGATTAGTTACAACTCCTTTCATCCAATTCATTCTTTAACTTACCTAATATTTTGTTTAGAGTGTAAAGGTATGCAGATATGCTTGATCCATTGATGAATGATAGATTCACTATTCAGTTTTTAACCAACAGTTGATAAATTCATAACCTATTTTTTTCTGAGCGAGCATAGGTCCGCAGAGGTTTTTGATGCATTTGTCATGGGGGAATTCCATCTCCCGTTTGAAGACGAATTGATATTATATCTTGTGTGAATGAGTGTAAGATCCGACACCTTTTGCTCTCGAGGTCAAGTGATGGCCCTTAAAACCCTGAACAGAAAAATGACCTTTCCAAATGCTAATCCCCTAAAGTACTAGGAACCAAGGAAGCATTCACACTCACCAGGCAAAAAAATGATCCTTTTTAGGGGGTCAAGGTCAGGGGGTGGGACTGTTTTTCACACAACCAACCAGCTAACTGTGCAACATTAGATGAGCTATTAAACCCAGTTAACTGGTGAATTCTGTAAGTCTCAAAGTATTTGTACAGGAACTACCTTAATTTGTTGCATGTTCAGTGGGTTAACGTTACAGGAAATTTTGATTATTTTCTAGGGCACCTTTTCAATTTTTCAGGACTGTTTTGAACATTTCGGGGGCAACATCGCCCCAAGCCAAAATGTAGTTTTTTCCCCTGACTCTTAACTTGTCTGGTGCCAAAATTTGGGTTTTTGGAATGTGTTTCATGTCTTGAATTTCTATGTCTTAAGGACAAGTACACTTGTTTTCATAGGACATATTTCGATTCAAGATTACAGCACAAATTAGAAAAAAAAAGAAAAAGCACTTCAAACCTCTAATGTCAGTCACATACTGGGAACTACCAGAGCATTCACACTCATATTATTTGTGGCTAGAAAGTCTAAACACATCCTTTGATGAGTGAAGAGCATGTCATGAAACAAAAAATGGTCAGTGATTTTCTCTAACAGTTGTACTCTAAGTCCGGGGCAGATCCAGTATTTTCCAAATGGGGGGGGGCACATTTTACCAAGGAAAATTTGACAAGCCCCCCTCCCCCCCCAAAAAAAAGGTCCTCACTTATGTATTAATGAAATATTCCCATTAAAAATATATATAGTGACTTCCAAAAGGGGGGGGGGCACAGGCCAGATATGCCCTCCCCCCCCCCCCTTGGATCCGCCACTGCTCTAAGCCAGATACAAGGATATCAATAATTGATCCGGTGAAGATATGAACTTATTGTATAGAACAAAACAAGCTTGGTTACGAAATATTAAACCTTGTCAAAAATAACACTGATGATATTTATGATAAGGAGGAGAAGGATGTTGATGGTAGTAACCATAAAGCAGATTTTTTAATGATAATGATATTAGTGATGATGTTCAGGAGGATGGTGTTGATGGTGGTTGTGGTGGTGGTGATGCTAATTTGGTGATATTGATGATACTGATAATAGTAATAAAGGTGAAAATTATATTCATGGTAATGTTGATATGATGGAAGTTCTTGTGATGATGATGATGATGATGATGATAACGATAATCATGATGATGATGATGATGATTATGATGATGATGATGGTGATGATGATGATGATGATGGTGATGGTGATGATGATGATGAATATGGTGATGATGAAAATGACGATGATGATGATGATGATGATGGTGAAGATGACGATAATGACGATGATGAATATGTTGACAAGGGTGATGATGATGCTGATGATGAAGATGACGGTGATAGTGGTGGTTATGATGATGATGATGATGATATTAAAATGATAAAATGGTGCTGATGACAGTGATATTGATAACAATGATGATATGATCGCATCAAGTGATGATGTTGATGATGGTGATGATGATACAGTAATTATAATTATGGTGATGATGAAGATGACTGATAATAATGATAGTAGTGATGAATAAACTGCATATTAAATTATGAATAAATTAATATTTTGAAGATTACAAATTATGTGGGAGGAAAAGTATCAACGTTGTTTGAGATAATGGATTAATCATAAAACGCAGAAATTAAATGTTGATCCTAGTATATCTGTGCAACAATACAAAATTTGCAGCCTCTTTCGATCATGTTCAATAAAGGTGAGGAAATTGCCAATTTCAAATTTTCCATTCAGTTTGTGATTTGGGGTTTAAGTTAATTATATTTTTTCATTAGTTTGATCACTTATTCTCAATCTCTCACACTTTGCTTCTCAAATTGTTCAGTTTTTTTTTTCTTCAAAATGTATACAATTTAGGATGTTATTCCTCAGAACTTATTCATCGTCAAAGTGACTTCATATTTTAATTTTTTCTTTAGAATAAAGTTTATAATTTCCCAGCAGAACATGAGAATAAGAAAACATACTCAAACAAATGGCAATGCACAGGAAGCATACATGTACAGTACTTAGGTCAAAACACCAACTCATGTTGCTCTGCACACGGGTTGTTACAGTGTACTAATATAGCCAATTTGAAGAGTAAAACTTGATCAAATAAGGATCTTTCAATAAAACCATCTTTGCAATTGGCTAATACAACATATGTCAGATATATGCATTGTGATTCAATTATGTATACTGTATATTGATTAATTTTTTATGGAAACCCCACATCAGCCAATGGCAGGGGTTTAAGAGTTCAGACTTTTAGCTGATTTCAGATTTTTTTGTTTTGATTTTCAGCTTAAATTTCAGCTTATTTTGGGCTTTCCTCTGTACAAAAAGTATGGGGCTCTTTCTATTTCAGATTTTTTCAACAATCTTCAGTTTTTTCAGATCTTTTTATTTGTGACCACTGCACCCCTGCAATAGGTTTGTGTAATTATGTTTTTAATATCCTGCATTTAGAAAAAATCCTTCATTCATGCAGTGATTCAGCTATGTAGGCCCTACAGTGCAAGAGGTCGTCAGGGCTTCCACATCGAATCATTAATTGGGGATAGGTCTGGATATATTGAAGGTATTAATACAAATCAATTGAGATACATTTATGCAGGTGAATAGGGCCCAAGCTCTATTGAGAATAATGTATTCAATCAATTTTCTGCCAACTTATCATTTCCCCTCTGTCAACGATTATTGATACAATGATCATAATGTGTATTCATATTGTGTTGGATGAAATGAGCTCCAAAGCTTACGTGGAAGTTTGGACCTTTTGGAATGTACACTGTCACTTAACACCGAAAACTTTGAGGTTAATTCAACACCAGTTGGAAATATATATTATCCACACAAGAGAAGTGTCTGTTAATATTAAAACACCATTTAAATTTGAAATTAAAACTAGATGGTGTTTAAACCTTGGTTAATTGATTGTAAACTGGTGTTAATTCAACACCAAATGGGAATATATATGCTATCCACACAAGAGAAGTGTTAATATTATACAACCATTTGAATTTTGGGCTAACACTAGATGGTGTTTAAACAATGCTTAATTGATTCTAAACTGGTGTTAATTCAACACCAAATGGGAATATATTTACTATCCACACAAGAAAAGTGTTAATATTATTATACCATTCAAATTTTGAGCTAAAACTATATGGTGTTTAAACAACACTTAATTCATTCTAAACTGGTGTTAATTCATCACCAAATGGGAATATGTATACGATCCACACAAGAGAAGTGATAACATTATAACACCAATTAAATTTTTGGCTAACACTAGATGGTGTTGATGCATCACCTAATTGATTCTTAACTGGTGTTCTATCAACACTTTTCAGATGAGGATATATCTAGATTCCAGACTGTCCCCCCCCCCCCCAAAAAAAAAAAAAAATAATAATAATAATAATAATTTGAAATTTGCAGTTTATCCCAATAACCAACGCTCTTGAAAATTAAGGAATTTCTTAAAATCAGGGAAGTAAAAATGAATTTCGATGCAAAAGCAGAGTGTCATAGATATCTGGATCCCGCGTTACAAAGAGTTATGATTGATCCGATCAACATTAACTATGAAAATCCATCAATGTATTTTTTCTGACAGGAAATTTGCACAAGGTCCTTTGTAAACAAAAAAAGAGCACACTTAATTGTTAAGACTACAATGAATGTATGAATATACATTATATTTAGAACACAATAAAAAAAACATGCATTTTAGATGTTGATGTTGCTAGCCATCCATAGTTGTGGCTGATCACCTCAATTGCAACTGTTTGTAAAAGGGACCCTGATGGGTGTTTCATAAAGCTGTTCGTAAGTTAAGAGCAACTTTAAGAACGACTGGTGATCCTTTCTTACATGCCAAATAATCACCAATGAACATTTAATGGTGAATATCATTTATCTCAAGAAAGGATCACCAGTCGTTCTATAAGTCACTCTCAAAGGTATTTAAAAAAAAGAAAGTAATTGCAGGAAACAATCATTTCATGAGAAAGCCTTTAAAATCAAGTTTAATTACCACCGTATTATCATAAATCTAGATCTGGTACATTGAAATTAACTCATCTCTGTGAATCTTAGCTCAATACCAATAATTCTGATGATAAATAAAACAAAAAGGCATATGTGGGACAGTGTATTAATATTGCTTGGAAAAATAACCAGACATTTTCTGGAATTCTGTGCGTATTTTGCTCATTTTGCTTAGCAATCACACATATTTTTACCAGAGCCAATTGCCACATATTTGTAATTTATGCATACACACAGTTGGGTGGTCATTTTGTTGGGTTCTGTTTGAACTTATTTTGAGATCATAACCACAACTGGGTCCCATAACACAAAGATTAGCAATTAATCGCTAAATGAAATGGCCAATCAAGATCATCGTTGCATGCGCATTTTGCTCCGTAGACTGACTAGGAACCAATCAGAATTGCTTTTTCAAATTAGCGATGAATCGCTAACCTTCGTGTTACGGGGGCCCTGGCGTTTATCTTTAACATACAAACAGCTTTATGAAATGACTCCTGGTATCTCCAAGTCCTTCGGAATCGCTTAGGGACGTTATGACATAATGTGATATGCGCTATACAAGAACTGCGTTATTATTATTATTATCTCAAGTGTGAATGCACCCGCTATGATGCAGTTTTGGCTGTGGAAACGGTACAGTGGACATTGCCTTAACCCCCTGACATTTACATTGGATAGGTTGTGTGTATTTGTACAAGAACTGACCCATAGTCTCTTGGCCATACTCTGTCATCTAAACTTCATATCGAGGGTTATAAGAGTGCTCCTTCTGAGTGCTGTCATCATTGCCTTTTTTTTTCCTATTGTTTTTGGTTCTTTTCCATTTTTCCCTCTTTTTTGTCATGGCCGATTCTTAGGAGTTGAATTTGTGAATTTGTAAGTGTCATATCATCATTGAATTCCATTTGACCCTCATCATCATTATCCTCTTCTGGAATCATCCTCTCTTTCCGCATCACTATTATATATTACTATCATCACCAACTTCATTGTTCTCATTATCACCAACATCACTAATATCATATTCATCATTGTCATTATTATTGCCATCATTAATGTCATATTATTTCTGGCATCATAATCATCATCAAAGTCACATTATTATTGGCATCATCATCATCTTCATTAACATCGTAATCATCATAATCATCATCATTATTATTGAAATCATTGCCATCATGACCATCATTAATGTCATCATCATTAACACCATCATCATCATCATCACCATAATCATTGTCATCTTCATCTTCATAATCATCAATATCATTATCATCACCACCATCTTCATCATCTTCATTAACATCATAATCATCATCACCCCACCACCACCACCACCACCATTATCATTTCCATCACTGTAATCATATCCATTATATTATCACCATCATCATTGCTCTCTCATCACCATCATCATCCTCATCATCAGGTTCATCATACCATCATCAGGAATATTGGTGTTGTCATCATCATTACTTTTTATATGACACCTAGATAGATCCTTGTGATTTGATTGGTTGTTTGATATCGTTCATTCAGCTCATTTTGCAATGACGTCATCAACCTTGCAATTTTGGATCCATACGATTTTGTCCATTGCACTCGTGCACCGAGACTACAGCTCATGTACCAGCAGTGCGCATGTTGTAATGACGTAACAATCAACAGACCAAACTCGCACTGCATGAGCATGTTTTGCATCGAAATTCATGAATTTCATATGATTTTTTAGGTGTCATATAAACCAAATAATGAATTTTTTTCATCCGTGCAATGGACAGAATACTTCTTTCGGTGAAAGATGAAATAATGATCCATTCAACTCGGCTACGCCTCGTTGAATGGATCATTTCATCTTTCACCTCATGAAGTATTTTGTCCATTGCACTCATAAACATTCATTATTTGTATATTATTGGATGGCTCTGAATGGAATACCAGACATATTCCAAGAGTTTGGGCAAATATTCCACGAATCGCAGATGAGTGGAATATTGGCCCTAACGATTGGAATATTTCTGGTATTCGATTGGAATATTTCTGGTATTCCATGAAATAAAGCCATCCAATATAATTTTTATCATCTATCCCACCCCATGCAATCTAAAAGAGAGAGCGATTTGATTGAACAAGTCATATCCACTTATCACATATAGGCATCATCACTTCATAAGATCAAATTTGGTCGTTGACATGCGACTTGCATGTAGTTCATTATGATGTAATAGAGTGTCATTGTGCTCTTATGCTGCGCATCGCATTGCTCCAGCGTTGTATATTTCACCCATTCGCGCATGTTCTCCAGCTGGCACAAACAAATTAAATATTTAGCTAGGAATAAAATGCTCATTTTGGCAAGAAATTTGTTCTTAAAACTAGTTGTAATGTATCTTATTTTTTACTAAAAATGCAAAGAGGTTATGAAAAATGAACAGCATATGATAACTTAGTTTAATCCTGTACTATACTATTGAATATGGGGTTCTATGGTTACGCTCTGATACTGCACAGGCAATTGATGCAGACCAACATACACGTTTTTAATGTATGGCTAAAACGCTCTATATAGATGTTAATTTTCATTATTGAATCGAATGAACATTTATTTTCTTCCATTTTCACAAAATAAACATTTGAATATAAATTATACAAAATTTTATGCTGTAAAATAGTATAAATATGTAACAGATATAATTCCATGAAAGCAAAAGCTTTTGGAGGAATACGGCTGTAACACAAATACAATTATAAACACTATATAACAAAGGAAGAAGGGCTAGGATCAAGAAAAGAAGAAGTGAGTGGGCAGACAGGCATGAATTGCTGGGAGCAAAAAAATAAATAGAGTACAACTGTTTTGGTGAGGAAAAATCTCATCCTTCATGCCAGAAATTAGGTATTTTTTCAAAAGATTGTCTGTCACTATGTGTCAATATTATTGTCTGCAAAATTAAACATCAAACAAATTTCAGAGTTAGACCCTGACAAGAAATGATGGAAATGAAACAAATCGAATATGAAAATGCAGCCTTGATAACATCTGGCTTTTACACAAAATGAATGATACCATTCAATATTGTCATAATACACTATTTTATTTTCATCAATCAATATCTAAGTCTCCCTATCGGCCACTTTGCCAGTCTCCATCAGTTCTTTGCAATCGATTTAATGATATCTAACTGTTCACAATGATTGTCCTTATGTGCCATATTGTCTACCAAAGAATGGGAGAGCTACATGTATCTCAAATGCATTTGGCTGTTTCATAAAGACTTAAGTGTGAGTTAAATAGATGAAATTCCAAGTTACATTTGTCTTTCCGTTCGTACAGTGCATATCAATAATTTGTTTATAAATTCTGAGAAAAAGTCCTGGCAATTGGAAAATGAATGTCCCTTTAATAATTTTTTATGTATTTTCTTAGGCTTCGGTCTCTTTGATCAGATGACAGTATGGTTACTGACAATATTATGCTTGAATGAACATTGCAAACTTTTTTTTGAGGCTCGCAGAAATTGGTTTGCCCCAAAATGCTGATTTTTCATGTTGTGTCAAGGAAAATAGGATTAAACTAAGTTATCATATGCTTTACATTTTTCGTAACTTCTTTGCATTTTTAGTCAAAAATAAGATGCATTACAGGTTGTTTTCAGAACAACTTTCTTGCCAAAATGAGAATTTTAATCCTAGCTAAACATTTAATTTGTTTATGCCAGCTGGAGTTCAGGACATATAATGAAACAAATCAGTGTAAACAAAACTTATATTTCAGACATTTTTTCTTCTTATGTTTTGTCCTTTGATAAGGGGTTTACATAACATGTAACTTTTCACTAATTTATTTAAAGATACTGTTGCTCACTCACGCAGAAAATTTTGTTGACAGTCATATTGTAATTTGCTTAAATAGACTTGTACCAGTATATGAATTTCTAAAATGCTTCAGGATATTAGAAATATCTAATTTTGTAATATTTTGATGAAAATGAAAAATATCATGTACTGTACATAGGCCTCTTTCACATGAACTTTTCTTTTGTTGAATGTGAAGCCATATATACCAAATTACAGATGGTGGGATCACATTGAAAAACAAAAAGCAATGTTTCTATATCTCCTGTACATAGGACCCTTTCACAAGATTTGTTTTTGTTTGTTTAATGCAAAGTCAAACATGTACATTCCAAAACTGCCTAAATTGCAACCGGGGCCCCGTAACAGAAAGGTTAGCAATTAACCGTACGCTTGATTTTCGCGATCAATTGTACATTGTAGTCAATGCAATAAATCGTACAAAAATATTCTATGATCATTGCTAAGCTTTGTGTTATGGGCTCCTGGTGTGAATGCATTGAAAAACAAAAAAAAGCAAGGTAGAGCTCTTGATCTCCGAAGTGAGTCCGATAACGAGGCACCCATCTATCTTGGAGTCCTGTACCAACAGTGCGATGTCACATGGTTAGTAAACATGAAAAAGTGAAGAAGTTCCGCCTGGAAAAGGTTAAAGCTGTCTAGATCTGTAAACAGTTAGATAAGGGTTGTTGGAGACCGGTATGTGATGGTCGAAGGTGATGTTGTATGTATGTGTTAGAATGAGAGGATGAGTGATGTTTTAAGAGGGGTGGGATGAGAGAGAGGGAGCGAGGAGGAGAAGGGGAGAGAGAGAGGGAGATAGGTGGAAAGGGGAGAGAGAGGGAGCGAAAGGGGGAAGCAAGGGCGTAGGCAAAAAACCTGTCAAGCTTTTTTTTATTTTTTATTCAAATTTGACACCTCCAAAAATGGACTGACCAACCATTATTTTTTGGTCTAGATAAATGTGGCCAGCCACCCAAATGCCAACAATAAGTTGTCCCAGATTCATTTTGAGATTTTCATTGAGCTTGAAAAAAGGGTGATGTTGTATGTATGTGTTAGAATGAGAGGATGAGTGATGTTTTAAGAGGGGTGCGGGATGAGAGAGGCAGAGAGAGAAAGGAGGGGAGAGAGAGAGGCCGGGGAAGAGGTGGAAGGGGGAGAGAGAAGGAAGGAGATGGGAAGAGGAAGAGAAAGGAGGAAAGCGAGGGCTTAGGCAAACAAAACTGTTCGACCGACCCTTCTCAAACCTGCCAATTAAAAAAAAAATATTCAAATTTGACCCCTCCAAAATGTACCGACAAACCCTTTTTTTTGGGGGGGGGGTCTAGATGAATGTGACCAGTCACCCGCATACCAACAATAAGTTGCCCCAGATTAATTTTGAGATTTCCATCGAGCTTGAAAAAAGGCTATGAATTATATATAACTTGTCAATCTTGATCAACAATAACTTTTACAAGTATGTGATTGAATGAAGAAGTTCACAAGAGCTTAGGATAAAGAAGGAGAAAACCAAGATTTGAAGATTGGGGATTCACTCAAGCATGAGATGTGCTCATTGTGCAATCTGTGAAACATCCCAAGCAGTCTGCACGAAATGGTATCAAAGGAAACTCTTTTATCTTGTCTTTTATTCAACTTCAAAACTAAAAAACTTTGACAGTATGAAGAAGAATTACTCTTTCAGATAACTCCTCTTTTCTTCCTTCAGGAAGACTAAATTACTACATGCATTTTGGTTTTTTACAGAGAAACTTCCCCAGGGAAGTTTATCGTTTGTTTTGGGGTTGCTGGTGGGTGTTTCATAAAGTCGTTCATAAGTTACAAGCGACTTTGCAAATGATGACTGGTGATCTGTTATACACCAACTCTCTATTGATGTTGATTTAGTGCCTAAGATAGGATCACGACCCGATGGGTGTTTCATAGAGCTGTTCACAAATTAAGAATGACTGGTGATCCTTTCTTGTGGAAAATGGTATATTCATTGGCAATGGTTTAGGGCATAAGAAAGGTTCACCAGTCGCCCTTAAAGTCGCTCTTAACTTACGAACAGCTTTATGAAACTGCCCCCCGTTCTTTTAAGTCGCTTGTAACTTATGAACAGCTGTATAAGACTCCTACCTGCACCAATACATGCATTGCAATCTGTGAGATAAGGGTTGTTTGATCTGGTCATTTTAGGCAGTGCATGCACCAGCCCAAGTTTGCACAATCTCGAGATTTTAACCCAATCAGCCCTCTTTGCGATTAATCTCGAGATTCAAGAAACCCCGTCTCCACCATCGCAAGAAGAGCGATTCCTGCTAGAGCGAGGCATCGATGCTTTATGGTCTGACGCTGTGAATAAATGATCCCAAGTCGAATCTCGAGTGCGTCTGCACCTGCGAATTAGCGGGATAATTTACAAATAGCGTGCTATTTTGCAAATAAGCCTTACTTGACTTACGATTGCAATCTCGAGATTAATCCAGCGAACTATCGCGATGATTGCGCCTCCACTCCAAATAACCTTGAGATTGTTCAGATCGGGATAATTTGCCGGATCAGAAATAGCAGGATTATTTGGAAACTCGGGCTGGTGCAGACGGCTTTTTTGGGAAGGAAGGGGTGTAGAAATGACCTTTGACCTTGACATGTATCCTTATTCCTCTACCTTTTCTTCCCACGACCCAATCCCGTATTTGTTCCCGCTCTACTGGTGCAGGAAATATTCCTCGTGGTTTTCTTCAGCTGCGAGTACGTGGTTCGTCTCTGGTCGGCCGGCTGCAGGCAGCAATACCAAGGCCTTAGGGGGCGTCTACGCTTCGCAAGAAAACCCATTCTTATCATAGGTACGTCTTCTTTTTTTAAATTATTTTAGTGTGGTAGTTTAATGTCAAAGTCAGAGCCTCTGGTTCACAAGAAACCCAATTATTATCATAGGTTTGTCTTCTTTTGTTTTTTATTAATTAATTATCAATTCATAATTGATAATTGCAATTGATTGATTGTAAGTCGATGGTTTCAACACCCCATTGTTCTTATTTAGAAACAATTGCTGCTCGTTTACAGTATGGATATGACTTTAAGAAACACAATTACCCACATTAACGAGTAAACCAGTGAAAAATGGCCTTCTATAATTGGTTCTTAAAATGGAGGTAACTGGTCATATTGTGCATGAGTGTGTTCGAGGAGCTGTCATGGTATCTTAAGAATCAACGAGGCATCAAATATGATATATATTTGATCATGCACATGGTGGCCATTTTGTCCTAAACATGCATGGTGTCCCTAAGTATGGTATCTTTCAAGAACCAAAGAGGCATCAAATGTGATATTTAATTATACCAGTAGTGCCCTTTTAGCCCCAAACGCTGTGCATGGAGTACGCTAGTGACCCTTAGTTTAACACCCAGCTTGGGTCTGTGGTGTAAGATTGGACGCAGGTGAGCAGTCCCTGCCCTCTCATCAAACACCATTGTTAGTCTTCAGACCAGAATGCACCAATTTTACATATATTTTAGGGGAATTGGAGGACATGCATGCTTGCAATGTACATGCATGCTGCAAAATGTTGTTTTGGAAATATTACAATGTCATCATTTGTGGGGGGGGGGTTCAATTTGAGAGTTGAACACTGGCAAAATTCATAAAAAAGGGGGGGGGGTTAAGTATTAACTACTCTACCAAAAAATGGGGAAAATATTGTTTGTTGCCATTCATATTAATTTTTCATATGTTGAGTCCTGTGATTTGTTTTTTTATTTTTTTGTTTTGGGGGGCAGTGATAAATTATAATAGTAAATCTGTGTAAATTAAAATGTACATTAGTTTTACTCACTTTCATATCAAATTGAACAGGCCAAGGTACAAACAAAGATGTATTTTTTTACTTTGTTGTTTTTCTCCTTGCTGTACTTGCTATACAGTATTGCAATATGCAGCTGAGAATGTCAATTTCTTCAATACAAATTCACAATTAATTATAGTTATTATCTGATTTGTTCTAGTTCTAGTTCAAAACAAGCACATTTTGTTTTTATTCATATTCATTCCATTTTCCCAGCAATATTCCAGATGATATGAACTCCACCTTTAGTTGTCACTATATTTTGTAACTCAATAAAAACACCTCATCGTTCAGTGATAGAATGCATGTTACACCTTTGCCGTCAACATGACTAGTTTACTGACAAAAATACACATAATTGTCTCCAAATTGCCCAATTAGATCAAAATCGATGCCAGCGGTGAACAGATTTCCTCCTATTGTCTCCTGGATAAAAGACCACCTGCTATTCCTCCATTTATTGATTTCATTTGCTAGTATGATATCAATATGAAATGAAATCCAAGAAAAATCCTTTCCCTTAATACAAGCATATCAGTTACTGTAAATATATGTTTTATTATGTTGTGCTAGTAATATACATTATTCATTTATTTATTTATTTATGTATTCATTTATTTATTCATGTATTTATTTATTCATTCATATATTAATTAATTTATTGATATATTTGTTTATATATTTATACATTTATTTATTCATAAATTTATTTATTTATTTATTTATTCATTTATCTATTAAATAATTTATCTATATATTCATTTATTTATTCATTAATTCTTGTATTTATTTATCTACTTATTTATTCATTTCATTTCATTTTAAGATAATAACAAGCATGACAGATTCAATGTAAACATTACAAGAGAAATATGAAATTGAGCATCATGCAGCCAATGCCTGGGGATCACTTTAAAAATTGAACAATTCTGTCAAGAGGTTCTCCACATTGGCCGGTGCCTACATAACGTTAAACAGAAATGTATGTAAAAATGTAATTATAATCAAACTTCTAAATAAATAAATCTTCATTATAGTATGAAGAGTAGCAGCATCTTTTTGTAATACATGGACCCTGTAATAAAGGAGATGCAATCAATTGTTTTAATTTGGTTGTAATTTTTAATCTGCTTGCTAGGTAAAATACTTTAAACTTAATAAATTGGCCTTGTATTTTTGTGCCATTCCCCCCCCCCCCCCATTTCTGCTGTAACGCAAAAATGTGCCCCACACAAAGCTGGCCCTGCTCTAGAAATATCAAAATGCTAGGCCTGCTTGCATACATTATTTTTTTAGTAAATGTCAACTCGAGTATTATGCCATTTTTTTTCTTGTTGCAAAAATAAAAAGTTGACTTGATATTACACAGTAAAAAAAAATAGCATGTTGATTGAGCCTGTCACTCTAACAACAGGTTGTTTAAACAAAAATTGTGATTGTTTTAACAACTTGTTTAAAAAGTTTAAAAATTGTTGAAAAAGTTTAAACTGTTGTTTAAAAAGTTTTAACAGATGTTTAAAAAGTTTGAACAGCTGTTTAAAAAGTTAAAACAGTAGTAGTTAGAGTAACGGGCTTAAACAACATGCTTAAAATTCTAAACAACGTTTTTACAGTGTAGTTTTCACAGAATATTGAAACTTTAATGTCAAGTTAAACTAAAATCTTGCTACTCTATCTGTTATCAGTTTTCTGATGGTATTTCTGTTCATTGCCGACCCACCTGCTTTTACATCATTTCCTCTTCACTATCTCTGCCACATGATAACATGCTGTGACTAATTAATTTGAATGTGTTGTATGTAGATACAGAACAAAGGCAGTGGTGTCTTATGAAATCATTAATTATCTAAATTGAAATGAACAAGTTCGTAGATGAGACACACGTGGAAAGGATATGCAGCAAAAAACTGTTAATAAAACTACTCGACAGGTTGAGGTAAGCTAGTACCGTGTTTACACTTAATCGGCATTTGAATCGGCTCGTGGTTCAGAACCGCGAGCCGATTCAAATGCCGATTAAGTGTAAACACGAGCAACTTGAATCGGCTCGCGGTTCAGAACCGGCAATTTGCACCACCAAAGTAGTAGGTTCTGAACCGCGAGCCGATGCAGAATCGGCTTTTTTACTACGTGTGAACAGAAAGCCGATTCTGCACCGGCAATTTGTGCGCATTTCAATTACTTTACCATTGTGACGTAATTGTAAGCACACTGATCCAGCGTTGTCTTTATTATGACGTATATTGTAGGTATGCGTATCATTTCAGGTTTTTGCATCGGCTCGCGGTTCTGAACTGCGAGCTGTAACAACGTGTAAACGCAATCCAAATGCCGATTCTGCATCGGCATTTGGTTCAGAACCAATTGCCGATTAAGTGTAAACACGGTAAGAGAGGACCTGTCTTTAAAAATCTTTGATGTAAGTTTAACACTTTGGTCAATTGATAAAACTACACAACTGGTGTTTACAGACTGCATAGGGGCACATGAAGCAAATTTACACCATTTCTGAGTCTCTATGTTAGTTTGACACTATGTTCAAAATCTTTGGTGTTAGAATTTTACCATTGGTTTGTATCAAGTATAACATGAATCACATTTACACTAGTGTTAAATCTCTGGTGTTAGTTCCAACTCCCAACTATCATAATACACGTGGTGATAAGCTTAAAACCTTGTTCAAGTGTTAAAACTAAGCCACCTTTGTGTACAGAGAGCAAAACCAATATGTTACACCAGTATTCATCAATGGTGTTAGCTCAACACCAAGTGGTGTTTTCAACACAGTTGGTTGTTAGTTTGCCATTAGATATTCAAACGTTTGTAACAACTTCATAAGTTGTGCATAGAGCACAACACCACTGACCTATTGTACAAAATCTACGATGGTGCACCAATTAGTGTTAGGACATGTCGTTGTTAGTTTAAAACTACATATAGTGATTTTGTGATAGTTTGTGATAGTTTTTTTTTGGGGGGGGGGTAAACTCTGATATATTTTTTTTTAATTGTGGTTAAAACTATACCACTGATATTTAAAATGATTTTGTATGGATGGATGGATTGGAGAGTAATATTTGTGTTAAAATGACAGTAATTTTCAAAGTGTCAAAAGGGTCAGGGGAATGATTCATTTATTGAGGAGGAGCCGTGGTGTAGTGGTTCTGACTCTCGCCTTGTAAACATAGGGTCGTGTGTTCGAATCCCACCGCGGTCTGGCGTCCTTTGGCAAGGCGTTAATCCACACTTTGCCACTCTCGACCCAGGTGCTAAATGGGTACCCGGTAGGATGTGAAAGTCATTGTAGCTTGTCCAGTACTGTGTACGCCTCACCGGCGACTGACTGGAATACTCCCCAGGGAGTGGAGGATGTGCACACATTGTGTGCGGGAATGACTGATTGAATCCGATGACCGGGGTAATAATATATCTGTAAAGCGCTTAGACACGTCGTTTCGGTGTATTAAGCGCTATATAAAAAACGGATTATTATTATTATTATTATTGATGCACCATGAACTTGCTCTTACCCCTCCCTCAACAAAGAAATATATTATTCTTCTTTATATGACACCTACATGTAGTTGGGTCCTTGTCATTAGATTGGTTGTTTAATATCAATCATTCAGCCCATTTCACAAAGATGTCATCGTCCGTGCAATTTTGGATCCATACGATTTTGTCCGTTGCATGCGCACACCAAGAAAGCATGTTCCACCCTGACAAGGAAAAATACTTGTGTTCGCAGCGCGCGTCTTGTATGTACACGACAATCAACAGACCAAGCTTGCACTGCATGAGCATATTTTCAATTCAAATTAATACATTTCAAACGAAAAAGGATCTATTTGTAGGTGTCATATAAATCAAATAATGAATGTTCTTTTCATTCATGCAATGGACAGAATTCTTCATTCGGTGAAAGATGGAATGAATGATCCATTGAACTCGGCTTTCATCTTTCGCTTCATGAAGTACTTTGTCCATTGCACTCATTATTTATATTCATGAACAGAGTGGGATATGATATTATTCATGGATTCATTATGACGGGTCAAATGTCCACTGTCACTTATCCACCTCGGTCCAAAAGTGCCAGTTCTAGCCCAAAGAATCAAATGCTGCTGTGTTTGAAAACCACTCCATATACAAATAATGAATGTTCATGAATGCAATCGACAGAATACTTCATGAGGTGAAAAATGAAATGATCCATTCAACGAGGCGTAGCCGAGTTGAATTCTGTCCATTGCACAAATGAAGGAACATTCATTATTTGATTTATATGACATCTAAAAATTGATTCTTTTTCATTAAAAAATTATGAAATTTAATGCAAATTATATGCAGTGCGAGCTCGGTCTGCTGATTATCGCGTACATACAACATGAGCGATATTTGTGGTGCCTGCTGTCTCGGTGCGCGCGAATTGATCCAAATACCGTGTTTACACGTGCATCGGCTTTTATCTTGCACCGGCGTTTACACGCTGTCTCAACTACAGATACAACTACAACTCGCGGTGCAGAATCAGCTCGCATGGCAAAAACCTGAAATGATCCGCGCACCAACAATATACGTCATAATAAAGACAACGCTGGCTCTGTGCGCTTCCAAGTACGTCATAATGGTAAAGTAAATGAATCGGCTTTCTGTTTACACGTAGGAAAAAGCCGATTCTGCATCGGCTTGCGGTTCTGAACCTACTACTTTGGTGGTGCAAAATTGCAGATTCTGCACCGAGAGCCGATGCAAGTTAGACACGTTTACACGCAACAAAAAAGCCGATGCAGCGTGTAAACACGGTAAAAATTGCACGGTTGATGACGTCATTGTAGAATGGGCTGAATGATCTATATCAAACAACCTATCAACTGACAAGGATCTATCTAGGTGTCATATAAAGATAATCAATGCACACATGGGGTAGCAAGAGATGAAAAAAAAAACTACATTTGACTGACACCTTGGTGGTACATGTACCAGTATAAGGGTTCGATACCATCAGTTTACAGTCGAACCGGTTTTTTAACTCCACTAAATGGAGACAAGAAAAGTGGTCTTTTTTTATGAACAGGTGTTCCTTATAGACAGATCCCTATTATACATGTTTCCATGGGTAATAATGCAATTCAATTGGCATTAGTGTGGTCACTGTTATTGACCTTGTCAAAAGAAAATGTATCGATCATGCCATACAAATAGCCATGTTTCTAGGCAGCTCCGAACGCAATGCTTTAAAGATCAATGTTAGCTTTTGATTGGTCCTTGATCGCTCTGTGCCAGCGCTCCTTTTCCCCATTTAAAGCGTTTACCCTCAAAATTATTGCTTGCTACGACTGCCCGAGTTTAACTTTAACTTTTACCCCTCCGAAATATGATTGATTAGTGTGGGATCAGTTACAGCATGGGAAAGTTGCAAAGCGTCACTCCCGAGAATAAAGATACCCTTTTGAGTATAGTCGACCACGAGGGCGATATTGATTTTGGTGCTTCAAGAAGCAAGTGGGTTGAATTCCAGTTTGAAGGAGAGTGACTCAGTCAATGTATTTATTGTTGTTCCAAAATAGAAGGAAACATTCCTTCCTGAAGCGATCGATTGATTTTTACAGAAATGACATGATATCTGAGCAGTGATCCGAGAGAAAGTGGCTCCAATTAATGTTGGTAATGAATCTTCTTTACATACACTTCATTTATTGTGTCCGCTAAAACGGATAATTGTGTACACTTATCAATTCTTGCTGTACAAAATAAATTCACAAAGTAATATGGTCACAATAAAATCAAGAGAACATTAAATAAAATAATTATACAGAATGATAGGAGACATGTATATATCAATTACAGTCACTGGCTTTAATTGTTTGCATAGTTATAAGGCATTTATTTATTCATCTATTTATTATTTATTCATTTATTTATTCATTTTATTTATTTATTCATTCATTTATTTATTCATTCATTCATTTATCTATTTATTTATTTATTGTTTGTTTGTATTTATGGAATAACTGTGAAATATATTGAAAGTCATTTTCTTCATGATTATGTAGACTGCAAAACAGGGGTGTTGGAAGAAATATTAATCAGTGCAGGTAGAAAGAGAAAAAAAAACTTATTATATTTTGAAAACTCATTTCACATCTTAATTAGATGTCAGCAAAAAATATTGCTATGTTTAAAAGGTCAGACTGATTGAAACTTTGACTGATTAACCTAGACGTTAAATGTTTCCTAGGTAACTGGTTATATACCAGCTTGGCGTTAACCAGCAAAATGCTGTCCTGCCGAGTTCCTACAGGAGTTACCATAAACAGAAACAGAAAAGAGATAGGATACACCTTGTTTAGACTCTGATTTCTATAAAGAGATTTATGTGTTTTTTTAGCCAATGGCCAATGAACAGGCATTGTCTTAAGAGTGTTGATAGATTTAAGTAAACCAAGTTAAGTACATTATGTAAGAAAATCATAACAGCAATTCAAGTCAAAACAACTAGAAATGGATAAAAAAGGCCAGTGTTTGAAAATATATATTGCTTTCATAGCAGGATGTACCTGATAAAAGAAGTGGTGGCAAAGACTTTTGATACAGAACTTTTTTGATAGCAATCTGTTTTTGACATCAATCTGTTTCAAGTAATATTTTCCATTGAAACAGTGATTAAGAACTCTTTGCTTTCTGACCTATCACTGTACATTCATGATAAAAGAAATTGTGGCAAAGACTTTTGACACAGAACTCCCCAAGCTTTTGACATTGATCTGTTTCAAGTAATGTTTTCCAATGGAAAAGTAATTAAGAACTCTTTGCTTTCTCACCTATCACTGTATATTTATGATAAAAGAAGTTGTGGCCAAGACTTTTGACACAGAACTCCCTACGTTTTTTTTTTATTGATCTGTTTCAAATAATATTTTCCAATGAAAAAGTGATAAAGAACTCTTTGCTTTCTGACCTATCACTGTATATTCAGGGTAAAAGAAGTTGTGACAAAGGCTTTTGATACAAAACTTCCTAAGTTGTTTATATTGATCTGTTTCAAGTAATGTTTTCCAATGAAAAAGTGATTAAGAACTCTTTGCTTTCTTACTTATCAATGTATATTTATCAGTGCCACGATGTGCATGCGGTTATAGCAAAATGCTATTATCTCCTAACATGCTAATGTCTCAAGTGGGCAGAACATAATAAACATGAATTACTTGAAGCTGCAATTTCTCTTGTATGTCAATAGTTAAAGTGTCAACCAAGATATGACATACTGTATGACTCGCATTGTCAGGCAGTGCTTGAAATCTTTTCCGTGAGATAAGCAGATATTTTAAAAGCATCGGATTGATTTACACAACTTGAGTTTGGATATGGATTTAAGATAAGATTAAGAAGTGTTTGTGTGCGTGTCGGTCTACGCTGTCAGGCTGAAAATCATATCATACAAGACCCATCAATGACTATCTCTGTCCTAGCCTTGTGACAAGGCCTCATGACTGAGTTAATTCTTATTGTGCACACCACACGGGGTCTGAGACGAGACTAGCGCCTTACTAGCGAATTCCCTCAGTCTTGTTCACCCTAGTCTGCGCGATGGGAGCCAGTTCTTATCTACTTTGCTAAGATAGTTCAGTGGAAATCAGTTTAATGTGAACGCTCAAAGCCGTCTTGGAAGTGATCTTAAGTGGTTTTCCAAAGTAGTTTGGAAAAATAGTATGGAAAAACAACTCACGATATAGTTTTGAAGACTGCTTTGCCTCATTAAACTTGTTTAAGCGTAGTTGGGGGCACATCCATTCTTTGGGAAGCGATCTTCGCCCTTGTGGGCACGTTACAGTACGGACTGTATGTAGAATGCCTACATTGCGGTTTCAAATTCCCATAGCAACAAGACCACAGTGGATTAGGAATTCAGTAATGTCTTATGGAGTGTTGCAAGAAACTTGCGACCAATTGCAAGTCGATTTTCGGACCCTAAATCAATTATATCTTGCAATTAATTGCAAATTTTTGATTGGGTGCTGATCTGGGTAAATTGCCAATTCGTCTATTGCCAAATCGTCCACTCACCACATGGTCTACCTTCATTTAGTCTAATGCCATTCCGTCCATCAACATTTCCTCTAACAACCATTTGGTCCAATCATCACTTTGTCTAATCACCATTTTGCCTCATAACCAGTTGGTCTAATATTCATTTCACTTTCACTCGTTTTGCACAATTAGCATTAAGTCCACTTAGACCAAATGGTATATGGACTAAATTGCTATTGCACCAACTGGTTATTAGACGAAATGGTGAGTGGACGAATTGGTAATTACACCAGGTGGATAGTGGACGAATAGATGGTAGACCAAATGATAGTAGACGAGTTGGCAATTGGACGAATTGGCATTAGACGAATTAGAAACAAACCCTGATCTACTTCGTGCGACATGGAGTGTATCCTGATGTGATTCAGCTATTGATCTCTCACTAGATAAATTGGAACATAATATTTGCAGTTGATATGGCAAATATTTTCTTGCAACATGCTCTTATAGCCTCTCGTTACTGGTTGCTCTGTTTCTGATATACATGTCATATCAGACACGGCGCCTTGTTTGCAGGCTACAACTACCCCCGCATCGCCCTGACACATGAAGGGCAAGGCTGCAAGTCTATGAATGGGAACATGATTTCTGGTTTGTTTTCTTAAACCCCTCGCCTACCAGGGCACTCACTCGGCATTTTGACAGGTACATTAGGATAGCATTACTGACATATCATCGGTCGAAGTCTGTATGGCTCTGTAGATAGATTGCACCCGGGGGGGGGGGGGATGCATAACTCTTTAGGATCATTCACACACTGCAAAATGGGAGAACATGGAATGTGATGTTTAGAACACCAAAGAACACAAAATTAGCATTTTAGAAAACGCAAACCTGTCTTCTCTGCCCTACTCAAATAGACCTCTAAGGCCCCGTCTTACAAATAGTTTCAACTGATCCATCAACCTCAAGTATATGGAAATCCATCAATGTCATCATTTTTTCTTCAGGAAATTTGCACAATGTCCTTCGTGAACAAAGAGAATCACACTAAATCTTCAAGAAAAATATGAATATACATCATATCTAGAAAATATTCTAAGCAAACATGTATTTTTGATGTTGACGTTGCTGGCTTTCCATAGTTGTGATTTATGGGATCAATCATAACTCTTTGTAAGACGGGGCCCAGAAGTTCATTTCATAACCACAATGTAATTTCCGTACCTTGTATCACATCCAACAATTCCGATGCAAAATAGACCATTTGAACATGATTTGAAGAAGGTGGATAGCCATGATATAAGTGGTTTTTCTCCCTAATATTGATCTCTAAATGCTTCACATTTGGGACATAATCACTGCAATAACTTCCTTGCAGTACGTTTGTTGAACTGCTAAAAGCTATGATTATCTTTTCCTGACATGAAACTCATCATAGACATCTTCTCTAGGGTAATATGAATGTTTTTATGTTGCCATTAGTGTTTTATCCTTTTTTGTCTCTTGATTCTTTATTGAAATTCAATTCGAAGGTTCAAAGACACCCAGAGCAATATTCCTCTGCCAGTAATACTGTCATTATAATCCTTTAAAGTAGGCACTACTGAACACTTGCAATTTTTTTTATTGATTGCATATCAGAAGGATACACACAGAGATATTTTCCTGCAATTTTTCACCGCAATTTGTGCTCAAATTGAGAAAAGGGTCAATTTGAAGAATGATATTCAACATCCTCATCTCAAAACCATAACTGGTCAGTAGAAATAGTCACAAATTCAAACCATTAGACAGGGCTCCACACTAACCCATTTTTTCTACTGGTCCAACCTATTCATGTCGGACCAGTAGATACCCAGTTTTTCAAATTTTTACTGGTCCGAACCTAAAATCTACTGGTCCAAAAAAATAAAAAAAACATTAAAAAAAAAGCCGCAAGTTTATTTTTCTAGCCTTTCGTTACCCCCCCCCCAAATAAAAAGAAGGAATGAAGGACAAAAAGAAAGCAAGACAGAAACGAACAAGGAAAGAAGGAAAGAAAGAAAGAATAAAAGAAAGGAGGGAAGGAAGGAAAAGAAAGAAAGAATAAAAGAAAGGAAGGAAGGAAGGAAGAAAAAAAGAAAAGGTTAAGAAAGGATAGATGTTGAACGAAGGAAAAAAGAAAGAACTAAAGAAGGAAAGGAAGGAAGGAATAAAGAAGGAACAAAAATAAAGAAAGAAAATAAAAAAAAAATGAAGGAAAGAAATGAAGCAAGCAATACAGAAAGAAAGAACAAATCCAGAAAGTAGTAAAGGAAAGAAAGAAGAAGCAATACAAAAGAAAGGGTAAAAGGAGAGATGGAAAGGACAAGAAGAAAGAGAGGAAGGATTGAAAGAAGGAAGAAATGAATCAAGGAAGAAATAAAGGAAAGGTAAAATGATAGATAGAAGGAAAGAAATAAATAAAGGAAGGGAAGGAAGGAAAGAAGCAAGCAATATAAAAAGAAAAAGTAAAAGAATAGATGAAAGGAAGAAAAAAAGAAAGACTGAGAGACAAAGAAAGGAAGGAATGAAAGAATAAAGGAGAGAAAGGAAGCAAGCAGTCAAAAAAAAAGAAGAAAGGAAAGGTAAAAGGATAGATTTAACAAAGGGAAAAGGAAAGAACAAGACAGATAGAAGAAAGGAAGGAATGAATGAAAGAGAGGGCTGAAAGAAGGAAGAAATAAAAAAAAAACAAGAAAGGGTAAATAAATGATGGATGATGGAAGGAAGAAAGAAACAAAGAAAGTAACGAAGAATGAAGGAAAGAAAGGGTAAAAAGAAGGAAGGAAAGAAAGGAAGAAGAGAAGAGATGAATATAGGATGGATCGACTCAAGAATTAAAGAAAAATATTTAAAAAAAATAAAGAAAGGAAGGAAGGAAGGAACTAGGAAGGAAGAAAGAAAGGAAGAAAGAAAGAAAGGAAGAAAGAAAGAGAGAGAGAGAGAAAAAAAAAGAAATAGAGAAAAATATTTTTTATACGGATAGAAAGAATGAAAGATCGAACGAATCAAAGAAAAAAAGGGAAAATAAAAAAGAAAGACAGTTAACAAAAAAAGTGAAAGAAGAGAGGGAAGAAAGAAAGAAAGATTGAAAAGAAAGAAGGAAAGAAAGATAGGAAGAAAACAGAGGAATAAAGCTAAAACTATCATCATAAATAATTTATCAGTATCTTTTTGGCTCAATTAAAATAGCTACGAAAGAAAGTCAGAAACCAAGTGTATCAACACACACATAAATGCATATGTGGGGCTAATATGTATTCAGACGATATCACCCGAAACCCGATCTGTTTGAACCAAACAGAAGTGAAAATGTCTCCTTTTACTGCTTACAAATGACAGAGTTACTCCAATTTTTAGGAAATATGGACATTATAAGAGCCTTTCACGAGTATGAACCGTGAATTTTGACAGTTCTGTGAGAGATTTCTGCCAGAGTTCAGCCAAGTTTCGTTCGCGCAGCCAGTAGAGAATTTACCACGTGGGTTGTGTGGCTGGCTACATGTACACTGTATGTACTCTAGTAACACGTGCAATTCATTCTGTGTGTATTCTGTGTGTGAATGACAGAATTTGTCGGGGGGAAATGGTTTGCAGTGAATTTGACAATTTCTGGAAAAGTTATTGGCCCAACAATGGTTTTTATTACTGGTCATGTCGGACCCTTAAAATCTTGCTATTTTTGGAAAAATTACTGGCCCGACAATGATATTTTTTACTGGTCATGTCGGACCAGTAAATCTTCCTATTTCTGAAAATCTACTGGCCCGACAGCGATTTTTACTGGTCTGGGACCGTCGGACCGGCGCTAGTGTCGAGCCCTGCATTAGATAATAATGATAATAATAATGATAATACTCCACATTTATATAGTGCTTAACACATTGTAACAACGTCTCTAAGCGCTTTACAGATATATTATTACCCCGATCATCGGATCCTTGCATGCCCGCATATAATGTATGCACCTTCTCCACTCACTGGGGAGCATTCCAACAAGAGTTCCAAGACTCAATTGCTAGGCATACTACATAGGCTTTTGCATCCTACCGGGTACCCATTTAACACCTGGGTGGAGAATGGCAAATTGTGGATTGATGCCTTGCCAAAGGACGCTAGGCCATAGTGGGATTGGAACACACGACCCTCTGATTACAAGGCGAGAGTCAGAACCGCTACACCACGGCAATTCCACAATTATATCCTGTTGACTCAAATAAATAACTGGTAACATGATAGATTTCAGTGAATCACTGTCTTGATTGGTTCCAGGTCACATAAGGTGGTTTCAAACCGCCTCGATCACAAGAATCCCCGTTAAATTACGAGAACTTTTTTAGGCTGAAAAATACCCATTAATTATTCCTGCATTTACACCGCCCTGAAACATACCCTTCGGGATAAGTTCCTGAAGTTACGAGCATGCGCAGTATGGTCTGATAAGCAGCAAGGCGCGAAATTCAAAATCACTAGCCCAGCAGCAACCCATGCACGGCGCCGCACCCAACGACACGCTGGGCTAAAAGTTCCCGTAATTTGCTTTCAGACCGCCAAAATACCCACGACCTTGGAAAAATCCCCGCGAAAGTTCTCGTAATTTCGCCAAGTACCTACTATTTATCGGGTATTTTCTTTCGGAGATATTACGCGTACTTTGCTTTCACACCGCCAAAATACGTGGTATTTTCTGATCAGGGTAAATTTCCCGATCAGAGAATACCTGGAACTGGCGAACTTCGAGGCGGTCTGAAACCACCTATTAAGTGAATGTTTGAAGAGGGGGGGGGGGGGTATCCAAGACTTAGGTTTTAACATGCCATTTCCGGAGATTATGATCATTTTTTTTTAAAGTTTTATCTATTTGTGAAAAGTTACAGTACCAACTTCATCACCAATTCCATGAAGCTTACTCTCCCTATCTGTACATAGATAGTGCCCAGAGTATCTATACTCTTCGATGCGATGTCTGTTCTATAAATCTTGATAGCACAAAACCTGCTTAATCAAGATGGCATTTAAAGTATGAATGTTTACATTTTGTTTCATCTCAGCGGAAGTTTTAGGTGGCTCGTATCATTGTCTCCCGTTTTTACAGAGCAATCACAAAGATATCACTGTAAATCATGCCAAAATAGGAAATAAGGGAATGTGTTCGTGACAGTTTTATTTTGTTGCCATGAATATGGGAATTGTGCATGAATCTTTTGACATCATTTGCTGTGATTTTTTTGTTTTATGTGGCTTTTTTCATGCTTTTACTTTTGATGAAATACATGTATATATTGCAATGACAACTTTGCAGTGACGTTTACCTGTGTGCTATTATTCAATTCAATTCAATTTGTTTCCACTTTAAGAAGCAATTATACAATTCAATACAATGTTCAATACATCTCAATACTAGTTATTAGAAAGCATGAATGAATGCATGTAAGCAAGAAACCAGAGGACCCAATGCTTAAGGTCCTCTCTCTGAGGGACCTGGTAAAGTGGATAATTTCTTTGTAACAAAAGGCACTATAGCGCACCAAGTTGGAATTGAACCTGGGTCTCTGGAAGCTGAAACACCTGCACTACAAACGTTGCACGCGACTTCATTGCAATGTAGTATAGCAATAGCATACTAATTACAAACTGTATATATGCAGTGGTGCTAGAAATTTGGTGAACCCTACCAGAAAATGAACATATTTGAAAGTGTTCAAGTTCCGCCATGTTATATATACTTAATTGCAAAATCAGGTGATATTAAGATATTACATTCGATGAAGTTTGTTTCTCTGTGCTCGCCAAACATTGTAGTGTTGTTGTCTACATTCAACACTCAGCATGAAGAAGTGCATTTTTGGTGGGGTTCACTAACTTTCTAGCTCCACTGTACCCACACCTTAATGTTGCATATCTTAAGCAATGATAAGAATTTACTAATTCTCTAATATTTGATACATACCTTATTATCTTTTAAACATATTCTTTTGTTTATATATGTAATTCATTGAGAATAATCAATATTTTGTACAAAAGGATGTGATATCCATCTCTTAATAAGGTTGCTAATTGGGGTAGATCCTTGGGGGGGGGGGGGGCACTTCCATTGACTAGTGGATACCAGGCGCGACCATGGTTATTTGAAAAGCACCCTAAACAAGTATTTTCCATATTCTGAAGTTGCACCCCTGAAGAAGTATTGGAGTGTGAAACATATACCCTTAAAAAGTTTTGGAAACAAAACGGTACCATTGAAAAGTATTCCCTGAATTGACCCCCTAAACAAGTAAGCTACAGCAATATTTTAATCATGTCGAAGACGTGATAACGGACGTCTCCTTTACCTTTAATTACATTGGGTTTAGTACCGCCCCACCTCCCACACCTCACTCAAATCGGACCCAAAACATGTAGTGTTGAGGCAAAAGTACATTCTTTATAATGCATTTTAGTCTTTTTTTCTAGCGAATATATACCCTTTTTCAGTATTTTAGTGGCACCCTTATTATTTTACATACGTAACGTGCCACATCTTTAAAAAGAGATCCTTTGAACGCGTTTCTTTTGTAGCTCCTGGTATCCACTTGTCAAAGGAAGCGCATATCCTGTAAGCAGTGTAAACGCACACAGCAAAAACTGCGGTGTTAACCGGTGTACATATAGAGGACCACACCAGTGATTTTACACCGGTGTTAAATTGACAGTGTTAGTTTAGCACCTATAGGTGTTATTGCAACACCTTTGGTTGTTACATGTACACTCTTTGGTGTTATATTCAATCTCTAGGGTGTAATTTTAACACCAGAGGGTGTGGTCCTCTATTAACACCCACTGGTGTCAGTTTTTACACCACAGTTTTTACAGTGCAGCATATTCATTTTAAAAAGCAGGGGGCATGGGACAATATAGATTCTATGGGGAATTTTTGAAGTGACATTATACATTTCATTGCAACCAACCGATTACCTTTGCCAACACAACTGGGCAGGCATTGCGCATTATAAAGAATGGCGATCAAGGCAAAGGTAAAAGTAATGTCACTAACAACTGATAAATTTTCAGTGTTTTTCATGCAAAAATTTGATATAAATGCACGCAAATTCAGGAAGCGACACAGTAATTATTAGGGCATCATTCTGGGCACCTATATCATTTTACAACCTTATTATAAGTCTTTGGTTATAAAATGAAAAAGTTTATTCAGGGCTTCCTTTAATGGAAAATTATGTCGATTCATGATGCAATTTAGGACACATCTTTTTGAAGTTCATTCACTGACGTCATTTCAAGGCTCAAATCTAATGAAATGTATGTAATAGAAACTTATGAAGGGTCTTATACAATGGTATACATGTAGGTCCAATACTGGAGTCAGGTGTATCTTGTACAGGCTTTATAGGGTTTTACAGAATATTAGTAGCCAAACATTGAATTATAAGCAGTTTGTCTCCAATAAGTCTTAGATTAACAATGGATTAATTGAATAGATATCACTTTATAGCAGTTCATTCTGGGAGAAAAGCAGTTCGATTTGGCCAAGGTTATGAATTACCGTTCAAGCGTGTCTAGCCCATCACACATTGGTCGAAATTAATTTATGTTCGCTTGGTTGGGTGGGGCTCGATCATAGCGGTGAACACCTTCATCGTGCTGGATGTGATGGGAATAGTTCATTAAAAGATGTGAGTGTAAGGGTTTATTGATAAACTCATTTGGGCCCTACATCATTTTCATGATAAAGTTGATAGCATGAATATTTACAGTAATAATAATAATAATAATATTAATGATAATAACATTAATAATAACATCAATGATACTACTACTACTACTGCTTCTACTACTACTACTTTTAATAATAATAATAAAGGATATTTGTATAGCGCACACATTCACCTTGTCAGTATAATCTATCAAACAATTTTATGAAAATGTTTTGCAAAAAATTATGAAATACCTTACAAACTTCATTTGGGCAAGGCTTCAACATTTCCATAATCAAATAATAATGTGAATATTTACAGCATAATGTGTCAAACAGTTTTATTGAAATGTTAAGCAAAAATCAAGGAATAAGGTGTTAATGAAAAATTCATTTGGGAAGACTTCAACATTTCCATAATCAAGTAATACCGTGAATATTTACAGTAAAATCTGTCAATTTTTTTTAAATGGAATTAAGGAAGAAGGTTTTATTAAAACCTTCAATTGGGTAGACTTCAACACTTCCGTAATCGAGTCATCGCATGAATATTTACAGTTAAATCTGTCAAACATTGTGATGGGAATGTTAAGTAAAAATACGAATAAACGGTTTTATTGAAAACTTCATTTGGGTAGACTACAGCATAATTTGCATATATATTGACAGTATCACCAGTAAAACTAGACCAAAAGCTTCGGCTCTGTTATGTTGGTTGTTCCGCTGAACTCCGTTGGCTCCACTCACCAAATACAGAGACCGAAGTTCTAGCTCGATCTGTACAAGGGACTCAATGGCCATATGTTTATGTGTATTAAGTTCGGATAAAACAGGGAAGTGAAGTTGCGCGACAGCCGAAGTGAGTCACTGTTTTTTCCCTTTTAAGTTTATTTTTCCCCGTTTTGGTGCATTTCAGGCCAAAAGTTGGAATAATAATCTTTATTTTGGTACAGTTCTTTTAATATATTTTTATGAAATAAAGACAAAAATCGATGACCCCCGTCGGGGGGATTTTGCATTGTTAACCCCCTAGTGGTGGCTGCACGATAGCGAGCCGTCTGTGTACGAGGAGAAATTAAAAAAAAATAATTTAAAATGTTTAAAAAAAACCTCGATACAGATGGCTCCCAGCTGTCTACAGTGAAACATACCTGGCATGCAATGGTGGCTCAGTGGTACATCATCAGCCTCATGAATGATAAGTCGTGGGTTCAATTCTTGCCCAAGCTATAAAAGAAGCTTTGAATAAATAGTCTTGTGTCCTCCTTGCGAGGCGCATCGTGTTTTGATTATAAAAGGGTAATGGTTATGTTATAAGGCCTGCTGGTAGAGCAGCTTAAACTGAAATGGCTACCCTGGGCAAATACAATATGTGACCTACCACCCCAAATCCACCAATAAGTCGCCAGGTAAGGTTCTTTTTAAATCGCCAAAATAGTAATTTAGTCTCCAAGAACCTAAATTTGTAAAAAAATAGCTTATCTAAAAGAGCAATTCTTCTTCTTCACACTGTAAAGATTTGAAGTCATGAAGTTGAATAAAAGAAAAGATACAAGAGTTTCTTGGACGCTGCTTTTTCGGACTGCTTGAAAGTATCACTGAGATTACACAGTATACACATCTCATGTTTGAATGAACCCCAACTTCAAACCTCGTTTTCTCCTTATTTTTTAAGCTCTTGCTGAATTTCCTCTGCATTCAATCAAGTACTTGTAATGGTTATTGTTAGTCAATTTTAACATATTATATATCATTTTAAAGCTTAGGAAATGAATTCCAAGCTAAATAAAAATCTCAATAGCCATTTTGGTGGACTTATTGTTGGTTTTGGGGTGGCAGGTCACATAAATTCTGTTATTGTGAGCCAGGGCCCCCGGGAACAATTTTTTTTAATTTTGAAATTTGTCAAGCAAAAATTTGTCACTACAAAATGTAGGTCATTTTGGTTACATTTCAACATTTTGCCACACCTACCGGAATTCTAGGGGGTGCTACCTATGGAGAATAATACACGCTGACGCAGCACCCCCCCCCCCCCCCCAGGAAAACCTCTGGGGTGCTCCAGCACCCCTGCTTCCCAGGGCCATGTCATGATCATGTTTAAAGTGATGGGTTTTTTTAATGCAGGCATTATTTTTTTTGTAATTCATGTTTTATTGACCCTTTTCATTCATAGTAAGCATAAAAAACATCCATGATATAACGGATCACATTATAAGATTAAAATGGCGTTGGCATATAAAATAACATGTCTAACATACAAAATAGAATAACATAAAAAGACATGCTGTTTGTTACAACAAAACACAAAAAATGAAGGCATCATGCCTTATTGAAAACTCATGCAACTTGTGTAGAATACTGCATTTGCATATCAATAAAGTGAATATCGACTGTATCTGTCAAATGTGTCGATAAAACATGATTGAAATGTTTCATAAAGAAATGCAGGTGTAAGACGTAATTGAAAACTTCATCCCGACCATACAGCATTTGCATCATAACGTCAGAATGATCGTACAGTGTAATTAATGTGATGGGAATATTTCATGAAATGCAGGCAAACATGTTTAATTGAAAATTGCATTTGGGCAATACAGCATATGCATCGTAAAGCGATTATTGACGGTATCATTCATCATACATGTTGATCGTGCTTGATGGGTGAAAATATGTTGGGTTCCTCATATCTTCATTTTTTTTTTGCAAGAGTTTCTGCATTTTATTCATAAATCAATAACAAATGAAAAAGACTTGATACAATTACATTGACATAAATGGGTATATTTTGCGTGACAATAGAAAGATAAGTAATGTATAAGACTGAAAACTACATAAATGAAGCATGTAAAATAGTAAAGTGGGTAAAAATGCAGGGGCCAGCTATAATACGCAGGTAACTGCTTGAAACAATAGCAGCCATAAACCTCCCCCTCTTTGTTTCGCTCTCTCTCTCTCTCTTCTCTTCTCTTCTCTTCTCTTCTCTTCTCTTCTCTTCTCTTCTCTTCTCTTCTCTTCTCTTCTCTTCTCTTCTCTTCTCTTCTCTTCTCTTCTCTTCTCTTCTCTTCTCTTCTCTTCTCTTCTCTTCTCTTCTCTTCTCTTCTCTTCTCTTCTCTTCTCTTCTCTTCTCTTCTCTTCTCTTCTCTTCTCTTCTCTTCTCTTCTCTTCTCTTCTCTTCTCTTCTCTTCTCTTCTCTTCTCTTCTCTTCTCTTCTCTTCTCTTCTCTTTTTACTTTTTCTCTTTAATTCAAATTTATTCTTTCAACACAAATTCATCTCTCAAACCAATAAAAAAAACCTTGTATCCTAATTTGTACTCTTTTCGTTTAAGTTCATATATTTCAAATGCCATATTAAAACAATACAAAATTACATGTTTCCACACACAGTAGGGAGACAATGATTACAATAACACGGGTATGTATAATGATGTTTTTAAAAAAAGTATTAACTTGATAAAGAAATTTGGGAAAAGCAAAAAAGAAAGACTGATATTTTGTTGAGAAGCCTACTCTTGTAAGAGAATTTTTGTCAATACTAAATTAAAACGAGATAAAAAATCATATGTTAATTAATTTAAAAACATTAACTTTTCTTATCTTTATCTTTATTTTATGACCCGTCTTCCTCTTACTTCCAATTTTGTGCTGAAAATTAAAAATTTGGACATCCATCTTTCTTGAGCAAACATAATCACCCACCCAACTTTTTTTCTCTCTACACAGTAAAAACACTATTTAAAATTTAAGATAATGCTGTTACAGTAGTTGTATAAAAGTTTTAACAACCATCCTCTTTTATTGAAGAGTACATGTAAATATCAAGAATTAAACTCTGTTGTGTAAGATTTAAATGCTTGTTAAATCTGTCAAAACAACTACTTTTAAAGTTTATATCGTAAACAACATTGCATATAAACTTTAAACAGCAAGTTTACTTTTAAATAAATTTTAAGCATCAACCAACCTTTAATTTATATTGGGCGAGCTTTTGTCCACTCCTGTGGACGAATTTACTGTTTGTGCATATATCGCTTTATCTAATGTAATTAAAAATGTCTTTACATTTCTCTGTAGATCTCCCCATCTTTCTGTCTCTCTCTCTCTCTAACTTATTTCCTAATTTCTGCATCAAAAATTTGATGGGTTGATCGTAAAGTGTGCTGATTACTTTCTTTGCTTGGTCGCTTAAGCGAGGCATTGCCTTGATTATCTGTCCGTGTCGCGTGTGTATGCCCCGGCCGGCAAAGCGGGCCCGCTGTCATCTCTTCCAGGTCTATTTGAAGAGCAATTCAAGATCGGGGAGAAAATGCTGGAATTAGAGATTGAGAAAGGTTGTGCTTGAAATGGAATAAAGGCCTCATTAAAGATAAAATTGAGTATTGAGTCGTTTAGGCCTGAATTCTCCAAAAAGATGCGAGCACAAAATTGTAGCCTAGCATTATAGCAGATAAAACACAAGCTGGCTGAGCACCTGAAATTGCAGATTAAATGTAATTATCATCATTATGATTATAATTATGATTATTATAATTAATCTCATTTTAAAAATTTTATTATTTATCATTATTATTGATATTATTATTATTAGTAGTAGTACTAGTAGTAGTAGTAGTAGTATTAGTAGTATTACTATTATCATTATTGTCACTATTATCACCAAGTCAAGAAACTGACCCAAACTGAACTTGGTTAACAAGCAAATGTATAGAACGACGATGATATTGATAGGAATTTCTTCAATATTACGTTATTTGGAATAGGGACAATTTCCCGAGGTCAACCCCAACACCAGCCTGATTTCAAGTACGTTGTTTTGGCTGGTGTTGGTGTTGTCACAACACCAACACCAGATTCCAACACTGTACTTGAAATCACCCAATGGATTTATCATCATTATGATTATTACAATTAATTTTTTTAATTTGATTATTATTATCATTACTGTCACTATTATAAACAAGTCAAGAAACTGACACATACTGAGCTTGATTAACAAGTAAATGTAAGAATGACAATTGATAGCGATTTCTTCGATATTATTTAGGCACAATGGGTTATTTTTCTCTTGATGCATATATTAGGTGGAGGGGTAACCCCCTGCCCCAATGAAAACCTCTAACCCATCATTATTCTGTTGTATGAGAGGAAGAGTTTTGGCAATGTAAATATGAGAAATGATGTTCATACCTCCAATCAATATTAGTGTGCTTTAAATTATTTTGGTAATTGGATGGGACGTCCCACCCCCCCCCCCCGATCCTCCTCCATTCATCGTTCACCCTCATTACATGAGAAGAATGACAGTGGCACTGTCAAGGTGAGAGATGAGGTTCATTGCTCTTATCAATACTAGTGTGTTCATAAGGAGGGGCCATTGGGATTGAGGGGGTGTCCCCCCAAAAAAAATAAAAAATAAAAAACTACCACACATCATCATTCATTATGGCAATGTATCAGAGGAATAACGGTTGCACCATTAATGGGAGAAACAATGGTGTGATTACATTTATAATTTTACTCTTTGATTCATTCATTTCAAGGGGGTGCCCCTGTCCCCCCCCCCCCCCCCAAAAAAAAAAAAATCCTCCACCCACCATTGTTCACTCTGACATATAAGATGAATAACGGTGGCACTTTTTATGTCAGAGATGGTTTCTAGCTTTGCTCCAATCAATATTGCTGTACTGTTCTCTAAATTGTACTTTCTGGGTGAGGGGTGCCCCCTACCTTTGCCAAGTCAGCCCCACTTATCATCAAGCCCCCCCCCCTCCTGTCTCACCATCACCCATCAGTACTTATAACACAAAAGAGTTTCAAGTTTCAAAATTTATTGATCAAAATCCACTGTTGGATCATTCTCAATTTTGAGACACAAAGTTACAAATCAAATATGTAAATAAACATCAATGCGAAATACAGAAAAATTATGGTTAACAATTTTCATGTTGAGCCCTAAAACATATTCGATACATATTCAAATCAATAATTGACCTCTTATAGCATAGGTAAAATTATATGTTTTTTTTTTTTTTCCTCTTGAAAGTTTCTTTGCACGATTTTTAAATACTGGGCTCAAATCACATTAAATATAATTAATTAAACAGCCTGTCAAAAGGATGATAATTATCACGGGTGGGAGGAGTGAGGGTCTGCAGTGCAGGACCCCCAACGAAAGAGGATGGTATGGTTATTTGTTTTTTACTCAAGATTCATTTATTTTCAGGGGAAGGGGCTGCTGCCCCTGCACCCCCCCTCCCCACTAACTCTCTATACCTCATCGCTCACTCCACCATGGCTGTTCCTTTGAGACATGGTGGTGTGAGTAGAAAGTAGGTTAATGATCAACTTCGGAATGTCTTCAATAATTCATGTTGCCGTGTTCCGGGGATACTCAAGCTATGATAATTACGATCTAGCCCCGAGGACTGGAACCAAAATGCACGAGTTTGTATCCGCTTGGTCTACTAGCATTTGGTCTAATTCACATGCAATCTAATACGGTAATAGCTGAACCCATTTGGTTTACTAGCAGATGGTCTAATTTGTAGGTTAGCTAATACCATCATGATCAAACCCACTTAATAGTCTACTAGCATTTGGTCTAATATATTCTCAGACCATAAGCCCATCATAGATAAACCCATCTGTTCTACTAATATCTGGTCTAATAATCAGATCATCTAACACTGGTCATCATGGCTAGACCTACTTGGTCTACGAGCAGATGCTCTACTTCTCAGATCAGCTAACACTGCTCACCGTGGCTAAAACTGACTTGGTCTACCAGCAGATGGTCTCATTCTCAGATTAGCTAACACTGGTCATCGTGGCCAAACCCACTTGGTCTACCAGTTTAAGCAGTTAGTCTAGTTCCCAGATCATCTCACACCATCATCGCTATACACACTTGATCTACTAGCAGATGGTGTAATTCTCAGATCATCTCACACCACTTGGTCTAGTAGCAGATGGTCCAATTCTTAGATCATCTCACATCGATCATCATGGCTCAATCCACTTGGTCTACTATCCTAGCAGTTGGTCTAATTCTCAGATCATCGAGACATCGTGTCTTAACCCACTTGGTCTACTAGGAGATGGTCTTATTCTCAGATCATACATTGGTCATCATGGCTAAACCCACTTGGTCTAATAGCAGATGGTCTACATTCACATATCACCTACCACCTTCAAAGCTAAACCCAGTTTATCTGCTATCAGTTTGATCCAATTGCCACTCACTTGGTTTAATACTCCCTTGGGCTGACTGCAATTTAAGTGTAATTTTTAAGTCTAATTTCTACTGTCTATCTTTACCCGCTAGATTTGCTAACACTAGCATCAGATATTGTTATAAGTACACTGTACAACTGTAGACATTGATATTACTCTTTAAAAATCTTCTTTTTTTTTCCTTTGTAGATCTTATTGTAGTAATTTCTTCTACTGCCGTAATGTGCTTTGGATCCGAAGGACAAGTATTTGCTGCATCAGCAATCAGGTAGGTCATAGGTTAAAGGGTAAAGGTCAGAGTGTACAGTTATCTTCAGTTTCCCTACTGGAAAGAACAGTGTCCCACAGTGTGTTCACAGTGTGGAACACAATGTGAAATCACATTCACACTATTAAATTTGAACATTTCAACAGTGTGAAACACATATTCACATAGTTGAGCATGTGAACGCAGAGATTTTCCCTACTGGAAAGAACACAGTGTCCCACAGTGTGTGCCACAGTGTGTTCACAGTGTGGATCACAATGTGAAATCACCTTCACTCTGTTAAATTTGAACATTTCAAAAGTGTAAAACAACATAGTCACATAGTCGACCGTGTGAACACACTGTGAACAGTCACACTGCCGATGTGTCCACAGTGTAAAAACATCTTCACACTGTTGAATTAGGGCATTTTATCAGTGTGAAAAGTATTTTCACATAGTACACACTGTGAACACACTGTGATCACACTGTGTGACCCTGTCCTTTCAAGTAGGGTTTACACATGTAAAAGTGTGAATAAATTAGTCGTGGTAAATATTCAAATAATGTGAATAACATTGGTTAGCATTCTGACATTAAAATGTAATTGGATTTTAGTGACCATTATCTATGCATTCATTGAAATCGATTAGTTGAAATGCTTGTGCGCTATAAAATGCCACTAGGCCAAAGCCGGGTAATATCGAAGTCCATTGAAAGATCATAAAGACATTCTATCACAATGTGTTATTTTTGTTGTTTTATTATTATCATTATTAGTATTATTATTACTATTACTATTGGTATTATTGTTATCATTATCATTTTTACTATTATTATCATTATTATTATTATTGAGCAATCATGTTTGCATATTAATGATCTTCTTAGAAATGTTGCAGTGTGATGGAGAATGTGTGCTTAAAGTTTTTTTTTCCACTTGTACCGCAAATAAATTTAAAATATTAATTCAATTTTGGTTTATCTTTCCTTAGACTGTACATGCATGAATGTCTGAATACAATAGAATCCCCATTAGCCCTGAGCTTATGACAGCTCTGATCTATCATAATGATTTATGGTCTGAAATAGCAGCCTATAACAACCCAATTAAGATGATTCATTGGTTGAATGGTCTCGTTTGCTGCAGAGGCAGTCTTTGAATGCATACATTAAACGCACATTTCCAGTGACAGAAAAGATCATTCTTTATTCCATATTCTATGCTCTGGGTTTCATTAGAAGAAAGATCAGTGATTGATTGCAAGCTGATTGTCGTGATCGATTGCATTGATAGTTATTTGTAATCATACAACATATCAAATCAACCTTATACAGGGCCATCTAATTTCTCATTTTCAATTCCGCCAATCCATCCAATAGTTTTATGATGCAGTAATTTAGACAAAAGATTACTTCATGCTGCGCCCCATTGCATGATAGTTTCTATTAAAGGGAAAAGAGAAATTCCAGTAGTTGCAGTAAACACTGATTTCATGAGAAAGTCTGTAAAACCAGGCTTAATTGTCAGTATATCATCGAGGATCTAGATCTGGTACAGTTACATAAACTGAACTTTGTGAAATCTTGAAATCTACGCTGAAAAATGTTCAGACTGAACTTCCCCAACACAGATAAGCGCACATGGGACAGTGTATAGTTATAGATTTGAGCGTCCGGCCCGACGCTCTACCCGAATCCTGTGCTTATTTGCTGATTTCTCAGCAATTACACAATTTCTTCCAGAATCCTTTGGCACATGCGTTTTATTTATACAAACAGACACTTTGGTGGTCATTTCATTGGATTCTGTACGAACTCATTTTGATATCGTTACCAAAACTAGCATTTACCTTTAAAGGGATGGTCCGGGCTGACTTTCCGTTTTCTTATGTTATTACATAAAATCATATTTCTTTCATTATTTCATACTTGTGTGAATAATATGTCTCCCTTACAATGAAATAAGTTCCAGCAATAAATATCTAATGCACAAAATCAGTTGTCAATCCAATTTTTCTAGTTCTTGGAGGAAAAAAATTGAATAAACCTAATTTCATATAATAAAATGCAAAAGAACTAGTGGGGATGAGACATCATCAGCCCACCTAATGAATATTCATGACGACTGTTTTCACAAAATATTGCTAAACTTTAAAATTCAATAACTTTGTTATTTATCATCCAATTTTGATGAAATTTTTGGCATTTTGCTCGGTGAATTCTACTCTATTTATTAAGCTATAAATACTTTCAGCCCGGACCATCCCTTAAAGTAACTTTGCCATCCAATAGTAATGACCACAGGCATACGATAAGAGGCACTGGGCGCACGTGCACCCTCCCGCTGAGGCCGAGTAGTTCCGACACTGGCAAGCAAAACGAAATTTGTACCCCTTCTTCTGCTTTCAACAGCTGCTTTCCCAAACTTTAGTTCCACCTCCCTAAGATGTGCACCTCCTCATGCTCAAACCAGCCTATTTCCTTGATGACCATGGTTACAATCTTCAACCAGCTCTTAAGGATTTCTTGCAGGGAAGTTACCATTTGGATGGCAAAGTTACTGCAATAGTAACTTTTATTATCCAACTGGCCCCTGGTCAATGGCCTGTCATTGAAACTAATGGAATAAACAGTACAGCAAAAAAGCACATTGTTTAAGCATGTCACTCTAACAACAAGTTGTTTGAATTATTTGTTATTGTTTAAACTTTTTAAACAACTTGTTAAAAAAGTTTTTTTCAGTGTAATGGAATAGTTTTTATTGATGTTGGTTTGGTTGGTGTCACTATATAAGTGACATCGGTTCTTGCAAACCTTATCCACTTTATATCCACTCTACGTTTAGATTTTTAACTTGTATGTAAAGCTCTGTTGAAATCAGCTTAGAAAATGCATTAGAGCGACGCGCGATTCTGCCACATGACGGCCCAAATTTCCCCTAAAATACGGCCTACCCCAAGTTGTGTTCTTGAAGTCTGCTATTTTTTAAGAACCATGCCAAGATCTGCCACAAGCAATATTAGAAAATATTTAGAATATCGGTATTCTACATATTGTAAAATAATGACATTTGCATTTCCTACAGAATTGCTCATTTCACAAAAAGCAGTCCTTAAAATGAAACAAATAGCCTAAGAATTCAGCAATTGCCCCCAAAACTGAGGTCAAATTAGCCCCACAAGATAAAAATTATTTCCTACTCTGGTTGAAACTTTTACTTCTTTAAATCTGAGGAAGGGCATTTGAAGGTTTGAAGCTCCCCAGGGAGTAGAAAAAGTACATACAATATGTGTGTATTAGCTAGAATCTAATTGCATGGGTTTGGTTTGGTTTTATTTTATTTACCGTAAAAAAAATTACAACGAAATACATTGCACAAGATATAAGATTAAATATATATTTTGTTGTAATTTTTATATGGTAAATAAAACCAAACCTAACCAAACCCATGCAATTGCATTCTGGCCAATACACACACATTGTATGTACCTTCTCCACTCCCTGGGGAGCTTCAAATGGGTAGGGACAGTGATGTTCTGTTTAATAATGATATAATAATAATAAAGGATATTTAGAGGCGCTAAAAACAAAAAAGTACCATAGCGCGTACAATGTATGAATAATAATTTAACATTTGGAATAATTACCACGATATTCAAGATGAAAAGGGAAATTAATTATTGAGAAAAAAAGGGTATGTCTTAAGGGAAGATTTGAAGCCAAGAACACTGGAAGCATTTCTTATTGAAAGAGGGATAGCATTCCAAGTCTTGGCAGCTGCTACAGTAAAACGTTTTTCGGCAGAGGAGAGTTTTGAGAAGGGAATGCAAAGTCTGCACGTGTCAGTGATTGAACGAAGATTATGAGAGGGTGTGTATAATTTGATGGTATTATTAAGATATTCAGGTGCCAATTGATTTAGAGTTTTGTATACATATAAACAGACTTTGAACTGAATATGTTGGAATAGAGGTAGCCAGTGGGGGTGTAGGGGTGTAGAATGAGTTCGGGATCCAAAGCCAAAAATTAATCGAGCGGCACGATTCTGAATAACCTCAAGTTTTCTTTTTCTATCCCTAGCTGACAAAACAGTATATAAACTATTGCAGTAATCTAACCGAGAAAGAATAAGTGCTCGCATATATATAGGCGGATCAAAAAAAATTGCTTTGGTTCTTTATTTTTAAATGAAAATTCATTAAATTCACCTTTGCAAAACAGAATTTCCATTTTAGATCATGTTTCATATAGAATTACAGGTTTGCAGAAGCAGGAAAGACCGTTCTTTTAAAGGAGAATGAAACCTTTGGAACAAGATAGCTTGTGTGAAAACAGAAAAATCAAAGAAACAGATCAATGAAAGTTTGAAAAAATCGGACAAATAATGAGAAAGTTATGAGCATTTGAATATTGCGATCACTAATGCTATGGAGATCCTCAAATTGGCAATGTGTCAAAGATGTGTGATGTCACCTGTGAACAACTCTCCCCATTACTTTTGTATATATTTCACTTAAATTGCCTCTGTTATCACATCTATCAGTAGATCATGTGTTCTTTCTGTAGGAGGGCATGTAATACAGATTTTTAAAGAATACATCATGGATAAAGAGTTTATATCACCATAAGAAAAAGCAAAAAGAGACATTTTGAGGGTATTTTATAGTCCATCAAAGGGAAAGTTGTTCACATGTGACATCACACATCCTTGTCACATTGCCAATGAGAGGAACTCCATAGCATTAATGATTGTAATATTCAAATGCTCATAACTTTCTCATTATTTGTCCGATTTTTCTCAAACTTTCTTTGTTCTTATTCTTTGATTTTTCTGTTTCGACACAAACCTAATTGTCCCAAAGGTTTCATTCCCCTTTAACAGAAAACCACAGACCCTACATGGGGTAATGATATTATCCGTAAAGAGCTTAGAGACGTTTTCCTGATGTATTTAGCACTTTAGATGAAAGTAGAACATCAATATTTATGAACTTTGGTTTATCGTATGATACTCTATAATTACAGTAGAGCTTACAGAGAGTGCATTATCATTTAATGACCCCGTCCTAATTATTTCATACTTCGTAGACCGGTTCAGGCCGTAGTGTGTTGATTTAACTGACTCTAAAGCTAACACCCCACATGCTTTTATCCATTAATGATATCCACACTGTCTTAAGGCAGACCGTGAGATGCGTTTTAATTTCCCTAGTGGTTTGGTCCCTAGATGGGACTTACAGAAAAGGCACTATAATATCCTGATCCATTCACACTCAGGAAAGTCCCTGCGTATTCATAAATGTTGTATTCAGTGCATGGTATACAGATACTTGATCTTTCACACTGTGGAAAAATTATACTTGGTATAAAATGGCGGTTCCATGATATTTCCTCCGGCGACGATTGCTCTGATGGAAAATCTGCACACTAAGCCAAAGATAAAAACCTAATCCTCAAAACTAGATAAACCCTAATCCTTATCTTTACATTATTCTGAACCAAAAAACTCTATTGCAGTCCTAAGCCCTACCCTATGCCCTCTGAGATATAAGGGCTGGAGCAATTGTCGCAGGAGCAAATGTCGTTTCACCTACATTGTAAAATGGTACATACAAGTGAAAGAAGTAGGTCTACCCTTTCACACTATGAAAACTTTAATCATTCTTCTTGCCTCTTGCATTCATGAATTTGATATGAAATACTATACAAGTGTAAAAAAATTGACCCTTCACACTTTCAAAAGTTCACACTGCTTGCATGTTCATAAATTTGTTCTCAAGTGGTATATTTGACCCTTTCACACTACGGAAGCTTATACCATCCTCTCATATTCATAAATATTGTATCAAGTGATTTACAGGTGTACAAAGTAGACTCTTCACACTATCAAAAGTTTAAGCCATCCTCTCATCATCATAAACTTGGTGTGAAGTGGTACATAGACGTAAAAAGTATACCTTTCACACAATGGAAAGTTTAAACCATCTTCTGGTTCTCATGAATTTGTGGCATACAAGCACATACATGTATGAAAAAAGTCACAATTTTTCCCGATATCTGGTAGATATGGACAAAATGTTTGTTCATGAAAAATTACAAATTGAAATAAACTTTAATACTAAATTTGAAATGACCTCCCCTCCCCCCTCCCCTCATCTTGTAACCTGATTTGAAGGGACACCCATTCAACACTGGGACCCTGTTGCATAAAGGTTACTATTATGGTAACTTTGCCATCCAAAATTTTTTGTAACTACCATGGTTACAAGGCTCAATGGCCAATCAGAATCAAGCAATTGTGATAAATATGGACATTCCAACTAATAAAATCTTACGGATCAGAATAGTGGTAGTACTACCGAAATTGAAATTCAGTCCAGTTCGAGCCTCCCCGAATGAATAAAAACAAATTCAATTCCAAATCGTAATGACGTCATCATCAGCTGGGACTTGAAGCCGATTTGGACTTTACTCCGACCACAGGGCTTGACGCAAAGTAAAAATATGATTTTAGTATTACTAACATCATGTCAAACTTTAAATGAAATAATTTTACTTCTTGGAACTTTCATATTTAATGCAAAATGCGATTTATTGAAAAATCGTGTCGCATCAGATTGCACAGTGTGAGACGGGCTTTATAGAACCCTTACTCTACTCCCCGGATTGTAGTAGAGCAATGTCATTTTCTTTCTGAAATCTTTCTTTGTCAGGCATCCTGTTCATTCACATGCACAAGTCTTAATTATTTATTTTAAAAGTAACAATTATTCTGAAAAATTTCAATGTCAATATTTAAAAATCTATGTATAATTTACATATGGAAATTTATATTTAACTCTGATGAGAGATTTCTAGTGGACAATAAATTTAATTCGTGCTCAAGTATTACACCGCTTGAAACATATTTTGGCATTTTTAAAGATGCGTTATCTTAAAGACCAATGAAATTTTGCACTTTAAGAATAACAAAGGATGGAAAAGATGTAAAAGAGCATACACTCTAAATTCCAGGGATTTAAAATTAATCCAGATCGCTGGGCTGTAAATAGTGACCAGCCGAATGTTAGATTTAGATTAAAACCTTGTTGTTTTAAATATAGATCTAAAAGATTTTAATTTTGAAGGGTGATTTAATTTACCCCTTTTACAGCATTTCAGTCATTCTAGTGAATGTGAACATGGTTTGAACTATAAAATGGAACGTATTATGAAGTCGGGATTGATTTCAACTCAGATTTGAAGTTGTGGTTTAACCATGGAAAGCCAGTTGTGACATAAATCTATAATAATAGGAGGCGCGATATCTCAGTCGGTAGAGCGGGGATTTGAATCCCGGTGACCCGGGGTCAATTCCCACTTGGTGCACTAACGAGTGCCCTTTGGTAATGCATTCATCCTCATTATCAAGTCCCTCTGAGAGGACCTTAAGCCGTCGGTCGGTCCTCTGGTTGCTTGCTCACAAGCATTCATGCTTTCTGAGCAGTCGGGTAAAAAATCACCACCATTTACCATTTAATAGCAGAGGCTGAATGTACATGTATCAGTTCATTTGACTTTCAAATCATTCTTAACTGTCTGGGAAGGATAAATAAGATAGTTGTCTTCACCAATGAAACATTAGGAAAGAGCACAGCTGCAAACATGAGAAGCATGCAATGTAAACATAATTCTAACATTTTGGGCTTTCCGTAATTTTAGCACAGAGTTAGACCATGGTCTAGGTTAAACCTGACTTCGGAATATGGGCCAATGTCTGTGAAATTATAGCAAAGTGTTAAAGAACATAGCCATGCACATTCAGACTATGGTATACACATATAGCGAATAGGCATGAGTGCGATGGTGCAAGATTTCGCATGAGGTGAAAGAAGGATGCTCTATTCAACGAGGCGTTAGCTGAGTTGAATAGAGCGTCTCTTTCTTTCACAGAATGCGAAATATCGCACCATTGCACGAATAAGAATATTCGTTATTTGTGTTGTACAACGCCTCGGAATTTAGCGAAAATATAAAAAAACAAGAGTTTTTCCCTGCAGTAATCTTTGAAAAGGGAGCAAAAATATTGAAAGCGAAAAGCAAATCCCACAAGTGCACATGACCTTGGGCAGCATTGCGCATTTAGCCATTATACATGTACGCGTATTGCACCTTCATTTTTACTGAGCGCAATGAATTAAAACAAATTGTGACGTCACCTCCTAAAGCCGTGCAACGGTACATTTTGGATAATACGTCTTTTGTGCAACGGTACGGATGTTTGACATTCAGCCTCCCATTTGCTCGCGTACAACAAGCTAAGTAGGCGTTGTACAATACGGAATGTTGCATGTTCAGCCTCTCATTTGCTTGCGTACAAGCTAAATAGGCGTTGTACAATATATAATACCGCGTTTTTTCTTCATCTGAATGGAGCCCGACATACTTTACAAACCTCCAATGGAATGTACCGTAAACACACATAGACGATGATTACTTTATAAATAATTAAACCAGATTCATGACAGGAACCTAGATGATGTTCGTAGCATGCGCTCAGAGGGAACATTGGGATAGCGTGGATGCAAAGGAACAATTAATGCAGACATTTGGAATTCATGGGTTCTTTCCGTCGCTGATGAGATTCTGACATGAAATCCATTAAAAATATGCATAATTACTGATCAATGGGAATTACGAGGCAGGTTTTATGACTTGGAAAGTAGGAAAAGACATGAGGAAAGATGAGCTATGTTTCTGCTAGCTTTCACAGGACCCTGGAAGCATTTTTTTGGCTGGGGGTGCTGAAGTAAATTTGACAAGCAAAAAAATAAAGGGTTTTCATGCATTACAAAATGAAGGTCGCAAAAAAAAAAAAAAAAAAAAGTTTGAACACAAAATTTTGGTCATTTTCCATACATTTCTCCAAATTCACACACCTACCAGAATTCCAGGGGTGCTGTCTATGGAAAATAATACACGCAGCACCCCTGGGAAAATCTTGGTGTGCTTTAGCACCCCCGCTTCCCAGGGCCATGAGCTTTCACTGCAGTTACTTTTTAAAATATTATCCTGAACTTTTCTTTCTGAAGTGCTTTTGAAGTGAATGCAAAAGTTGATATTTGTGTTACATTCTAAGGCTCTAAATGGGGTCCTTCAAATATTCCATGAGTGAGGTTTTATTGTGCGAATCGTAGATGAGTGCAATATTGGCCCTCACGGGTGAAATATTTCTGATATACGATGAAGAGACACCATCTGATTTCATCATTAATAGACCATGCAATAATTGTAAAATATTGCACTGCAAGTTTTGTACATAAGCCTATAGGTAATACATGTACATGTATGTCAGATTTTGGCACATTGTGCAATACCCTCTAATATTGCACAGGTAAACCATTCAGACCAAAATACACATTTTTGTTGAACCGCCTATATGTATAGATAATGATAGTTAAAGGGATGGTCCGGGCTGAAAGTATTTATAGCTTAATAAATAGAGTAGAATTCACTGAGCAAAATGCCAAAAATTTCATCAAAATTTGATAATAAGTAACAAAGTTATCGAATTTTAAAGTTTAGCAATATTTTGTGAAAACATTCGTCATGAATATTCATTAGGTGGGCTGATGATGTCACATCCCCACTTGTTCTTTTGTATTTTATTATATGAAATTAGTGAAAGGGTTCGCGCCGACGACCACACAACACGGACACGACTCACAAGGGCTGAGGTTTCATTGGGTTCTTTTATTTACCAAGGGAAAACAGCCTCTGTATGATAACAAAATATAAACAAACACATGATTAATATAATTACCACACATTACATAATAGCGGTATGAAAAGTAGTACAGTTCTAAACATAACAAATACAGATTTACATTATCAATCAAGACAATAAACTACATTTTCTTCAGTGACTATTAAAGACAAAGTAAATCAAGAAGTATATCTCTTTCCTTCATTAGATATAAAATCGTATCAACAATATGTTCGTATTCAGAAAGTCACAATAAAATACATATGATATAAGTTGAACAACTCTCCCTAGACCATGAACTCACCGGTCAGACACTAATTCCGCATTTTGCTTCGACATCTTAAGTACATGAAAGGAAGTCCTTGCAGAAGTCCTATAACATAGAAATTGATGAATGTCACTAACAAATATACACAGCCATGTTAAGCGATACATAACTATGGTAACATTAGATTTACTATTTGGTCTATTGACACTGACTTTTTATTCATTTCTATTATTTAAAGCTGTGCAATAATTACACAAATAAATCAAAATCATCACATCAAAATGAATATTATACATGTAGCAATTGGTAATGCAATATATATATATATCTAGAATATAATAATCAAAACTCAGGCACATAACGGATCACTATCAGGTGAGCTTTCTGTCCAATCAAATTGAGTAAATATTATAACATGCATTTATACATATCACAGTAATAGTATAACATATCAATGAAATAAACATTCAATTTACTAAAATAAGAATATATATATATAAATCAACTTACTTCTATACTTCAAAGTTAAACTTTCTTCTGTAGGGACAAGTCTCCTCCTCAACAACAAACAGTGGGAATGCCCTTGCTACTGCCAGTGTGTCATGAGTCACTGGACTCTCTCCCTATCTAACAATAAAAGTGCAATGGTGCACATCAAAGTACAAAAGCATCCCTAAAGGGGGTACATGAATTGGCATTACTGCTACTCCTAAAAAGGCGGGAAAGAATTAGCCAATGAGCAGAGAGGGAAAGAGTAAGTCAAAGTTGGTAGAAGTACAGAGAGGGAGAAAGAGTACTAAAGATAAAGTTGGCAGATATAATGTGAAATATAGATTCATTTTATACATTATATACTGAAATGAAATAATAAAACAAAGTATCCTTTTGACTAGATTTTTTAAAGAAATATTATACAAGAAAAATCCAATTTACAACATCTTCCCCACGATTAATGTCATAATGTTTGAAACAAAGATACATGTAAAACACAAAAAATACAATATCTTCCCCACATTCCATGCAATAACAGTTGCTATCTGCGGTAATTGCATGTAATTCAAAATGAAATTAAGTGCTTACTACAGTAAGCTAAACATGCAAAAAAATTTATGTCGAACATTATAGAATATTAATCACACTCTATATCAAATTCATACAAGACAAAAAGTCTCTCTAAAAGAAATAATCTTTTCTCTTCACTTTGGTAATACCGACACTGGGAGATGTAGTCGATTTCTGTGTTGTCCTTTGTTCACCCGACGGGACCTCCGACGCTCGACCTCATGATTCATATTATCATGTCGAGATCTGTCTTCTCCAAGAGGTTCATTCTGTAGTATGGCATCTTCAGCCGCATTGGTTTCTTCACTGGGAACATTTCTACCAGTGGAATCATTCTCTCCGCAAGAGCCATTTTGATTAAGGGTGACTGGTCTCTCTTCACCAGATGTAAGCCTATCAGGCTCTGAGGGTTCCCACAAGAAGGTGAAGTAGGGGGTAGTGTTCTCTGAAGTGGGCAACGGTTGTGACTTCACTTGGTCCTCTGGCTTATCCTGTGGAGTAGGAATTGCTATTTCCTTCCGTGGGTCAGGAATCAACAATCTCCTGTTGACTACCTTTGTTGGTCCTCCAAACATGGGTCGGATTTTATACACGTCACCCATCTCGTTCACTGCTGTCACGATGAAGGGGTCCCTTAAGACCTTGTCTTCAAGTTTATGACGTCCTTCAAATGCACATTTCTTCAGTAGTACCCTTGCGCCGATGCTGAGAGGTGAACTCATAGGGAGGGCGTCATGCCTCGTCTTCTCACTATTCTGTATCATCTCCATATTCTGCTGCGCTAACATGTGGGCCTGTTGGAGTGACTTAGAGTGTTCTGACACAAAGTCTTCATCCCAATCTGCATGTCCATTCCCTATGAGTTGGTCCAGTGGGGTGTTGGGCTCTCGTCCATACAGAAGTCGGTACGGTGACAATCCAGTTGTCCCATGTGGAGTACAATTGTACAAGAATACCAACTGGCCAATAAGCCCAGGCCACTTCTTTCGACGGTCAGGATCAAGGGAGCGAATTATACCACACAAGGTTCGGTTAAATCTCTCTGTCTGCCCGTTTCCTTGGGGATAGTAAGGAGTGGTATGTGTCTTTTCAATGCCATATAGCTTGCATAACTCTCGTACCAACGAACTTTCGAAATTTCGCCCCTGATCTGAATGAATTCGAAGTGGAGCACCGTAGTGAACGATCCAACCATCAATCAAAGCACGTGCTACTACTGCGGCGGTTTGGTTCTTGCAAGGAATGGCTTGAGCAAATTTGGTGAAGGCGTCTGTGATAACTAAGACATCCTCATATCCACCTTGGCCCTTGTCGAGCTTGAGGAAGTCTATCGCGATTAACTCAAGGGGTCTGAATGCCAACAGATGCCGTCTTGGGGTCCGAATAGCTGGCGTTGGAGTCTTGGATGTAACACAGACAAAACACTTCCTGATGTGTCCTCTCACATCATTGCACATACCTGGCCAAAAGCACCTTTCCCGTAGGATTGCTAAGGTTCTATTGATGCCTTGGTGGCCCCATTGGTCGTGGGCCATTTCCATCATCTTTTCTTGGAGACTCTTTGGTACAAGAAGCTGTCTTCTTTGAGGATGTTTTGATTCTGTTGGTTGCCTATACAGGACTCCCTTGTATTCTATAATGCTAGCTCGCTCCTTCAACCAGGACTTTATTTCTGCATTCTCTTGTTTGATTTCATCCTCAGACTTCCATTCACACCTGAGATAACGTCTGCACACAGAGAGTGCATTGTCACTCTGTTGAAGAGTTTCAAGTTCTTCTACTGAGTATGATGGGTACACGCCAGGAACTCTCGGCGGCTCCTCATCTGCCAACTGGTCCCCGGAAACTACAACTTCTGCCGGGAGGACAGTAGTCACCGTCAGTGCTCCGATCATCTCTTTCACCTCGCCCTCATCGTTTCCAGGGCACCTGCTGAGTGCATCGGCACATCTGTTGAGTTTTCCAGGACGGTATCTGATATCAAGCTGAAAGGCTGCCAGCTGTGCTACCCACCTCTGTTCAGTGGCCCCCAACTGTGCAGTTTGAAGGTGGGCTAGAGGGTTGTTATCCGTGTATACAATACACTTAGCACCCAACAAATACCCTTTGAACTTCTCGACTACTGCCCATTTAAGGGCAAGAAGTTCTATCTTGAAGCTTGAGAAATCTGGATAATTCTTCTCGGCTCCACGTAGGCTACGGCTTGCAAACGAGATAGGGTGTAAATGTCCATTGTCATCTTTCTGTGACAAGCAGGCACCAAGTCCCTTTAGAGATGCATCAACCTCGAGTATGAATTCTTCTCCAAACTTGGGATAGGCAAGAACTGGTGTTGAAGACAGTCTCTCCTTAAGCTCATGAAATGACTCGTCTGCCTCTTTGGTCCACACAAAGCTTGTGTCTGGAGCGATATCCCCTGTCTTCCTTCTCCTTTTCTTACACTTCTGTCCAGTTAGTGCATGGAGTGGTGCTGTTATTCTGGTAAAGTCAGGCACAAACCTTCTGTAATATGAAGCAAGACCGAGGAAGGAGCATAATTCTGATCCGTTTTGAGGTACAGGCCACGACTTGATCCTTGATACCTTGCTTGGGTCTACCATGACACCCTTCTCAGTGACAATGTGCCCGAGGTGAGCTACTTCTTTCTTGAAGAACTGGCACTTTCCTCCTTTCAACTTCAGGCCATGTGTTGTTAGGCGGTCAAAGACTTCTCCGAGTGTTTCGAGGTGCTCCTCAAACGTTCTGGAAAAGACCAAAACATCATCAAGGTAGAGTATGACTTTTGTAAAGTTCATGTCACAGAAAATTGCCTCCATCACTCTCTGAAATGTGCTTGGGCTGTTGCATAGACCCTGAGGCATTCTTTCAAATTCATAGAGTCCCCAGGGTACACGGAAAGCAGTTAGGGGCACTGATTCTGTGTGCATAGTGATCTGGAAATATCCATGAGACAAGTCAAGGGAAGAGAAGTATTTGGCTCCATTCATTACTTCTAATGATTCGTCTATTCTGGGTAGCGGAAAGGAGTCTTTGACTGTTAATTTGTTCAATTGTCTATAATCAATACATAAGCGTAGTGCCCCTGATTTCTTCCTTACAAGAACGATCGGACTGGCATAGGGGCTAGTTGACCTCTTTATAATCTTACGTTCCAGCATGTCTTGTAATAGATCACGAACCTCTGAAGTCACGTGAGGAGCTATCCTTCGATAGGGCAGACGCACTGGCTTGTCAGAGGTCACTCTGATTTCATGTGGTACCATATCACAACATCCCAGGTCGAATTCATCTTTAGAGAATGCTGCTTCATGATCATGTAGGAGTTTAGCAATCCTAGATGCATCTTCATAAGCCATCCCATCTAGGCTGATGCCCTGAGGAAGCAGTATTTCCGTACCATCAGTGAAAGTGAATCTCTCCTGTGATGCTGATGCTGTCCTACTGGGAGGCTTGGTATCCATTGCTTGCTCTGGCTCATGTCCGTCGTCCTCCACTCCCGGCTCTGTCTTGGCAATCAATATATCACAGATATTAACCTCTAGCTGGTCATCTTTAGTTTGTAGACAAATTTCACAACGTTCTTCCACTTGTTTGGCAGATGCAATAGTTGAATGAGGTGGTACTATGAATTCTCTGTCTCCAGAATTCATCAGTAGAACATGCATGTCCCCATTTTCAGCACAACAGCCTTCAATGACTTCAACCTGGGAATCTCCAAACTGGCTGTTACCCTGGATAAGCCAGACACTTGACTCAGCATCTTCCCCACCTTGGAAAGGCCTAATTGCGCACTGTATTTGTTGTATCGTCCTGGCAGGCAAAACTACTCTTGTTGCCCCAGTAACAACCTCTCGTACATGTGCACTACCTGCAGTCTCGATGTCCAAGCAATCCTTCACCATCTGGAATTCCCCTTTCGCTCTCTCCAAAGGAAATAGTGCTCGAAGGGCATTGCATCCCAGCAGAATAGGGAAGTCTCTTTGTCTTTCCCCGCATGACTCTCGTTGTACGATTAGAAATCCTATTGTAGCTTTTTGACCGTTTACAGAAACATGGGTTCGGATGAAGCCTTCCACTGGTACTTTAGTTGGCCCCACACCAACAATTTTCACAGGTTTATTAAATGGGCTCACTTCTCCTACCGCTGCTTCCAACTGTCGATGAAACACGTCTGATGGTATAATGGATGCCTCTGCCCCAGTGTCGAGGATGCAGCCAATGGGTACACCAGCAACTTCTGCTATGACAGCTGGGCTTTCAGAAATCAAATCAGCTGTGTCAACTATCTCATCCATTGCTGGCACAACCTCTGCCACTGAAGTCTGTCTGCCTTGTGCCACACTGGATTCATTGACATCCTCTGAATTACCACCAAATGACACATCAGTTTGTGGATAGGTTGCAGTTCCTTCTATGGGCTCTTCTGTATAATATTGCTTTCTATTGTCCTCTGCCGTTTGGCCCTCAACAACAGAGGGGTCTAGTTTTCCTGCTGGGATGCGATATGTTGGTGAGGAATACTGGCAGCTCCTTGTGATGAGGACTGGTAGACTGTTGGCCTATTGAAACTGTCATGATTCTGCATGGTACCTGATTCCATGCTCCAAGTGGGGAAGCTTTGATTCTCCTGATGCCAGTTGCCAGCAGAGTAATTATAATCATGTGCAGGGGAACCGTTAGGTATGTTGGGGCAGTCACGTCGTAGATGTCCCTTATGACCACAGCTGAAGCATCGTCCATCAGTCCTCTTTCTCTGAGGCTTTCCTCCTTTCAGTCTGGCTACTTCTCCCCTAAGTTGCTCCAACTCCGTCATTATAGCTTTCTGTTGTTCTACTACCTGTTGCACAAGCATGGAATCTTTCATGACTGCCCTTCCAACTTCGATATCTGCTTCTCTGACTCTGGGCCTCTGAGTGGTGGCAGTCTCCTGAAAGAGTTTGAGGGCTTCCTCACGAATCTTGGCGAATCCATTGGTTTCATGCATCATCTGTATTCGCCTCAACTCTCTCCTCACCCAAGCCTCCCGGGCACCATTGACAAATTGATCACTTAAGGTCTTGTTTTTCAACTGGCTTAAAGCTTCTCCTTGAGCTTGTGTAGTGGCAGCTTTTTCCATCTTGTTGTAGGTGCGAATCAGGGCACGGCTGAAGTCACAAAGTGATTCTCCATCTCTCTGTATGCGATTATGAAACTGACTACTGAGGGTCTGTGTGGTTTCCTGATAGCCAAAGCACAATTTCAGACGACTTACTATTTCATCAAAATCCTGTCTCTTTGATTCACTGAGACACATTATTTCCTCTCGTGCTGGTCCTGAAAGGTGATCTAGCAACAGTCGAGCTTTGCTACTCATTTCCATATTTTGGTTAGCAGTTACTCCATTAAATTCTTCAAGCCATTCTGACAAGGACATATCATCCGCATGATGTGGCATCCCTCGGAATTTTGGTAAGTTGCTCTGTAATATACTCTGTAATCCAATTGAACGGCGGAAGAATTGGGACAAAACATCCATATTCTCAGTCGTAGCTGATGATGAACTCGATCTGGTTTCCATGATCCTAGATTTGAATTTGGCACATAAAAAGAACTTTGCATACAGAATAGCGAAACCACAATACAATCACTGCACAAATCAGAGAAAAAAGAGCATACAAATGTTGTCCATTATTTTACATACAGTCTGACCGAGGCTGTTTAGAACCAGTCTAAAGTCATTCCAATTTTATGTTGTGCACGATGACACCAGGATAAGACCACATACACGTAAGTTCTCAAGATTTCTTCTAAGTCCGATATCTGCAGAGCCCGTACCAGATGGTCCCTTGTTGCTGATGATCCCACTTCTGACACCATTGAAAGGGTTCGCGCCGACGACCACACAACACGGACACGACTCACAAGGGCTGAGGTTTCATTGGGTTCTTTTATTTACCAAGGGAAAACAGCCTCTGTATGATAACAAAATATAAACAAACACATGATTAATATAATTACCACACATTACATAATAGCGGTATGAAAAGTAGTACAGTTCTAAACATAACAAATACAGATTTACATTATCAATCAAGACAATAAACTACATTTTCTTCAGTGACTATTAAAGACAAAGTAAATCAAGAAGTATATCTCTTTCCTTCATTAGATATAAAATCGTATCAACAATATGTTCGTATTCAGAAAGTCACAATAAAATACATATGATATAAGTTGAACAACTCTCCCTAGACCATGAACTCACCGGTCAGACACTAATTCCGCATTTTGCTTCGACATCTTAAGTACATGAAAGGAAGTCCTTGCAGAAGTCCTATAACATAGAAATTGATGAATGTCACTAACAAATATACACAGCCATGTTAAGCGATACATAACTATGGTAACATTAGATTTACTATTTGGTCTATTGACACTGACTTTTTATTCATTTCTATTATTTAAAGCTGTGCAATAATTACACAAATAAATCAAAATCATCACATCAAAATGAATATTATACATGTAGCAATTGGTAATGCAATATATATATATATCTAGAATATAATAATCAAAACTCAGGCACATAACGGATCACTATCAGGTGAGCTTTCTGTCCAATCAAATTGAGTAAATATTATAACATGCATTTATACATATCACAGTAATAGTATAACATATCAATGAAATAAACATTCAATTTACTAAAATAAGAATATATATATATAAATCAACTTACTTCTATACTTCAAAGTTAAACTTTCTTCTGTAGGGACAAGTCTCCTCCTCAACAACAAACAGTGGGAATGCCCTTGCTACTGCCAGTGTGTCATGAGTCACTGGACTCTCTCCCTATCTAACAATAAAAGTGCAATGGTGCACATCAAAGTACAAAAGCATCCCTAAAGGGGGTACATGAATTGGCATTACTGCTACTCCTAAAAAGGCGGGAAAGAATTAGCCAATGAGCAGAGAGGGAAAGAGTAAGTCAAAGTTGGTAGAAGTACAGAGAGGGAGAAAGAGTACTAAAGATAAAGTTGGCAGATATAATGTGAAATATAGATTCATTTTATACATTATATACTGAAATGAAATAATAAAACAAAGTATCCTTTTGACTAGATTTTTTAAAGAAATATTATACAAGAAAAATCCAATTTACAACATCTTCCCCACGATTAATGTCATAATGTTTGAAACAAAGATACATGTAAAACACAAAAAATACAATATCTTCCCCACATTCCATGCAATAACAGTTGCTATCTGCGGTAATTGCATGTAATTCAAAATGAAATTAAGTGCTTACTACAGTAAGCTAAACATGCAAAAAAATTTATGTCGAACATTATAGAATATTAATCACACTCTATATCAAATTCATACAAGACAAAAAGTCTCTCTAAAAGAAATAATCTTTTCTCTTCACTTTGGTAATACCGACACTGGGAGATGTAGTCGATTTCTGTGTTGTCCTTTGTTCACCCGACGGGACCTCCGACGCTCGACCTCATGATTCATATTATCATGTCGAGATCTGTCTTCTCCAAGAGGTTCATTCTGTAGTATGGCATCTTCAGCCGCATTGGTTTCTTCACTGGGAACATTTCTACCAGTGGAATCATTCTCTCCGCAAGAGCCATTTTGATTAAGGGTGACTGGTCTCTCTTCACCAGATGTAAGCCTATCAGGCTCTGAGGGTTCCCACAAGAAGGTGAAGTAGGGGGTAGTGTTCTCTGAAGTGGGCAACGGTTGTGACTTCACTTGGTCCTCTGGCTTATCCTGTGGAGTAGGAATTGCTATTTCCTTCCGTGGGTCAGGAATCAACAATCTCCTGTTGACTACCTTTGTTGGTCCTCCAAACATGGGTCGGATTTTATACACGTCACCCATCTCGTTCACTGCTGTCACGATGAAGGGGTCCCTTAAGACCTTGTCTTCAAGTTTATGACGTCCTTCAAATGCACATTTCTTCAGTAGTACCCTTGCGCCGATGCTGAGAGGTGAACTCATAGGGAGGGCGTCATGCCTCGTCTTCTCACTATTCTGTATCATCTCCATATTCTGCTGCGCTAACATGTGGGCCTGTTGGAGTGACTTAGAGTGTTCTGACACAAAGTCTTCATCCCAATCTGCATGTCCATTCCCTATGAGTTGGTCCAGTGGGGTGTTGGGCTCTCGTCCATACAGAAGTCGGTACGGTGACAATCCAGTTGTCCCATGTGGAGTACAATTGTACAAGAATACCAACTGGCCAATAAGCCCAGGCCACTTCTTTCGACGGTCAGGATCAAGGGAGCGAATTATACCACACAAGGTTCGGTTAAATCTCTCTGTCTGCCCGTTTCCTTGGGGATAGTAAGGAGTGGTATGTGTCTTTTCAATGCCATATAGCTTGCATAACTCTCGTACCAACGAACTTTCGAAATTTCGCCCCTGATCTGAATGAATTCGAAGTGGAGCACCGTAGTGAACGATCCAACCATCAATCAAAGCACGTGCTACTACTGCGGCGGTTTGGTTCTTGCAAGGAATGGCTTGAGCAAATTTGGTGAAGGCGTCTGTGATAACTAAGACATCCTCATATCCACCTTGGCCCTTGTCGAGCTTGAGGAAGTCTATCGCGATTAACTCAAGGGGTCTGAATGCCAACAGATGCCGTCTTGGGGTCCGAATAGCTGGCGTTGGAGTCTTGGATGTAACACAGACAAAACACTTCCTGATGTGTCCTCTCACATCATTGCACATACCTGGCCAAAAGCACCTTTCCCGTAGGATTGCTAAGGTTCTATTGATGCCTTGGTGGCCCCATTGGTCGTGGGCCATTTCCATCATCTTTTCTTGGAGACTCTTTGGTACAAGAAGCTGTCTTCTTTGAGGATGTTTTGATTCTGTTGGTTGCCTATACAGGACTCCCTTGTATTCTATAATGCTAGCTCGCTCCTTCAACCAGGACTTTATTTCTGCATTCTCTTGTTTGATTTCATCCTCAGACTTCCATTCACACCTGAGATAACGTCTGCACACAGAGAGTGCATTGTCACTCTGTTGAAGAGTTTCAAGTTCTTCTACTGAGTATGATGGGTACACGCCAGGAACTCTCGGCGGCTCCTCATCTGCCAACTGGTCCCCGGAAACTACAACTTCTGCCGGGAGGACAGTAGTCACCGTCAGTGCTCCGATCATCTCTTTCACCTCGCCCTCATCGTTTCCAGGGCACCTGCTGAGTGCATCGGCACATCTGTTGAGTTTTCCAGGACGGTATCTGATATCAAGCTGAAAGGCTGCCAGCTGTGCTACCCACCTCTGTTCAGTGGCCCCCAACTGTGCAGTTTGAAGGTGGGCTAGAGGGTTGTTATCCGTGTATACAATACACTTAGCACCCAACAAATACCCTTTGAACTTCTCGACTACTGCCCATTTAAGGGCAAGAAGTTCTATCTTGAAGCTTGAGAAATCTGGATAATTCTTCTCGGCTCCACGTAGGCTACGGCTTGCAAACGAGATAGGGTGTAAATGTCCATTGTCATCTTTCTGTGACAAGCAGGCACCAAGTCCCTTTAGAGATGCATCAACCTCGAGTATGAATTCTTCTCCAAACTTGGGATAGGCAAGAACTGGTGTTGAAGACAGTCTCTCCTTAAGCTCATGAAATGACTCGTCTGCCTCTTTGGTCCACACAAAGCTTGTGTCTGGAGCGATATCCCCTGTCTTCCTTCTCCTTTTCTTACACTTCTGTCCAGTTAGTGCATGGAGTGGTGCTGTTATTCTGGTAAAGTCAGGCACAAACCTTCTGTAATATGAAGCAAGACCGAGGAAGGAGCATAATTCTGATCCGTTTTGAGGTACAGGCCACGACTTGATCCTTGATACCTTGCTTGGGTCTACCATGACACCCTTCTCAGTGACAATGTGCCCGAGGTGAGCTACTTCTTTCTTGAAGAACTGGCACTTTCCTCCTTTCAACTTCAGGCCATGTGTTGTTAGGCGGTCAAAGACTTCTCCGAGTGTTTCGAGGTGCTCCTCAAACGTTCTGGAAAAGACCAAAACATCATCAAGGTAGAGTATGACTTTTGTAAAGTTCATGTCACAGAAAATTGCCTCCATCACTCTCTGAAATGTGCTTGGGCTGTTGCATAGACCCTGAGGCATTCTTTCAAATTCATAGAGTCCCCAGGGTACACGGAAAGCAGTTAGGGGCACTGATTCTGTGTGCATAGTGATCTGGAAATATCCATGAGACAAGTCAAGGGAAGAGAAGTATTTGGCTCCATTCATTACTTCTAATGATTCGTCTATTCTGGGTAGCGGAAAGGAGTCTTTGACTGTTAATTTGTTCAATTGTCTATAATCAATACATAAGCGTAGTGCCCCTGATTTCTTCCTTACAAGAACGATCGGACTGGCATAGGGGCTAGTTGACCTCTTTATAATCTTACGTTCCAGCATGTCTTGTAATAGATCACGAACCTCTGAAGTCACGTGAGGAGCTATCCTTCGATAGGGCAGACGCACTGGCTTGTCAGAGGTCACTCTGATTTCATGTGGTACCATATCACAACATCCCAGGTCGAATTCATCTTTAGAGAATGCTGCTTCATGATCATGTAGGAGTTTAGCAATCCTAGATGCATCTTCATAAGCCATCCCATCTAGGCTGATGCCCTGAGGAAGCAGTATTTCCGTACCATCAGTGAAAGTGAATCTCTCCTGTGATGCTGATGCTGTCCTACTGGGAGGCTTGGTATCCATTGCTTGCTCTGGCTCATGTCCGTCGTCCTCCACTCCCGGCTCTGTCTTGGCAATCAATATATCACAGATATTAACCTCTAGCTGGTCATCTTTAGTTTGTAGACAAATTTCACAACGTTCTTCCACTTGTTTGGCAGATGCAATAGTTGAATGAGGTGGTACTATGAATTCTCTGTCTCCAGAATTCATCAGTAGAACATGCATGTCCCCATTTTCAGCACAACAGCCTTCAATGACTTCAACCTGGGAATCTCCAAACTGGCTGTTACCCTGGATAAGCCAGACACTTGACTCAGCATCTTCCCCACCTTGGAAAGGCCTAATTGCGCACTGTATTTGTTGTATCGTCCTGGCAGGCAAAACTACTCTTGTTGCCCCAGTAACAACCTCTCGTACATGTGCACTACCTGCAGTCTCGATGTCCAAGCAATCCTTCACCATCTGGAATTCCCCTTTCGCTCTCTCCAAAGGAAATAGTGCTCGAAGGGCATTGCATCCCAGCAGAATAGGGAAGTCTCTTTGTCTTTCCCCGCATGACTCTCGTTGTACGATTAGAAATCCTATTGTAGCTTTTTGACCGTTTACAGAAACATGGGTTCGGATGAAGCCTTCCACTGGTACTTTAGTTGGCCCCACACCAACAATTTTCACAGGTTTATTAAATGGGCTCACTTCTCCTACCGCTGCTTCCAACTGTCGATGAAACACGTCTGATGGTATAATGGATGCCTCTGCCCCAGTGTCGAGGATGCAGCCAATGGGTACACCAGCAACTTCTGCTATGACAGCTGGGCTTTCAGAAATCAAATCAGCTGTGTCAACTATCTCATCCATTGCTGGCACAACCTCTGCCACTGAAGTCTGTCTGCCTTGTGCCACACTGGATTCATTGACATCCTCTGAATTACCACCAAATGACACATCAGTTTGTGGATAGGTTGCAGTTCCTTCTATGGGCTCTTCTGTATAATATTGCTTTCTATTGTCCTCTGCCGTTTGGCCCTCAACAACAGAGGGGTCTAGTTTTCCTGCTGGGATGCGATATGTTGGTGAGGAATACTGGCAGCTCCTTGTGATGAGGACTGGTAGACTGTTGGCCTATTGAAACTGTCATGATTCTGCATGGTACCTGATTCCATGCTCCAAGTGGGGAAGCTTTGATTCTCCTGATGCCAGTTGCCAGCAGAGTAATTATAATCATGTGCAGGGGAACCGTTAGGTATGTTGGGGCAGTCACGTCGTAGATGTCCCTTATGACCACAGCTGAAGCATCGTCCATCAGTCCTCTTTCTCTGAGGCTTTCCTCCTTTCAGTCTGGCTACTTCTCCCCTAAGTTGCTCCAACTCCGTCATTATAGCTTTCTGTTGTTCTACTACCTGTTGCACAAGCATGGAATCTTTCATGACTGCCCTTCCAACTTCGATATCTGCTTCTCTGACTCTGGGCCTCTGAGTGGTGGCAGTCTCCTGAAAGAGTTTGAGGGCTTCCTCACGAATCTTGGCGAATCCATTGGTTTCATGCATCATCTGTATTCGCCTCAACTCTCTCCTCACCCAAGCCTCCCGGGCACCATTGACAAATTGATCACTTAAGGTCTTGTTTTTCAACTGGCTTAAAGCTTCTCCTTGAGCTTGTGTAGTGGCAGCTTTTTCCATCTTGTTGTAGGTGCGAATCAGGGCACGGCTGAAGTCACAAAGTGATTCTCCATCTCTCTGTATGCGATTATGAAACTGACTACTGAGGGTCTGTGTGGTTTCCTGATAGCCAAAGCACAATTTCAGACGACTTACTATTTCATCAAAATCCTGTCTCTTTGATTCACTGAGACACATTATTTCCTCTCGTGCTGGTCCTGAAAGGTGATCTAGCAACAGTCGAGCTTTGCTACTCATTTCCATATTTTGGTTAGCAGTTACTCCATTAAATTCTTCAAGCCATTCTGACAAGGACATATCATCCGCATGATGTGGCATCCCTCGGAATTTTGGTAAGTTGCTCTGTAATATACTCTGTAATCCAATTGAACGGCGGAAGAATTGGGACAAAACATCCATATTCTCAGTCGTAGCTGATGATGAACTCGATCTGGTTTCCATGATCCTAGATTTGAATTTGGCACATAAAAAGAACTTTGCATACAGAATAGCGAAACCACAATACAATCACTGCACAAATCAGAGAAAAAAGAGCATACAAATGTTGTCCATTATTTTACATACAGTCTGACCGAGGCTGTTTAGAACCAGTCTAAAGTCATTCCAATTTTATGTTGTGCACGATGACACCAGGATAAGACCACATACACGTAAGTTCTCAAGATTTCTTCTAAGTCCGATATCTGCAGAGCCCGTACCAGATGGTCCCTTGTTGCTGATGATCCCACTTCTGACACCATTGAAAGGGTTCGCGCCGACGACCACACAACACGGACACGACTCACAAGGGCTGAGGTTTCATTGGGTTCTTTTATTTACCAAGGGAAAACAGCCTCTGTATGATAACAAAATATAAACAAACACATGATTAATATAATTACCACACATTACATAATAGCGGTATGAAAAGTAGTACAGTTCTAAACATAACAAATACAGATTTACATTATCAATCAAGACAATAAACTACATTTTCTTCAGTGACTATTAAAGACAAAGTAAATCAAGAAGTATATCTCTTTCCTTCATTAGATATAAAATCGTATCAACAATATGTTCGTATTCAGAAAGTCACAATAAAATACATATGATATAAGTTGAACAACTCTCCCTAGACCATGAACTCACCGGTCAGACACTAATTCCGCATTTTGCTTCGACATCTTAAGTACATGAAAGGAAGTCCTTGCAGAAGTCCTATAACATAGAAATTGATGAATGTCACTAACAAATATACACAGCCATGTTAAGCGATACATAACTATGGTAACATTAGATTTACTATTTGGTCTATTGACACTGACTTTTTATTCATTTCTATTATTTAAAGCTGTGCAATAATTACACAAATAAATCAAAATCATCACATCAAAATGAATATTATACATGTAGCAATTGGTAATGCAATATATATATATATCTAGAATATAATAATCAAAACTCAGGCACATAACGGATCACTATCAGGTGAGCTTTCTGTCCAATCAAATTGAGTAAATATTATAACATGCATTTATACATATCACAGTAATAGTATAACATATCAATGAAATAAACATTCAATTTACTAAAATAAGAATATATATATATAAATCAACTTACTTCTATACTTCAAAGTTAAACTTTCTTCTGTAGGGACAAGTCTCCTCCTCAACAACAAACAGTGGGAATGCCCTTGCTACTGCCAGTGTGTCATGAGTCACTGGACTCTCTCCCTATCTAACAATAAAAGTGCAATGGTGCACATCAAAGTACAAAAGCATCCCTAAAGGGGGTACATGAATTGGCATTACTGCTACTCCTAAAAAGGCGGGAAAGAATTAGCCAATGAGCAGAGAGGGAAAGAGTAAGTCAAAGTTGGTAGAAGTACAGAGAGGGAGAAAGAGTACTAAAGATAAAGTTGGCAGATATAATGTGAAATATAGATTCATTTTATACATTATATACTGAAATGAAATAATAAAACAAAGTATCCTTTTGACTAGATTTTTTAAAGAAATATTATACAAGAAAAATCCAATTTACAACATTAGGTTTATTCAATTTTTTTCCTCCAAGAACTAGAAAAATTGGATTGACAACTGATTTTGTGCATTAGATATTTATTGCTGCAACTTATTTCATTAGAAGGAAAACATCTTATTCACACGAATATGAAATAATGAAAAAAATATGATTTTATGTAATAACATAAGAAAACGGAAAGTGGGGATGTGACATCATCAGCCCACCTAATGAAAATTCATGACGACTGTTTTCACAAAATATTGCTAAACTTTAAACTTCAATAACTTAATTATTTGTTATCCAATTTTGATGAAATTTTCGGCAATTTGCTCAGTTAATTCTACTCTATGTATTAAGATTGAATATTTTCAGCCCGGACCATCCCTTTAATTGATAGGGGCAGCTCTTCTGTTATGCGAAGATGTAAAAAATAATTGCGAGTATTCAGCTTATTTTCAAGTTACTCAGAATAATGTGATGAAAAATGTTCACTGTGTTGCTTTACATGCTCTTACGTTAATGTATGCCAAAATACATCTTGAATGTTAAGGCCAAAAGTTTACCCGTACAAGTATTTCCGTGTGAAGTGAATGTAACTGGCAACAGAGTTGATTTCTCATCATTTTAGGTATTCCAAAATATCAAAGCATACACCTTAAATTCCAAGGATTTGAAATAAATCCAGATCGGCTGTGAATTTATTTTAAATCTTTAACGATTAACTTTTAAATCTCCAAAGATTTAAATTCAAATATTTTAGATTTTTATTCAAATCAACAAGGGTTGAATCTTAATCTAATATTTGACTGGTCACTATTCACAGCCGATCTGGATTTATTTTAAATCCTTGGAATTTAGAGTGTACATTTACTCTAAAATATTTCAATATTAAGCCACAAGGATTAAATGTTGGCCTTAACTGTTATATCTTCTACAGGGGTGTACGTTTTCTTCAAATTCTTCGTATGTTACACATAGACAGGCAAGGAGGTACTTGGCGACTCCTTGGATCAGTAGTATTCATTCATCGGCAGGTGAGTCCGTTTTAATAGTAATACATGTAGAATATAGGGTCTGTCCCAGAATTAAGGAAACTGGGATTCCTAGTCATTTTTTTTTCTTAAATTATTAAATGATGAAAATAATAGGCATTTATATTGCGCCATCTATCTAGAAATAATCTACTCCGAGGCGCATTGTTATTATTATTACCCCAGCTTTAGCTGGAGCTGCCTTCCAGCGCTCAGTGCATTTCAAGGAATAAATTCCTGCCAGGTACCCATTCACCTCACCTGGGTTGAGTGCAGCACAATGTGGATAAATTTCTTGCTGAAGGAAACTATGCCATGGCTGGGATTTGAACCCACCACCCTCTGTTTCAAAGTCAGAAGACTAATGCACTGGGTAACAACGCTCCCCTGAAATGATTTGTAGTATTTCATTTTCGTCATCTGTTATGGTTACTCCTGTAGGAACTCAACAGGACAGCTTATTGCTGGTGTTATGCCAAGCTGGTATAACCAATTACATAGGAAACATTTTATGTGTAAGTTAATCAGGCATAGTGGCTAACCTAATAGGCCCATATTCTGATGTCGGGTTTAACTTAGACCATGGTCTAACTCTGTGCTAAAATTATGGGAGCCAAATATTCAAAAATTCTGTTTCTATATTGTATATTTCTTATGTTTAATATTTTGCTTTCATAATGAAGAGAAATACATCAAAATACTTAATTTATCACTCCCAGACAATTATGAACAATTTGGGTGTCATATGAGTTAATAGATTGGATGTGTGCTGTTAGGAATTTGTGCCCCTATTGGCTCTCCATAGTTAAACTGCAACTTTGAACCAGGGTTTAATTTAAAGCTAAATGAACGTAGCTGCAGCAAAACACTGATTTCGTGAGAAAGTCTGTAAAACCAAGGTAAAGTATTGATATATCACCGTGGATCTAGATCTGGTACAGTTACATAAACTGAACTTTGTGAAATCATAATATCTAGCTAAAAAACGATCACACTGAAGATCGCCAACACAGATAGGCACATGTGGGACAGTGTATTATTATTGCTGGAATAAAGACCCGACGGAAGTGACCGAATCCGCGCTTATTTTGCTTATTTCTCAGCAATTACACAATTTCTTCCAGAATCCTTTGGCACATATTTTTTATTCATACAAACAGACACTTTGGTGATCATTATATTAAATTCTGTAAAAAGTCATTTTGAGTTCGTTCCCACAACTGGAATTTATCTTTAAACCCGAGTTCAGAATACGGGCCTTAGACTTCAGAAATCAAAGTGGAGACCATGGGGGAGCAGGGATTTGAACTCACACCCTTATGATTATGAGACCAGTGCTCTAACCACTAGACCACACCACTTAAACCCATCTCTGACGTTAAACTTACTCAGATTTTCTTCTTTATTTTGATAACTCATATGATATGAAAGGTTCATGCATAGATGAGCAATGAGAGTTTGAAATTTCAAACCACTAGACCACACCACTTAAACCCATGTAGGAGACCATGTAGGATTGTTAATTTGTCATTTACCTATTTTGTTTATTTCCTTTGACTTGTGTTTTCTTCAGGTGTTTTACATTTCTGTTCTGTCTAGACTTTAGTTCATTTGCATTTCTTTTCAGTACTGCCCTTGCAGTCTGGACTAAGGTTATTTGAGTTTAATGATATTCAGTTGTCATTCATTCATTCTACTCTGAATGCCTTTCCTGTGTTTCTCTTGTCATCTTCATTCCTTCTCTATTCTCTCTTCAGGTGTTCCACTCATTCCATCCCTCACCTGACTCCTTAGTTTCTACTTCCATTATTACATAATCACCAGATATCTTTGTCATCTCATCTCATTCCTTATTGGTTTATCTTATGAATTGGGTTCTTACATTTTAGTTCGATCCTTCCATTTTCTTTAGTTTGATTGGTTGTTATTTCTAATTTAGATATTTATGTAAATTATTCTGTGATCCAAAGTTAAGCTGAGGCACAATAGCCCAGATATTAAACAGTGTACAACCAGACTCCTTCGGTTTAAGTTCTCTTCATTTTGCGTCTGCTTCATTCCCCTTCAGTTTGATGATTTAGAACTTCATTTATTTTCAACTCCGAACATATAATTTTCTTCAACCCTACATTATATTAAATTCTGTAAAAAGTCATTTTGAGTTCGTTCCCACAACTGGAATTTATCTTTAAACCCGAGTTCAGAATACGGGCCTTAGACTTCAGAAATCAAAGTGGAGACCATGGGGGAGCAGGGATTTGAACTCACACCCTTATGATTATGAGACCAGTGCTCTAACCACTAGACCACACCACTTTAACCCATCTCTGACGTTAAACTTACTCAGATTTTCTTCTTTATTTTGATTTTGATAACTCATATGATATGAAAGGTTCATGCATAGATGAGCAATGAGAGTTTGAAATTTCAATATCATAACCAAATTGCGTCAAAAAATGGTTCAATTATAACAACAATATGCAACATTTATATAGCGCTCAATACAAATGTTTCTAAGCGCTGCATACTATTAACCCCGGCTTTAGCCCGGCTACCCTGATAGGACGCTTGAGCATTCAAAGAATTCCTTGCTACCGGGTACCCATTTACCACACCTGGGTGGAGAGTGGCAAATTTAGATAAGCACCTTGCTTAAGGGCAGGAGTGCTGTGGTGGGATTTAAACCCTGGACCTTGTGGTCCATAATCCATAGATTAATCCACTGATCCACAACACCTGCCTCACCTAACTTCAAGATGTGTTAACGATATGACTGCCTTGGTGTAAGAAAAGGTTGCCTCATTTGCATTTCTTTTGTATTCTTCGTTAACTATCTTTTACTCATCTCGAAATAAGAGTGGCATAAGGATTCAGACGTGATAAGTTTCTGCACAAAGCCTTTCTGATATGCCGATAATTAGTGTGACGCCTGAACAAAATCTTGTTACTTTACAGATAGTTTAGTAATCAAGTCGCTTGTTGCCTAATGTGTTGATTTTTTCTGATCTTTTTTTCTTGCAGGAGCTGATAACTACTTTATACATAGGCTTCCTTGGACTTATATTTACCTCATACTTTGTTTACTTGGCGGAGAAGGATCACATAGATGCGAAGGGTATTTGTCAGTTTGAGACCTACGCAGACGCTTTATGGTGGGGTGTGGTAAGAATCAATTTTATTTCTTTCTACACATTTAGCCAGGGACCTCCGTTTTCCACTTTTTAAAGATGCCAATTCTGTCTACGTTGGAATTTCAAACATCACATTTTGTTTTAGGTGGTATTTACATAATATATTATAAAACAAATGTACATATATAGTGGAGATCTTTCAAAACATTCAGTTTCCTTGCAAGACTCTGCAATCATGTTTATTTGGCAGACTTTTCACAAGGACAATTTGTTTCATTGGATTTTCCTTTATTTTCCTGATTTTCAGTTTATTTCTTGTAATTCAAACATGGAATTATAATACAATAACAGCAATTACATGATTTTCAAGAAACATTCACTAAAATCCTTCATACCTTGATTTATTCCTTGATGATTTTACTATATTTTTGACAACGAATGTGCCGAGGGCTCCATTGTCGATTCATGAAAACAGTATTACAACCCTAATCATGATTGCATGCATCTACATTCACACTAATGCCTTCCCCGGCCTCGGTTGCCATTTGGAATTGATCGCTTTCCCCGTCCTTTCCGCCAACCCGCCGACCGACTCGTACACGCCCGGGGACTAATCACAAGATGATAAGAATTCTTGTTTCTCTGTTTACATGTCGAGAGCAACAAGCAACTGATCAAACGTAGTTTTTGAATGAGATGGATCATCCTTGACATGTTGCCATGGGACTTTTAACATCAAACATGTCTCTTTTTGTTGTTTGAACTGCTTTTTTTCATTTTACCCCAGTGTCGTCTTTAAAGGTGAAGGCAGCTCCGACGTCAAGATGGGTTTTGATATCAAAGGAAAAATGTGAATCACGCTAGTTCCATTCAAATGAAACATATTTACTGGTTGTTAAGAAGTGGTTCCCAGGTCACTGCGAACAAATAGTTTTTATTCAATGAAAAATGTATGTTAACAGAAATATTACAGAGATTAAAATGTGCATCGTTTAAAGCAAATTCTTTACTATTATGAAATTGATAAACTCAAGTATTCTGAAATCACAAACTGGGCACATGACTGGTCTGTCACTTGCATTGAGCATAACACGACTTAAATGTGCATTGTTTAGAATGAATTGTTATTATACAAACTTGATGTAACACCAATTTGATGTAACATCAAATTGATGTAATTCTAAATTGATAAAGAGTTCAACTATTGCAAAGTTGCCATTAGCATTTCCATGGTAACCTTGATTGTGAGCCCTGTTACCATGGTAGTTGCCATAGCCATGGCCAAACTTACAATGGGGAATTGATGTAACACAGAATTGATGTAACACCAAATTGATGTAACACCAATTGATGTAACACCAAATTGATGTAATACCAAATTGATGCAACACCAAATTGATGTTACACAGAATTGATGTAACACAAATTGATGTAACACCAAATTGATGTAACACCAAATTGATGTAACACCAAATTGATGCAACATCTAATTGATGTTACACAGAATTGATGTAACACCAAATTGATGTAACACAAATGTTTCAGAATGGCTTCATCAGAAGAACTCCCATCAGGGTCTTCTTTATTCATAAAACCGTTGTAAATTTGCTTCTATGGCAACTACCATGGCAACTACCATGGAAACAGGGCTCAGCAGCCAATCACAATCAAGGTTACCATGGTAATTACAATAATAGCAAAGGTACAATAGTTGTACCTCTTTATGAAACGGACCCGAGAATCACTTGTTTGCTTTCTTAGTCGGATTAACAGATCCGCTTTCTCTGTTTTTATGTAAGGTAGTTTCAGACCGCATTGAAGTCTGTCAGTTCCAGCTATTTTCTGATCAGGAAATTTACCCCTATCAGAAAATACCAGGTGGTTTTGGCAGTGTGAAAGCAAATTATGCGTAATCTCTCCGAAAGAAAATACCCACTAAATATTAAGTCCTTGTCAAAATTACGAGAACTTTTGCGAGGATTTTTTCCAAGGTTGCAGGTGTTTTGGCAGTGTGAAAGCAAATAAGGGGAACTTTTAACCCAGCGTGTATAGTTGGGCACGGGCGCTCTGGGTGGCTGCTGAGCTAGCGATTTTGAATCTCGCGCCTTGCTTGCCTATCAGACAATACTACGCATGCTCATGAATTCAGGAATTTATCCCGAAGGGTACGTTTCAGGGCGGTGTGTATGTGAGAATAATTAATGGGTAGTTTTGAGCCTGAAAAAGTTATGGTAATTAAACAGGGATTCTTGTGATTGAGGCGGTTTGAAACCACCTAATGTCTCATCAATTGTCATGTTCTCCTGTAACCTCCAGACTAGAGACACTCCAGCCCTTAAACCATCTTGACACTGAACCACCCTGGCATTTCAGTTATACTAGACATTGCCTCTGAATCCCTCAAATTTGTTTGTTTTCAAAACAGGTAACCGTGACGACCATCGGCTACGGAGACAAAGTCCCCAATACTTGGCTAGGCAAGATGATTGCGTCCTGCTTCTCCATATTTGCGATTTCTTTCTTTGCTTTACCAGCGGTGAGTAGAAAACAGTATGTTATCTGTCATACACTAGTTACAGACACTGGCTGATCCAGGGGGGAAGGAAGAGGGGAAAGCCAGCCCATGCCCCCCCCCCCTTGAGAAGCACAATTAAAATTTGTAATGTAAAAATTCTGTTAAAACAGAAGTGTGCCCCCTTTTGAAAATGAAGACCTATTTTTTTTTTGCTTGTCAAATTTGTCCATACACGAAAATGTCTTTCTTTTGGTGTCCAAAAAACTGTTGTTGTTTTTTTTTTTTTTTTTGCTTGTCAAATTTTTCCTCGGGAAGATGTGCCCCCCCCCCTTTTTTTAAATCCTGGATCCGCCCCTGGTTACAGAGTATACTCTTGAAATAAAGTATTTGTTAACATTGATATGAAATTTACAATCTGAGCTGCAAGATCCTATATTTTTGCATGAATGAAGCCCTGAAAATTTTTACCTGAAGATCATTATCATATCCAAACAGGGTAGCCGTGCTAAAGCCGGGGTAATAGTATGCATTGCTTAGAATCATTTGTATTAAGCACTATATAAATGTTGCATATTATTATTATTATTATTTAGTGTTTCAATAAATAAATTGCATGGAAACACTATTTAATTTTTAATTTCATTCCATAGCATATGTGTTAAAGTGGAATTTCCAGCATCAAAAACAAATTGTGATTTTTTTCAGTCACTTGAAAAATGGCACATTTTTTTTTCTTCCCTGGTGTTTTTTTTTATCCATACATGGTAAAAACACTGTTTAAGGTTGAAGGCACTTTGTTCATGCCTGTCACTCTAACAACTGTTGTTAAAAGTTGTTCAAAATTTTTAAACAATAAAAAGTTTAAACAATTGTTTCAAAGTCTAAACAACCTGCTGTTAGAGTGATGGGCTTAAACAACATGCTATTTTTTTTTACTGTGTATGAACAATGAATTTCAACACATAACAAACTTCAGGAATTCGTCGACGGTCATCCAAACCGTCGTATCACACATACAACGGTGCAAACCCATTTCAGAGAAAATCGACTTCAAAGTTTAATATAACAATTTTCACACTAGTTCCCCAGCCTTACAACATATTTATTGCGAGAAAAATACATAGTTGGAAAGACCAAGAAAATTGCTTGACATTGGTATCTTTATACACAGAACTAAGGATCCAAGAAAATATTGCAAAAGAGCTACATGCTTGTAATTTCACTTAGATTTTCCCTGTAAAAAAATGCCATAGGGAAAAAGCGATACTATGTTTTGACTGACCGCTATTTCAATGCGTGCGATTAGTCAAAACGTATCGCTTTTCACGCGCAAAGTCAATGCAGTGCCCTGTGCCGATACGACGGTTTGGCTGACCGCGCATTGAAATCGCGGTCAGTCAAAACGTTGTATCGCTTTGTTACAGTACACGTTTCTAATGGGATTTGCTCATTTTATTAAAAATTTGTTTGGCATCGCCGTGAAAAACCTCTCATATCTCAGAAAATAAAATAAATAAACCTCTCATAGACTTTGAAGGAACAGCATAATTGCAATTTTGATGATTTTTGTAATTCATTTTGTTGGCATGGGAGGGGAAGAGAAGGGGATTTTGAATCAATCAATTCAATTGTATTTACAACAAAAATTCATAGATGCATTATTTTCACTTTTGATAAGCATAATTAATTGGTTAGTTTTTATGATCTAGATTATTTTTGAAAATCAAATTTCTAAAAAATAAAGAATTAATAAAAATAAAAACATTGAAAAATAATAGAAATATCTTGATTTTGATTTATCTATCTTGTAATATATTCTTGTAAAGAACACTTCAAACAAGAATGAGTCATAGGTGATTTATAAAAAACTATATATGTAAGAATTAGCTGTAATCAATTACTTAATGAATTATAAGTATAAGATTCAATCATTTGTACATGTAAATGATAGACACAAAAGTGAAAGATTACATAAAATTGAACAACAAACTGGGAGGTGACAATAACACATCACGTTTTAGTACCTTTATTATATCTGGTAGCTTGCTGTTGCCGTGCAATGGGAAATGTACCCATTTCACGTACATGCCTGCACGCACGTTCAGCATTTGAAATGACGAATATTAATTCCTGGAAACGCACCGTACAAGAGATTTTGTATTATGATGTAATGAGTTGTCATTCCATGCTGATCGTGGCTAATCAAAGCTGCTTGGGCCAACGAGGGGAGGCGTGAAGTATGTATCTACACGGCACACAGCTTAATGCATTTACCCGAAACTCATCTCCGGGATCAATTACTGGCAAGCTCGGCTTATGAGCAGGGTTGTTGCATGAGGCTATTAATGTTGGTCTTTTATATGAGGCAATTATACATGGTGATGATTGCTATGATTCAGGGAATTTCTTTGTGTCTCTGACGTAGCAATTTTTAATATTCTGGGATGGTATTCTAAAAACGTTATCATATCAATGTGCGTCTATATGATGCATTTACATGAAAGTTGTCTTTGGGACCAATTAGCAAGCTCGGCTTATGAGCAGGGTTGTTGCATGGGGCTATCAATGTTGGTCTTTTGCATGAGGCAATTATACATGGTGATGATTGCTATGTTTCAGTGAATTCTTAGTGTCTCTGACGTAGCAAATTGTAATATTCTGGGGTGGTATTCTGAAAATGTTATATCAATGTGCGTCTATATGATGCATTTACACGAAAATCGTCTTTGGGACCAATTAGCAAGCTCGGTTTATGAGCAGGGTTATTGCATGGGGCTATTAATGTTGGTCTTTTGCATGAGGCAATTATACATGGTGATGATTGCTATGTTTCAGTGAATTCTCAGTGTCTCTGACGTAGCAAATTGTAATATTCCGGGGTGGTATTCTAAAAATGTTATATTAATGTGCATCTATATGATGCATTTACACGAAAGTCGTCTTTGGGACCAATTAGCAAGCTCGGCTTATGAGAAGGGTTGTTGCACCGGGCTATCAATGTTGGTCTTTTGCATGAGGCAATTATACATGGTGATGATTGCTGTGTTTCAGGGAACTTCTTAGTGTCTCTGACGTAGCAAATTGTAATATTCTGGGGCAGTATTCTAAAAACGTTCTCATATCAATGTGCGTCTATGTGATGCATTTACACGAAAGTCGTCTTTGGGACCAATTAGCAAGCTCGGCTTATGAGTAGGGTTGTTGCACGGGGCTATCAATCTTGGTCTTTTACATGAGGCAATTATACATGGTGATGATTGCTGTGTTTCAGGGAACTTCTTAGTGTCTCTGACGTAGCAAATTGTAATATTCTGGGGTGGTATTCTAAAAACGTTATCATATCAATGTGCGTCTATATGATGCATTTACACGAAAGTCGTTTTTGGGACCAATTAGCAAGCTCGGCTTATGAGTAGGGTTGTTGCACAGGGCTATCAATGTTGGTCTTTTACATGAGGCAATTATACATGGTGATGATTGCTGTGTTTCAGGGAACTTCTTAGTGTCTCTGACGTAGCAAATTGTAATATTCTGGGGCAGTATTCTAAAAACGTTCTCATATCAATGTGCGTCTATATGATGCATTTACCCGAAAGTCGTCTTTGGGACCAATTAGCAAGCTCGGCTTATGAGTAGGGTTGTTGCACGGGGCTATCAATGTTGGTCTTTTACATGAGGCAATTATACATGGTGATGATTGCTGTGTTTCAGGGAACTTCTTAGTGTCTCTGACGTAGCAAATTGTAATATTCTGGGGTGGTATTCTAAAAACGTTATCATATCAATGTGCGTCTATATGATGCATTTACACGAAAGTCGTCTTTGGGACCAATTAGCAAGCTCGGCTTATGAGTAGGGTTGTTGCACAGGGCTATCAATGTTGGTCTTTTACATGAGGCAATTATACATGGTGATGATTGCTGTGTTTCAGGGAACTTCTTAGTGTCTCTGACGTAGCAAATTGTAATATTCTGGGGTGGTGTTCTAACACGTTCTCATATCAATGTGCGTCTATTTACTTAGACAATTATACATGAAGATGATTGCTATGTTTCAGGGAATTTCTTAGTGTCTCTGACGTTTTAAATTGTAATAATCTGGGCGGTATTCTAAAAACGTTCATATATCAATGTGCGTTTATATGATTACACAATTATACATGGAGATGATTGCTATGTTTCAGGGAAATTCTTAGTGTCTCTAGCATTGCAAATTGAAACATTCAGGGGTGGTTTTCTAAAATGTTCCTTCTCTAATTAGTTGTGTTATGATTGTGAAATTTGTATTCTTGAAATATTACTTTCTTACCCTGATGTTGAGTGCATCTTTGCAACCAGCCCTGCACTTTATGCCAAGTGTGCATATAAAGTAGCTTAATTCATGGAGGTTAACAAACTGCATGATGCTTAAACTAATCTGCTTTCAATACTCAAATTGGCAACATCTATAACTTTTTCTTTATTCCCAATTACATAGTTTGAAAAATATCAAATATAGATACAACACATGTCAAAATGAAATGAAATATACAGTGGTGTAATGTAAAAAAACATAATTAAAAAATTGTTGATATGCTTTGTTTACAATTTTTGTGGTTTCCATTAAGTTGCCAATTTAGGAAGAGTACTGGTTAGCTTCAGCTGAACATTTAGTGTCAGGAACAGCAATTTATTGTGCTAGGAATGGAATCAATTTTTCATATTTACATTTATCTATTTCTTAATTGTGATTGCGAGCATTTTAGGATAAAAAGAACCTACAAACAATATCTCTATTGTGGGTTATAAAAAATTATGTCCATTCTCAATTTGCAACATCCCCAGGTGCAGGATTTCATGTTGGCTGGCCTTTCTGTCTTCCCTCTGTTTAGTATATGCAGAAATGGAAGGATAAAACAAATGGCCTCTAATTTATTTCTTCATTCTACAATCAACAAGAATAACAGCTTTATTTAGCTTTTTGGCTACATTTTGTGAGTGTAAACAAAGCCTAGTGGAAAAATGCAAAAAAAGTTTTGAATAAAAAAAAAAGTTTAGACAGGCATAGAAGTACTCTCTAAGTACTAGAGATTATAATCTGGACCTTTGCCACACACCTCTCTGAATGAGTTGATCTCACTCCTTTTTGAATGGGAATTGCATCTTGAGAGTGAATTTTCCTTCTTTTTGGAGTGAAAATATATTTAAAAATACAGTTCACTCTAAATGTATTGGTCCCTAGTATCACTCCTGGAGGAGTGAGATTAGGGACTATATTATCTCTTTTGCATTTGTAGAGGAAAGAACCACTGGAAGAACTAAATACAAAATTGATTCATATTGCTTATTACATCCTGCTTAGATATGCATGTAATCCCCCCCCCAAAAAAAAAAGTCTATTTAGAAGCTCAAAGGCTGAACGTTCATGGTAATAGTCTGTAATAGCGTGGAAATGAGTGCGATCAGAATCGGGGGATCGACGAAGGCCGAGCTGTGATTGATTGAGCAATTCGGTCGGCTAATCACGCTAGAATGGCCATGCCACGGGGCCACAGTGTATCGAGCACCCATCTTAATGACAATTAATGAAATGGACAATGCCAAATCCCTGCCTGCCTCAAATTGGCAAGGAAAATGGCTTCCTCTATTACAGTTTTTAGATATACATGTACAGTATAAGCATCAAGGGGAGCATTGCAGAAAACTCACAATCAATTGTAAGTCCATTTCAAGTCCAAAAATCAATCATAAATCATTTAATTGGGTGCAAACTCTGGAATTTGCATTTAATTATTGGTCATGTTGGTTATATTGCAATGAATCCATTGATTGCAAATTTGGAACCGAAATTGTTTGAAAGAGTGAAAGCAGGTTCTTGTACCGTCCCTCCACCCTGCCCCCTCATTCTTTTACTCAAACAATTTGAATTGAATTGAATTTATTACCGAATATTACTGTCAGGTACAATTACATGGAAAAGAACATCACATATAAACAAAACATTTGGTAATTGGAGCTAACATAATAGCAAGATGCTAATCGAGGTTAGCCCCAAAATAATGTCATTATCATAGTCTAAACAATAATTTCAACTAAATCTCAATATTAACTAAATCAATTTAACTAAATCTAAATTTTCCTTAATTACTGTAATATCCGAATAGTTGAAAATGATGTTGAAGTCTTGAAATTTTGACATTTATGAAGGCCCATTCCTAAAAATATGTAGTTGAATCTTTATGTGCAGTGTTCTAAGCATTTTTAACAATAACATAAAATTTAAAAGTTCCAAGTTCATCGTTATTGATCCATATCAGGAAATTTGTTTTATTCACAACTTGAAGTCAATAAACATCAAAATACCATATTAAGCATATGAAGCCATTATAACATAAAAATTATATACAGTGAATGTAAAAATACAAACATAGTTGTATTTAACGAGTCTCATTAAAAACATTCATAAAACCTTGAACATTTGAACAAATCAATGTCTTTTATGATAGCAGAGAAAAAGATCATTATGTTAATCTGATTGATTTGATAGAATATATTTTTTTGCCAATAATAATGAGAAATAAATGAATAAATAATTAAATTGAATAAGGGAAAATTATCTACTGTTCTCAACTTTTGTAAATGCTATTTTCACCCCCCCCCCCCCCACAAAAAAGGAAGAAATTACGAAGTACTTGGAATTAATATTGCATTTGGTGTCACCCTGCTGGCCATAACCGTCTACAACCATTTTTTTACAAACCATTTGGTCTTATTTCCATTCAGCCAAATGACCATGCTTATACATGTATGTACATGTACAAGTATGCTATACCTACTTGGTCTAATACTAAGTCTATAATAATATAGTAATAATAGATCAGCATTTATATAGCACGCATTACACCTTACAAAGGTCTCAATGCGCTTTAGGAAAATAAAAAAAGAGAAAAGATGAGGGAAAGCTGCTGGTAATGCTTTGATAATATTCTTTTCAGTTAAATAAATATGTTTTCAATGCAGATTTAAATTGCCCAATTGTATCAACTTGCCTTAAATTGTGTGGGATACTATTCCAGAGTTCCGGCGGTGCATGCGCAAACCCCCGTTCGCCATAAAATTTTGTCTTAACAACAGGTACGTTATATATATATAAATCCATATGAAGTGATCTAAGATTTCGAACAGGTTCATATTTTACAAGTAACTCTGACAGATAAGATGGAGTCATTTCTCGAAAACACTGAAAATTGGATGAACTTTTTATGGATCATATTTTTATTCAACAAAGTGCAAAATTATTTGTGGGCAAAATAGAAATTAGACCCATTTGGGCTGCAAAAATGCTGGTGTTAATTAAACACCAGCCTGGTATCTATATCGGTCCACACCAGAGAGGTGTTGAAACAACACCCGTTTGGCGTTAGGCTAACACCAATTTGGCATTTCAGCAACACCAAATAGTGTTAAACCAGTGTCGGTTTGATTCTTAACTGGTGTTGTTTCAACATTTTCTCTGGTGTGGACCGATGTAGATACCGGGCTGATGTTAAATCAACACCGGTGTTTTTTGCAGTGTGGGCATCAGATCAAATGTAAAATGAGAGTAAGTGCCTAAGTGGTGTAAGAACATGTTAAGTTCAGACCACACAGCAATTAGACCAAATCCATAGACCAAATGAATTTCATCTGTCTGGTATAAGATTATCTGAGGAGTATACTCCATGAATATACACCAGATATATTAACAATATCATGTTAATATGCTTCCAATCTGGGGTTCTTCTTTCCCTTTAAGTGTCTGCCAATTTTGCTGCCTCATTCTCCAATGGAGGAAAGACACAGGGAGAGAAAATTCCTTAATCACCTTGTCGTACCATTCCATGTGTTCGCGGAAGCTCTCCCAATAATTAATTGTAGGAGAGTTTTCAATCGTATGATGTCAGTCGAAGATTGACGTCATACCTCACCACTCGAGAGATGATGTCATACCATGCCAAGGCCAGTCGCTCAGTCAGCCATTAGCGCCGCTGCCTTGGTGCCATTATCTTCTCAAGCTGCACATGTGTGCTTATGCAAATACAGCCTTCGGAGCAAGAAGCAGAAATCTATTAATCTTTTAAAGTCCGTGGTGTGACTACTTTCAGTATTTTTTAGAAGCAGACAGTCTTTATTGTACTTTTTCCAACTACATTTGGTTATGGAAGCATGTTGAGAGGCAGAAGGGTGTTTATTTCTTTATGATTTTATGGGTAGTTTCAGAATGCTATTTCAGTCAGACAATATGAAAATGTCAAACCTGGTATCGAATTCCCTGAAATCTTCAAATTTGTTTTTGTTTGTCTAACTTCTTGAACAATGATATAGCAAGCCTGACTGAAAATCAAGGAAATACATACTCCTTCTGATATTGGTGGGGGAGGTATCAATAATCTGAATGTCAAATTTTGAGCTAAATACAGGTGAATAACTTCATCATTTGAGAAGTTTATTTTATGATATTTTTCACGTCTTCATGTGATAACCTTGTTTCATATTTTCAATAGATAACCTTGATTCAGATCTTCATTATATAGTCTTGTTTCAGATCTTCATTATATAGTCTTGTTTCAGATCTTCGTTAGATAGTCTTTTTCAGATCTTCAAATGATCGTCTTGTTTCAGATCTTCATTAGATAGTCTTGTTTCATATCTCTATGATATAGTCTTATTTCAGATCTTCATTCGATAGTCTCGTCTTGTTTCACATCTTCAGTAGATAGTCTTTTATACAATGTATCTTCATTAGATAGTCTTTCATATCTTCATTAGATAGTCTTGTTTCAGATCTTTATTATGATAGCCTTGATCCAGATCTTCATTCGATTCAGATTAGATAGTCTTGTTTCAGATTTTCATTCGTCTTGATTTAAATCTTCACTAGATAGTCTTGTTTCAGATCTTCATTAGATAGTTTTATTTCATATCTTCATTAGATAGTCTTCTTTCATATCGTCCTTTGATAGTTTTGTTTCAGATCTTCATTTGATAGTATTGTTTCATATCTTTATTCAATATTCTTGTGTGTGTGTGTGTGTGTATTTGAGTTTTGTCAGACGTGTATCAATCAGATATGATTATTTACGTCTGGGACTGACCTTTAACGTCACCGTCCAAAAGACGTGACCAGGGCTCGAACCTCGAACCTCTGCATCAATTTGTAACTTCCCCACAGCTTGGATTACAGGCGCACGCCACAACGCCCAGTTGCTTCAAATCTTCATTAGTCTCGTTTGAGATCTTCATTAGTCTTGTTTCAGATCTGCAACAATGTTACAGGTATTCATATTTTTGTTTTAGATCTTCACTAAAATGGTCTTGTTTCAGATGAATTTGAAATTTTCTATCAGAAAAATACCATACTATGTTAAATGTAAATCAGGAAATGAAAAAGGAAGGTTTAACAAGTTTAATTAAATGATATCTGTCTAAGGGGCAGAATTTATTTCTTCTTTTTCGTTAAACAAATGCAAAGACAGAATTATCCATCTAGCACTGCAAACAACATACTTAAGTGCACATTTGGTGATGATTCGCCTGAAACGGACAGTTTTCATTAAGAGATTACGACAAGTCGTTCATCATATCGCCAATCTGTAGTTTTTGACCGCAGCACAGCCTCTGGCAATGTTTCTGATTAAGAGACCGGGGGTGTCCGGGGGGGGGGGGGGGGGGGTAGGATGGTAAGACAGATATGTCAAGGTGAAGGAGAGACATTCAGAAGATATGTCACAAGTAGTATAAGCCACTGTCTGGCTTGTAAGCCACACAGATCAAGGCAATACTCGAGTAGGCCCTCCGCAGTGATGACTGTCTTTACCACGTGACATTTACTCCATGTCTACTACTGCGACCTATCTTTGACATGCTGGTACAATGGAGAATTTTAAGGGTCTATTGAAGACAGATCTCTTTTATTCCTTTAAATAGTGCATTTTGGTTTTATTGTATGTTGTGTGTTCAAAGATTCTTTTCCTTTATATTCTTATGTTTTACCTTTTTTTCCTAACTCCGAGCACATAGGTCCTTGAATATCATCTCGTGTGTGATATGCACCATAAAATAATGGTTCATTGTTATTTACTCTTGCAATCTTTTTGCATTCAAATCAATTCTATGTATACTCCAGGCCTTGTGCAAGCCTTTCACATTTGACATTAACTCTATGACTTCTGATTTACTCTTGTATACCTATCACTTTTGACTTTAACAACAATAATGTACACTTGAAATATATCTCGGCCTTGTAATATGAAGGTTAGGAAGAAGTGAAGAGGCTGATTTGTTTTTATGAGTTGCTTGTATTTTCATGTGCGATCAATTACATGTATAAAAATCAAATGTTCAATGAGTTGAAAAAAAATGTGTAATCATACAAATCTACTATTCGGTCATTGTAAGAAAATTAAATTGCTTCAAGTCTCTGATGTTTTTTTTTTTAAAAGAAAAGTTCTCTAAAATTCATTTTACAGCTGAATTGCTTGAGGCATTGAAAGTAATAATCTTCATGCTTCAATTTCACTCCAAAACCTGGAGGGGTTTCCCTTAAAAATCTAATTTTAAGATAGTCGACATGTTGTATTTCGTATTCCAATTTTAGGGATTACTGATTATGTTGTAGTCAAATAAGGTGCTTTCAAGCCGACTAATCTCCAAAATACCTGTAAATTTATGAAAACTTGAAATACCTAATAACTATTCTCGGCATTCATACTTACCCAAACAACAGACCCTTTTGGGGCAAGTCCTCAGAAGTTGACGAGGCGCATTATTCAAACGCGCTAGCTGACCAAGCCAGCAATCCAAGCACCCTCGTCTGCACCCAGCATATTCGCTAGGATGGGATAGTTTTCCTCACTTAATTGCTTTCAAACTGCGAGAATAACTGTGAGAAAGTGGGCACGTCGAGGTCTAGTGGTTCTGATTCTTGCCTTTCAAACAGAGGGTTGTAGGTTTTAATCCTAGCCATGGCATGTTTTTTTACCCACACTGTGCTGCACTCGACCCAGGTGAGGTGAATGGGTACCTGGCAGGATTAATTCCTTGAATGCACCAAGCGCCTTCAACAGCTGGATCTACAGCCGGGGTAATATACAGTTGCGCCATTGGATAGGCAACTTGATAAATCGGCGCCTCATAAATGCTATATACATACATTACCTGTAACTTTGGAAACAAAGATTCTCACAATTTTGACACGTACATGTCCCTACTCTATGACGTATAATGTCTTTCAGGAATATTACAACTAATAAGTTGTAGTTTTGTATAACTTTATGCCTACTTCCAAGATTTGATTTCCAAGGTATGAACTTGCTTTCAGTCTGGTAATACCGGTGTCAGTCTCGCTCATAGCCGGGAGGTCAGGATTTCAAGTCCCAGCCAGATGGAATTTGCTGCTTCCCTGATTGACGTTCAACGATTTAAGGGATAGAGCAACGTCAATCTGGCACTGCTCATTGGCTGCCTGGACCACAATCAATTTGGCAAAATTTATTTTGGGGGGATTTCTATCTTGAACAATGAAATATGGATTTTTCATTTTATCATTTAAAAAAAATGCCTGGTATTTTCTTATCAGGGTAGATCAGAGTAAATTTCCTCATCACAGAATACCCGGTATTCCCACATTTTTGGTCGGTCTGAAGGTGCCTATATTAGACGTGTGATTTCCATTCAATTACCTTTTAATATGTTATCAAGTGCGACAGTCGTTTTGTTCACGTTATATTTAAATATGATATTGCATTGAGTGACAGTGTACGTAATGGTACTAAAATTCAACAATAGTTTTGCGTCTGCTACATGTACATTGTAATTGCACAGCTTGAAATCGTAACTAATTTGATATTTTATGTTATATTGCGTATGTAGGTTATTATTTTCATGCCGTGATTGCATTTTAATGATTTCTCGAGAATGATATTTAGAGATTCCATATTTCTCTGAAAGGAGAGCGAAGGAGCGCAGTGCAGAAATAAACAGAAAGAAAATGAAAGAACGAGAGAGAGAGAGAGAGATGGAGGGGGCAGTGGGGGAGTGGAGAATATAACAGAGAGAGAGGGGGAGAGGGGTAAGAGATGGGAGGCAATAATAGGGATTGGATGTGGAGGATGAAATATGGAAAAGAGAGGGAATTTGAGGTATACACAGAGAGAAGGATGGATGAGATATAATTGAAACAGATGGAATGATAGTCGAAACATTGGGGACTAACAGAGATTATATACCAAGACATTTTTTTTTCTCTCTCTCTAGGCAAGAAAACATTTTGGAGTGAAGGAGAGATTTCCAAAAAGAAACAAAAAGAAATTTGTGTATTACAAAACAAACTCAAACAATAGTGTGAGGATTCTGAAGATCTAAACACAATGCCAGTTTGACATTCATCTTATTTATTTATTTTATTGGATTTCTTTTAAATACAGGGTATTTTAGGTTCTGGGTTTGCTTTAAAGGTACAACACAAGCAAAGGCAAAAACATTTCAGTCGTCAGATTCCTGCTGCTGCCACCCTTATACAGGTGAAATTCATTTATCATTATTTTTTATTTTCATTCAATTTCCAATTACTTTCATTTCATTTTGCCATTACCATTCATTTTCATTCCTTTTCATTTCAATTTTCTTTCATTTTGCGTTTATTTTCAATAAATTAGTCAGTTAATTCTCATTTAACCCTTAACGTGCCATGAACACATTTTCGCGGAACGGTCATACAGCTATTGTTATGCCTATTGAATTTTGAGGAGTGCATTGCATGCATGAGTGATTCCATTGTTCAGTTCAGCATATGGTCAAGAGGTTTAACATAATTGTCTCAGAAATGATTCCCTTTTTTATAAATAAAACAGTTAAATATAGACTCTGAAAAAAAATGGCACTCGCTGATTACAATGAATGGCACATTAAGAGTTAAGTTTTGCATTAAATTTCCTTTTTTATTACATTTCCATTAATTTTCATTCAATTTTTCATTCATTTACATTCATTTTTCATTTGATTTTTCATTCATTTACATTAATTTTCATTTGATTTTTCATTTATTTTCATTTGATTTTTCATTTCCTTACATTCATTTTCATTTGATTTTTCATTAATTTACATTCATTTTCATTTGATTTTTCATTCATTTACATTAATTTTCATTTGATTTTTCATTTCCTTACATTCATTTTCATTTGATTTTTCATTCATTTACATTCATTTTCATTTGATTTTTCATATACATGTATTTACATTCATTTTAATCTGATTTTTTCATTCACTTACATTCATTTTCATTTGATTTTTCATTCACTTACATTCATTTTCATTTGATTTTTCATTCATTTACGTTCATTTTCAATTAATATTCATCTACTTTCAATTCACTTTTTGATTTATTTTTCAATTCTTTTCAATCTAAGTGATTTTCATGTAATTTTCAGAAGTAAAACTTAATTGCTCTTTTGATAGTTCCCTGAAGTCAGAAATGCAAGGGTTTATCCCAACAACATAAGAAGGAATAAATGCTTTGATTAATTTAATCATTATTTATTTGATTTTTATGTGTGCATTACAGTGTGCCTGGAGGCTATATGCATCAAATCAGGATGGCTTCAAATCAGAAGCCACATGGAAAATCCACTTAGCGCCCCCAACACCCAGCTTGCAACAATCCGTGCCTAACCAAATATCAGGGGTCATGAACTCCGTCAAACCTCACCTCGCGTTGAAGCGGCGGAAAAGCTCCAAGCTAAGCCTCAAGGAGGCGCTCCTGCCGACAACGCTCCTCGAACTGTGCGAGCAGCCGACGTCGGCTCCGAACCAGAATTCAAATTCCAATGCCTCCTCTCCGCCGGCGGATAAGATATCGCCGTTGATCGCCGGTGGGGTTGCCTGTAACTTGGCCGGGTCGGTGGCAGTGGCGGCAGCGGGTGCCGGCGGTGACATGGTTTGCTACATGGAAGAACCAACTGCAGGTACTTGTATAATTCTAATTTTGGGTCTTTGAGTCTTGAATCCCCCTTAAAAGAAGAGATTTCAATTTGTCAAAAGTCTGAGTTTTTTAGGGGCCTAGCTATTTCCACATACCCAAATTTTCTGACATCTTGAAATGATTTTGATGAAATTTAGTAATGATAATAATATTCAATATTGATGCATCCCTTGATACAATGTTTTTACTTTGCTGCATACTAATACCCCAGCGAAAAAAGACTACCATGAGTTCCTTCCTTTCGAGTACCCATTTACTTCACCTGAATGGAGAGTTGCAAAGCTAGATAAACGCCTTGCCAAAGGACTCGAGTGCAGCAGTGGGATTTGAACCCTGAACCTTTTGGTTTAAAGTCTGAAGGCTTTCTTCAATGATGAGTGACGAGTTATTCTCATTCATAATAATAATAATAATGATAGTTACATTTATATAGTGCTTCATATTTTATGTTTTTAAGCACTTTACATTGTAATGATTATTACCCCTGTCGTGGGATCCATCATTGTTCCAAACATAAAGTGCATCGCCTCCACTCCCTTGGGAGTATCCTGACCAGGCAACCGTTTGTCGGTGCACACGTGCCAATCTAATCACATTGATGTCCACATCCTACCAGGTATCCATTTAACACCTGGGTGGAGAGTGGCAAATGTGGTCAAGTGCCTTTGCCAAAGGACATTCATCACATACTCTATTGAATACAAAAGTGTTTGCAAATGTTGATAATTTAAATTTAGGGAACAATAAATCAGCATATAAATAACTCGAGCAATAATAACGATTTCTTTTATTGACCTAACAGGAAACTATTTCTCCTTCATGATTATATTTCTTATTCTTAGGAAATCCCAATAGGAAAAGAGCGGTAGAGTTGTCGGTCTCAGACAGCTCGCAGAAAACGATGAGAATGGGAGATATTATTTGCCTTGATGCCCACGACGAGAGTGATAACTATAGCCTTCCCTATGTGCCTGAAACAATAACCACGTAAGTCAATATCAAGGTTAAATCTATTATTGATCCTCAAATTGGCAATGATTGTTAATGTTCTCTTCATTTCCATACTTCACAAAAATAAATATGAATATAACATGAAGCAAAATAGATGAAGTCAAGATCAAGCTTTGAATCTGATTTTGATCCTCAAATTGGCAGTGATTGTGAATGTTCTCTTCATTTCCATACTTCACAAAAATTAATATGGATATAACATGATGCAAAAAAGATGATAAAAGTAAAGTATTTTTAAGAGTTGCCCATTTTCACTTTCGAACTGTGATTCATTCGTTTCCATCTTGTTGCCAACAATCGTGAATTTTCTATTCATTTTCACTCTTTGGCAAAATTGAATATAGATACAATTTGATGGATATGATTTGAGTCAAAATGGATAATACAAGTAAATTTTTAATATAAAGTTGGCAATTTGCATTTTTAAACAGTGATTTTATTTTTTTCATTGTGTTGCCAATAAAGAATACAGTATATGAGGATTTGTTCAAATTCTCCATTTGCCTTATGCTCCTTTTATTCTAATTAGCAACAATGGTAAATTTTCAATTCATTTTTCGTACTTTGACGAAATTAGATACAGATAGAACATTAATCAAAATAGGTAATACAAGCAATATATTGACAACAAATTACCAATTTGCATGTTTTAACAGTGTTTTTGTTTTCATTGTGTTGCCAATTTAAAGTGTGCACTGATTAGCTTAAGTTCCCTATCAGACTAAGTTTGCTCAAATCTCGGGATTCTAGCATAATTTTTCCATGCTCAAGATTAGTAGTTGAAGTTTTTAGAAACCCTATCCATATTAGCCCAAGCGAGGGAGCTCTACATTGAGCATGAAATGTGACCTTCAGCTATGGAGCATGCTCTGGACTTCATATTTGAATAGCAGGCCATGAAGACGTATCATGAATAAATTTGACCCCAGCAAATACATGAGTGCCTCTTGTCTTTTAGCCAGACAATTGACCAACTTGCATGCTATCTTGCCAGGAGTAATTGACTTGATGTTTATAATGTGGGCTTAAAAACATAAATGAGGTAAATTTTCTCATGTACAAACTAACGAAAATTACCACAAAATACTACTGAGCTTTGCATTATATTTGAATGAAATATCTTTCCTTAAATTTCTAGCGCTCTGAAATTCTTTTTAAGCAATGAATTACACCTGTCTATTAAAGTTGATTAAATGATAATTAATGAAGGCAAATTTTGAATGCTTACATGTATATTTGCTGACTTATAGTGTGAGTTTTTAGTGTCAAATGTTTATTTCAGTTTTGGTAAATGATATAAGTTTTTGTTCTATTTTGATTCTTTTCCCCGCTCCAGACTCACAGATGCCCATAAAAATGCAATTCGTGCAATAAGAAAAATTAGGTATTTTGTCGCGAGGAGAAAATTCCAGGTACGTGAAATAATTCATCTTAATTTTGAGGATCCATTTCAGATTTTGTTTATTTCCATTTCGAACAATTACCGTAGAATATTCATTTTGATATAAACAATAATACATAAGGAAATTTCTACAAACAATGTGTAGTCAAGATTATCTTACAAACAGGTTGGGAATGGGGGGGACTGCTAAGAAAGCAGGGTTTGTAGAGTGCAGCCTCTAATTATGAATAACCTTATAAATAGTTTAGACACAAACAAGGTACGACAAGGTGACAACTTGAGCAAAGCCAGTTAAAGGAAAAGTCCACCCCAACAAAAAGTTAATTGAATAAAAAAAAATCCAACAAGCACAACACTGAAAATTTCATCAAAATCGGATGGAAAATAAGAAAGTTATGACATTTTAAAGATTCGCTTATTTTTCACAAAATAGTTATGTGCACAATTTAGTCACATGCAAATGAGAGAATCGATGATGTCCCTCACTCACTTTTTTGTTTGTTTTTCATTGTTTGAATTGTACAAGATTTCAATTTATACAGATTTGACAATAAGGACAAACTTGACTGAACCAAAAAATGTTAAACAATGGTAATTTCACATGTGCAGGGAGAAATAAAACTTTGTTTCAAAGGACAATGGGGAGAAAATTAGAATATTTCATGTTTCGTATAATAAAATACAAAAGAAACAGTGAGTGAGTGATGCCATCAGTCCCCTTATTTGGATATCGACCAAGATGTGATTATAACTGTTTTGAGAAATTAAGTGAAACTTTAAAATGTCATAACTTTCTTATTTTACATCTGATTTTGATGAAATTTTTAGCATTATGCTTGTTGGATTTTTCTCTTTTTATTCAAATCAAATGTGTGTTGATTCTTGTTGGGGTGGACTTGTCCTTTAAAATCTCAATCTTTTACCCTTCATCATTGAGATCTCTGATCTGGTCTTTTTTATCATTCTTCATTGACAGCAAGCTAGAAAACCATACGATGTCAGAGATGTCATAGAGCAGTACTCACAGGGCCACCTAAACATGATGGTCCGAATCAAAGAATTACAGAGAAGAATCGATACTACGTTAGGAAAACCAGGATCAATGCTTTTTGGTAAGAAAATTATATCATCATAGATGTAGATGCACACATCTTACATACGGATGAGATTTACCTTTATTTTTTTATCTTCAAATTGGCAACAGTCATTAATTTTCTATTCATTTGCCAAATTTTTTAAATGACTATTTAAAGTCAAAATTAATGATAAATTTAACAGAAATTTGCCAATGTGCATATTGAAAGAGCGACTCTGTTGCCAATTTTGAGTCTGTAATGATTAGCTTTAGTAGAATGGCTTTCATTCAGCAATAACCCAGCATAATGTACTGAGAATGGTATCATTTTTCAGTATGTTTTTTTTCTCTTTCTAACAATATTCTATTTGTGATTATCAGCATTTAGGATAGAGAGAAAGTACAGCAATGTTTTCTAAATGTGACTCTGTGCCTCTATATAAAACAATGAACAATTACTGTACTACTAACCATTAAATTATATATTTTAATTGAATTATCTTGCCTTCGTACATTATAAAAATAAAACAGAAAGTACTCTAGATAATTTTGAAAATGCAGGAGTTTTCTGATTATGATCAACTTTCATACCGCAGACGATTATCTGATTTGTTCTTATTTTTAAATTTCCAAAGCCACGACTAATATCATTTTGATGATTTTATTTTTTAGGAGACAGAAAGCGGCAAACAGTTGTTGCAAGGGTTGCTGTAGTAGAACAAAATGTGAGTTTTAATTTTGTTGTCTCTTTATACATACATGTACATTGCCTCACATTACAGTTATATCCCCTGTTATGTGTTTATTTCACTTTTCAACACAATAGTGCTGGAGTTTTACTGAAAAAATATTTTTATACATTTAAGAGCCATGTAAAGTTAAATGATACCATCAATTTATAGAAGCAATTTCATCTTTTTCATATTTACATGTAGTTTGCCATAGGCATAGTTACAATCAGTTATGGTTTACTGTTTCTTATCTTACTGGGACTTGTATTCAAAAGGTATTAATGGATGTTACAGTATATGAAGAGTTTGGTTGCAAAAGGGGTTAGGTCCACTTTGGACCAATCCTAGAAAAATCATGTTTTTTATTCTCACTTATTGCAATATTCTTATGAGGAACTAAAGTGTTACGATGTACTACCCTATCATGTGAACATAAAATTGGGTATCAAAGAAATCTACCTGTCTTCAATTTTTTCTATATATTTTTTCAAAAATTATTATTGTGGACCTAACCCCTTTTGCAAGCAAACTGAAATTAATCCAATCTCTTTTGATAAAAAGGGGATTTTTCTCTGCCACTTTTATTCATGTTTTAATGTGAATTTCAATTTTCTTTGGTATCAGAGCGGCAAAAAATCTATAGGTTTTGAGACAGAAAACAATATAATTTATGAAAAATGGACCTAACCCCTATTCTCCATTTAAACGTCTACGTATGGAATGGCCAAACTGCAAAACCTGAGAAATTGGTTGTATAATCTATTTTCTTAATTCATTTTTCACTCAGATGCAATTGATGGATCGGAAGCTGGACAAGTGTATGCAACTCTTGAATATCCTGGTTGACCGAACCACACCCCAACCCGTGAGGAGACCAAAGCCTTCCAGTAAGACAACAACGTCATCATCTTCCTCAGAGGATGAAGATGAGGAGGATAGTTCTAGACGGGCAGCGAGCGGTAGCACTGATACGTAAAGGGAGATGCCTTCAACATCCCGGATAGGCAGTTTCTCAGGTTTTGCAGTTTGACCATTCCATACGTAGATGTTTGAATGGAGTGCCTCATTACTTGCAGATGCTGTCTTCAAGGGAAATGGCTTGGAGGTTGCTGCTAGACAGAAGCTCAGGTTGAACAGGATGGGATGTACTTTTCCAAAATGTCAGATCAGTGAAGATCGCTGTGACTCCAGCTCTTGCAGATGCTGTCTTCAAGGAAAATAGCTTAACGGTACCAGCTAGAGAAAAGCTTAGGTTTATACCACTCGAAGCTGTTTAGTGAAGATCAGTTTGGTCCCATTTTCCAGATACTGTCTTCGAGGAAAGTGGCTTGAAGGTTCCCGTTAGATGGTGGCTCAATTAAGTGAAGCCAGGGTCCCATCTCTTGCAGATGCTGTCTTTTTGAGGAATGGCGTAAAGGTTGCAGCTAGACACAAGCCAGAGTTTTGCGGATGGGTGTACAACCATAGCTGTCTGGTGAAGATCGCTTGGGTCCCCGGCATCTCTTGCTGATACTGTCTTTGGGGAAAATGGCTTGAAGGACACAGTTACACAGTATCTCGCTTTTTGCAGTTGGGATATGTTCTATCCATATCTGTCTGGTGAAGATTGGTCGCATCCAATCTTCTAATGCTCTCCTCAAGGAAGGCATGGGTGTCAGTGTTGAACAGTGGAGTGGGCTTTACAGATAGTGCTGTATCAGTATCTGGTATAGATCATAATCCTTTGCTGATGCTATCATCTCTGAAAACTCATGTTGACTATCAAGGGCAATCTAGGATTAACACCAATGTCTAGATAGATGGAAGCATGCAAAATACCTCCAGAAGCACTTCACATTCCAAAAGAATTGTGACTGCTCAACAGTCACTTGCTGTTGGCTGCAGGATGACCTTGTGAATTGCTGCTATTTCCCATCCTTCAGCCAAGACAGAAAGCTTTTGGAGTACAAAGAACCATAATCAGTACACCGCTAGAGGTTTATACGATGTCTTCAGAGAAGTTTGTTGTGTGACAGCAACCAAATAAATGATAGGTAGATAGGAAGCTACATTATGCATAATTACAGAGTCTCACATGCAAATAAAAGATCTTCATGGCCTTTAGAGAGTCTTATGCATTGCATGAATGTATGTGTAAATAAAGCCCCATCTTATTCACAATCACTAAGTCATACATTCCATGTTAGGCACCTTGACAAAGTCTGCAGCAAGTATGCAGGGAATCTGCAGAGAGAGAGAGAGAGAAAGAGAGAGAGGCTGGACAGAATTCCTACCGAAAGATGCGGTGTAGACTTTGTCATGAAACCTTGATAGCTTTAAGTGCAGGCACAGATAAAGGCCAGGATTGTTTTAAGGATGTAGCGGCCATAGCCCATAGCCACTTGATGACTAGACATCTGTTCCTGCAGCATTTGCTCCAATCTCGATGTCTTGTAACACATACATGTAGGCCCGTATTCTGAACTCGGATTTAAATTAAACCCTGGTATAAAGTTGTGGTTTAACTATGGAGAGCCAATTGGAGCACAAACCCTCACAGTACACGTTCAATATATTGACTCATATGACACCCAAATTGTTCATAATTGTCTGGGAATGATAACTGAAGTACATGTATTTTTCTTCATTATAAAAGCAAAAGGAAACAAAATAGTAAACATGAGAAATATACAATATAAACAGAAATTTTGAACTTTTGGCTCCCCATAATTTTAGCACAGAGTTAGACCGTGGTCTAAGTTAAACCTGACTTCAGAATACGGGCCATAGTGTAGGGTTCTTTTGTGGTAAGGTGTTGTTGCAACGTGAGCTGACATACATGTATATGATGCAGGTTAATGTGGAAACTACCGCCTTTGGCTCCTTGTCCTTTTTTGGTGGCAGCAGTGGGATGCTACATAGTGGGCAGTGTGATTAGGGGAGGGTTTCATGAAGCATTTGCTCTGAGCCAATCAGATGCAAGGATTTCAGTAGCTTATAACACTTGACAGTGAAAATCATTGACTGTAGAATTCAGCAAGATAGCTGTCAAGGAACATATGCATTTCAGAATGATACAAAGTTCTTCATCAAATTCAAACTAAGTGTTTGATCATGTATTCAAACTGTGTCATAACTATTCCATGACAATTAGCTTTATTTTTCATCATTCCCCCCAAAAAAAATTATGGATGAAATTGTGATCAAACTTACTTGGTGTAATTGATTAACAATGAATCCATCAAAGCTCTTTTACATGCAGGCCAGTTGTCCAGCAAGTTTAAAAAAAGGTACATATTTCTTTTAAAATGTCGAGTCAGCCTACCATTTATATTCAATCTATATATCAATTTATATCAAATATGCAAATACATGTAAATGATACTTAAACAAATAATTGTACTGCATAAGATCTGTGGGTTTATGGGGGGGGGGGGTAGCAAATGACAAATAATATGTACTTTACATTTAATACTGAGCAGAGAATTTTCTTACAAAAGGATAAGAGAGTGTTGATTCTAAATAAAATTGTCTGTACTTTCATTGTATTTGTTACGTAATACAAGAATGATTTTGATCACATTTCTGTGGAGTGCCATTTGGTAATGTTTTCCGCTGAGTTTAGGTTTCCTTTATCCTGACATTTATACTTGCAATAATTATTTTTCTTTTCAATATTTTGACCAAGGTTCCAACTCAAGTCTTATTTCAATTTGGTATGGCCTTGGATATAAATATAATACTAGGGTGCTTATTAATAGGACTTAATAAGATACATGTATGACACAATGATATACAAACCCCATTTATGCATAAGGTACATGTATCTTAATCGTATTAACTCAAATTTTCATGTTCAAGGGTTTGTTAGGAATAAAACAGAAAAATCTTGCTTCCAATTTTTAAGAATTGAACAAAAACATTTTGAGATTATACCTGCAACAAACGATGTCTTCTGAGAGAGAAAAATAATGAAAATGATAAAATGACATTTACCTAGCATTGTTTACTGAAAGGGTTCTTTTGATTGGTTTGGTTTTATTTATGGTATGAAAATCACAACAAAATACATTATACAAAATGTTAAAATTAAATATGTAAGCACTTAAAAAGATACGGATGGATCACTCTATTCAGAGCCATTGATGAAATGGCTCTGTTCTTCCTAGAGGTCCAATAGACAAGCATTCTTTATTCCATAGTCACAAAAATTTACCGGCTTTTTGGTAATTAAGCTTTCACTTGCTAGGCTGCAAGCTTCGTCAGACCTTTGTCGTAGCAGTCACTGTTGCCGATGCAGCACGATGGTCAATATGCACTATCCTCGACGTACGATCCCATACTCCGTTGTGCTGCAACAGCGTCAGCTACGACGAAGGTCCGACGAAGCTTGCACATCCAGCTACCAAGCGAAAGCTTACCAAAAAGCGGGTAAGATTTCGTGAGTGAGGAATAAAGATTTTTCTCATGTCCAGCATTGTTTAGCACCGAGTTTTGAAACTTGTTGAAATGCCCCCCAGGGTGGGAGTGAAAAAAGTGCATACATGTATATTGTATGTACATGTAGGCAAGCCAGGATCCGATGCCCTGCCGGGGTAAAAGTATATTTGTAAAGCGCTGAGAGACATCGTTCTGGGCCCCGTCTTACAAAGAGTCACGATTGATCCGATCAATCGCAACTATGGACGGCCAGCAACGTTAACATCTATTATGCATGTTAGTTCAAAAATATTTTCTAGCTATGATGTATATTCATGCATTCATTGTTTTCTTGAAAATTCACTGCGCTTCTCTTTGCATACAAAGGACATTGTGCAAATATTTCGTAGAAAAAATTATGACACTGATGGATTTCCATAGAGTTACAATTGATCGGATCAATGGCAACTCTTTGTAAGACGGGGCCCTGATACATCAAGCGCTGCAAAAGTGAATATTATTATTTTTTTTTTTATCTGCACTTCATGCAACATTGCAAACACCAGCAAAGCGTTGCATTAATTCAGTAGTAAGAATAATCGGGAGTTCCTGCCCATTTCTAATTTTTCCTGATTTTTTTTTCAAGTTTAGTTTTTGTGTTTTTTGAAGAAATCACCTTACTTTTACCTTTTGGGAATAATCTTCAATTTTAGCTTTTTTTATTTTGATTATCATAATGCAATACTATAAGCTTGGAAGCTAAAAAAGGTATTTGTATGTATTTATATGAGTAGGAATGATGGAGAGGAGGGGCAGTGAAAATGCATTTATTGGTAAGATATTTGTACATGAAAAATAAATAATTTGTTTAGATTGTTCCAGATTACATCAGTATCAATTTCATATAAAGCTGCAACACTAGGATAAAAATCATGCTGTTTGAGTGCTCAGTGGAATCAAATTTTGCATCATTATTGTGAGAATAAGGATTATAGTTTGAAGTTATGTTCTATGTTTTGTTCATTGCACACACTTCAAGGTGACTTGAAGTCACACTTAACTTTGTGAAACCACCCCCCCCCCCCTGCAGTATTGTGAGTGGGCTTATTAGAAAGAGATTGCTTACACTCCCAAAATAAAATTTTATGCGTGGTTGCATTTTGACAGTGATTCTTGTTTTAGAAGATGGGATCCTAGCTAGCTGTTGCATAAAAGTTACCATTTTTATTTTGATTGGCTGTTGACCAGCGTTACCATGGTAGTTACCATTGAATGGCAAAGTTACCTTTATAGTAACTTTTATGCAACTGGAACCTCATGGACTTTCAGTAATGAGATTCGGTGGGGGGGTCACAAAAAGTTATAACTGAGACTTAAAGTCATATGCTCTAAGTGCTAATGTACCTTTGATAGCTAGCATGCAATTGCATTGATTAATACCTTGCAAATCTTTCTGCAACGGGCCCCAGGGGCCTATTGCAGAAAGAGTTGCAATCAATCGCAACTTTAAAAATCATGTGCAACTTTAAAAATCATGCGTAACTTGATTTTCAACCAATCAACAACGCGCATTTGGGACTTGCGATTGATAATTTGACTTGCGTTTAAACGCAACTCTTTCTGCAACGGACCCCAGGTAGCTTGCATCTTTGTCCAACTCAGCAATGCATCTTTAGAAGTTTAAGACTATAACTTTTAGTCACATTTAATTTTTTGTGAGACACCCCTTCCATGTTATTCATAGCTTCTCTGGGCTAGCTTTTAGTAGAAAAGTTATATGCTGGTTTATGATGAAAGATACTTTTTTCTTTTTTTATCATGTACATTCCTCTTCGGGACTTATGCAGCAATTTGAAACAATTGTATCATAAAAAAGGCAATAATGTAATCATTTCAACAATAATTTGATTGAATTTGATTTAGATAATGGTACACCAAAGATGTTTGCATTTTTAATTAGATTTAACCTGCTTGTATTTCATTGCAGAGAGGTGTGGAACAAGTTAATGTTCAAATATTTATTTGAATATTTGTACGAAAATGGCTGAACTCGATTTTTTTCAAGTTTGGGGGAAATTTATTAAATAGAATACTGCATGTATTTTTGTATGAGGACCTTCATGCAGTGTAAGGTACTACATGTACTACCACCTTTCTGTTATAGAAGATTATATTTTTTCCATAAATTGTATAGGTCTGTATGGAAATGTGAAATTTGCAAAGTGCTCTCCCTCATTTTTGCACTTTTGGATCGGTCAAGTTCACCCCAGCAAAAAGTTGAATTGAATAAATGGAGAAAAATCAAACAAGAATAACACTGCAATTTTCATGAAAATCATACATATACGTGCAATGAAAAGTATGATACTTCGAAATTCGCCATCATCGTATGCCACTCTAAGTTCATTGTATGATTAGCAGATTCATGTACAATACGATCACCCTATGGCTCATCTAAGATGATTGTAGACCAAAAACGGGCATTAAAGATAATTTCCTTGCTGAATAATATTTCTAAAATCAAATAAATTTCCATCAAAAGTGGTTGTAGTACCTTCTAGATGTGAATTCTATAGCCTACTTCAATCAGATGTGATACTGTATGTCAAGAGCTCAGGAACATTTAAAAAAATTAAATTCAGACATGCTGCACATACAAACACGTCGGCCCGGTATTCTAGACAGAGGTTTCAATGGTAACATCTCACAATACCATTGACTATGCACACTTTTCTACATCATTACGCTATTTCATCACATACACTAATACCGCTTTCAGTAAGTGGATGGTCCAGACCAACTCCGGGCTAAGTCGCAAACTTTTTAGTTTATGAATGCAGCGTGCTAGAATAGTCCGGGCCAGACCGGTGCTATTTTGACGTTGCTATTAGCAGCGCACCAGACAGCACCATCCATTATGTGCTCAAGTATTTGAATGGGTGATCATAAAAGTAGCGCCGCTCTGGTATTTACAGAACACTTGTGGTGCGGACCAAAATATCATGAGTTACTGAAAACGGTATTTATATAGAGGGATCACATTAAATGTGCGCTTTTAACAAAGGGCGCTAAAAGAAAGTGTAATTCATTCTTTACTTTTTTTCTTGTTATACATGTACATGTATTTCTAACACATGAAATCTGCATAAGCCATGGTCCTGTACGATGGTACAATTGATACATGTACCTCTTATGAGAATACCGGGCCTTCAAGTCTCAGAACAGATCCAAAGTTGTGTGGAAAAACTTGTTCCATTGTAATAATGAAATTGTGGTTATATTACTAGTGTTCTGCGATATTATAAGTTTCATTAATATGTCATGAGCCATGTTGGACGATGTCTGCATTTTTTTTGCAAAACTTCTGATTATGTTGCACAACCTTGTGTTCATTTGTTTTGAAACCATTTGAAAGACTTTATTTGTCTGTATTCTTTGTGAAAGTTAAAATCGTTTGCCTCTGCAACATCATTGAATTATACAATTGTGATATACTATAGATTTATTGTAATCAGGTGATTGGCTGAAATTGGTCATTTATCGTGACCGGTCATTTATTTAAGTAATGGCAAGTTTTCTCATGACTGGTCTCAAACTAGTTCTATTTACTGATCGTGGTTAAGACAAGGATATGTGGTTTACCATCAAATAACAAGGATCATTATCATATAAAACATAAAATGCACAGGATTTTGCTCAGGCATTAGTACGATTACCCACATTTGTTACTTTTGAAATGGTCAAAAAATACCTTAAATATATAATTTTTACTAATGCCCTCAATTATGTGTGCCAGTAATATATTTTATACTAATGCCTCATTCATTTATAGACATGTAGTTCATACACAGAGATGTTCCTGAACTTTGAGGCGCCATTATTAACAGGCTTTGGTATTTTTATTAAATATGTGAGAAAGAGGTAGAACAACTTCTCTTCAAGTATTTATTTGATTTTATACTCACGGTATTGTATAAAACGTTTTACATAGAAATCATAGTGATTTTATGTTTAAGAAAATTTAGAAGAATATGGTACTGGGTATCAATATTATGATTGTGATATGATATTATATACGATACATTCTGACACAATAAATGAATCTTTCTCAACAAATATGAGATACTTGTGATCATGGGTGCTCTTAAGTATTTTGAAAGTCTATATTGATTGATTCATTCATTCATGAGTTGATTTACAGGTTGATTGACAGTTTGATTGATTGATTGATTGACTGACTGATTGATTGATCGAGTGACTGAACGATTTATTGATTGGTTGATTGATTGACTGATCGATCGATTGATGAATTGATTGATTCATTCATTTATTAATTGCTTGATTGATTCATTCATTCGTTGCTCGACAGGTTGATTGATTCATTCATTAATTGCTTGATTAATTGATTGATTCATTCATTGCTTGACAGGTTGATTGATTGATAGGTTGATTGATTGATTCATTCATTGCTTGACAGGTTGATGAATAGGTTGATTGATTTTTAAAGAAAACCAAAATAACAACTATCAACAAAAATAAATATTTTGGTACAATTGTGATTTTAAATGAATTCAATGATTCTTGAGGGAGATTAGAAAGGGAGAGATCAAGGAGAGAGAGAGAGTAACAGAGAGAGAGGATGGGCAGAAGAGTGAGTGCAGGACAGAGGAGGCTGGAAGGGGGACAATTAGGGTTGTTTGGTCTAGCCGAGGGTCTTGTTGCTTAGTGGTCAGAGTGTTGGACTCATTGTGAGGTTGGGAGTTCAAATTCCCACTCGGCCATTATCTGCACTTTAACCAAAAAGGCCCAAGAGTAATTTCAGTTGTCTATATGGGCAGCCACTATGACCGATTAACTTGGACATCTCCTACATGTATATGTAATTAGTTATATGCATGTACATGTACCAGCTTGGCATCGATGCAGCTGAAAGCTGCCTTGCTGGGTTCCTATGGGAGTGACTTAAACAGAAACATTGTCACACAACGGAAAAGTCAGTCAGCGATCAAACGAGGTGTAATTCTACAGCAAATGTATTTATTATCATTTGGATCAGTGGCACAAAATCTTTAAAAGAAAAAACAGAAATGACAGGAATAACCTAAATAAGTTTCTTATAATAAATATCACATACTGACTTCTGTATTTCCCTTTCAGGGACAAGCCAGTTCTAAAAGGCAATGGGTTAATTGAGCAAGTCTCCACACCTGACAAAGGAAGGGGAAAATGATTCCCAAAGTACTGTTAACTTCATAAGCACATACATGTACATTCAAATCTGTCTATTTATAAGGCCACCTGAGGGAATTAGAAAAAGTGACAGCTGCAGACAGATCCCGGGGGAGGGGGGGGGGCCACTTCCATTGACAAGTGAATACCAGGCGCAACCAAAGAAACACGTAAAAAGGATCTCTTTTTCAAGATTGGGCACGTTATGTAGGTAACGTACAGTATGAAATAATGGTGTCTAAAATACTGCTAAAAGGGTATATATAATTTGCTAGAAAGCTACATGTTTACAGTTAAAGTTGTGAGGATATATGTACAGAAGACTAAACTGCTTAAAGGATGCACTTTTTGCCCTAACACTATGTGTACAATTTGAGCGAAGTGTGGGTGGTGGGGCGGTACTAAACCCAGTGTAAGTAAAGGTATATAAAGCCAACGTCCGCGATCATGTCCGTGACATAAAAATTAAAATTTGGCTGTACTTGTTTAGGGGGTCACTTCAGGGAATATTTGTCAAGGGTACCATTTTGTTTCAAATACATTGTACAGTACTTGTTAAGGGTAGGGTTTCAGAATATGGAAAATACTTGTTCATAGTGCTTTCCGAAACCCCATGTTCACGTCTGGTATCCACTCATCAATGGAAATGCCCCCCCCCCACCTTGGCCTTAGAGACGAGTTCTATAACACATATTCCTTTCAAATAAAGGACAATATTGGTGAAAATCAAAGACAGGTTTCATTCACTTTAGACAGGTGCATGGCCACTAAGACAGTTTGTATAATTCATATTTTGAACACAAATACTTAAATTGTGCACGATATTGCAAGATATCAAAATGTGGCACTTAATTAATACAAAAAAAGTATATCGATATGTATAATAAATAATATGCATCTGGGTTCTGGATATTCAAATCTTTCATAAACATTTAAGATGCCATTTAAAAATGTTATGAAAATTAGCACCGGCTTATGTTTATTTCAGTTTGGCCACCTGAACACTTGATGTAGTTTGATAGTATGATGAATTCCAGAAATGAGTTTTATGAAAAGCACCAAATGATACATTTCTAATCTCATCATTTTCATGAAAAACAAATGATCTTACATGTATTTCCCAGTCTTTCAAAGAGATGAAACGATAACAGTATAAATAGGTTTTAAATCTTGATCATAAAATAAATAGGCTTTAAATCTGATTTGTTTCGATAAATATGCAATGAAAATATTCCAACATAAATTCTACACTATCAAATGACATCATATAAAATCAATGCAGTTATTTCATCACTGTTTATGAGTTGATGTAAAAAATGTAATCTTTCATAAGACTTCATAATGAATATCAAGTACATATAATATCTATATTTCATGAATATGAATCTATAAATGCAATTTGTGCGTAGGGAATCTGCAAAATGAGATATATTTTAAAAGAATATCTGAAAATTCACAACATGGTGAAACCTCCCGTATGGTGAATATTTTCAAAAGCTGGCTTAAACATAGAAAATGGCAAATTGCTTCAACATGATCAAATTTACATCTTAAAGATATACACAAATTAGTATTGCTTCAACTTAACATAACATTATGATAAGATAATACATATGAAGAGATGCAATGATTTCATGTCCGCAATGTATATGTATATATCACGCAGATAAATAATATTTAATTGTAATACATCACCTTAAACTTGCAGTATTAAGTAAACAAGGCACTTTCCGTATCATATCGCCAACTTAATGCTGTCTGATCATCAAACTTATGTGCCACATTGCCAAGTTAATGTCAAATTTATAATAAAATACAAATTCACACACTACTATTAGTTCGTAGAGTACTGGTAGGAAAAAAACAGCCCTTGTGACCCAAAACAGCAATAGGATAAGTCTACTTGTATATACTTTGCCTTTTCAGCATTTAATAGACAACAGATCACTTTGGAAGAGCAACTAGTTTCAATAATCAGCCTTTTTTCAATAATTCGTTTTCTTATTTGTAACAGAAATAAAGTAAACTGTTTCACAAAATTCACAATAGCGCACATCTATCATTACTTACAGCCTCGATGTTAATTCAACGATGTCTGTAATGTTGCCAATTTAATACAAGAGGTGATTTACGAACTCTATGGGATCTTTAATTATTTCAACGATGTCTGTGATGTTGCCATTTTAATACAAGAGGTGATTTACGAACTCTATGGGATCTCTATTTCGACGATGTCTGTGATGTTGCCAATTTAAAAAGAGAGGTGATTCACGAACTCTATGGGATTTCTATTTCGACGATATCTCTGATGTTGCCAATTTAATACAAGAGGTGATTCACGAACTCTAAGGGATTTCTATTTCCACGATGTCTGTGATGTTGCCAATTTGCTTGGAGTCAAAGTCGATGACAAGTTTCTTCTTTCCCTTCTCTTGCGGAGAAAACCTCATCTTGTGTTTGAAGATGCCTTTTGCAGGAACATCACTAAAGAAATAAGAGACAACACAAGCACATAATCAGTAACAAAATTTTGTTAAGATTATTCCCCATAATTTGTTAGATTATATTCCATGCAATCTTTCATTTACCTCTGGTGGTTTGTTTTCTATTCAATATATCATAATCTCGGAATATTTGCTCTGTGTAGTTTAGTGTTTATGTTTTTTATACCCCCACCTCTTAATTGAAACCAGTTATTATTCGATTCTCCATCTTAAATTTATCTATGTATCTCGTACTTATTAACAATGAGTATCAAGCACTTTATAAATATTGTATATTACCATTTTATTGATAAGGAACCAGAAAGAAATAAAATAATGATTCTGGTTATTCTTAAAGCAGGGCGCACTCTATGTGATCCATTGCGATCCAATTTTCAAAGAAATTGTAAAAGCATTTGAAATGAACATTCCAACCATTAAAAATATTGACGCGATGAAACTTCTGAAGAGTGGTATAAATACAAAAATCATAATTCCAGTTTATTTCAGGCCTAACAATAAATTCAATTCCAAATCATTATGATGTCATCATCGGCTGTGACCTTACCCCAACCTCAAGGCTTGCAGCAAAGCAGAATTCTGATTTTAGAATTCCTAGCATTATACTTAACATCAAATTAAATAATTGCACTTTTATATTATTCATCAGATTCCGGTTTGCCAGCGTACACAATGTATGCACTTTCTCCACTCCATGGGGAGTATTTCTGAGAGACTTCTCAAACTAAATTGCTAATGCTATAGCATAATATGCATCAGCTTTTGCATCTCCTACTGATTGCCTTTTTGACACCTGGGTAGAGAGTATGAAAATTTATCTCTGAAAACCGCTAGGTTTTCCTTTTATCTGGGACGCGCTCAGGGGCGGAAATCTCTCCCAAAAGGGGGGACAAGGGGCTGGAAAAATTGACAAGCAAAAAAAAAATAAGGTTATCATCCCACATGTAAGGTAATTAGGTAATTTCGATCAAAATAAATTTGACAAGCAAAAAAACAAAAAAAAGGGTTATCACCCCAAATGTAAGGTCATCTCTTCAAAATAAATTTGACAAGCAAAAAAACAAAAAAAAGGGTTATCACCCCAAATGTAAGGTCATCTCTTCCAAAATATCTTTTCATCAGAAAAGATAGTAGGGGGGACATTTGATATTGTGTCCCCCCCATATTTTGAGTAGGAGGGACGCATCCCCCCTTGTCCCCCCTGGGAATTCCGCCCATGGATTCGCTGTATAGTGAAGGTCATTAATTCAAACAGCAATTGCAATCTCACAAAAGGTTAGCAAGGAAAGCCAGTATACTGATAATGGCAAAGTAAATTGAAGCCTTGGCAGGGATTTGAACCCTCAACCTTCTGATCAGAAGGCCAGAGAAAGAACCACTGAACCAAAGGCTTCCACAATAGAAATACACTTACTTGACGAATGCTGTCGTTGAGCGCACAAGTTTGGCGCCCTCATAGTTGATGGTACACCTGGTGAGTTCGAATGGCAGAGGGTTAACAAACTCTGTCTCGACTTCGACGTCGTAACCTACGATCTTGTACTCGGTCTTCAGATCGGGGGTGGTGAGGTAGACAGAATCTTGGCTCACAACCTGTTGGGCGGTTTCCTAATAAACAAACGTGAGAAAAAAACGATCTAGGTTTGAAATAAATCTATGGAGGGGGCATGCTGGTATCGTATATTAAGCAAATATTCACCGTTGGATGTGGTGATGGGCAAATTATCACTTTCAAGGCAAGATGGATGTAGCAGCAGTGAGTACATCCAGCTTGCCGAAGAAGGAATCGTTTGCCTCGTCACCTGAAATCAAAAGGTTATTATGCGCTTTATATTCCACAATGGAAACTACTATAAACAAAGAAACCGATATCAATATGTCTCTCTGCATTTAAGAAGAATTATGTTAAAAAATAATCAAGGGTTCTTTTTAAAAACTAATCCATCGAGCGATAATGCTTTTTATAATACTAGCAAGTATGTTAACTGGGCGCAGGCATCTGATGCCTTACCTTGACTTTCCCGAAGACAGAGAACTTCATGCAAGCCAGATCAACCAGAAACTCGGCGTACTGCCCCACTGTGATAACATCAAGGACATGGGTAGACTTGCCAGACGCAACGGTAAGTTCTTTCTTTGTGTTCTTGATCTTGCCTTTCAGCACACCTTTACAAAAACACAGAATTAATCATAAAAATGATTAAAAAAAAATAATAATTAAAATAATCCATATTTTATTGTACAAAATACACACACACACACACATGGTCCAAATGGGTCCAAATCTCACCACGTCCTTTGGCAAGGCATTTATCTACATTTGCCACTCTTCACCAAGGTCCCGGGGGGGGGGGGGGCAGCCAAATATATTGTTGTACACACGCGTGACCAAGAAATTTCCAAACACCCCCTAAACGAGTTTTTCTCTGTGTGCAAAATAACCCTCTAAACAATTTTTTCGCGGGCTTTATTTACACATTTTGGCCCCTAAACAAGATGTCACCAAAATATGACCTCGGGGGAAAAACCTTGGGAAAAAAAACATACCCTAAACATGTTGGCTAGTCTTTTAAAAAAAAAAAGGTTTAGAGGAAAAAACATACCCTTAATACGTTTCACCCGCGATTGACCAGTCTTTCAAATTAAAAATCACCCTTTTTCTTAAAAATCTGTGTTTTTGATACCCTTAACGAGTCCACGTGCGGACCGCGTCCCAAACTGAAAAAACACCCCTTTAAACACATTTTTTTGGTCACGCGTGTGTACAGCAATATATTTGACTACCCCCCCCCCCCCCCCCCCGGGACCAAGGTGTAGTAAATGGATACCCGGTAGGAAGGAATTCCTCGAATGCTTTAGCATCCAATCAGGATAGCCGTGCTAAAGCCGGGGTAATAGTATGCAGTGCTTAGAAACATTTGTTAAAGCGCTATATAAATGGTCCATATCATTAGTGTTATCTGTACTTTGAGGGCATCTTCCCCCATCCCCACCCTCGATCCCTGCCCCCCCCAAAAAAAACACATCACGGAACAGGAGCGTAGCCAGGGTTTTCAATTAGGGGGCTCAAATTCTTCTCTTCCTCCCCTATTTTTTCATGCTTTTGGAAATTTTTAAGGGTAGCTAGGGTTCCATTGAACCCCCTGCCACCATAGGCTGGCGCAAGATTAACAACTCAGAAAGATTAGGCATAATTACTGCATAGAATCTGCCAGAAAACTGGTTTTGGGCCATAAAACAACCTTTGCAAGACCCTTCATATTCTTGCATGATCGGGCATGTGCACCTTCACAAAAAATTTTAACGTTATATGGAAGATTCAGCAACACAAGGGGATGAAGACATTAAGTTGCTATGAGCTGAGCATTTCCTCAACATTTGTTTTCTGACAGGTTGTCGATCTCAGAACTTTCCTTGATTTTGATTGGTTGAGAAGCACTGTTACCATGGTAACTGTCAGATAAATGAAAATTAATACACTGTATTTGTAGAATCCTCCATGTAATATGTATGTACCTGTATAGAAGCTCATATAGGCAATCATGCTCACAGCAACAGTTCGAGAACCCGAGCTCTTATTGTCGATCGCCACCTTGACTTCAATATCGCTTCCAACGGGCCTCTCCTCCTCTAGCATGATCTCGATTTCAACGTCGTCGGGCTTTTTGTCGGGTCGGTAAGTGTTTGGCCTTGTGCCATATGAAACGGCTCGCTCCACAGCATTGCGTTCCTCTTCACTCCCTAGTATAGAAAAAAAAACGGAATAATAACAGTCGCAAGAAACGTGCAGTTCATTGCTAGTCACATTTGGATTTAAAAAATCAAGCATTTAGCTATCACACATGTCATTACATAGCTTTATATATTTCTCTTTTTATTGGTGGACTAAAAACATGGGTTGTGGGTCTACATTATTTCCATTTGCAATGTCAGAGCACATTGCATGATGCACCAAAATCTGACTAATTTCCCTTAAAGAAGAATGAAACCTTTAGAACAAGATAGCTTGTGTGAAAAAAGAAAAATCTAAGAAACAGATCAACAAAAGTTTGATAAAAATCGGACAAATAATGAGAAAGTTATGAGCATTTGAATATTGCGATCACTAATGCTATGGAGATCCTCACATTGGCAATGCGACAAATATGTGTGATGTCACTTGTGAACAATTCTCCCCATTACTTTAGTATATATATTTCACTTAAACTGCCTCTTTTATCACATCTATCAGTAGATCATGTCTTCTTTCTATAGGAGGGCATGTAATACAGATTTTCAAAGAATAGATCATGGATAAAGAGTTTGTATCACCATAAGAAAAAGCAAAAGAGACATTTGGGGGGTATTTTATAGTCCATCAAAGGGAAAGTTGTTGACATGTGACATCACACATCCTTGTCGCATTGCCAATGGGAGGATCTCCATAGCATTGGTGATTGCAATATTCAAATGCTCATAACTTTCTCATTATTTGTCCGATTTTTCTCAAACTTGTTGAGCAATATCATGCCATGTTGCAGTCTAATACTGCAGCCGCGGAACCGGGGGGGGGGGGGGGGGGGGGGGGCTTTAACCCTCCAATTTTCTTCCAAAACTGTGTACAAAAAAAAAAAATGACCATCTGATTGTGTTCTTTTTTCTTCATGTTCCACTTCTTAGGCCCGATATTGCACTCATCTTCCACTCGTGCATTATTACCTCAATACCCATGGAATATTTCTGGTATTCGATTCCGAGCCACGAAATATAATCTAGGTACCTTCTTCAAATTTGTACTCGAGAGTAATATCCTCCCTGCACCGCCATCGACCCACGTAGCCGCCTGGTAACAATGGGAGTTTCTTTGTACTGATGAACTTCCCGACGACGTTCTTCTTCTCAGATAATATAGTCATTTCTGGTGGAAGTCCAAATCCTCTTTTGGTTGCCAACCAGGTAATGCGATCGCCATTGACCTCTGCAAAAGCAAACCTACATGTAGCAAAAAGAATACATATACAGTACCATAGAAATGTCTTACTGTTTTTATTTTCAATTTGGTACTTCTTGCTTTATTCATCTTTTCTATTTCAAAGGATACATGTACATATCAATACATTCACAACAAGTACTGGATCATTATGAATATATAAATGACAATACAAACTGTTGTAAAATTTAAATTTATTTGAAAGTCATATGAAGGTAATTATGATTTAAAATGCCCCCTCCTTCCATTGACGACTTTCTTTCATTCTTTTTAATCAAGATGATAATGGTTATAATGATAAAAGCCTTAATCAAGGATTATTTGTTAACAGGGTCTGGATGGATTTGCTCCTGATTGTGAATACCAACGAGGAGAAACAAGGATGATATTTTTTCTTTATCGTGGACATGTTTCATACCTCAGCAATGTGCAGGGCTCTCACAGCGTAGGGCTAGCAGGGCCTATAATCACTGATTTATTACAATCACCATCATCCTCACCATCATCATCATCGTCACCATCATTATCACCACCATCATCATTACCATAATCATCACCACCCATCATCATAATCGTCATTGTCACCATCATCATTATCATCACCATCATCATCACCATCATCATCATCATTACCATCATCATCACCATCATCATCATCATCACCATCATCATCATCATTACCATCATCATCACCATCATCATCATCATCACCATCATCATCATCATCACCACCATCATCATCATCATTACCATCATCATCATCATCACCATCATCATCATCATCATCATCATCATTACCATCATCATCATCATCATCATCATCATCATCATCATCATCATCATCATTACCATCATCATCATCATCATTACCATCATCATCATCATCATCATCATCATTACCATCATCAACATCATCATCATCATCATCATCATCATTACCATCATCATCATCATCATCATTACCATCATCATCATCATCATCATCATCATCATCATTACCATCATCATCATCATCACCATCATCATCATCATCACCATCATCATCATCATCATTACCATCATCATCATCATCACCATCATCATTACCATCATCAACATCATCATCACTATCATCATCAGCAGCACTATCATAACCGCCATAATCACCACAACCACCACCACCATCATCTCCCCTCATCACCATCATCCTCACCACCACCGTCAAAACTACCACCATAACCCCCATCATCATCTTCCTCATTATCATCATCATGACCACCACCATCATCATCATTGTCGTCATGTTGCATGGTCACATAATCGCCTCTGTTAAAGCAGATTCTTTTTCTAATGACAATTTGCAAAACATGTATCATATCTTAAGTCGAATTTCACCCAAGATGAAACGATTGGTTGTCCCGCGTCATGACTTCAGCAGATTTACCAGTACTATCATATCTTCATTAAATTTACAAATGTCTAAATAAATAATAAGAAAGAAAACTCACTTGGTGTCATATTTCAGGTAGGTTAAGCCTTGCTTGATGGCAGCTTTTGGCGAAGGCCCCATCTGAAAAAGACCTGCATGGAAAAATACAGGTGTATGGTTAACCTAAGACCGTCATTGCATGATTCAATTTTACAGAGGTTGAATCGAAACTTAGGTCCTAATTTTCCTATGTTTAATATCAATTTGATAACTTTGTGTCTAACTTGAACTTTATTAGTCTGATGAAATAAAAAATTGAAATAATATTGGTCATTCAATTTGGTTAGGCCATTTTCATGACGTCCCAGAACAAAAAAAATTGTGTCTCATTTTAATAGACTAGGCAAATATTTAACATTATTAATAATCATTTCAGTTGGCATCCCCCTCAGGTTTATAAGAAACGGGATGTACTGTAAATTGAAAACTCAAAATGTTTTACCAATGATATACATGTATAAATGTGGTGTCCATGACATTGGTGAAATAATCAATTTGAACTGCAACAAATCCATAAAGAGATTTTAAATTAAATCATGGATTGCTATCACTTTGCTAGTTTCTTGAGGAGACTTACCTTTGCTAGTTTATTGAGTTGTCTTACCTTCGCTAGTTTCTTGAGGAGTTTTACCTTCACAAGTTTCTTGAGGTGTCATCCCTTTGCTAGTTTCTTGTGGAATCTTACCATCGCTAGCTTCTTTAGGATTCTTACCTTCACTAGTTTCTTGAGGAGTCTTACCATCACTAGTTTCTTGAGGAGGCTCTCCTTCGCTATTTTCTTGAGGAGTTGTACCTTCGGTAGTTTCTTGAGGTGTCTTACCTGTGCTAGGTTCTTGAGGAGTCTCTCCTTCGCGAGCTTCTTAAGGATTCTCAATTTTGCTAGTTTCTTGAGGAGTCTTATCTTCCCTAGTTTCTTGAGGAGTCGTGTCTTCGCTAGTTTCTTGTCTTACCTTCGCTAGTTTCTTGAGGAGTCTTACCTCTTACCTTTGCTAGTTTCTTGAGGAGTCTTTAATACTTTGCTAGTTTCTTGAAGAGTCTTTCTTTGCTAGTTTCTTGAGGAGTCTTACCTTTGCTGGTTTCTTGAGGAATCTAATCTTCGCTAGGTTCTTTAGGATTCTTACCTTCACTAGTTTCTTGAGGAGTCTTACCATCGCTAGTTTCTTGAGGAGTCTTTCCTTCACTAGTTTCATGAGGTGTCTTACCTTCGCTAGGTTCTTTAGGATTCTTACCTTCACTAGTTTCTTGAGGAGTCTTACCATCGCTAGTTTCTTGAGGAGTCTTTCCTTCACTAGTTTCATGAGGTGTCTTACCTTCGCTAGGTTCTTTAGGAGTCTTTCCTTCACGAGCTTCTTAAGGATTCTTACCTCTTACCTTCGCTAGTTTCTTAAGGAGTCTTTAATACTTTGCTAGTTTCTTGAGGAGTCTTCCTTCGCTAGTTTCTTGAGGAGTCTTACCTTGGCTAGATTCTTGAGGAGTCTTACCTTCGCTAGTTTCTTGAGGTGTAGCATCGATGACCTGCCACCCACCCATCATGGAGGGAAGATCAGGCCGGCTGAAATAAGCCTCGTTCCAAACGTGAAAGTTCCACACAGAATCTTGACTGAGATAATCAATCTGCATACAAAAGAAGAAATCATGTAATTGTTTTATAAGTAGGCCTATTTGTCATACCACTGGAATTCACATGGGGAGCTTGGAGAGGCCCAACAATTTTCATCATAAAAAAAAAGAAAAAAGAATGAAAAGGGAAAATATGATATTATTTTCTAAAAATTATGCCAAAATTAATGACAAAATATCACCGATAACACAATATACCGTCGAGTCTGAAAATTAATTACATACATTACGTTCATTATGAGCTGCAAATCAGTATAGGCCTACAAGTAGGGGAAGGGGAAATAAGAGTAAGGATTTCATCGGTGCTTGTCGATGAAAAGCTGGCATTTGTGTCCCAACTTACAAAGTTCTGAATTGGTCTACTCTAAAGCAATAGGCCTACAAAGCAGCACTTATGTTCAATATATAGTAAATTATCAAATTTGATAATTGATAATATTTTGGCCCAATCATGTTACCGCTATATGTCAACATAATCATAAAACCATTATCAAAAACTCAATATTTTATCAATATCTGCAATTTCATATACAGTGATGCTAAAAAGTTAGTGAACCCAACCAGGAAAATTAACATATTTAATGTGTTCACGTTCTGCCATATTTCAGATATTAAATTATGAAGTCAGGTGATAAAATATTACATTCAATAAAGTTTGTTTCTCTGAGCTCACCAAGCATTGCAGTCTTGTTATCTACATGCAGCACTCGGCATAAAGGAGTGCATTTTGCGGTGGGGTTCGCTAACTATTGAGCACAACTGTAATATCGAAATATCGTCCAGCACTAATGAGACGGTATATACCTCTTCTTCCGTTTCTGCGTCCAGCACTGTATCTACAGTCATGCTTGCATCGGTGTCGTGAGCCGAGGAAAAGTTGGTCACACTTCGGCAGGGAATACCAAGGCAACGCATGACGGTGCACAGCACACCGCTGAACACCCAACACTGGCCGTACTTGACGGCCTTGCCTGACTTGGCGTACGTCTCAAAGATTTTGGTACTGCCCGTCCAAGTTGTTGGTTTTTCACCTGGGCAGTAACAAAGGATAAACATCATACTAAATAGGTTCATTATTGCGGACTGAAATAATCGCTAGAGGGTATTCATTTGTCTCGCAATCTACTATGGTCAACAAGGAAATTCGTGATCACTCTCGCATAAAGTGTCACTACATGTAGCTTTCTAGGAAATTCGTGATCACTCTCGCAAAAAGTGTTCACTAGCTTACAAGTTCACGAGCTTTCGAGTGCCGCTGCAACTCTTTATCAAGTGACGAAAATTATCTGATAACGTAGTCTATTTATACCAATCCCCAGGACCGTATGCACGAACGCAGGAACAATAGTAGATTGCGAGACAAATGAATACCCTCTAGCGATAAACATCATGTTTAAGACATTTGCTTTTGTTCTTCAGAATATTGTACAGAAATTGCATTAAAAGTGTACAGAATTGTATAAAATTGTATAAAATTGTATGAAAATCTCTGTCAACTCTTTCAAAAACTTTTCCAAAACCATGTTATTTGCCTCTTGATTCTTTATGAGCATTGTCATGCTGGGGACATCTTTAACCCATCGCCTACTGGAACCAGATGGTCCCAGTACAAAGCCTATGGGAATGGCAGAATTCAGTGGCCAACACGTTAACCCATAGCCTACTGGAACCTGGTAAACCCTTGTACAAAGCCTATGGGAATTATACAATTCAATAATCAGTGGGTTTAAGAGCCTACCTCCTTCATAATCTCCGCTCCAGTTCCCGACGAGCAATCCTTGCTTATCCCTCCCAGAAGATGAATTCACAAAATGGGTGAACATTCTGGAAACGATGACTGGGTCATGACGAGATTTCTCTCGGACCCATCTAATGGATAAGAAAAGGCAGTAATTGTGGAATTACATATCCAGTTATATGGCCAGTTTCATAAAGACTTAAGAATAATTTAATTACTATATCTTTTTTAAAACTACCATTAAAAAAATTTGATTGTGACTGGCTGCCCTGCTACAATGGTATAACAGCAAAGCTACCACCCATAAATCAACAATACATGTAAGTTAATTGCCTTAAATGAATTTTTGAAAAATTTGTTGGGTCTGAAAAAACACATGACAAGCTTTGAAGTGATGGGGTCTTCCCACAAAGCCAAGGGTACACAAGGCCATGGGTCCATAAGGCCTAGGGTCCACAAGAACCATTTTCCTTGAATCGTATAAAAAAATAATCGGCTTTGCAGACCCTTGGTCTCATGGACCCTCCGCCTCGTGGACCCTCCGCCCCGAAGTGATATATAACTTTATGAAAGTGATCAACAATAACCCACTCAAATACTGGTTTGAATGTAGAAATTCAGTGAGAGCTTAAAAAATAAAGACAAAAGAAGGTTTGAAGATTGCGGTGCACTAAAGCATGGGATGTGCAATCTCTGTAAAACTTCTGAGCAGTACATCCGGGGGGAAATGGAATTGAAAGAAAATATGTATCTTGTCTTTGATTTAACTTTACAACTTCAAAATTTGACAGCTAGCATAAAGAATTACTCGTTGAGATGAGCTAATAATTTAATATTTACTCTTTAAAAACGATATCATTATTTGAGCTATTTGAGAACCTTGGCGACTTATTGTTGATTTTGATGTAGCCTGATCACCAACAATCTAAACGGGCCCTGACGGTGTCAACTTTTAGTCAGATTCATTTCTATGATTCAGTATGGAGAAAGTGCAACTTAAATCAAAATTTCATCAAAGCAATAAAAGACATATAGACACTTGAGCCCAGGGGACCGTTTCATGAAAGTTGTCAACACTGAAAGTTGTCTTTCTCCGACAGTTTCCATAGTAACAGTTAGAGGCCAGTGCCTCTCAGTCAATCAAAACCAAGAATTTCACTGAAATTGTCAGCACTGACAATTTAGTCAGTGCTGACAACTTTCATGAAACACCCATCAGGTCCCCATCTTACAAAGAGTTACGATTGATCCAATCAATCGCAACTATGGACGGCCAGCAATGTTAATTTTTTCAAAATATTTTCTAACTATGATGTATATTCATGCATTCAGTGTGTTCTTGAATATTCACTGTGCTTCTCTTTGCATACAAAGGACATTGTGCAAATTTTCTGTAGAAACAATTATGACATTGATGGATTTCCATAGAGTTACGACTGATTGGATCAATCGTTACTCTTTGTAAGACGGGGCCCAGGTCTCATGAAGCAACAAGTTGTGCTGGCCCTGTCTGCAGACATTTTTGCTGATCAAAGTTTCAATCATGGTCTATGTATGCAGACTTGGTATTGATTTGCATCTAATGCAGGAACTACTGCAAACAGACCCACGAACAGAAAATCCAGTACGCAACAACGGCAAAAAGCATAATAAAGTTAGTCCAATTTTCCAAACCTGCATGAACCCAAATCCCCAATAAATAATATACAGTGAATAGTGCTTGTATGAAAATGGAAATATCCTGGTTATGGATATATATCCAAAAATCTGTATTAGAATGTGGCGTGCATGCCCTCGACTCCTATGCTTAGGGTGCTCTTTCAGGAGCAATTCTCATGGATGCAGCTGCCCGCTCTTCGATGGAAGACCCCCCCCCCCCCTTACCATATCCAGGAACACATACACATTTTCACCAAAATTTTCAATAAAAAATTGTGAGTTGCATAAAGATGGCATCTTACCAGTGGCGTACCTAGGATTTTTCAAAGGGGGGGGGCAAATTCGTCCGCCAAAAAATGTGGCAAGCCCCCCAAAAAAGGTATTAACCCTCAAGTAAAGGACATTTCGCAACAGAAAAAAAATTGACAAGCAAAAAAAAAAAACGTCTTCAAGTTCAAAGGAGTGGGCCACTTGTGGATCGTCAGGGATCAGTTTGACTCGTCAGGGGGGGCAGGGATACGTCCCTTGCATGTGTTGTGACTCGTCAGGTAGGTACGCTAATGCATCTTACGTTTCTAGTAGATCAAACACCACTTTGGTGGTTACGTCTCCGAATTGGCCAAAGACCCACGGTCGAGCAAACTGGTTTCCAGGCTGATCCTGTCCAAAGAAGATAAAGCCGTAGTCGTTGAGAACGTACTCCCATTTTTCAGTGTCTCCGTCCATGTGGACGCCATCCTCACGGCACCACGCATTAAAGAGCACGTAGATCGGGTCAGTCTGTTTGAAATATCTGGGTTCTAACAGGAATACAAAATTAAGAAATATTATATAGAGGTTAAACATCATCTTGATCATTGTTGTTGTCATCAGAGGCAACAGCACTGCAGCAGTGTTGTCATCTTCGGCACCATCATTATTATATCATCATCATCATCATCATAGGCATCGTCATCATCATCACAGGCATCATCGTCATCATCATCATCACCATCATAGGCACCATTATCATCACCATAGGCATCACCATCATCATCATCGTTGTTGCACAGGCATCACCATCATCATCACATACCTCATCATCATCATCATCATCCTAATCATCAAAGGCATCGATCATCATCATCATCATCATCATCACAGGCATCATCATCATCATCATCATTATCGTCATCACAGGCATCATCATCGTCACAGGCATCATCATCATATCATCAGCAGCATCATCATTACCATCATCATCATCGTCATTAGGCATCACCATCAGCAGCATCATCATCAACATTACCACGATCACCATCAGCGTAATCATTATCATTAGCATCATAAGTTTTATCACAATGCACCATTATCATCATCAATTTCATCATTATCACCATTGTCATCATTATCATCACTCTCATCACTATAACCACCCCAACCATCATCATCATCATCATCTATTTTTCAGTATCATTCATCATTCTGACTAAGAAACCTAATCCCGAAGCTGTACCCCTGCCCTCCAATGTTCTTATTGCTGTGATAAGAAGTGTGAACCCTTTTGGGATAGCAATCAGAGCGCTTTGCTCCTACGAGTTTTCTTTTTCGCCATCTCTCTTTAAACTTATAAAGCTTTTGTGGACTAGTGGAGTGGACTGCATCTGCAAGAATCGTCCTGAAAAGGACACCCTAATGGAGCAGTCAAGGGCAGGCCAAGAGGACATCCTCAACATAGATTTTGTTTAGATGTCACAAATTTGCATGCCATAAACAGGAATTTCATAATTTGGGGGATAACTGATCTGATGCCAGGGTTGACTCCAAATTTCCCCCGAGAGTGAAAGTGGATTAAATTCGCTTTTCATATATTAGATCTTCATGGTTTAAGGGGATTTTTTTCTTTTAATTTTGTGGCATTAAAAAAAATAAATTTTAACCTCTACCCCTAAGAAAAACACCACCACCCCTTTATTTCTGATTTCCAATGATATCCTCTCTTCAATGAAAGACCCCCCCCCCTCCTCGGGATAAAACAACATACCTGCATCCACTTTATCCTTTATGATGACAGAGGCAAGGTACCGGCCTACGATGGCATCCGGTGGACTGCTGACCAAGAGGGAGTACTTGGCGCCATCCACGCCTCTAACATAGACTCCCCAATTGCCTCGGGTCTCTGACTCTGACCGACTGAAGGGCAAGCGAATCACCGTTCCACGATTTTCAGAATAAACTTCGGAACCTGACAATTGTGGAAATAAAGGAGAATATTACATATTGCGGTGGTAGTGGGGAGTCAAAATCCCGCCTTACAAAGAGTTACGATTGATCCGATCAATCTCATAACTATTTTCGGCAGGAAATTTGTACAATATCCACTATAAACAAAGGAAAGATCACTGAATTTTCAAGAAAATGATAGATATATGAATACCTGTACTCATCGTATCTAGAAAACATATTTAACAAACATAGATTTTAGAACTGAAATTGATATATGGTTAAATGGTTAAATAAAAACAAATTGATGAAGTCACATTTCGGTCCTCTATACTAACCAACAACAGCCAACTGAAGCGTCAATAGCTCCTCTCTTGGGGCCTTATTGAAAGTGACGGTAAGCTCAAAGGGCTGCCCTCGCCTGACAAATAGGTTCCTGATCTCATAGTCTGCGGTGTTGTGATGTTTACGGTTTGTCGCCAACTGTGTTTTGAAAAAAAGGGCAAAAAATATTTCATTACTATTATTATTAATTGATTTTTGCTGTTAATATGGTTTCGGCGAAATATAAGTCTATATATGAATGAATTTTGGAGAAAAAGATCGGAATATGATAATCAACACCACCTTAGTGCAATTTTCATAACAAAATAAGAATCTATGTAGTAAAATCAGAACACTGGTTTCCAAGGGGATAAAACATTTCATATTGCCCTTATTAACACACTGTGTTGGCTTTATTTTGACCATATTAGCACACTTTGTTTCTTCATTAAAACAATGCGTTTAATATGTGTCGCCTACATAATTAACACACTCTATTGACTATGTGTTGCCTATATTATCAGTGTGTTTACTATGTGTTGACCATACTATCACACTGTGTTTACTATGTGTGGAACATATAAACACACTGTGCTGACTAGGTGTTGACCATAATAGCACACTGTGTTTACTATATGTTACCCGCATTAACACACTGTGTTGAGTATGTGTTGACCATGTTAACACACTCTAATGACTATGTATTGATAAAATCGACACACTGTGATAACAATGTTGACTATATTATCACATTGTGTTTACTATGTGTTGACCATATTGACACACTGTGTTTACTATGTGTTGACCATATTGACACACTGGCCCGTATTCTGATAGCAGGTTTAACTTAAACTCAGGTTTAAAGTTGTGGTTTAAGTATGGATAGCCAATTGTTACATAAATCACTAACGGTAGAGATATCATATTTCAGCTCATTTGGCTCTCAAATAATTCATAAATGTCTAGGAAGTATAAATGGATTACTGTCTTCACCATCGATGAATCAGGAAAGAGCACAGTAAACATAAGAAACGTTCAACTTTATAAAAAAAATTGATACTTTTGGCTTCCCATACTTAAACCACAACTTTAAACCTAAGTTTAAGTTAAACCTGACTTCAGAATACGGGCCACTGTGTTTACTATATATGTGTTGACTATATAAACAGACTGGCCCGTATTCTGAACTCTGGTTTAAATTAAACCCTGGTTTAAAGTTGTGGTTTAAGTATGGAGAACCAATTGGGGTGCAAACAGTAGACATTTAGTGTATTAACTCATATGACCCCCAAATTGTTCATAATTGTCTAGGAATGATAACTGAAGTATTTTTCTTCATTATGAAAGCAACATGAAACAAAATGGTAAACATAATAAATATAAAGTATATACAGAATTTTTTTTATTTTTGGCTCCCCATAATTTTAGCAGAGTTAGACCGTGGTCGTAAGTCAAACCTGACTTGAGAATACAGGTCACTGTCTTTACTATGTGTTGACCATATTAAACACTGTGTTTAATATGTGTTGCCTATATTAACACACTGTGTTTACTATATGTTGCCTATATCAACACACTGTGTTTGTTATGTGTTGACAATATCAACCCAATGTGTATACTTTGTGTTGACCATGTTAACACTCTGCATGTGTTGTCTATATGAACACACTGTGTTTACTAATTGTTGACCAAATTAACAGTGTTGAGTATGTGCTGACTATGTTAACACACTCTAATGACTATGTATTGACAAAATCGACACACTGTAATAACTAGGTGTTGACTATATTAACACACTGTGTTGACTCTGCTGACTATATTAACACACTGTGTTGACTCTGCTGACTATATTATCACAATGTGTCTCCTGTGTGTTGACCATATAGTAACACACTGTGTTGTGATGACAAAATCAACACACTGTAATGACTATATGTGTTTATTATATTAGCACACTGTGTTGACAATATGTTTTTTCTGGCAGGGATCCATTGTCTGATTTCTTTTGAACATCACTATTCTGTCAAATATTTTCTACTTCCATATTCCTATAGAGGTACCATCTTTAAACAATATGAACAGGGAGAGTTCAGGAGACTTGAATGTTACATACACTTGTCTACATCAAAAAAATTCCTGCTTAGCTTAATCTTCAATTTTGATATAAAATGTTCAATATAGATCTATATAGAACTATAAAACGTTTTAACCAAGTCAACTGCACCTTTTGAAGCCAAAAGAAATTATAATTATGGGCTAAGCAAAAAATGATTATATGTACACACAGGTAATCCTCTCCTCTAAGATGACCCTAGCTACACTAGCCATTTATCTAATATTGAACCATGATTGATTCCCTACCAATTACAGGTACGATAATTTACCTCAAAGTCAAAACTCTTCACGCCGAGTTCATCAGGTTTGGAGGGGGCTTCCGCTCGATCCCATCCTTCACCAAGATACGCCCTCTCTGCTTCGGCCACGTTGACAGAGCGCCCTGCGGCCGGTGGTGGAGAGAGTCTTATAGAAGCTTCACTCATTTCCATAGTGCACTGTGTAGTAGGGAGAAAGAAAGTTTGATATAGGCCTTTTTACATAGATTCCATATCACCTCAACTATTAGATCAAAAACCTCAGCCTCTGTACAATTGGTTGTTCCGCTGATCCTATGTTGGCTACACTCACCGGTACACCAGTCCGGGGTTGATAGTAAAATGTCGAGAAATGGTTCAGTAATCCCCAGAAAAACCTGTTATCCCTGTCTACTCAACGATCACAATCATCAAACTGTCATCTTACACATACACCACATCAGCCAAATCCGTTTTTACACACAACCTGCATTATTATCACCTATGAAATGTGCATTTTTTTTTCTTTTTTGTATGTCTCCCCATTGAAATGTGTACCGTAACGCATGATCAACCACACCACTAGCTCAATATTGAATACATACCACTTGTCTTCATTTGTGTCCCTCGTGCCCTGTGCACTCAAACATTACTATAATTTAATTCAGTATCAATCACATCATACCCAATACATCATACACAACTACAATTGACCTAGCCTAAAGCACTCTCCAACCCATCGTAGCTTGACTATAAGCTTATAGACCAATATATTAACAAGCAGAGCATGATATATTTCATAGTCAATTACCTTACCTATATACATGTAGACCAAAATTCAATGTCTATTGCTGTTCTGTTAGTTTCACTCTCGATATTGATAGACCTTCTGAGGCGCCCATGGGCGATCTCGAGTTTGTTGTCATTAAATAGGCCTAACTGTTAGAGAGAAGTACATGTAATTACACAGAACCAGCTCTCCTCCCCCACACACCCACACACTTTCGAAACCCCACTCGCGGCCCCTGGATAAACCTGACCTGAAATTTCTTTTTATTGTCCTATTCCCTATACTGCCCTTATAAATTCTTTCTCAATATGTTTTTCCTTCTTTTTTAAATAGTTTGTCCTCGCTCTCCTTCCCCTTTTCCTTTTCCGGGCGTGAAGAACCGGCAAGAGCCCATCCCCCACCCATCCACATACACACTTTTGAAACCGCTTGGCAGCTCCTGGATAAACCTAAACTGAAATGTCTTTTTATTGTTTTCCAATCAATCCCCTCTAATGCCCACGTTATAAATTCTTTATCAATATGTTTTTCCTTCTTTTTTAAATAGTTTGTCCTAGCTCTCCTTCCCCTTTTCCCTTCTTCTTGTTATTTTTGGGCTCCCCTTTAATTTTGCCACGCACAGGGAGAAGGCTTGTTAATTTTGCCACGCACAGGGAGAAGGCTTGCTGCTTTGCCCCCCCCCCCCCATCTGCAAAGTGCAGCTGAATTTGAACGCATCAGTCTCCTTCATTGTATGGAAGTCAAAGGGTAGATGTATGACTCGGGGGGGTTGGTCAGATCAGTCGTGCAGGTATTTTGATTAACATACCCTTGCTGCCTTAAAGAGGAAGTCCACCCTCAAATAATTATTATAGAAGAGAAGAGAATAGGAAGAGGAATGGGAATGGGAATAGGAATAGAAAATAATAGAATAGAAATTATTTATTACATAACTTGCGGCCCAAAGACTGAATTACAGATTTTCAAACAATAGAAATAAATATACATCGAAATTAGATGAGAAAACAACTTAATTAATGTACAGTAACTTAATGTACAGTAACTTCAAAATACATTAGAGAAAAAAATACATGTCTGAACTCTGAAGTAAATAACATACATGTATAACTGAATCAAAACAGTGAAAACCCATTAAAATTATGCAGGTAGTGGCGTAATGAGCCCTCACAAAAAAAAAATAATAATAATAAAAATTTAAAAAAATCAATAAATGACTAAGTAAATAAATATAAGAATTAATTAATGAATAAATGAATGACTAAACAACTAAATAAATATTAATTGATTAATAAAACAACCAGAGATTTCATACATTACCCCCAAAACTTTGAAATTGACCACTTTTTAACTGCATGTGTTCAATGTGAAAGATAAAAAACACCTGAATATTAAGCAGCAATTTATAGTCCCAAACAAAAACCAATCATATTTCCCATATGTGCGGAGTGTTGTGGGCCAGTGGATTAGCCAAGGATTTGAAACAGGGCATGGGTTTGAATCCTAGCCGTTGCATAATTTCCTTCAGCAAAAAAATTGATTCACAATGATCTGCTGCAACATAACCCCGGTGAGGTACAGTGAGCAATGGAATCGGTAGACTACCTTTGCTGGAGTAATAATAATAATATAGGATATTTACATTGCGCACATATCCACCTTGTTAGGTGTTCAAGGCGCTCCTATATTACCCGGCTAAGCTAGGCGTTCATAGCGCACACAGCTTCTTAAGGAATTACTTCCTACCGGTACCCATATACCTCACCTGGGTTGAGTGCAGCACATTGTGGATCAGTTTCTTGCTGAAGGAAATTACGCCATGGCTAGGATCCGAACCCACGACCCTCTGTTTCAAAGTCCGGAGACTAATCCAGTGGTTAGAGCATTGGACTCATAATCGCAAGGTTGTGAGTTCGAATCCCAACTCTGCCATTGTCTCCACTTTGATAAAAAGGCCCAAGAGTGATATCTGTCGTCTATTACGTCAGCCACTATGACTGATTAATCTAGACGTAAAATGTTTCCAAGGTAATTGGTTATATACCAGCTTGGCGTTTACCAGCAAAATGCTGTCCTGCCGAGTTCCTACGGGAGTTACCACAAACAGAAACATAAATAGAAACTGACTGACTGCATGCAGCTATTATAATCAGTAGTTAAGGCATAGTACGTAATGTAGGAGCGTCCTGATCACTTAACACGTAGGATATCTCTAGCCTATACAAATACAAATATTATTATTATTTTCATTTTTTATTATTATCATTATTATCATCATCAGCAGCAGCATTATCATAATCATATTATTATTATTATGCAAAAAAAAGCTACATCTTGAGTGGTTGATGTGTGAGTGCGTACGTTTGTAATGACCTATTTCTGGGATATTTTTTTACATTTTACCCAGAACCTATTTCTGTTCAGGCGAGACAAAAAGGGTATGTCATTTTGTGAAAAAGGGCATTTTCCATTTGGAAAAAAAGGGATGGGGGGCAATTGCCCCCTTGGTCCCGCCGCCCCTGATTTTACCCATAAACCAGCTCATCCCTGATCCAGATAACCATGCCAATTGCTCATCATCTTTTAAAAACCAGTATAGTTAACTACTCAGTTGTAAAAAGATCACATTTGGCCAATACACTCAGGTTGTGTGTGTGAGTGTATAGAGTATTAGCATTATGCTTGGTACACGTGTATGTACTGTGCATGTTTACCAATACCCCTCCAAAAGCAAATTGCAGAAAATTAATGTTTACATAATTCATATTTGTTGTGATCAACTGCAGCTGTTACAAATTGAAACAGCTGTACATGTACATGATTACAGCATTGGCAAGCCCATATCTTACTGCCAATCCTGGGCCCCGTCTTACAAAGAGTTATGATTGATCCAATCAATCGTAACTCTATGGAAATCCATCAGTGTCATATATATTTTATTCAGGAAATTTGCAAAATGTCCCATTTGTAAACAAAGGAGAACACACCAAATTGTCAAGTAATCTATGAATTTATGGATATACATTCATATGTAGAGAAATGTTTGAGCAAACATGCATTTTATATGTAGACTTTGCTTGATTTCCATAGTTGCGATTGATCGGATCACGCACAACTCTTTGTAAGACGGGCCCCTGGAGTTCTGGGGGGTTCCATGACATTTGCTCCGGCGACAATTGCTCCTCTCCAAAATCCATACACTAATCGAAATATAACCAACTTCAACCCTTGGTTTAACATAACACATTACCCGAAACCTAACATAAAACCTTATTGCAAGTTTGCAAACCTAACCCTACTTCTTAGACGAAATTAAGCCCAGAGCAATTGTCGCAGGAGCAAATGTTGTGTCACCTCTGAGGTAGGTATATAAATATCCAGGGTTGTCACTGACTGCATGCAGCTATAATAATCAGTAGTCAGGGCTTGAATTAAGTAAACCATACACAACATCAATCATACTTGGCGTAATGAGCCAAACATTTTGAGGGGGGCAGATATGGCGTATCGGGCAAAATTTATAAAAAGTTGTGAGCGACCAAAAATTTTGAAATTCTTATTACAAAAATCAAATTTTATGATAGATTATGACGTAATATTATGAAAAGTTATCACATTTTACTCTTTTCTTTTTCAATTTCTTTCCCTTTCTCTTTTTTTTTTCTTGGTTGTGAAAAAATTGGGAAGACAAGCATCCCAAGCCCCCCCCCCCCTCTCTGTATGCCACTGCAACATGAAATATGCACTATAATACCACAAGGACTGTGTGTGAATTTTTAGGCTTATACATGTAAGCCTATATGTTCACTCAGGCCTTTGTAAGATATTCCTGCTGGAAAGAACACAGTGTCTCAAAGTGAGTTCACAGGGTGTTCACAGTGTGGGCTGTGACAATGTGAATCACACTGTTGAAATGTTGCAGTGTGAAGATAATTCCACACTTTGACATAGACAGTATGATTGTTCACAGTGTTTTCATATAGTGGAAAATATGAGAATATGAACCACACTGTTCAAATGGACCAGTGTGAAGATAATTCCACACTATGACATACATGTAGACAGTATGATTGTTCACAGTGTTTTCATATAGTGGAAATGTGAGAATATGAACCACACTGTTCAAATGGACCAGTGTGAAGATAATTCCACACTATGACATAGACAGTATGATTGTTCACAATGTTTTCATATAGTGGAAAATATGGGAATATGAACCACACTGTTCAAATGGACCAGTGTGAAGATAATTCCACACTGTGAACAAATCAACAGTATGACTGTTCACAGTGTGTTCATATAGTGGAAAATGTGAGAACATGAACCACACCGTTTAAATGTTCAAAAATGGGCCAGTGTGAAGATAATTTCGCACTGTGAAGACCTCGGCAATATGTGTTTATTCACTGTGTTCACATATCAAACTGTGTGACATCGTAATTCACTGTGATAAAATGTTGAAAAGAAGTTGGGTGTACATAGCATTTTGTGATTCACACCAGTTGGTCAAATTTACAAATGTGAAGATAATTCCACACTCTGAACACATCGACAGTATGATTGTTCGCAGTGTGTTCATATAGTGGAAAATGTGAGAATATGAACCACACTGTTCAAATGTTAAAAAATGGACCAGTGTGAAGATAATTTCACACTGTGGAAACCTCAACAATATGTGTGTGTTCACAGTGTGTTCACATAGTGGAACACATGACCATGTGGTTCACATTGATAAAATGATCAGAATGTAGCAGTGTGAAAGTGATTCTAGCATGTGTTCCACACTGTGAACACACTGTGTGATGGTGTGTTCTTTCCTGTACATAATTTTTATTCAATCCTTTTGTTCAAGTATTAGTATAGGGCCTATATCTTATCACATTATTCAAAAATAATATTATTCAATTTTCCCCAAATGCCATTTCCCACATAAATAATTAATACAAGATTATTTATCATGAAAGAAGAGAGTTTTTACCGGAATATGTTGTGATTATATGAAAGCAATAAAGAGTAGCAGAATACACCTTGAACATATAAACCATGTATTGTTATTTTGATTATACTTTGGAAATTTTGTTGAACGGAAATAAATCAATCTAAATCTAAATCTAACCATATAATCAGACAAGCACAATACAGGGATCATACATGTTTACTCTGTTTTCTCAATTTGTTTGGACAACAAGGTCATTTGGAAATCAATGAATAGGAAAGGTAGCAAGATTTTCCATGATGAACTACAGATAATACATGATATTGATATATAATCCGGCATGTAATTTAAGTGCAGTTTCAAGGCCACTCGTGTAGTACTTGACTTCCCACAAAACAGGATATAAATAGAACAGGCCAATGAACATTACTTCTAACATACAATTCAGTGAATTGAGTGTGTGTGTGTGTGTGTGTGTGTGTGAGTGCATGGGATGATGGGAGTGTGTGTTATTTTCATGTTACTGGTACAAGACCTTGTAAATCTATCAAATCCGGGTATATCCAATACAAAAAAAATCTGAAGATGTTTTTAAAAAAACTCCTCCAAAAATATATCAATATAATCCAATATATAGGCCCTACCCAGTAGCGTACCGTGACTCGGAGGAGACAAAGCATTGGGGGGGCAAAGCATTGTTCACAGACAATGCACTGCCCCCCCAATGCTTTGTCTCCTGCGGTTCACGGTACGCTACTGGCCCTACCTGCCAATAACTAGTACCTACTACATTGTCTCAGATAGTATTATACCGGGGTATTATACCTCATATATGTATTTTTATTATTATTATTATTATCATATTTTTATTTACACAATTAAGATTATCTGAAAATAAATTAATTTCATGCATAACCATTTATAGGTATGATACGGATGACATATCACAATACTATTCCCATATTCAATTTTCAATTCAATTCAATTTATTTTTTCATTCTTCAACATAATACAAATAAGTACAAGATAAATTAATTCAATTTAAATTAAAGCATGAACAAAATTCAACATTGAATAATTGATATACATATTCAATAAGTGATTCAAATATAAATTAACATGCATGTCAAATTTAAATCAATATAATCAATATAATTAAATATAATTAAATAAATATAATTATATATCATGAGGAGAATGGAGGGGTCCACTGAAAAACAAAGCTTGATGTGGACCCCTCAAAAAGTTAGGAAAGAAAGAATATTGAAATATACGTAAAGGAATACATGAAGATAACAAAAAGGGCAAAAAAAAAATCTTATATACAGGATTGTGAAATTCAGAGACAAAAGACAACAACACGACACAACACAACACAGGTACATGAGGGTGGACAATAGTACGATGACAACTGCCTAGAATATAGAAAGAAAAATAGAGATAGGGAGAGGGATGTCCAAATCCAATTTGAAATTGCCCTATATAGGATTCAGTACGAACTGTTTTTTTATAATAGGCCTACCCCATTGACACGCAATCCAAGCACAAAACACATACACACACACACACACAATGAAAACACACTGAGAAACTACTGGTGTTGATTTAACACCAGCCCGACACCAGACATACCAGAGAAGTATTGAAACAACACCAGACCAGTTTAGAATCAAACCATTGCTGTTTAAATAGTAGTAATTGGTGTTGTATAAACGCCTATCTGGTGTCAGACCAAGCCCCCAAACACCAAACTGGTGTTGTTTAACACTTCTCTGGTGTGGACATTATAATCTACGTGTATATAGATACATACCAGGCTGGTGTTAAATCAACACCGGTGTTTTTGCAGTGCAGCTGTGCGCCATCTATTCGGAAGGAAATCATCTCTCCCTATCCAAATTTGATGAAAATCATACTCACATTAATAACAAGGGGGATTCTCCACAACAAGAGGAGAGCTCCCTACGAATCCGTTACAAGGCTTGCAGATTTCAAGAGAATACCTCGAGGTACAGCCGGAATTCACTCCTCGAAGACTCTGGGGACGATCTGCAATGCAAGGCCGGCCAGGACACGAGATGAATGGGGCGCGCGAGTGGCAGACGATTCCACCAGTACGGCAGATCGAGGCAGCCTATGGGGTCATCGAATTAGTCCACGTTTGCCAACAGCCGTAACATGGAGCTGCATGATTGCACTATTGGAGCCACCCTTGCATTTAATATCAATTACTATCTCTGCAGAGGCTAACTGTCAATTACTTTCATTCCAGCACGGCCACGTCCTCATCAGACGAAAGTTGTAGGCATTTGTTTATCTGAGTCAATCTGATCCATAAATATTTATTTTAAAACGGTAAATTAATTAATGAATATGTAATGGGTAATAATTTCGTTGGCAAAATTCTACCTCAAGTTTATACCCCCAATTTGGTACTTGCAAAAGTTCTTTTTGTTTAATATCAAACCAGATTTTGACCCTCTGAGCTGATCTATTCATATAAGTTGACTATCAAACAATTTAAGTTTCTTTTTCATCCTGCGTGTTGATCGGCACATAGTATGAAGTAATAAAACAAGAGAATAAAGAGGAAAAAGCGGTGGAGGAGCCGAGAGGAGGAGACGGAAAACAGGCGCGTTTCCATGATTTTGCACTCCGAGGGGCCCGACCTAATTTTGGCGCCTCAGCTCTGCGAACTTTTCGAAAAATGACGCCCCCGCCAGGAAAACATAGATGCCTAAAATGCATGTTGAATTATCATAGTTCACAATCACGTGAAAAAAGCAATCGAAGATCACTTTTTTTAAATGTATTCATGAAAAATATATATCCATGAATATTGTGTAATACCACATGTTGAAAAGAATAAATGCGACCAGAAAGCATAGGCTCCTAGAATTTCAAGCACTTTGGGGTTTTAATTTAGTTTAATTTCTCGTCAGAGTAGGCCTTACTAAATTTATGTGAGCGGCCCGGGAGCTGTAACTTCTTTACCAGGAGGGGCGGATCCAGTTTTCGGCAATGGGGGGGGGGGGTATTTTCAGATATATGTTTCCCGATCGGACATTCTAATCACTTTTTGTAACCGTGAACATATATGTATATCTGAACAATTGATGCGAGCGCGAAACGCGAGCTAATCTTTTTTATACTGTGACCTAAAATTTGAAAGGTCTATAAGCGTTTTTGGTATACTGGTTGCATATCCATCTAAACATTTCATGCGAGCGCATAGCGCGAGATAATTTTTTTTCATATTCCCACTTAAACTTGGACATGCTACGTATTTGAAGAGCTCACTTGCAAAAGGGGTTAGGTCCATTTTTCATCAAATTTGATTTTTATGTCTCAAAAACTCAATGTATAGATTTTTAGTAGCTCTATAATATGATACCAAAGAAAAGTTGAAATTCCTATTAAAAAGTAAACTAAAATGGCAAAGAAAAATCACTTTCTTTTCAAAAGGGGTTAGGTCCATTTCAGTTTAGTTGCAAAAGGGGTTAGGTCCACACATAATTTTTTTGGAAAAGAATATCGTAAAAAATATGAAAACAGGTAGATTTCTTTTATACCCAATTTTATGTTCTCAAGGAAGGGTATCATGAAAATTCAGTTTCGCATAAGAATATTGCAATATGGGAGAATAAAAAAAAATATTTTCTTGGAGTGGACCTAACCAACCCCTTTTGCAACAATACTCTTCTGAAGAACTCATTTGTCAAAAGGGGTTAGGTCAATTTTTCATAAAGTTTATTGTTTTCTGTCTCTAAACACTGAACTTTTCATGAACATCAGCTGTTAATGAGAAAACTATGACATTTTTAAAGTTTCATTTATTTCACAAAGCAGTTATATGCACAACTCAGTAATAATGTAAATGAGAGGGTCGATGATGTCACTCACTCATATCACTTTTGTTTTTTCATTGTTTGAATTATACAATATTTCATATATTTTTTCAGAATTGCGAATAATAAAAACCCTCTTGATTGGAACAAAAAAATGTTGGTACTTCCTATGTTAAGTGAGGAATATAACTTTTTTTTTACATGTCAATGAGATGAAAATTTGAATATTCCATATTTCAATTACTAAAATACACTAGCTATAGTAAGTAGGTGATGTCATCGGTCCCCTCAAAAAGATGTGTAAATACTATTTTGTGAAATTCTGCCCAAAAAATCGAAATATCACAACTTTCTTTAAATTACATCAGATTTTGATGAAATTTTTAGTTTTATACTTTAATATTATTATGTCTCCTTTTATTCAAATAACTTTTGTTGGGGGTGGACTTGCCCTTTAATCTTAGGATTAACTTTTATATCTCAAAAGATTTAAATTCAAATCTCAATAGATTTAAATTTTAAATCTTTTAGCCTTTATTTATCTTAGTTAAATCCACGAGGTTTTAGATCTATCTATTATTCGGCCGGTCACTATTCACAGCTTCATACCGTGTAAAAAAAACCCAAAAAACTTGACACCTCAGTAATCCCCAATTTATGGGGAAAAAGTATGTCATGAACACATAATCATTACATATGACGGAAAAAGTATCCTCTCCAAAATAATTTGATACCACATTTGTGTGGAATGTTTTCAAGTTTGGATAATAAGTAGGAATTCTTTATACCTTGATGTAAGCTGTGATTTTCGCCAAAGTAGGACATGGGGCAGGGGCGGATCCAGCTTTCGCCAATAGGGGGGGCCGAAAAATATTTTCATCAACATTTTTCTCGATTGGCCGCTATAATCTGATTTTTTTTTTGGGGGGGGGGGTTCAGGGGGTAGTCCTAACTAGAGACTGAAGTCTTAAGTATATGTTAGTTTTTATTGTTATAAACAAGATAAGGTATCTCATGTGGTCTTAATATATAATGCGAGCGCGAAGCGCGAGCTCAAATTCTTTGATATCTTATGTCCTTAGACCTGAAGATTCTGAGGAGATTTTATAATCATGAAAAAGATAAGTATCCAACTAAACAATGCGAGCGCGAAGCGCGAGCTGAAATTTTATCATAGTAACGTGAAAAGGGACTCAATTAGGACTGTTTTTAGTGATTAATGAAGAGGATACAAGTATCACCAATTAAATAATGAGAGTGCGAAGCGCGAGCTCAAAATTTTTGATATTCCGACCTGAAAACTGGACAGTCTAAGCGCGTTTTTATTTAAATACAGAAAAAGCTGTGTGTCTCAAACAATTAAATGCGAGCGCAAAGCACAAGCTCAATTTTTTTATATACTGACATGATAAAGGAGCATTTTGACAAATTTTGGTAAAAATTTCCAAAGAGGATAGGTAACTCACAAATCAAACAATGCGAGCGCGCAGCGCGAGCTGAAAATATTGATATAAACAATTTGTGTAAAACAAACAAAATAATTAAAGCTTGATGTGCGAGCTAAAATATTGTGTGCAAATTGATTTCAGATCTGGATATATAAGTGTCATTTAATCTTCTTGAATGGGAGTCATTGGCACAGGCAATGCGAGCGCGAAGCGCGAGCGAATTTTTTTATATAAAGTTCTTTTTCAAATTCTTCCCCTCACCCTTTTCTTGTTTCCTTTCGGGGTCGGGCCGGCCGTTACGAGGTTGTATTAAATTTACACATCCTGGGTATGATACCTCTTTCCTACTTTTCTTTAGTGTTTTTCCTATAGTACACTTTTTCTGCAGGTTGTCAAAAAATAGGGGGGGCCGGGGCCGGCTCGGCCCCCTCATGGATCCGCCCCTGTGGGGCCTATCTGTAATTAGTCCAGATGTCAAATGATGTCATAATCCTTTGAGGATTGCATGGGGGGCGGACACAAATTATTTGCCTGTTTCACAAAATCGAGAGCTAAGTGTTAAAGCGAAATTTTGAAGTTTATACGATGACCTGAAAAATTTCTATTAGTGCCAAAGTCCGGCCTATAGGAGCTAACCATGACTTGATGGCAAAATTTTCGAAATTTGAAGAGATAAAATGCTGTTTTGGGGCATTTTACAGCTTGAGTAGGATGCTCATGGCCGCTTCAATAATCAATACTATACATTTTGTCAGTTTTTTTATTATTATTATCTGGGGGCAGCATTTCTGACTGGGGGGCAAATGCCCCCTTTGCACCCCTCCCCCTGGTGCTGCCAAAGCATTTAAGCTATTTTATAGCCATAAACCGAGCCTTCGGGATTCCCGTCACCGTTGTACATGACATGTTTGGCCCTATTGTTTTACTTTCGCTTGTCCTGATCGACTGCCCATCGTGGCTCTCATTGATTTCATGAAATAATCCCTGATTTTTTAAGTAGAGCCTAAGCTTATATTTTTATCGGAAGCCTATCACATTCCCCTTTGGCTTTGTAAGAAAAAAACACCCCACGCCAACTGAATAATAATAATATTGCACGATCCTTCAAAAAATAATCTTTGTTAGGTGCAATCGTAACCTAAATGATGTATTGAAGAAAACCAAGTGATGTGAAGTCCTCCCATTCTACCCAGGAAAATATCCTTCTCTGACCCTTCATTTTGAATAAAGTCAACACTTATATTTTATTTTGTTCTATTTGAAAAAAAAAAGTTTTCCTTTTTGAATTTTGATTTTTCAGCAATACCGTACTTTGGTCGCATGCGGATTTAGTCAGAGACAGAGTCACAAGAGCTGAAGGAAATAGGTTAATATCTAACGTTAAAAGTCTACTCCGGTAACTAATTGACGAATAATGAGGTGAGCTTTGTTGTTTTTAGTCAGGTGGTAGAAGGCTGAACTCTTTGTATAACCTTTGACGATTGTAGTGTCAGTCAGTAGTTTGACTTTTTCCGACACTCCTAGGCCCTAGCCAGGCTAAGCTGCCGCCGCCCTGTGCCCGAGCCCGCCTGGCTGGGGGTCGGAGCAGGGGGAATTTGGTGAGGCGTGGCGTGTACGTGTACCACTACCACTAGGCATGTGTGTACGCTTTCGCGCCCCAATTTTTGACCATTCCGAACTCAAGCCCGCTGCGCCATGTCCATGAATATGCGGCGCGAATTTTGGCAAAATCGTGATATAGGCCCCGCTCGAGAAAAACTTGTAATCGATTATACTACCAAACTTGTAATCGATTATACTACCTCAATATCTAGGTTGCTAACTTCAGCTCACTATATATACTCGTGATATAGGCCCCGCTGCTGTGTTGAATGGCTTAGAATGTCCGTTTGCGGGGCCTGTTTCACGAGTATAGTACTATAACCGTTATATAGACCCCGCACTACGGCACTTCAGGCACTCCAACACAGTAGCGGGGCCTATATCACGAGTATATATTAAGCTTGCATCCTAAGATAGTCGCGAAACTGGCCCCGTCCAATGCGCTTTTCCCAGCATTCGCACGTGTGTGGGGCTCGGATGACGGCTATTAGTATACTCGTTATCGAGGCCCCTTGCACTGTTATATAATGGAAAATAACGTGGTCCTGGGGGGTAGGCACTTATGAACCAAGTTTGAAAGGATACTTGTAAAATGACGTCACTCTCGCCGATGAATATTCATTAGATCGTGGTCGTGCGTGTTCAATACACACTGAGTGCAGGCATGCAGAAAGTTATACGCGAGGAACTTTGGCTCCAGAGACAAGTTGTCAAATAACGTGTGTGTGTGTGTGTGCGTGTGTGTACCATCGGCTGGTAGTATATTCCATGCTGTCTACGACTTCAAACCGCTTCGGATCTGCAATTCGGTAAAACGAAGTTTCCGATATAAAGAGATAATAACACTATAATTATGTACAGTACGTTGAGAGGCAAATGTCAGATCAGGGGAGGCAGGAGTACAATCAGGTTTTTTTTTAAGGGAAGAAGAGTGTAGAATAAAAGGTATTATATATAGCCAATTGATCTAGTAGAGTGAAGTGAACAATGATATGTTTTAAAAAAAAGAATGAATATATGGTGAAGCCAATTTAAAAGGAGGTGAGACAAGTTTCAATGGAGGTTTTTAAAAAGAATAAACTGCATTATGGTGAAGCCAATTTAAAAGGAGGTGAGACAAGTTTCAATGGAGGTTTTTAAAAAGAATAAACTGCATTATGATGAAGCCAATTTAAAAGGAGGTGAGGCAAGTTTCAATGGAGGTTTTTAAAAGAAATTAACTGTACTACAAATTTAAAAGGAGGTGAGGCAAGTTTCAATTGAGGTTTTTAAAAAGAATAAACTGTACTACAAATTATGGTGAAGCGAATTTAAAAGGAGGTGAGGCAAGTTTCAATGGAGGTTTTTTTTAAGAATAAACTGTACTACAAATTTAAAAGGAGGTGAGGCAATTAAGTTTCAATGGAGGTTTTTTCAAAGAATAAATTGTACTATAAATTATGGTGAAGCGAATTTAAAAGGAGGTGAGGCAAGTTTCAATGGAGGTTTTTAAAAAGAATAAACTGTACTACAAATTATGGTGAGGCGAATTTAAAAGGAGGTGAGGCAAGTTTCAATGGAGGTTTTTTAAAAGACTAAACTCTACTACAAATTTAAAAGGAGGTGATCGAGGCAAGTTTCAATTACTAGGTTTTTAAAAAGAATAAACTGTACTACAAATTATGGTGAAGCGAATTTAAAAGGAGGTGAGGCAAGTTTCAATGGAGGTTTCATTTAAACGAATAAACTACTACAAATTTAAAAGGAGGCGAGGCAAGTTTCAATGGAGGTTTTTAAAAAGAATAAACTGTATTATGGTGAAGCCAATTTAAAAGGAGGTGAGGCAAGTTTCAATGGAGGTTTTTAAAAAGAATAAACTGCATTATGGTGAAGCCAATTTAAAAGGAGGTGAGGCAAGTTTCAATGGAGGTTTTTTTAAACGAATAAACTGTACTACAAATTTAAAAGGAGGCGAGGCAAGTTTCAATGGAGGTTTTTAAAAAGAATAAACTGTATTATGGTGAAGCCAATTTAAAAGGAGGCGAGGCAAGTTTCAATGGAGGTTTTTAAAAAGAATAAACTGTATTATGGTGAAGCCAATTTAAAAGGAGGTGAGGCAAGTTTCAATGGAGGTTTTTAAAAGAAATTAACTGTACTACAAATTTAAAAGGAGGTGAGGCAAGTTTCAATGGAGGTTTTTAAAAGAAATTAACTGCATGTACTACAAATTTAAAAGGAGGTGAGGCAAGTTTCAATGGAGGTTTTTAAAAATAATAAACTGTACTACAAACTTAAAAGGAGGTGAGGCAAGTTTCAATTGAGGTTTTTAAAAAGAATAAACTGTACTACAAACTTAAAAGGAGGTGAGGCAAGTTTCAATTGAGGTTTTTAAAAAGAATAAACTGTACTACACATGGGTATCGATCGGTATTCTTGGTTGGGGGGGGGGTGATTGACACAAATGTTCTTGTGGATGGGGATCTTAAACATTACCCCCACTAATATCACAAGTTAGAACATTTGGGAGTGGTTGATATGCATGGTGTTCTTGGAAATTCCTTCATTGTTGGAGTGTACTGTATTATATATAATATTTTTTGAAAATTCAATTTGTGTTACAAGTAAGCATATTCTAAACTCATACGAAAGAAAAAATGACAAAAGTTGTCTGTACCATGTATAAAGTGATCTGTTTATTGAGCATGGTGTATACAACTTCTCTCTTAAATCTAACCCGACTGGCAATATCTTTTTTCTTCTTAATGCATGATGATAAAATGCAGATTCGGACAAATTAAGACTAGCACAAATTACAAACTCTGTGGCTTCTCGTGCGCCATCGGGCTTACCGTCATTCCTTAGACGATTTTAACCCTGGATTTTAACATGTTTTAAATGCTTTATAAGTGAATGAAACAAAAACAAACATAAAAACAATCAAAACTCAACTGTCTGTTATGATATTTCTCCAACATTTTCTTGAACCATCAGTGTGTATTATCAGCTAATATATGTGTTAAAATGAAATTTACGTACCGCATGAGTGTGCTCATATAGATTGCAAACCTGTCATCCCTTTCCAAACTCAAAAGAGATTTCTTTTTGCCAAAATAAGAAAAAATCAATCAAGTTTAGTTATTCAAGTCCATAACAAGAATAACATGGAAAAAAATCCGATGTTCATATCCGAAGATACGCTTTAAAGAGAAATGAACGATTATTCTTTCTGATGGGGTCATATGATAAAATGTTTGATATTAATTACATCCAACCGCATACAACAAAAGCACCATACACATGAGCTACTGATCACCACTGCACGACCATTATGACTTTTTAAAAGTGATATGGGCTCACTCTTTCGTGACTATAGGCACCTCATTTCCACATAAACTCCTCAAAAAAGTTTGGAAATCTGACTTTGATCGATAATCCCTCCTCAAATTTAATATACATGTATATCAATATGTAAGTAATATCACTGAATAGATCATCTAATTCTCTTTAATATGATACCCTACATGATATGATTATGGTTCACATGGAGGTGCAGTGCCTTGAAATGTGGGGCAAGGTCAAAATTCAAAAGTTGCAAAATGACATAATATTGAAAGTCACTGTTCTTTTTTCCGTGGTGATGAGTTAGAGAAATTATTGGCCAAACTCAGATTTCCAAACTTTTTTTGCTCGTTTTGCAGCTTTCAAATTCAGATCTCATCCAACACTTTTGAATCCTGTTCTTTTCGTGGTGACATGATCATAACAAGCATGGTATCATTTTAAAGAGAATTAAGTGATCTTTTGAATGACGTCAAATATGCATTGTGTAAAATTTGGAGTTGGGAGAAATTAATAGCCAAACTGATTTCCAAACTTTTTTTGAGGAGTTTAGATAGGTAATGAGGACATCAATGCTCTCCTGCAAAATATTATTGACCAAAACCTATCGTTCAAGTCAAGGTATTTGGATACACAAGTAGAGGTGACATTCGTTTTGTGCACATCTTCCTTTTGGTATAATTTCATGTTCAAAGGTTTACTGAATGCCGAACATAATATATAATGACATACATCGGTATAACCAGGCAAATAAATGAAGTGATTAGCCTATACTCTATATTATTTTACATAACAAAAATGAAGTGATATTCACAAGGGTTGTAGATTAAATGGGATGGACAAACATCATGGATGTGGGGAGGGATAAATCTGAGAAAAGTTATTTGTACTTTTTCAAGATCTACCCCTCTGGGAATTACGTCCATGGGGTTTGACCCGTTGATCTTGCCACCCTTTTACTCCCGTTTATTTATACACCCTTTTGAATTAATTGATTTGTTAAAATTAATTCATTAACCACTGGTGGGATGGAACACCTATCAACAAAAGTTGTTTTTCGTCGGGGTCTTTTTATGTCATGTATTTAAAATTGTACAACGCCTACTTAGCTTGGTGTACGCGAGCAAATGGGAGGCTGATCATTCGTACCGTTGCACAAAAGACGTACCATCCAAAATGTACCGTCCAAAATGTATTCTTTCACCTCATGCGAAATCTCGCACCATCGCACTCATGCCTATTCGCTATTTGTATAATATCATATACATAAACATTTCATTATTTTTCATCTTGAACCTCCACCAATCTGTTTAAAAGTCCTGGAAAATAATATTTTTATTAAATAACAATATACACAAATTGCGAGGGAACTGATTGATGGCATACTATAGTCATCATGATCAAATTTTCATTTTTTCATCATCATTATTGTAATTTTTCTACCCTAAATTATTGGGAGGGGGGGTGATAATACAGACCATCCCCCACTTGAAATAATGGGGGGATATATCCCCCCATCCCCCCGTGATCGACACCCATGGTACTACAAATTATGGTGAAGCGAATTTAAAAGGAGGTGAGGCACGTTTCAATGGAGGTTTTTTAAAAGAATAAACTGTACTACAAATTTAAAAGGAGGCGAGGCAAGTTTCAATGGAGGTTTTTTTTTAAGAATAAACTGTATTATGGTGAAGCCAATTTAATAGGAGGTGAGGCAAGTTTCAATGGAGGTTAGGTCACAGACACCAATATACATGTATACCCAAAATATTTCCTATTCGCATGTCGTACATAATCATTTGAGGGTCTACTTCCAATATGGCTTATAAATGACTGGTGAAATGTTAGCCCATGAGGTCAAAGTGCATGGTATAACAGTCATGTCCTCAAAAAGCATATTCTTTCATCCAAGTGATATTTGTGACTACAGAGGTTTTGCATATTTAATGAGCTTGATGAAGACCAAAACACATGCCACGAGAGGATTATGATGAATCTGGCCAATTTGCTCATTAGGGCATTTTCACGGTAACTGACATTACACGGCACAATGTTTTCACACCTTCCATTGTGTGTATCTCTAAAACAACAAATGATGGGAGCTTGCTTTTGATAGAGTTAATAAAGTGAACCTTGCTGTATACTCTGATACTAAGTTTTCCTATGTAACCACATTTTTTTACGCATCAGCAAGCAAAAATGTGTCGGTAACTGACATTACGCAAAAGGACATGCAATTTCAGGGTGTTCATTAAAATTGAAATATCTCATGTCCCTGAGTAGATAGAGAAATAATTTGAATATGTAAATATACCTCCGTTACTAGGTTAAGATGTGTCAAAATATTAAACAATTCGTTTTTGTCTTTTGGGGACTATGATAATTTTTCCACAACCATGCTGGTAACTGACATTACGGTAACTGACATTACACTTAATTTGCCATTGAGATAACACATGGAAGTCAAATGTGTGGAATCATTGCATTGTATCTTCTGTGCAGGGCTTCACATGAAAGTGAGCTTGATGTGGAAGTATACCCGAGTTTTTAGGAACATTTCAATGAAAAAACTTTTTCTTTTTCTTAATTCCTTTCTTTGATTTGAACATTTTTATCATTACTTGTCGGTAACTGACAATACACATTAACATTACCCAGTGCTATATGATTTTCAGAGGCATAATTTTCTTGGTACTTATATGTAAGGCTTTTTAAAATCATAAGAGTTTCATAATACTTCACATTTTTAATAATCAAAAGATAAGAAATGTATGTTTTACTTACCCGGGGGGGGGGGGGGGTTATCATTACTTGTCGGTAACTGACAATACACATTAACATTACCCAGTGCTATATGATTTTCAGAGGCATAATTTTCTTGGTACTTATATGTAAGGCTTTTTAAAATCATAAGAGTTTCATAATACTTCACATTTTTAATAATCAAAAGATAAGAAATGTATGTTTTACTTACCCGGGGGGGGGGGGGGGGGGTGGGTCATAGCAGCTACATGTTTTCCTATAGTAATTTAATATTGCATTGACTGTACTACATGGATTTTTCTGACTATACACCCATAATATATTCATCAGTTTTATATTGACTTTTTAAACCTTTTCCTTCTCCAACCTCCCCCTCCCCTCAAAAAAGGCCAAATTAATAAGGGTCTCCTCCCCTAGGCTACATGTACCCCTCCCCCGAATCTCATGCAGCCATGTAGTTTTAGTGATTTCTATTCTGGTCAGTGCAAGCAATGCTTGTTCATATCTGTCGGATTTCAATTCTCTTCATAATTTGTTTAATCATTTTCTTTGCTAATTTCTTTTATAAGCTGTCAACAAAAAATAAACTCCAGCTTCTAAACTGAAACTGAACTATTTGTAAATTAGAAAAAACACCACAGTTTTTATAGTAGATCCATGCAACATTGATCAGAACTGTCAAATTTCACTTTTCATCTATACTTATAAACCAAAAACAAAATTGTATCACACATCCACACTACTAACAGGTATAAAATTCAGGAATTTACTTTTAGCGAGGCAATGCTCAAAAGAATCCTAGAAACTAAAAAAGGGACCCTGGAAATCCCCTTCATCACAATGTTAAGCTTAAAAAATGTTGCAGATTTAGGCAATAGGTTGGGAAAAGTACCACCTACCCCCCCCCCCCCCCCCCCGAAAACCAAACAAAAAATGGTCTGATACAAACAATTAGGTACTTGGTAAAGTGCATGTACAAAACAATTTCATAGTATTTTTTTTTGCACGATGGGAATGCAACTGATTCAGCCCCCCTTTATGATCTCGGCCGTCGATCGCGCGATCGCAACGAAAATTGGCACGCGCTTTACCCATGGCATTATCTACAAAACTATAAAATCAAATTGTGCAGAAAATCTCATTGCTGATTAATTATGCTAATTTATGCATAAAATCATAAGTTTGATCTAATTAATAAAATAATGACCCTAAAATGCTAATTTTTGTTTCACATACTCTAGATAGGCATCTGATCAAATTTATTTTTCAAAAATTTCAACATCACATTTATTTTCTTATGTATTCTATTGATTTTTAAATTTCTTATGTATTTCTTTGTTTTTTGGACTTTGTTTTTTATTGTTTTTTTCAATGGATATTGTCAGGGACTTTATTTTGGCCCTATACAAGATAAAATTAATTGATTTTAAAAGTAAAAGGAAAAATAATGATACATTTTATGAATTTTGGCTGAAAACACTATTTGCATTGGATTTGTACACAAATTCACGTTTTTTAGTAATTTTGGGTCTGCATGCACTTACAAAATGTTGCGTAATTTCGGAACCGTGTACCCGGGGGTCACAATTTTGGTCTCAAAAGTTGCTCGAGACTTAAAGGTAAAAAGTCAGCTAGCGACGCGGTCAAAAACATTCGAGCAGTGGATTTATCGCGAAAAATGTCGAGGGGGGGGGGCTGAATCAGCCCCCCCCCAGTCTTCTTAGGGTTAGATAACAAGTATACAATATTTCTTCAACATAAAATTGACCACATATTTGCATTTCAATATTGGTAACCAACGTTTTATCATGGTAACTGACATTACATCTCGGTAACTGACATTACATTTTCCACTTGGTAACTGACATTACATATATTTAATGGTACCCTATTGCTTCATTGTTAATTGGTAATCTTTAATTTTGGTGCAGAAGGGAGGGGTGTTACCTAGAGAGGAAATCTACCAAGTTTCATATAATATATCCTCTTTTCCAGGAAATGAGAAAAAAAAGTTCATGTTTTCGGTAACTGACATTACATACCATATCACATACTTCATCAATGTTTTTTTATCAGATGAATGAATTACTGGTGTTTCTTTGTGTGGGATTTTAAAAAGTGTTATAATAGCAAGCTAAATCAAAGGCGAAAACATCATGATCAAACCTGTTCTTTAAAAATCTGTCAAAACAAAATATGTATCAATATACTATTTTCAACACTAATTTGTATCCATACTTTGGCAGCCATTTTGAAATAAAAAATGGCTGCCAGAGTCGGAAAAAATGTTGTCTCAGAAACTTCAGGTCTTGTTTTATTAAAAAACATAAAGCATTTGACATGAATATCAACTTTATTTTTTTGCCTCTGTGTCCATCTGTGGTGAAAATGCCCATTAGCATATGGACCTGCACTCTGACTGATAAGTTTTTAATCTCCTGAATTCTTTGATAGGATCAATTTGAAAATTACCTCTTGTGTGAGTGAAGATTTTTAGTCAAATTTCTATTGTCAGCAAGGTCATGGTAAAAATGTAAATATATAATATATTCTTGGTCTAGCAAAGGCAGTGCCATAAATTGTGACTGCATGTAGTTGAGAATCCATCTAGTTAGTCATAAAACATCAACGGCTAATTGTATCCATTCAACTTAGGGTTTCTTACGATACTTGCTAATGTTAATTCATGGAAGAATCACCTGTGTAAATAATGATACATTGTTTGTTAGCATTAATCGGCATTGAGGCTGATCAATTTCTTTGATAACTATTTGATGCAAGATTACATGACCTTTTTGTTTTATTCAGTATATTTAGAATGTCTCATAGCATTTTGAACATAATTTGCGACCATTTTTGCTGCCCACTCAACAGTCTTTGTAGATGTTTGTGCAAAAGCTTGATAAGAATGCATGCCGTTATTACACAGTACTTGCCAACTTTTAGTATCTTTTATCATGATCCTAGGCCTGCCAGTACTGAAAATAAACGTATTTTAAACTGTAATATAGCGTATATTTTTATTTACTCAAACTGCAGTTGCTTTCCATGATCATGTCCTGGTTTTATAATACTTGCTGTTAACTAATGTAATTGTCACTTGTTTTTTTTTAACAGCGAGAATATATTGCTATATGTGTCCAGCCACCCCAATACCAACAATAAATACATTGATTTAAAGATTCTCATTGATCTTGAACAATCACATCCTAAGCTGTAAAATGATTTATCTTGTTAATATTGATCAATAATATCCCTCGCTAGTACTTGATTGAATGCGAATAAGTTTGATGAGAGCTTCAACAAATAAGAGAACAAGATTTGGGGTTCACTTAAGCATGCGATGTGTGATATGTAGTTCAACTACTTAGCAGTGAGCAAAACACGGATATCAAAGTCTTGTATTTTGTCTTCAACTTTTACAACCTCACATTTTGACAGTATGAAGAATTTTTTTTTCCGGAAAAAACAATATTCTAAATATGCGTTTGGAAAACTGAATTACTATTTTGGCTATTTTCTACGAACCTTCCCTGGCAACTTATTGTTGATATTTGGGTGGCTGGCCACATTTTGTTTTGTTGAGAAAAAATATCAAAGAGTTTATGAAAAAAATATTTATGTAAAAAAGCTTGCCTAGCTGTTGGTATTTTCTTCTGTTGTACTTTGTCATGTAACTCTGATAGATTTAATTTCGTTACACAAAACGGGGTTCAGTATTCAGAAAAACCATTAACCTTGCCTCAACCACAACAGTACTTGCCAAACTGGATAAATCAACATTATATCAAGCTGTGTAGAAGAACTTAATGAACATGTAGATACCATTAAGTGCATACATATGTAATGTATTTCAAGCTGTATGACATAGATATTCTTTTCCATCCAACATCAGCTTCTACTATTTTTTTAAGGTTAGTATTTTGTCATGTTGGCAAATTGTGAAATAGTTCATGTTGAAATATGTTGCATTACCTGTCATGCATTTCTAATGTTATTTTTTAGAATATATTCTGTCATCATTTTCAGTACATAAAAGTTTATTCAATGTATGCCTTTACCAAAGTTGGCCATAAGCACAGTGGGTACCAACTATCACTGAAGACAACACGACAATTACTCAAAATATATGTATAGCCTTATAAATGTACAAGTCAATAAAATCTACTATGACTACATAGCTTTTCTTTGTGCAACACAGTCATATTTCATTTGGATCAATTCAAAATTGAGTGGTGTTTTGGGGGTAATGCTATGGTATAACTGCAGTTATGTTGTCCTCTGACAGTTGGTGTTGTAATGATGTGATTGGCAGTGTGTGGACGTCATGTTATAAGAGAAAAAAGAAAGTTAAAGTGACAGTGTTGGCTTTGAAATGGACTCAACCTATGAAAGTTAAAGTTTGTGCTGCAGAAACTGGTGTGGTAGTGGGATGATAATGATGATGAGGAACAGGGCCGGTATTCAATGCTACTCTTAAAGCCACAATTTTAAGTATATTTTACTCAGTATTTTGCAAAAGTAAAATACTTATCCATCTTTGGTATTCAATTGCATTATTTTGGGGGGCTAAATATTTTGCTTAAATGTAAGTCAGCCATCTACTAGTCTTAAGTCTACATATACAAAAATGATACGCACAGAAATACATTCACACATTTGGCACTATTTGGCTCAAAATTTATAACATCACAATGGGTATTAGTATTTACTTCAATTTGGATAAGGTAAATTCTGAGATCTGATCTGCATCAAGTTTAAGCATTTTGTTAAGCCAGCCAAATTGCTAAGTAAAATACTTACAAAATGAAAACTTAAAATTTAATAGGCGGCCGAGGTATTATTTTTTTTCCAGAGGACATGTTCAGATTTCTTGTTGACAAAGGATGACGTGATGATTATTTTGCATAACCTGGCTTATCAAAAAATATATTATGTATATTCCATTTCAGTGATAATTGCATTTTTGGGGAGGGGATATTACATATTTGGGGAATGGAAAAGTTCAAAATTAATGCATACTTAAAGGAGAATGAAACCCTTGAAACCAGCTGAATCCATATCAAAGAGAAAAATCTAAGAAACATATTGTTGAAAGTTTGAGGAAGATTGAATGAATAATAAGAAAGTTATGAGCATTTGAATATTGAGATCACTAATGCCATGTAGATCCTCCCATTGGCAATGCGACCAAGATCTGTGATGTCACACACGTACAACTCCCTCATTACTTTAGTACTTATTTCACTTATATTCTCATTTTTATAGAGTCTATCACAAGGTGAGGTGTTCTCTTTATGAGAGGACAAGTACAGAGGTTTCACAACATTATATCATTGATGAATCGTTTGTCACATCATTAGAATGAGCAAAAAGAGATGTTTTGGGGTATATTTTTGTCCAAAAGGGGAGAGTTGTTCATCTGTGACATCATAGATCTTGATAGCATTGCCAATGGGAGGATCTCCATAGCATTAGTGATATATCGACATTCAAATGCTCATAACTCTTCTATTGCTAGTCCTATTTTACTCAAACTTTTGTTGATCTTATTCTTTGATTTTTCTGCTTTCACAAAAGCTAACTTGCTCCAAGAGTTTCATTCTCCTTTAACCTAATTACGCAGGGGGGGGGGGGGGGGCTCTGAGCTCTGTGATTTAAAAAAAAAAGTCTTTTGCATGTTTTGAGACCAGTTTTGCGAAACCCGCGGGTACTGGGTTCTGAAACTAAATTACCAAACAATTTGAAGGTGCATATCAAACAAAAATGACTAAAAATTGTGATATTTGTGTACCACGTCAATGGAATATGCGTTTTCATCCAAAATTCATAAATGCCTAATTGTTTTTAGTTTTGTTGAACTAAACTGATTTATTTTTTGCTGTTACGAGAGTCCCAGCAAAGTTCGTTGAAAAAAAAAACAATGCAATACAAAGGTACAAAACCCAAGAATTATAAAATAAAACACCACAAAGAGTTTCTAAACCAAAAATTAGAACATTTAGAGCTTTATTTGGGGAGTTAGAGGAATAGGTATAGTATACTAATTATGCACAAATGAGCATAATCAATTAATAGCAATTTGCATGAAATAAATAACTACACAATTTTGTGGATTATTACAAGAAATTGCAATATATTTCTTCACTATTCATTGTTTTTAGAAACCTCATTGTAGACTTGCCTCATGCACCTCCTCTCAAGTTGGCTTCATCATTTGAATTATATTCTACACTTATCATTCTTAAAAAAAAAATCATTGTAGACTTGCCTCACCTCCTCTCAAGTTGGCTTCACCTTAATATTCATTCTTTGCTAAAACATCATTTTACACTTGCCTCACCTCCTCTCAAGTTGGCTTCACGGTTCACCATAATATTCATTCTTTGTTAAAACATCATTGTACACTTGCCTCACCTCCTTTCAAGTTTGCTTCTACATAATATCCATTATTTGTTAAAACATCATTTTACACTTGCCTCGACCTCTCAAGTTAGCTTCACCATAATTTGTAGTACTGTTTATTCTTTTTTAAAACCTCCATTGAAACTTGCCTCGCCTCCTTTTAAATTTGTAGTAGGGTTTATTCTTTAAAAAAACCTCCATTGAAACTTGCCTCACCTCCTTTTAAATTCGCTTCACCATAATGCAGTCTATTTTTTTTAAAACCTCCATTGAAACTTGTTTCACCTCCTTTTAAATTTGTAGTACAGTTTATTCTTTTAAAAAACCTCCATTGAAACTTGCCTCACCTCCTTTTAAATTCGCTTCACCAATCACCATAATGCAGTTTATTCTTTTTAAAAACCTCCATTGAAACTTGCCTCACCTCCTTTTAAATTTGTAGTCCAGTTTATTCTTTTGAAAAACCTCCATTGAAACTTGCCTCACCTCCTTTTAAATTGGCTTCACCATAATGCAGTTTATTCTTTTTAAAAACCTCCATTGAAACTTGCCTCACCTCCTTTTAAATTCGCTTCACCATAATGCAGTCTATTCTTTTTAAAAACCTCCATTGAAACTTGTTTCACCTCCTTTTAAATTTGTAGTACAGTTTATTCTTTTAAAAAACCTCCATTGAAACTTGCCTCACCTCCTTTTAAATTTGTAGTACAGTTTATTCTTTAAAAAAAAACTCAATTGAAACTTGCCTCACCTCCTTTTAAATTCGCTTCACCATAATTTGTAGTACAGTTTATTCTTTTTAAAAATTTCCATTGAAACTTGCCTCACCTCCATTTAAATTTGTTGTACAGTTTATTCTTTTAAAAACCTCCATTGAAACTTGCCTCACCTCCTTTTAAATTGGCTTCACCATAATACAGTTTATTCTTTTTAAAAACTTCCATTGAAACTTGCCTCACCTCCATTTAAATTTGTTGTACAGTTTATTCTTTTAAAAACCTCCATTGAAACTTGCCTCACCTCCTTTTAAATTGGCTTCACCATAATGCAGTTTAATCTTTTTAAAAACCTCCATTGAAACTTGTCTCACCTCCTTTTAAATTGGCTTCACCATAATATTCACGTAAGGTATATTCATTCTTTTTTTTAAAACATCATTGTTCACTTCACTCACCTAGATCAATTGGCTATATATAATACCTTTTATTCTAAACTTTTCTTCCCTTTAAAAAAAAACCTGATTGTACTCCTGCCTCCCCTGATCTGACATTTGCCTCTCTCAACGTAATGTACAAATAGTGTTATTATCTCTTTATATCGGAAACTTCGTTTTACCGAATTGCACTCTCTCCGAAGCGATTTGAAGTCGTAGACAGCATGGAATATACTACCAGCCGATGGTACACACACACACACACACACGTTATTTGACAACTTGTCTCTGGAGCCAAAGTTCCTCGCGTATAACTTTCTGCATGCCTGCACTCAGTGTGTATTGAACACGCACGACCACGATCTAATGAATATTCATCGGCGAGAGTGACGTCATTTTACGAGTATCCTTTCAAACTTGGATCATAAGTGCCTACCGTCGTGGGGCTTGTTTCCCCGGCCGGTGAGAATTATCATGGGCGGCGCTGTAGGGGGCCGGGGGAGGCTCCAATTTATTTTCCAAATAAACAAGGAAAGAATATCATGGGTGGCGCTGTAAGGGGCGGGGGGGGGGGGGCTCCTTATTTTCCAAATGAACAATTAAGGAGAGATAATGATTTACTTCTTCAGAAATTTATTTGTGGATATTTATTCATTAATCATTTGATTTATTTGTTTTCATTTTTTTTTCTTTTGTGATGTAGAGAGTCAGAGGTATCATTCGTTTTTAATTATTTTTATGTGTAAAATTTCATTTATTTATTTATCAATCTATATATTTAAATTGATTAATTAATGTATTTATATTTATTCATTAATAATTTAATTCATTTTTTTTCTTCTTCTTTTGTTATAGAGAGAGTCAGAGTTATTCGTTTTTAATTCTTTTTATTTGTGGAAGTTCATTTAATTTATTTATCAATCTATTTTAATTGATTAATTAATGTAGGCCTATTTGTATTTATTTATTGATCATTTAATTCATTTGTTTTCAGTTTTTTTTTCTTTTGTGATATAGGGAGTCAGAGCTAGGTATCATTAGTTTTTAATTCTTTTAATGTGTGGAAGTTCATTTAATTATTTATCAATCTATTTTAATTGTTTTATTAATGTATTTATATTTATTTATTAATCATTTAATTTATTTGTTTTCAGTTTTTTTATGTGATAAAGAGCGTCAGAGGTATCATTCGTTTTTAATTCTTTTTATGTGTGGAAGTTCATTTATTTATTTATTATCTATTTATTCATTTATTATATTTTCATCTTTTTGTTATCTGAGGTCTTATGTTGATACAGGGTCATACATTTCATTTATATTTCATTTATTTAAAGGTCAAGTTCACCCCAGAAAAAAATGTTGATTTGAATAAATAGAGAAATATTAAACTAGCATAACGCTGGAAATTTCATCTAAATCGGATGTAAAATAAGAAAGTTGTGATATTCTAAAGTTTCGCTTATTTTTCACAAAAAAGTGCACAACTCATTTGCATGCAAATGATACAGTTCCGGACTCGCTTTTTTTTTATTGTTTGAATTATACAATATTTCATTTTTCACAGATTTTACAATAAGGGCCAACGTGAATGAACCATATGTTCAGGGAGGAATTGTTTCACTTGACAATGAGAAGAAAATTGGAAAATATATTTCATATAATACAATACTAAAGAAATAGTGAGTGGATGGCGTCATCAGTTTCCTCATTTGCATACCGACCTGGATGTGCATATATAACTATTATTTTAAATTAAACTAAACTTCAAAATGTTATAACTTTCTTATTTTATCTGACTTTGATGAAATTTTTAGCGTTATGATCGTTCGATTTTCCTCTTTTTATTCAAATCAACTTTTTTGTTGGGGCGGACTTGTCCTTTAAATTAAACAATTGATATATTTGTTTGTATTAAACTTTTTTGTTTTATTTGATGTTAGACCATTGCAACCATTATCGTTAATTTATCTTTTTTTGCTTATGGATTTGATCTCTCTGTGTACCATATATTATTATACAAAATATATTTTGTTACCTCATTGAAGCCAATACGCGAAACGTTAGAAAGAGAGAGAGAGAAAGAGAGATGGCCTAATGCGCATTACTATTTCAAGTTCTCCTTCGTATTGTTTCACTTACTTATTCATTTCCTGGTTTATTCATATATTCATTTATTCGTTCATATTTGCACTGTTTTGGGAAAAGATGTTGTCTATCAATTGACACGATAGGCCTACCCTTCAAGGGGGCAGTTTATCCTGACGCAAAGTTGATGATAATCAAAGCAGAAACATAGAAAAAATATTCGTAACCTAAAGGTTTGATGAAAATGTATATTTTTATTGTCACGCATTTCGGTTAAGAAGTTCGATATTCTCTGATCAAATATTGCCATTCTCATACTTTAATTAGTGTTTATTATATGAAATAGTACTCTACTCATTTATGTTATGAATGTCTTGCTAAGATAAATTGTGAATGTCACTTTCACTTGCCCAGTAACCTACACAATCAAGGTATTAATGGATAATTTGTTTTTCTGTTCCAATCATGTAGAAGCGAAAACGGAAATCAGCCCCCTTAGTTTGGTTTTTGAAAACACAAAAACGAAATCACAACGAGAAAAACGTGTTGTCATTTGGCATTTGTATATAAAAAAAAACAGAAAAATGAAATTAGAAATACTTTTGTGCTTTATCTGATTTCTCATTCTAAATTTGTGTTTTTATATATAAAAAACAATCTCAGAACATGCCACGAATCGTGACCTCACTGTCAACTAAGTAATATGTACGATGCAACTGCATGACAAACAGCGCCTGTTGGATGTCGCCTAGCAACAGGATACTATGTGAGTGGTAATTAAACTACATGTAAATCAATGTAAAATAATGATATTTACAGATAAAGTGTTGAACAAGATGTCCCCCCCCCCTCTCTCTCTCTCTCACTCCTACATGTCAGCAGTGCTTAAAAACGTACCCTTTTCGTGTCGATATATATCAACAAAATTCTTCTCGAACTTAAAGCGCATTCGCATCCTATTTTCAAGTGTGAAAAATTCAGTTCGCGCTCCTCTTTCATATCTTGTTCATGCGTTACCGTAAAGTCCTTTTCCCATTTTCAGTTTAGTAATTAAATATTGAATAAACGTTTGCTGTTTAGGGTTAAAGAGAGCTTACCCAGTCAGCAAAGTATCTGGCCCAATATGGGGCCCATATTGGCCCAGATACTTTGCTGACTGGGTAGTGTGCTCCATTCATATAGCTTTTAACACATGGATTATAATTTTAAAAAAATGTTCAGTTATCTCGTTTAGTTCGGCCGTATAATCATGGTAGGCATATCTTGTTGGTAAAAATTAAATTAAAATGTACATAAACTTCCATAGCACAACCCCCCCCCCCCAAAAAAAAAAACACTCTTACCTCTTCCTCTTTGACTGGCCGACTATGGATTTCATGAATGGCAATGTGTCCGAACAGCCTGTATCCCCGCCCCTTTAAAAATACTGGACCCGTCAGTACCTGTGTGTATATTTTTTTCCTGACAAATTCAACCAGACAGACCACCAACTGTCTTCTCAAATTTGAGCTCCCCCCCCCCCAGTGGCGTAGCTAGGATTTTTTTCCCGGGGGGGCACTGGGGGTCCTTGCTTTTTCAGGGGGGGCACCGACCATTTTTCCGGTGTGTGTGTGTATGTGTCACAAGGGCGGATCCGACTTTCGCCAATAGGGGACGGGGCCCGAAATTATCTTCACCTATATCGGTCACTTCTTAGTTTTATTCTTATAAAACAACATAAACATGAAATAATCTCATAAGCCTGATAAAAAGTGCGAGCGCGAAGCGCGAGCGATTTTTTTTTTACTTTCATGTATTTTTAATTTAATTTTCTGGGCAATGTTATGTGTGATCCTGAACAAGATTCGTATGTAACTAGATGGCTACTGCGAACGCCAAGCGCGAACAGAAATTTTTATCAACTGTTCTAGCATTATCGAAAAGGGACCTGTTTAGGACTGCTTACAGTTACCCACGAAGACGGTATATATTTCGATAATGCGAGTGCGAAGCGCGAGCAATTTTTTTTTTACATTCCGACCAAAAAAATGGTCATTATGTAACTAAACAATTCATGCGAGCGCGAAGCGCGAGAGGAAGAAAATTGAGAGTTTAGACCTAAAAGCGGGACATTCTATTCATATTTTGTAAATCATAAATAGAATATAGTTAATTGGGTATCATTAATAATGCGATCGTGAAGCATGAGCAGACAATATTTATTATTGATATTCTGATGTGAAACTGGATAATTCAAGTACATGCCTACATTTTAAATAAAGAACATGCAGGCTATCGCGCGTGTTGTAGATGTAGACCTAGAATCTGGGCATTCTGAATACATTTGTTTAATGGAACATTATGGAATACACGTAGACAATATGAACTTCGCAAATCAAACAATGGGACCACGCAGCGTGAGCTTAAAATGCTGATATATGTAGACCATAAAACGGACATTTTACAGAGCACTTAAATTTGTAAATGAAAAAAAAAATAATGAAAGCTCGATGTCGAGCTAAAATATGTTTTGCATATTGACTTCAAAACTTGCTCCATATCAGCCTATTGAGCAAGATATGAATCTCATCGAACAGGCAATTCTGGCGCGAAGCGCCAGCAAAAATTTTATATAGTAACATAAAAAGATTTGTTTTTTTTATTACATTATTTCATTCACTCGTCTTCCTCTTTTTTTCTTCTGTCTTTCTTCTTCTTTTCCTTTTTCTTTTCCTTTTTTCTTTTCTTCTCCCTTTTTTCTTTCCTTTTTTTTTGCTCTGCCAATTTTTTCTGGGGGGCACCTGGGGGGGCACGTGCCCCCCAGGCCCCCCCGTAGCTACGCCACTGCCCCCCCCCCCCCCCGCTACGAAATCTCGGATCTGGGGGACGCATTAAACTCCTGAAATAAAATATCACAGAAAGGGAAATAGTAGAATAATTCGTGCATAAAAATAAATTATAAGAACACATTGAGACACTTTTTCCGAAATTATTAAATCTTTTAATAAAAACGAGAAATCGGGGGGGGGGGGCAAGGGTGTATGAATTAGTAAATAAATGAATACCATATAGGCGAAGAAAAAATGCGATATTTGGATGGTGAATTAATGAAATGACGATCAATCAATATTTTTTTAATGAAATTTTCGGCATATTATGCTCAGTGAATTCTACTCTATTTATTAAGCTATAAATACTTTCAACCCGGACCATCCATTTAGGTTTTAAAATGAATGCAGGAAGAGAAAATAGGTTAGCTGTAGAAATACTGGCATATCAATGAACGGTATAGCTTTTTAAAAAACAAAAGGTTATTAAGGTTAAAAAAAAGTACTTTGAAAGAAGGGCCTACTTTTATACGCAAAATGAATAATATACATAATGATAGGCCTATCCCCAATTGCCGGGGGGGGGGGGGGATAAGTCTCAGTAAAATATAGATTAATTTAATTAAGTGTAGATATCCCTCAAGCAAGAATGAAATTGACCAAAAGAAAATTAATAAATCTTCCCCGAATGAATATACCTATTTGTTTTCTTTTTCGAATTTAAATGGATGAAAAGTGGGGAGGCGGAGGAGGCATTTATGAAAGGAATGAAAAAAAACCCCAAATATACACAGGAAGCCAGATGAGTGATTCAATATTGAATAAGAGAAGAAAGCTGATTTAAAAAAAATATTGACTATACTTACATCCAGGTGATTATAAATAGATATATGATACATGAATGAATAAATGGATTCAATCGCAGCATTACGTCAAGTGAAATATTGGGGAAAAATCATTTACAAGAACTATGTAATTTGATTATTGATGACACCTCCCCATAGGCGGCGGAAGCGGGGGGGGGGGGGGGGGACAGGTCCCCCCTAAATTTGCGGTGGGGGGACGGTCCCCCCTAAAATTGAGGTTGATAACCTTTATGCACCTCCCTCCCCGCAAAAAATATAATAAAAATGAAATGCAGGGGGGCTCCAAGTTATTTTATAATAATAATATCATAATAATGAACTTCCACACATAAAAAGAATTAAAAACGAATGATAACTCGATCTGACTCTCTATATCACAAAAGAAAAAAACTGAAAACAAATAAATTAAATGATTAATGAATAAATATAAATACATTTATTTATCAATATAAATACATTTATTTATCATACATATTAATCAATTCAAATAATAGATTGATAAATAAATAAACGAAATTTCACACATGAAAATAATTAAAAACGAATGATACTCTGACTCTCTACATCACAAAAGAAAAAAAAAACTGAAAACAAATAAATTAAATGATTAATGAATAAATATAAATATATTTATTTATCAATATAAATACATTTATTTATCATACATATTAATCTATTAAAATAGATTGAAATAAATGAACTTCCGCACATAAAAATAATTAAAACAAATGATACCTCTGACTCTCTATATCACATAAGAAAAAAAAACTGAAAACAATAAATGATTAATGAATACATTAATTAATCAATACATAATTAATCAATAAGTTAATAACTGTAACAACAAATAAATAAATCGACAGATGAATTTTTGAAGAAGTAAATTATTATTCTCTCTCCTTGTTTATTTGGAAAATAAATTGGAGCCCCCCCCCCCGCCCCTTACAGCGCCGCCCATGATATCCTTTCCTTGTTTATTTGGAAAATGAATTGGAGCCCCCCCCCCCGCCCCTTACAGCACCGCCCATGATATTCTTTCCTTGTATATTTGGAAAATAAATTGGAGCCCCCCCCCCCGCCCCTTACAGTGCCGCCCATGATATTCTTTCCTTGTTTATTTGGAAAATAAATTGGAGGCTCCCCCCCCCTCCCCCGGCCCCCTACAGCGCCGCCCATGATAATTCTCACCGGCCGGGGAAACAAGCCCCACGACCACGTTATTTTCCATTATATAATAGTGTAAGGGGCCCCGATAACGAGTATACTATATAGTCGTCATCCGAGCCCCACACACGTGCGAATGCTGTGAAAAGCGCATTGGACGGGGCCAGTTTCGCGACTATCTTAGGATGCAAGCTTAATATATACTCGTGATATAGGCCCCGCTACTGTGTTGGAGTGTCTGAAGTGCCGTAGTGCGGGGCCTATATAACGGTTATAGTACTATACTCGTGAAACAGGCCCCGCAAACGGACATTCAAAGCCATTCAACACAGCAGCGGGGCCTATATCACGAGTATATATAGTGAGCTGAAGTTAGCAACCTAGATATTGAGGTATGATCGATTACAATTTTTTTCTCGAGCGGGGCCTATATCACGAGTATGCCCGAATTTTAAATTCTCAGAGCTATCTCTATGCCTATGGCACTTTGCGTTACTGTACTAGAGATCTAATAATTCTAACTAACGTTAGCAATATTTCAACTTCAAATGTACATTTACCATTATTATCAATGACAAGACAAATGACATCAAAACAAGTTTGAATCAAAGACAAAATAAAATTAAATCATGTAAAAAAGTTGTAGCATTTTTTAGCAAGCCAAAACAAAACTTTAATGCCTGAAATAATGGCAAAGCCAAAGAGCGTTTGTTGCATGGTGGCGCTGTTCTCGCAAATAATGTTACACAAACCAAAGCCAATGATTGCGATGAAACGGGATTAAAAAAGGGGGCAAACTCGAAAATCGCTTTCATTTTGGGGAGCCATACAATGGCTAGACCAAAAGCTTCAGTCTCTGTATTTTGGTTGTTCCGCTGAACTACGTTGGCTCCACTCACCATACATAGACTGAAGGGGATGGGGCCCCGTACCTACAGCCAACGTATAGTGAACTAGCGTTTTATAGATCGCGATTTAAAACTGTTTTTTAAGCAAAATTGAAAGTTTCATGGTTTCCATTATCAGGGAAATATAAATAACTTAAGTAATTGCATACCTTGGGCCGGAGTTATTGAAAAAAATCCTCTGGATGATTGAGAAATCTGTCATCTAAGACATTTTCACCTGACCTGACGGTTTTTCTTGCAAGTTGCCATCTTGAATGACGTCATTATCGTTATTAACTTAATGTCTCGAATCGATATATCGCGATTATAACTAGTACTAGTACTAGTATAACTAGTATCGTTTATCTTCGGTTTCGTTCGCATATGGAGCAGATCGTATAATATCGAAAGCAATATCGATATCACATTCGTGATTGTTGACGTTCGTTTGTAAATATTTTATAGTTTGGCTGCCATTTTGACCATTTTTATCGTGTTCAACCCAATTAAACATCGGTAAAGTATATTTTTCATGCCTTTTTCATCTATATCGTTTAAAGTATTTAAACATTGAAATATCAAGTTTTAAAAGTTTGTTGTTTATACATCCTTAGATTGTAAATTCGATGTGTAAAATTACATCAAACTTTGGACTGTGAATTGACAAAAGGGAGGGAATGAGAACACATGCGAGCCCACACGTACACCCTACCGTCGGTAAATGGGGATTACAGTAAAATGTCAGAAATTGTTGAAGAAATCCCCAGAAACGACGGTTATTCCTGTCTATACAATGGCATGCTATGCCTATGTATGACTGGAGTCACTTGAAATCCAGGCTTTTTTAGAATTGAATGTCATTGTTTTTAAAATTGGAATCTGGGTTTATCTTACAATATAGCCTAATGTAGAGGACTGTCATTGTGATGATATTTTCATCATATTTGACTTTGTCTTTTCATCAAAGAGCCTAGACACAGGGGCTATATACTAGACCTGTGTTTTGAATGTGGTAAACATTGATAGATTTCCCTAGAAAATCCACTTTAACCACGTTCATTTTGCAGGGGTGAGAGAGTTCAGATTTTTTTGTTTTGATTTTCAGCTTATTTTTGGCCTTTGTACAAAAAGTATGGGAGCTCTTTCTATTTCAGACTTTTTCAACACTTCAGCTTTTTTCAGACCTTTTTATTTGTGACCACTCACACCCCTGATTTTGGAAAAAACAGATTATTTATCGCGTTTTTTCACAAAAAGAGCAATCATTGTATCAATTTTCATTTGCCCAGTGCCACTCAAGGGTTCATTTTATGCGCACAGAAAAATCAAGCCATAGAAGTCGTGTGTTGTGGACACCAGAAATGGGATCACAGCATGCGCGACCCACTAGTTAGAAATCCACTGCCAAATGCGGTTTATGGTGCGAGGTTAGTATACTAATAGTAATAGTATACTAACCTCGCAATACGTGTGAGTGGCCCAGTGCAAGTATAAATTCAGTGCTCAAAGATTTTCATAATTTTCTAGAGCTGAATTCCCGGCCTATGCTCGTTCCCTCCCTTTGAAAGCACCCCCTATCGAAGGTCTGCCAAAATTTCTGAACCCTCCTTCCCCCTTTCGAGGGCTTTTTCTGCCTTGGAGACCCCCCTAAATCCAGAACACTGCTCAATGTACCCCCTATCTCAGGTGAGACCTTCCAACAAAAGGTCCGTACTTTACTTTTTCAAAATGAAATAATCCTGAATGAGCCTTCAAAACTAGCAGGAATTTCAGGATTTTGATCAATTTTTCTATGTTATTCAAGATATTTTATAACCCCCTTTTAAAATTTATCAGGAGTCCAAAGAGAGAGATAAAAAAAAAACCTTTTTAAAGAAATCTCCGGGTGAAAATACAAAAACACCCCCTTTTTTAAAATTCGCGGGCCGGACTTGTCCCGCGAAAAAGTACCCCTTTACCGGACATTTTGGGAACACGCATGCGGTCCTTCCGACCCCGGAGTGGGGGGGCCGGGGCTGAATTTGAGCAGTAAAGTGAATAGTTTTGCAGGTCAACGAGGAAAATCTTAATTTTCCAGTAGAATCTAGAATCTACAGCCTTTTGATCCCCTTTTCATGAGAAGAAACGATGGACTGAATCTGAATGATGTAGATGCACTGAGTCTATGCGTGAATGGTGTATAAATGTGTTTGAGATAATGTTGAGCTGTGGCATTTCAAATAGTTTGAAGATGTTGAATTGAAAAAAAAGATGGGAATGTTAATTCTAGACTAGTTAATTCATTGTTGGTGAACACATTTCATTCTTTAAAAAGAAAGCACCATTCACCATAGACAGGAATAACCGTCGTTTCTGGGGATTTATTCAACAATTTCTGACATTTTACTGTAATCCCCATTTACCGACGGTAGGGTGTATGTGTGGGCTCGCATGTGTTCTCATTCCCTCCCTTTTGTCAATTCACAGTCCAAAGTTTGATGTAATTTTACACATCGAATTTACAATCTAAGGATGTATAACCAACAAACTTTTAAAACTTGATATTCCATTATCAAAATACTTTAAACGATATAGATGAAAAGGCATGAAAATTATACTTTACCGATGTTTAATTGGGTTGAACACGATAAAAATTGTCAAAATGGCAGCCAAACTATGAAATATTTACAAACGAACGGAGAGGGCGTCAACAATCACGAATGTGATATCGATATTGCTTTCGATATTATACGATCTGCTCCTTATACGATACGATACACTACACGAAGATAAACGATACTAGTTATAATCGCGATATATCGAGACATTAAAAACTTAATAACGATAATGATGTCATTCAAGATGGCAACTTGCAAGAAAAACCTTCAGGTCAGGTGAAAATGTCTTAGATGACAGATTTCTCAATCATCCAGAGGATTTTTTTCAATAACTCCGGCCCAAGGTATGCAATTACTTGAGTTATTTATATTTCCCTGATAATAGAAACCATGAAACTTTTAAATTTGCTTAAAAAACAGTTTTAAATCGCGATCTATAAAACGCTAGTTCACTATACGTTGGCTGTAGGTACGGGCCCCCATCCTCTTCAGTCTCTGTATTGGTCAGTGAGCCAACGCAGTTCAGCGGAACAACCAAAATACAGAGACTGAAGCTTTTGGTCTACATTCACCACAGACATTTTTGCACAACATTCACTGTCGCCTGCATCATGGGCAAAATTCTAAAGAAATGGGTTTGAAACAATGCATTTTGCAAGATTTCACTTCTGACTTTGCCCTATATTCGGGGTAACTGCACATTCCATGATTACATCATCACAGTAGATGGCATATCGTTGTAAAGAGGGATAATGAAGCATTCCAATCATACAAATTTCACCTTTGTAGTTTCAGTAAAAAAAAATAATAATCACCCCTCAAACTTGACTTGCAGAGTTAAAGGAGAATGAAACCCTTGAAACCAGCCGAATCCATATCAAAGAGAAAAATCAAAGAAACATATTGTTGAAAGTTTGAGGAAGATTGAATGAATAATAATAAAGTTATGAGCATTTGAATATTGAGATCACTAATGCCATGTAGTTCCTCCCATTGGCAATGCGACCAAGATCTGTGATGTCACACACGTACAACTCCCTCATTACTTTAGTACTTATTTCACTTATATTCTCACTTTTATAGAGTCTATCACAAGGTGAGGTGTTCTCTTTATGAGAGGACAAGTACAGAGGTTTCACAACATTATATCATTGATGAATCGTTTGTCATATGATTAGAATGAGCAAAAAGAGATGTTTTGGGGTATATTTTCAGTGTCAAAAAGGGGAGAGTTGTTCATCAGTGACATCATAGATCTTGGTCGCATTGCCAATGTGAGGATCTCCATAGCATTAGTGATCTCGACATTCAAATGCTCATAACTCTTCTATTTCTAGTCCTATTTTACTCAAACTTTTGTTGATCTTATTCTTTGATTTTTCTGCTTTCACAAAAGCTAACTTGCTCCAAGAGTTTCATTCTCCTTTAAGTTGCATCTTCCATCTCTCCTTTCCTGTTCTGATAGCTTTCTCACTTTCTATTGAAAATACAATTATTTTTTTAAAAGTTGAATCTTCAGTCACTCTTTCTATTTCACTCATCCTTCTGATACCTTCCTTACTTTATATTTAATTTTATTTTGCATATTTTTCCATCTTCTGTCTAAAAAGTAGACAACCATAGTCTACTTTATTAAGTCTCCAACTACAAAAAATTCAAGTTTCATCCATAATTTTGTTCAGCATTCAAAAGGGCAAACACTAATGTTTAATAATCCAATAATTGACAATAATTGTTTATTTGCTATTTATATTCATACTTTGTAAATGTAGTAAGACATAAACAGCAATCAAAATTTGATAGCATTATAGAATGAATTTACTGAAAAGTTGCCAATTTGCATTTTTAAACCATGATTTTCTTGTTTTCATTATATTGCCAATGTAGAATGAGCAATGATTTATAGCTTAAGTTAAACGGCTTTTATTCAAGACCAACACCAGATACATGTACTGTACTGGGAATGGTATCATTTTTTTTTAAGAGTACATTTTTGCTCTTTCCAACAATATTCCATTTTAATTGCTAATATTCAGGACAATGTGAGTTTGCAAAAGAAAAAGGAGGCAATTTAGCCCCAAATGATCAAAGTAGACCTGGAAATTACAAAAAGGAGCCTTATAGACCAGTTCGTAGTTACTTCATGGACAATTTTGGTCAAATGACCTTTCATTTCTTTCATTAAGATAGGTAGATTTCAAAGCAAGATATTACGTATGCATGCCTTACATAGCGGGATGAAGAAAATGAATAGACCAGGTGACTAGAATAGCACATCAATGAACACTCTATGAAGTTATTTGTTGCATTTCTACTTTGAATGCATACTAGAGGATGTTGTACAATGTACTTGGCAAACTGTGAAATATACCAGTCATTCGTGGACGCATTTTTTTTGTGGATGTGAATGAAAAACACAATTCAAAAGAATTATACATGTATATGAATAATCAAGACATCGAATTTGGTGCTTATCCAATTAAATTTTAAACCACCATGTCACTTTAGTACAAATGACCTTCCTCTGATCATGCGCAGAGTGGAACTACGAACTGGCTTATTAGAAATCCCCATTCATAACATAAAGCTTATTATCCAATGATGCAGATGTATGCAGTTAGTTTTGAAAAGTAGCCCCCCCCCCCCAAACAAAAAAAAAATAATAATAATAGTAATTAATAATAATAAAATGAAAAAAAAATAAAAAACAAAATAAAATAAGATGAAAAAAATTGATGAATGAATAATAAATAAGTGATAATAAATAAAAAGATAAAAAAATAGAAATTTTTTTTGGTCAGACTTAGTGATTGAACAATAAATTTACTGAAAAATTTACCAATGTGAATTTTTAAGCAATAATTTTGTTGCTTTCATCTCGACAATTTATAGTGTAAGGACTACATGTAGCTCGAGTTAAAGAACTTTTTATCAGAGGATACCAGATGCTGTACTGGGAATGGTATCATTTTTTTGGTACTTCTCTTACGAAACCATATTCCATTTGTAATTTGTTAACATTAAGGATAATGGGAAAATGCCAAAGTATCTCCTATATAAAAGGAGACTGTAAATCTATGGGTTAATTAATTCCAGTTCCACCAGCAATGCCATTGTGTGCTCTATTAAAATTTCTGAAGGAAAACGGTCTGTTATCATAGACTATGTCTGGCAGCTGGCCAGGAGAATGCTTTTTGATCACTAGACCATCGGATCAACTTTTGAAATTATCCTGGCATTTCTGGTCTGGTGCACCAGAACAAAAAAAAGGAGAAAAAAAATCAAGGCTGTATTAAAATCTGATAAATTATTTAATAGTAGAGCGGATTAGCCGAACAATTGTGCAAATTTTGACTAAAGCATGAAACTTTCACAAGTATAAGTATATGCCCTAAGATTTATTTTAAAGATGGGAGGTAAATTTTAGAATGCCATTTTCGGCCGTTGCCATGGCAACGGATTAATTTCTCAAAAATGACATACATTCCCATGTAAATGGTAAATAAACATGATATAGATGACCAAAATGATAATTTTTAAGCTCCCAAATGAATATATATAAAATTTAGAAACATTCAAAATTAACAAGATAGTTCCAATTGGTCCGTTGCCATGGCAACGACTTGTTTTTCCCCAGAAAAATAAAAAAACTGATTAAAAAAACGTTGTAGAATAGGATTTATCTTTAATTTTCCCTAATTTTACAGTGTTGAACAATGATATTTTGGTTGCTCAATGTATAAACTACATCTCAAGCCGTTGCCATGGCAACCAAATAACATCAATTTACACAAATTAAATGGTTAAGAAGACAATGGACAGGTGGAAAATACAACTGGAAATGACTTAATCTGTATGCTTAAGTTTTGACCCCCTCATTTGAACATAAAATACAGAAAGTGTTCTGCAGGAGTTCTTTATAAAGATAAAACATTATGTTGCCTTGGTAATGCTTGAATTAAATTTAAAAAACAAATGTTGCAAAGATCCCGTTGCCATGGCAACAGCATATTTCCCTCTAGAAAGGTAAAAATATTGATAAAAATGTAGAATACGATCATCATTCCATTTTCAATATTTTTAAGGAACTAATAAAAATATATGTTTGTGACTGCATTTATAAATATAACATCTTAAGCCATTGCCATGGCAACCAAATAACATCTAATTAAAAAAAATCAATGACAGGGATGACAGGGTTATGGATAGGTGAAAAATCCAATGAAAATAACTTTTATGCATAAGTTTTGACCTACTCAATTAATTTAGGGGAAACAGTATACAGTGAGTGTTCTTCATGAAATAATTAGAATGATAATTAGAGTAACACTTGGATTAAATTCTTTTTAAAATGTTACAAAGGGCTCGTTGCCATGGCAACAGCTTATTTCCCTCTAGAAAGGTAAAAATATTGATAAGAATTTAGAATACAGACATGTATGATCATCTTTCCATTTTCAATAATTTTAAGTACTAATCGAGATATATATATGACTAAATTTATAAATATAACATCTTAAGCCATTGCCATGGCAACCAGATAACATCTAATTAAAAAAACATGGATGACAAGGATATGGACAGGTGAAAAATACAATGAAAATTCACTTGATGTGCATCACTGTATGCATCAGGATTGACCTCAATTAATCTAGGGGAAACAATACAATGAGTGTTCTGCATGAACTAGTTATCATTCTAAGAATGATAAACATTGAAGTTGCCTTGGTAATAATTGAATTCGATAAACATCAACGTTGCAAATGACCTGTTGCCATAGCAACTACTCATTTCCCCAAGAAAAGTACCAGTTTTGATCAGAAAATCTGTAGAATCTCATTTTTTCCTTTCATTTCCCCTGATTTTAGGGTAAGAATGGATATGTTTCCTGTTAACATTCAAATTATAGCTTAAGCCATTGTCATGGCAACCAAATAACATCTAATTTGAAAAAAACAACATGGTTGACATGATAATGGACAGGTGGAAAATGCAATCCATTAACTCAAGGTTTGACCCAGTCAATTAATTTTGAACAAAGATTACAGTGGTTCGCATTAGTTCATTAGAATGATAAAATTTGAGGTTGCCTTGGTAATGCTTGAATTTAATGATAAATATCACTGTTACATATAGCCCGTTGCCATGGCAATGACTCCTTTTTTTCCCGAATAAAGTACCAAATTTGATCGAAAAGCAGTTTAGAATCTGCATTTTGTCATAAATTTCCCCTAATTTTAGAGTGCAAAGCATTATGTTTGCTGTTGATATACAAATAACTTATGCCATTGCCATGACAACCAAATTACATCTAATTCCAGTGGCTTAATGTGGTTTCTATGCAATGGTTTTAAGGGTGAAGTAGTATATTGTGACTAGTTACAAGGACAGCCAGTGGTCTGATGTGTCCAAGACCCTGAGACAGCTTCCAAAAATGGAGTTTGAAATGGCTGTTGATATATAAATGGACATAGCTTATTTCATATCCGTCTGGGATATATGATTTGGTGTCTAGACCATGGTTTCCATGGTCAAGTAATACACTATGACAAGTTACACGGACAGTCAGTTGTCCAGTATATTTAAAAAATCCGAGATGGCTTTGAAAATAGAGTCTAAAATTGTTGTTGCTGCATTAAAAAAACGTAGATTGTTTAATAGCCTGGAATAAGTTTATGCCATGGTGAAATGTGTCAAACTATACATTAGGACAAGTTACAAGAACACTCAGTGGTCAAGTATGTCAAAAATCCAAGGTGGCTTCAAAAAATGGATTATAGAATAGCCCTGTTACTAAAGAATTGACATATTTCGTGTAATATCTGCCAAGGGCATATTATTTTGATATCTAAACCATGGTTTTAAAAGTCAGTAAATACATCATGACATGGAACAAGTTACAAGGACAGTGAGTAATCCAATATGTCTAAACATCTAAGATGGCTTCAAACAATCGGGGTTTAATTGGAGTCTGTTGCTTAAAAATTGACATAGTTCATTGAAAGTCAACCAAGGAAAAATGATTTTGGTGTTCAAACTTTGGTTTAAAGTTTCGAAAAATACGTTTAGACTTGTTACAATGATATCCAGTTGTCCAAATTGCCTAAAAATCCAAGAGGGTGACCAAAATGGAATCTAAAATGACTTCTATCACTCAAAAATCATCAGAGTTCATACAACCTGTGAGAAACATCTTTGGTGTCTACACTGTGGTATGAAGGGTCCACTATTACATTAGGACAAGTAACAAGGATGGTTAGTTTTCAATTTTGTCCAAAATCCAAGGTAGATTCTCACAAGTGGATATCATATCCACTTCAACGTAACAGTCGTCATTTTTTAACCCATTCATTGATGCCATCTTGGATTTTCAGGCAAAATGGACATCTATACATCATTGTAACCAGTCCCAACGTATCATTTGATCCTTGAAATTCTAATGTAGACACCAAAATAACATCCCCAGGAGTATTTTTTAACGTACTATGTCCACTTTTAAGTAACATTAAAACCCCCATTTTTCAAACAATCTTTGAATTTTTGGACACAATATTGACACCTGACTGTCCATTCAACTTGACACAATGTACAGTATTAGTTGACCCCTGAAACACTAGTGTAGACACCAAAATCATACCCCCAATGTGCATTATTAATGAATTATATGTCCATTTCGAAGTAACAACAGTCAATTTAGACCCCATTTTGGAGGCCATCTTGGATTTTTTAACATACCAGTCCATTGGTTGTCCTTGTAACTTGTTCTAATGCATTAAACCATGGTTTTATGATGATGGTTTAGACATCAAAATCATATTCCCCAGACAGATATTGAACAAACTATGTCCTAATTTATTATTTCACTTTTGAAACTATGGTTTAGACACCAAAATCATATCTCACAGGTGAATATAAAAGGAGTTATTCCACTTTTAAGTATCAGCAGCCATTTTAGAATAGTTTTTGGAAGCCATATTGGATTTTCGAATACACCTGACTGTCATTGTAACTTGTACTAATATTGTTAGACTCTTGAAACCAATGATTTACTCTTGAAACCAATGATTTAGACACCAAAATATTATCCTCCAGGCCAATATGAAATGAGCTATGTCCGCTTTAGTTATAAGCAACCATTTTAGATTCAATTTTTTGAAGCCATCTTGGATTTTTGGACATTCCAGACCACTGGCTTTCCCTGTAACTTGGTCCAATGTACTACTTGATCCTTAAAACCAATGAATAGAAACCAAATTAAAGCCATTTTATCAAGTAATGGATGAATTGTGGATTTTTAGCCTATGGCACCCACTGAGGGCACCATCTTGGAATACCCTTGCTTAAATTATTTTTAACCTTTCAACCAGTAAAGGTATTTTTTATTTTATTTGACGAGTCTACTTTTCATGTAAAATAACCAGTGAATAGATTACACTTGGCGTTGAATAGATTCATATGTTACTTTAAAAATTATCACAGTATTACAAAATTTTCTTCTTCAAAATCAGCAGTGCAATTTTGAGGGGGCCAGATATGACATATCAAGCAAAATTTACTTTAAAATGTTCTCACCGAGCCAGCGACAGAGCAAAAATTTCCAAATTTTTCCTTTTTGGTATATTATTCGTAAAATAATCATATTTTATCCATCTCTCTTTCACTGTCTCTGTATTCTTTCTTGATAATGATTTTTTTTCTTTTTTTTTGGGGGGGGGGGGAGACGGGTTGCAAATTCCCGGGAATTTTCTTGATGGAAACTTTCCATGGGAATAAACGTGACTTTTGTGGGAATTTTTTTTTTATTTTCGGCAATTTTCATGAATTTTTAAAGAAATTATGGGAATTTTCACAAAGTAACGATTTTCTGACATTTGTATGCAGGGATTAAAAGGTGTATCCTGGCAGATGATGCCTAATAGTGCTTTGCTATCATATTTCAAGCCAAGTATGCTAAAACAGTCGAACAAGGAAGGATTTCATGATTTCATGATCTCCATGTAAAAGTTGATTTACTGTATTTACCTTGATAAGGATATCAAGACCATGTCTACTCCTCAAATAGACTTAAGATTTTGATTCATCAACCCCTATAATCCCCTTAGATATTGATATGATGAACAGCTTTAAAACACAAATCACCCCAAAACGCTTTCTTCAAAATGGCCGCCTGCGAATACTTTGAACGTAATTGTCCAGCATCAAAATTAGAGTTTCGGGAATTTATTTGAGCCCAAAAAAGTCTGATGTGATTTTTGTAGGTCTTATTTCGATGCCATGTATAATGAAATAAGATGGTGCTTATCATGTAGCATATTTATGTTCAGCAACCTCCTATAAGGGAAAAGGAAATAAATAAACATATTTTTATCAAATTTTGTACTTTTCTGGAGCCATTTGTAACATTGATATTCATCATTATGTTCAAGCATTACCAAAACAAAAGTTATTTTTGTCATCCTAATGAAATCATGCATAACACTTAATGTAACTTTTGTTCAAAATTAAAAGAGTAGGTCAAACCTTACGCATATTCAGTTAATTTTATTGTATTTTCCTTCGGTCCATTATCTTGTCAGCTATGTTTTTTTGTAAATGAAATGTTATGTTATTGCCATTTCAACGCCTTAAAATGTTATTTATACATTTAACAACAAACATGTACGTGTATGTTTGACACCCTAACCTTAGTGGAAATGAATGAAAAATAAGATTCTACTAGGTATTTTTTTAATCAAAGATGGTATTTTCTGGGGGAAAAACGATCCGTTACACATTTGCAAAAAAATGATATTAAATTCAACCATTACCAAGGCAGCATCAGTTTTTATCATGCTATTGTACTCATGCAGAACACTTACTGTAATTTTTGTTCAAAACTTAAAGGAGAATAAAACCTTTGGAACAAGATAGCTTGTGTGAAAACAGAAAAATCTAAGAAACAGATCAATGAAAGTTTGAGAAAAATCGGACAAATAATGAGAAAGTTATGAGCTTTTGAATATTGCGATCACTAATGCTATGGAGATCCTCACATTGGCAATGCGACAAAGATGTGTGATGTCACTCTTGAACAACTCTCCCCATTACTTTAGTATATATTTCACTTAAATTGCCTCTTTTATTACATCTATCAGTAGAATATGTATTCTTTCTATAGGAGGGCATGTAATACAGATTTTTAAAGAATACATCATGGATAAAGAGTTTGTATCACCATACGAAAAAGCAAAAAGACACATTTTCAGGGTCCATCAAAGGGAAAGTTGTTCATGTGTGACATCACACATCCTTGTAGCGTTGCCAATGGGAGGATCTCCATAGCATTAGAGATTGCAATATTCAAATGCTCATAACTTTCTTATTATTTGTCTGATTTTTCTCAAATTTCTTTGTTCTTATTCTTTGATTTTTCTGTTTCGACACAAACCTACTTGTTCCAAAGGTTTCATTCCCCTTTAATGACTGGTCAAACATTATGTAGCTTTTAAAAGTAAACCTTTATTTTACATCCCACCTGACCATTATCATTTCAACAGTAATTTTTTTTTGTATTTATAAATTACATCTTGATTGGTTGCCAAGGCAATGGCTGAAGATGTTATCTACATATTAACCGCAAACATATATTTTATAACACCCTTAACTTAAGGGAAATGAAAGAAAAATCAGATTTTATCATGTTTTTATTTATCAAAGCTGCTGATACTTTTCTGGGGGAAATGAGCTGTTGCCATGGCAACATAACATTTGAATTATTAATATTTATCATTTAATTCAAGAATTACCAAGGCAACATCAATTTATTATTCTAATGAACTCATGCAGAATACTTAGTGAATTTTTTGTTTAAAATTAAATGACTAGCCAAACCTTTCGCATATTGAGTTATATTTGTATTTTCCACCTGTCCATGATCTTGTCATCCAAATTATTATTTTTTTGTGAATTAGATATTATTTGGTTGCCATGGCAATAGCTTTAGATTTTATTTAAACAATTTGCATCAAACATATCTATGTTTAACACACTAAGATTGGGGGAAATGCAAGAAAAACCAGATTCTATAGTCCTTTTTTAATAAAAACTGGTACTAAATGATCCGTTGCTATGGCAACAGGCAATTTGCAACATTGATATTTATCGTTGAATTCAAGTATTACCAAGGCAACATCAATCTGTATCATTCCAATTAGTTCATGCAGAACACTCACTGTATTATTTCCCCAAAATTAATTGAGTAGGTCAAACCTTATGCATTTACATAAGTTAATTTTCATTGTACTTTTCACCTATCCATAACCTTGTCATCCCTGCTGTTGTTTTTTAAATTAGATGTTATCTGGTTGCCATGGCAATGGCTTAAGATGTTATATTTATAAATGTAGTCACAATCATATTTTGATTAGTTCCTTAAAAATATTGAAAATGGAATGATGATCATACATGTATTCTATATTTTTATCAATATTTTTACCTTTCTAGAGGGAAATAAACTGTTGCCATGGCAACGGGATCTTTGCAACATTCGTTTTTTTTTATTTAATTCAAGCATTACCAAGGCAACATAATGTTTTATCTTTATAAAGAACTCCTGTAGAACACATTCTGTATTTTTTGTTCAAATGAGGGGGTCAAAACTTAAGCATACAGATTAAGTCATTTCCAGTTGTATTTTCCACCTGTCCATTGTCTAGTTTACCATGTTATTTTTGTAAATTAGATGTTATTTGGTTGCCATGGCAATGGCTTGAGATGTAGTTTATACATTGAGCAACCAAAATATCGTTGTTTAACACTGTAAAATTAGGGGAAATTAAAGATAACTCCTATTCTACAACGTTTTTTTAATCAGTTTTTTTATTTTTCTGGAGAAAAACAAGCTGTTGCCATGGCAACGGACCAATTGGAACTATCTTGTTAATTTTGAATGTTTCTAAATTTTATATATATTCAATTGGGAACTTGAAAATTATCATTTTGGTCATCTATGTCATGTTTATTTACCATTTACATGGGAATGTATGTCATTTTTGAGAAATTAATCCGTTGCCATGGCAACGGCCGAAAATGGCATTTTAAAATTTACCTCCCACCTTTAAAATAAATCTTACGGCATATACTAATACTTGTGAAAGTTTCATGCTTTAGTCAAAATTTGCACAATTGTTGTGATTTTTGGAGCTAATCCGCTCTACTATAATGAGATGTTCAAGGTTTTGACTCTAGTATGTTTCTGAATCCATTTTGGATTTCCCTTTTTAAATTTTCAAAAAGCTTGTCTTTTGCTACATGTATTTGTATCAAATATTACAGAAATCCAGTTCATTGATCCATTATTTTGATTGTGTGTTGGCTCATTTGGCAGAGCGTCCGTCTCACAACTGGGAGGTCGGGGGTTCAAACCCCGGCCGCATCGGACCAAAAGACGTCAAAAGATGGGAGTTGCTGCTACCCTGTTTGGCGTTCAACGATTAAAGGGATAGAGCCTCGTCGATTTGGCGCTGCACAGCGGCTGCCAGGCCCATGATCAATTGGGCAAAGCAAATTTTCTGAGTATTTCATTTCATGTCTATTTTGAATAATAAAATACGGATTTTCATTTTTGTGAGCATACTGGAGACTGATATTTGATTTAATCAGGCCAGTCAAGTTGCCATTGATAAGTTGAAGTATAGGCTGTAGATGTCAATACTGATATCATGTATCAATTTATCATAATCTTCATTTATAGCAAGTTATCTTTCTGTTTCTGTGTGATGCGATTTGTGAAGCCAATATGAAACAAATTTCCATATATACATGTACATGTATATTAATAGACAAATATATACAATTCAAATGACAATGCACTTGTTTCGGCTTGAGATTATTCGTACCCAACACCACACTGTTAATCAAGGATCCAAAATAACTGTGTATGCTCCTAAAAAAGCCCATCAAAGTTGATATTGAACTCTCAGGCTGCTGAGTTGCAGAGCACAATGTGGATCGATTTCTTGCTGAATGAAAGAAGTTTAATAGCATGGCTGGGCTTTGATCCCACGACCGTCTGTTTCAAAGTCTGGAGACTTATATGGGCCACAATGCGTCAATAATGTTATATTGGTGTCAATTCGGCAGATTCAGTACCCGATAGGGTTTATTTTAATATTCAGACTATACGTCATGAATATTCATGGGACAGAATAAGCCTATAGCGTAACTTCCAACGCATCATCTCGACTGGCATGGCGCGAATGTAAAATGATGCGCTATTGTGCGAGTTTACTGCAGTCAAGATCATTATCATTGACATAGTTTTCGAGTCTCGCATTGAATGATTTTTCAAAGTTTTGTTTTTTTATTCAAGGCAAAACCTTGAAAAAAGTCTGAGATTTGTAGTATGATACAAGGCCTCCAAAACAGAGTTACATGTATTCTTTATCGTTATGAATCTGCCTGATGGATGCCATTATACTCTTAATATTAAGGCTAAAATCTTTGAATCTGTGCAAACTCTGGCTGGTGCAGAGAACTCCCTTTAATATGCCAGTGAGTATGACCATACACTGTATGATATAATTGCCAACTACTGTTAGCCTCACCAGGCCTTGATAGATACATTATACATGTAGATAGGTAATTGATTGATGGTAATTGATATTCAGTACAAGGATGTTTTCATCTGGTGCGTTTAAGATACTGTAATGCTAGTTGTGGTACTGTAACACTCTCTAAATGAGATATATGCATACTGTATTAAACAAATATGTGGAGCGTCGTGGCCCAGTGGATTAGTCTCCGGACTTTGAAACAGAGGGTCGTGGGTTCAAATCCCAGCCATGGCGTAATTTCCTTCAGCAAGGAATTCGTCCATTGCACTCAACCCAGGTGAAAATGGGTACTGGCAGGAAGTAATTCCTCAAAAAGCTGTGTGCACCTGATTAGGTAGCCTAGCTTAGCCGGGTAATAATAATAGCAGGGCCCGCTGGGAGAACAGTTTCGGAACTGAAGTGGCTACCCTGGGTAAATATACCGTTATTATTATTACTATTATTATTATTAAAGAGACTTCAATGTTGAACCACCACCCTTGTGTTTTACATGCATGTACATGTATGATGTGCTAAATGAAATTGGAAGAAAATGTGTGATTACTGAGAGATTAAATAGCAAAATTAACACGGCATTAAAGCCAGATGCTGGGTCTCTTCCATGCAACAGTAATACGCTGTCTATGTCAGCGATCTTCGGCTTGCTCATTATTCAGCTGAGATATGTTTAGTTTGGTGATCTGTACACAACATTGTACAGTGGACGCAATCTAGAACCATGATATGATGACAATAAAGTTAAACTTTTATTTTCTCTGACTTCAGAACTTCTCTATTAAAAATCATCGCTTGCTTCATCAACATTCTTTTAGCTTTAAATGGTACTAACTACATGTATGTGTAGCTTGGCTGTATGGAAGCCAATTATGTACTAATTACATGTCCCCTGTAAGGCTATGTCGAACTGATTATTAAAGCTTTGGCTGTATGATATGTCTGCCATACTGTGATACATCTCCCATTTCTTTTCTCTAAACATGATTGTCTGTATTCTCATAACATTGGTTAAAGGGATGAGTTAACTTTGTCGAAAGAAGAAAAACAAATTTGCTCCTGACGGAATACATGGCTCTTCCATTTAAGAGTCAACATTACCCGATTTCATCTGTACTCTGTGTGTGAAAAAAAAACCTATAAAAAAATGCTCATAAAATATTTTTAAGTGGGTGGAACCTGTTTTTGCTATCAGTTGTATTTGAACTTAAAAGGGAAAGCTAATAATACCCTGACAAAAAATGATTGAAAAAAAATAGCAGATTAATCAAGAAATATTGGTGAAGGATTGATGAAAGAAGATGGAAAGAGTCATACATGTACATGTATGTGAGCAGTTTCCCCATTGTATTGTGTCATAATCAATGAGATATTGTTTTCTAAAGAAAAATGAAAAAGACAATCTTTTCACAACCGCTCCTAAAAGGAAAAAAAATAGTCATCATCAACCATTACTGAAATTTATGCATTTTATATATTTTTAGTGCTTGTATAACATCACAAAAGAGCTGTGTGATGGGTGATTTTTTTTTAATATCTGAAAATCACTTTCCTTTCTTTTTTCTTTGATGGATTTCCCTCAAAATCTTCACCATATTTATTATGTTTTCCGGTATTTTACAACAAGCTGTTCTTCAGGGTGAACTTCCCCTTTGATTCGGGTAGGGGGGGGGGGGGGGTGGGGGGCTGTTTTAGCTACCAGTTGTATGCCTAAACTTTTGACCTTGGCTGTACGTGTTCATAAAATGTTTTCGTCAAGACCTTGAACAGAGCTGGAAAATTACAAATTGGTTCCTCCTCCAGCTTCATGATAAGCACAATATCTGGGGTTTTCCTGTTACGTGTAGGGAAAAAGTACAGCATTGTGTAGATATGGAATCATACTATGTGATGTACTTTCAGTTTTGAAGTCCATTGAATTTGAAATAATTCTTTTATAGTAGTTGGGACGTCCCTGGTTCAGTAGAAGAGGCTTTGTCCTTGTTTACACTCATATTGCTACATGTACATTATAAAACATAGATATTAAAGGATGACATCAATCAGCATCAAATGTCTTCTGCACATCATAATTCAAATAAATATAACATGCGATTGGGTACTGTTTAGTAGAGAGCTTTAGAGAAAAAAAATAAATTATAAATTGACGTACAAATGTACATGTTTTAAAGTACTGTACATGTAATAATCAAAGTTGACCATACACTGTGGCATTTTAGGGCCAGAATAACTAAATAACTGATTTAAAAACTGCGCACGTTTAGGCAATGTTTTACAAATCGGACTTGATTATTGAAATACAATTGTTTTGAAACTGAAAACACCAGGAGCTAAAGGCAAGTCGATTTTTGGGGTACCCATTCTGTCAAAAATGCCCCATTGAAATTCAGTATTTTTTTGCATATACTGATTAGTTAAAAATTACTTAAAGGACTTTTTGCTTGAAGTACAGTTTGGGAAGTAATGTTTTACTGCTTTATATTATTATAACTACATGTAAAGTCCCATTCGCTGTTGTCTAATATGTAATAATTACTCTCCAAGCTGAACATGTTAGGGCTGCCAGCATTGGATAACTAGTTATGAGTGAGACTCCCATCTCGGCAAATGAAATAAGCCAGTTCGTAGTTCCTTTCTGCGCATGATCAAAAGATTCTAAGCATGATCAGAGGAAGGTCATTTGTACTAAAATGACATGGTGGTTTAAAATCTAATGAGATAAGCACCAACTTTGATGTCTTGATTATTCATATATCCTTTTGAATTGTGTTTTTCATTTACATCCAAAAACAACAACAATGCGTCCACGAACGACTGGTATTTCACAGTTTGCCAAGTACATTGTACAACATCCTCTAATATGCATTCAAAGTAGGAATGCAACAAATACCTTCATAAAGTGTTCATTGGTGTGCTATTCTAGTCACCTGGTCTATTCAATTTCTTCATCCTGCTATGTAAGGCATGCTTACGTAATATCTTGCTTTGAAATCTGCCTATCATAATGAAAGAAATGAAAGGTCATTTGACCAAAATTGTCCATGAACTAACTCCGAACTGGTCTGTTAAGTGGTCAAAATGAGTGAAATCGATAGAATTGCATGCAAATGAAACAAAATTTTAAAGTGAGAACGGGCCAAAAAATGCAAGTCCCACTGTCAATTAGTGACAGTTGGCAGCCGTGACATGTAACAAATAGATTATTCACTTCTCTCATGTACAGGCCTATATTTATTCTTCAGACCTGGGGGCCCTTGTTTCATAAAGAGTTGCAAGTGTTGTAACTTTGCCATTATGGCAACTACCCTGGCAACAGGGCTTAGCAGCCAATCATAATCAAGGTTACCATGGTAGTTGCCATAATGGCAAAGTTACAACAGAACTTTGTAACTCTTTATGAAACAGGGGGGGGGGGGCCTAAGTTCACGCCACTTAATACTACACCCACAAAGAAATAGACACCTGGGAATACCCTGAAATTAGTAAATAACCCATTGTTCGGAGCATGTGGTATGTGATCACTTGGCAATTACGAGACCTCGGACTTGAGCAGAGGTACATGTAGGAATGAATTTACAACTTTGGACCCTTGTTTTTATTTCAATCATGGTTAATCCAGACTACCAGTGAAATGCCCTGTAGGTTTCAATGGTAGATATTTCACTTATCTGCTAAATTCATCTACCATGTATATTCAAAGAATTTGTCAGGGACCAATGTCATCAAGGCTTCAGACTTTAGAGGTCTGCAACTTTAAAGGAGAATGAAACCCTTGAAACCAGCTGAATCAATATCAAAGAGAAAAATCAAAGAAACATATTGTTGAAAGTTTGAGGAAGATTGAATGAATGATAAGAAAGTTATGAGCATTTGAATATTGAGATCACTAGTGCCATGTAGATCCTCCCATCGGCAATGCGACCAAGATCTGTGATGTCACACACGTACAACTCCCTCATTACTTTAGTACTTATTTCACTTATATTCTCACTTTTATAGAGTCTATCACAAGGTGAGGTGTTCTCTTTATGAGAGGACAAGTACAGAGGTTTCACAACATTATATCATTGATTAATTATTTGTCATATGATTAGAATGAGCAAAAAGAGATGTTTTGGGGTATATTTTCAGTGTCCAAATGGGAGAGTTGTACGTGTGTGATATCACAGATCTTGGTCGCATTGCCAATGGGAGGATCTCCATAGCATTAGTGATCTCGACATTCAAATGCTAATAACTCTTTTATTGCTAGTCCTATTTTACTCAAACTTTTGTTGATCTTATTCTTTGATTTTTCTGCTTTCACAAAAGCTAACTTGCTCCAAGAGTTTCATTCTCCTTTAAGAAAATGCCATAACTGGGAGGGGGGGTTCCAAAGAACAACAAATTAGCACCTTTCGGTTATGCAATCAGCCATGTGCGTTGCTATGTCAGTACATTGTTCTTTTAAAAGGCATACTTGAAGCCCCCCCCCCCCTACTCTATTCTTTTCCACTTTATATGTTATACCGAATTTGTGCTCATTTGACAACGCAAGACCTTGGCAGAAGAAATTCAAATTTCATATTAAAGAACAATAGCACCTTCATTCGGTTATGCAATTAGCCAGACTGTGCATTGCTATAGGCTATGGCAGTACATTGTTATAAAGGCATACAGTACTTGAAGCCCCCCCGGCCCCCCACTCTTTCCCACTCGGTACCTACATGTAATACTGAAATCATGCTCAATTGACAATGGCAAGACCTTGAAAGTAGACATTTCATACAAAATTTGTATTCCTTGTTTTATTCTTCGTTCGGATACAAAAGGTTTTTGTACAAAGCTCCATGGGATACCAGTTTGCATACTAGTTTGCATGCGCCTTTTGGTTTTGAGGTTCACTGATTTTCAAAAGGAGAGTTTTAACATCAGAGGAGAGTAGACCTGGGAGGGAGAGACAGAAGAGGGAGGGGCGTGGGAAGAGGAGATCGGAGAGTCACTGTATTAGTTTGCTTCCAATTGGTCTAATACCAATTCGTCTAATTACCAACTCATCTACTATCATTTGGTCTACCATCAGTTTGTCCAATATCCACATGGTCTAATGCCAATTTGTCTAATTACCAACTCCTCTACCATCATTTGGTCTACCATCAGTTCGTCCACTATCCACATGGTCTACTTTCATTTAGTCTAATGCCATTCCGTCCAACATATATTGTCTAATAACCAGTTGGTCCAATGGCCATTTACATGTTGTCCATATACCATTTGGTCAATTGGACTTGTGCAAAATGAATGAAAATGAAATGGATATAGACCAACTGGTTTATGAGACGAAATGGTGATGAGATAGAGTGATGATTGGACCAAATGGTTAATGGAACAAATGGTTGTGAGACAAAATGTTGATGGACGAAATGGCATTAGACTAAATTAATGTAGACCATGTGGTGAGTGGACGAGTTGGCAGGAGATGAATTGGCAATTTACCGAAGGGGGGGGGTGGGAAGAGAAGAAGAGATGGGTCGAGTTTAATAGTGTATTAGTGTACACAGGCATGACCAGGAGCCCGCTTTATTATCAAAAGCACAAACGAACCGGCAGCCGTAATAGTGCCGCCTCAAACCGGCAGCCGTAATAGTGCCGCCTCGAGTCTTCAACTGTTCACATCTGACCAGCCTACTGCAACATTCTGAACTGTGTAGTCTTGTAATATAGGCCCACTTGAATGACAATACAAGAATATGCTTTTGACACTACAGCAATTTTTCTTAGCCCGGAGAAATAGGTGGAGAGAAGGGAGTGCCTTAGCCCCACTAATTTCCTGGGGTTAATGTACAGTGTATCGTCGCCGATTCCACGAAGTGGCACACGCTACCGTTGATGCGCGAAATCACTTTTCGAGATAAACGCGATTAAAGATTTTTACATTTTCAATTGCCAGTTGCTATAGAATTGTGAAGTTTAACAGAATAAAGAATGCACATACCACTAGCCAGGTATTTACTCCTGCTTCCCATGTAAAAATTTTATCGAATGAACATCAAATCTTGACATAGCAGTGATTCAAACACAAGCATTACAAGTGTTGTTTTGTGGAAAATATTACTTCAGCGTGCGTAGAAACGGCGCGCACGTGCATGCCATTTCGTGGATTATTTTACTACGGATTTTGAGGCTAGTGTCGTTTTTTTCACTTGAATTATCTCATTAATTACAGAGAATTTGGTTCTAAAATTTCGGTGAAATAATAGACCATAGCCAAGGCATACTAAAGCTGAAAGATACTTGAAATTGAATACTAAAACAGAAAGATACTCAAAATTTACTTTTCACGTGATTTTGGGACGTTGCGCCACTTCGTGCATTCAGCGACGTCAAAGAATCCACGAAGTGGCACATGCGCAAGTTGATGCGCGTAATCACTATTCGAGATAAATGCAAATAACGATTTTCACATTTTCAACTGCCCATTGCTATATGATTGTGAAGTTTAACAGAATGAAGAATGCACATACCAAGAGCCTGGTATCTACTGCTGCATTCCATGTTAAAAATGTATCAAATGAACATGAAATCTTGACGTAGCAGTGATTCAAACACAAGTGTAGTTTTGTGCGTAGAAACGGCGCGCACCTGTGTGCCACTTCGTGGATTTTTTTTACGAAGGATTTTAAGGCTTGTCGCTTTTTCACTTTAATTATCTCATTAATTAGAAAGAATTGGGTTCTCAATTTCGGTGAAATAGTAGACAATGACTAGAGAATACTAAAATTGAAAGATACTAAAAATTGACATTTCACGTGATTTTGGGACGTTGTGCCACTTCGTGGATTCAGCGACGGTATATAGGACCCAATGTACAACATTAGCCAGGGGCATGTTTTACATTATTTTATCCACTCACTTGAAAATCATGGGGGGGGGGGCCCAAGTACCCCCTGCCCCCTTAATGATGCTGTCCCTGTGGTAAAACAGAACAGAAAAATATGAAAGAAATTGGAAAGACCTGTACTTTTGTGAAATTCATTTCTATTTTTGTTCAAGGACTTTTTATTGTTGAATGATCATGAATTCACTATTATGTATTGTACTGAAGAATGGTGTTGGGATTCTAATGGTCATTCATGTGAAATCATGGGTGACTTTGTTTTCACATTTTGTGATCAATGTACCTCAAAAAAGCAATATAATAGTATTTCTTTATAAGAGTCTACATGTTTAAAGAAGCAATGTGAATGCAAGGGCAAAGTCTCTTTTGTACCAAGATCATCCAGGCTGCTCCTACCAAAAATTCTTTTCAAAATCAATGAACCTTGAAACAGAGCTTTCATACATACACCTGTGTGCATATTTCTAGTCTATACATGTTTTCGCAATCTATAGGTTCACATAATCTCTCTGAGGTAGAGAAAAAAACAACAACACCCCAGGCATCACTAACCACCCTTTCACACACTAAAAAAAATAGTAGTTTGAATGATTCCAGTGAAAAATAAGGCTAATGAGTTATAACAAATATGTAGCACGTGTGAAACCAAATAGAACATGATTAGAATCATGAACGCTAAATCACAGTCACGATTACAATAGCAATCATCATTACAATGATGATTCAGGATTCACTTGTGAAAGTGCCCTTACAAAACTTGGGCAGGAACTGTTTAAAATTGTCCTATATGAGACAACATCTATCCTTTCTTTGTTTTCATCCCCGTGAGCGAAATGTCACGTGCATGTGATCATGTGCTTGTCATGCCCCCGTTTGTTTGTGTCATCAATCATGGCTTGCTGGGGTGGCGGAATGTTTTCTCCACTTTTTCCTAACAACTGTCATAAGCAGAATCCGTGTTAAAAGGCCATCGTGCCAAGATTTCGAAACCTCGGGGCCTCCTTTTCATAGAACTTGGTATGACAACAAATTTACGGTTTTAATCTAATGAAATTATTTGATTTGATTTGCTTTAGAGTGGACAAGTGAAGTTGTGCATTTGTATTATAATTATTGATGTGTTGGCTCTGTTGGTAGAGTGTCCGTCGCACAACCGGGAGGTCGGGAGTTCAAACCTTGGCCGTGTCAGACCAACGACATTAAGAGATGGGAGTTGCTGCTACCCTGTTTGGCATTCAACATCTAAGAGATAGTACCTCGATCTTTTTTCAGAATATTTTTAATTTCAGATTTCAATTGTGGATAATAAAATATGGATTTAAATTTTTTCATTTTCATAACATGTCTTTATGAAACGGAACCCGGAAGTTCTCTTTTCAATTGCGAGTTCCTGTAATTAACTTCCTGGTATAAATTTTTTTCATGCTGATAGGCTTCCGGAGCTAATTAAAATCAAAGGTTTTCATGGGAAACTGTACATGCTGTTATACCCGGTGGTTGTTTCATTAAAGTTCTCATATTTTTGCTTTAATATTAGATGTCTTTCCTGTCTTTGGATATTTTTGGACTATCAATATGGTCTTCTGGAGATGAAGACTTAAAAAAACATATTTCGGTAAAGAAAAAAATAAACCTGTTGCAATTTCTTGCACGTGATAAGTTAAAAACGACAGGATTTTTACCAAGTTATTTCTTTTTGCTCATCCCGTAGTACCCCAATGGAAACAGCAGCTGCTACCCGTGCTGGCCGCAATTCGGGTCGCTTCGTTGACGTAACCGAGGCAGAGAGGGCCTATCTCGGTGATGGACGGGATAAGCCTGAAGCACCTTCCAGACCTGATCAGCTGAGCCTTAAGGAGTTGGACTTCCAGGTAGATTACAGTATAGTTTATTTATTAAAAAATTGTTATATCCCAGGTTAGTCTGCAAGCATAGACTCAAATTTGACACCTTGACCAATTATACCATGTCTGGAGTAAAGACTAGACTCCACACTGTATCTGTGTGAAATAGAGGCAGCCAGAGTACATAGTCTAGTCTCACTACTTCAGACTCTGTATGCAAATTGCAAACTATGCAAATTGCAAAAATGAAAGGCTGTGTCGGCAGACTAGGTGAGGGCGGGGGTGGTAATTTTGTAAAATGAAGAGAGGCTAGCTGTCAGACATACTCTATACTCTGTTTTGATGAGAAACAGCCATGCACAAAGCAATTATGGATATTCAATCATTATTTCAAAGAAACAGAACATTGTTATTTTTCATCCCCCCCCCTCTCTCTCTCTCCTGACATAGTTGGAAAGAAACCGTTCACTCCATCACACCTCTGATTACGAGATAAATAACCTGTTCGTCAGGCGAGGGCAGCGTTTTGATCTCACCGTCACTTTCAACAGGGAACCGAAGACGGAGGTGTTTGGGCTGGAGTTGACTGTTCGTGGTAAGTATGAGCAAACCCTGCTTAGAATGTTGATGCAGTCTTGTTGTTGCTGTTGTTGTTAGTAGTAGTAGTAATGGTAGTAGTAGTAGTAGTAGTAGTAGTAGTAGTAGTAGTAGTAGTAGTAGTAGTAGTAGTAGTAATGGTAGTAGTAGTAGTAGTAGTTGTAGTAATGGTAGTAGTAGTAGTAGTAGTAGTAGTAGAAGTAGAAGTAGTAGAGTTGGTAATGGTTGTAGTAGTAGTAGTAGAAGTAGCAGCAGTAGTAGTAGCAGGGTGGTAGTTTTGGTGGTAGTAGTAGTACATGTAGGGTGGTAGTTGTGGTGGTGGTGGTGGTGGTAGTAGTGGTGGTGGTGGTGGTGGTAGTAGTAGTAGTAGTAGTAGTAGTAGAGTTGGTAATGGTTGTAGTAGTAGAAGTAGCAGCAGTAGTAGTAGTAGCAGGGTGGTAGTTTTCGTAGTTGTGGTGGTGGTGGTGGTAGTTGTGTTGGTGGTGGTGGTGGTAGTAGTAGTAGTAGTGGTAATAGTAATAGCAGCAGCAGTAGTAGTAGCAGTAAAATTAGAACTAGTGGCAGTAGTGGTGGTGGTAGTATTACTAAGATCAGTAGGGCTGGTAGTAATGGTGGTGGTATTGGTTGTTGCGGGGGTGGTGATGAATGCATGCAACCTTCCACAAGTTGAATAGTTTTTGTTGTCATTCCTTCTAAAAATCAACAGCAGAACTCTTAGTTATTGATACACTCATGAACATTTCCTTGTCCCCTTTTGACACACAACTTTCCCCGCAATTCTTTCTCACAACCTCCTTTCAATTTCATCTTTGAAACCGACAGGTGCCAAAGTTTCTTCTGCCCACAATGGCACGGTGATCCGTATGCCCTTCAGTCGGAGCGAAGAGACCCTCGGCGAATGGGGGATCCGTGTCGTCGGTACTAAAGGTCCCGAGTACCAGCTCGTGGTTAGCTGCCCTCCTAATGCCATCGTCAGTCGCTACAATGTCGCCGTCGTTATATTGGATACAGAAAACGCAGGTATGACAGTGTAGGGATGAGGCTATAAAAATGTTTGCGCTGTAACCCGACTGACCATAGTGATTTCTACCTAGTGATACGTACAGAATTTTATTCTTTTTTTAAATTTTGTTTTTGTTTAGGCCAAGTACATTTGGTGATGGTGGTGGTGATTTTTTACTTGATTGCTAAGAAAGCATGAATGCTTGTAAGCAAGCAACCAGAGGACCGACGGCTTAAGGTCCTCTCCGAAGGAGTTGGTACTGAGGATTAATGCCTTACCAAAGGGCACTAGCGCACCAAGTGGGAATCGAACCCGTGTCACCGGAATACGAATCCCCCGCTCTACCGACTGAGCAATCATGCCTCCTGAAAAGTAGGAGTGTAATTGTACAATTTCTGTGTGTTGTAAATTCGGTCTCATAAGATGCGCCATACTTGAAAGTAAAAAGTCTGGAAGCGGCAAAGTAAAAAAAAATTGTGTGTTGGAATGGTTGCAGAAAATGTTGGGGGGATTTGATTCAACCCCTCCCCCATCGACCCAGGCCGTTTATTTATTTTTATTTACTTGTTTTTTTTTATTTGTTTTTTTTACCCAGGGTAACCCCGTCAGTGGACTAAGCACAGTTTTTTGGGGGGACCCTGCAAACTGGTTAAAAAAAATTAATGCATATATGAAGATTTACAAACAATGAGCGATGCATATGATTACCCTGGCTATGGTACAGCTACCCTGACAAGGTACCCGAGCATTCAAGGAATCCCTTCCTACTGGTTACCCATTTACCCATGGTTGGATTAGCAATGAAAAATCCTTGTTGGATTGTTACATGCATGGCCTTGCCTCAACTTATTTAGCTCCTAGAGAATTACACATCACGATGAATTCTCCAATTTGTCTTGTTTTGACCTAGAACCCAGGTACTTCAAGCAGAAGGACCCCATCTTTGTGCTCTTCAATGCCTGGTGTCGTGAAGACACGGTCTTCATGGAAGGTGACGCCCAGAAGGACGAATACGTGCTCAACGATACGGGATGCGTCTTTACGGGAACCACTCGACGTCAGTATGCCCGATCGTGGGTCTTTGGCCAGTTTGAGGATATTACCACGGACGTCGTGTTTGACCTGCTTGAAAGGTAAGTACGAATATTTCTGCTTGATCCAATCAATCTCAACTATGGTAAGCCAGCAGTGCCACAATTCTTAATGTACGAGCCATACCTGCCAACCTGTCAAATTTTAATGTTCTTCGTTTTTTTTAATGTCAACACTTAATGCCCATGGAATTGGGTTTATGTAAGCAAACCAGGGCCCCTTCTTACAAAGAGTTGTGATTGATACGATCAAACTATGGAATGCCAGCAATGCCGACATCTACTATGCGTGTATGTTCCAAATGTGTTATAGAAAAATGTACTCATACATGCGTATTCATCATTTTTCTCAACAATTCAATGTGCTTCCTCTTTATTTACAAATGACATTTGCTCAAATTTATTGTTGGAAAAATTATGATGATGATGGATATTGTTGAGGTTGATTAGATCAGTCACAACTAAAAGATGGAACCCCAAAGTATGTCTTCCACGATATGGTAACAATTGATTTTAAAGACTTCCTCATGTAATTATTCTTGCTGCATCTTTAATGAAATCCATATTTTTTATTTTCAAAATGCAAATCTGAAGTAGAAATACTCCAAAAATTCATTTCGGCCAATTGATCGTGGGCCCGGCAGCCACTGTGCAGCTCCAAATCAATGTTGCTCTATCCTTTAAATCGTTGGAACGCCAAACAGGATAGTAGCAACTCCCATCTTATCATCTATTGACATCTTTTTGGTCGGGACGTGGCCGTGGCTTGAACTCCCGACCTCCTGGTAATGAGTCAGATGCTCTACCAACTGAGCCAACACACTTTACCTTATGGTTATTTTTTTTCCTTCAAATTTGTTCACAACTTTATCTCCTTTTGATGAAAATCTTTGATGGATGGAAAAGGAAAAGTCTTGTACTGACCCTATAGTTGTTTTTATATCATTTTAACATCTTATTAGCTACCTACCAAAAAGAAGTGTTTAAGCTCTGTCTTTATGACTATTTGTTTTCTTCATTTTTCTTTTCACAACTAATAAAAACTGTATCTTTCAATCTTAGTTGGGTGGAAAAGACAAAGTCTCGTGCTGACCTTATAGTCGTTTCTAGAACGTTCACTCATCTTATCAATTACTTACCTACCAAAAACAATCGTCCAAGCTTTATCTTCATGACTATATTTTGTCAATTTTTTTTCACAACTTATTCTCCTTTTGATAAAATCTGTATTTTCGTAATCTTAGATGGGTGGAAAAGGCAAAGTCTCGTGCTGACCCCGTCGTAGTTTCTAGAACGTTCACTCATCTGATTAATTACTTTCCTACTGAAGAGAAGGCATCCAAGGTGGGGCTGCTCGTGGGAAACTGGAGTGGAGACTATGAGGATGGTAAGAGAATGTTAAAACATATCTTAGTTTTGGTAAACACCCCCATTTCGGTGGATTCGCAATCTATCGGTTGCAGCGGACATAAGTCTAAATTTGCAATGCCTCATTGGAAAAAGTTGACATCTGTTGCGCGTGCTAGTACTAAAGTGAATGCATGCATGCGATTATTCAGCGCTGGCCGACAAATCTCAGGATACGTACTATCTTTGTCAGTAGATTTCAAACAACTTTGTCAAAGAAACAAAAGAACATCACCAAGAGAGGGCCTATGAGGTTTAACCCTAAACAGGCCGGGGGAGGGGTTGAATCAATCCCCCCCCCTCTACATTTTCTGCGATCATTCCGCCGCACGAAATCTTTTGACCGCGCCACTCGCAGAGTTTATACTTTTAAGTCTCGCGCATCTTTTGAGACCAAATTTACGACGCCCGGGTACGCGGTTCCGAAAGTACGCAACATTTTGTAAGTGCATGTCAGACCGAAAATTGTTCCAAAACGTGATTTTGTGTACAAAGTCAATGCAAATTGAGTTTTCTCATGTTATTCATAAAGATATGATTATTTCTACTTTAAACAGCTGAAATCAATTGATTTTAGCACAATTATGCTTCAAAGAGGTTGTGCAATAAATCTGGTGAAAAAAACAAAGAAAAACAAAAGGTTGAAAAACAAAGAAATACATAAGAAATTCATAAAAACAATAAAATACATAAGAAATTGATTTCCAAACCAATGTTTTTTTCAATTGCGATTGTTAAGAATGCTACAAAGAATATTTTTACCAAAAATTAGCATTCTAGGAGCTTTATTTAGTGAATTAGAGCAAACAGTATGATTTATGCATAAATTAGCATAATTAATTCATATAAAATAAAATCTCATTATTTTGGAAAATTTTACAATACAGCCTTGTAGATTACATTGCACACTACCAGCGTGCAAATTTTTGCGGGGCTCGTGTGATCGGCGGCCGAGATCCCCCCCCCCCCCCCCCCCCCCGGCCACAGAACAGCCAAAAAAGCCCGGCCTAGTTAGGGTTAAATTCAAATCCCAATGGCCAGAAATATGCCATATTTTTATTCTAATGGTTTAAATAAAAAAATGCATTCAGTGACTACTACGCTTTTGCAGTATTGTATTCTTCATTAACTCACATTACTAACCCTTTATTTAGACAGCCATTAAGCGAGTTTTGAGCATTCAAATTTTGCAGTAAATATGAAAGATCCATGACGTAAAGTCATTTTATTGTTATGCACAATGCTAGGAATACTGAAGATACAAAAATGGAACCCAATAGATAAGATGGCATATTCGATCCTATCTAACTGGTGCAAGCCAAAAATTGTATCTACACTATCAAATTTTCCCCAGCAATCATTTAATATCCCATTTAACATGTTTTCTTGTGATCTTATTCTTGTGTTGACTTTCATTCTACGTAAATCTTACAGGAAAAAGTCCATCCTCGTGGACAGGCAGTACAGCTATCTACGAGGCGTACGCCAAATCGAATTGTGAACCCGTGAAATACGGCCAGTGCTGGGTATTCAGCGGTGTGTTGTGCACCGCCATGCGCTGTCTCGGCATACCCTGCCGAAGTGTGACCAATTTTTCCTCGGCTCACGACACCGACGCCAGCATGACGATCGATGTGATTTTAGACTCTGAGACCAAAGAAACGGTACGTTAGTGCTACATGTACTTAATCCTGAAAGGAACTGGGTTTGTGAGATGTATTGATGATCTGGGGTAGGGGGACATGCTACGATATCCCCCATTCTAATCTTGGCTGCCATTCTCACGAACGTGCCAAAATTACAAGCCAGTTTTAAAAAATCATTCAATATTTTTTTTTTATTATTGTGAATGAAATATGCAAATTTATCTGTGAAAACGATTGTTGCATTAACAACCACCCAATTTCACCATTATTTTTTTACAGATGTCATCTTTGTAATCATGTATGTGTCATTGTCGTAATAATTCAATGTGCCCCTCTTTGTTTCAAAGGAGACAATATGCAAATACATGTATCCTGTAAGAAAAATTATGCCACTTATGGATTGCTATATTTGAGACTAATCATATCAATCGTAAATTTTTGTAAGACGGGCACAGGTGGCATTTTACTGTTAATTTTTCACTTAAAAACACTGATCTCTTTTGAGAACTCTCTGTAAAATGCACTCTGCATTTTCCTTTTGTATACAGCTCGATTATATGTCCGACGATTCAGTTTGGAATTTCCATGTGTGGAACGAGGCATTTTTCACCCGCCCAGACCTCCCCCCACTGATGGGAGGCTGGCAAGCCATCGACGCCACCCCACAGGAGAGTAGCAAAGGTAAGTTTCCACTTTATTTTTTACCCGCAATTTACCTCGATGAGATTACTTTTTGAAATCCTACTTTGTTTCTTAAAATTTACAGATGCATACATGAGATATTGTAAAAGAACTTAGATTTTTAATTGCCTCAAAAAGTAATGTTCACATCAGTATGTTTGAAAATCATTGTTTTACATTGTACTTCATTCAGGCTTTTTCCAAATGGGTCCCGCTCCTATCGCTGCAATCAGGCAAGGCTTGACATACATGAACTATGATACCAAGTAAGTATTTTTCTTATTTATTTATTTATTCATTTGTTTATTTATTTATTCATTCACTTATTCATTTGTTTATGTTTTTATTAATTTATTCATTCATCCATTCATTCATTCATTCATTCATTTATAGCTGCCTATTTAATTGTTTATTTGATAATTTTTTAATCAATTATTCATTCATTCATTTATTTATATCTATTTATTTGATTATTTATTTATTCATTCATTTGTTTATGTATCTATATCTATCTAATTATTTATTTATTATTTGATTATTTATTTATTCATTTACTTATTTATTTATTCATTTATTTATTATTCATTTGCCATTTCAAAAATTCATTCATATAACTAAATCAATTAGCATTTTATATGCAATATGCATCAAAGAATAGGAAGAAAAATCCACATTTACAAGTAGATAGCCAATATTCACAGATAATAGAATATGGCAAATTAAATTTACCACATTTTGTACCAGAGTAATAGATGGGCCTAATCATGAATGGGTAAGCGGAAATCAGCAAATAAGATGTCTTAAGAGAAGTCTCCAAAGTATCGATTCCAAGAGATTTGAATTTGTACAGAGTACATCGTGAATACTGTGCATCAATTTCTGTGCATGATGACATCACTTATTTTTTTAACACATGCATATAGTATTTTCATTTATTTGATGCAAAGTAAAAGATAGTGGCCGAGTGGTAATCTGAGGATCGGGGATTCGATTCCCGGCACGGCACTTATGCCCTTGAGAAAGGCCTTTTATCAAGTACTTGCAATGGTTATTATTGGTCAAATTTAACGTATCATATATCATTGTAAAGCTTAGGAAATGAATTTTCAAGCTCAATAAAAAAACTCGATATTCATTTTGGACGACTTATTGTTGGTTTTGGGGGTGGACAGGTCACAATTATGTGATATTGCTCTGCTGCCCGGTTGAATGCAAAAAATCAACCTGCATGGATTTCAATACCTATACTGTAGTTTTCATTGTCACTCGACAGGTTTGCTTTTGCTGAGGTCAATGCTGACCGAATCTACTGGCTGGCGACTAAGAAAGACATGGGCCCCCCGGAGCTGAAAAGGCTTTGGTGTGATACCAACGCTGTCGGCGTGAGGATCAGTACCAGGAAGCCCGGCAGAGAAATAGGCAACATCAGGGAGGATGTTACCGCCCAATACAAATTTGCAGCAGGTAAATGATGATGGTGATGATGGTGATGGTGATGATGATGGTGATGATGGTGATGATGGTGATGGTGATGATGATGGTGATGATGGTGATGATGATGATGGTGATGATGATGATGATGGTGATGGTGATGATGATGGTGATGATGGTGATGATGATGATGGTGATGATGATGATGGTGATGATGGTGATGATGATGATGGTGATGATGGTGATGATGATGATGATGGTGATGATGATGGTGATGATGGTGATGATGATGATGGTGATGATGATGATGGTGATGATGATGATGGTGATGATGATGATGGTGATGATGATGATGGTGATGGTGATGATGGTGATGATGGTGATGATGGTGATGATGATGATGGTGATGATGGTGATGGTGATGATGGTGATGATGGTGATGATGATGATGGTGATGATGGTGATAGTGATGATGATGATGATGATGATAATGATAATGGTGATGGTGACGATGATGAGGGTGATGGTAGTGATGAGGGTAATGATGGTGATGATGATTATGATAGTGATGATAGTGATGATGATAATAATACTTACAATGATAATGTCATATTTTACCCAGGGTAGCTATTTTAGTTCTGAAAACTGTTCTCCCAGCGGGCCCTGCTTAACATGATAGCACGGCTACCTTGATCAGGAACTCAAGCATTTGAGGAATTTCTTCCTTTCGGATACCCATTCACCTCACCTGGGTTGAGTGCAGCACAATGTGGGTAAATTTCTTGCTGAAGGAAAACACGTCATGGCTTTGAATCAACCCAACATCCCTCAGATTGAAAGACGAGTTTTAATCACTACACTACAAAATAAATTACCTGTGAATACATTGATCCTATGGTTATCTTTTACCAGGGAGTGAGGAGGAGAGGAGTGCCGTGGAACGAGCCGTTTCTTTCGGCACCAGACCGAACACTTATAGGCCCGACAGGAAGGAGGACGACATCGAGGTCGAGGTCTTGCTGGCCGAAGACACACCCAGTGGTAGCGACATCGAACTCAAGGTGGCGGTCAACAATAAGAGCTCGGTGTCTCGCACCGTCTCCTTTGATGTTGTAGCCTACATGTGTTTCTATACAGGTAAGTTCTTAAAGGACAAGTCCACCCCAACAAAAAGTTAATTTGAACAAATAGAGAAAAATCCAAGAATCTTAACACTGAAAATTTCATCAAAATCGGATGTAAAATAGGAAAGTTATGACATTTAAAAGTTTTGCTAAATTTCACAAAACAGTTATATGCACATCCTGGTTGGTATGCAAATGAGGGGACTGATGATGTCAATCACTCACCATTTCTTTTGTATTCTATTATATGAAATACTTTAATTTTCTCCTCATTGGAAGGTGAAATAACTTTATTCTTCCATGAACATGGAAAATTACAATTGTTTGAACATTTTATGGTTCAGTAAAACTGATCCTTATTGTCAAATCTGTAAAAATTGAAATATTGTATAATTCAAACTATAAAAAAACGAAAGAAATAGTGAGTGAGGGACATCATCGACTGTCTCATTTGCGTGTTGCCTAGTTGTGCATTATAACTGTTTTGTGAAAAATAAGCGAAATCTTAAACTGTCATAACTTTCTTATTTTACATCCGATTTTGATGAAATTTTCAACGTTATTCTTGTTTGATTTTTCTCTATTGATTCAAATCAACATTTTTCTGGGGTAGACTTGACCTTTAAGAAAGTTATACATATGTGACCCGCCGTCCCAAATCGACGAGTCGCCAGGGAAGGTTCTCTGTAGAATAGCTATATAGTAATTTGGTCTCCAGAAAGGGAAAATTTGAAAACTAGCTTGATTGAAAGAGTGATTCTTCTTCATATCAATAATATAGGATTTGTATAGCACACATATCCACCTTGCTAGGTGCTCAAGGCGCTCTTATATTACCCCGGCTAAGCTAGTCTAATGATTCTGGTTCGCACAGCTTTTTTGAGGAATTACTTCCTGCCGGCACCCATTTACCTCACCTGGGTCGAGTGCAGCACAGTGTGGATAAATTTCTTGCTGAAGGAAAACAGCCATGGCTAGGATTCGAACCCACGACCCTCTGTTTAAAAGGCGAGAGTCAGAACCACTAGACCACGACGCGCCCACATTGTCAAAATTTAAAGTTCTGAAGTCAAATGAAAGACAATGTATGAGAGTATCTTTGACACAATAATATTCTGCCTGTTATAAATAAACGTGCATTTTTTAAATTTGTTTTTGTTTTTGAAGGTTTGGGCAAAGCCAACATGAAGAGCATGAAGAAAGAGGTGACCGTTCCGTCTGGCAAGTCGGTCCAAACCCTTGATGTGCTTGGTCCAGACCTCTACTGTCGCTACCTGGTTGACCAGCCTTGCATCAAGTTCTGTGTCTTCGGAGAAGTCCAGGTAAGACGATATGAACCATATTGCCGCTTGGTCTTATCCCACATGGTCTAATCCTCTTCTGCCTACAACCTGGGGGGTGTTTCACCAAGATTTTTAAAGGTCAAGTCCATCCCAGAAAAATGTTGATTTTAATAAATAGAGAAAAATCAAACTAGCAAAACGCTGAAAATTTCATCAAAATCGGATATAAAATAAGAAAGTTATGACATTTTAAAGTTTTGCTTTTTTTTCACAAAACAGTGATATGCACAACTCAAATGAGACAGTCGATGATGTCCCTCACTCACTATTACTTTTGTTTTTTATTGTTTGAATTATACAATTTTTCATTTTTTATAGATTTGACAATAAGGACCAACTTGACTTAATCATATAATGTTAAACAATGCTCATTCCACATGTTCAGGGAGGAATTAATCGTTGTTTCACTTGACAATGAGGAGAAAAATAGAATATTCCCGATTTCATATAATAAAATACAAAAGAAATAGTGAGTGGATGACGTCATCAGTCTCCTCATTTGCATAACCACCAGGATGTGCACATAACTGTTTTGTGAGATTAAGCGAAACTTGAAAATGTCATAACTTTCTTATTTTACATCCAATTTTGATGAAATTTTCAGTGTTAAGCTTGTTGGATTTTTCTCTTTTTATTCAAATCAACTTTTTAATGGGGTGGACTTGTCCTTTAAGTATGACTGAAAGTCAATGCGTACATGATGAGTAATGCGCAATCTTATTGATCAATACGCAGTAGTGCGCGCCCTCTTGGCATGATCTGACCAATGCGATCATGCCTTTTCATACCGTATGCAACTAGGCATTTACGTTCGAGGTGAAATCTTACCAAACAACAGGTGTACTTTCATGATTGTAGAAACAAGAACGTTTTTTCCAGTCTACACACGAATCAGATGAATCTTAAGTCATTTAAGTCATACTTAACCCTAAAAGGCCAAGGGGGGCAGATTCGGCCCTCCCCCCTACATTTTTCATGATAAATCCGCCGCGCGAAATTTTTCAACCACGCTGCTCGCTGACTTTTTTCCTTTCATATCTCGCACAACTTTTGAGACCAAATTTGTGATGCCCGGTTACGCGGTTACGAAAAACATAATATGTAAGTGCATGCCAGACCAAAAACTGCTCAAAACATGAATTCATGTACAAATCCAATGCAAATTGTGTATTTAGCCAACATTCATAAATTTATTTGAAGTACATTTGATCGGGATCCTACAAAGAGTCTGAGAATAAAAATTAGCAGTTTTGGGGCCACATGATAGTTGATTAGAGCAAATTAATTCAAAATTAAGAATGATCACACATTTATGATTTTTGTTGAAAACACAATTTGCATTAACTTTGTACAACAAAGTGTCATGTTTTTGAACAATTTTGGGACTGACATGCATTTACAAAATGTTGCATGATTTCGCAATTGTGTACCCGGGTGGAACACGATATGCAGACCTGACAGTAAAAAGTCAGCGAGCGATGCGGTAAAAAAAATTGTGGGTCTGCATAGTCACAAAGTTCGTCGAGGCTGGGAGTCCAGACCCTCACCCCAAGTGAAATAAAGATAACAGAAAGATAAGATAGTCCTTGGTCTTTACCCATTTCAAACCGTGTTTGCTCATTTTTGTTTCTTCATTCATTTGTCTTCGACCAGGAAACATCCCAACTAATCGTGTGTCAGGATACAGTATCCCTCACACCACCAGAGATGAAGACGGAAGCCAAGGTGGATGGGTACGAGGTGAAGATCGAGGCCGAGTTTGTCAACCCCCTTCCCATCACGCTCACCAATTGTACAATCCGCATCGAGTGCCCGCTCATTGGCCGGTCCATGACACTCGGACAAAAGTAAGATTGACTGATCATCTCATTCCAGTCATACCATTTTTACAAACAATGTGGGTGGTATTCTAATAGCCATGGTTTAGCTAAGCTTGGGTTAGCCTAGACCCCGCATCTATGGATCTGCCAGTTGTCATTTCATTCACCAATTGAAAGTTATTCTTATCCTGCTGAGAAAACTTATAAAATTTCATTGACTTGTGAAACGGAAAAGAATATGAAAATACAGAAATATAATGAATTTTTAATGAATTAATTGGTACATTATATTTGCCAGGAATATGGAAGAAATATTATGAAGCCAGCATTCCGTAGAAGTGTGGTTAAAGTTCTAGTTAAGACTAGGGTTAAACCTAGGTTTGATTATACAAAGGTTGAAATGTAAGCAATTATGCACAAAGAATGGGTCGCTTTAGAAAAGATTTAAAATGAAGCATGAGAACCTTTGGGGAAAAGCCTGGGGCACGTCTGACAAAGAGTTGCGACTGATCGATCTATCACAACTATAAAAAGCCAGCAACATCAACATCTAAAATGGATGTTGGCTCAAAATATTTTCTAGATATGCCATAAATTCATACTGTTATTTATTTGATTCAGTGTGCTTCTATTTGTTTACAAAGGAGATTGTGCAAATTTCCTGTAGCAAAAATTATGACATTCTTTGTAAGACAGGGCCCTGATATGGCTTTGCAAAATAAAAAAGTTCTGACAAGAAACATGACATTCATATTGATATTTTATAATAAAGTCATATTTTACCCAGGGTAGCCACTTCAGTTCCTAAAACTCTTCTCCCAGCGGGCCCTGTATAGCATGATTTTGTTATTATTTTACTGGCTCTAGCACGGCTACCTTGATATGGCAGTTGAGCATTCAAGGAATTTCTGTTTAAAAACAACAATGAACGAATAGAAGTGGGTGTGGGAATTATCACTGATACCCTGAATTTGAATTAAATTGTAACCAATTTTAATTATTTAGGTGGACTTAATTAGCATTAATGACAGTTTGTTCCAAATAATTGTTGGGTATTTCTTAGAGAAACGTTGCACCTTCCTGTGGGCAGGGGTGATTAACGACCTTCAGCGATATGTCTAGTCATCTTTTTTTTTTCTATTTATTTTTTTGCATATTAATTGCACATTAATGAGTCAGAAAGAAGAGGATTGAGGGTATGTGAATTCCAGTTCATCATGAGTTAGCTGTGAACCAGAATAGCCTGACGATTAAGTCGCTGCCCGGAAAGCAGTAGATGGCAGGTTCGAATCCCACTGGTTCCAATTTTTTCTGACTTATGATCTTCATTACAGATCGAGCATGCGATCTTAAACACACAGGAAGAATGCGGAAAATTTGTTTATAATTTCCTCCTATTAAAGCCTCTTTATTTACTATTAATGTCTAGTCATCTGTTAAATAAATGCTACTATCCTTTCTCTCCTCTTCTCCTCTCTCCTCCAGTGATGTCCCTCCAAAAGGGGTCTACAAATTCGGGATGAGCTTCCCGCACCAGAAGAAGGGAAAGAAGCACCTCGTCGTCGACTTTGACTCAAAGCAGATGGGGAACGTCATTGGCGACATCTTCATGGAGGTCTAGGTTCCAACACTCTATGTCTGAAGCGAACAGGTACTCCACAACAGAATGAATGGGGCAACTCAGATGGGTGTTTTACAAAACTGAACGTAAGGTTATGAACGACTTTAGGAACAACAAGTTTTATGGCAAGCCACTCGATCGCAGTTCTCAATATCGTCAAACCACATTAGCTCAACTTGCAAAGTAGGGTCACTTTTTTTTTTAATTAAATACGTTTTTTAAATGCAAAGTTTGGTCGAGCAGGGATTTCTGATACTGTTGACCCAGGTTTGATTCCACCTTGGTGCGCTAGTGCCCTTTAGGAAGGCAATTACCCTCATTACCAGGTCCCTTGGAGAGGATGTTAAACCTTTGGTCCTCTGGTTTCTTCCTTACAAGCATCCTCCTTTTAAAATATTCAGGTTTAAAAAAAAACACCACCACATTTCCTTCACAATTCATTATAAGTCCGTACAAACAAGGTCGCAAGTTGTTTAGGCTTCAGCAGTTATTTGGGGTTTACATTTGGCTCTCCATACTCCTGTTGTGGTAAAGTTATGTTATGGAAAGCTACATGAAACATACCTCTGGATCCAATGTGGTGGATGTTGGAAAGGACCTTCAACATGACTTGAAGACTAGGTTCATGGTAAATTGGCTTTCTTTTAAGAGAACAAAAAGCAGCTTGTCAAACGAGCTTTTCAAATGATTATTCACGCTCGCTATCCCGTTCTGTTCATTCTGTTGTGACAGTATTTTGTCAAAGTAGAACTTTTGTCAAAGTAGAATGATTAGTCCAAAGATTACTCTCACTCACATTTTTTTTTGTCAGTTTGTATGTACTTTCAATCATTTCAATTGCTTGTACTTTCTTGAGAGTGATACATAAAATAGTTTGGATTTTTTTCCTGTGTAGTTTGTATTGATCCAAGTCGTAGGATTACGTACCAGATATCGTACCAATTTAGAATGGTTTGTATGTTCATGAAATGTACTTATTGATTTTTGACTAACCAAGTTGGTTTTTAGTACAGTTACTTTTTCTTATATGTGTTTAGTATACTAAATAGATTCATTTTTCAGTATCAAGATAATAGAATCATGTCCAAGTAATCAGTATAAAAAGTGAAACTTTTGTGCTTAATGTTAAATGCTTTATTTTGCCAGCTGGAAACAGACTTTCTGATATTTTTTTTTATTTTTCTAAGAGAGAAACGGTTAACCACAAGGTCCTTATTTAAAGTCACTTTTAAAGTGCATGGAATTTCAGAAATTCTATACTTTGTCATTAAATATTTAAATAGGCCAAGTATTTAATACTTCTCTTTTGTACTTCATGAACATTTATGTGGTCACAAAGACTTTGTCAATGTTCAGAAGGGAAACTTGTGATATTTTGACCCTAGAATATATATATATTTTTTGCATTGCCTTGAATATTACTGAAATGTGTCTGTTACCTTTCAAGATTATGATCATGAAACTAAAATCATGCAATCAACAAATGATTGCATCAAATTAAATCAAGAAAATCCAGAAGGAAATTGCTCTTTGATAGGTATGAAAAATATTTTTTATATGTTTAATCATCAATTATCATATTAAATTATAGCAATTATTGATACTTCAATACAGAAGTATTGTATTCAACTATTTTGTTTGAATCAAACACATAATCAACAAGTCAGTTAATTAAATCAAGAAAATCAGATGGGGAATATTCTTTTGTGAATAGAAATTCACATTCTCTGCTGATTTTGAGTCATGAATATTGATGATCATTGATGATAAGCCTATTTTTGTTATCATATTTGTTTGCCTTGAAATCTTCTTAAGCTGATACTTGTCTATTCATGTTTTTTCTGCGTAAACTCAAATTCAGTGTAGTCTGGTTGTGGTAAATTCAATGTCATCGTAACATTAACTTGCTTTATGATTATTGATGATAAGCCTATTTTTGTCATATTTGTTTGCCGTGAAATCTTCATAAGCCGATACTTGTCTATTCATGTTTTTTTAGTAATCTCAAATTCAATGTAGTCTGGATGTAGTAAATCCGATGTCATTGTGACATGAACTTGATTTATGAATTGTTTTTAGATTAGATTTCATCGTGCCTTAGATGACCTATTTGTTTTCTAGTATTTGGGATAGTTTTAGGGTGTTGAGGTTAGTGGTAATGTCTGTGTATTAATGTACAGTACTTTGAGTTTGTGTGTGAAATCTACATGTAGACTACTCAATGGGTCGTAGGGTTTTCATATATTCCTCTATTTTGTGTAGTATTTTTGAACGAGTAACGTTTTTTCTACGGAAACAAATAGTCTTTAGTGGCCTTTGGTGTTTCTATTCAATAATTTTGATAGGATACACTACATATTGAAAGGTGCTAGTACATATAGGTACAGAGTGCCTTTTCTGTTTCTGAAATAATTCTTCGTTCAATTTCTATGGAATGAAATGAGTTCATTTATTCACAATACAGCAACAGTGCTTTGAGAAGCAAAGGCAATTTTCATTTTCTAGAAGAATTCACCCGACTATTCAGGCGACTTATGATTACAACAGTCTGTGCTGCGTGTTTTAGCAGGAATCTGATAAAGTGCATGACCTTTCAAATGGTGCGACCTTGTGACCTTTGAACTTTCTCAGCATCATCTGAAATGGGGGAAGTTGGTCGGTGAGGAAAAGGCGTTCAATAGGTTTTTTTCGTTAAAAGACGCAGCTCAGTCCAAAATTCAAGGAGCCCGTTTCACAAAAAGAAAATAAAGAAGCGTGTTTCACAAACTGATGCAGCACTAGCTTTTGAGACAATTCATTTTAACATTTCCTTGTATACAGTGTTTAAATTCTACCACATTATGAAAGCAACCCTGGCGGAGATTTTATTGTGAATATTTTTAAATGTGTTTATTCGTGAGGCTGTCCATTAATTATTTAAGTGTACATGTAGGTTTAAAAATTTGACCTGTTTAATGTTTCTTTGTCATTTGATTAGTTATTTTGATTATTGAGGAGAAAAAAGACATTTCCCACCTTTTAGTATTAGAGCTTCAGTTTCTACTTGAAATCTCAAAAAATACACTCTATGGGAATTTGATTTGATACAGTTCTTACTTGTCATTTATACCATAGAGACCTTGTTAAAGTCCTATTCATGAAGGGGTGCAAGTTCTACTGGGGCGTACATGTACTTATTGCACATTTATGAAATCATATTTAATTTGATTTCTCATTTGCCTTTAGTAATCAATGGCTCACATTCTACTACGCACAGATCGCTACCAAAGATACATGTACATGTATTTGATAGATCATGTGTCCTTGTTTGTAAATGTACATGTATGTGCTTAAATGGAATCATGGCAGCGTTAATTGTTTCATTTCATTTTTGCATCAATATTTTTGATATGTTGGTGTAATTCAGTGTGCCTTTGACAGAACAAAAATGAATTGCTTGTTAGCTTCATTTTTTTTTTCTGACTTATGATTTTCATTACAGATCGAGCATGCGATCTTAAACACATGGGAGTAATGCCGAAAATTTGTTACAAATTAGCTTAATTTTTATATGAATACCACAATTTAATCAGTTTCGGGTTTCTTGTACTAGATAATTGTCATTTGTCTATCCATTGGGTGAAAATGAAAATGTAAATTGAGTAATATGAGATACATGCCAACAGTACACATTGGATTTTTTTTTTCTCAAGATGCTTATTCCCGCAACAATCTCACAAATCACTTTTACTTGCCACATTTATCAGTATCAACATCTATGAAGATTAACTTGCAAATATACACAGGTTGCCCCCAAGATACAGCTTCAACTCAGTGTATCTCTGGGTACTAATATTTACCAATTAATTCCACTATTTCTGGGCATTTTGATATCTTTGTGCTTTAACTAAGTGTCTACTTGAATTTACAGTACTTTTTTTGGAAACAAAGTTTCTTTTTTTTTGTACAGGGTATCGTGAGGTACTCAAATTAAAAGTTCTTTTGTGTAAGCTTTGGATAGGAAATGTACATGTACTTATTTCATTTTTGTTTGTTTTTTTGTTCAATGTAGAATACAACATGAACTCAAATAAATGATTTCCCATACGATGGGTTATAGTTAGGAAACATCTAGATTTGTATAATTGTGTTCCATCACCCCTCTCCCTCCCCCTACCCCACCCTCTCTCCCCCTACCCTTATCCCACCCTCTCCCTGACCCACCTTGATCGCTCCCCCCATCTTCATCTCTCCCAATCTCCCCCACTCTTTCTCCCTCGCCCCTCCCCAAATTTCATCTCTCTCTTACACCCTCACTCCTTCCCCACTCTCATATCTCCTCCATCTCTTTCTACCCCACCCTCACCATCTCTTTCCCCTCCCTATCACCCATTCTCCACCTCCCATTTATTCCCCTCCCTCTCTCACTCCTTCCCATTCCTTTTTCTCCCCATCCTCCCATTGTCAGATACTCAAGAGAGGGGGGGGGGGAGGTATGAGAGAACAGGGGGAGGTATGAGAGAACAGAGGGGAGGTGTGAGAGAACAGAGGGGGTGAGAGAGAGGGGGGTGACAGAGATAAAGAGAGAATGACAGAAAGGGAAAGGAAAAGATCATCATCAAAGGCCGATCTGATCAATCGCAACTGTTGAAAGGCAGCCAACGTCAACATCCAAAATACATGTTTGTTCAAAATATTTTCTAGAAATGATGAATATTCATACTTTCACTGTTTTCTCGACAATTCAGTATGCTTCTCTTTGTTTTCAAAGTATTTTCTAGAAATGATGAATATTCATACTTTCACTGTTTTCTCGACAATTCAGTATGCTTCTCTTTGTTTTCAAAGGACATTGAGCAAATTTCCTATAGAAAAAATTATAACATTGATTGATTTCCATATACTTGAGATTGATTTTGGATCAATCGTAACCCTTTGTAAGACGGGACCGAGAAGAAGACAAAAGACAGACGGGTGCATGGGCTTATGATGGGAGAACATTAAAAAATGCACTTTACATAGTTTAGTATTCACACAGGATATTGTGTATAGGAACTCATTTTATCTTTATTGCTATAATGAAAATACATAATACATGCCCAATTTATTTGTGAGTGAGAAAACGGACCAAACCACCAAATTACACCATACCTTCACTGTATGTCTATGTATAATATGCAGTCGAATATGAATATCCAATTGGAATTACAAGGAACGATATAGTACCAAGGTCCATTTCACACTACGAGGGATTACCTTTCAGTGAGCTGTACCCGTAGCCGTACTAAACCCGCTCCAAAACGAATCGAGAAAACCTAGCTTAAGAGGTGGTCTGGCACGAACTGATGCTTACCCGGTCCGGACCATTTACTCGCGTGCTGGGCGACCAGCTCGCGCGCTGGCTTACCGTGTACTCGCGTATTCGGAGGGTACCACACACAAGTGGGTGTTGCACTGGATTTCTTTTCGGGTGTGAACGGGTATGGGTACAGTTCACATACATGTAGATCAAGGGAGTCAATTCCCCCTTCTCTTTGATGGGATATTGAAGGGATGTACAAAATGATAACTTTTCTATTAAAAAATTGTCCAATACAATATTGACCATTACATTATACAGTACAATTATTAATATCCAACGAATGCTATCATACCACATACATTAAATTGAGTTTTCTCTCTATTTTCATTTATAACGAAGGAAAACGAGGAATAACCAATCCAGGCCATTTTAAAATCCAATTTTGGGGGACCTTTTCATTTTCAAATGCCTTCAATTCAGTAAAGCTGCACATTTCATTTTCTTCTCAAATATTCTGAGATACGTTTTAGGAAATAAATTTTTAATGCATTGAAAACAGAAAAAAAAGTACTATCAAATACCGGTCAATGCACGATTAGATTATGAATGCGAAAAGTATAATACAAATAAAATTAACTAAATGTTAAGAATATAGGGCTTACAATATAGCATATTTTCAACCTACACTTTAGAAATATAACCATAATTGTGTAGATTCTCAAGTTCAGCCCTTTTTTTAAGTACAGATATGAGGAACAAAGTATGATTTTTTTTTTCTATCCTGGAAATCAATTTTTCAGCCTATATATGATCCTTGAAATACATGATTCAGCCTTCATCTATTAAAAAAGATCATTATTAGTTGGGAGAGGGCAGTCGGGCGTTAAAGTTTCGTCAAAAATCAAAGCAACCAGTCTTCAAAAGCTGCAAATCCAAACTTGGACCAAAATGGAACAACATCATTTTTTCTTTAAATAACCAACCCAAAATTTAACTTACTAACGGTTGGCTAAGAATTAATCACAATTCATTTGGCATGCAAATTTGTTTTAACCAATAGTTGGTAAGTTCATATTTTAACGAACCTACATGTTGGTTTAAAACATTTCTGAGAGTCCATAACCGTAACCCTGAATTTTATCATCAAAACACTAATCGAAAGAGTAAGTTCTCCACTTCATTCAAAAGAGTTCAACACAGAATAAACGGGGTCTAATAATAAAGATAAGTCAAGTACGCTTTTAACACTTACATTACGATCAGCTTTTACAATTATTTCCAAAATTACTAAAACCTCATCAATACGACTCGTAATACACATTGTAAACAACGTTCTACTTCATATATACTGGATGGATTTCTTTTTCTCATTTTGGATAAAAATAGCACAAAACTATCTTATCCATTAAACGAAACAGTGGTATAAAATAACACAATGAGTCACAATACATACTTATATTTACAAAAATATGAGTAAATAGATTGTTCCTATATATGTATTCTAAAGAGTAAATATATTTATACATAGAATATACAGGTTTTTCTCTTGCTAATACTTCAAAGTCATCATCACCATCACAGAATAAAGACATTTACAATAGAAGCGCCGATGCGCTTAATATGAAAATAATTATGAAAATAACATGATGATTTCTTGTGAGATCCCTTATTTTGGTCTCAAAAACTAAAACTTTTACCAATCATTCCATCTTTCCAATATTTTTTTGGAAAATCCATCGTTGAAAGGACACTGCCTACAGTAAAGCCTCAAAATTGGTTTAATGAAATTTCATGATTTTCCCTTATCTATCTATAAACTTGTAAAATCATATTTTGGTGAGATGAAAATCTCGCATTATCCACTGAAAAAAGTAAACCGCAACTTTTGTTAAAATTCATAAAAATTATGCTGAATTCAAAAAAATTAAATGAAAACTTTTAACAATATGTACAGCCCACTATAGTAGACAAACGCAGAATAGTCCTCTCCATTTTTTTCTCCAAACGCAAAAGCCTTTATAACTGTAAACATCTTCACAAAAAACAACACATTCATCCAAGCTGTTCCACTTTTTCACATTAGATTTTGATAATATATCTTGTTAATGTATCACAAAAGTTACAAGTGCAAAAATACAAATCGGTATACCAAATATATCATTGTACACATATCACGTTAAGATGGAAGGGATACAAACATTTAAATTCTGGTTATATTCTGTACAGATTATACAATCACTCTATCTTACCACGCAAAGTGATAAATACTCTTCTGGAAAGTTTATTCAAAACAGAGAAAAGACTAGCTGAAATACAAAGATTAACTTAAATACTAACTTGTTTTGATAGAAAGGATATAGTTTGGAAGAAATTTGTGATGAAGTACAGCGGATTTCGTCTGGAAATATATCAAAAGAATTCTTTTGAGTGACTTGAATGCATATTTGAATGATGATCACATTTTCTGAGCAACTGACCTGTTCTCTGATGGCTTTATACATGGAGAAAGCATTCATTCTATGAATATGAACGCATTCATTCCATGAATATGAATGCATTCATTCCATGTATATGAATGCATTCATTCTACGAATATGAACGCATTCATTCTACGAATATGAATGCATTCATTCTACGAATATGAATGCATTCATTCTACGAATATGAATGCATTCTAAGAAGAAACAAGTTTCCATTAATTGCATTCTCTTCACAGCTGAAATAGATGAAGTAAATTTGAAGACTCTATTGTCTCATTCACTATTACGGCCAAGCAATCAAGCTCATGCATGAGATTTTATAGAAACCATTGCGACAGTGTTCTACGCTTGGTTGTTTTGGAAATGGCAAAATCTTGACAAACCATGGCAGCATAATTTCTTATGTAGGTGCTACATAGAAGTGGATGACAGTTTTATAATAAACATGTTACCTACATTAACTGAGCAATCCGTGAACAGAACTAATGGTAATCAGAGTGAATGGCAGTCAACAGGTTAAGCAATGAATTTCACACCATGCATGTTTTGTGCTGAACGCAATCACGATATCATGACAGCATTACATGATTTGACAGTATTGATATTAGTTCACACACAGATGTCATTTTGAATGAACGACTATCCACGCCCACCACCACGATTTCATTCTTTTCGAGACCGAAAGTACATATCAGTCTAAATGTGTATGTTGATGAAATGAAATCCAGGTCCCCATTGCATAAAAGTAATACTATTATGGTAACTTTGCCATCCAATGGTAACTACCATGGTAATGCTGATCAACAGCCAATCACAATCAAGCATTCCATGCAAGTTACCATTGGATGCCAAAGTTACCGTAATGGTAACGTTTATGCAACAGGACCCAGATTCACCGATTTTTCTTTAAATACTTTGAAAGAAAACAAACCACGGTAGAGACAGAAAAAGATGAAAAAATATTGGAATCCTCTCTGCCTTTAAAGGGGGAAATCAGAGTCTATAAAATATTAGAACAATCTCACAAAAGAACCGATAAATGGTACATGACTCGGGCAATCTTATACCGACAATATGCTAAAAAAAGTCTTGACTCTTACAAAATTACAAAAAAATCATACTTTTTGTTTTTTTCTCCTCCCTTTTTGGAGGTAGAAAGGTGATTTCTAAGACTAAAGACAGATACACATGGGAGGTATTGCTCAACTAACGGACATGGATCTATCTATTTTTTTTTATTGAACACAGGTCATACACTGCATGTATTACAATCATTTTAATACATGTCTTTTGAAAAAGGACAATTTTCTTACAGCCCTGGTGTCCGTAAAATAAACCCTGTACTAATCATTGGCTAAAACATGAGATGTACAAAACCATCACATTTCATACTGATATCCAATGTACACAAAGTTAATTTATAGAAGATACGACAAAATGTAAACTTTGCAAAGTACGTGTAACAACGGAGTTGAAAAACTGATACGATATAATGCTTATTACAATCATCACTATTTACATTAATTTGAGTAATATTATGAGAGATGGATCTGAAAGAAAATGGAGAGTTAGTATCGTATCCAAGTTCCCCTTTTTACTTTGAGTTGTAAACTAATCAAAATACCTTGGCATTCTGATTCTTCCCCATAAAATAGTTCAGTGGTCCCTCAACTGATATCAACTGCCAAAATTAATTAACACATTCTTATTCAAAATAGCATGCAATATTACCCCCCCCCAAAAAAAAAAAAAGTTTCTCTTCTGCTAGCATTTAAATATATTTTCTAACTTCCTAACGAGTCTCGCAAAGGATTATCTTAACGAGGGAAGGTGTTTTACAAATCTATCTACCACTTTTTTTATATATCACCCAATAGAGGTTGTTAGTAAAAAATATCCACCAATTTTATACTGTATGGGCCATAATGCATAAAGCACAAAGAATTTCCAAACAGATTTTGATTGCAGCATGCAAGATACTCTCTTGTGCGTCAAATCCGTAACAGTTTGCTGCTCCACATAAAAATGACCTACAAGCATTGTTTCAACCCGGAGAGATCATCTATATAGTACCTTACAGATGGCACTAATATTTACAAATGAATTGACAACATGTACTCCTTTGAAAAATAAACGTACTTGTTATTCTTTAGGAATAATTAATACATGGGGATATAATCACTGGTATAGAAATGTACAGATCAATTTGTGCATTAGTCATTCCAAAAATACTGATGTTTGTGTCAGAGAAAGATCTTCAGTCGATTATACAACGTAAGTACACGTTCGACGACACCCGAAGAAACAATCTCGACATTCATAGAGTCAAGATACCTGATGACAGCTTTTCAAGCAAAAGATCCATATATTTGTCAGTCAGAGCAATGGTATGAATAAAGGCCAGAGCACACCTTATGACCCGACTGGTCTACGACTGGTCTGCGACTGGATCAAGGGAAATGTGACGTCACAGCTCTGGTCAGCCTGGGAGTTGCAGACCGGTCAAAGACAAATCGCAAGGACAATCGTATGGATTTGGCATGTAGAATCCTTATAACTGGATCGCAAGCTCACTCCAACTTCCAGCCAATCAGACAGCAGATCGAGTCACATTAGATACGGATGTGTACATGCGTGAGTCACAGACAGCAGGGTGGTCGGACCACAAGGTGTGCGGTGTCGAGGCCTATAACTACCTTGCGATTCATCTCCTCTCACTCAGTCGCAGACCAGCCGGGTCGTAAGGTGTGCGGTGGCCTTAAAGCAATTGATTCCTTTAACTTTAGAAAAAAATTAAACCTCTTTCCAAAGCTTTTCTTCTTTTCTTGGGGCCTAGAAAATAGACCTACATGTATTAAAATATCATCAGTTTGACCACTTCCACTCCATAGTGGAAAATGGACAGTAATATATTGTGTGTCCAAAAACTGACCGACTTTGATGTTTACTGTCAATGTGGCTTATAATGCTTATTTTTTGGAAAACCCCACACCAAATACTTTTTACCTGGTATCAGAGGCTCTTGATGTAAACGTCTAATATGATCCTGTTATCAACATTCAGAGAAAAATCACGCTATTCGCAAGTTTGAAATAGAAAAATAACCTTCCTAGGTCCGACGTTTGCATTGCTCTTGAGAAAATATTTTACAAAAGGTGTCAAATAAGCTTTCTGGATGTTTTCCATCTTTTTAAAAATTAGTTTTCCCTCAAATTTTTTGCCTCACTCTTGCTCTCTTTAATCACGCATGCCTCCTTTCCGCTCTCTCTGCCTCTTTCCCGCTCTCTCTGCCTCTTTCCCGCTCTCTCTGCCTCTTTCCCGCTCTCTCTGCCTCTTTCCCGCTCTCTCGTCCTCTTTCCCGCTCTCTCGTCCTCTTCTTTTTCCCTCTATCTCCCACTCTCCCCCTCCCTCCCCTATTCCTCTCTCTCACTCTCTCCCTCTCATCTAGATCACTCTTCCCCTCTTCTTCTCCTTTCCTTTATCTTCCTTTCTCCTCCCCATCCTCGTTTCACTCTTCCTTTATCTTCTCTTCCTTTAATTTCAACTTATGCTTCACTATCCATATCCCAACCTGGCTTTCAAGCATCATCCTACGCACTTAACCCACAATGCAATTCAACAATAGTCACATGATCACCATTTCAACCCTAAATATCATAGCCACTTCCTCTTCACACCTGGCGGTTTTTGCAACAGATGCGTTAAAAAACAACCTCATTACCACAAACAATATCGTGCCTTATTCTTCAAAGACTTGCCAAAATATATATATATACATATATATCTATAGATATATATAATATATATAAAAAAATGAAAACAGAAAAATACAAATGTACACAAAAAACGGCCGTTATACCGAGAGTGGTATGAATGGCCAGTGGGGGTGTAGTCTAAAACCCAGACTCCCAGTTGTCGCCGTCTTTCTTCTCGACGTCGGCGACGGCGTTGCCGTCTCTCATCTCGGGCTTGCCGTTGGCAGTGTATTCCGATTCCTTTCCAGCTTCCAGCTCTAACTCGGCTTCCTGTAAACAATTTAGAGATGGAAAGGTTTGTGCATCAAATGTGGAGACCTCTACAAGGCGTCCCAGAAAACAAGACAAGGTAACTCCGACAAAAGAGATTCTCTGTATATTTTTTTTCAAAATAGTCAAATAATTTGTTCATATTATAGTTATATTAATATAGAGTTCACCTAAAAAAAGGGATACACACAAAATTTCAATGCACACATCAAGATCTCGAGCTATGCCATTCAAAGTTGGATTTGTTTTGTGTATCAAATCTTCAGATCTCTACATGGTGTCCCAGAAAAAAAAACAAGGTAACTCACATGACCGAGATTCTCCGTAATCTTTTTTTATCTTTTTTTATAGTCATTTTATAGTTACATTAATAATACAGAGTTCACCTACAAGAACGGGATTAACAATAAATAACCTCGACTTTTAGATTTCAATGCAAACCTCAAGTTCTCAATTCATGCAGAATAATTCTTCTTTCTTAAAGCTAACAAAATTGGGGCTTCTTTGAGCACTACATGCAATGGGAGGGAGGGGGTGGGGAGTGGGGATAATTGTTTCCATGAAAACTTTTGTGATATATTCGTAACACAATGAATTCAACAAGACTAATCACGTAACAAAAAACTCTAAATTCATGCATAAACCTTAGTATCATGGCACTAATTTATAAAAAAATTACATGGTTTTGGGAAGAATGAATGATTTATTCTTTGAGATTATGTCTTAAACAACATTTTGTGCTGATTTTCATCACAATCATGGAGTTATTGCTCTGGTGTAGGGGATTCATAAGACCCTAACCCCCCCTCCTCCTCGCTATATAATTTCATAAGCCATTTTGTTATTAGCTCGATATCAACTGTTTGCAAATGATCATTCCTTTTTTTGCAATTAAATAGGTACTCAATTAGTTAATCTTTTGAAATAAGATGTAGCGTAAAATTTGCCTGGCACATCAATCTGCGATATTCAAATCTAACGAAGGAATCTCTGCTTAGAGCTATTGACACGATCATTGTAGGTTATGTTAATTGAATACAATTATAAAAAGCTTAAAACTGATTGGTTCATTTGACTTGTTACCATGCCGATGTGAAATATAACTGAACACTTTATTGCTACTCTTTACATGGGATAAAAAGCATATTTCAAAATAGCATGAATGCGTTATCTCAGTAATTTAAAATGCTCTATATACCGATTACCGCCAATGACCTTCATCTGCTCTTGCGGAAACTGTAATTATGAAATGGCTATATTGGTTATGTTTTTACTATGACTTAGTCCCCTTGAAATGAATATAATTACCTCTCGATCTAATGCATCTAATTCTTTCTTAGAAAGATGATGCACGATGGCCGCTCCGTACGAGTCGCCCACCACGTTGATAGATGTACGACAACGATCCCTGTCAAAAGTAAACAACAAAAGTATTTACTGAAGTACTTCTTTCTTACATTTTTCATATCACAGTGTTTTTTTCTTTTCCCATTTCCTCCTCATTTTTAAATACAATCTTTGAAGAGTATTAAAGAGAAAATGCACATACTGTGAGCATAGCTGACATGATGCTTCATGTCATGCAAATATCATGTCTGTTGCTCTCATTTTCTATACAGATGTTCAATGAAATGTTGCATAGATTTGTTGCGCATATTACTGAATGTTGAATGTGTTTGATAAGCTCGGTCGGCAAGAACTGTTTTGAATACTGTTAATCTTTAAAGGGCTTATGAATTGGCAGCACTAATAGCCCCACCCCAAGTCCTTAACTACTCATAGCTGGTCAGCTATGATAACCATCTGTCCACTGGTACAGAAAAAAAGAAACTGATATTCCCATGCTTTTCTCCTTCAAATGCAAAGGAATTATGATATTTCATTTACATCACCATAAAATTCAGGTAGTCCTCTAAACTTTGATACCTAATATGAGATGAACACCTCACGTATTCATCAGAAGGACGATTTGAAAGTCAAAATCAGGTTGCGCAGAATATTGGACAGGATTGGTTCATGATGCAACGACCGTGCTTATTCGACAATTTGCTCACTAGCCTTTTTTTGTATTCTTTGTTAAATTTCTATCACTGATCTCTCAAATGAGAATGGATTCAGATTTACTTGTGAGTTTCTGCGTAAATCGTTCCTGGCATAGCTCAATTTAATTGTTTTAAATCTGCCATACATGAACGGTCTCAAACTACAGGCGAGATCCCACTCTTACCACAAGAGTCAACTTTATAATAAAAACATATTTAATAATTGTCAAATCTATCTCTGAAAACGGGTTTCATTTTTTGGGGGACGCACTGTATATTACCTTGTAAACTTATATCTGATAATGTGAATGCAGAAATAAAAGCAATCAATCAATCAATAAAAACTAAAAACTTACAAGAACCAATCTACGGTGAAGAGCAAACTGACATCTTCCACAGGGAATCCTGCCGCAGTGAGCACCAGAAGCATGGTAATCAGACCTGCGCTAGGTACGCTAGCAGCTCCAACACTTGCTAAGGTTGCTGTTAAGCTGAAAAAAGAAAAGAAAAAAATATTCATTATATGATGTAAATGTAGAGGTGTAGTAGCTCAGTGGATAAGTCTCCGATTTTGATCACAACATGGTCCGGGATCGGATCACATCGCAGCACTACCCGCCTTTGGTAAGGCGTCTATCTACATTTGCCACTCTCCACCCAGGTGTAGTAAATGGGTACCCGGTAGGAAGGAATTCCTTGAATGCTCGAGCGTCCGATCAGGGTAGCCATGTTAAAGCCAGGGTAATAGTACACAGTGCTTAGAAACATTGCATTGAGCACTGTATGAATGTTGCATATTGTCAATAATAATATAAAATGGGATCCAAATTCTGTTGCTTCCGTAGAAACATTTCAAATACTCAACTCATTTAATCCGAAGATGCACTTTTATATTTAATCTGAAGATAAGAACTTACATGTATTAAAACTTTAAACTCATCACTCTAATTACCTCAATGTCACTCTGCAACAGCACTGGGTTACAGCACATCATTTTACTCATTGCGCTCTCTAAAAACAAAACGCATTTTCGTCTATTTCAAGTTCAAATTCAATTCATCCATTCCCTTCAATTATCAATCAAACAATATATACAAAAGTAACATGCAACAATCGTAATAAGTATTTCAACAAAGGATTTCATGATGGAACTGGAGACTTAACTTAAAGGGGACTTAACACAGGTGATGCCAAACAAATAATAATAATAATAATAAAGCTATCAAAATCACTAACACCACTCCCTTGACATGGAGAGAAAATTTTCCAGGGTGCATCACTACATGTCTGAACTTTTGGAATTACCTTCAAGTTGGCTGATGTCAAATTTGTTTGAGATGTTTTGCATTTTTTGTATATAATTATATATATTTTCATGAAATGGGCTTCAGTACCCAACGGCATTCACTTTACGAGACTAGTCAAAAGTCTTTGCCGCATCTTTTAGCAGAATTCCCACTTTAAAAGCACTGTGCATCATTTCATCACAGCTTTCATGCATTCTCCGTTCGTCCTTCCATGAAGAAATCCAAGCATGAGGAATGAAAATCCTTCCCGCTGGATTCTTGCAGAAAAAGACGCGGCTAGGACTTTGGACGAGGTGCCTCCCGCCCTTCGGGGTGACCTTACCTAATTGTGATGATTTTGCCGATGGTCAAAGTGTAGCCATTGAGCTGACCGATAAAGATGGTTGCTACTGCTTCGTAGAGGGCGGTGCCGTCCATGTTCACCGTTGCTCCGATAGGCAAGACGAATCGGGTAACCCTCTTGTCGATTCCAAGATTCTCCTCGAGGCAACGGAATGTGACCGGGAGAGTCGCAGAGCTGTAACATCAGGGGAAAGCACAAATTCATTATTGTAAATATGTTCTTGTTGAGACTCTTATACTCCTGATCGGGGTTCGACAGAATTGAATAAAAATCTTATATCTTATCTTATATATATAGTTGCTCTGGACATCCCTCCCCATGGCAACAGGGTGTGACCAGAGTCGTCACAGTGCTGCAAAATCAGGCAAGGCACAGGAAATCATTTCACAGAATTATTGTTTTGGACACCTCTCCTCGAGATGTCTGAGTATGACTGGTACGACAGGGGGAGTCACAGAGCTGCAAACTTGGGTGAAACATGCTAGCTCATTATACAGAATGGTTGCTCTTGACATCTCAAGAGACAGCAAATCTGTGACGAAAGCAGTACAAGACAGCCAGGTTTATTTCGGCTGATAATTCAAGTCAGCATTTATTGATCAGGCCAACAGCCTAAAGCCCAGGTCATCCGTGCCACATACGCAGTTGCCAAAGACGCCAACACACGGTGGCGCTATTTTAATACCACTCATTAGTTCAGAAAGAGAAAGGGAAGAGCCAGAGAGAGAGAGAGAGAGAGAAAGAGAGAAAGAATGGCTAACTGACAATATCACAAAGGGAATTAATACTTAAAAAGAGTGATTGATCTCACTCTGTCAGGCAAAAAGCACTTCTCACCTTGAGGAAGTCGCGAGGGCCGTCAGCCAGGCCTGTAAGAGACCCCTGAAGAAGGTGAAGGGGTTTTTGCGGGTGATGGTGAAGTAGATGGTCATGAGGCAGGCCAGATGGACCACCAGCCCAAGCAGGACCGTCACCATGTAGAGACCAAGGTTGGAGAAGACCACGGCAGGATTGTCCATGTCTAGGATCTTGGCACAGATCAGGCTCATGATACCGATTGGTGAGTACCTGGTAGGGGAGAGGATGGTACAAGATTGTTGTCATATTAATGTACAATTGCACAAATTCAATTATGATGATGATCATGGTGGTGATAATCGCGGCCATGGAGATGGTGATGTAATGGTGTTTGTGGAAGTATGAATGATAATGATGATGACGAAGATGATGACAGTGGCGGTGATGGTGACTGTAATGATAATTGGTGATGAAGAGGAGGATGATGGTGATGTGATGCCAATGATGATGAAGATGATGACGATAATTATGATGATGGTAATAATGATATTGATAATGATGATCTGATGATGGTGGTGATGATAATGATAATGCTGATAATGATGATGGTTGCAATGATGGTGATAATGATGATGGTGATGATAGTGATGATGATGACGATGATGATAATGGTAATGGTGGTGATGATGGTGGTGGTGGTGATGAGAGTGACGATGATGAAAATAATGATGATGATAAAGATGACAACAATGTTGATAATGATGATGATGGTGGTGATAACGGTGATGGTGATGATGATGGTGGTGATGATGATGAAAATGATGATGATGATGATGATGGTGATGATGACAATGATGGTGATGATGACGATGATGGTTATGATGATGATAATGACGACAATAATGATGATGATGGTGATAATAATGATGATGATGATGATAATGATGATGAATACCCTTATTATCATCATACTTATTACTTACCACATGATGATGTTGACCATCTGCATGGTCAGGTCCGAGAGGATGTCAAAGAACTCGACCATGACACGACCTCGCTCTCCCATCTGACCCAGTAGGATGCCAAAGAAGATGCAGAAAGCAATGATTCCTGTCATTCAAGACAAAGAACAAATTGCCAAGGATGAGCTTTATGGATTACAATGAGCTGAAATCACAGACATCATGGCTTAAAAAATAAAAACACAGACAAGAAATAGGCAGCATTTTATGAAGCCATTAGTGATGAATAAGCAATTTTTTTTTGCTCTGACTCTGGGAAGCGTTTCATCAACATTTCATGTCCGACAAGTTGTCAGATCTGACATCTTTCCCTGATTTTGATTGGCTGAGAAGCAATGTTACTATGGAAACTGTTAGATAAAATGGGACTTGTTGGATAAAATGTCTGACAAGTCCTTTCATGAATGCTCCCCAGGTGGGTGTTTCATAAAGCTGCTCATTAAGTTACACATGACTTTACAAACGCTGTAATCCTTTCTTATGGTCAATCATGTGCACCAGTTTTTATTGGTGCTGATCAAGCTCCTAAGAACGGATCACTAATCATTTGTAAAGTCGTTTGTAATTTACGAACGGTTTTATGAAATATCCACCAGATACTGTTCATCTTGTGTGCAAGATGGCTGAACACTGATATAAGGAGACAGAGAGAGAAAAAGTAGGAGTGAAGGAGACAGAAAGAGAGGGGGATAAGAACAGATGGGCGCGGGGCTGGAGGAGACATAATTACAGACATTCGTATAGCGCCATCTATTTAGAAACAATCTATTCCGAGGCGCATTTTTATTATTATTATTACCTTGGCTTTAGCTTGAGCTGCCTTTTAGCGCTCATGCATCCAAGGAATTAATCCTGCCGGGTACCCATTTACCTCACCTGGGTCGAGTGCAGTACAGTGTGGGTAATTTTTTTGCTGAATGAAAACACGCCATGGCTGGGATTTGAACCCACATCCCTCTGTTTGAGAGGCGAGAGTCAGAACTACTAGACCACAGCCATATACAGAGAAAATAGGTGGATGGGGGGTGATCTCAGGATGAAAGTTTTGCATGTAGGGCCAACCCTTTTAAAGAGTCTCTGTTGAGACATGACTTTGAATTCAAGCGACGACGACGGGAATAGAGAGATCAAGCTTGGATGGCAGACAGAAAAGAGGAGGGTGGGGGAGGGGGTTGAAGGAGACAGATACAGAAATAGAGAGGGGTGGGGAATCACAGTGATTTGCATTTCACGCACACACCCGTTGAAAGACATCTCTGTCAATTACTCATCTTAGAGAGAGAAAAAAAGTGAGATCAAGATCACAGAAGGTCCAAATAACATTATTTTGTATTCATCTTATTCAAGAGAATTAAGGAAACAGAGAGATCACACACACTCATGGCAGGTTCCCACCAAAAAGTACTCCAAAGAACATTCCCCCTGAACTTTGACCTCAAGTCTCGGGCAGATAATTGGACGTCTGTTTGGGGTTAGCTGCCAATCAGGTACAAATTTCCCATCACCCGGCCAACACAGGCGGCGATGCCGCTTAAACTCTGCCTGGCCTGGCCTACTTCACATGAACAATTGTCATTTTTCATCATGGCTGTTTTAAGCATCAGCAGCAACAGCTTTGTACATGTATGTAGGTAAAGCAAAGAAAACCCAGTTCCCAAACTTCAGTCACCGGCCTATAGACCTCTATGCATTTTCAGATATACTACATGCAGGTATAACTCTGAAGTAGATACAAATCGGGGAGTGTCTCAGTAAGCGACTTTTGAATGGTTTTCACTGTCTGACTAATTTGTTCGGAGCCAATCAGAGGCAAGGAGTTCAGGAGCTGTTTAAACAAAAAGTCATAATTTGTTTCATGATGTGCACTCCCGGTATTACTCACTACAAACAATGATACCTTTCAGTGTTTTAAACTTATAAGTAGCCTAAACTTGGGCACTTCATGGTTACTTAAAAAATCACACTATAACTAAAATTGTTGCTGGCTGTATCAGACAGGGTAAATGTAGTTTGCTGTGCAAAACCCTTCACTCAAGAAAAGTGGTCTGAATATTCAGCCTAAAGGTCCTTGCCATTAGCCTATGTACAGAAGGTCCCTGCAAGTTGTATTTGGGCTAGTCTTGTGTGCAGACAAACATGTAGACCAAAGTTTCAATCAGGGTCTATGCCTGTATAGGGTACACACATGTAGTGAGCAAAGAAAGTAATGGGGAATATCGGTGGGAGGTGGGAGGGGTTCAGGAAAACATCTAGCCTGTACACCACCTGATTTGAAAAAAAAATGTGTTCATGATGACAACTACATCAGACCAGGTACTGACGGACATTCCTTTTAATGCTTCATGGAGCAAACACACAATGACATCCTCTATCATCTCTCTCCTGCAAGGCAAGAAATCAATCTATTTACTGAATGTCACGAAAACACCTCATTTCCAAAGCAAATAGAGAATATAATTTAACAAGAGTGCAATTTGGATGATTTTCAGAGTTCGGAAAAAAGAAAAAGTTGTTGGTAAGCAAGCTCAGAGTATGATGACCAGTGACCATTTTCAAGAGAGCGATAAATGGGTAAATTGCCAATTTGTCTACTTTCATTTAGTCCAATGCCACTCCGTCAATCACCATTTCGTCTAACAACCATTTGGTCCATTAACCATTTCGTCCAATCTTTACTTTGTCTAATCACCATTTTGTCTATGACCATTTCGTCTCATAACCAGTTGGTCTAATATCCATTTCATCTTCTTTCATTTTGCACAATTTAACACTAAGTCCAATTAGACCAAATGTTGTATGGAGTAAACGGTTATTAGACGGAATAGCATTAGACTAAATGAAAGTAGACCATGCGGTGAGTGGACGAATTGGAAATAAAACGATAAATGTATGAATGTACATCATATCGAGAAAATATTCTAAACAAACAAGTATTGTAGATGTTGACCTTGCTGGCTTTCAATAGTTGTGGTTGGTCAGATCAATTGCAACTCTTTGTAAGGCGGGGCCCAGGTGGCAATTTACCCTGATGCAGCACCAGCTAAGACGGGCTGATCAGGCTAAGATCCCGAAACCAAGCAAACTTGGACCTGATGGAAAACCAACCATTGTTAATGACCAACTGACCCACTAAAATGGCCGGGGTGAAAGGGCAGTTCCACTGATTTTGTTTTGGCTTCAGGAAAACTGGTACTTTGGTGAAGCCAACAAGAATCAGTAACACACATCAATCTGAACTCTGACCTTGATTTGTTTAGGAATTCCAAATCAAAGCCATGTAAGGAACACTCTATGGCCTACTTTAGATACCTCCAGGTTAGAAAAGACGAGTGAGAAGGACTGAGTAAGGAGGTAACAGGAGAAGAGATTTAAGAAAAGAGAAGGGAGGAGAGAGTAGACAGAGAAGTAGATGAGATTTAGGAAGAGAGGGGGAGAAGAGAGAGTAAGTGACAGACTAGAAAATATTTAAGAAAAGAGAAGGGAGGGGAGAAACTATAGGAAGAAAGACAAAATAGGAGATATAGACCTACTACCAGTCTGCCACTAGGTCTATATCTCCTATTTTGTATTTCCCCTTTTAGTGTTCCCCTCCCTTTTCTTTCTCTTCCATGTGGTATCTCTTTCAAACTATGCCAGTAGTACGGTAGAGTTTGAAAGAGATACCACATGGAAGAGATGAGGGAGACAGACAGACAGACAGACACAGAGAGAGACAGGGATACACAGAGAGAAAGAGATGAAGAAAGACATATAGGGAAGAGTACATGTAAGAGAGACAGAGGCACAGGGGGGGGATATACAGCGGGGAGTGAAAGAGATGCAGAGAGGGGAGAGAGAGAGAATGAGATACAACTAAATGGGGAAAGAAAGATAGAGATAGACAGAGAGAGAGGGATGAAAAAGAAAGAAAAAAGAAAGGCAAAAATAGAAGCCATAGCAACACTTCTATAGGAGCTACAAAAATGCCAGGGATACACAATAAGGCAACTGGTTATCACCCATTCAAAAGTTGAGAAAAAAAGCTTGGAAAATGTGAGCTTGCTCAGACCGCCAAACTACCCGATTTCAACAAACTTAAGAAAAGAAACACGCCTTTAGCCGCAAAGGAGGATAACTTTCCTACACCTATGGATATTTATGACATTGCGGTCAGGTTTCACTCTTTAAAGAAGTAACCCTTCTTGTGGTGAGACCTGCCCCCGAACCGCAAGGCCAAGGCAAGCTGTTTGGAGAGAAAACAGCCGATTGTTGGCGCAGTGTCTGTGTGTATCGCAGGCACAATGCCGGCCGTGTCAAAAGGCTATTCAGAACGGTGAGAAAAGTTGGGCAATTCAAACTTTCCGGCAAAGGTGCTCCGCCCAAATAGACCGTCCATGCATTCCTCCGAGTTGGATTGGCCTCAACATACATGTGCATGCAGACACCATGTGGACATACATCATGACATAACATCCTATGCCTTTGTCATTAAAGTCCATGGTTCATACCCTTATATATATGCAATTTAAAAATTCCTGATTTTCTGCGAATTTCCAGGGAAGGAAATAAATACACCATGGATGCTTTCTTCTGAAATGTGCAAAAATATAAGATGACAATGCTCGGAAGTAAAACACAGGACTAATGTGTATACCCCGTCAATATAATTTGTTCTGAAAGAAGCTAGCCTAGTTCTTGTACTTACAACAATTTGAGGAAAGAATACATGACGGTAGTTGCTAGACCACAGCTCTACCCTATCTTGTTTTTGTTTCGGTGTATTGTTTTTTATTACTGAGGGAAAACTCAATGCAAAATATAATTCAAAGAGAGGTAATATTCTACCATCTCATTTAATATGTTGAAGCTTTAAAGGACGTTGCATTAAAAGATTCAAGAATAAAAGTGAATGACATTTTCGTTCACCACTACAACAACCAACACTGACGCCAACAACACCACCATCACCGCCACTACCACCAGCACTAACAGAAACGCAATCATCAACACCACTATCACTATGTGTGAGCACGTGGTGGTCAAGTGGTTCCGACTCTTGACTTTCAAACAGAAGGTCATGGGTTTGAATCCTAGCCATGGCGTGTTTTCCTTCAGCAAGAAATTTGTCAACACTGTGCTGCACTCAACCCAGGTGAGGTGAATGGGTACCTAGCAGGATTAATTTCTTGAATGCACTGAGCGCTGTTGAAAAAGTCAAAGCTCGAGCTAAAGCCGGGGTAATGGAAGTTTCACTTTGTATCCTCAGGCTATAACACTAGATCCTGCTAATATTGTTATTATTATTATCAATAACAACATATCAAAATCAACACCAACATCATCACCACCACCACCATCACCACAAATACCACCATCACCAACACCAAAATCACCAACTAAAACATAAAACACCTACATTCAATACCATCACCAATACCAACATCACCAACACCACCAACAGTACCAACAAAACACCAACACCAACATGATCAACACCATTACCAATAGCATCATAACAAACATTAACACCAACACCTAACTAAAATATAAACACCACCACTAACAACACTATCACCAACACCTATACCAATACCAGCAATATCATCACCAGCAACATCACCAACACCTGCCACAAACACCAACACCACCAGCACCAACACCATCGCCAATCGCAACACAAACGAAAACACTCACTACTTCTTACCGAGTACGTTCATGCCATTCTTGAATCCCTGCTTGCGAACCATCTGTGTGCCCACTGTGACGTATTCGTATGTGACGTTCACGGGATTCGTTATATTATCTGCACTTTCGGCGTATGAAGCCGTGGAGTTTAAAAGCGTGCCGTTAACGATTCTTCTCTCTACAACATCCTCTTCTGCTTGGTATGTTTGTGTCTGGTGTGAAATAAAAGAGAAGGAAAGTTTTTAAAACATGCACAAGGGCCGCACGATATTGCAAATCTACCACATGCCACGTACCGCATGCCCAATATTGGGTAAGGTATCCCTCTGGACCTCGTTGCTTAAAAGTTGCTATCATGGTAACTTTGCCTTCCAATGGTAACTACCACGGTAACATGGCCCAATAGCCAATCAAAATCAAGGATTCAATATTCGGTGGCGAAGTTACAATAGTGACTTTTATATGATGGGGCCCTGGAGTGATAAATGCAATGCTTTTGTACTTTGCAGTCCCAGCTTTGAAGTTGAAACCATATCTCAAGGACTAGTGCCCTTTGGTGATGTTACTGTCAAACCTTAGCTAACATTACTGCGTATCGCTGTTTAGAAGCACCTTGCCAAATGATGCAATTGCTTCGATAGGATTTGAACACTTGGCACTGCCAATGAGACAATCAATAGACCGAAGGGTATTTATTACCCGTCTCTCCATTGTCGCCCTAGTGGTATCGCCAGGGTCAGGCTATGGCATGACAGAAATAAATTGTGACATTTTCATGTTTTACACTACTAAACATGTGACATAAAAACACTACTAAAAAATTGAACAGTAGATGAAACAAAGTCACAAAAAGCAGTTTCAATAAAAAATATATATTTCCTTTTTTAAATGATAAAAAAATACAAATCTAGTGGTAACAATATATGCAATTAAAAATATTTGTTTGTCATTTTACATCATGTTTATTGAGTTTGTGTTTCTTTTTTTCAATAACTTTATCGGTTACTTTATTCGGTAAAATTTAATTAAATTGTTTGTTCTAATTGCATTTTCGTACTGCATCAAACTGGACAAATGTAATGAATTAAGCTTACCTGCTGGAAACAAGCTTGCACCAAATTTGTTGGGAAGAAATTCCTGTAAAAGAAAAGAAAAATTTGTAAAAATTGAGCGCAAAATAAAATTTGACAGATCTGGGATAAACGACAAGGTTTATATTTTGTACCATCTCCTGTTGTGAAATGACCACATATTGAATTATAACAGAATGATGTTACATGTAACAATTGTGATATTTCACTTTCATTGTCAGGTGTACTATATTTCTTATAATTTGTATGATAAATCTGTCCCTCATGCTTTAAAAGAAATCAGCATTTGTACAATAATTCAACATTTTCTATCAGATATTTAAAAGGTATGGTCCAAGTTACCAGAAAATTACCATTAATACCACAAAAAAGATTTCTAGGAGTCTTCCCCCCCCCCCCCCCGACCCTTAACAGAAGCAATTTTCAAAACTATCATCATGTGTTTTTTTGTTTACTTTTATAATGGGCTCCTATTTGAATAAGATAGATGGACATGACTTTTTGCTCCTGACTTTGAGAAGAACCTGCAAACTTGATTATTTCTTTTGAAGATATTACAAGTACTTGTTTCCACAGTGCCGAAATAGATCCTACCTATAGTATTCCAAACTGGATAGAATGTGTAAACACAAAATACGAGGTATTTTCTGTGGCTGGAAATGTACCAAAGCTCTTTGTTGGTGCCTCGATAATATCTTGGGATCGCAAAAGAGAATTCTGGGTAAAACTTGCAGTAAATAGGTTTTCTTTGATTTGGTAGGCATGAAAGTCCTTTGTTGCAGCCCTGGGATTGTCTGAAGATTGCTAATAGAACTCTGGTTCCAATTTGTAAACAGAACATACTAGGTATTCTATGTGACGGGGAAGGGGTGAAATCTCTTCTCTTAAGTACTTCAAATCTTTATTTATTTATCTTTTAATTGCACACCTAGTTATTAAGAATGCATTTATCACTTCCATTTATTTGAATGCAGGATAAAAGAGCATTGTCGGTTATATGCCTTGCTCACAGGCATAGGTGCCGCCGCCTGGGATCGAACCCCGGGCTTTTCATGTATAGTCAGGTGCCTTAAACCATTCAGCTATGGCACCTCCAGAATATCCAATATCTTGGGATTGCAAAGATACATGTAATTCTGGGTAATATTTGTATTAAATACCAGATATTTTCTGTGACAGGGAAGGTATGAAAATGCTGCATTTGAGCACTGGGAATGCCTCAGGATACCAAAGATAAAACTGGGTAGAATCTGTTTGACAGAATATACCAGATATTTCATGTGACTGTGTAGGTATGAAAGCACCCTTATTTAGTTCCGGAAATAACTTGACAAAGCAAAGAGAATTCTGGGTAAAATTTGTAGACAGAAAATAATAGGTATTTTCTTTGACTGTTTAGGTATGAAAGCCCCCTATTTTAAATCCTGGGAATGTCTCGGGATCTCAAAGGGAAGTGATGTATCGAGGCAGTAATATAGATGAGAGGAAACAGGCTGGATCCCATTCGCATCTATCAAACACTATCTATCTATCATTGTCGATTTGCAAGAATATAAATCCTCTTATCAATTTATGCTTGGGTTTTCTTTGTTGTTTTGAGGAGGGTGGGGAAAATGGGGGGGGGGGGGGTATGGAGTGAAAGAGGGAGGGATGGTGAGTGAGAAAGATGGAAAGAGAATGAGGATGAGGAAAAGGAAAGAAAACAGAGGAAGAGAAGGATAAAGAAAAAGAGGGAAAGGGAAAGGGATAGGAAGAAAGTCCAAGTAAAAGAGAGATTTCACACACAAAAAAAAGAGTACAAAAATAAATTTCATTTGGTTTCTCTTTCTCTTTTCTCTGAAACCATTTCTTAATCTGAAGCATGATATGGGCTGAAAAAAATTAGGATTCGATATTTTTGTAGCTTTCTAATATATAATCACAAAATTTGTAAGATACGTGTCAAAAATTAATGGAGTCTTCAAATAAAATTAAAAATATCAAGATAGGGCGCTAACTTTCCACTAATAAAGGTAACATTCATACAAACTACTATTCGTTTACAATGTTGAATTGTTCAATCATACTCTAAATAAGCGTCGTTGTGTAGAGCTTCTGACTCTCGCCTTGTAATGAGAGGGTTGTGTGTTCGAATCCAACCATGGCCTGGTGTCCTTTGACAAAGCGCCAATCCTCATTCCCCACCCAGGTGTTAAATGGGTACCCCGTAGGATGTGAAAGCCTATGTAGTAGGCCTAGCAATTGAGTCTTGGAACTCTTGTTGGAATGCTCCCCAGGAGTGGAGAAAATGCATACATTGCATGCGGGTATGCCAGAATCCGATGACCGGGGTAATAATATATCCGGAAAGCGCTAAGAGACATTGTTCTAATGTATTAAGTGCTTTATGAGAGCGGAACATTATTATTATTACATCATTCACATTTATAGTGAGCCGTTACCAAAGGCTTTAACATAAAGAAATTATTCATTTTTGTAGAGGAAAAAAGACTGTGCAACCGGGACCCATTTCAACAGCTAAAAAGTACACCTACACAACAAATTTTACTTTGCCCAGCCTCCGGCAATTGCCTGAGTGGAATTCAATAGGGATTATGTATAATAATAACAATAGAGCAAGATGTATTTTCTACATTTCATGCAAAGCGAGTGCAAATCATATTTTGTATTGTGTTGGACTCGAGTTAGAATAGCACAATGGTATTATGACAGGGAAAGAATGCGCTGCGCAAACTTGTCAGGGGGAAGTTGAATGATGCCTTTCGTGGCTTTTGTTGTCCTATGGTTTGAAGTCAAATAGAAATGGGTAAATGTGCTTGGACTTTGGCTTTGACAGCATTTGAAGGGAGAGAGAGAGAGAGAGATGGATGGGAAGTACAGAAATGGAGGGATAGAGGGAAGGATAGAAAAAGAGATACAAGAGAGAAGAGAAGGGAAAGAGAGGGAGATAGAACTTAGAAGAGGGGGTTGAAGAGAAAGAAATAGAGAGGAGAAACAAAGAGGAACATATTGATAGAAAACAAAAAGATAGAATATCACAAAAGGATGGGAGATAGAATGAAGTAGGGAGGGAGCGAAAGGAGAGAGAGGAGTCAAATGAGATATAGACACAAAGATATATATTGAATATAGAGAGAGAGAGAGAGAGAAAGGGAGAGAAAGAGGAGAAAGCAATATGCATGGGTTAACAGGAGAAAGAGGCGTGCGAGGATAAAAAAAAAATAGGGAGACAGAATTTATAGGAATCAAAAGAAAGAGATAGAGAGGGGGAGAAATACAGGGAGAGATAAATGGAAAAAGAAAAAAAATTACAAGATATTAGAGAAAGACGGGGGGGGGGGGGGGGGGAGAGGCAGATATAAAAGAGAAACGAGAAACGACCAATTTAAGGGACAACATTAATGGAGTGACTAGTGTGGAAGATTCATCAATCAACCACTGAACTATGTCATTCCTATAGACTCAACAGTAGGGACCGCCACATGCTTCCTGTACACATTCACTTGAAGGCAAGAAACATGAGTAACACCAAAAACTGGTGGGAACATTTGGGGGTAAAATCACTTCTTTTTTTTTTAATGATGCGAGTGAATGATCAAGGTGACATTTCCCACATCCTGTCGGAAAATATCACAATCACATGAACTGCACTTTTCTACAATGTGGACTAAGTCACTCATGCATGTCTTGTCCTTTATATTGGAAAGAAAATCTGCTTTTTTAAGGGCCGTCTGCACCATCCCGAGTTTTCAAATTAGCGCGCTATTTCTGATCCGGCAAATTATCTCGATCTGAACAATCTCAAGATTATTTGTAATGGAGACGCAATTATCGCGCTTGTTCGTAGGATTAATCTCGAGATTGCAATCCCAAGTCAACTTGGGATTATTTGCAAAATAGCGCGCTACTTTACGAATTATCGCGCTAATTCGCAGGTGCAGACGCACTCGGGATTATATATTCACGGCGTCAGACCATAATGCATCGATGCCTCGCCCGAGCAGGAATCGCTCTTCTTGCGATGGTGGAGACGGGGTTTCTTGATTCTCGCGATTAATTGCGAAGAGGGCCGATCGGGCTAAAATCTCGAGATTGAGCAAACTCGGGATGGTGCAGCACCGTCTAAAGTAATTCCATCTTTTAAGCAATCTCTGTGGTTTCTACACATGTAGGAAATATGTATTAGGGTGGTCTTCTTTGTAGAAAGGCAATGTGTTATCAGAATGACTGGGCAAATCACGCCCTACACACATGGTAAACTGCCGATTCGTCTATCGCCAACTAGTCCAAACATCACATGGTCTACCTTCATTTAGTCTAATGCCATTCCGTCGATCAACATTTCGCCTTTCAGCCATTTGGTCCAATAACCATTTGGAGAAATTATCACTTCGTCTAATCACCAGTTCAACTATTAGCATTTCCTCTTATAACCAGCTGGTCTACGACCTATTTTGTGTTCAATCATTTCGCCCAATTAACACGTAGTCTAATTAGACCAAATGGTACATTGACAAAATGGCTATTGGACAAAGTGGCTATCAGACGAAATGATGAGTGGACGAAATGGCAGGTTGACCATGTGGTAGTAGACGAACTGATGGTAGACCAAATGATAGTAGACGAGTTGGGAATTAGACGAATTGACATTGGACCAATCGGAAATAAACCTACACACACATGGTCCTCTGCCATGGATAGTGTATTTGATTCTTAGCCATTCTTTATCATTTCATATGTTTGGCTCCAATCAAACAGGTCAAAATGTAATGCAGTGAAACGTGTCTATATAGTGACCATCCATAAAATGTGGTCTCAATAGACAGGTGACTGCTATAGACTATCATATGACACCTAGATAGATCCTTGTGATTTGATTGGTTGTTTGATATCATTCATTCAGCCCATTTTGCAATGACGTCATCAACCGTGCAATTTTGGATCCATTCATCGTGCAACTTTGGATCCATACGACTTTGACCATTGCACTCGCGCACCGAGACTGCAGCTCATGCACCAGCAGTGCGCATGGTGTAATGACGTAACAATCAACAGACCGAACTCGCACTGCATGAGCATGTTTTGCATCGAAATTCATGAATTTCATATGAAAAAAAAATCATTTTTTAGGTGTCATATAAACCAAATAATGATTTTTTTTCATTAAAATGGACAGAATACTTCATTTGGTGAAAGATGAAATGATTCATTCAACTCGGCTACGCCATATACGCCTCGTTAAATGGATCATTTCATCTTTCACCTCATGAAGTATTCTGTCCATTGCACTCATAAACATTCATTATTCGTATACTATACACACAATCTGGAAATTGGTTCTACTTCTAGTGGTTACTTTCGGTAGGTGGTTGCTATAGACCAGTGGCCAATAACACATGTTTGACTGCATAAGAGGCCGTTCTCATTACGCTTTCTAAAACTAGTGTACTGGAAACAGATTCAGGAAACCACTTTGGAAGATCGCTTTGCTAGCGTTCCCACTTGATCACACGAAAGTGGTTTTCAAAATCACTTCACGTAAAGCGCTCTTGTTGCTATGGAAACGCTCTCAGTGGGGTGACACGTTTCGCGCGAAATTCATTATCGCAGCATAGGCATTCTACACCTGTCGTGTGGAGTAGCGCGCTCAAAATGTGCGAAGATCGCTTCCCGAAGAACGGTTGTGTCCTCGCTTACGCTAAAACCAGTTTAACGACGCAAAGCGATCTTGAAAACTACATCGCGAGGTGGTTTTCCAAACTGGTTTGGAAGATCGCTTCCAAGACCGCTTTGACCGTTCTCACTACGCGTGAAACTAGTTTCCACTAAACTAGTTTCCAGTAAACTAGTTTTAGGAACGTAGTGAGAACAGCCTCTAATAGACTTACAATGATAAAGGCCTCAAAATTCATCTTACATACTTCTTTTAAAATGATTGTTCACATGACTGCAAAAGACATTTATCTTATCACTGTTCATTACACTGCACAGTCAAGAGTTCATTATTTGCAGTGAATGCATGGTTGATAATGTACATTATAAAAGACAATGCACGCTGGTATCCAGATTTTAGCAATTTAATGAGACATTTATCACATATAGACACCATTCTCACGACATAAAAATCATGGTGTAACCCTTATCACGTGTCTGTTTATGCAAACCAAAGAAAGTTTTAATAAAGAAGGGGTTTAAATGAACCCCTATCCCCCACCAACAATTTTTTTATGCACAAGCACACACTCAAAGAAAATTATGTTTTAATCATATTGTATTAAAATATGTATTACCAATCACACATAAAACAAAACTGCTATGGGAACTCAGTTTGGACCAAGAGGTCTATCTTTTTGTCACTACCAGGAAATTATGAGATAGTGAAATCTGTTCAATATATCACCTCTGTTTTGGAGCAGTTGAAGCATGATTTGAAGCATGACCAAGAATATTTTCAGAGGTCTAGCAATTTCAAACATAATTCATGTTGATATATTTCGAGACAAGATGAATAGCTTATGTCTCACAATGACAAGTAGCCTCATAAAATCAACTTGACCTCAAAATTGATGTATTATTCCATAAAGAAATTAAAGATAGACCCCGTTCTCATTACAAACCTAAAACCTAGTTTACTCAAAACTGTTCAGGAAACCAGTTTAGAATATCGCTATACTAGCGTTCCCATTCGATCACCAAAAAGTGTTTTTTTTTAAACCACTTCACGAAAAGCGATCTTGTTGCTACGGGTATGTTCTCAGTTTCGCATGAAATTTGAAACCGCAGCGTAGGGATTCTCCACACGACATGTGCGAAGGCCGCTTTTCCCGACGAACATTAAACCAGTTTAACGGGGCAAAGCGATCTTGAAAACTACATCGCGAGGTGGTTTTCTGAACCGGTGTGGAATATCACTTCCGAGACCGCTTTGACCGTTCTCATTACATCTTAAAACTAGTTTCCAGTAAACTGGTTTTAAGGACAGTAATGAGAACGGGGTCATAGATTGTAAAAAAACAGGCATCCTCGAATCTGGCTATCATGCATCATTCATACATGACCCAGTTATTTGGAAATGGCAATAAATTAAAGTGAAGTCCACCATGGATCAAGGTGGTTTTGATAACAACAAGTGGAACGCCTCTGGCAGTCTCGCCTGCACTACGCAATTTAACATAGCAGCAGTGCTAACTTTGAAAACTACTATAAAATAATCATTCACAAAAACACCATTCATATAATGATATAATACCACGTTCATTGACCATAGATGACATTTGAACGGTGACTTAAGACTTGTCAACTACATCCATGTCCACATTTCATTCATTCTCTATCCATAAACTTTCAAAGTTATGATGGCACTTCAACAATTACCCCAACATGGCCTAAGTTTATTGACCTTAACTGACCTTTGACTTGGTTTTGTGACCTGAAACTCACAGGGGATGTTCAGTGAAGCTTGATTACTCTTATATCCCAAGTTTTATGAACTAGATCCATAAACTTTCAGAGTTAGGATGGTAATTCAACAAATACCCCCAACACGGCCAAAGTTCATTGACCTTTAATGACCTTTGACCTTGGTCATGTGACCTGAAACTCAGGCAGGATGTTCACTAATACTTGATTAACCTTATGTCCAAGTTTCATGGACTAGATCCATAAATCTTCAAAGTTATGATAGTAATTCAACAAATGCCCCCAACTTAACCAAAGTTCATTGACCCTAAATGACCTTTGACCTTGGTCACGTGACCTGAAACTCGAGCAGGATGTTCACTAATACTTGATTAACCTTATGCCCAAGTTTCATGAACTAGGTCCATATACTTTTTAAGTTATGATGTCATTTAAAAAACTTAACCTTCGGTTAAGATTTTGAAAATAATTTTCCCAACATGGTCTAAGTTCATTGACCCTAAATGACCTTTGACCTTGGTCATGTGACCTGAAACTCAGGCAGGATGTTCAGTAATACTTGATTAACCTTATGTCCAAGTTTCATGAACTAGGTCCATATACTTTCTAAGTTATGATGTCATTTCAAAAACTTAACCTTAGGTTAAGATTTGATGTTGACGCCGCCGCCGCCGCCGTCGCCGTCGGAAAAGCGGCGCCTATAGTCTCGCTCTGCTATGCAGGCGAGACAATAAAAATTATGAAAAACATTTTAATGGAAGAACGATGAAAATAAATCAAGAATGAATATCAGAGTAATGAACTATTAGTATTTTGTAATGTGTTCCACAATTATGGTTCATGAACTGTCAATGGTTTGTGATTTTGTGGCCTGCCACCCCGAAACCACCAACAAATCAACCCAAAGAATATTGAGATTTTTATTGGGCTTGAAAATTCATTTCCTAAGCTTTAATATGATATATAATATGCAGGAAAATTGACCAACAATAACCATTACAAGTACTTGATTAAATGCAGAGGAAATTCAGCTTACCTCACTGATCTAATTCAGAAATATCAACCCAGTTGGTCCCCAGATCTATGGTCCATTTTAACTGTCAGTGGTTTGTGGTGACTATTAATTTTGTTCAGTCTATATTCACTTGGCCTACAAGCAGTTGGTCTACTTGTCAGTTAGTCCAACACCAAATGGTCTACTATTTGCATGGTGTAAACTTAACTTGGTCTAATACCATTTTAGTCTAATTCTTATATATTCCAATGCCCATTTGGTCTAACTTCAACCTTGTCTACTATTATATTTTATTTGTCAAATGGAAAAGTGGTTCATAAACAGTTCATCTGACCATATGGAGCAAGAGATGTTAGACCATGTGGTTTTAGATCAAGTGAATATTAGACAAATGGGTAAAGTCTTACTGAAAAGTAGACAAAATGGGAAATGGGTTTTTGGCACATAAACCAAATGGTAATGGCAGATGACGTAGTTGTAGACAAAGTACGATTAGACAAAGCAGGATTAGACCAAGTAGGATTAGACCAAGTAGAATTAGACAAAGTAGAATTAGACAAAGTAGAATTAGATCAAGCAGGATTAGACCAAGTAGGATTAGACCAAGTAGGATTAGACAAAGTAGGATTAGACAAAGTAATATTAGGCCAAGTAGGATTAGACCAAGTAGGGATTAGACCAAGTGGGGTAAGACCAATTAGGATTAGACCAAGTAGGGTTGGATCAAGTAGGATTAGACCAAGTAGGGATTAGACCAAGTGAGATTAGACCAAGTGGGATTAGACCAAGTGGGATTAGATCAAGTAGGATTATACCAAGATGGATTAGGCCAAATAGGTTTAGACAAAGTAGGATTAGACAAAGTGTGATTAGACCAAGTGTGATTAGACCAAGTAAGATTAGACAAAGTAGAATTAGACAAAGTAGAATTAGATCAAGCAGGATTAGACCAAGTAGGATTAGACCAAGTAGGATTAGACAAAGTAGGATTAGACAAAGTAATATTAGGCCAAGTAGGATTAGACCAAGTAGGGATTAGACCAAGTGGGGTAAGACCAATTAGGATTAGACCAAGTAGGGTTGGATCAAGTAGGATTAGACCAAGTAGGGATTAGACCAAGTAAGATTAGACCAAGTGGGATTAGACCAAGTGGGATTAGATCAAGTAGGATTATACCAAGATGGATTAGGCCAAATAGGTTTAGACGAAGTAGGATTAGACAAAGTGTGATTAGACCAAGTGTGATTAGACCAAGTAAGATTAGACCAAGAAGGATTAGATCAAGTAGGGATCAGACCAAGTGGGGCAAGACCAAAGGAGTAGATGAAGCGGATGTAGACCAATCAACAATTTAAGACCAAATGGGTTTAAGACAAAATAGCTAGGCCTAAATCATTTTTGGGGAATGTCAATTAGATCAAATGATTCGTAGATGAACTGGTTGTAGACGAGTTAGGATAAGTCCATGTGGTATGAGACCAAAGGGAAAGTAGATGAAGTGGGTGAAGACCTACATGTATTCGCAACTTATCACTTTTTTTCATACATGTGAGTGTGTTTTATATATATTCCTCGGCAAAGTTCAGTGATCAGACACCATTCTCAAATCACCGTCTGTGATCATTGTGCATGTGAAAGAGATTAAGTTTAAATGGACAATGCTTGCTTCATGGCCCGGAGCATGAGCTGGGTTCGCACGTCATGTGAGTCACGCATGTTTCAATTCAAAGTCTGCAGAATTCTCAGCACACTTTGACCCCATTCTCATCTACTTGCCAGAACCAGTTTCCCTTAAACCACTCTGCAAAACCAGTTGGAGTTTATGCTGAAACCCACCAGAACCAAAGGAGACACTTTAGCCATTTTCTTCATCATGATTACTATAACTGTCAAAGAATCAATTTGCCTACAGATGCACTGCAGACTTTAGCCAGATAAAGAGGCAAGCTTGACAACCTCTTGGAATATTTGTTTGAAACATTTGGATGATTTACAATAAGTTGTAATATTCACATAGCGCGAATCACAAAGATGTCTCAATGCACTTTCGTAAAAAAGGTGGAAAGATAAAGTAATTTCAGCCAAAAATGATGATTAATTAGGTTTTTGACATGGATATTACTTTGTCTTTTTGAGTCTGTTTGTTTCATACAAAGAGGTAGATTCCAGCTTTGAGGGGAACCATGACACCGGGTATGGTGGCAGGGGTCGTTGAGAGTGATATATAAGTACAAGATGCAAGGGGGGTGAGTATTTCGGTATTAACTTTCAAAGATAAACCGGAGCTGATTTCTATCAGGTAAGCAAGAGGAACTTGAAATTAATACATTCCTAGACCTTTGGCATTAGGAAGCATTTTGACCATTTATTTAAGTGTAAAGGGTTCAATAGAAACCAACCAACAGGCCAAGACATTCTAAAAAGACCATAATATGACACTCTAAAAATATTTAAGGATCAGGTATCCGTCCTCCCTAAGACTTAGTAACTTATGATCCAGATAGAGGCAGGGGAATGGCCTGCAAAATATGGCTTCCTGGTCCGCTTTGGAACCATATGTCGCAAATACCAAAATGAGAATTGAACTTTATTACTTTGACTTGTTTTCATTCGCCTTTAATAAAGCTTGTATGATTGAAACATGAATTGTGATTGCGTTTGAAATCCTCACATTGCTTCTGCTTTCTATGCCAGAAATAATATTTTGAGAATCTGTCACCTTATGGTCTTTTTAGAATGTCTGATACCCCTTTTTGTGCATAACTGCTTTTGTTTGAGACCCCTTGGCAGATTTACCCTGCTGATAACCTGAAATTTTCTTCTTGAAAGGAAGGGAACGTATGAATTCTCTTTGTCTCTTTTCTTTACCAAGACGATCAGTCAAGTGAGGAAAAGGATAAAATCCCCTTCTACTTTGCATGCTTTAGAAATCAATGATCTCCTTGATGATTGAGGGCCCCGACTTACAAAGAGTTATTATTGATCCGATCAATCTCAAGTATATGGAAATCCATCAATGTCATATTTTTTTCCTTTGGAAATTTGCTCAATGTCCTTTGAAAACAAAGACAAACATGTATTCTAGATGTTGACATTGCTGGCTTTCCATAGTTACGATTGATCGGATCAATCGTAACTCTTTGTAAGACAGGGCCCAGGCCTCTGAGTTTGTGTCTATTGAACTCTTAACACCTGAATAAATCACCCAAATGATTCATATTCTAAAGGTCTGGGAAGAAAGCAATTTTAAGATCCTCTTGCTTACCTTCCAATGTTAGATAAAATCAAGCTTTGGTCCCTCTTCGCTAATATTCATGTAACACAGCCTGGGATATTCTTACCTGAGGAGGTCGAGGAATGCATCTAAGGTCGTTAGCTCCTTCACTTGGTTACCGTCTCCGAGGTTCTTCTTGATGTTCTCTCTCCCGGGGCGGATGGCGACCACCAGGATAATTCCAATGATGACAGCGATGCAGGTCGTGCAGAAGTAGTACAACAGCGCCCTCCCGCCCAACTTTCCACTCGATCTGGCGTCAAGACCGGTCAGACCTGGATAGGGTGTAGATGACGAAGACATTAAAGAGTACATTTGTCCCTTATTAGCATTTACCTCAAGACCACGATATGTTGATAGTGACGATCCTCGGTAATGAGCCAAAATAGCTTGGGCTTAAAAATCAAATTTCAGTAATTGATCCATCCGAAAAAGTAACTCTTCCTCTTGACCCTCATCATCATGAAGGAATAAGTAGGATCTTTCTCAGTCAAGAAGTGGTAGATTCCGAAAATGCCTGAGAGACTCATCAAGCACAAATATGTTGTAATGGCCATTTATCCATTATTGCTTAAACAAACGTAACAGAAACCATGCATTATACATCTGAATGTAAATGCAGATTACGAATGATTATTCATGTTATGAATGTTATACAAACTTGTTTGAATTCTCAAGCTCAAACAATCACTTGCCATCAAGCAGATAAGAGCAATGGCAATCCCTTCATGTTATTCCTCAACCAAAATGCATTTAGGGATTGCAAGGCTACAGGCCAAAAGATGTCTGGGATAATGAATCGCAACATTTTCTGAGAACATCCCACAAAATATTTTGGGCAAGAGTGCAAGTAAAGTGTACTATAATGAAAACAAATCGTGTTCAACAGGTTCTGGAAAAAACAAAACCCACCTGTAATCAAGCTGGAGACGATGAGGGGTAGGATGAGCATCTTCAGGAGCCTCATGAGGACATCCCCTGGGAATCCAATCAGAAGGATGGCATCTTTAGAAGGTTCTGCCGCCCTTAGCCCCATCCCCAGGAAGACTCCAACAAATACTGACACTACCGTGAAGATGATCAGGAGGTTCCGCTTGAACCAGACCTTGGTCCTCTCCTTCCAGTCCCGGTTCCGTGGCCTTAGAGTGTACTCCTGCTTCCCGCTCTCCACTTCGCATGCGTCGACGTCGCCCATGGTGCCGCGGATTGTCTGTGGTGCTCTTGCAATCTTATTGATGCTGCTGTCAGTGCTCTATTGCCTGAGTGGAAAAAATCAGAGGAAAATTAGAACCCAATCCTATGAAATTGTCTGAAGAAATATGATGCTTGGTATATAATTAGTAGCAGTTTTATACCTGATCTGCAGAATAAGCTTGAGAGATAAAGAACATTGCAGTACATGAGGGTGATCCCACCCATACAATGATGCATTGTATACCACACGCTACTGGCGGTGAATTCAAGTGCAATCTTTAGTCAGACTCAACTCTTTGTGGAACGCCCCTAGAATCGATATCACAGAATCTACCACTCCTGCTTAGAGAATAGACACTGCTTTGGATGAAAACCACCCTGAACCCAAACGGACAGACTGCAGTAGAATTTATGCAAGGGCAAGACTTCATAAAGACACTTCTCCTACAATAAAAACCCTCCTCACGTGCTTATGACTCCCTTTAAATCTGAAGCTGGTGATAGGCTAAGAGAATCAACCTTGGAGCTAGGTTCAGCTCAGAGAACGAACAAACTTCTCATGGGGAGCAACACAGCAACCCTTCACACCTTGTCTGCTCCAGAGACAGGGTATGTCCTCATAAGCCCGAACAAACACGATCCTAATAGCTAACCCTGAGATAATACATAAGATCGGAAATTTCTCTACCATTTCAATGAAGACGACAACCTTGTTCGTTTTTGTTGACTAAACCTGTCCCGTTCTGGAAATGAATGATCCCTATTAAAAGCCAGGCATTACAGTATCAGTACATGACATTGGTGAAACATTTTTCTCTACAGGACGTGGGTTGCACCTCTATCAAATGGTTACATGGCATTTGCTATGGCGACAATTGCTCCGCTATAAATTCCACACACTAATCGAATGACTAAAATTAACCATCAATTCAACATTATACCCTATCCTAAAACCGACAGTTATTCTAACATAAAACCCTAGTGAAGCCCTAACCCTAACTCCACATTTTAGATGAACTAAAGCTTGGAGGCGTGGAGCAAATGATGCACGAGCAAATGTCTTGTCAAATATTGCTTATATTGTGCAACAACTGCAAATAATGTAATTATCATACATTTCTTACTGAAAAAAGGTTTAAAAATATGGCTAGAAAATTCATGGGGTATTATATACTTCAGATCTTAGGGTAGTGATGTCCAATTCTGCTATTAATGCTTGATCACTCATGCTTGATATGATTAATTTTATTTTCACGCAGTATACAAGTAAGCTTCCCAGTGTGGATATTCACTGCAATTAGTGTCAAGGTACTTTGCTCGAACCCTTCCATCTATTAAATGAAAAGACGGGGAGTTAGTTTTTTTTTTCCAGTGATCACTCAAAGGCCAGTATTCTGAAGTCGGGTTTAACTTAAACTCAGGTTTAAAGTTGTGGTTTAAGTATGGAGAGCCAATTGTTACATAAATCACTAACAGTAGAGATATCATACTTCAGCTCATTTGGCTCTCAAATCATTCATAATTGTCTAGGAAGTATAAAAAGATTATTGTCTTCACCATCGATGAATCAGGAAAGAGCAAAGTAAACATAAGAAACATACAACTTAATTAAAAAAAATTGATACTTTTGGCTTCCCATACTTAAACCACAACTTTAAACCTGAGTTTAAAGGACAAGTCCACCCCAACAAAAAGTTGATTTGAATAAAAAGAGAAAACTCCAACAAGCATAACACTGAAAATTTTATCAAAATCGGATGTAAAATAAGAAAGTCATGACATTTCAAACTTTCGCTTAATTTCACAAAACAGTTATATGCACATCCTGGCTGGTATGCAAATGAGGAGACTATGTCGTCATCCACTCACTATTTCTTTTGTATTTCATTACATGAAATATGAAATATTCTAATTTTCTCCTCATTGTTAAGTGATACAACAATTAATTCCTCCCTGAACATGTGGAATTAGCATTGTTTAATACTATATGGTTCAGTCAAGTTGGTCCTTATTGTCAAATCTATAAAAAATGAAATATTGTAAAATTCAAACAATAAAGAACAAAAGAAATAGTGAGTGATGGACATCATCGACCGACTCACCTAGTTGTGCATATCACTGTTTTGTGAAAAATAAGCGAAACTTTAAAATGTCATAACTTTCTTATTTTACATCCGATTTTGATGAAATTTTCATTGTTATGCTAGTTTGATTTTCTCTATTTATCCAAGTCAGCATTTTCCTGGGGTGACCTTTAAGTTAAACCCGACTTGAGAATATGGGCCAAAATGTTTTAGGATAGTGAAGACCCATCTCGGTCTTGCCCAGACTAAACAGATCATTCCCATTGAGATTTGAAGAAGATATGTCACATCAGATCACTAAACCAGGCTGTGATGTGTGAAGTCTTAATAGGATGCGAAGGTCTTCAATAATTCTTATAAACAATGGTCTATTTCTTCAGCTGGTTACTGGTACATGAAGTTTTTTGTCATGTCTTATCCCTTTTGTTTCACCTCTGAAACCAATTTGGGGCGATGTTTATGCTCCAGATTTGAAGGTAGAACGAACGCGAGGATGCGATATGAGCTCCATCATCTAGACTACCATCATCCATTTCTTCTATATTTATTATCTACAGAAAATCTGCAGGGAAAGTTTTAAATATCAAACCCTGTCCTCAGATTTTAAGAAAATGATATGATATTAAACCCTTTCCTCAGATTTTAAGGAAATGATATGTGTCTGTAATTTATTCACTCACATCCACAGTATCCCCCTCCCACATTGGTCTTAATGTTGATGTGATATTTATTCTTATTTGAGAAGGGAAGTGTTTCATAGGATTGGTTAATTTTAGAGCTGTGGCCATGGTATGTATAAGGATATAGTTGAAAGCCCTCGATGTCCTACCCCCCTCCCCCCCCCCCCCCGGTTAAATCAACTTCTAACAACTTGCGAATAGACCTAGGCTCTTGCCAAAAGATCTGTCCCTGGAAATAGAACTTTCAAACCAAATAGTTAATGCAGTGTCACTTGAAAATGGCAGTCTCCAAAATTCCCCTTTGCTCCTCCTCATGTAAGTTCATCTCCGTGATAGGCTGCAAGTGGCTCCAAGAGAAGAATGGCATCATAAGCATCACTTAAAACCCGAAAAAAATGTATTGTATTGAAAACTTAAAGAATGCAATACGATCTTGTCAAATTCTAAATATTGGTTCTGGCTGGATCTACAGCTGAAACTAGATGAAACCATCTTCTTCATTCAAAACTGAAGGCCATCTAACACTATTCTGGCGTGCAGACACATAACCTACAGGTTGCACGGGCCTATTAACATCAGGCAGGCAACAGATATTCATTCAAGCCAACCCATTCTCAATTTTTTTATTTTGATATGGCTTATTGACAAAGTGTATGAATATGATTGTCCATCTAACACTGCTTCTATTTTTGGTAATTACCGAACTTCATTTTCCCAAATTGGGAAGATATATCACCAGCTTTGGAACTATATTTTGACTGGCGGAAGGATAAGGGCTATTTCACTGTTTCAGGTGATGAATTTGATCCCTAAGGAGATTGCTTTATAAATGCCTATGTATTTTTAAAATGAGCCAGTCGAGGGACCCTTTTCTGGTCAGATATGGATTCTCAGATATATATCCTAGCCACTGGTAGTAAACATTCGACCCCCAAATTTCATCTTTATTTTTTATGAATTTTTTAGAAGTGCCATTTTAACACATGAGTCTACGGGAAATGTTTTAGGCCTGTGATACCTATACCTGAACGATGTACAGTACAACCTGCTGGGTCGTGACCTTGAGTTTGTTGAGGGCAATATGAACACATCTAGACATTCCTAATTCAAGTTCTAATTTCACTTCCGTTTGAACCACATATTAAGGCCAATGAAACATTTGAAAATGTGTTTGAGCATGTTTGTCCATAATGTGATTAACTTAATGACATCAGGATATTGTGATGTCTAATGTCTTGGCGCAACATCCGAAAACTTGTACATGAAAAAGCAGATTTGGGGTGGAGCCAATGGAATTTCTTTGGCTAGAATCACAAACACGAATCACCAATCACAAACCCAAAAAGTGGTTGTTTTGGGAGAGCATTGAATCTCACCCTTTGACTTATAGAACTAGAAAATTATGAATGTCAAAATATAGGAATTCTTACCGAAAATGCAATTTGTGGTGCTGCCCTTACCCCAAACTTCCTGCATTCTTCTGAAAAAAATGCACTTTTTCCATCACATCGTCAGGCCAATTTGGCTCATTATCAAGAAGGCCTAAATACCGACTCAGGTTTTAACTAAAGAAAATCATTCATGAAACCAGAAAATAGTAAGTTTAATCTCCAAACAAGAAAATAGAGATTAAAAATATTTTTATTTCTCTTTAATTCACTTTCATCCTATACATTTTTCTTTCCTCCTTTTCCTTTTCTTCCCTTATTTTGGCCATTACCTGAAAATCCATAGGGGCCAATTTACCCATTGCCCCCACCCTTCCAAATAAGTATTGGGATAATGAAATCCCATCAAATTTCAATGCCATACCCAGTGGTTTTCCAATGGCTCAGCTACAACATGATCTAATTTGAATCATGATGGAGTTATAAGCTAGTAATTCCATAGGTGTATTCAGACCCTCTCGAATTTCGAAAATACATGTACGGTACCTAGTATTTTTTATGGTAATTATTATGAGGTATTTTTTTGCAAAAGTGAAAGCAAAACACTTGTTAATATCTTTGAAAGAAAATACCAGCAAAATAGTGGGTGATTGCTGAAATTTTTCCAAGGTCATGGGTATTTCGGCAGTGTGAAAGCAAATTACGAAAAACTTTCTCAACCCAGTGAGTAGTCAAGTACGAGTGCGTGGGGGGGGGGGGCTGCTTATGTTACGCCTTATCTGCTTATCAGACAATACTGTGCATGCTCGTTACTTTTAGAACTTAATGGCCCGTATTCTGAAGTCGGGTTTAACGTAAACTCAGGCTTAAAGTTGTGGTTTAAGTATGGGAAGCCAAAAGTATCAAAATTTTTATTAAGTCGTATGTTTCCTATGTTTACTGTGCTCTTTCCTGATTCATCGATGGTGAAGACAATAGTATATTTATACTTCCTAGACAATTATGAATGATTTGAGATCCAAATGAGCTGAAATATTATATCCCTACTGTTAGTGATTTATGTAACAATTGGCTATCCATGCTTAAACCACAACTTTAAACCTGAGTTTAAGTTAAACCTGCTATCAGAATATGGGCCAATGGGTCTAATGTGTCTCTTCGGGTCGATGTAAATGCAGAAATAAATTATTGGGTATTTGGAGGCCTGAACATGTTCTTGTAATTCAACAGGAATTCTGGTAATCTAGTTGGTCTCAATACACCTCACGTTTGAATGAGAAATGTGAGCTTAACAAGACAACCGAGCTATTTCCGTAACAGCATGGGGTTAACACAGAAACATTAGTAGTAAAACAATGTGTCAAGGAAATTTGATTTGATGGGAGGAAGATGAAGGAAAAAAATGAAAAAAAGCAACATGGAAAGAAAGAAAAAACAGAGTAGAACCAAAGAGATCCTTGGTAGAACACAACAGGAATTTATTTGAGGCTGTAGAAGATCATGAAAATGACTTGAGAGTCTAATAGGATCCATGCTGTTGGCAACATAACGTAAAGGCCATAGGAGTTTATATGGAGAAAAAGAATCATCCAGTAGTGAATATAATGGTGCATCGGGGGGGGGGGGGGGGTGAGAGGGCACATGCCCTTGTTTACTTTGGAGGAAGGGGGAGTCACAAAAAGAGCAAAACCAAAACAAAATATTGAAAGGTTAATCTAACAGATTGGGGTTTAGATAAGTGCAGCATTATGGATAGTCAAGGATCACTTCATTAATATCTGTCATCTGATGACTTTCCTTGAGTTTCAGTGTCTGAGAAGAATAGGTGTCTGACTGTTGCCATAGTAACTGTCAAATAAAACAGATTTTGTCACAGAAAACATTGCAAGTCTTTTCTCGAGCTGGGTGCTGTGCGCCTGTAATCCACTCTACATCGGGGAAGTTACACATTAGGTGGTTTCAGACCGCCTCGAAGTTCGCCAGTTCCAGGTATTCTCTGATCGGGAAATTTACCCCGATCAGAAAATTCCAGGTATTTTGGCGGTGTGAAAGCAAACTACGCGTAATATCCCCGAAAGAAAATACCCGATAAATAGTAGGTACTAAATAGGTTCATTATTGCGGATTGAAATAATCGCTAGAGGGTATTCATTTGTCTCGCAATCTACTATGGTCAACAAGGAAATTCGTGATCACTCTCGCAAAAAGTGTTCACTGGCTTTCTAGGAAATTCGTGATCACTCTCGCAAAAAGTGTTCACTAGCTTACAAGTTCACGAGCTTTCGAGTGCCGCTGCAACTCTTTATCAAGTGACGAAAATTATCTGATGACGTACTCTATTTATACTAATCTCCAGGACCGTACGCACGAACGCGAGAACAATAGGTGGGCATTGATCCGGCCGGTAATCCGTATATGCAAATAAGCCTGCTTATTTGCATATACGGATTACCGGCCGCACCGCATCCGACGCAATAAAGAGTTGCAGCGGCACTCGAAAGCTCGTGAACTTGTAAGCTAGTGAACACTTTTTGCGAGAGTGATCACGAATTTCCTAGAAAGCCAGTGAACACTTTTTGCGAGAGTGATCACAAATTTCCTTGTTGACCATAGTAGATTGCGAGACAAATGAATACCCTCTAGCGAAATAGTAGGTACTTGGCGAAATTACGAGAACTTTCGCGGGGATTTTTCCAAGGTCGTGGGTATTTTGGCGGTCTGAAAGCAAATTACGGGAACTTTTAGCCCAGCGTGTCGTTGGGTGCGGCGCCGTGCATGCATTGCTGCTGGGCTAGTGATTTTGAATTTCGCGCCTTGCTGCTTATCAGACCATACTGCGCATGCTCGTAACTTCAGGAACTTATCCCGAAGGATATGTTTCAGGGCGGTGTGAATGCAGGAATAATTAATGGGTATTTTTCAGCCTAAAAAAGTTCTCGTAATTTAACGGGGATTCTTGTGATCGAGGCGGTTTGAAACCACCTATTGATGCAGGGGTTCGAGGTTCAAGCCCTGGGGGCATTTCATCAACATTTTTGTCCAACAAGTTGTCAGATCTGTCAACTTTCCTTGATCTTAATTGGCTGGGAAGTGCTATTCCTATGGTAACTGTCAGATAAAATGGGACTTGTCGGAATTAATGTCCAACACGTCCTTTCATGTACAGCCAATTTGTCTATTGCCAACTCGTCCACTCATCACATGGTCTACCTTCATTTAATCTAATGCCATTCCGTCCATCAACATTTCGTCTAACAGCCATCTGGTCCAATAACCATTTGGCCCAATCATCATTTTATCTATTACCATTTTGTCTTATAACCAGTTGGTCTAAAACCCATTTTCTGTTCATTCAGTTTGCCCAATCAACACTTTATCCAATTAAACCATGTGGTATATGGACTAAATGGCTATTGGACCAACTGGTTATTAGACGAAATGGTGAGTGGACGAAATGGCAGTTAGAGCATGTGGATAGTGGATGAACTGATGATAGACCAAATGTTAGTAGACAAGTTGGGAATTGGACGAATTGCCAATAGACCAATTGGAAATAAACCACGTCTTTCGGATGGTGATGTTAAATGTCAGTCCAGACGCAAATAATCATACGTTAGTTTAATAAAATGAAAACACACACATGAAACGTTCCTCTGGGCACACAACAGAGAATGTACAAGCTTCTGGCAGTGTAATAAACTTTGAAATAACATCTGTAACAAACCACAGAGTAAACAAATTACAGCAGTGACCAGGCAGGGGAGCTGCTAAATGAACTCTGAATTTGACCAGAAAGGCACACTTGATGTCAAATTAAATCCATAATCACGACCTCAACCTGTGGGAGATGGAGGTTAATCAGCCCTCCTTGTTCAGAGCTTCATGTTGCTAGGCAACCCCATCCTCCAGGGGTAATAGGGTGGATGGAAGCATTTCCAAACTGCAAGAACATAAAGAATGTTCTGGTAAAAGAGTGCAGATTCCTCAAAGTTAAGCATCTTTTTCACGTACCAAGTTTGGCAGATTGGCACAAAAAGATAAATCCTTTAGAGCCGTGAATCACCTATTGTAGCTTGGTAGTAGTTATGTTATTAGCCATTAAAAAATAAGGAAATATTTCATTCAGAGCTTCGCCAGTGTTTTTCACTGAATTATTTGCTCTCAGCCAATCAGCGACAAGGATTTCAGTAGCTTTTAACATCAATCATTGACAATTTGTTTCATGAAACACCCTCCAGATGCTTCCCAAGGTGGCTGTGCATATTGCTTTTCACAAACACTATATGACTTTATCACAGACTTTTTTCTGTAGAATAATTGACAAAAGGCGGTGTTGCACCAGCCCCAGTTTGGTCAACCTCAAGATTTTAGACCAATCAGCCCTCTTCGTGATTAATCTCGAGATTAAGGAAACATCATCTCCACCAGCGCAAGAAGAGGAATTTGTACTTGAGCGAGGCATCGAAGCATTATTGTCCGACGCCATGAATAAATAATTCTGAGTCGAAACTCAAGTGCGTCTACATCTGCGAATTAGCGGGATAATTAAAAAATAGCACGCTCTTTTGCAAATAATCGTAAGTTGACCGAGGATTGCAATCCCGGGATTAATCCAGCGAACTATCGCAATGATTGCATCTCCATTACAAATAATCTCGATATCGTTCAGATCGGGATAATATGCCAGATCAGATAAAACTAGGGCTGGTGTAGACGGCCCTACAAGGGTTTTGTCAAAATGGTTTTGATGTAAATATTTTGGTCAAGTGTAATTGACCCTTTATTAGGCCCTTGCTGGAATGTAAGACAAGGTCACTGATCAGTGAGGTCAATGGTCTGCAGAATCTGGACACAAATGAGGACACCAATAATGCCATGTATACTATTTCTTTTCTTTCTCGAAATATAAGATATTTTTATTATGGTAGATTTCATAATGAAAAGGTTCTCATAATAAGGTTACTCTTAGGATGGTTTCACAACTCCAAGGTGGAGTGAGCAGATGCTTACATTACACAAGAGAAAAATTGCTTGTATTTGTTAATGCCAAATAAAATATTAAAACAATTAAACATGTTTGATAAGATACAATTTCATCTTTGAATTTTTAGTCTGACGTCATCTGTTCTATTAATTTGCATTTCGCATAGGGCCTACACAACAGCCTAACAGTACTTATGCTTTAATTTACTTTACACCTGATGTTGATAATAAAAAAAATGATCAGCATTGTGCTCATTTGCTTTTTATAATAATAATAGTAATACTGGTATATTTACCCAGGGAAGCCACTTCAGTTCTGAAAACTGTTCTCCCAGTGGGCCCTGCTATCATTATTAACCAGGCTTTTTCTTTTATAATATTCACATCTACTGGGCGACATTTGGCAAATTACATCTTAAGTAGTGCAATTTTTTAGAATTGAATATCCTTGTATTTCCCAAATAGGTTCTAGAGTGTGAGGGTGGGGCTAACCTGTGTCCACCACCCCAGCCCCCCCCCCCAAAAAAAAAAAAATCCACAAGGACGCGTGTTCTGAAATGAACAAGGTGAGACCAGTCACATACCATACTTGACAGAATGTAAACAGAAAATCATAAACGGACATATGAATTGTCAGGATCCAAATCATATCTGTGTACACAGTGATTGGGTCGCTTAGTCAACAGTGCTCCTTGACAACTGATTTTGATGAAATTTTCAGCATTATGCTCATTTCCATTTTCTCTCAATATTCAAATCTATCTATCTGATGAGATGGACTTGGCCAGGAAAAACATCTCATAAGTAGTGCAAGTTTTCAGAATTGAATATCTTAGAACCTTCCAAATACATGTAGGTTCTAGAGGGTGGGAATAGGGGACAAATACCACCCCCCCCCCCAAAAAAAAAAATAATACAAAATCCACAAGGACGTTTTAAAATGAACAAGGTGAGACCAGTCACATACCATACTTGACAGAAAGTAAACAAAATATCATAAATTGACATATGAATTGTCAGGATCCAAATCCTATCTGTGTACACAATGATTGGGTCGCTAAGTCAACAGTACTCCTTGACAAACTGGCTTCCATTTCAAGTTCATGGAAAATATTTTGATTGTGAGGAATTTTTGAAAATTCTTTTGCAAAGTCTTTTGAGTCAGAGGCCCGTATTCTGAAGTCAGGTTTAACTTATACCATGGTCTAAGTCTGTGCTAAAATTATGGGGAGCCAAAAACTCGAAAATTCTGCTTATATTGTATATTTCTTATATTTACTAATCTGTTTCCTTTTGCTTTTATAATGAAGAATAATACCTCAAAATACTTCATTTATCATTCCCAGACATTTGGATGTCATATGAGTTAATAAATAGGATGTGTACTGTTAGGGATTTGTACCCCAATTGGCTCTCCATAGTTAAACCACAACTTTAAACCAGGGTTTAATTTACACCCGAGTTCAGAATCCAGGCCAGAGAGTGTAGTTAGAACTGGCCAATGTCTGGGAGTGTGGTCCAGTGGTTAGAGCATGATTGGACTCATAATCGTAAGGTTGTGATTTCAAATCCCCACTCTGCCAATTGTCTCCACTTTGATAAAAAGGCCCGAGAGTAATATCTGTCGTCTATACCCTGATAGCAGACACGGTCGTAATGACGTCATTAACTGATCGTAAAGTGGTAATACTCGTCATGTCGTCGTATTTATGACGTTCTTACGACGTCATTTTGACGACTTAGAATGGCAACTTTCATTTGCATTTTTATTTGACCAGATTATGACGTGATTTCGACGTCATTTACTGACCAATTTACGACAAGTAAATTTGCTCGCTTATATGACCTGATTATGACGTGATTACGACGTCATTTACTGACCAATTTACGACAAATAAATTTGCTTTCTTATATGACCAGATTATTACGTGATTACGACGTCATTTATCGACCAATCTGCAACAAATGAATTTGCATTTTTATATGACCACATTATGACGTGATTATGACATCATTTATTTACCAAACAACGACAAAGAAATTTGCGTTTTCATATGACCACATTACGACGTGATTATGACATCAAATTTTACCAATCAACGACGAGGAAATTTACAAGTTTAATTTCAAAGCCACATACTATTTTGCCATTTTTTCAACCTTGCCATGTTAGCAAGGCTATTTCTACTTATAAAAGGAAAAAAATAGTACAGATTTTTTTTTATTTTAGGTAAAGTATATAATTCTTCAAAGAAATAAAGTTTCAAAAGCAGTGGCAAAAATAATAATTTCTTAACTGGTTGCCAACCAAACCAAACAAGAGGAAGCTTTATATGTCAAAGAAGTTTGTATCTATTTTAAAACTTTTTTTTCGCAAGTGGTGTCATGCCCCGGTGTCATGCAAACCCCCTATCTAGTTAGCTCACCCCCCCCCCCCCGGGCTCACCCCCTATAAAAAATTCATGATCCGCATACTAGTAATCAATTCGCCGCCGGGCGTCGAGCCTGCGCATGCGCGCTGCACTGCATGCAACTGGCGCAGTCGCAACCATTTAATTTGAAATAGGAATGCGCCCGTTTTTCGCCGTTAAATGTTGCAGCCTAATTTTGGATCGAGAATTAAGTGCGACGAAGATGGCCGTTAATAATAGTTCTACTACTTTAAGAACACGGTTCAGATTTGGATAACGACTTCGAAGGCATTCGCAGGAGACCAAACAGTAAGTTAGATAACCATCTTCTAAGATTTTCTTTTCGGAGCGCGGCTTGGCTTTAGATTTCGTGCACTGACACTGCCTGGCCGGGGTGGCTGCCCCGAGCGCCGGCATGCTGAATAGGACAGGCTGCGCTGGTGGGCTCAGGGCCCAAATCTGCACAGACACACTACACAGTGCACACAATTAAGGTAAATGCCAGTTGTGGTAACGATATCAAAATGAGTTCGTACAGAATCCAATGAAATGACCACCAAAGTGTCTGTCTATATTTATAAATAATATACCGGTATGTGCCAAAGGATTCTGGAAGAAATTGTGTAATTGCTGCGAAATAAGCAAAAAAAGCACAGGATTCGGGTCAACTCGAGCCAAGGCAAGCGTCGGGCCGACATTAATCAGAGCAATAAAATAACTGTCCCACTAGACAGCTGGCAGCCGTCTGTTTCGAGGAGTTTTTTAACTTTTTTTTTTTTTTCTCTCCTCGTACACAGACGGCTCGCTAGCGTGCAGCCACCATTAAATTTAGGGGACTTGCAATGCAAAATCCCCCCGTCGGGGCTCTTCAATTTTTGTCTTTAATGAATAAAAATTTTGAAAATTAATGCGACCAAAATGCAAATTAATATTCCCTCTTGGCATTGCCTAATTGCCAAAAAACTGAGAAAAATCAAGTTAAAAGGAACAAAAACAGTGACTTACCTCGGCTGTCGCACAAATTCACTTCCCCGTTTTATCCGATCTTAAGTACATAAACATATGGCCATTGAGTCCCCTGTACAGATCGCGCTAGAACTTCGGTCTCTGTATTTGGTGAGTGAAGCCAACGGAGTTCAGCTGAACAACCAACATAACAGAGACCGAAGCTTTTGGTCTACTGTCCCACATGCTCTTACCTGTGTTGGTGATCTTCAGTTTGAACATTTTTCAGCATAGATTTCACAAAGTTCAGTTTATGTAACTGTACCAGAGAAGTACATGTACATGTAGGATGGGGGGTCGGGTGTCCGGACACTTTATATTTTGAACTTTGAAGCCTTCTTTTTTGTCTTAAGATTACACTAAAAATATGAATTCAATAGTTGTAATCATCCTCTATTTTGTTCTCTATAATATTTTCTAACATTTTGTACTAAAAATTGATGTAACTTCGCTTGTAATTTTTTCCAAATGACTTTCTAAAATTGATCGTCCGGACACACAACCTGTCCGGACACACAACAACTGGGTATACTATGTTATTATGTAGATCCTCGATGACGATGATATACCGTACTGACAATTTTTAAAATCCTAAATCTACCGGGGTATTTTGATTCTTGTCATTCCCGGGGGGGGGGGGGGGTATTATTGCCCCCCCCTTATAACTATAAGATCTCGGCCGTGGATTGCACGATCACAACGAAAATTTGCATGATGGTAGAGAATGACGTAATCTACGTAGTTGCATTGGTAAATTTCACTGAATTCATATTTTTTTATTTTATATGAATTAATTATGCTAATTTATTCATGAAATCATACTTTTTGCTCTGATTCACTAAATAAAGCTCCTAGAATGCTATTTTTTGGGTGAAAATATTCTTTATAGCATTCCTAACAATTGTGAATGAAAAAAAATCTGGTACCAAGACCGATTTCTTATGTATTTTATTTTTTTAAAATCATGTATTTCTTTGTTTTTTTACATTTTGTTTTTTATTGTATTTTCGATGGAAATCGTTCTAGACTTAATTCTAATCATAAACAAGGCAAAATTAATTAAGTTTAATCAGTAAAAGTAGAAAAAATGATAAATTTATGAATTTTGGCTAAATACACAATTTGCATTGGATTTGTACATGAAATCATGTTTATGAGCAATTTTGGGTCTGACATGCACTTACATAATGTTGCGTAATGTCGTAACCGCGTACCCGGGCGTCACAAATTTGGTCTCAAAATTTGCGCGAGACTTGAAAGTAAAAAGTCAGTGAGCGGCGCGATCAAAATTTTTTGCGCGACAGCGTAGTGATGAAATTTGTTGAGGGGGGGGGGTCAAATTGACCCCCCCCCCCCAGTTTAATAAGGGTTAAGGCCGTCACATGACATGCCCTATATTCATTATTTTTCTACCAAAAGCACCATTTTGAGTAAGATTTTTAATGAATAGATCTGTTTGATATTTCAGGAGAAAGAGAGGGAGACACAAAACCACCTGTCTCGGTGTCACACATGAGGAGTTGAGGAGGAGATGAAGTCAGTGAATATGACCTGGCCTGGGGGAGTTTCCAGAAGAAGGCCCAGAATCGCTGGATGCCAGGAGTGGAGATCCTTCATTGCTGCCCTACATGATAGGAGGCATTGGGCAGTAGGTAAGTTAGAAGGCTATTTCAGATGTAAAGCCTTTTTTTTGGGGGGGGGAATCATTGGGAATCTCTATTATCAGAATCACGCAGATTTGGGTGTGCACAAACTCGGGGCACCTTATAATCTGTTAATGGTCCTGACTGTACTTCGAGGACTCTGTGATATTTTTTCATTGTATTTTCATTCACGGAGCCTAGACAAGTCTCTGTTACCTGTAGAACTTTGTACACTAAGATGGATTTCCCTAGAAAATCCACCCTTCCCACAATAATTTTGGGGCAAACATTTAATTTGTCCAATTTGTAAGCTTTTGTACTCTAAATGCATACAAAGGCTTAAAAAATGTTAATTGTTGGAAGGTAAAAATTTTGAAGGATAACTTTCTTACAATTCCCACGCTATATAATGCAATGACATGAACTTTAACTCGAGTGACGTACGTATGCAAGAAATACAGAATTGGTGCACATGCATAGCTGATTGATTCATTGTGCTAGTACTGGTACTAGATCGGTTTGGACGTTCTAATTTCAATGACAAGTTTAGATGGTAAATTGGCGCTAATAAAATTTTGCATTGGTCGATCTCGCGATGCCAGAAAACTAATTCCACCTCAAAATTTGTCAGATTTTTTTGCAAAATATATATTTAATTGATCCTTGACCTGAATTTAAGCCAAATCAGGCATAGGGAATGGCTGTATTTCAGCCTCGAAGTTCGAATTCTCGGTCCTGACAGTCCTGGTTACCCCATAACCATTTAAAACACATAAAAAAGGCATGAATTAAAATTGTAATTATAAAAAAATAATATGCTTTATGTGTCAAATAAATTGATTCTAAAATTTCCTTCCTTATACAGAGATGGTTAAGGGTCTTGAGGGCATCATGCCCCCCCCCCGACTTGACTTAACATGTTAATATTTGAAGTATAAAATATGTAACAAACCCCACATCGTTTTTTAATCATTTAAAATAAATTGGAAATTAATATTGAAACCATCTAGTTTTTAATGAAGATTAATAAATAGTTTATGTAGAAAAAGTTTTTATGTTTCTCCTCTTCTGTTATTTTTGCAGATGCTGTAATTTGAAATGGAAGGTGTCCTGCCAATAAATTTTCATCCCACCTGAACTGCCTTGCCTGCCTGCACCCAGTCATTTGTTCCTGAGCATTTTCATTTTCCTCTATTTTTCATCATCGTTTGTTTCGGCCTGTATGAAGTGAATTTCACATTGATTGGTGGAGCTGCTAAGTTGGCATTACAGGGCCACGCCGGGGTATGATCCTTTGGGTTGAACATCATGACTGCTAGTTGGTCGGCAAAGGTGATGGGATCGATCAATGTCACATGGAGTAAGATGGATACCAATCTGCTTTGCTACATTTCGAACAATCTCATACGGATACGGATATTATTGCGACAGGAGTACTGCTCGATGTGGTCAAGCCTATTTGACAAAGCATTATGGTGTTAGTCATGTTATCAGAAACCGATTTTTCAAAATCACGGAGTTGCTTCAATTTAGTATCGATAGATATTTCAAGAACGTGTAGACTAGTGAGCTTTTCATCAAGAATTTCACGCGATTTATTTTCGCGCTTATCCATGTCATCATTGAGTTTTTGTCTCTCGCGTTCCATTGCCACGGCCACCGCTCTTTGAACGACTGTATCAATATGATCTAGGTATGCTGGGCTTTGTTTAGATCCAGTTAATGATGAAGCAGAGGATTGTGTACATGCGTTCGCCGAGTGCAAGCGGCCTCTTGATCTGGTGGATATCTTAGACATGTTAGAGATTACGTAATGATATAATTGAAAAGTGGGATGGGCTGTGCATCTGCCAACTCACCAGTCAACCAATTAGAGACGGCCTTCCAAAGTGACACAGCACGAAAATATCAATGGGACTGGTCTAGTCAACACATAGATCCTGAAAAAACCATGGAGACCGCAGACGCAAAATGACTTCCATACATAAAGATATGATGCACAATTTCCAGTGGGTTCAAAACACTGAACACATGCTATGCTGATACACAGACTATCATAAGAACTTTATCAAGCAAAGGAAATCTGGTATGAAATCTCTCAGCTCACATAAAAAGCCTACGTAGCTACATGTAGGGAAGAAAATGCGTAATTGCTGAGAAATGAGCAAAATAAGCATGTAATTCTATCAAATGTCAGGTATTTTTCGAATCGATTATAATACACTTTCCCACATATGCTTTTCTGTGTTTACAGCGATCATCAGAATTATCGATTTTAAGTTTAAAAATTCATGATTTTACAAAGATACAAGTTTACATTAATGTACCAGATGTAGATTATGTACAATATATTGACAATTAACTTTGATTTTATAGATTTTCTCAAGAAATAATTGTTTGCTGCAACTACTGTCTTTTCCTTCTAAGTGATAGTGTAATACAACAGTTCCACAAACTATTTTCATCAGACTTATTGATGCATGATTCTTTCACCCAAATGCAAGCTTCCATAAATCCTGAAAACTTTGCAACTCAGGTATTTTTTTTTTACATACAGTATATTTTTTCCTACATTACATAGTTGCCTTAATAATAGCGCACCTCTAGTAGTAACTATCTTAAAATGAGTTCGAACAGAATCCAACAGAATTGCCAGCAAAGTGTATGTATATATAAAAGATGTGTGCCAAAAAGCTCGGGAAGAAAATGTGTAATTGCTGAGAAATGAGCAAAATAAGCATGTAATTCTATCAAATGTCGGGTATTTTTCAAATCAATCATAATACACTGTCCTGTCCCACATATGCTTTTCTGTGTTAGTGATCATCAGAATTATTGTTTTAAGATCAAAATTCATGATTTTACAAAGATACAAGTTTACATTAATTTACCAGGGCCCCGTCTTACAAAGAGTTATGATTGATCCGATCAATCGCAACTATGGACGGTCAGCAACGTTAACATCTATTAAGCATGTTTGTTCAAAATATTTTCTAGCTATGATGTATGTTCATGCATTCATTGTTTTCTCAAAAATTCGCTGCGCTTCTCTTTGCATACAAAGGACATTGTGCAAATTTTTCGTAGAAAAAAATTATGACACTGATGGATTTCCATAGAGTTATGATTGATCGGATCAATCGTAACTCTTTGTAAGACAGGGCCCAGATCTAGATTATGTACAATATTTTTACAATTAACCTTAATTTAAAAGACTTTCCGAAGAAATAATTGTTTGCTGCAACTACTGTCTTTTACCCCTGGCCCTAAGTGATAGTGTAATACAACCCAAACATTTCATAAGAATTAATGTACATGTATGATTCTTTCACCCAAATGCGAGCTTCCATAAATCCTGAAACTATTCCAACTCGGGTATTTTTTTTTTACATACAGTATATTTTTACCTACATTACATAGTTGTCTAAAGTTGAAGGTATATTTAATTACAATTTCAACGAAAAAGCTTTATTCTTGGAGATCATTATGCCTCTGTTATGTATTAATGTGTATACATGTACAATTGTATGTATTGGTATAACAAACATTGTAATTTCATTCCTTTGACCCTAATACTGCATTTTCATAGAAAAGTGTTTTTTTTTCAATCTATTTAGAGTTTTCAACATTTTGTATTCCTTTTTTTTTTGCTGGTAATATGTTATGCAACTTTTATTTATTAATAGAATATTTGCCACGATTTCGTAATTGAAATGCGTACATGTATTTGATTTCGTTTTCCATTTTTGCATATATTCTTTTTCGGGGGGGGGGGGGGGGGGTCATGTTCTTGAGACCGAGACAAGTTATGCAAGGCCCTGGCATGGAGGATCATTATATTGTTACTGGGAATGCTGGACATTGTCAGACCACCTCAGTATTCACCAAATATAGATAATCCTCAATGACAAGGTCTTTGAAGTGATGTGTGTATGTACATTGCATGTAGAATTTAATGTTTAGGTCATTATCACGTCAGAATACGTTAAGATATCATAGTTGACTCCAAAAGACGTCATATTCCTTTCAATATGCGACGTCAATATGACGTCTATTACTAGTCAGCAATATGTTGCAAAGTCGTCATTCAGACGTCGTAGTTGACTTATAAAGACGTCATAATTACATCAATATGACGTCTGAAACTGGTCAGGAATACGTCGCAAAGTTGTCATTAAGACGTCGTAGATGACTTTTAAAGACGTCATAATTACATCAATATGACGTCTAAAACTGGTCAGGAACACGTTGCACGGATGTCATTAAGACGTCGTTGTTGACTCTCGAAGACGTCATAATCACGTCAATACACGACGTCAATCTGACCCTTGATACTGGTCAGGAAAACGTTGTAAAAACGTTGCTAAGACGTCATTAAGACGTCGTAGTCACTCTTGGAGACGTCATAATGACGTCAATATACAACGTCATAATGACGTTATTCGCGGGTGCAAGATCCCGTCAATAAGACGTCATGTTACGACGTCAAAATGACGTGACACTCGTCGTTAAACTGACGTAATTATGACGTCATTTTTACCAGTTTCTGCTATCAGGGTAAGGTCAGCAACTATGACTGACAAACCTAGATGTAAAATGTTTCCGAGGTAATTGGTTATATACCAGCTTGGCGTTTACCAGCAAAACGCTGTCCTGCCGAGTTCCTACGGGAGTTACCATAAACAGAAACAGAAACAGCGATGATTATGTAGTTTCATATAAAAATATAATCTGCTGCTGTTTTCAATAATATAACAGCACTTCTAAGTGCTGTTTAGGACAAATACATGTATATTATCAGTTGGGTAATCAAATTCTATCGTGCCTGCATACAGTGAATGCACAATCTCCACTTCCTGGGAAAGAACAGTCAACGTAGACATTCGTACCCATTTAACACCTCAGTGGATGGTGACACGGCATTTGCTCTGGCGACAATTGCTTTTTGGGGCTTTATTTTGTCTGAGATATAGGGTTATGGTTGCAATATGGTTAAAGGTTAGGTTTAGGGTGAGGATCTATTCAGAATAGATGTTAGATCCAGGGTTGAAATTGGTCATTCCATGAGTGTGTTGAATACTTGAATTTACAGCGGAGCAATTGTCGCCAGAGCAAATGTCCTAGAACCCAATGAAGAGAGATGCAACATTGGATCAAGATAAATGCAGGAAAGAATTTGATTGCCCTTCTAATTGTGAAAGGCTCATACATTTTCAAATAGCATTTCCCACTAAAAATCTGACTCGTGGTATTCCCATTTTATTTGTGTTTTCCCCCACTAATAATTCAAATCAATTATCCTTTCACAAGGTGAACGTGACCTTACATGTTGGGACCACCCAACTCCTATGTTCAACAAGTGAAATAACGTGATTTCTTCATGTTCTGGAATGAACATACATTCTGCACCCGAACATGCTGTAAACGAGGATCCTCCCACTAAGTCCTGATCTTTCAATCAGCAAGAGCGAGAAATTGGTGCAAAAGGTTGGCGGGGATCAAACATTCGGGGGATAGAGAGATCATCTTGAAAATAAACAAATAGCATCCATCACTGAACAGGTTTACCAGAGCCCACGGATCGTTTCCATTAGCACAAAAAAGGCGAGGAGCATTTCATAGTCATAGTCAGTGATTTCCACTGGCTGATGTGATAAGCTACTGAAATCCATGCATCTGATTGGTCGAGAGCATGTTTATGATTGAAAATCTCTGACAAGGTGATTCATGATACACATACTGCCCTCATTTCCATTCGCACACACAAGGCAAGGAGGGGAGCATTTCATGAAACAAAGAGTCAGCAATTTCCACTGACAATCCTTATAAGCTACTGAAATCCATGCCTCTGATCACTGGCAAGGTGGTTTATGAAACGCTCCCCTTGATGAAAAGAATGTTTCGCAAGATGATCGATTTTCCTGTGTTTTCTGCTCTGGTACGAAGCCTCAGCTGAAATGAAGGCTGTTCACAAAGCTTGTTCTTCAATTTGCCCAACATAGCACCAAGAGGTACAGCCTGAACAAACATGGCTTAAAACTATTCAGGCTCAAAGAACACACAATACCTGTACTTCAAAAATATCTGGGCCCCGTCTTACAAAGAGTTATAATTGATCGGATCAACCTCAAGTCTATGGAAATCCATCTACTGCATAATTTTTTCTTCGGGAAGTTTGTACACATGTCCTTTTGTAAACAAAGGGGAGCACACTGAATTTTCAAGATAATTATATGAATATATGAATATACGTCATATCTAGAAAATATTTTGAACAAACATATACATGTATTTTGGATGATGACATTGCTGGCTTTCCATAGTTGTGGTTGATCGGATTAATTTGAACGCTTTGTAAGATGGGGCCCTGGACAGGAACTCTGCCAAGAATTTTCAATCTAGAGGAACATCAAATTATTCCTTCTAGGATCATTATTTGGGAGAAAATGAAAACCGCCCCATTTATGCCATCCATGCACATGCTTGCTCATGGTGTGGCAAAAACATATTTTATTTTCCAATATTTTTGCCAGATGATCAGAAACTGCTTTTGTAAAGAACAAACAACCCGACAAACCTGCTCTGTGTTAAAGCCCAAGCGAGCCCGATTCAGAATATTTCATATCCCATTACTGCTTTTATGTAAACCCAAAGATCACGGGGAGGGGCTATTCAAATACATAATCATATTAATCAAATAATAACTTCTTTGAAATGAATAATACTATGTGAATAGACTCTGCGATTGTGAAAAGGTAAAATCTATATCGTAAGACCTAATGGGCCTACTAAAAATAGCTTTAGCAAAATCTGTCATATAGCTAATATCATTGGAAGTGCTTAATTGGTCCATTGTTTTTTTATGCCATTTTCCAAAGATTGAATCTTGACATTTCATAGGAGAAAATTTGATTGGGTAACAGAAATTTGAAGTATTCTGGTGCCCGTAACAGAAAGCTTAGCAATGATCATAGAACATTTTTCTATGATTGATTCCATAGACTACAATGTATAATCAATTGTAAAAATCAAGGCTATGATTAATCACTAACCTTTGTGTGACAGAACCCTGATCAATATAAAAAAGACAATACAATGGGTAGTGAGTTACATTGGTTTAGAAAAAAACAAGGGGAATTCCCTGGTTCAAACTTGCTTTCAGCATTCTAGTAATAAATGATTAATGCACTGACTGAATGACTGACTGACTGATTGATTGCATTTATTCTTTTTCATTCCAAAATTCAACAAAAGTTACTATGTAAGGCAAAACACAGAAGTATAATAATAAACAGAAATGAAAAAAAGGAACCAACTGTAAAGCAAAGCTTGTTAGTATGGGTTCCCTGCAATAAATAGTTAATTAAAGTATATCTTTGATCAATTAAATTCAAATCGTAAATTAAAAAGGTTTGTACATAGGAAAAGATACTAATGAATTCAGACAAGATAGTGAAGAGATTTTATAACTTGCTTGAATGAAACAACAACCTACATGTAATATCCTATCAGGAAAACTTTTTTTTGAGCAGGTGGTAAATATATTCCACTATATACCCTTTATCAGGCGTTATCACCTGATATCACACTTCTGAATGACTTCCTATGGACCAATCCTATATCACCTGACTTCCTATTACCTGTGCAATAAAAATCTATATACACTGGAAGACAGGTTAATAGATGTTACTATAAATCAATTCCAAAGTGCTTTTCAAGTTTGACGAAGAAAAATATTTGCTTTGATTCGCAGTCTGAGGTATAGTCGCCATCAGATTTTTCGCAAAATCATACTTCAAATATGCTTTCGGCGTGCGATATCTCCTGGTGTAGTGTGTGTGGGTGGGGGTGGGGGGGGGTGAGGGGGAACTCCCTCTCCAGGTTGGTGTTTTGTTTGATATTGTAGTCTGGATGTTATCATACATCTGCAGAACTCAATATCGGAAATCAGTGATTGCAAGGGCATGTCACTGTCAGTGCAGTTCAGGTTATAGTCAGGTTAAGCGGATGAACATGTATTGGTGTAAAAAAAATCCACCATTTCCTTGTATAGTAAATAAACTCTACCTTTACTCCTTAATTAGTGTGTTCATTGATAATTTGATGATGATGATGATGATGATGATGATGATGAAGATTATGATTGATGATGGTAATGATGATGATAATGATGATGATGGTGATGATGATGATGATTATGATGATGATGGTGATGATGATGATGATGGTGATGATGATGATGATGGTGATGATGATGATGATGGTGATGATGAACAGCATTTGTATAGCACCATTTACCTGTAAAAAACATTCAAAGGCGTCGAATCCCCAATATGTTCACATTATTCACAAAGTTGCTGGAATAGACGAGTCTCCAGTTCAGATTTGAAGGTCTCAACGTTGTTACAAACTTGTACAAAGTTGGATTGGTAGAGAATTTGAGAGATTTTGACAATACGAGAGCCAAACTTTCGCTCCCATCATATCCAGAAACTGGGGTCAGCAACAGGTCAAGAAAGACATGTGCTTTATTTGAACTTTGAACTTTATTGAAAGAAAATACCTTTCAGCCCCCATGGGTCAAATGAAGGATTAAAAAAACCTAAATATAAAAGCAAGTCAAAAAAAGGATATTAAAATGCCAATCATAAACAAAGCAAGGAATGCAGGCCTACTCCAGTCGGAGAAGAAAAAAAGAAAATGGGGTATTGGTTTTGAACATATACAAAGGAGAGACCTGAATTTATTTAAATAATCACGCTAAAACTGATTTGCTGTGACAGTATGGGTCATTTCAGGAGTACATTACACACGGTGACCTCTATGACCTTTGACCGTGTGACCCAAAGTCTAAACAAATCACTCACGCACATATGTATAGGCCTACATGAACCAAGTTTGAAGTTAAAACCTTCGTACAGTTCTTCAGTTATCACATGGATGTGATATTTTCTGGTATATGACCTCCTTGACCAGTTATGGGCCAGTTCACAACAACCTCTATGACCTTTGACCGTGTGACCCATAGTCTCAACAAATCAGTCACTCACATATGTATAGGCCTACATGAACTAAGATTGAAGTTAAAACCTTCATACAGTGTTTCAGTTATCACATGGATGTCATATTGTGGGGAGTGGAGGAGTTGGTAGTAGAGGAATTTGGCAATTTACCCATGCGCCTTGGTTGTCATTTTGTCATGCGCCCAAAATATGGTATTAATGTGGTTTTAGCCACTTTCTAACGGAAAAATAGGCACTATGGCCTTTGTATTACCTTTGACTGGTTCAACCCAACCATTTATAACAGGAAGAGCACATGTGTCAGGTGTTAATGGAAGTTATCGTCTAAGAGATAAGATGGAGAATGTTGTTTTTTCATAATCATATAGCCTAGGCCTTTATAAATAACTGGAATCGGAAGAAGTTTATGGGTTACCAGCAAAGTGAAGGAAAAAAATCAGATTCCGTTTGGTGAAAATTTGAACAAACTCAGAAAAAGAATTAAGAAAATTATTAATTCTAAAGTTGTAAAAATCACACAAAGACAAAATGCTCATTATTAAGTAAGCCTACATGACTAATGGAAGAGTTGTTCAAGATTTTTTATATTGAAGAGCATATTAACTATGTCGCCAATCTAAGATTTACACTATCTCAATGATCTTGTTTTTAAATTACAAATAGTGATAACTCAAATAGGCCAACTTAATAATGCCTGTGCCATTTTTTTTCTCCAAACTGCATAAAATTGACTGTGTTGCACATGCTGAACAACATCAGCAATTTATCATTATCTCATTCATATATATAAAAAATCCAAAATAAACATGATTTGGATAATTGAATATATGAAATGCTATGGAAGATGAATAGCTTTGTTCATGAAATACATGAGTTTCTTTTCACAGCTTCAAGCACCATCAATGTAGCGAAAAATCACACGAGGTACTATTCATACCCGTCCAGTCATGAAAATACCTCTATAACCAGGGTTCCACACTAACCCTTTTATCTACTGGTCCAACCTGTTCATGCTGGACCAGTAGATACCAAGTTTTTTTTCAATTTTTACTGATCCGAACTTAAAATTTACTGGTCCCCAACAAGTAGAGAGAACATATTAAAGTCTAGAGTTTATTTTGTTGTCTCGTACTGCTTTTATCCCCCCCCCCCAAAAAAAAAAAACATTTATATACAAACAGTACGCACACACAAACAAATCCTGATGAGAGCCATTTCTCAATTTTAGATTTTTTAAGATGCCAGAGCCATTTTTATAGCTTACAATTGAGGAGAAAACTTCATTTGTATCAGCTTGATAGATTCGTTACAGGTCATGTCGGACCAGTGAATCTGGCTATTTCTGAATAGTTACTGGCCCGACCACAATTTTTACCGGTCTGGGTCCGTCGGACCGGTGCGCAGCTATAACCCATGAAAACTTCAGAACCTAGACAGCAATTTTCTGCATCGACATTCTGCCTCAGACACCACAAAGTTCTTTGGAATCAGGAGCATGAAACAAGCCACTGCATTCCTTGAACCAAAGGATCCACATGAATACATATTGCATCCCACAAAAGTTCTTGAAATTTTCTCTCACACGACCCATATCCCGCGGCCTCCAACAAATACATGCAAAACTGAATTGAGAAGACTATCTGGGGATATTATTTTTGATAAAATCCATTAAAGGACAAGCCCACCCCAACAAAAAATTTATTCGAAGAGAAAAATCCAACAAACATAACACTGAAAATTTCATCAAAATCGGATGTGAAATAAGAAAGTTATGACATTTTAAAGTTTCGCTTAATAATTTCACAAAAAAGTTATATGCACATCCTGGTCAGTATGCAAATGAGGAGACTGATGACGTCATCCACTCACTATTTCTTTTGTATTTTATTATATGAAATATGAAATATTCTAATTTTCGCCTCATTGTCAAGTGAATCAACGATTAATTCCTGTCTGAACATGTGGAATTAGCATCGTTTAATGCTATATGGTTCAGTCAAGTTGGTCCTTATTGTCAAATATGTAAAAAATGAAATATTGTATAATTCAAACAATAAAAAACAAAAGAAATAGTGAGTGATGGACATCATCGACTGACTCATTTGCATGTCACTGAGTTATGCATTATCACTATTTGTGAACAATAAGCAAAACTTTAAAATGCCATAACTTTCTCATTTAACATCCGATTTTGATAAAATTTTCAGCATTATGCTACTTTGATTTTTCTCTATTTATTCAAATCAAAAATTTTCCGGGGTGGACTTGACCTTTAAAACTGTTATTGCAAATTTGTAATAATAATTTATATTATGCTTAAGGCATAAATTGTACATATCTATGCATTTATAAAATTTATTAGTAATCGTAAAAATTTTTTGTGACTAAAGGAGTATGAAAGCTCTTACAAGCATATGGTTCAACAAAGGTATAGCACTAACAGGTATGAAATGCTATCAATCAAATTCTAATTCCACATGGGGCGATCATTGTCGATTGATTGGAACCTGTATGAATAATGCTAATACTGCATCAACATAACCTTTGGGAATGACTGCCAAGGTATGTGAAGAGAACATTCAGCATGGGAACAATAAGGATTAAATATTGGGATATTTTCAACCATTTCAATTTTCATGGTTATCAAGTGCGGCTACACGAACAGAGGACAGAGTGGTCTGTAGCAAATCGATGACATTGGCAACTTCAAGATAAATGAAGGCTGAAGGAAAGATGGTAACAGTTGTGGAAAATCAAGATTCTTTTCATGAAGGGGCAGCTACCATGAAAAGGAAATAATTCTCAGGTATCCAATTATTTTGATGGTAGAGAGGACACCATAGAAAAGAAATTATAATTTTGAGCTATCAATTTTTTTTCATTATAGGGAGAATACCATGAAAAGGAAATAATTGTCACTAAATTCTTTTCATAGCATTTTATAAAGAGAATATCATATGTTACAGAATATCCACAGAAGAGCACTGCTGATCAAAATCCTGCACATGAGAAATATAACATGTCTGAAACTGTTGTCAGTCCAAATTCTCTTCCCTATTTGCAACCAGTTCCAAGAATGCAGATTTTCTGCGTGTAACCTGGGAAAAAAGAATGAGCAATGACAACAAACGCTTGACCATGACAGAATGAATAGTCCTCACAGATCAACAGAGAGGCTGTTCTCACTCAGTTCCTTAAACTAGTTTAGTGGAAACTAGTTTAACGCTAAGTGAGAACGGTCGAAGCGCTCTTGGAAGCGCTCTTCCAAACCAGTTTGGAAGACCACCTCGCGATGTAGTTTTCAAGATCGCTTCGCATCGGAAAAGTGGTTTTAGCGTAAGTGAGGACACAACCGTTCTTCGGGAAGCGATCTTCGCACATTTTGAGCGCGCTACTCCACACGACAGGTGTAGAATGCCTATGCTGCGGTTTCGAATTTCGCGCGAAACGTGTCTCCCCACTGAGAGCGTTTCCATAGCAACAAGAGCGCTATACGTGAAGTGATTTTGAAAACCACTTTCGTGTGATCAAGTGAGAACGCTAGCAAAGCGATCTTCCAAACTGGCTTTCTGAACCGGTTCCCAGTAAACTAGTTTTAGGAACGTAGTGAGAACAGCCTCAGATTTATCTCTGACAACTCTCACCGCTTATATCCCTTCAAGTCCTGGACGGCAATTTAAAACATGCAGATCAAAGTCAAGTTTTTATTACAAATCGAAGTTTTGTTTACAAATCCTATTTGATGTAGACATTGCACTTGGTAGACATAGCAATAGATAATGAAGATAACATCTATAGTAGATTTAGAAAAAGAAGAAGTATTAGTAATGGTGGTGGTAGTGGAGTAGCAGAGGTAGTAGTATAGTGGTAGTAGTAGTAGTAGTAAAATTGAGGTTCGGACCAGAAAAAATTGAAAAACGGGGTATCTACTGGTCCGACATGAACAGGTTGGACCAGTAGATACAAAGGGATAGTGTGGAGCCCTGAGTAGTCGTGGTGGTGGTGGTGGTGGTGGTGGTGGTGGTGGTAGTAGTAGTAGTAGTAGTAGTAGTAGTAGCAGCAGCAGCAGCAGCAGCAGCAGCAGCAGCAGCAGCAGCAGCAGCAGCAGCAGTAGTAGTAGAAGAAGAAGTAGTATTAGTAGTAGTAGTAGTAGTAGTTGTAGAAGAAGAAGTAGTAGTAGTAGTAGTTGTAGTAGTAGTAGTTGTAGTCGTCGCCGTAGTAGTAGTAGAAGAAGAAGTAGTAGTGGTAGTAGTAGTAGTAGTAGTAGTAGTAGTAGTAGTAGTAGTAGTAGTAGTAGTACTAGTAGCAGTAGCAGTAGTAGTAGAAGTAGTAGTAGCGGTAGTAGTAGTAGACGTAGACACACAAAGTAGATGTAGAAGCAGGTTTTGAAGAAGATGTAGAAGTAGACAGACATGAAAGTAGACGTAGACGGACATAGACGTAAACATAAGAGTAGAAGCACATGTAGAAATAAGGATGACGTACATGTAGAAATAGAAGTAGAAGCAGACGTATATCAGACGTAGAGGCAGAAGTAGATGTAGATATAGACACATAGAAGTAGAATTCATGACAACTTTTAAAACAGAAAGAGTATTTTATTCTTGTTTACTTACAAATTGGTGCAGCACGAGTATTGTATTATTCCACTTGAGGATTTTGACTATTAACAATCTGGCAATCCTTTACTTCTGTTAAATCCTTTTAGAATCTGAAAGACAAAATTTGTCAATTTATTTAATTCATGAAGATTAGAAAGAACAAGAAAGCTCCAGCATTTTTAAACAGACTGAAGAATGCTCCTTTAAGAGCACAAATACATTTTTTTTTTCTCAAAATAATCTCCCATACGACGACGTTTTAAGAGAGAAAAAATTATAAGAAGGACAAAATGCTCCCTCATTTCATTCTTTAGCAAGTGGTGGTCAAATTAATATACTCAAGGAAGAAAGGGGTAAAAATCAATCTTTAAAATGGCAGAGATGAGGCAGCATTTTCAAAAAGGGAGGAAAAACACTGTACACTCCTTTACCCTGTTTTCCATATTTTCCAAGGCCCATATTCTGAGGTCGGGTTTTATTTAAAGGAGAATGAAACTCTTGGAGCAAGTTAGCTTTTGTGAAAGCAGAAAAATCAAAGAATAAGATCAACAAAAGTTTGAGTAAAATAGGACTAGCAATAGAAGAGTTATGAGCATTTGAATGTCGAGATCACTAATGCTATGGAGATCCTCCAATTGGCAATGCAACCAAGATCTATGATGTCACAGATGAACAACTCTCCCCTTTTGGACACTGAAAATATACCCCAAAACATCTCTTTTTGCTCATTCGAATCATATGACAAACGATTCATCAATGATATAATGTTGTGAAACCTCTGTACTTGTCCTCTCATAAAGAGAACACCTCACCTTGTGATAGACTCTATAAAAGTGAGAATATAAGTGAAATTAGTACTAAAGTAATGAGGGAGTTGTACGTGTGTGACATCACAGATCTTGGTCGCATTGCCAATGGGAGGATCTACATGGCATTAGTGATCTTGACATTCAAATGCTCATAACTTTCTTATTATTCATTCAATCTTCCTCAAACTTTCAACAATATGTTTCTTTGATTTTTCTCTTTGATATGGATTCAGCTGGTTTCAAGGGTTTCTTTCTCCTTTAAACTCTGATTTTTGTGGTTTGACTATGGAGAGCCAATAGTGACATAAATCTCTAACAGTAGAACTTCAATGTATCAGCTCATTTTTCTCTCAAATCACTCTGAACTGTTTCGGAAGTATAAATTGGATAGCTTTCTTCACCATTCACGAGTTAGGAAAGAGCACAGTAAACATAAGAAACATACAAGAAAAATTGTGATATTTTTGGCTGTCCATACGTTTAGCACTGAGACCATGGTCTAAGTTAAACCTGACTTCAGAATACGGGCGATAGATATAGGTCTATTGATATCAGCATCACCCCCCCCCCACACACACACACACACACACAAACCGCCCCTTTCTCCCTCCCAGCCACAACCACTGCTTCATCGAAGAAAGTGAAACATTTCATCTTCAAAGTTTTGAAATTCAAGAGGCAAGAAAATATAAACGATTGGGGAAGCCGAAGTGAAACAAGATTACAAAATTCGATCTCAACTTCTTACAACTACGAGAAACAAATTGACCTTGCAAAGAGAATTTGTAACCGGACTTGGGCAGGACCGCAAACAAATCGGTGGTCTTTTCTTCAACATGTTTGCAGGGCATATTTAAGTAGGCCTACAAATCCAGGAATTTGGAGGAAAATCTCGAAAATAGGTCAACGAAGTCTAGAGGCAGACTTGTGTAAGGTGCGTTGTGTTCAAACAATGATTTAATTTTTTCCACCTTAAAATCACAATTTGCAAAGACATTTGGAAGCATTCAGAACACAGATTTAATCTAATCCCTGGTCTAAAGTTGTGGAGTACGCATGCATATCAAATTATGGTGCATATCAAATTATGGCATATGAAAAAGTGTAATTTGTCAGCACATTTGGTGCTCACTTCATTCTCAACTGTCTATGAATAAAAACTAAAATAGTAACACACATACTATGCTGAAAAATTAGCATATTTTGAAATGTAGGAGAATCTGTGTTGATGAAGGAGCTTCCTCGGTGGCCCTGTTTTTGGTGTCATCTTTTGCTGTGATTCTAGCTGATGAAAATCGCTTGAACATGCCTTTAAAACTAACGTAAAGAAATGAGGGTATATTTGAGGCAGGGGAAGTATGGACAAATTCTGAAATGAAAAAATATTATTCTTCGTAAGCTCTTTTGTAAGACATACTTGGCTCACTTCTTTGAGATTACCGAGTATCAGATTTCAGTACGCACAACAAACGACCAATTAGTTTATTTTCAAAGGAGATTAAACACCACGAAGAAAACTTTATTGGGCCTAAAATTTTGAGTAAAAATATTATTGAATCTTGTCATTATGAATGAGAATTCCCTTCAGGATTCTTTTAAAGTAGGTGAGTTCATTTTTTCATGCAATTTAAAGGAGCCATATCTGCATGTCTACAAGATTAAAACTAAAGAACAAAAAGTGAACACATACTCTCGTTACTAAACATTCATATCAATATTTTGTTTATAGGGCTTTCTGCAGGATAATTTTATCATCATAATACAAGTTATGATGGTTTGAAACCATCGTGTGTGGTTGTCAACATTACTCTCCATACAATTACTGTGTGTCCTAATTTACCATTTTCAAGAAAAAGCAATAAATTCCAGATAAGGATCAAGTAATCAGTTATAAAAAAAAAACAATAAAAAATGATATCCCAATAAATTCTTTACTTGTTTACTTGATCGCTAACTGCGGAAGCCACTATTTCCCTGAGCACACCAAAGAGGCTACTCTTTAACATTTGACAGCATAAATAGCTTTCTTTATTTGATCAAGCAACTTTTTTTATGACACAGATAATTGGACTTAAGACCTTGTACAAAACAAATGGCACGCTGAGAGCATGAGAAACATCCACAAAATCTGCCAAGATTGAGTTCTGGTGCTCAAAATTATTTGATGGATACACGCTGGGTTTTACCAATGCAATCTAAAACGAAACTATATCATAATCGACCCAGCACAAAAAGAAAAAAATCAAGAATCTACCAATGGCTGACTTCTGTCCTCATCATGAAGCTTAAAGCCAAAGGTGCATTCAGACAGTTTTGTGAAGCAAGAACGGAAAACGTAAATACCAAATCAAAGTAAAAATAATTTGTTCAATCACTGGGGAGGGTGTTAAGCAGCGATTTGTTTTATCAATGCTGATTTTCCATATTTCATAAACAATACTTGAGTGCCTTCAGAGCGACTAAAAAACTGAGTATTTTACCAAGTATTCTCTTATCGGGAAATCACCCGGACTTGGAATGCTGTCCCTCTTCCAAATGCTCCCAGTATTCTTGGCTTCAAATCTTCCCTTAAAACATGTTTTTCCTTGATAATTCATTTTTCTATTTATCTTGTCTTGAGTGACCGATTGTGTTTATTATTGCGATCATTACTTTTCATACTTTGTACGCACTATTGGACTTCTTGTTTTATTTTAGCGCCTCTTAAATATCATATTTTATTATTTTTTATTATTAGCTCATTATCAGGTATGTTCAGGCCTGAACAAATTCTAGTAAATTTACAGGTTATTGAGTAATGAGTAATGAGTCAGTCTGAACGGTATACTGGTGTTTCGCCTATTGCCAACATGTGCACTCATCACATGGTCTACCTTAATCTGATGCCGTTCCGTCCATCAACATTTCGTCTAACAGCCATTTGGTCCAATAATCACTTCATAAAATCACCAGTTCATCTACTACCATTTCATCTCATAACAAGTTTGTCTAATACCCATTTTCTTTTTATTCATTTTGCCCAATGAACACTTATTCCCCTTTCATAAACCCAATAAAACCCAATTATGCGGCTAATAGCAGCATAATTTGGTCGTAAAATCAGAGGAGGACAAGAGTTATCCGCATTATTCTGATGCTGTTATTATCCGCATAATAGCAGCATCAGGACAAGATTTTGAGTTTATGAACGTATTTCCAATTAATGCGGATAATTGCCATGGTGCGGTCACAAGGTCACCCTTTTCCAACACAACCACATCGGAGGGGGCGTGTCCAGTTGTCATGACGATTATCCGCCTTTTTCAGGACGGGCGCTCGTAAAAATAATTTATGGAGTTTGTGAACGCAATTTTTATTGAATTATCCGCATTACTCTTAGGCGGCTAATTGGAGGATATGTTTTATTGGGTTTATGAAAGGGGTATTATATAAAATGGTGAGAGGAAGAAATGGCAAATGATAGTAGAAGAGTAAGTAATTGGCGTCTGAATAAGCCTAGAAAAATGAGGTTTTTTAACCTTGAAGAAGGCTACAATCTTGAAACCAAGAAAGTTGGGCTGGCCCATGTTGACCCTCAAAATAAAGGTCAACTTGGAGTGTACAAAAGCATGTCAAGAGTGGATGTGGGCCACCGTGATGACATCATACATGTAGGATTTAATTATGATATCTCTTGTTCAAATGATTTTTAGCAACACCAGTTTCCGGAACTATCTTCTGAAATACATCTTCTAAATCAGCATTTCATGTTTTAGTTTTCAAAGATCTACTGGTATAGCAAAAGAAGTGACAAACAATCTAACCGTCCTTAAAAAAATGTTATTTGAATGATGATTCCAGTGAAAAATAAGGCTAATGACGAATATTTAGCACGTGTGAAACCAAACTAGAACATGATTAGAATCAGTCACGATAACAATAAGAATCATTACAATGTTTCAAGATTCAAGATTTCAAGATTGTAATGATGATTGTTATTGTAATCATGACTGTGATTAGCGTTTGTGATTCTGATCATGTTCTAGTTTGGTTCCACACGTGCTAAATATTCGTCATTAGCCTTATTTTTCACTGGAATCATCATTCAAATTACAATTTTGTAACCGTACGTGTGAAAGGGAGGCTAGTCACCTGAACGCATCCGAATACTACCAAAGTGCATTGTCATAAGATCCACCTGCTCAACAATTGGAAGTGTGGAGCAAAGGAAACAAAAATACAATGCTATCATTCATCCGCAACATAACAATGCATCTACCTCATGAACACAAAGCGGAGCAATTGATTATAGTGCTGATTTCTATGACCGATTGTATTGATCATAATGCATTATCAATTTTAGCAATTAATTGTACAATCACCGGCAATGTTTTGTGTAACCGCACCCTGGCAGGTTGATTGATTTTAGATGACTGAATGTAGCTTTTATCCTTCGAGGTTGGTTACACTTGAAAGGAACGGAACAAAAGTGTGCTTCTACCGCACGTGTCCGAAACCACCACAGGGATATATAGTACGAAAAGGTATTGCAGACATCCTGGCTTCCTGATCCATTTGGATCTATCAAAATAAAGACACATTTTGACTTTAACATCACAAAACTATCGTTGCAAAGCTTGAAAGTTTGATCTCTTACCATAGCAGTCAAAAATCCTGATGCAAGGCATCTGTTATAACAAGTACATTTCTGAGTATCACCCCCAGACCCAAAATAAAGACAAGTTCCTACTTTATAACATCACAAGACCATCAGTGCAAAGCTTGAAAGTTGGGTCCCCTGCTATAGTCAAATCCTGAGTCAACGCATGTTTTATAACAAGTGCATTTAGAATCAACCCCAGACCACAAATAAAGAAAAGTTATGACTTGAACATCACAAACAAGTTTGATCCCCTGTCATAGCAGTCAAATCCTGATGCAAGGCATCTGTTATAACAAGTACATTTCTGAGTATCACCCCAGACCCCAAATAAAGACAAGTTCTGACTTTAACATCACAAAACTATTAATGCAAAGGTTGAAAGTTTGATCCCCCGCCATGGCAGTCACATCCTGAGGCAAGGCATCTATTATAACAGGTGCATTTCTGAGTATTACCCAAGACCCCAAATAAGGACAAGTTCTGACTTTAATATCAAAAGAATATCATTGCAAAGCTTGAAAGTTTGATCCCCTGTCATAGCAGTCAAATCTTAAGACAAGGCATCCCATTATATCAGGTATATCTCCGAGTTTCATCCCCATGCACGTACGTGCAACCCGGAAATCTTATGGGCGCCGCCATTAATTTTCCATTTCGTCAAACTTCGCGCTGATTGCTGGATCCTTTTTTGGTCTCATGAAATCTGAGCCAATCACAACCATCGTTCCCTTACAAAATATGAATATGCATGATTATAAAAGAGATTTTCACCCTCTTTCATATCATATATATTTTGTTATGGTTCTTAGTTGAAAAATAAATTAAAATATCGCTTTAAATGACCCATTTTTCTCATGAAAAAAATTAATTTAAAATAGATATATTTTAGTCAATCATATAAAAAAACTGCAACTTTTTTATTAATTCTCTCAAAAAATATATTATTCTAAATGATCACCCCGATCTTTTTCTCATTTACAATTACAAGTGTTAAATTCATCCTGAGGCTGCAGTGCCATGTGAAGAACAGCAAATTCAGAGTGAAATATTGTGAGATTTGACATATGTATCTCTGGAGGACTTTTTGGAAAGTAAGGGATATTTAGAATTATCGCTCGAAGGATTCAAAAGAATACATTTCAATCGTTAATATTTGGGTGGCTTTTGAAATAATGTTGCTAATAAATATGTTTTTTAATAAAAACTAACGATAGATAAAGCCGCCAAAATGTGAATTTCACCGTACGCTGCCTTCTTAGGCGCCCGTGCGTAGCGGCCTCGATTTTCCCTGGAACGCGGTGGCCTGTGTAGTCCCATATTGGACTTTCCGCGTTACATTGAAATTTAACCTACTCATAGTTATTCATGATCCTTTCAAAATATAACTAAATGTTGTAAGATTCAAATCTGTAGGCATATCAATAATATATGTATTCATGAATATCATTTGTGAATTTTAACCAGTTTGAGATACAAACACGCTTTCAAATTCAATATTCAAAGTGAGTGACTGAGCTGAAATAGGTGAACAGCTCCAACTCGCGACTGATTGTGCAAGTCAACCCAAGGCAATTGACTGTTAATATCTTCCATTATGCCGATTAAATAATGTTCAGTTAGATCCATCTTACCTTTGTATTTTTGTGCTCAACGCCAGGTCAACGGTACTTGATAGTTGAGTTGCTCGCTGACCAGGCCAGGTCCACGTCCACACGGGGGAGGGGGCGGGGGTGGGGGATCAGTCCGGGGCATTTTCAATGATTTTCTTTAGAATTAGACAACCCCATATCTGCATTAACATTTAATGCAATTTTTTTTTTATAGATCTTTGATACAAAACTTTCTTTATTTCATCTCGATCACTACCATCTCTCTCGCTCTCTTTCTTGGGGTTAAGGCCAGCGCCAGAAGGGTACGTGCGTTGAGGGCTCTTCTGTCAAGATAGCCTATTCATCATGATATACGCACATGTTTCTCATTGATATCTTGCTCTTTGGGTCTGAATCAAAATTACCTCATCAATACAGTGAATAAAGAGATTGATCTGGGTACATATTGTTGCCTTGACTAGAGATCAGAAATTGATTTATCAGCATTTTCCTTTTTTCACATATGTTTCTGACATCTGCTAAATCTTGAATATTTTGCAAAACACACGTAGTGGACAGCATGAAGAGTGATTAGAAATGATTACAATTATTTTGCTCTTTTCTCATCGAATATAAATTTTCTTTCAAGTAATTTCGTATGGTTATTTACTGTAATTGAGATTGTGGTATGATCAAGAATATTTTTTTTAATTTTATTTAATATTACTTCATATTAATTTTCTTATCATGATCGCTGAATCCATAATCATATTCGGTTCAGAGTTTACCAGGAGTAATCTGTCTAGCCAGGAGCAAGCAAACATGGTTCGCATGCTTCAGAAACAGATTTTGTTTCAGGTAAGAATGTTCATGCCCTGGCTACTGATGAAGAGCATGCATGTTTAGTTTTGTTTTTAGTTTGATAAAAATTGTATTTTAACAAGATTACCACAATGAGCATATTTTCCTTGCATGTTGAGAGTTAATCAGAATGTGTAGAAATGAGGGGTGGGGGGGGGCAACATTATGATTGTCTACATTAAAAACTCAATGATTGTATTAAAACTTAAAAGACCAGTAACAGTGAGAGAGAGAGAGAGAGAGCATAAAGGAAGATTAATTTGCTTTATGAAATTGTGTTGTTCACTTGCCTTCAATACAGGTCTACATTGTTCTGTTTACCTTTCGTATAATAATATTTGAAATTCAATATCTATAATGTGTTGTAAATTTTTTTAATAGGGGCCAGCCAGATGAAGAGTTTTAAACATTAAATTCATTTAATAAATTTATCCTCAAAGTTTCCAAGGGAAAATAAGAGACATAAGCTACCTCCAACTCCACTCGTGATAAACATATAACATTACCATGAAAAACATTTATATAAATACTAACACAAAATAAAAAAAAGAATCAAACTACAAAATTGCAACATTTACATTATAATAGCAATAAATAATAAACATGATTTTTACATAAACAAGTACATATTGGCAAAATGATTGAAGGAATAACAGCCAGTGGAAGAAGTTACATTGAACAGCCATTATGATTATTATTATCATTACTATTATTATTATCATTGTCATTAATCTATTTATAATTATTATTTTATTTTAATTGTTATTATTATCATTATTATTATTTCCTGCTGCAAAAATATAAAACCAATCATATAATTTCTTTGTGATTGAGTATATTGGCACAGCTACACATGTGGATGTGGGGCAAGGGGAGGGGGGGGGGTGTACATCCTTTTCATCACAATATTGCTCTTTTAGCTTTAATTTTCTGGTATATTTTTCAGGAAAATTCAAAACTGGAACTCTCTTTGTCTTACTAGGTATTTTAATGCCACAGAATCAGCACGATTTTGTAAGATTTGGGATGTGGTGCTCCATAGACACACACATAATGACACAGTACACACTATAGGGGCCTGCGGACAAGGGTAGATTCAAGACTCAATAGCGGGAAAGTTTGAAATTAACACTTGTAATTGTCAATGAATAAAGTGTTGCAAATGACCTAAATAATACAAAAAATCATGAAATTAGGATACAATAAGTTGCAGAATCGAGATATTATTGATGATTTGAACTATACCCAAAATGTGCAAGAGCACCACCGTAACTCGGGAGGACGTGCGACGCCGGGGAAGAAGGCTTTGTTTTACTCATAAAACATCATGAGTATTGATGAATGTTATATGTATTGATTCGTTATACATTCCTAAATTCGAAAATCGACACGACTTATTTGCCGGACCATCCCTAAATTAATTATTGTGGCCTAAAGTCACCTCATAATTACGAGCCTGTCTCTTACGATTTTTTTTGTAAAATTTGACGAGCGCCCTCTCGCAACGTAGTGGTGAAATTAACCAAGATGGCGCGACACATATACTTTCCATTGACTGCGTGTAACGTGCACGTACGTGCATGTTCATATTCATAGCTGCTAGATAAATGGCTGGTCAGTCGCGATTAAAAAGTTGCAATCAAAAACTTGCAATCAATCACAAACCTCAAAATCAATAATAAAACTTGCAATTTTTTTTTGCAGGGTGGGGGCACTCTGTTTTTTTTCTTCAAAAGTGTGAATTGGATAGCCTCAGTGAAAATTGACAAAATTAAAAATGTTCGTAATTGAAATAATTGAAAATTGATTGCAAAGGCCCTTGGTTCATCTACATATATAGGCCCTTGTCTTGTGGTCTAGTGGTTAAGACTCTCGTCTTTCAATCTGAAGGACGTGGGTTCGACTCCAAGCCATGGCGTGTTTTCCTTCAGCAAGAAATTTATCCACAATGTGCTGCACTCAACTCAGGTGAGGTAAATGGGTATCGGCAGGAAGTAATTCCTCAAAAAGCTGCACAGCAAAAACTGCGGTGTTAACTGGTGTACATAGTGGACCACACCAGTTATTTTATACCGTGTTAAATTGACAGTGTTAGTTTAACACCTATAGGTGTTATTATAACACCTTCGGTTGTTACATTGACACTCTTTGGTGTTATGTTCAGTCTCTAGGGTGTAATTTTAACAGCTCAGGGTGTGGTCCTCTATTAACACCAACTGGTGTCAGTTTTAACACCACAATTTTTACAGTGTGTGCACACCAGAATCGGTAGACTAGCTTAGCCGGGGTAATATAGGAGCGCCTTGAGCACCTAGCAAAGTGGAGAGTGCGCAACACAAATCCTATATTATTATTATTATTACAAAGCATTGCAATTGATCCAATCAAATCAATTGCGGACTAAATGGCAATTAGACTAAATTGATATTTGATAGTAGACCAACCTGGTCTAGTCCATGTAGTATTAGGCTATCAAATAAGTAGACCAACTGCTTTGTAAATCAAGTGAGCATGAACTGTTATTGTAAAATTGCGAATTATGAAAAGTACAGAAGGGGGAAATTTTAATTTAAAGCCTCCTTTGTATGGGAAGCTTATTTAAACTGGTATGCAATTTGAATGGAGAAGGGGGAGGAATATCACAATCTTTTTTTCAACAATTTTATACAATTTCACATCTTGTTGGCACTTATTATAGCAGTTCCTGGGAACTTTACAGCTATAATTCCATCCAAAGGCTGCTATTAAAGCTCTTTTGATGCTGGGCTTTTGAAAAACATAAATTGAATAAGGTCCATCAACAGCGTAAACAAGGACATAATGTAAAATGCCCCGAGCTGGCAAATGAACTGTGACAACTGACAAATGCCCTGGTCAAATGGACTCCTTCACACACGAGTTCATCTCGCTTTAATCTGGGAACAAACTTGCACGATAAAGCCATTTTTGTCATGTTTTCCAAAAGTAAGATGATTTTGGAGCTGTATATTGTACAAAGCACCAAAATCTGATGAACTCGGCATAAGCAATTTACAAAAAAAAACCTTGCTGCACGATATACTTTGCTGTATTGCATGGTCAATCTAATCAATAATGATCATTAAGTATGCTTATATTCGATGGATTTTCTCATGGGGCATCACAAATATTCCACTTATTATGGTCCATATTGCATGAATCAAACTGCACACATCTACCATTCATGCAATATTTGCCCCAACTCGTAGGATATTTTTTTGTATCTCATTCTGAGCCTTTCAATATGCCTACATTATCATTATAACATTTCATATGCCAATTTCCACTTTTGACTTTCAGTTTCATTTCTGTAATGTAATCTTATTTTTAAATCTGCACACAAAGTTGGGGGTCTGAATGCATCACTCTTGTCTATTATAATACAATCTTTAAAAATCAATAATTGGAATACAGGGATTCGTCATTTGATTTGAATTTAACGAGGAGGGCAATAATCATTATATCTAATGGGAGCCATTGGAATTCTGCCCTCTTATCATCCATGCCTCCAAGGAAAAGAGATTACAACAAGAGATGTATACAGGCTACCTGCAATAATGCCAGGGGATCGTTCTAGTAAAGGCTTAGGCCAATAAATGTTATATAAAAAGTGAAGTTTATGCTCACATTTCATTTCATTTATTGGTTTCTGCAACACTCTTTCATAAACAAATTAACAAAGAAAATATGATAATAATACACATGTAACTGACAAGCAAAACATGTATCCACATTGTTCTGCACTCAACCCAGGTGAGGTAAATGGTGTGCCTAACTGATAGGAATTGATTCCTGTAAAATATGCTTGCGCTGTAAGAAAATACAGCCACCAATCTAAAGCCAGGGTAATATAAATTTAATTACAAGTCCTTAGGAAGTGCTCAGGGATGCTATAATCATACTGTAATAATACAAGAACTATTTATTAGTAGTACTTATAACAAGGGTTCCTTTAAAGGGATGGTCCAGGCTGGGAACATTTCTATCTCAATAAATAGAGTGCAATTCACAGAGCAAAATGATGAAAATTTTATCAAAATCGGATACATAACAAAGTTATTGAATTATAAAGATTTGCATTATTCCGGTGAAACAGTTCTAGGCATTTCTTCATGAATATTCATCAGGTGGGCTGATGATGTCATATCCCCACTTGTTCTTTTGTATTTTATAATATGAAATTAGGTTTATTCAAAAAATTTCTTCCAAGAACTAAAACAATTGGAATGACAACTGATTAAGTGCATTAGTTATTAATTGCCGCAACTTGTTTCATCATAATAGTCATTTACACATGTATGAAAAAATGAAACAATTATGATTTCATGTAGCAACATAAGAAAAAAGAAAGTGGGGATGTGACATCATCAGCCCACCTAATGATTTATTCATGACGATGTGCATATAACTGTTTTCACAAAATATTGATAAACTTTCAAATTCAATAATTTTGTTATTTGTTATCCGATTTTGATGAGGTTTTCAGTATTTTGCTCTGTGAATTTTACTCTATTTATTTAAATATAAATATTTCAGCCCGGACCCACCCAAGGGTTCATTACATGCCGCCGTGCACAGAAAAATCAAGCCATAGAAGTCGTTTGTTGTGGACACCAGAAGTGGGATCCCAGCACGCGAGACCCACTAGTTAGAAATCCACTGCCAAACGCAGTTCATGGTGCGAGGTTAGTATACTAATACTAACCTCGCAATACGTGTGAGCGGCCCGGACCATCCCTTTAATGCATAAAGTATGAAAGTGGGTAATTTTTCAGTGCAGCTCTTCACCAAAAAACAGATTTTCTTGAACACAAGAATTAATCAACCACACAAAGTAAACTGCTTCAAAGTTTTATGATATACTTTTTGACACTTCATACGCGGTTTCAAACCGCCTCGATCACAAGAATCCCAGTTAAATTACGAGAACATTTTAGGCTAAAAAATACCCATTAATTATTCCTGCATTCACACCGCCCCGAAACATACCCTTCGGGATAAATTCCTGAAGTTAGGAGCATGCGCAGTATGGTCTAATAAGCAGGCAAGGCGCGAGATTCAAAACCACTAGCCCAGCAGCCACCCACGGCGCCCGCGCCCAACGACACGCTGGGCTAAAAGTTCCCGTAAATTGCTTTCACATTACCAAAATACCTGCGACCTTGGAAAAATCCCTGCGAAAGTTCTACGAACTACCCTCCACCTTATTTTATCATTTGTTATAAATAAAACATGAATAAATAAATAAATAAATAATTTCGCCAAGTACCTACTATTTAGCGGGTATTTTCTTTCGGGGAAATTACGCGTAGTTTGCTTTCACATTACCAAAATACCTGGTATTTTCTGATCGGGGTAACTCAAAATAACGCGAAATTCAAAATCACTAGCCCAGCAGCAACCCATGCACGGCGCCGCACCCAACGACACGCTGGGCTAAAAGTTCCCGTAATTTGCTTTCAGACCGCCAAAATACCCACGACCTTGGAAAAATCCCCGCGAAAGTTCTCGTAATTTCGCCAAGTACCTACTATTTATCGGGTATTTTCTTTCGGGGATATTACGCGTAGTTTGCTTTCACACCGCCAAAATACCTGGTATTTTCTGATCGGGGTAAATTTCCCGATCAGAGAATACCTGGAACTGACGAACTTCGAGGCGGTCTGAAACCACCTCATGTCATATGCACATGTTGGCATATTGAGGCGGCAACAAAATGATGCGGAGATTCAAGCTTCGAGCCCTGCCTAGTCCTGTCTTTTGGATTGTGATGCTTGAGATCGTTCCTTAACTTCCTTGACATGAATAATCATATAATAATAATATAGGGTATTTATATAGCACAAGTATCCACCTTGTTAGGTGCTCAAGGCGCTCGTATATTACCCGGCTAAGCTAGGCGTTCATAGCGCACACAGCTTTTTAAGGAATTACTTCCTACCGGTACCCATTTACCTCACCTGGGCCGAGTGCAGCATACTGTGGATCAGTTTCTTGCTGAAGGAAATTACGCCATGGCTGGGATTCGAACCCACGACCCTCTGTTTCAAAGTCCAAAGACTAATCCACTGGGCCACAACGCTCCACGTTGTAAAACACAAACACACACTTTGTCTTACCTATCTTGTATTATTCTAGGCTATGTAGGGCTTTTCTTGGCAGGACAAAAAAGACTATTACTAAAATACTCTATACGAGTACTAAAAAGTTTACCTGCCCAAAATGTAGAGCTCTGTTGTGGAAATAGACTCCCAAATAAAGGCCTACACTAACCTGGACATAAATACAATTAGCTCCAAGAAAATTATCCAACTCTATTCACTTCCAAAACTTGACCACCAATAGTATACCCAACAACTGCATAGACACCATCAAAGATCACAGTAAACTCTCCAACAACATACCCAAGTGCGCTCCAAACTTCTTCCAAATGTGAATTCAGTGTGCAAGAAAGTTTGGGTAGCTCCCAAGATCAGACAGGACGGAGAATAATAGAAGCATGCGGTGGAGAGGAAAACAGACAAGCCAGCTAGCAGCCCAGCATGCGTGCCAGCAGATGAACAGTTGCACAGTTAAATGTAAACTGACTCACTACTTGGGTACAATACCCGTATGTTCTAAATAATGGGGTCCTTTTTTCCATAAGAAGCACTCGCTGGTTCAGATTGATTGTCAGCACACTGCACTGTGTGTACTTCTGGAATCACTGGAGGGAGACAGAGAGAGAGGGAGAGAGGAGAGTCAAGGAGATATAAGGAAATTACAGGAGAGGGACATATAGAGACAGACAGACAGAGAGAAAGAAAGAGAGAGAGATGGAGAGAGATCAAGCGAGATAGAGTTAGAATAAGAACAAGAGAGAGGGTGGGGGGAGGGAGGAATGGGAAGAGAGGAGTGAGAAGGGCAGATATGGATAAAATGAAGAAAATCATAAAGTTAGAAAGAGCCTTAATGAAATAAAGCAAAACAAACCAAAACAGACTTTGAAAGTCCAGTATAATGGTTTTTTTTTCCATAAATGATGAGAGAGAGAGATGTGCAACATGATGATAGAGCAATAAACAGACAAACACATAAACAGACAACCTTGCCATAATAATCAACACTTTGATTGTGGACATCAACGGAAAGACAATACAAACAAACACATAAACAGACAAACAAAAACAGAAACAGATAAGTTGACAGTGGCAGAAATACACGGTCAGACAAACAAATAGACAGAGAAGGACGACATGACAGACAAACTGCAACAGATGCGGTGAGCAAGAGAGAGAGAGAGAGAGAGTGAGACAGAGAGTAAAGATGGGACAGATATAATGAGAAGCATATTTTTTCTCTCTTTCTTACTATGGACCTTGTGGTAGGTCCATGTTCTTACCAAACGATTTTCCACCAGACCCGGCACTTGGCCTTCTCTGAAAGCCAGACAGGTGCATCTATCAGGACTACAAACTAAGAATCCTTGAAATAATATTAGTCAAAGACGAAAATACCCCCTTTAACACTCCAGAGGTCACTGGAGTTAAAATCAATCCTTAGAGTGAAGAGGAGTAAAAGGGGTCTCGGACAGTTGGCTTTCATTCCTTTCAGCGGGATCCCGCATGGTGCTTTGTAGCAGGGTGTGAAGCGCTACTTCGGGATTGAAAGAAATGTTTCGAAAGTCGTTGTGAAGTGTCTGGATCGGAGAATGAAAGCCAAGCCGAGTGAGAGAGAGAAAAAAACTTGGTGGCTTTGAGCAAAGCTGGAAAAATATTGAACTGTTCACTGCGATATTCAAATGAGTTTGAAAGCAAGATTATTCTTCACTACCTAGAAATTTGCCAAAGGTTGCCTGACATCTCGTCTAAATTTCTTAGATTGAAATAGATTGCGATCAGGGACCAATCCAAAGTTGGATTGAAGTTTTCAATCTGATACATTTGGAATTTAATCTTACTCAATTTCAAAATTTTGATCCAATTTTTGATTGGTCCCTGTCCACATTACATACAAGATTGACTTTCAATCTACAGAATTTATAGAGCACCACTTTATAAGACTACACAATTACAATGAAAGTTTGTACTGACAATAGATTAAACTGTTGGCAAACTTAGGACTATTCAACATTGAGAGCTTGAAAGTTTGCCAGTTCCTCATGGTGAATGAAATTCTTACACTAGTGAAAAAGGTGTAGAACGCCCTCTTGAGTTCTAAGTCACCACGAGATCTGTTTTCCTAAAAACAAATGATATCAGTGCATCTCATGTGGAACTCCTCCAATGTGTATTGAACTCAGCTATTTCCAAGGGTTTCAACATTTTTGTACCCACTTGGTCTAATAGCAGATGGTCTAATTAATATTATCGTCTTACACCATCATGGTTAGACCCACTTGGTCTACTAGCAGATGGTCTAATTCTCAGCTGATCTAACACCATTACGGTTAGACCCACTTGGTCTACCCAGCAGATGGTCTAATTCTCATTTCGTCTCACACTATCTTGGCTAGACCCACCTGGTCTACTAGCAAATGGTCCAATTCTCAGCTCATCTACATGTAACACCATCATGGTTAGACGTACTTGGTCTACTAGCAGACGGACTAATTCTCATTATGGTCTTACACCATCATGGTTAGACCCACTTGGTCTACTAGAAGATGGTCTAATTCTCATGTCGTCTCACACTACCATGGCTAGACCCACTTGGTTTACTAGCATATGGTCCAATTCTCAGCTCATCTAACACCATCATGGTTAGACCTACTTGGTCTACTAGCAGACAGTCTAATTCTCATGATGGTCTTACACCATCATGGTTAGACCCACTTGGTCTACTAGCAGACTGTCTAATTCTCATTTCGTCTTACACAGTCATGGTCAGACCAACTTGGTCTACGAGCAGATGGTCTAATTGAAATTCTCATATCATCTAACACCATCATGGTTAGACCTACTTGGTCTACTAGCAGACAGTCTAATTCTCATGATGGTCTTACACCATCATGGTTAGACCCACTTGGTCTACTAGCAGACTGTCTAATTCTCATTTCGTCTTACACAGTCATGGTCAGACCAACTTGGTCTACTAGCAGATGGTCTAATTCTCACACCGTCTTCACTGTCTTACATCATCATAGCTAGACCTACTTGGCACTCTTATCAATTTGGTCTAACCACAACATCCCTTGGTCCAATACTCACTTAGTCTGATTGTCATCTAGTCTAATGCACAGATAGTCCAATGTCTACCAAACTCATAGTGCAATAATGAATTTTAAAAAAATTGTCATTGTCCCACAATACTTTCACACTCGATTCACACTAAGATTTGAAATAGATTAGAAAATCATGTGAAAGCTCTTGTGAGATATGCGTGATGCCATGTGATGTCACAGCAGTAGGCTATGGTGGTGGTAAAGCACTTTGTCGGTAATTAGAAGGAATCCCAGGCATCGCTTGGTGTTATACAGTGTTAGCCATTTGGATGGACAGAAGGGGAGGGGAGAGGAGGCGAGGGAAGGGAGGGGAGAGGAGGCGAGGGAAGGGAGGGGAGAGGAGGCGAGGGAAGGGAAGGGAGGGGAGGGAGACTGACAGAGATGGACAGACAGATAGACAGAAGTGAGGGTGGGGGATGAGTAGCTTTAGTGTATACAGTGGCGGATCCAGTGGGCATCCGGCATGTGCCCCCCCCCCCCCCCCTTTGAGTCCCGTAAAAATATATAGGGAGGGGAGGAAAGTGAGGGAGAGACAGACAGATAAATAGGTTTCTTTCCAATTTGTCTAATGCCAATTTGTCCAATTGCCAACTCGTCTATCATTTGGTCTACCATCAGTTCGTCCACTCACCACATGGTCTACTTTCATTTAGTCTAATGCCACTCCGTCTAATAACCAGTTGGTCCGATAGCCATTTAGTCCATATACCATTTGGTCTAATAAAACTAAAGTGTTTATTGTGCAAAAAGAAGGAAAAGAAAATGGGTACTAGACCAACTGGTTATTAGACGAACTGGTGATTTGACAAAGTGATGATTGGACCAAATGGTTATTGAACCAAATAGTTGTTAGACGAAATGTTGATGGACGGAATGGCATTAAACTAAATGAAGGTAGACCATGTGGTGAGTGGACGAGTTGGCAGTGGACGAATAAGCAATTTACCAATAATATATATGAATAGCTATGGATATTTGAATAGTCCTATATGAGTATTAGAACAACCCATGTCAAAGATCATTAAATAATTTGTGGTAAATCAAGAACATAAAATGATTTTTAGTGTAAGTCCAAGCGAAACAGCAGAGTCCTAGCTGTGTCCTTCTATGTGACATTACAAAATAAACAAATCCATTACTATGATACTCTTTGATGGAGCTTTGTGAAATCTCCATTGATATTTTTTCTTTAATTTTTTTCTTTTTCTTAAACCAATACAATGTCAAATCAGTGTGTATTCCCCCTTATATCTTGGTAAAATATCATACCTTCATATTTGTTTTTAAAATGAAAGAATTTTTTTGGGAGGCAACAGATCCCACGATTCTGCTCCAAAACAAACCAACAAAATGGATTGCAGAGTATTGACTCCAAACAGGTGTCTAGATCACAATTCAATTGAATTTGATGTTTAAACAGGGATGAAAATTAAACAATACCAATGTTTAAACTGCCTAAATTGAAAGATCAACAGTGGGGGTTGAACGCAAATGTCATAATGACAATACACTTTTTATTGTGCGAAGCTGTGCTGTGATTGTGTCTGCCCTCGAAGGCAAAAAAATATGCATTATTTCTTTAAAACAAACTGAATGATAATAGCATGAAGTTACCTCATGTCGTTGACTGCCATTTTGAGAGACAAGGTTAAACTGTCACTTGGGCTACACCCACTTTGTCTACTTTCCATTTGGTCTCATCCCACATGGTCTAATCCTAGTTCATCTACAAGCCATTTGGTAAATTCATTTGAATTAATCGCCACTTGGTCCACACCCACTTTGCCTACTTTCCATTTTGTCGTATTCCCTAACAAATGGTTTCCACTTGGTCTAAAAACAACCGCTGCGTCTTTAATTTCCACTAGGGCTCATCCTGAATGGTCCAAGACTCATTCATCAACAACCAGTTGGTCTCCTACCTATTAGGTATATTGCCTCTTGGTCTACTTTCCATTTGGTCTAATCCTATTCTACAGCCAGTTTGTCTACTTTCCTTTTGGTCTAATCCTAGTCTGTCTACAGCCAGTTTGTCTACTTTCCTTTCGGTCTAATCCTAGTCTGTCTACAGCCAGTTTGTCTACTTTCCTTTTGGTCTAATCCTAGTCTGTCTACAGCCAGTTTGTCTACTTTCCTTTTGGTCCAATCCTAGTCTGTCTACAGCCAGTCTACTAACCATTTGGTAAATTGCCGCATAGGGCGTCATGGTCTAGTGGTTAAGATTCTCGTCTTTCAATCTGAAGGACGTGGGTTCGATTCCAAGCCATGGCGTGTTTTCCTTCAGCAAGAAATTTATCCACATTGTGCTGCACTCAACCCAGGTGAGGTAAATGGGTACCGGCAGGAAGTGATTCCTCAAAAAGCTGTGCGCACTGGAATCGGTAGACTAGCTTAGCCGGGGTAATGTAGGAGCGCCTTGAGCACCTAGCAAGGTGGAGACGTGCGCTATACAAATCCTATTATAACCTGCTTTGTCTGCTTTCAGATCTAGGTCTTATCCCACATGGTCTAGTCCTGCTTTGTCTACAAGAGGTTCAATTGCAATTAGCCCCATGAGCATGTTTCGTTAGGCAATCCCCATTTTGACTAACGTTCACTTGGTCTTTTACATATTTCAATTCCAATTTTAAGACCAAATTCAACAAAATTGATCAATTTTAAGAACTTTGTTTCATATGACAGGATATCGAATTCCTTACAAGATGAAACTACTTTGTTAGAATGTCAAATATTTAATATAATGACACAATCAAGACTAGTATTCACCCTTATTCAGCCCCTGGTCAACTCCAGAGTTATAATGAATACACCTGTAGCTTGGGTTCTATGTGAACATGGCTTGAGCTCTATGTGAAGATGGTTTGAGTTCTATGTGAACATGGGTAGAGTACTATATGTGATCGTGATCTGAGCTCTTTGTGAACATGGTTTGAGTTTCATGTGAACATTGCTTGAGTTTCATGTGGTCATGGTTGAGTTCTATATGAACATGATATTTGAGTTCTATGTGAACATGGCTCAAGTTTTATGTAAACATGACTTGAGTTCTTTGTGAACATGGTTTGAGTCCCATGTGAACATTGCTTGAGTGTCTATGTGAACATGGTTTATGTTTCTCTGTGAACATGGCCTGAATGATACCATGATGAGGTGGACGTCAGCTGTGAACATTTGTCATCATAATCATCATCTCATTAATGTTTCTTAACTTAAAATATCTAAACCAAACTGGTATATGTATTTGGCATACATCAGAAAGTTCAATCAAAACGACAATATGCCAGCTTCAAAGAGTTGAACGGGGGGGGGGGGGGGGGGGGGGGGGGCAGTTCACTCTCCTTTGATTTAAAGGGGGATATCACACTAGTTTAAACCCATGAGCTACTTGAAATGCATGTTTCCTGTAGAAAGCCTATGTGAATGATATAATCAAATAGTCCCAAAAATTTTAATAGACAATAGTTTGTAAAATTTTAGTCTGAGCTTGCAGACTGGTTTGTGCGAAAAAATTACCCTAGAGTAAGTAAGAGAAGGTGAAAAGAGGGAGGACTGGTACATTGGTGTGTATAAACATGATTGAGAGTATGGTTTTCTGAACAAAAAGGGGCCTAACTACCAAGTCCTGATCTAGACGAGGTAATGCCAAGTGTTTGTGCTTGAAGACTACAGGCGGTGCTGCACCAGCCCGAGTTTGCTCAATCTCGAGATTTTAGCCTGATCAGTCCTCTTCGTGATTAAAGGGATAGTCCAGGCTGAAAGTATTTATAGCTTAATAAACAGAGTAGAATTCACTGAGCAAAATGCCGAAAATTTCATCAAAATCGGATAACAAATAACAAAGTTATTGAATTTTAAAGTTTAGGAATATTTTGTGAAAACAGTCGTCATGAATACTCATTAGGTGGGCTGATGATGTCACATCCCCACTTGTTCTTTTGTATTTTATTATATGAAATTAGGTTTATTCAAATGTTTTCCTCCAAGAACTAGAAAAATTGGATTGACAACTGATTAAGTGCATTAGATATTTATTGCTGCAACTTATTTCATTATAAGGGAGACAAAGTATTCACACAAGTATGAAATAATGAAAAATTATGATTTTATGTAATAACATGAAAACAGAAAGTGGAGATGTGACATCATCAGCCCGCCTAATGAATATTCATGACGACTGTTTTCATAAAATATTGCTAAACTTTAAACTTCAATAACTTTATTATTTGTTATCCGATTTTGATGAGATTTTCGGCATTTTGCTCAGTGAATTCTACTCTATGTATCAAGATATAAATATTTTCAGCCCGGACCATCCCTTTAATCTCAAGATTAAACAAGTGGAATGCCTCTGGCCGTCTCACCTGCATCACGCGATTCAATATAGCAGCAGTGCTGATTTTGAAAACTACTATAACTCGCACAAGATGTTCAGTGATACTTGGTTACTCTTATTTCCACGTTTTATGAACTAGACCAATACACTTATAGAGATATGATGGCAATTCAACAAATACCCCCAACGTGGCCAAAGTTCTTTGACCTTACATGACCTTTGACCTTGATCATGTGACCTGAAACTCGCACAGGATGTTCAGTGATACTTGATTACTATTATGTCCAAGTTTTATGAACTAGACCAACACACTTTCAAATTTATGGCTGTAATTCAACAAATACCCCAATTTGGCCAAAGTTCATTGACCCTAAATGACCTTTGACCTTGATCATGTGACCTGAAACTTGCACAGGATGTTCAGTAATACTTGATTACTATTATGTCCAAGTTTCATGAATCAGATCCATAAACTTTCAAAGTTATGATGGTAATTCAACAGATACCCCCAATTCGGCCAAAGTTCATTGACCCTAAATGACCTTTGACCTTGGTCATGTGATGTGAAACTCATGCAGGATGTTCAGTGATACTTGATTAACCTTATGTATAAGTTTCATGAACTAGGTCCATATATTTTCTAAGTTATGATGACATTTCAAAAACTTAACCTTAGGTTAAGATTTTGATGTTGATTCCCCCAACATGGTCTAAGTTCATTGACCCTAAATGACCTTTGACCTTGGTCATGTGACATGAAACTCAGGCAGGATGTTCAGTAATACTTGATTAACCTTATGGCCAAGCTTCATGAACTAGGTCCATATACTTTCTAAGTTATGCTGTCATTTCAAAAACTTAACCTCAGGTTAAGATTTGGTGTTGACGCCGCCGCCGTCGCCGTCGGAAAAGCGGCGCCTATAGTCTCACTCTGCTATGCAGGTGAGACAAAAAACCCCATCTCCATCAGCGCAAGAAGAGCAATTCTGCTCACGCGAGGCATCAATGCATTGTCTGACGCCGTGAATAAATGATCCAGAGTCGAATCTCGAGTGCAAATGCACCTGCGAATTATCGGGATAATTCGAAAAATAGCGCGCTATTTTTGCAAATAATCCTAAGTTGACTTAGGATTGCAGTCTCGTGATTAATCCAGCGAACTATCGCGATGATCGGGATAATTTGCCGGATCAGAAATAGCACAATTTTATTAGAAAACTCGGGCTGGTGCAGACGGCCCTTATGTTATAGAGACGACAACTACAGTGTGAGAGAGAAATGTAATATATAAATTACAACCACATGAGGGCATGTATCACAATCAAGTCTGAAGACATGGAAATATTCAAGGATGATATCTGTCTACCTATAACCCCCTAAATGTTATCACCTGCATACTGTTGAATAGTCTGCAAGCCCAGACACATATTTGACACTTTAACCAAAATACAAGGAGAAAATCTATCTTATCAGAAAGAATAAAATAAGAGGAGCAATCTAAAACTTGTTTTATCAAAATTGGTTAAAGAATAAGCAAGTTATGGAAGTTTGAAAACTCTTGTTGTACTTTCTATGGGGATCCTCAAATTGGCAAACGTGCTTCAAAATGGCTGAATTTGTGGACAACTCTTCATTTGTTTTGTACACAAATGTAGGATGGTTATTTTGTCATTTTGCTATTTTGTCTATTTCCTTTATTCTTCAGCTGTTGTACATTTCCGTTCTGTCTAGACTTATGTTCATTTGCATTTCTTTTCAGCCTAAGGTTATTTGAGTTTAATGATATTCAGTTGTCATTCATTCATTCTTCTCTGAATGCCTTTCCTCCAATTCTCTTTTGTCATCTTCATTCCTTCTCTATTATCTCTTCAGGTGTTCCACTCATTCCATCCCTCACCTGACTCCTTAGTTTCTACTTCCATTATTACATAATCACCAGACATCTTTGTCATCTCATCTCATTCCTTATTGGTTTATCTTATGAATTGGGTTCTTACATTTTAGTTCGATCCTTCCATTTTCTTTAGTTTGATTGGTTGCTATTTCTAATTTAAATATTTATGTAAATTATAGAATGATTTGATTTTAGCTGAGGCAAAGCAGCCCAGATATTAAACAGTGCACTACCAAACTTCTTCGGTTTAAGTTCTCTTCATTTTGCGTCTGTTTCACTTATTCCCCCTTCAGCATGATTGATTGAGTTTGTTGATTTAGAACTTCATTTATTTTCTACCTCCAAACATATAATATTCTCAACCTTACAACTGGTGGCAGCGTTGGTTCGACACCTTCACGCTATTCTTCAACTTTCCTCGGTTCCACGATTCAGTTTTGTCTGCATGCTCATCCTTTATCATCTGCTTTAGGAATAAACTTTTACGAACCTCGTCTGTCTTTTGGTCTACCCGGTGCTATCCAACAGCCATTCGTCTTTCTGCTCAACTTACCTGGTGAGTGATGACTCCTGTTTAGTCCTGAGTACATAAACCTGCAGTACCTGGTCGAAGTGAAACCGCAATCATCTCTGAACTATATCCCGAATACCTATATTTGTCTGCTACTGCCTCTTTATTCAGCCTGAAGACTCTCTTCACATCTTTAAGAGACTCTACTCCTTTCCACCTGAACATTTATTTTGCCACCATAACAATTTGCTGTGATTTCAGATCACTATGTCACGCAACTATTCTTCGGACACTAATGCCATGCTATCACGTCTAGATAGTTTGGAACGAGCCCTTCAACATCTTCAAGGCAATGTTACCCAACTTCAGGCATTGTTGTCCACATCTGCCCGATCATCTCCAACTCATGTTGCCGCAATGATGTGCAACAAGACAACACAGACAGAGCCGTCTCGTGTGTCTGCGCCAATGGACCTTGATAATCTCAACCACAAAGTAAGTGAATGTCAGAATGAGGACAGAAATATTTCAATGCTGAAATACTTCCTGGAACATGACATTAAACCCAAGACCAAGGAGATTGCTGATTTTGAGCCCCAAATGCGTCGACTTCTCTGGCAATACCAACGTTTCTTCCTGAAGGACGGCAAACTTTTCCGCAAACGAATGGCCTCTGACCGCATAACTGAACACCACCAACTCGTCGTTCCAGCAAACATGATTCCTGATGTCCTGAATACTTTCCATCCGCTGGATAATCACACAACATTAGAATGCTCAATTTCCACCATCTCTGATCACTTCTTCTGGCCTAGCATGAAGCGAGACACTACTCAATTCGCAAGAACATGCAGCGCTTGTCAACTAGCACAAAGTCACGAATCATTAGCCAATCTGGACCAGATGCCAGCATCAGCCATCCGCACCGCAGTTTGCGCCATAACCGAACTAACGAAAGATTTCATCAGACGCACAGATCCACCTAGAAGTTTGAGACGGAAACGACATCGCAAGAATCGGCACAACAACAACTTTCGCAAACCACCAGCAGATCTCCAACCACCACGTTCACCTCCGAGAGATTACCAGCCGCAATCACCAGAGAACCCCTGGAAAGATCTCTCTCACATGCGCTCTTATTTCGCTCATCCAGACCATGACACATCCTCATCGCCAAGAGACTACCACCATTCGCGATCAACTCGTACAAGGGACCATCACCACTATCATTCGCCACCAAGATACCGAGATTACTCACCTTCAAGAGAACTGTATCCTGAGAACCATACCATCAACTCACCAGATAGATGGAGAGACTCTTATATCAACCCACCAGATAGATTCAGAGACTCATCTTCCAGGTATACTTACCAACATTCCTCTCATGAACATTTCCCAGTTTGAACAATTACTCTTGAAATGAGAAACCCTTTAGTGAACTCGGTGCTCATATGTCATTTGCAAACTCTTCAAAATTTAAAGTCTTAATGATCATTGGTATGATTTTCTGATTCTATATATATATATATATAAATGTGCAATTTTACAAGAAAACATTTTGCTTAAGAACCTTTTTTCAGAAGGTGCCAAGCATTTCATGTGCATTTACGTCTATTTTACTATGAAAGCAAATATATCTCGAGATGTTATGTATTTTTTTATGTTCTCAAAATGCTTCAATAAAACCTTTTACAAGGGCATTATTTTAAAAAAAAAATTGAACTTCAACTGAAAATTTCAATTTTCTCATACAGTACATAAATAGTCATATAAAAAGATTTGAATTTGTCTCCCCCCCCCCCCAAAAAAAAGGGACATCAAAAATTGTTTTATTGTCAAAATTACTCTCATATATTTTCACCTTCATTATAGCTCTTAAATCAAGTTTACTGAAGCATTCACTTTTGAAAAGTTTAGAAAACGTTTTGTGCTTATATCACAAAGTTACGAAATTTCCTTTTTATGTCATCGATATGTTGACTGCATGTATAATGTTTGTGTTATAGAATATCTGTTCGTTTAACTCAAATTGAAAATGAATTCTTTTAATCGAATACACTTTAAAAAAAAACCAAAACCAAAATGTACAATTCAAAGTGTATGTTTTACATCGGCTATAGACCTATAAAAAAAAATCAAACTTTCTTGATGAACAAATATTCATGAACACAAGTTCCTGAATTTTGCCTGTTGATATTATTTTCATTGTACCTGGAAAGTCTAATAACTACTTTTGAACAGAATGGTAATATTTATTCTTACATCTTATCAATATACCATACTTTTTATTGCTAAGGAAATATGTAATTTTTGTAAATTTTAGTCTTGCAACTACTAGGTTTGAAAGAAAACATGGATTTTAATGTTTATGCAGATATCTATATTTAAAATTCTTAATTAGTTTTCCTACTCCCTGTTTTGATGTCTTAAAGTGAAATTGGAAAAGTTAACTTAAATACATATTCGGCAGACCCACTCTGTTGAATTATTATTCTGCAGCAATTTTAGATTATTTGATCAACTTCAATATCTTAAAATTTCATTAGTATTTTATCTTGTACTTTTTAATATTTACTATTCATTTGAGCTGTCACATTGATTTCATTTGTCTTGTAGTGCTCTCATATGAGTTATTGTTATTCCATTTTGTTAGTCCAGGAGATATCCTTTTTTAGTTGAAAAAAAAAAAGAAATCTTAGATAATTTGAAGAAAAAAATATATATATTCGATGATTAGTACAAATTTTATCTTTTCTGAAAAAGTTTAATTCTTTTTTTTTTCTTGATTGATATAGTAATTCATTTCATGGCATGCAAGTATAAGATATACATTGAAATTATTTGCATGTTCATTTATTTTTTTACTGAAGCACAGTCTTTTTTTTAAATGAAATTACACATATGATGCAAAAAATGAAAAGTTTAAAATTCTAGTAAGATTTTTTTCTTCTCCAAATTAATCCTTAATTCTGTCCTGGTCATCACATTTAGATATCAATTATATCATTGTGTGATTTTTGTTTCAATATTATGTAAATAATGTTAGATGTTAATATTGTTCATATCTGGTTTTGCAAAAACTGTTTATTTTAGTTCTTTGATTTAAAAATTGAGGACAATTTTTTGGAAGGAGAAATTTTATGTAGGATGGTTATTTTGTCATTTTGCTATTTTGTCTATTTCCTTTATTCTTCAGCTGTTGTACATTTCCGTTCTGTCTAGACTTATGTTCATTTGCATTTCTTTTCAGCCTAAGGTTATTTGAGTTTAATGATATTCAGTTGTCATTCATTCATTCTTCTCTGAATGCCTTTCCTCCAATTCTCTTTTGTCATCTTCATTCCTTCTCTATTATCTCTTCAGGTGTTCCACTCATTCCATCCCTCACCTGACTCCTTAGTTTCTACTTCCATTATTACATAATCACCAGACATCTTTGTCATCTCATCTCATTCCTTATTGGTTTATCTTATGAATTGGGTTCTTACATTTTAGTTCGATCCTTCCATTTTCTTTAGTTTGATTGGTTGCTATTTCTAATTTAAATATTTATGTAAATTATAGAATGATTTGATTTTAGCTGAGGCAAAGCAGCCCAGATATTAAACAGTGCACTACCAAACTTCTTCGGTTTAAGTTCTCTTCATTTTGCGTCTGTTTCACTTATTCCCCCTTCAGCATGATTGATTGAGTTTGTTGATTTAGAACTTCATTTATTTTCTACCTCCAAACATATAATATTCTCAACCTTACACAAACTTTCAAATTTTCCCGTTTATCTTTCAAATTGCATCTTGCCTCCTTCTGAGCACAACATATGTCATGGGTAAATACAATTCACACCATATATGTCAAGGTCAGGAGGAGATAATGTGAAATATGTAAAATAAAGGGGAAAATCTGAAAATGTATGTACAAAACATATAGAGAATTGTCCATCGTTGAAAATCAGCCATTTTAAAGCACCTTTGCCAATTGAAGATCCCCATAGAAAGTCCGACAAGACTTTTTAAACGTCCATAATTTGCTTATATCATCATTATATCATCATTGATGGAGCTTGTTTTAAATTGTTCCTCTCATTTTACTCTTTCCAATAAGATTGCTTCTCTTCTTGAGTTTTGGTTTCCTTTATCCAGTTTTATACCATGTCTAGAATGAAGAATAGGTGCTGAACTCAATGTCTGTGTAAAATAAGAGGCAGCCTCATTACATAGTGAATCTAGTCTTCTAACTTCAGACTCTGCATTATTATGCGAATAGCGAAAAACTAGAGTCTGTGCCTGCAGACTAGCTGTCGACAGTAGAGTGTCAGACCATGGAGAACTTGTAGGCAAGTCTATGGTCAGACTGGTACCAGACCTTCAGAGCACCAAATCCCCCCCCCCCCTTCAAAAAAAAGGGTTGGTTGTTTTTATTTCTATATTTTAACCCCCCCCCCTCTCTCTCTCTCTCTGTTTGATCTTTGATCCCTTCATATAACTATCTATCTATCTCTATCAATCTATCTATGTATGTATGTATGTATGTATGTATGTATGTATGTATGTATCTATGTATCTATCTATGTATCTATCTATCTATGATCTATCTGTCTATCCTCACCCATCTATATGTCAGTGTATCTATCTATCTATCTATATCTATCTATCAATCATCTAGCTATCTATCCTCCACCCATCTATATGTCAGTGTATCTATCTATATCTATCTATCTCTCTATCTATTTATCTGTTTATATCTGTCAGTGTATCTATCTATCTATCTATCCACCCACCCACCCATCTATCTATCTGTCTATTCTTCCACCCAACTATTTTTCTTTTCATCTACATCTGTCTGTCCGTAATTTCTATCAAAAATAACATAATTTTAAGAATTTGAATGCTCTTTTATTGATTGACCCAAAAATCATCACACAAACTGTAGGCCTATTCCCCTCTTTCTTATTCCTGCTTTCTTTTTCTTTACTTTTAAAAAAAGTTGTTATTGTTACCCCTGATGCAAATTTAACAGATTTGAATTCACACTGCCCTACTACACAATCTTTTCAAAGATTCCTCTTTTCTCCTCCCCCTTTCAGAACTCCCGAAGCTCTGAAAGTTCTTTCAAGCTTGACAGATACACAGTTGCTTCTTTCGCTTCTCATACTACAGAGATTTCTTTTCAATCTCTAGTAGGTCCATGTCAATACACATTACAATGGCATTAGCAGCTTGGCAGAAGTGGGTTTGGCAAGGCCTGTTGGTCCAAGTCAGGAAACAAATTTACCAAAGGACTTATCGCCTCTGTCCCCCCTCCCTTCAAATTTACTGAACCCTATTCAAAAGCCCTTGTTTAAGAATGCAGGCTGGATTCAGTTCTCCCCTAAGTTGGCCTGTCACCAGTATCAACTTGATGAATTCAAAACACAGTTCTGAACGATCTTAGGAAGTTAGGAGAACTATCATTAAACACTAACCTCATTGCCTATACTCTTGATCTATATAATTTGTAATGTGCAACATAAAGCAAGATTATCATTGCACGACCATTGTCACAAGCCCTTTTCTTTGAACTGCTTTAGTCATATTTCAACCTCCTGCCGTTACTTCATGGTGGTAAAACTCCCGAAGTATATCTTTTAAAACATTTGAAGTAAGGGTCCTACCAATCCCAGCCTTGGGCGATCTTGACATACGATCCCGATAATCCCGGTGCAAGTTGGCTGGAATGCGTCCACTTTGCTACTTGGATTGAGGCGAGGAACATAACGTGAAAAGGAAACATTTCTGCAGCGAAGAGAAAACGATGGACTGCGAGAAGGAAGAGGAACCAATTCCGAGAGCGTGAGATTGATATTGCCGCTAACTCTCCGGGGAGGAAATTACATGTCCGTTGTGAACTTGATACTAAGGTTCTCAGACATGGCAAAAAGAACCTAAACATTGGAAAAAGATGTTTCCCAGGACCGTCTCGGAGAAAAAATTTGAAAATGAAATTCAACCGTACAGGTGCATTGTTGCTATAGTAGGTGCTTTCAAACCGCCTCAATCACGAAAATACCTGCAAATTTGAGAGAACTTGTTAAGGCCTCAAATGCCCTAAAATTATTTTCCGCATTCGTACGAAGACCCTTCCGGAGTTAATTCTCTCAAGGTTATGAGCATATCAGCATAAGCCATATGGTCTGAGTAGAACATGAGGCGTGCAATTCAAAATTGCTAGCTCAGTATCAGCCAGATGACAAAGTTCTCGTTTTTTTCACACTGCGAGAATACCTGAAACCTTGGAGAAATCTCTTCGAAAGTTTTCATAATTTTGACAAGTACCAACCAATTACCCAGTACTTTCTTTCAGGAATATTACAAGTAATGTGCTTTTACCAGGCTGGCTTTCACACTAGCAAGGGTATCTGGGAAGTGTTTCACAAAGATTTAAGCGTGACTTAGAGTCACACTTAAATGCCTAGATACATGCGGTATAAAAGGCATGACCTCATTGGTCAGATCATGCGAAGAGGATGCGCCCTACTACGGCGTATCAATCAAGAAGATCGCGTGTTGCATATCATGTACATGTCGGCATTTTAGTGCGACTCTAAGTCATACTTACATCTTTGTGAAATACCCCCAGGTTATTTCCGATTCGGGAAGATCAGAGTAAATTTGGAATCGGAAAAAACTGGTATTCTCTATGTTTGAGTCGGTCTGAAAACTCCAAGCGTTGACTCTTTATTGTACAATGTTTCAGAACATAAACCATTGCCTCTAGAAATAGGAAGATTTCTGTATCAAATATACAGGAATAAGCAAAGCTAGAAGTCAAAGAGGTTAATATAAAATAACATCCCATTCTTGCAGGGGATATATCACATTAAAATGTGGTATAACATGGCCTTTCTGCAATGTAACCAGGTACAGGAGTGCATATGATCAGAAATCAAAACAAAAGCTTATAGTCAATTTTAGTCATCCTTATGAAAAAGTGAAAAGAAAAGAAAAATATATTTCAGAAGTTGATGACAATGGCTAGGCATCATATACATTAATTACAAAACCTATCATTCAATTGATGTGGGTTTTTTTACCATCATCATGATCATTGTTATTGTCACCATCATTCGTCATCATCATCATCATCATCGTCGTCATCATTACTTTCATTGCCTAAGATCTAGGCCCTATAGTATACAGCAAAAGTAAACCTGTAAAATTTATCAACCGACCCAATGTCCTTTATGTCAAAGTATTACCCTAGCCAACATTGAAAGTAATACCTCAGTCACATTTGCTCTACAGCAGCCTACGGCAGGTCAAAAACGGTTATTTTAACATTTTTGGCAATAGCTACTTATAGGTGGCGTATATAGGTGGTATGAATAAAAAGCAATAAAACTGCTGTTTTTTACTCACCGTATGGCTGCCGTAGAGAAAATGTGACTGAGGTATTAAAGGATGTTCACATGGGAACATAAGCCATTTATGTCAAATCATGATTGCAGTACATCACATAAAATATGACAGATCAAATTTAATTCATCTCGTGTGAACGCTCTCCGGTATTACTTTCCCCAGGGCCCAGCACACCGAGAGTGGTAATGTGTAAACACATTGTATTGTGGACCGATCATTTGCCCACACTCATTATCTATTATACCAATCAATTACCAAAACAAATAAGGACGGGACCTACCCTAATAAGAGCATCAACGTTGGGATGAAAATCCACGATGAAAGCGGTGATCGAGACAAGAGTACGTGATATTGGTATATTACAAGCCTTCAATAAATGCTTTAAAGAGGTTCACCTCTCATAGCACCAAAGAATGCATGTGATAGCGTACTAGAGAGAGAAGTGATACTGAAATATCGACCCATGAATAACAAGTTTGCAGATGTTTACCTAAGCACTATAGCACCAATGAACACAGGTAACTAAGATTAAAGAGAGCCAGGTAATACTGGTATATATACAACCCTTAAAAGGTCAAGTTCACCCCAGGAAAATGCTGACTTGAATAAATAGAGTAAAATCAAACTAGCATAATGCTGAAAATATCATCAAAATCGGATGTAAAATAAGAAAGTTAAGACATTTTAAAGTTTCGCTTAATTATCACAAATCAGTGACATGCACAAATAGGTGAGTCAGTCGATGATGTCCATCACTCACTATTTCTTTTGTTTTTTATTGTTTGAATTATACAATATTTCATTTCTTATAGATTTGACAATAAGGACCAACTTGACTGAAACATAGTATTAAACAATGCTAATGCCACATGTTCAGGGAGGAATTAAATGTTGTATCACTTGACAATGAGGAGAAAATTAGAATATTTCATATTTCATATAATAAAATACAAAAGAAATAGTGAGTGGATGACGTCATAGTCTCCTCATTTGCATACAAGCCAGGATGTGCAACTGTTTTGTAAAATTAAACGTAACTTTAAAATGTCATAAATTTTTTATTTTATTTCCGATTTTGATGAAATTTTTAGTGTTATGCTTGTTGGATTTTTCTCTTTTTATTCAAATCAACTTTTTGTTGGGGTGGACTTGTCCATTAACAAAGACTTGACAGAGGTTAACCTGCCATGGCATCAACATTGAGATGAAAATCTACTAATAAAAGGGATGATCAAGACCATAGTATGTGATGTATTACTATTACAAACCTTCAATAAAGCTTTACAGATGATTACCTGCTATATCACAGAAATGCATGCAATCAATATGAGAGAAGCGATTACCATTTATCATTATGATCATACATGATGTTATCCCCAAAAATACAAATCTTACATGAATTTCCATTTCCATTTTTTTCCATGATTCTCAATTGATCAACCCTCTCTTTCCAGTCTGCGGATCACTGGATTATTCATGAGAAATGTTCGGCGTGAATTTGTGAACGTACGTGTTGATGCAGTTAAGCGTAGAAAATTATTTTGCACCCACGAGTTGCGAACCTCGAATCTTATAGCCATGATAATGACGTCATATTAGTTAGTGCATCCATACATGTACATTTCCATTAGCATGATTTTTTTTCTGGTGCTTAATTATCATACAACTTGCAAACTTTATGTAAATAATCTTTTGAGTGATTAAGTTTGCTCATTTATGATTTCTGATGGAAGCAGGACATTCCTTGGACCCTTTCGAGGGAATCCTCATAGAAACTGTTGAAGGATAGCAATATAATTTCAATAAATAAAAAATTAAAAAAAGCAGGGCCCTCAGTGATAGCAGTTTGATAACTGAAGAGGCTACCATGTTGAAATAAAACTGGAAATAAAAACTAAAACCCATAAACACTTCAGAGGTTTACCCGCTATAGCACCAAAAAATGTAGACCAAGTGAATATGAGTGACCGGTAGACTAACATTACAACCCCGCAGTAAGAGTATCACATTGGGTTACCCGACATAGCGCCAACCAATGCATTTGAACTGTAATTCAGCAATACACATCTATCAATATCAGATGAATAGAGACAACTTCTTCCATGTTCTCAGAGAAAAGGAAATCTATACATCTCAAAGACTATATTCATTGGTTTAATCAGCCTATGTTGAATTCATCAATTGGCAAGTATATAGCAACACAAGTTAAAGATCAAGTGAATATTGTAGATGAAATGCAACATTACATATTAATCAATTAAAAACATTTAAGTGCAGAAAATTGAGTCATAGCTTGACTAGCATAACGAATGAAAATCTTCAAGCAAAATATAGAAATATATATGGAGTTCTATCAGTCATAGCTAGCTGCAGTTACAAACACTTGCTGAGCCCTTTGACAGTTTGACTAAATGAGTTGAAGACAAATTCATTTTAATTAGATTAGGCCATTGTCTCAACGAATCATCATCATCGCGGGTACACAGCAACAGAACGAAAGTTCCATGACGCTGCGGCCGGGTGCAGATGCGACAGTGACTAGTTTAGAGCAGCCTTAAATTTATCTAGGGACTTACCCAATTATCACAGATACGTAAAATCCACTATCCAACGACAATACAGAGGATAGGTATCCCTGTAAACTCCTGGGTATATAATCCACAAGACTGACTGACAGACAGGTGAAATCTCTCGATTGCAAGAGCTTCCAGAGTGCCTTCCAACTCCAGTGCAGGAAGAGATCTGAGGGCACACATAACCAGCACTCAGCTTTTATAGTGCTTTGCGTGAGTGCACGGCGAGCTGGTTGAGAGAGAGAGAGAGGGAGAGGGGGCGTGTTGCGCCCACTTTTCAAGCTTGCATTCCTTTTCACCTGCTATTGTGGTAACAGTCCCCTTCCTCACACAGATGAAGACCACGCTGATTGATAGTTGAATAACATCAATGAGACTCAAAAAGACTGTCTATGGGCAATGCCTTCTTAAAGTATTACATCTACAAAGCAATATAAATTCATGGGAGTCTTTCACGATATACCTCATCAGTGATTTTCACAAACTGATTTGCTCTGAGCCAATCAGATGCAAGGATTTCAGTAGACAGTAACAGCTATCAGTGAAAATCACTTTTTTGTTTCATGAAATACTCCCTAGGGACTGTTTCACTAGGCATCTAGCCAGACTAACATGTTCTGAGCCAATCAAATCGAAGAATTTCTAGTAGCTTATAACAGTTATCATTGTAAATCACTATTTTGTTTCAAGAAATACCGTCTTGCCGATAGTTTCATGAATCATCCTGCAAGTGATTTTCACCGACTCATTTGCTCTGAGCCAATCACCTGCAAGGATTTCAGTAGCTTATAACAGATGTCAGTGGAATTCACTATCTGTTTGATGAAATGCTTCCAAGGATACTTGCCACTGTCTGGGATTCAACTTTTCTTCAAATCTCAAACCTTGAATTCAAACTACCAAATTTGAGGTTTTCATTCTATTCAAGAATCCAGTTAAAGTATATAAAAAAAGATAAGTAAAAGCTACAACAGAATGAATACTTTAAGACTGTCTTTAATTTGTGACCATTGTGAGCAAGTGAATATATTTCTGAAACTGGAATAATTGGAATCCAACGAGCTCACATTGCATGTTGCTACAACTGGCAAGCCTCTGCAACCATTTATGTCGTCAAAAAAGACTGTGTAAAAGATTTGAGTATTATTGATAAACAGGTGTATGAATAAGCCTGGAATGGAGCAAGGAAATCAACTACCTCTAATTTAATACCCCTTTCATAAACCCATCCTCCAATTAGCCGCCTAAGAGTAATGCGGATAATTCAATAAAAATTGCGATCACAAACTCCGAAAATAATCCGCACTATTTTTACGAGCGCCCGTCCTGAAAAAGGCGGATAATCGTCATGGCAACCGGACACACCCCCTCCGATGCGATTGTGTTGGAAAAGGGTGACCTTGTGACCGCACCATGGCAATTATCCGCATTACTTTGAAATGCGTTCATAAAGTCAAAATCTGGTCCCGATGCCGCTATTATGCGGATAATTGCAGCATCAAAATAATGCGGATAACTCTGGTCCTCCTCCGATTTTACGACCAAATTATGCTGCTATTAGCCGCATAATTGGGTTTATGAAAGGGGTATAAGAGTTCTAATCATGACATTGCAGATTTTTTTTTTCTTTCACTGAATATACATTAGAGCAATTCCATAAAATGATCAACCATTTTGTACATCTGACCATAAACTGACCAAGTCATGGTCCTTTGAGAACATTACAGACTGTCAAAAGAACAAGAAATCAGAGACATAAAATTTCATTAAGGTCCCACATATAGGGGGTCGTAGTACATATTTTATAGCATTGCCCATTGATTTATTACTCAATTTTTTTCTTCTTAATCAATTATTTCATAATATCATACTTGGCTCCTAATAATCTTGACATCAACTTTCAATTATTTTGTGTCGTCAAATCCGTCTACAATGTATTTCGTCGGGGAGCTTTCATCAGGGAGCGTAAACATTCATGGCTTATTGAATTGTTTAGTAAGCTCACAGGAAGTTTTTTTTTCTTCTTCCACACCAAACAAAATAACTCTCACTTCAATGATAAAACGGTAGCTGCAATACAAAAATGGAGATAAATACAATTGCTTTTCTTGTCAGTGGAAACAAAGCAGACTTTGGGTGATTGTGATGTTGATTTGTAAAGCGGGAAGAAAGAGGGGATAATCAGGGCTGTTTTGCATGACTTGTTTGGCCTGCATCACTGATCCATTTGATTTCAGAGGGCATATAGAGCTGTTTGTGGGGTGCCTGACTGATTCTAATTCCCCCAAAGGATTCTTCTGTTTGAGATGCTTTAAACTGCATATAACACTAGGTGGTTTCAAACCGCCTCGATCATAAGAATCCCTGTTAAATTACGAGAACATTTTTAGGCTAAAAAATACCCATTAATTATTCCTGCATGCAGACCGCCCCGAAACATACCCTTCGGGATAAATTCCTGAAGTTAGGAGCATGCGCAGTATGGTCTAATAAGCAGGCAAGGCGCGAGATTCAAAACCACTAGCCCAGCAGCTACCCACAGCGCCCACGCCCAACCACACGCTGGGCTAAAAGTTCCCGTAAATTGCTTTCACATTGCCAAAATACCTGCGACCTTGGAAAAATCCCCGCGAAAGTTCTCGTAATTTCGCCAAGTACCTACTATTTAGCGGGTATTTTCTTTCGGGGAAATTACATGTAGTTTGCTTTCACATTACCAAAATACCTGGTATTTTCTGATCGGGGTAAATTTCCCAATCAGAGAATACCTGGAACTGACGAACTTCGAGGCGGTCTGAAACCACCTACTGTGTGTGAAAATGTGGAAGGTGCGTTTCATATGTATTACTGCATGTTCAAAGTCGCTGAAATTTTACCGCATTGCTTTTCTTACTCTATTAGTTAAAATATGACAAATAACAAATAAAATAAATAAATGGATAAATAATTAATAAAGATGATTTTATGGTAGATTTAATTCAACCCCGCCTTTTTTTTTACTCTTTACACACTGAATTAGTTTTGGGGGTTGATAATGACTTGTTTAACTAATTATTACCACCATAACCAGTCATTCAATGGATGTTGTTTCTATATGCAACAAAATATAACAGAGTCTGACTGACTACCGTGCTTTCGACTTTTTGGCTGATCAAAATTCCCTGATTTTTATGTTACAGGAGGGGGGGAGGGAAGGGGGGCCACGTTTTACATGTATTATTAGCCCCCCTAAAAAACATGTTTCATTGCCTTTCTCAAAGTAGCAGAACCATGCAACGTGTTCTGGAATTCCGCTCGACACTCCTCTGTGACTTTCAATTTATTGTTAAATGCAGGAAGTTGCAATGTCATGTTGGGCAACTTACAGGAAGCTGGGTAAAGGATTTTTGTGGAAATAAAAATTTAAAGGGGAAGTGCGCTGTGATATCAAGTCTTTTTTTTTTACAAAAGAAAAATTATGGATAGATATTGAGGTTCGATGAAAATCAATTGAATTCGGTTCGATGGTGGTGGTGGTGGTGGTGGTGGTGGTGGTGATGATGATGATGATCATCATCATCATCATCATCACCATCCCCATCATCACCATCATCATCATCCTCACCGTCATCATCCCCATCATCATCATCATCATCATCATCATCATCCTCACCGTCATCATCCCCATCATCATCATCATCATCATCATCATCACCATCATCATCCTCACCGTCATCATCCCCATCATCATCATCAGCAGCCGCAGCATGATCAGCATGACTATGATTACATTATACTATTCAACTATCCTTTCTAAATCCGTCTTCACACTGGCTACAAACACCGCTACAGTCCCGGGATTGTCCCGAGACTGTAGCGATGTTGCCTCCAGTGTGAATTCTCTGACACGCAATAAACTACCCCGGGATAACCTCACCTCGCTATAACTCCGCAATAAACTATCGCTAGGCAAGCCATAGTAATAGCAACGGGACAGCCCCGGGACTGTCGCAGTGTTCCTTCAGTGTGAAGGCACACCGCTAATATACAGAGATAAACCACTTGTGATATGTTTACTATAAAGTGGGGGCGTCGTGGTCTAGTGGTTATGACTCCTTTTCGATCTGACGGACGTGGGTTCGATTTCCCGCCCTCAAGTGTTTACGGTGTATCAGTGTCGGGTCAGTCACAGGGTCATAAGCCTACACGTGTTTTGTTACGGAGGTCATAAAAATCACCTGCTGCGATGTGAATGGATACATGAAATTTATCCCGGAATGATGCCGGGATAACTTTTGGGCGATTCCACACTAGAACTTCAAAAATATCATAAATTTCAACATGCTTTCAATAAGTCATAAGTAGTGTAATATTTTACTATGATACCTATATTTTATGAAAATTATGAGTTTTAACCAAAAGTGAAGTCAGATATAGTTTTTTTTGGGGGAAAACAATTGAATTTTCAATTTTCAATAATTTTGCTAATTGAATAGTCAAGTACAAACACTGCCTGAAACGATTATTGGCAAAGCTCGAAAAAATTGAAAATATGCAGGTCAATTGAATAATGTATCATTGATGGTTCCAAATAGTATCTACCACATTTTCATGATCCATAATAGGGGCAGCCCTGATTTTTCCGAACCTATTTTTGGCAATGTCCCGTACGACACATGAAAATGCTAGTTTTTCCTACAATTTTATTTTTGATGATGCAATTTCACAATATCAGTTTCTCTATCTTTGACCCATGGGTGATCGATTTATGGAATCACCCTTTTCTACTGTGAATGCATTTATAGCAGGTTTATGGCGGTGCTGCCGTCCCGCGACAAAACCAGGATAAATTTGAAAACCAGTGTGAAGACAGCACTAGTCATTTCACATTACTCGATCTAAGTGGACTTTTTTCTTAGCAAGTAAGTGATGGGCAGTGATTTCTTTCTTGACTATTGTTCGAGAAAATGGGTTACAAATTAGGCCCAGTTAACAAGTTTAATCTCTATTTCTACAGGATAAAGAGGCTGTCACAAATGAGAGTTTAATCCTCAGACTCCTTTTCAATTTGTAAACCGATTTTAATCCCTAAGTAATCTTTTCTCAATAGATGCCTGTCTCCTATGTCACAACAAATTTAACATCAACAAAAACAAATACACCCACAGCTCATGCAGAAGACTAGTTGATGAGACCACTGCCGTTTTAAAGCAAATGAAAAGTTGCCTCCACTGAAATTAAATCCAATATCTCCCAAAAAATTCCTGAATTTGAAAATACCCCACACCTTTGCACAGTGTAGGTCTTACCTTGCAATCAGAGGGTCGTGTGTTCGAAAACCCACCACGGCCTAGCTTCCTTTGGCAAGGCATTAATCCGCACTTTGCCACTCTCCACCCAGGTGTTAAATGGGTACCCGGTAGGATGCGAAAGCCTATGTGGTATGCCTAGCAATTGAGTCTTGGAACTCTTGTTGGAATGCTCCCCAGGGAGTAGAGAAAGGGCATTCATTGTGTGTGGGCATGTCAGGATCCGATGACCGGGGTAATAATTGCAATGTAAAGCGCTTAGAAACAAAGTGTAGTAAGCGCTACATAAATGTAACTACTATTATTATACAAATATATATTTTATCCAAACATGATGATGAGTTCAAAGTGATTTATTTACAGGGAATTTTATTATTTGTATATACCATAGAGCTCTTATTTGTATGCATTTTACAAATTTCTATCAGGTGAAAGACTGTCAGAAATGACACTTTAATCTTCAGACTCCTTTTCAATTTGTAATCCTCTTTTAATCCCCAAGTAATCTCTTATCAATAGATAACTGTCTCTCCTGTCACAACAAATTTAACAACATCCACAGCTCACCCAAACAGACAAGTGTAGGAGACTGTTGCTGTGGTCAGAAGCTTAATAGAAAAGGATCAATAATGTGAATTATTATCTATACACCCTGTACATAGTGCTTTAGCGATGCATTAAAAACATAAATTTCGGTCTGCATCAATTGCCTGTTCAATACGAGAGGGTACAGTATTCGTAACAGGAATGAAATCTGACGATTATCCCATAGGCTCCTGTGCAAAACTTGCTGTTCAATATCAGACCATGTTTACCAGTCTAGTGCGCATGCCCAAAAGCGTGAAATACACAACGCGTACAACAATGAACGCAATATCATGCACAGCATAGAGCACGATGATACTTATAGACATCATAATGAACTACATATAAGTCGAATTTCTACAAATAAATTTGATCTTGTAAAGTGAGGCCATGATTTGCTCAATCAAATTTTTTTCCTCTTTTGGGGGAAGGGGGGGGGCTGGATAAAATAATTTTATTGGATGGCTCTATATCATGGAATACCAGAAATATTCCACTCATCTGCGATTTGTGGAATATTTGCCATAACTCGTAGAATATTTCTAGTGTAAATCCATTCTGAGCTGTACAATATAATATTATTATACTCTAGTGTCATCTTACATTCCAATTATACAAAAAAGTTTAGTGACCACTGGATCATTGTTCAACAATTAATTCCTTATATTGAATGTCTCAGTATAAGTCCATCCTCTCCGTATTTTCCTTAAATTCTTCTTTAGAAATGATCTACAGAGTAATTATCTTACATATTTGGTAATTGGATAATATAAAGGTACAGACAAAGATTGTATCCTTCAGTTTCAGCCCATTCCATATCTGAGAAGGGGTTTTATATATCCATAAATTGATATTTTATTTGATATTTAATGGGCTTGTGACATCACATCCGGTTATCACGACGGGTCGGGCAATCACGTATACCTGACCATTCGAGGAAAGGGCCCCTTCAGTTCTCAAAACATGGGGCCCAGTTTACAAGACCATTCAATATTTTTGCTACGATTTTCACAAAACATCTAGTTACCTGTACCCGACCTTTCAAGAATTTAGGATGCCCCTTTATCGAATGGTCAGGGAAACTGGACCCCATGTTTTGAGAATATAGAGGGCCTTTTTCTTGAATGGTTGGGTATACGCAATTGCCCAACCCGATGCGACAACGTGATGTAATGACACAAGACTTTTTTTATGGGATATCTGATCAAAACACATTTTCACTTAAAATTGCAAGATTTATCCAATAGAAGACATTTTATTTCATGTTTGCCATGTTGTAACATTTTTTGTAAAAGCATTCATATAATCTACATGTAGTAATGGATCAGAACGCAGTAAAAAAAATATCACGCTGTTTAAACCCATCACTCTAACAACAAGTTGGGTAAGCCTTTACAAAAATTTTCTAACTTTTTACACAGTTGTTAAAACTTTTTTTGAAATTTTTAAAACATTTTCAACATTTTGTTTAAAAAATTAAAAAAATTGTTTCAAACTTTAAACAATTGATGTTAGAGTGACGGGCTTAAACAGCATGCTGAAATTGTAAACAGTGTTTTTACAGTGAATAGACCAGAATTGTAATATTATCAAATAATTCTAAATATATTTGTGGGAATATGTTTCTGTGACAGATTTTAGATGATTGTGATGGGAACAGGGTTACACGAAAGGACTTACTATTCTATAGAGAAAGAATGCTGGTCAAGTCAGCCTCCAAACCTTTTGATCTCATCCCCACCCACCTCATATTTCCACATCATTTGCTTTCGTTTTGCATTCACAGTAATTCCAAGCTTAACCCAAAAGCACTAAATTAACGCTAAAATCTTCTTTAAAAAATCTTCTTAAATCTGCAGAGATTTTTGCCAGATTCCACTTTGTTCTTTCTATTCAGTAATTTCAAAGAGGATATGGACCCTCTTACACCAAGCTATACCATTGATTACACAGTTGATTTTTATGATCGATTGTATATTGTAGTCAATACAATCAAACATAGAAATCAGACCTATGAATAATGATCAATTACTAGCTTTGTGTAACAGTGCCCTGAAATTACTTGCACAATGTCGATTTCTAGTCGCTTGGTCTAATACTAATAGTAGGTCATCACAGTCGTTTATGCAACAAGGGCATTGCTCCGATCTCATTCAAATAAATGAGTAATTTTAACTGGTTCAAGGCTTTTTTTGTGTGTACATAGAATAGTTCTTTCAATATATTTTTTTTCAATCTAACATTTAATATCATTTTTATATTCAGTTTTAAAACCTGTTGTAACTATCAGGACCAGGATGTAAAACAGCTGTGCTGTATAAATGAATTCAAATTAATAGATTAATAAAGAAATAAATTTCCATTTCAATATTCATATCAAAATGTTCAAATGATATCAAATACAAACATTAAAATGAATGAACACCTATGAAAATTTAGGATATCTCACATAGCACAAGGACATGTCACCATTAGAGGGGAAGTTCACCCTGGGAGAAAAATCTATTGTAAACAAGCAGAAAACGGTTTTAAAGAAAGAGTAAAGTTTTGAGCAAAATCCATCAAAGATTACAAAAAAAATTATTATTAGAGACGTCATATGCGAGCAGCTTCCCATACATCATGTAGTAAAAACATTCAATGAAAAGTAATTTTCTAAAAAAATGAAAATTGTTTTTATTGTACCTTCAATATATCAACAAACCATTTCACACCCTCTCCTGAAAGAAAAAAATAGTCATCATGAACCGTTTTTAAAAATTGAAATCTCTACATTTCATGTTACATAACATATCTGGCAGCTGCTCGCGCACGACATCATAAATCACAAACATAGCATTGCAATAACTTTCTTAATCTTTGATGGATTTTTCTCAAACCTTCACCAATATTTTTTACTATTCTTTTCTGGTATTTTTACAGCAACTATTCATCAGGGTGACCTCCCCCTTTAAGTCTATCTTTTTGAAGCAAACTTCATATTTGTACACTGTTAAAACTCTAGTTTAGAATTCTATACAACACTGTTTACTATATGAATCTTAACAGTTTAAACAACCATGCCGAATTTATTGAGAATTAAATATAAATATTAAACTTTGATGTTTACAATATTAATCCCTTGTTTAAAGTATTTAAACTACTGTAAGATTCATTATAGTAAACAGCATTGCATACAAATTTTTAAAAAGCATTTTTATTGTGTAAAGAAAAAATGCACAATATAGACGAGAGTAGCATAAAGCCATGTGGCAATAAACCTATGAATGTTCACTCTCTTTCCTTTAAAAGAAAAGTAACCAGAAACAAACTCAGGAAGGAGCAGTGATCCATGTATCTTCGGATTTCCCGACTTGGTTACACAAACCCAACAATCTTCAAACTATTCTTCTAGGCTGTCAATGCCTAGACAAGAAGCAGGACGTAACTCACTTTGTTGTAGGAAATCAGAGTTTGTTTTGAGAACCTACATCTTACAATTACAAATATATATAAGAGCAGACTTTCCTGTTTTTCCTTGCTTAAACGTTGCAGTAGGACATTCAACAGAACATTTAAAATACAGCTAAACAAGCAGACGTGGACGTTTTGCACATTTTGTACGACCTCACATGAAAACAATGGGACAGAGAAATGAATGACCCCAAAAGATTGAATATAAAGCTTTAAACCGTAAACATTCAAAGTGCCATGACTATTTTACCATTTTAAAACTATTTTTCTGCTCAAGTGATTTTGAGGGAATATTACATTTTCTCTGAATCCCTATAGTATAATGCACAATTGGAACATGACATTTATAATCACAGTAGCATTTCATGAAGCTAATAAGAGGGTGATTTTCACTGAACACTGTAATAAGCTCCTGGAATTCTTGCACCTGATTGGCTGAGAGCAAATTTGCTTCATGAAACATTCCCCTACATATTACTGGCCAGTTTCCAATGGAATGATAGGAATAAAACTTATGACTATTGTAAAATAGCATTGTACATGACGGAATATGTTATTTTGCAACATTCCTACCCCCCCCCCTCCCCGGCCCAAAATGGGGAAGTATTAAAGGAGAATGAAACCCTTGAAACCAGCTGAATCCATATCAAAGAGAAAAATCAAAGAAACATATTGTTGAAAGTTTGAGGAAGATTGAATGAATAATAAGAAAGTTATGAGCATTCGAATATTGAGATCACTAGTGCCATGTAGATCCTCCCAACGGCAATGCGACCAAGATCTGTGATATCACACACGTACAACTCCCTCATTACTTTAGTACTTATTTCACTTATATTCTCACTTTTATAGAGTCTATCACAAGGTAAGGTGTTCTCTTTATGAGATGACAAGTACAGAGGTTTCACAACATTATATCATTGATGAATCGTTTGTCATATGATTAGAATGAGCAAAAAGAGATGTTTTGGGGGTATATTTTCAGTGTCCAAATGGGAGAGTTGTACGTGTGTGACATCACATATCTTGGTCGCATTGCCAATGGGAGGATCTCCATAGCATTAGTGATCTCGACATTCAAATGCTCATAACTCTTTTATTGCTAGTCCTATTTTTCTCAAAGTTTTGTTGATCTTATTCTTTGATTTTTCTGCTTTCACAAAAGCTAACTTGCTCCAAGAGTTTCATTCTCCTTTAATGTTTATTCTACTTTGAAAGCTAGATCATTTCACTCTATTTCACTTCTATGCCCACATAGGCCTACTTATTGGGAGAAAATCAAACTAACTCACATGTAACACAGTTTCCACACTGAAGACTGTCCAATGGGGGATAATGATATGAATACGTAGTGGCTTCTTTAAGATTAGCAGAGCTTAAGTCTTTGATTTGACCTGTCACTTTTCAAATCAAGCTTAAAGTGGATGCGTCCAGCTTCCTAACAACACGTTAAAAAGGTTGACCTGCCATGCATTAGTGGCAATAGGTTCACTTTAAAAAGCGATCGAGAAGAGATATTTAAACTACCGTATATACATGTAGCATACAACCATGCAGGAATTGTAAGTCCTACCCTATTCAAAAGACAGAGTAACACAGTGTGTCCATTGTGTGCACAGTGTGTTTAGTGTGTTCACAGTCTGTTCAGAGTGTTCAGAGTTTTCAGTGTTCAAAGTGTAAGGTGTTCATAGTGTATTCACTGTGTGTTCACAGTGTACTCACAGTCTGTTCATATCGTGCTCACGGTGTTCAATGTTCACAGTGCATTCAGTGTCAAAATGTGTTACAGTGTGTTCACAGAGTGTTCACTGTGTGTTCATTGTGTGTTCAGTGCATTCAGTGTGTTCATAGTGTGTTCAGTGTTTTCACAGTGTGTTCACAGAGTGTTCACTGTATGTTCATAGTGTATTCACAGTATGTTCACAGTGTATTCATCGTGTGTTCATAGTGTGCTCACAGTGCGCGCTGATGTTGCACTCTTGCACATTCGTTCAATAAAATTCAACAATCGTAATAATTAGTTTTCTCCCCTACCTTCAAATTAGATAAGCTAATAAAAGGCAATAACATCTACATAATAACAATAATAAGTATCAATGGTGCAATATGGAAATCTTGAATTAAAGAAAATTAAATGGAAACATATGTCATTATTATCCCCCCAAATTAATTCAGCATGCAAAGAGTTAATGTTCACAGTGTGTTCAGTGTCACAGTGTGTTCAGTATCACAGTGTATTCACAGGGTGTTCACTTTGTATTCAGTATTTCCAGTGTGTTCATAGTGTGTTCAAAGTGTATCCACAGTGTTTTCACATAACAGACTGTGTGAAAATTTGATTCAAGTTGTTAAAAGGCCCAAACATGATGATTGCATTCCATACTGTGACAGTTTACTTTCCAGCAAGAACATCTTTCCTTTATGGAGTAGCAACTGCTGACTGTGTTTCACAAGAGTCCAAATTACCACATTAAAACCTGTATTTTGGCTTTGCAGGTGTTTCAGAAATAATAAACCAATGTTATTGGTCATCAAATGATGATAAACCAAATCTACCCTCTCTGGAATCTCTGTTCTCTAATCCTGTTTAATAAATAATATAGGATTTTTATAGTGCACATATCCACCTTGTTAGATGCTCAAGGCACTCCTATATAACCCTGGCTAAGCTAATCTAGCGACTCCGGTGTTCACAGCTTTTTGAGGAATTACTTCCTGCAGGTACCCAATGACCTCACCTGGGTTGAGTGCAGCACAATGTGGGTAAACTTCTTGCTGAAGGAAAAGACGCCATGGCTGGGAATCGAACCAACATCTCTCAGATTGAAAGACAAGAGTCTTAATGACAAGACCACGACGCCCCTATAAATTAATCATATGTCACAATTCTTACATTTCTCTCTATGCTGTATTTGTCGTTACATTAGTGTTTACACGTTCCTTGTATTTGATTTATCTCATTCACCCTGCCAAAGACACATTTATTTTGTTTCATTACACTACATTGTGCTATGGGCCGGAGTTTCTTCCAAATTTCCAGTCAATCAATCAGTGTTCATTTAATTGATTTGAATAAAGATGACATACATATAATTAGTTTTTTTTTGTGATGTTTCTATTGCACCTTTACTGTGTATATCCACACAATTCTTAATGTTTGGGGAAAAAAAGGTTTGGTAAGTAATTGTAAGAGATATAATCACCTCGTTCTATTTTGTTTAAAATGATTATTAACAAAAACTTTTACAGTCTCTTACCACCTCAAGGATTTGATTCCCCAGGTTCTGACGTTGGCTGGTCGAAGACCTAGCTCGCAGCGTGGGTCAAGCCTTGATAGAAAAAAGTCCAAGAGAGAGTAACTTTCGGTCAGTAGGACCATGATTAAGTGAAGCCCTTTAAGGCAATGTTTTGAAGCAATTAACAACCCTCAAAGGTTTCCTTAGTATCACACATATTTCACTTTTTTATTTGTTAGGTTTCTAAGTAGTGAATGTAAAGCCTAGGCTAGCTGAAGCATACTACTTGGGAGATCAGAGTAAGCAAGCAATCGGTTTGTGGTTCCCTTCAGCAAAATCAGAGACCAGGGGGGTGTTTCACAAAGATTTAAGTATGAGTTGCACTTAAATGTCTAGTTGCGTCCGGTATAAAAGGCATGGCTGCTTTGGTTAGATCATGCCAAGAGGACGCGTATTACTGTGTACTGATCAATAAGGTTGCGCGTTGCATATCATGTACGCATCAGCATTTAAGTGCGACTTAAGTAAAACTTAAATCTTTGTGAAACACCCCCCGTGATAACATTAACAATGTAACTCAGCGTCTACAATCACTTAGAATGAGTTATTTAATCAAAAATAAGATGAACAAGGCTCTTACTGCTATGTTATGGTACTGAATAATAGCCATACTTAGCCTATTTAAAAACGTAATGATCAAGAAATGCATTATAATAGGTGAAGCAGTGGGATGCCTTCCTCCATGGCAAGATAGGAGTGTCGAGGATCAGAGGGTAAGAATGAGAACTACTAGGTCTGGGGTTCAAATCCCGGGCTATGGTCCTCAGAAATCACTGATTAAACATAGAGGTGTTGAGGATAAGCAGGTAAGTTCCCAGAACAAGATCTTGGGTTCGAATCCCACCACAAACTCATAATTAAACAGTGGCAACAGTAGGATGAATAGCTCTACCTCAACGCAGGTGTCGAGGATCAGTTGGTAAGATTCCAAAATGAGGACCACAAGGTCAGAGGTTCAAATCCCAGCCTACGGACTGTAAAGATCACTGATTACATGGTGGCAGCGGTGGGATGAATAGCTCTATCTCAGCACAGAGGTGTTGACAATCAGTGGGCCAACCCCCAGAATGAGAACTACAAGGTCTGGGGATCACATCATCCCAGCCTACGGACTGTAAATATCACTGATTAAATGGTGGCAGCAGTGGGATGATAGCTCTATCTCAACACAGAGGTGTGCAAGTGAGTAATTGCCTAAGTTCCCAGAATGAGAACATCAAGGTTTGGGGTCCAATCCCCCTGATCTACAAAAAACTTTATTCCTTGAAACGCACAGCTGCTCTGCTAAAGCCAGGGTAATTATGCTGTATTACTTAGAGTGCTTAGAGACTTCTGATAAAGTGTTAAGCACTGTATATGTAAGTATAATTATCACTATTATAATTAAGTAGGCAAGCGATGTGAAAATTCATATAGAATTAGAAATGAAGCCGCAAAAAAAAATAGGAAAGGGTAGGACAACTGACTGTTCACTTAAACCTTGAGGACATCAGATTAGGATTGCCGAACACAATAAAAAAAAAATAGGAAAGGGTAGGACAACTGACTGTTCCCTTAAACCTTGAGGACATCAGATTAAGATTGCCAATACAATCACAACAAACTAGAAATGGATGAAAACAGACAAGTGGGCTTCTCCACAAAAGTTTGGTCAAGGCATAGGAATTACAAGGTTTCATTTTGTGATTCCAGCAATCTAGTGCATACACTATGTGCTGCTTCTTTTACAGCAATTCTCCGATAAGGTCGGTTGAAATATGCATTAAGAGTTTAGGTGGAACCAGGATTTTGGAATTATGAGGTAAAAAGGATGTTTAATCAAGAAATCAGGTGTATTTTCATCCTTGCTTCTAAAAGTAGGACACGATAGGGATGCTACATACCATTAAAGATATTCTTTGTGTACAAGAAATGGGGGCGCATGCCCCCTGTACCCCCACTCCCTTGATTCACATGGGGGGGGGGGGGTCACTAAGAGTTGAGTATGACTTTAGGGGTGTTGCAAGAAAATATTTGCAATCACTTGCAAATATTCTGATGCAATTGTACAACTGATAGATCTATTTTAGCTGTAGCAAATCAGATTACACTCCTAATTGTTTCAAGGAGCAGATAAGCAATCAATCGCAAATTTGCAATCAATTGCAAGACATATGATTGATTTAGGGACCATTATTAGATTTGCGATTGATCACAAGTTTCTTGCAACATCCCATTAGAGTCGCACTAAAATTCCCAGCTGCACACAGTACGAAAGACATCCCCCTGTTGGTCAAATCATGCCACAGCTATGGAAGGCCAGCAACGTCAACATTTAAAATGCAGATTTGTTCAAAATATTGTCTAGATAATGATGTATATACATACATTCATCATTCTCTTGAAGATTCAGTGTGATTCTCGTTGTTTACTCAGAGATTGTGCAAATTTCCTGTAGATAAAATTATGGTATGGATGGATTTCCATACAGTTGAGATTGATCGGATCAATTGTAACTCTTTGTAAGATGGGGCCCAGATGATAATATCCAAATGCATTTACATGTCATACAAGCTTCATAAGGAGGTACATGATTATATCAGGAATAATTCTTGTATTAATATTATTTATTCAGGAAAGAAAATACAAGAAAGAATTACATTTCCGTATAAACAATACAAGATAAGGAATATCAACTATTGGAACACCAGGGATAGAAAAAATTAACTAAATTACTGTGGCATAAAACCTCGTGTCCTCCTGTCTTGTGAATAAACAAAGTTCTCTGTTAGCCTACTTACAAAAACAGATATTCCACAGCACAAAGTTCCGATCACAGCAACAGACCTGTTTGGAAGAACAACAAGAAGGAAAGAATTAATCCATTGTAATTTGATATCAACATCATATTCCATTGAAACATAAAATAAAATATTTGCATTACTCCTTTCTTTATTAGTATTAACCGCACAAAATCATCATTATGCTAATAATCCTTTGGCACAAAAGGATTTGAAAGGTGGATACCTAAGAGAAGCTATCTAATCACAATGGCATGTTGTCAAACTAAATATTGAGACTGGATTTCCGACAGCCTCTAATGTGTAAACACTTTTTTTCTTCCAAAATATGATTCAAACACAACTGTCCATTGTGTAAAACACAAAAGAAATGTCATTAATTGAATACATATTAGCATGAGTCATTTACATTAAAAAGAATCATTCATGTTTTAACAAAATGTGTAAATTGTGGAAAATAAATATTCCTACGTATTTCTCAAACTATTGTCCATTTCTCAAAACAAATTGCAAACAATTTCAATTCAATTCAATTCAAATAAAACATTTATTTTCTTCCATTTCATCACAAATTTTTCTTGTAAACATTAATTCATACATAAATCAATTTGTTATGCAAAAAAAATATAAATATGTCGTGTTGGGTTTAAGGAAGAAGGCGTATACCCTAAAAGCTGAGGCTTGTGGCGGGATACGCCTAAAGACAAAAATACAATACAAATTATACAATACAATTATTCCCAATGTGTTAAATATGTGAATAGAATATTATAATGCACATCTGTCCTACTTCATTTCCTAAAACTATCAATACTACAAAGTATAGAGGCTTTTACGCCGTGGTACATATTTGGCATATTTAGTGCTACTACATGGCAAAACAATACAGGCAAATATCGGGACATAAAGGCAATATTATTCAATTTCAATTTCAATTTATTTGCTCATAAAATCCATACAAAAAACATACATATACAAAGTATCATATTCACAAAAAAGAAAAAACAACAACGACAAATAGAAATAAACATTGCATTGAATATGAGAGGGACAGCAAGAAAGGAACAAGCCTTGTGATTAGCTGACCCTATAACATAATAATTATACAAAGACTTCAATAACAAAGATTTAAAAAAATCACTAAACTACAACGTAAGGGGGGTGCCTATAATGCCTGAATGAAATTTATACAAACTTTATGAATAACTATTTAAAATAAATTGCCTTGATTTTGACTTAAAAACATTTAATGAAACTGATTGCTTGATGTCTACAGAAACAGAATTCCAGAGTTGTGGTCCTTGAAATAAAATTGAGTTTTTTAATTCTTTATTTTTTTTATTCATTGCAAACAAAAATGGCCTCGCAATGTTAATGAATGAGCAGTATTTCTGACTGAAAAATATCACTGTTTAATGATTCATGGGGCAATTCAAAAGGGCAAGTTTTCAATAGTTCATCCAGTCAAAACCACTAAGTGTTGGTGCACCTGTCTGAGCCTCATTAAATCCTCTTCAGCGTATTTATGTCCAAGCAGTTTTCCATATTATCATGGTAAATGCAAGTAACTGTGGGATTTGATTTGAAAGGACATTCCCCCCCCCCCTCGTCTAATGCAAGGGGGTGGGATGAAAAAGCTCATTCCTGAAAGTAAACATTTCTGACTTTTTCATTCTTATGTATACACCCCCCCCCCCCTTTCAAATTCTGACCAGGCGATATATTCACATATTTTGAATTACAAGTCAAGTATAAAAAAAATGAAAATCAAAATGAAAGATAAAAATCTATATTTCCTGTTTTCAAAATAAAAATACTCTGAAACTTTATATTGCCCAATTGATCGTGGACCTGGCAGCCTCTGTGCAGCGCCAGGTCGACGCTGCAACTCCCATCTTTTCACATCTTTTGGTCTGATGCGGCCGGGGTTTGAACTCCCGACCTCCCGGTTGTCAGACGGATGCTCTGCCAACTGAGCCAACACACTAATTTTTAAAGATCTAAAAGACGAATGAACTAGTATTTTTTTATTATTCTACAAGTTGAGCCTACGGAGTATGGATATAAAAACACCAGATCACAATGCATACAAAAAACATATGATTGTTTATCTTAATTTGATTTTATTTATTTGCTTGTATGTTTTCCTGTATCTGTTCAAATTAAGTGCTCCTTTCCAATTACTGTTCTTTGAAGATAGGGGTAAAGATAATCAAGGTGAAACAAGTAAATAAGGGCAAAGCTAACCTCTGTTTCTTTGATAAACTAATGAGATGACCTTTTTTAAATTGAAAAAGGTCATATTGCCATTCTACAAGTGCAGATGCCTTCATAGGGGTTTAGAGAGAACTTAATGACCATTGTGCATCAGACAATCAATAAATGATTGCAATGTAAATGTGTTATGACAACTTCAAAATATCATGCCTTACTGACAGGAAATTAATATCCCATCACAAATCCATATCAAAACATTTTCCTCTGCGGCCTAGCCTCGTTTCCAGGCAAGCACTGAATATTGAAAGAAGCTGGAGTGGTCTGAATAGGAGGCTAACATGCAGGGGGAAATGTACACGGTGTAAATATTCATTTCTGAATTGCATGCGCCTTAAAACCCAAGATAAAACAACAACAGCACACGGGGGCTGGGGGTTGATTTTGTCCCTGAATTGCTCAAAAGAGCACCGGACCTAAAAAATAGCCCTGCATAATCCCCATCCATTGCACTGTTAAAGCTTATTCAATACTGCAGATTTAGCCAGTAAGTTGTGAAAAGTAGCCCCCGAAAATATATATATTTTTTTTACCCGCAGTAACATGGATGGATTCTGATTGTTTCCATTATATCTGCTCTTGACATAAGAAGTTGGTACAACAGTGCATATCCTTGCTAAAAAAAACCGGGGTCACACAGTGCTCACATTATGTTCACAGTGTGTTCACATTCACAGTGTATTCACTTTCACAATACATTCACATTGAGTTCATTGTGTTCACAATGTATTCACAGAGCATTCAGAGTATTCACACTGTCTTGTCTTCACATTTGTTCAGTGTTTTCAATGTAATTACTTTCTTTACGGTGTATTCGCAGTGTATTCAGTGTATTCAGTGTATTCACAGTGTATTCACAGTGTGTTCACAGGGTGTTCACAGTGTATTCACAGTGTATTCACAGTGTCTTCAGTTTCTAAAGTATGTTCAGTGTCAGACTATTTGCAGTGTTGTTCACAGCAAGTTCACAATGTGTTTATACAGTGTGTTCAGTTTGTTCAGTGTCTTCGATGTATTTAGTTTCTTTGCAGTGTATTCACAGTGTGTTCAGTGTATTCAGTGTCTTCAGTTTCTCGAATGTGTTCAACATCAGTCCATTCAGTGTTGTTCACAGTGAGTACACAATGTGTTTACAAAGTGTGTTTAATGTCTTCACAGTATCGTCATTATGTCTTTCTTTTTAAATTTCAAAGTGAGAGTTTCATATCTTCAGTAGAAAGCACTTTTCTGTCAGGGTATTTCCATTTACCCTTGCTTTGATTATTTTCATGTCTTTTTCTTTCACTCTTCTCTTTGGTAAGCTTTGGTAATCTTTTAAAGAAGGCAAACTATACTTTTGGCTTCAATATCATCAGTCTTTACGTACTATCAGCATAGTACAGAACAAATTTTTATATTGTCATGTTAGTTTACAAGATATTATACTGTATGTAAAGACCTAGGTGGCCTATCATCAAACAAAGAGCTACTCCTTAAAAGAATTATTCAGTATTCTTACAAAGCACTTTTTCATGCGATTGGTAATAGCAGAATATCCTTGCGCACGACCATGGAAACAACCCTTCTCACTCAAGGTGATTCATCTATGTTTCTGGGCTGGAGCTTACCACTAACAGGATCTAGATTGAAGTCAAACTACGCAATAACACTACTACTTATGAGCATGATAAGCTAAACTAATGGAGCATCGCAAAGAAACTTATGTTCATTGGAATCAAATGTCGAAATCAGAAATATGGGGGGGGGGGAAGTTACAAGAAATGTATGTTACAATTGAACCCATACCAACTAAATTCATCAGAATAACCATACACTCAATCACTAAACTTTCTCATTTTGGGCCCTTGTCGACTTTTGTCTTTATACATGAAATCCTTCTCTTAAAAATATATGATGATTTCTCACATATATATATATATATATATATATATATATGTGCATACATCCTATGAAAGGGCGAAGTCTATGAATGGGTTTATTCCGTCATAATACACATATAGACGTAAAGACGAAGGTAGAGGGCGTTAAGGCGCATTATGAACATTGAAAGAAGACAAAAAATTTGCCTTAAACACAGATGTAGAGAAATACTATATTGCATTAACAAGTGGAATGCCTCTGGCCGTCTCACCTGCATCACGCGATTCAATATAGCAGCAGTGCTGATTTTGAAAACTACTATAACTCGCACAAGATGTTCAGTGATACTTGGTTACTCTTATTTCCACGTTTTATGAACTAGACCAATACACTTATAGAGATATGATGGCAATTCAACAAATACCCCCAACGTGGCCAAAGTTCTTTGACCTTACATAACCTTTGACCTTGATCATGTGACCTGAAACTCGCACAGGATGTTCAGTGATACTTGATTACTATTATGTCCAAGTTTTATGAACTAGACCAACACACTTTCAAATTTATGGCTGTAATTCAACAAATACCCCAATTTGGGCAAAGTTCATTGACCCTAAATGACCTTTGACCTTGATCATGTGACCTGAAACTTGCACAGGATGTTCAGTAATACTTGATTACTATTATGTCCAAGTTTCATGAATCAGATCCATAAACTTTCAAAGTTATGATGGTAATTCAACAGATACCCCCAATTCGGCCAAAGTTCATTGACCCTAAATGACCTTTGACCTTGGTCATGTGACATGAAACTCAGGCAGGATGTTCAGTAATACTTGATTAACCTTATGGCCAAGTTTCATGAACTAGGTCCATATACTTTCTAAGTTATGCTGTCATTTCAAAAACTTAACCTAAGGTTAAGATTTGGTGTTGACGCCGCCGTCGCAAAAGCGGCGCCTTTAGTCTCACTCTGCTATGCAGGTGAGACAAAAACTAACAAATTATCGAAGGAGATAACAACAAATTTAAAGAGTAAATGTGTTGAAAATTTAGTTTCATATCAAAGACAGAAATCTAATTATGATTATCAGTTTTATCATTTATCTAAAAAAAAATTGTATCATTTAGGCATTGCAGCAAAGGAATACACATCCATTTTATGTATTAGTGTTGCCAATTTGGAGAGCATCTGACCAGCCTTATCTATTGTCTTGAAGGTAAAAGAGAGTAGAGTAGTTGCATCAAACAATTATTTCATGAGAAAGTATTTAAAATCAAGGTTAATTGCCATAGTATTATCATAGATCTAGATCTCATACATTGTAATAAGCTTGTCTTTGTGAAATCATGAAATTTTAGTTGAGAACCGATAATTCTGATGAACACTGACACAAAAAGGCATCTTGGTAGTGCCTTAATCATTACTTGGAAAATACCCAACATTTGATGGAATTCTGTGCTTATTTTGCACATTTCTCAGCAATTACACATTTTTCCCAACAGTCACTTGGCACATATTTTTTTATTTATACATACAAACACTTGGGTGGCCATTTTATTGGATTCAGTTTGAACTCATTTTTAGATCTTTACCACAACTGGCATTTATCATTAAGAGTGTCTGTAACATTGTCATTGTAACAACAAAATGAACATCCATGCCATGTATTGGTATGGCACTTGTCCCCTCCAGAGCATTACAATACACATTGCACAATTACAATTTCACTGGTCTGAATGGGGGGAGAGGGGAGCCTGCACCCATTAAACGAGCTATTCTGGGCAAGGTCAACGAAAATCCCACTTTACCCTCATCATATATTGATCCGAAACTTCTCGGCTGTAACAAATGAATTATTAAGGTCCGGAATGCGAGAAGAAAGTGATTTTCTTATCCAGGATTTTGGCAGTCGCTTGAAGTACTGTACATAGTTAGGATGTAAGACCCCGTTCTCATTACGCTTTTTTAAACTAGTATACTGGAAGCCGGTTAAGGATACCAGTTTGAAAGATCGCTATGCTAGCGTTCCCATTTGATCATCCGAAAGTGGTTTTCAAAATCACTTCACGCAAGGCGATCTTGTTGCTATGGGAACGCTCTCAGTTGGGTGACACGTTTTGCGCGAAATTCAAAAGCGCATTGTAGGCATTCTACACAGTGTGTAGCGCGCTCAAAATGTGCCAAGATCACTTCCCAAAGAACGCTTGTGTCCTCATTTACGCTAAACCAGTTTGACGAGGCAAAGCGATCTTGAAAACTACATCACGAGGTGGTTTTACAAACCGGTTTGGAAGATCGCTTCGACCGTTCTCATTACACGTTAAACTACATGAAGTTTCCACTAAACAAGTTTCCAGTAAACTAGTTTTAGGAAGGCAGTGAGAACGGTGTCTTAGCTGAGTTACTATAGTCATCAAGAAGACAGAGAGAGAGAGAGGGATAGTGCAGATTAGAAAGATAAAGAAGCAAGGCGATCTCTAACTACAGAGGCTTAAAGGGTGTTTCACAAAACTTACTTGCAATTAATTGCAAAATTCCTGCCTCAACTTTACAATTGATAGATCAATGTCTACTATAAAGAAATCAATCTACATGTTTACTCTCATTACAAGATAAAGTGTAGCAAATTTTCATTTACAAGAATAATTGATTGAAATTGCATTAGCTGAAGTTGATTGAAAAGTGATGTTTGTACATATTATATTTTGTTTATATTTTAAAAAACATTAACATTTTCTGCCAAAATATGAATAAAATCTTAGTAAAATTCATGCTTTGGTGATATATCAGGATAACATTGTTCACATTTGTATCATTCAAATTGACTTGCATATGGTCATATCTTTCTAGGAACATCCAAATGAATACAAGAGTCACACAAAAACAGGGATATAAAGGAAACACAGTCAAACAAGAATAATCTAATCAGCCCCCCCCCAAAAAAAAAAAAAAAATCATGGGATAACACTGTCAGCACAGCAAGAAAAACAGATGAAAAATGTTTCCTATAAAGTATTATGAAAATAGAGAGATGAATACCAAACATCACACACTGAGGAAGGATGGAAAAGAAAAACGGAAGATAGAAGAAAGAAAATGGATCCAAGGGCAGACATGTCAGACGAAAGAGCGAACAGAAGAGGGAACGCAATGGCAAACAGAAAAGGGGAGCGAGAAAAAAGATTTGAGTGTCTTGCATCACAGGGTTAATCTCTCTTGGGGTCATGAGTAGAGTATCTGCTTACGGTGAGCCTTCTTTCTATTTGAGCGTCTTTACACGACTTTTCTGCAAGCCTCGTCTGGGGATGGCACTCAGTAATCAATAATATTAGAGGTGCTAGCGACGATCTGACTTTAGTTTCCACATTCAGATCCTCCTTCCTCCTGCTTATTCTTTTCTCTCTCTCTCTCTCTCTCTGGCATGTGAATTCTTTGTTTTATTTTGCTTTTCTTTATTTCAGATAGGCCTATATACATGTATCTCTTCCTTCCTCCCTGTTCTTTCCTATTTGTAATCTTTTTCTCTCTACCTCTCACACTCCTTTCTATCTATCTCCATCCCTTTCTTGAGTCCGCCTTATATTCCTTTCTCACTGTCTCTACCCCACTCTTCTCTCTCTCTCTCTCTTTATATCTTTCTCTTATTCTTAATCTCTCCATTACTGTCAATTTCCCTACTTGCTCACAGCAGAGATTGTCCACCAAACTTTACACCCAACTCCTCCCCAAAAAAATTAATACTGTTAAATTTATCAAGCTATTGAATAAACGTACCACCCGCTCTATTGAAATTGAGTTCATTTGGTCCTGACACCATTTTGTTAAAACCAAAACGTTATTCACACACGCTTCCGAAGTGTTTCAGGCCATGAAAATGGGGAAGACAACTCAACGATCCGTGATTTCCGGCTGGGGGTATTGCTCAGGCACGTTCCCCGAGTGGCGAGCATCGTACCCTGCAGGCTACGATTTCTGATCATAAAAATTCATAGTTCCCCATTAGCCTTGGATGGCAAGCACAAGTCTAATCGTCGTAATATTTTGTTCCATTTAATCGCCAGCCCGCCCGCGGTGGGTGCGTAATCCGCGACCCTGCAGGCCGTTTGGGAATTAAGCTCCCATCATGCTCTGGATCTAATGTCCTCTGGCTACGTAACATTACCCTCAAATTAGCCACTAATGTCATAAAATCCCTACTTATGCCCCCGCGAGTAAATACACACACGATCATCCCATCAATTATCACTAGAATTATACCCGGATTATTCTAATAGGATATATATATATATATATGGTTACTCGTAAAACGACATTCACATAATTACAGTTAGAGAAAAGAGTAGCAGCATAATGGTGGCAGTCTGCAGTAATTCATCTCTACATTACATGGTTTGGGATGTCTTAATGTTTGTGTTTACGAATCTGGAATGCATTTTATTGGCAAGATGTTGGGGTATAGATCACTGAAGTTTTGTAAGTTTATTTGAATCATCTGCAGTTAAGAAAACTAGGAAATAAAAAGCCAGATAATTTTTTTTTTAATATTTCTCTGCTTTCTATCCCGCTCCCCCTCCCAAGCTTGTCATCCTCTCCCCTTAATCTCCTCCTCTCCAATACCTAGTCTCCTTCTTCCATATTCCTCCATCTTCCCTATCCCTCTTTTGATTCCATCTCCTCCACTCCTCCTCCTTGCTCTCACCCTTCTCCTCTACCCCTTCTTTTCTCTGCCTCCTTTTCTTCTGCCTTCTCCTTCCCTACTTTGCCTCATCCTTCTTGTCCCAAGTTCCTCCTCCTATCCTATCCTCTCCCCCTCCTCATTTGCCTTTCCTCCTCATCCTTGCTCCCTACTCCTCCTTCCCTACTCCCCTACATCTTCATCTTCCTACTACACCTCCTTCCCTCCACCGACCCCTCCTCTACCTCCTCCTACTCCCCTGCATCTTGCTCCTACATCCCTCCTCCTACAAATCCTTCCCCCACCAACACCCTCCTCTACCCCCTCCTCTACCCCCTCCTACTCCCCTGCATCTCCTTCCTACATCCCTCCTCCTACTACTCCTCCTCCTCCCCCCACCAACTTCCTCCTACTCCCCTGCATCTTCCTCTTCCTTCCCTCCTATTACTACACCTCCTATTACTACACCTCCTCCCCCCCCCCCCACTAACCCCTCCTACTCCCCTACCTCTTCCTCTTCCTTCATTTCTACTACTCCTCCTCCTCCCCCCCCCCCCCACCAACCCCCTCCTCTACCCCCTCCTACTCCCCTGCATCTTCCTCTTCCTTCCCTCCTATTACTACACCTCCTCTCCCCCCCCCCACTAACCCCTCCTACTCCCCTACCTCTTCCTTCCCTTCTCCTACTACTCCTCCCCCCCCCCTCGATCAACCCCCTCCTCTGCCTCCTCCTTCTCCCCTGCATCTTCCTCCTCCTACTACCACCCCCACCCCCCCCCCCCCCCACCAACCCCCTCCTCCTCCTCCTTTACCTTTCCCTTGCCTCTTCCTCCTCAAACTCTGGACTCATAGAGCAGTTATATATGTAAAAGCAAAATCACAAAGAAGTAGGCAACCCCAGCCGAATCCAATATTTGCAAACCTAAATGTTCTATTAATGAGATCTATAATTAATGTAATGAGTTAGCGGTAAACATTATGTTCCTCAAAAAAAAAATCTGTGACTTAATTATACGGTCACTCAATAGAAGAGGGGTAATAATGAATGGGAAAATTTTCTCATTAATATCTATCTACGTTATGCAGTTAATATGTAGGGCGAGGCAATCAGTAGGTTACTCCATCATCTATTTAATTAGGAGCGATTGGTTTAACCGCAATCTGGGTAAGACAAAGGGAGAAAGGGAAAGAGAAAAATCCAGGTCCCTATCATCTTGTGGGTACCCCCCCCCCACTCTCCCTCTCTCTCTCTCTTAGTTTTCTTATCTTTGGTGCTGCTATTACATGTCTACATCTTAACTTTTTGTAACACCCCCATCCCTCCCCCTTGCCAAATTTGTTTGCATCTACCCCTCCCCTCCTTGCTCTCATTCAATCTTTTACACACAACCACACTATCCCAACCCCTCTCACTCGCACATAACACACACTCAACCCCCCCCCCCCTTTCTCTCTCTCTCTCACACTCTCTAATATTTTACTAGAATCTATTCGAGATTCCCATCAAGAATATTTAGATTTTTACAGTTAGTATCAGATCACTTTCTGTTTAAAATACATTTAAACTTGAATGTGAATAGGAATATAAATGCCCATTTTCTTTCCTCTCTCTCTCTCTACCTTGCGATCATTCTCCCTCCGGACCACCCCTCGTTCTCTCTGGCTCCCTCTATTTCATCCCACTCAAACTTTCTCTCTCCCCCTTCTCTCTCGACTTCTAGCTGCTATTGTCCCAGTGTTTCTTCATATCCTGTACACAGACAAATGAATTCCATTTTATCCCGACTTCCCCTCAGCCACCAATAAACTCACATTTACTCCAACCAAAGGTTTTAATTCCACCAATTCCCTATTTGCTTTTGGCGAGCAATTAACCATCACGTTTTCCACAAAACGGAATCACTCGTTTACGTCAACAAATTTATTGGATTTTTTTTCGGCCAAATCAAGTAAAGTATACAGGACCTCTGAAGCTGAGTAGTACAAATTGAAAGGGAATAAAAAGAAAATCTGACAAAAATCAATAAATTCACAAAAAATCACATTTCATTACCCGAGACTGATATGCAGGATTGAGTATCAGCAGAATAGTCTGCAGGCACAGACCCTGATTGGAACTTTGATCAACAAGTGGGTCTCCACACAAAGACTAGCACATACAATTCAAACTTGCTGTTTGAATTCAGGGCCTTCAGTACACACGACATTATAGGCTGCACATTCAGACCCTTAACTTGAAGGGTTTGCACGGTAAACTACCAGCAGAGTGAGCTTGCTGTGCAAACACTTAAATTGGTCTGGAAAGTGGTCTGAACATTCAAACTAACGGCACTGACTGGTTTATACATGTTTAAGGCCTGAAATTGAAACGTTAATGTTGTTTGTTTGTTTAAGGCGCGTGCCATTCAGATGTGAATGTTGAGGCCTAAAATTGATTCACATTTTGTGGTTAGAAAATAATGTTAGCACTGCTTGAAATATGATAGGACCAACTGGGCATTAGACTAAAATAATTACTAGACTAATTGGGTAGGCCCTATTAGACTAAGTATAGTTTAGACTAAACAGCAATTAGATCCTATGATTAGCCCAAATGGAGTTAGCCTGTCTTAGAAGTCGACTGACTGCTTGCATACATCAAGCGAATACAAATTTCTGAGCCACACACTTTATTCCTTTACTCTTACTGCAGCGAGGATACTATCAAATCATGAGTAGAACATAAAACAAAGTCCTCTCCATCATTCCTCCTATCACGGCTTCAATTTCACTTGCTCGGATTCAAAAGGCCACTAGCGCATCACCCTGGAATGGGTATAAAGTCCTTTTGGCAGACAAGCAGCCGATTATCCCTTCATGAAATATGCACAAATGCCATTACTGAACAAATGCGTATAGGGCCCAATCATGTTATGATTCATATTTCATTTCCATTGGGGGATCTTCCTCGCTCATACCCTTTTCCCATTGAGATCAAGACTTTGGGCCCGCCAAAACCAACTTGACACTTACAAGTCTTTCTCACTGCCCAGACCTTGTGTGCCTTCTTCCCACAAAGTTAGACCAGTACCTGGGTCCCATTTGATAAAGACTTGTTACATTAAAAAATGTAGGCCTATAATACAGTATCTATAACAAGTTTATCATTTTAAATCAAATGATTTCAGTAGCTTTTGAATGTTATTTCAAATACATTATCACAGGTTTTATGACACAGGCACCTGGTCAGACCTTAGGAACCTCTTTGCCTGACCCAATTTCTGTAAAGGTTCTTCATGGGGAAAGGGTTCACTCATTCCGCTCCTTCCTCCCTTGCTTTTTCAATTTCACTTCTCTCTGCTAAAGATTGGCGTTTTAACTTAACCAGTTAAATCTTACTTTCACCTTACCTCATTCCAGGGAATAATTTTCCTGTTATCGCATCGCAATTTGCTCTACATTTTTGAAAGACTGCTATGCATAAAGTCTTTTGTATAGCATATTTTTACATAGGACTGTACATTACTTAGTTGAGAGCTTTTCTCTTATGACCAAAAATGCTATTCAAATTTGTAAAGCAAAATTATTTCCTGCATTCTATAACTTAATCACATTCTCATATCTAAGCCATCATCTTGGCTTTGATTCCGTTCATGTACTTTATTCTGCAGAACTCCCATCTTTATCTTTCTTTATCTTTATAAAGATCTCTATCCCTTTTACCACAGTTTCCTTCTTTGCACATATTTCGTTTTATCACTCTTTTTTTTCTTTGCATATTTTTTTTATTGTCAAGTATCTAGAGAGTATCAAGCATCAGTGATATGTACTATAAAATGATGGCAGTATCAACCTATTTATGTTCTCTCTTTATTTCTTTCTTCCCCCACCCCTATCTCTCTGTCTTAGAGATGTCAGTTAAACTCTTCAGTGATCTAAACATATTATTTTTAAAATAGTATGTTTTATTGCACATAACGTTGATAAAGCCTTTCAAACACATGTTTTACACAGCTTAACATGACTGATGGAGCTCATTTTTCACTTCTATATTTTATGCAAAGTTTTGTTTTAAAGGAGTTTGCTCTGATTTTCATGATTTTCACTCTATTTCTTGTGTTTTTAATTATTCGGAATGAAAGAGTGTGTATTCCATGAAATTCTGTGAATGCCATGTTCTCTGTAAGTTTCATGATTTTTGTTGTTGTCTGTATCGCAGAATACTGGGGACTTTACTCTATCTACTCTCCCACCCCCCCCCCCTCCCTTCCCCTCTGTCCTCTCTCTCTCTCAGTATATCTACTCCCCTCCCCTCCATTTCTCTGTTTACTCCCTGCCTCCCTCAATCATATCATTCGCAGCGTGAAACAGTCACCACCAAAACAGAAATATGAAGAATTGCTTTGTCACTTGGAGGTGCCGGAACATCCCCAAAGAATAAAGGATGCACATGCATGGAAAAATAAGTTTGGAGGTTGAAAAGAGAAAAACCAACTCGTCCCCTTCGATGAATATGGTATGCGCAGGCACGATCGTACACCGATCCCTTGATCCCTACCCTTTTATAACATGCGTGCCGGTTTCCCCCGAAGATTCATCCTCATATGATCTGGTAGATCATTTCAAACAATACTACCGTAATACAAAGTAAAACAGCATCAGGGTCGGTAATCTGCTGATTCGTCTATTGCCAACTCATCCACTAATCACATGGTCTACACCTTCATTTAGTCCAATATGCCATTCTGTCCGACATTTCATCTAACAACCATTTGATCCAATAATCACTTCATCTATGACTGTTTCATCTAATAACCAGCCAGTCTAATACCCATTTTCTCTTCGTTTATTTCGCCCAAATTAACACTTATCCAATTAGACCAAATGGTTTATGGACTAAATGGCTATTGGATTAACTGGTTATTCGACGAGTTTATATGGTGAGTGGACGAAATAACAAGTAGACCATGTGGATGGTGGACGAACTGATGGTAGACCAAGTGATAGAGGACGAGTTGATAATTAAACGAATTGGCATAAGACCAATTGGAAATAAACCTCAGGAACCAACTGCTTAGCTACTGAAGATACAACAAATAATTCAACATGGCCGGGCTAATAAAACATCGTATCTCAAAATTTAAAATATTTTTGAAGGCAGCTTAGAATAAGCTGTATTTTAAAAATATAGCAATAGTGGCAGTCTCATATTGTCTGAAAACAATCTCCAGATACCTGTGAAGAACTCTTTTGAGGCAAAAGAAGATTGCAACCTGTGTTATAACTCTAAAATCTAGCTTATTCTGAGCTGTCATCAATATATATATTTTGAGATGCAATGTTTTATCAGTAATAAGTGATACCATGTATGACGAGATAATGGATCTGGGGTTTTTTAATACTGCAAAAATTTCAAGTTCGAGGGCATCAGAACCCTTTTCTTTAACATTCCTCAGCTACAATATATAAAATCAACTAGCAAAAAATCATTTCCGTATAATGCGCCTATAGGTTTGTTTAGTTTTTAGGGATGATATAAATAACGATCAGGTTGATCATCTAAAAAACTACTTTCAAATTCACTGTAAAATTGCATCAGTACCCATTTCTCAACATTTCTGAGCTACAATAAACAATAAAATGACAAAAATGACTTCTGTATAATGGGCCAATAGGCTATTCTTGTTATCGTAATATTTACGGCAATGATCTGGCAGATCATTTAAAATATACTGCAATAATTCATAGTACATGTAAAAGGGCATCAAAACCCATTTTTTAACACTCCTGAGCTACAGGGGGGGGGGGGTGCATAGATACTGTTTCATTCCTTGTTTGGGAAATGACAAAACTTGGCATAAACCAAAGAGAAAAAAAAATAAAGCAAAATTTTGAGGAACCAATTTTCTGATGTCAGAAATCATATTTCAATCAGCTTTCCCATTTTGCACAGAATCCGTGTACTTATTATCATATCTTTAATTTTATCTGGCATTTAATTCAAATATTCTCGATCAAATACTCCCAAGATTTACCCAAAACTAAACACGGGCTTTAAGCGCGAAGAAGGAAACGATTATACCCAGCCATTACATTACATGTAGGTGTTCCGAGCAATGTTTAACCTGGTAACATCACTCTCTACTCAAGAAGGCTTGCCTCCCAATTATTGATTCTTTTCCGACTTACTGCACGACTTATGCCCTGGACAAGATCCATTATCGCCGGTAATATCTGGGAGGTGCGGAAGTCGTGTTCATACACAGGGCAAACGTAAATAACAAGCTGATTAGTGTGGAATGATATGGTTCCATGCCAATTGCTATTGGTCTAATGCATGTTAGCCAAACATAAAACATAACCTCTAAACCTATATCTTTACATTATTCTGAACCAAAATGTCTGTTCTAATCACAAATCTAACCGTATGCCCTCTGAGATATTAAGGAGCAAATGTTTAGAAGCATATTATGTTGTGTCGAAACTGTCCTTGAGAATGTTAGTGCACACAAACATATCAATTATGTATTTTCAGATATAAGGGCCCTATATGTATTCAATGGATATTTGGAGTGTATAAAAGTATCTTTTTATATTTTTTAAATGATAGTTTTCATTTTGCCCTAAATATTACTATAAATCCATTATCATTCGTAATATCCGTAGGTTCATGAGTAGTGTTTATTTACACGTTGAATGTACATTACAGGTAATATACATTATACAGGTATTATGCATATATAGCATCTTGAACAGAGTGGATTATATATCCATCAAAAACCTAAAGCCAAGCAATGACAAAAGCTGCATAAGTGATACATTCTGTAGAGGTATATCAAACCTGATTTACACAGGATAAACAATGTATACCACGTAAAAGAGGGAGAAATTTTATTTCTGATTACTTTCTGACTCACCAGGCAACTAGGATCTGATAACGAGATCCATTATCTTGATTTACGCATTTTAGGACCAATGCTTACATGCATACAGAATGCACGCCACGCTAGGAACATTGAATGGAGTGATATACTATAATTTAAAAAAAAAATATGCAAAAAAAGCGCTGTTTAAAATTATAAGCATGTTAGTTAAGCCTGTCACTCTAACAAAGAGTTCTTCAAACGTTTCTAAATTTTAATGAATTTTAATAAAACTTTACAAATAGTTGTTAGTGCTGTGACAGGCTTACAATATTAAAAAGCGTTTTAAAGTGTTGATTTTTTTTTGTTCTTTGGGCCGGATGTTGCCATCATAAAATGACAAGCAGCCATTTATTTTTCTCTGTGATGGCATTTTCATTGTTTTACACATTTTTCAAAATCAATCATGTATCATGAGAAACAGCCCACAGTAATAATAATAATAATATACAGTTCTTGTATAGCGCATATCAGATTATGAATAATGTCTCTATGCGCTTCCAAAGGACTTGGATATTATTACCCCAGCTGTAGCTTGGCAGCCATAATTACAGCGCACACGCATTTCAAGTAATAAATTCCTGCCAGGTTTCATTCAACTCACCTGGGTTGAGTGCAGCACAATGTGGATGAATTACTTTCTGAAGGAAACTACGCCATGGCTGGGATTTGAACCCATAACCCTCTGTTTCAAAGTCCGGAGACTTATCCACTGGGCCACAACGCTCCACTGTGATTTCATATGTTTTTTTTCTATTTAATTGAATGAACCCTTTCAAATTTCATAACCCACTTCCCGCTACGCTTATGCAGGCATCATTGGTTCACAATGCATGATGGGTAATAAATCTTTCTGATGTCATTGACACTAAGTGTGTTTATGGTGTAGATTTGTATTACACACTATGAAACAGTGTGTGGGTGCATAGAGAGCACACTGATCAAAAATAATATATCCCTAATTAATTGAGTGAGACAAATTGTGAATTATAAGAGTCTGCTTTTCAAATTGATCCAGTTATCTGCATTATCAAGCGTGAGATGGCAAACGTGTGAACGATATAATGATTGAATAAACATACTATATGGAATTAGTGAACATTTCTTATAATTGGTATTTTATTGACTTTTCCCTTCAAAAGAAGCTTAATGTATCATGGTGATGTATACCAGTCTCCAATTATTATTCATTTTTTATAAATTATTCTTGCAAACAATCAGGAGAAACCATTTCTCAAATCGTATTGCAGTGTAACAATGTCGACTTCATAATGTGTTGTATATAATGTGTTCTTTTGATTGTTTTATGTATATATGTATTGTGCAGGGCCCTGGTTGACAACAGTGTCTAAACCACTGAACAGGCTACCCTGGGTAAAGAAGACAAATAAAATAAAATACTTTGGTCACAGACTCACTCTTCTATTGAATAATATTGGAATAACAATAAATTGTATTTTCATTGAAAGAGGATTTAGCCCCTTCTGCTATTCATTTTTTGTATAATTTGTAAATTTACATTACCACTATGTATCAATAAGTTAATTGTAAATGTTGCAGTTGAGTGCAAAACATACAAAGAAAACATTTTCTGGAACGAATGTACTCCAACGTGCAACTGAGAAGCGGAGTATATACTTACAGGTCAACAAACTTTTCATCTGCAAAATTACATCACATCAGAAAATTGTGTAATATTGCCCTATGACCGATATGAGCGGAGAGCATCAAAGTGAAATTTGGGTTACTAGGAAAGCAATTTTTGGCAAATTCATTACAAATGCTAGCAATATTGACATCTTTCTGTGGTGTTACATGTTTTCATTTAAAGTTTATGTAGAGGCAGATTTAAGGATAATGATTATAACAAGCACAAATATGTGCCAAATATCTCTGGAAGAAAATGCGTAATAGCTCAGAAATGAGCAAAATAAGCACAGAATTCCATTAAATGTCTGGCATTTTTCGAAGCAATATTAACAGGTTGAATACTGAATTCTGTATTTCCAATACACCTTGTACAGGTATCATCCGGTTCCAGTAGGCAACAGGTTAATACACTGTCCCACATATGCATTTCCGTGTTAGTAAACAACATAAATATTTTGAGCTAAGATTTCATGATTTTACAAAGATAAGCTTACATTATTGTACCAGATCGAGATGTATGATAATATTTTGACAATTAACCTTGATTTAAAAGACTTTCTCACATGTAAAATAATTGTTTGCTGCAACTACTGTCTTTGACCTTTAAGTTACTTTGAATGCATTTGAACTGTTATGCATTGAACAAACACTAGCAGGAACAGTATTAAATACGATACTCATATTGAGTTGATTAAAATGAAAAGAGTAAATATTACACAAGAAAAGTAGTCTTTATCCCCACAATTGAATAGAAGTGAATGTCAAACCATGATTGCAGATAATATCTCACCGACTTTCCATGACGATAAGCCACACTTTACCTCGGTGCTGAAAAACAATACACACTATTTCTGAACTCATGACTTGCCGAGCCACATTAATATTATTCCGGTCCGCATTCAATCTGGACTAGCTGAGGTTGAATTTATGAAAGGCGTAGGGAGGTTTGAGCCATGTGATATCATGCAAATAAACACAGATAAACTGTGAGATAGGAGTGGATGCCTGCCTAATGGAATATCCAGAGATAGTTATCCATTCAAGGTCATTCATACAGCTCCTGGCTCTATTCAATAGCAAGAAATACCACTACTATTAACAATAATCAGCTTTTATATAAGACTTAATCAATATATTATTACCCCGGTCATCAGATCCTGACTTGCCTGCACAACTGTATGCACCAATTGTTGGGCCAAACGGTACACAAAATTGACACTTTGACCGTGTGGGTTTAGCTTTGATGAATGGACGATCAGAGAATCAGATCATCTGCTAGTACACCAAATGACAAATGGACCAATTGATAAGGTAAATTGCTAATTCGTCCACTGCCAACTTGTCCACTCACCACATGGTTTATCTTCATTTCGTCTAATGCCATTCCGTCCATCAACATTTCGTCTAACCACCATTTGGTCCAATAACTATTTGTTCCAATCATTACTTAGTCTATTCACCAGTTCGTCTATTACCATTTCTCCTAGTAACCAGTTGGTCTAATAGCCATTTTCTTTTCCTTCATTTTGCACAATTAACACTTTAGTTTAATTAAACCTAATGGTATATAGACTAAATGGCTATTGGACCATCTGCTAGTAGACCAAATGGCAAATACAAAAAAATGAAAGTAGACCAAGTAGAATATGCCATCATACGATTTGAGGATTAGACCATCTGCTAGTAGACCAAGTGGAAAATGGACCATTTAAAAAAAAAACAAGTGGATTTAGCCATGATACAATCTTAGAATTAGACCATCTGCTAGTAGACCAAGTGGCATCAAACCTGTCACCTAATCTTAATGAGATATTAACATGTTATCCCTCATATCCTCAAAGAGATCAAGACTTCTATAAATATCAGCATTTTGGAATGGATTACCATTGAAGAATACATTCTTGACACATTTGATATGGCATATTATTCGCTAAGCATCCCTGGTGACAAGATAATTCGCCCTTTAGCGCTTTAGAAATGAAATCACGTACCGTCATCTTGGTTAGATGTGAACTGAGTGGGTGGAGTTCATTGGTTTTGATTAATTTAAGGTATAAATTTGTGTGACAAGTGCAAAATCTGAATGGATTTCTTGACCTCTCTACCCTTTTTTCTTTCTCTCTCCCTACCCCTTCCCTCAACCTGCTCCTTTAATTTCTTTCTCTTTCTCTTCTCTCTCTCTCACTTAAGCTATTTCTATTTCTATCGTCTTCTCCATCTTTTCTCGCTTCCTTTCCCTCCTACTTTTATTGATCTTATTTTCTTCCCACCTTCTCTCTCCCTACCCCCTACCTCAACCCTCTCCTTTGTCTTTCTCTATTCTCTCTGTCTGTCTCTCTTACTTTAGCTATTTCTATTTATGTTGTCCTCTCCAACTTTTCTCACTTCCTTTTCCTTCCTGCTTTTATTGATCATATTTTCTATCTCTCACCCCCTTTGCTCTCTCTGTCTTTTCTCTCTCTGTCTCTCTCACTTTGTAGATCTAAGGTTTCTATATATATCTCCCTCGTTTTTTCGTTCCTATTCTTCTTCCTCTCTCTATTTCTTCTCCTTCCTCCTCCTCCTCCTCCTTCTTCTTTCTTCCTTCTTCTTCTTCTCTCTCTTTTCTTCCCTTGTCTCCCCATCTCTTTCTTTCATTTCTTCTTTCTTCTCCCCACTTTCTCTCCCCATTTATTCTTGCTCCTCATTCAAACACTTTATCTAGGGCTCAATAGTAACAGAATAGATAACGGATGAAAGAATTGTAAAAATGGATAACAAGTTTCAACGCAGACACAGTATTTTTTCCTTTAAAAAGTCACTCTTCTCATAATATGAATGGACCCGTACACCATGTGATACAGCATTTTAACGACGTATCCCTTCCCCCCAAGCGCAGCCCACCCCGAGGAACAAGACGTGTCACTGCATGCCGACAGTGAGGAATCGAACGCCGAGGAAAAGTCCCCAAGTCGCCCATAAATCGTCTCGTAGCGTCGCACTGTGAATTACCCGGGGTTGGTTTTTAGCTGTTCCACGGCTTAATACTCCTGGCCAAACAGGGCGAGCAAATAGGACAACACACTAACTGATAATACACACACACTGGCACGTCGCCTAATTCTTTGCTTTAATTTTCACTGCCTTTTACCTCTCCTTACGATGTCCAAATGGCAGGTATTTTACATAACATCTTAAAGCTATAAAGAACATGCAGTTGCAGCAGACAATGCTTTCATGAGAAAGTCTTTACAATCAAGGTTAGTTCGCACCATATCACGGTAGATCTAGATATTGTTCATTTACATAACTACACAAAACTGTGGAAGCATGAAAAACAAGCTGAAAATTGATCATACTAAAGATCACAAACAGAGATAATCACATGTGAGACAGTGTATTTGTATTGATTGGATACAGATCAAACTTATGGTTGGAATGACATGTTTATTTTCCACATTTTCATCAAATACACCTTTTCTACCAGAATTACTGGACAAATTCATATATTTTTTTAATTCTAAATATTTGGTTATCATTTTATTTGATTCTGTTCAATTTATGTTTACATTAATACAATGGATATTTACGATGTTGGACGTCAAAATCAAAATGTGCGATTATAATTAAATGTCTAAAGCAATATTCTCATTGGCCAATTTGGGGCACTGTACATGTTTCAACAATATCCACTATTTGATTTGCCCTTTTCATCATTTGTTCTCTCACGACATACTTTCCCTTTAAACTTGAGAAGAAAAAAATTTAAGGGGTTCACAAAGTACATTCTATGAGAAATCAAACTATCAAGGTAAACAGAATTGACCCGAACAGTTACAAAAATCTTAGTGAATGATTGTTTGATGATATTTATGATTGATGCTAATTTGTCAAAGCAATCAAACATGAAAATCATTCACATTATCAATCGTAAAGTTTTTAATTAATAAGGAACCAATGCGTAACACACAGCTTGTCCTTCGGAGACAGGTGGCTGTTTTCAAAGATTTGAGTGTACAATATATTTCCATTGTTTTAATTAGGCAATTAATATGGGCCTTCATAAACCACATCACACTGACTCAGAATTGTCAACAAATATTTGACCTTCATTAATGTATCACCTGCTTTCAATGATTATCCTTTTCCCTTTTAATTGATCCACCTGCGCAAACTATTATTTCATATCATAACAATACATTATTGATAAAGGTGCTGCATTTCAGTAAAAAGTAAGTATAAAATGTAAGGAACAAATGAAAATTTAAAAAAATGGGGGGGGGGGGCATAAGAAGCCATGGATGTAATAAGTAATGTATACCATGTTAAACAATATTTTTTCTTATAATGTTCCTTTGCCTGTCCAATATGAAAGGCAACTAAAAACATTCTGAAAAATATTATAATTACTTTTGTTAACTTCTGTTTGCTCTTTTAGTTATCCATAAATAACAAGAAAAAACATCAAACTTGCCATTTCTAAGATGATGTTATATCAATTATTCAAGCCTGTACTTCCATCATAAAACCAAAGGAAAGCTCCAGTAAACATATAACATATTCTTGCTCATTTTCTGGCAGGTCCCTTTAATGTTTATGCAATTTGTATTGATTACATCATCATCATCCTCCTCCTCTCTCTATCTGAGTAATACTTTGCCACAACTTGGCAATCAAATGGCTTGTTTCAAAGCACTCTCCTGCCTGACAGCCCCTTGGGTAACCCAAGCCCGCCTTCACCAATACAACAAATCCCCTCTTATCGCGTAAAAGCTTTCTCCGGCGCTGCAGCGCTCGGTCCCCGGCTCGGCAGAAACCGCGATTAGCGATGGGGATCGCATTATAAATCGGGCGCCTTGAAGATTAAATTAAAACGCGAGCACAATAACTTCTTCGGCTGATGAATTCCCCCCTTATCCCTCCAGGAGGTTGTATGCACACAATATTAATTCTCAATTATGTCACCATGATCACCTTGCTTAGCAATATGGGGTGGAAAGGAGCGCTGGCATAGACACAGCCAGGCAGTGTAAGGAGACGGGCAGCGGGGTAAGGCAAGAATTGCACGATATCAAAAGCCACATAGACATATCCCAGGTACCGCGATTAGTTACTGCTATCCGGTATCAACACTGATACTTGGTAATAAGACACGACACGTGGTAGTGTTTAGAAAACCTTTCAAAGACGGCTATTTACTGCACTATTTACCTAGCTTCCCACCTGCACAATAAAGGTGATGCTCAGTTTTCTGTTCTGATGAATACAGTGAAATCTGTGGATATGATTCACAAAAGGGAGGAAGACGAATGCAAATGAAATCCAAGTATAACCGAATGGCAAGGATTTATGAACATCAAGATTTTATAACATTTAAGTGATATAATTGACCTTTATAAAGGTTCAAAGGAAATTACAGGTCGAGTATGTGTATCATGCAACAAATGGTTAGTGATTTTTACTGACAAATTTGCTGTGACCTAATCAGATGCAAAGATTTGGTAGTTCTTTGCATGATTTTCTGTGAATTTCTCATAATTTAGGGTCGTAAAATTGTGTTCATTGTGAAATGTCTGTGTTCTTCTGCATTTCTGTGAAATTTTTCCACATTCAGTCTCACAGAAAACTGCGACTCTAGATTACAGGTGTGCAAAAGGTTTAGATTTAATCTGAAGGTTATGACAATAAGCTTGGGAAAGGAGTGTTTATCTTATGTAGACACAACTTCTTGGAATGAGCTACCAATCAAAATAAAAAAGAAACCATCAAGGTCAAGTTTTCGTAAAGCTGTTGTTGAACATCTGTTGGAAAAATGAATTTTTGTTATCATCTATATGGTATTTTTGTTATCATCTAGATATCTTTCATATGTAAATACTGTTAGTTTTTGTTAAATTGTTATGTAGTCATTGTTTATATATATTACAGAGTATATTTAGTAGACTCACGATTGTTCAGTCTTAACTAACAAGTTAAGAAACATGTTTCTATCTGCCTAAACTAGAAGGGGGCAGACTTGACTAGCATTCATGCTATTTTCTGGTTCCTATTATCCTTGCTTTTCTATGTATTCATTAACTGATTGGCTGTAAACTTGTAAATTGGTATTATCATTGCATTGGATAATAAATAAATTCATTCATTCAAATTCATTCAACCTTACGCTGAATCAAGATAGAGATGGGTCAGACAAGGTGCCCCTCATGTACTAATTAGACCTCATAAAATAATCACGTCCTCATCAAACAGGTGGGATGATTGGTAGCAACAGACCACAGACCGTCACAGACCCATCTACATTCTTAGACCAGTTAAGTGGAAACCATTTGACCACTTTGTCTATTATTACTGACATTTTCAAGAGATGCAGATATAAACACATGCTTGGAATTTGGATCCATCACATTTGCTCTGGCGACAATTGCTCCAGTATAAATTCAACACACTAATCAAATGTCTACTGCAAATCTGCAGCCCTAGATTTAATACTATGCCCTACCCTAATTCTCACCCTTCACCTAACAGTAAACCCTATTGTAACCCTAACCCGCCATCTTTGATGAAATAAAGCTGTACAAGCAGTTGTCACAGGAGCAAATGTCATGTCACAAGGAAATATATATAGATATTTGCATGTAGGTGCTAGACAAAAAAAGGTGAAATATTGGGGTGACACGACATTTGCTCCTGCAACTACTGCTCCAGGCTTAATTTCGTCTAATGGCGACCGCACACCTTACGATTGGTCTGCGACCCGATTTCAGAATAAAATGTAGTAGAATTTGATGCTAATATTGAGACTTGGAAAATCTTACTGTGTAATGTTCTAAATCATCGTACCAAAAGCTATGATCAAATTTGTGACTATTCAATCATCCTTCTTAGAATAAAAGCGAATTTAATATCTAGTCGTAATGACGTCATAGCAGTCGTACGATTGGCTACGATTTGAAACTAATTTGGTCTTTACTCCAAAATAAGGGCTTGCAATCTTTCAAAAGGGTTATAATATTATTATTTCAATTAATTTTAACCTCAAATAAAATGATATGTTCCATTCACATCTTCAGTAAATGAGCAAAATGCGATTTGTTCCAAAATCGGGTCGCATACCAGTCGTAAGGTGTGCGGTCGCCTTAAGATGTATGTAGAGTTAGGGTTGCAATATGGTTTTATGTTAGGTTTACGGTTAGGCTTAGGGAAGGGTATACTAATAAACCCAAGGTTGAAGTGGGTCATTCAATTGGTGAGTGGAACTTAGAGCAGAGAAATTGTCGCCAGAGCAAATGTCATGGAATCATTTTAGGGAATCGCCCACAATATGACTGTTTTCTAGTTTGTATGATAAGTTGTAATGCTCTCAATTAACATTGCATTTCATGATGTGAAGTAAGAAAGAAGAAAAATGTGGGTCAACAAACAAAAAGGATTACTATTTTATGGAATTGTCCATAACATTACTATCAAACAGTGGATCAACGAGCCAAACTCTGTTCTCCGAAAGTACAAGTTGGCAGCAACCCCCTCATTCAGGGACCAGCTAGAACAGGGAGTTGGTGTTGATAGCTCGGCAACCAGAGGGTTTCCAACCTAATTACTGAACGCGATGACAAACACTGGTATGAAGATAGATAGGAAATGTCCAGTCAGAAAAGAATCAATTTGTGGTCAATGGTGACATATCAATTCAAAACGCTGATTTCACCTACACCCCTTTCCTATTATCTGACCCCGTCCCCCTCATTTCGTCCTTCGCCTTCCAAACAAGTGGAAGAGTCATCAACTTTTTTTAAAGTTGTACATTGCAGAAGTCAATTCACCTACAAACTGTGGTAATATGTTAAGTCAGAAAATTATCAAATAGTCACTGTTCACCTATGAGTGACATTTCAATTCAAAATGCAATTCCACCCCCCCCCCCCCATCCTATTATATTCTGCCCTCGCTTCACTCCATTCGTCCTTCTCCTTCCAAACAAGTGGAAGAGTCGTCAATTCTTTTCAGTTTTACATTGCATAAAAGACCCTTTACTTAGTGGTATGAAGAAAATGTCCTGTCAGAAAATTATTTAGTTACTGGTCACTCAGAGTGACATTTCAATTTGAAATGCCAATATCACCTCCACCCCCATCCTATTATCTGACCCCGTCCCCCTCCTTCCACAACAGTTGAGGAAACATTTGTTTTTCGGTTGTAGACTCCAGAGGACATTGCACTTTGATGATACTTGGGTTATGTCACAGACACTCCTTGCTAATCCCTTACATGTATGTACAGTATAGAGTGTGTTCAGTGCCCCTCAGTGTGTTCACAGTGTGTTCAGTGTCCCACAGTTTGTCCCAGTGTGTTCACACTGTGTTCATTGTTCCACAGTGTGGAAGAGACTTCTTCCACACTGTGGAGGTTTGGGAGAGTACTTCTTCAAGGTTCAAGGTGTGTTCAGTGCCCCAAAGTGTATTCACAGTGTGTTTAGTGTCCCACATTGTGCCAGTGTGTTCAGAGTCCGACAGTGTATCCCTGTGTGTTCAGTGTTCCAGTTTGTTCACATTGTGTTCAGTGTCCTACAGTGTGTTCACAGAGTGTCCAGTGTGCAACAGAGTGTCCAGTGTGCAACAGTGTGCCCGTGTATTCAGAGTCCGACAGTGTATCCCTGTGTGTTCAGTGTCCCAGTGTGTTCATCATTGTTTAACTTGTGTTTACAATGTAGTCAGTGTCCCCAGGGTGCCACAATATGTTCCTGTGTGTTCATTGTCAAAGTGTATTCATCATGTGTTCATAGTGTGTTTACAATGTGGTCATTATCCCCAGAGTGCCACAATGTATTCCTATGTGTTCAGTGTCGTAGCGTGTTCATCATGTGTTCATAGTGCGTTTACAATGTGGTCAGTGTCCCCAGGGTGCCACAATTTGTTCCCATCTGTTCAGTGTGCCACAGTGTGTTCAAAGCATGCTCCTGGTGAGGAATACAATGTGAAATCATTTGGACACTGTTTAATTCTTTAAATTTTGGTGAAACTGGAAAATTGTATTTTGGCCTATTCATGCAGGAAAGAACAGTGTGTTAAAAGGCTGGAACACAGTGTGAAACTGTAAAATTGCATTTTGGCCTATTCATGCAGGAAAGAACAGTGTGTTTAAAGGCTGGAACAGTGTGTTCATGGTATTCCCAGTGTACAGTCTTCACTGTTAAATGCTCAAATTCAACTCAATGAGTATAATATTCACAGAGTCCACGATGTAAACTTTGGCAAATTCTTGCCAAAAAGAACACAGTGTTGCACAGTGTGTTCTCAGTGTGGAACACAATATGGAATCATATTCACTAACAAATACTCAAATTTAACATTGTTAATCAGTCATTCAAAGAGTCCACAGTGTGAATTTTGGCTAATCCATTCTGAAAAAAACAATGTTCCACAGTTGGTTCACATAGTGGAACATAATGTGAATTCATCTTCATACTGTTAAATGCTCAAATATAACATTATGATTCTTGCACTGTGAAATGTCAGCATTTAAAGAATAAGATTTTCACACAGTCCACTATGGGAACAAACTGAACTCTGACACTGTGGATGTCTCTCTTTAGTGTGAAACCATTTTCGCATTTTATAATATGAGCATTCTCTTCACAATAAAGACCACTAGATAGGAAAATAATGTGCTGCACCGTTTTCTTTTCATCATGGCTAATTTTCACTGAAAAAATATCTGTAAAAAAGAGACTTTCTACCCAGCATTTCAAATCTGTAAATATTGAATTAATGATTAATACAAATATCATATGCAAATCTAATCTTATCAGAGTACATTCACAGACATTGATCTTGCCATACCCAATTCACCTCACAAGAGTTAAGTGCAGCACACTAATGACAAATAATTTTGAAGGAGATTAACATCATGGCCTTGATTTGAACCCATGACCCACTGTTTAAAAGTCAGGAGTCAGAACCACTAGATCACGATGCTTCCATCCTGTTATACAGTTGATTCAAAATCAAAGAGTGCAAAAGAAAAAAAAATTGAATTAAATCAGACGAACCATAAGATTATGGCAATAAAAGTGAATTATGACGTGCGCTGGATGCATAGCAAAGGGCAGATGACGTCCTACACCTAACACCGAACTTAATCTGATCTATTTTATTCATATCCGACTTAAGTTAATCTTAATCTGATTCACTTGTATGAATTAAACTGCTTATCCAAAACAACTTGATATCAAAGTAGAGCAATCGTTATACATTTTGATGTCTGTAACGAGATCAAAACTTCCGGAAGAATAACCCCTCAAAGCAATAGCATATTCTGCTGCTAAATGTTATACAAATTGCACATTTAATTGATATAAAAAATTTTGTTTCATGCAATCAAAGTTACAATTAAACTAAAACCAGTGTTAAAATATCCAAGTCCTTTGAAAGCCTATAAAGATATCATTGTGAATTGGGCTATATAAGAACTGTTTAATCATTCATTATTTTTATTATCATTATTATTATATAATTATTTCCTTTTTCTACTTTTACTATTATCATTATCATCATCATTATTATTATCATTATCAATATTATTATTATCATTATTATTATGATTATTATCATCATTATTATGATTATTATCATTATTATTATTTTTTTTTTTTAAATCATTATCATCATCATCATTATTATTATTATCATTAATACTTTCATTAACCCATTGCCTACTGGAACCGGGTGATCCCTGTACAAAGCCAATGGAAATGACAGAATTCAGTAGTAAACAGGTTAAAATAATGGACATAATGTCTTATTTCACAGAACACAAAAAAAAACTACTCCGTCCCGAGGTTCAGGGCTGGGTTTCTGTGCTCAAATACGCCTGAACACATCCTAGATACCAGAAGTCATATGCGCAGACAGGGGACGAGAATTTTTACAGCACTTTGCATCGATTGCTGGAAAAGCAGCGGAGAGAGGAACGAACACACCGATTGAAGGTGAAACTTGGGCTAGGATTCCCGCAAATTATGCTACCCAACTTTGGCAAAAGGAAGCAAGTGACGCATCGGTCAAATTCGAGTTATTGTTGTTTCTGAAACACCCTTTGTATGTTGCACATTCAGGCAAAATTTGGGGAAGAAATTATGGTTCTATGGAAAGACGTTGAATAAAATATGCTTTTAAATTGCATTGATGCCTATGTAAATGACGAACACACATTGCTCATTGACAAAAAAATTATACTTTTGAAACTTGTTTCCTTTTGCGAAAGTAGACAATATGCACCCATCAAGATAACTATACAGATCCATGGTTGCTAAGCTTACTAACAAACACTGTCTCTATGACAAAGAGGGGATTAGGAGGCAAGAAAGAGGAAGTTCTTTTCTCTCCTATTTTCTGACTTTCTGTCCCTTCTTTCCTCGTCCTCTACATCTCCCAGTGTCGTCCTCTCTCGTCCTCTCTCGCCTCTCAGTCTCTTCGTATCTCTTTCTCTTCCTCTCTCTCTCTGTCTTAATCTGTCTAACCCTGTATCTCCCCCTTTCCTGCTCCTGATCTATCTTTCACTCTTTCTCTCCATTTCCTTATCTCTTACTGCCAGTGTTTCTCCTCTCTTTCCTTCATCTTAGTGATATTTATATTTCTCTTTTTCTCTTTCCTTTTCCCCTTTCTTTATTTCTCTTTGTCTCTTTATCTCTGTATTTGTCTTCTTCTCCCCCGTCTTGCTCTCTCTCTCACTCACACACACACACACACACATATATCACAAATCAGAGGTGCTTAAATTTCTCACCTACTCCCTCCCTTCTTCTCTTCCTATATTTTGCTGCTTGACTTGTGCAGAGCCGATTTCTCGCTGTCATTTCGGATTATGCGCTAACCGGCTGACATCCCAATATCTCAATTAAGCAGTCCAACATCCCTGGAGCGAATCCAAAGACTTTACTTAATGAAATCTTTCAGACTAATCCGCCGGAATTAAAAGGCCTTTTACACCGTCTGAGCGCCGGCGTTTGCACGGTACAACCGACCGACCGCAGCCCTGTGTCTTTTCTTCAATTAACATTGTTTGGTGAGAGATCGATATTATGCACACAATCTCCGTTTTCCTGGACCCAGTCCAACATCCCCGGTAAAGGGGTCGTAACAAGGATTTCATGAACCCTTTTACGCAACCCTACGACATGAAACAGATCACAAAAAATTCACTCCATTATTCATGTAGCATTTTGGCGGGTAAGCCGATACCTGCTAGGCGTTGTAAAATCCTAGATCATATCCTCATCAAATGATGTAAACATAAAAGACCATATATAGATTTCTATATTACATGATGATTAAATTCCACATTATCGTCCTTTTTTATCATCTACATCCATGGTTCCTACTACAAAGTTTTCAGATATCTTCTTTTTTTCCAGGTATACTTTGATTTTAAAGGTCAAGCCCACCCCAGTAAATTGTTGATTTAAATCGATAGAGAAAAATCAAACAAACATTACGCTGCAAATTTCATCAAAATCGGATGTAAAATAAGAAAGTTATGACATTTTTAAGTTTCGCTTATTTTTCACAAAACAGTTAAATGCACAACTCAGTGATATGCAAATGAGAGTCGATGATGTCCATCACTCACTATTTCTTTCTTTTTTATTGTTTGAATACAATATTTCAATTTTTACAGATTTGACAACAAGGACCAACTTAACTTAACCATAAACTGTTAAAATAATGGTAATTCCACATGTTCAGGGAGAAATGTTTCACTTGACAAGGGGGAGAAAATTAGAATATTTCATATTTCATATAATAAAATACAAAAGAAATAGTGAGTGGGTGACGTCATCAGTCTGCCAATTTGCATACCGACCAGGATGTGCATATAACTGTTTTGTGAAATTAAGCGAAACTTTAAAATGTCATAACTTTCTTATTTTACATCCGATTTTGATGAAATTTTCATTGTTTTGCTTGTTGGATGTTTCTCCTTTTTTTAAATTAACTATTTGTTGGGGTGGACTTGTCCTTTAATGACCAACATGTCTTATCCATCCCACTAACCATGTTCTAGTAGGATCCAGGCATCAACCAGGAAAGTGAGAGTTACCTGCTTAGGCATAAACCGCATCTCTAATAGTACTAATCAGGTGCGGATCCAGGGGGGCAGAGCCGCCCTCGCCCACCCCCTTCTCCCTCGAACCAATTTAGTTGTTGTTGCTATGGTTGTTGTTGATTAATGGTGATTCAACAAGCTTGTGACCTGTGCACCAAGTACTGCACAGATCTTATGTATACCTCGGTGCTATGGTTTGAATTCCAATATAAAAGCAATGGACTTGAATCCATAGCTCAGCTAAATCCAACTTTGTTTGCTTGTCATTTTTTTTTATTAGGGAAATGCTCTCTCCTCAGTATACCCTTTTGTTTTTGTTCTTGCTAACATATACATGTTGTATCAAAAAATGGCACCAGGACCCTGTTGCATAAAAGCAACCATTATGGTATCTTTGCCATCCAATGGTAACTTGCGTGGAATCCTTGATTTTGATTGGCTGTTGGTCAGTGTTACCATGGTAGTTATCATTGCATGGCAAAGTTACCATATTAATAGTAACTTTTATGCAACAGGCCCAGGATTGTTAAAACATTTTCTTCTTTAGTTGGCTTGTCAATTTAAGGGAAAGTTGTCCATCCTCCCCCCCCCCCCATCAGGTCCATCCTGACCCCCCCCCCCCCCTGGTACTTATCAATAGCATTTAACTGCATGTATTAAGCCATTTACAATATGATGCATCTTTCCATGCTAAGTATCTTTAAATGCTAATGCCCTTTCAAAATCGCAAGAAAGGACCCACTGTTTGCTGTGTTTACATCATGTCGTAATTTCTTGATGGCAAGGTTTCAAAATAAGTACCTGTCTATTAAGCTAAAGAACACTTTATAAGGTGACTGCTTCATCTTCACATGTCCTTGTAAATTGTGGGGGAAATGAAAAAGAGTGACCTGGCAGTATTTAGGCCTACTGAACATGGGTAAGGTGTCGATGGGGAACGTTTTAAAATGATTTCTGGAGTATAATGTGAACAAGGTCACTGTATTCATACATATTTCATGAGAAGATGAACTGCATTATGACATCACCTGCTCAAAGAAGATCAGTCCAATGTGGTCACTCAACAAGGACTACAAGGGGGATTTTAACACACCTGTTCATTTCATAAAATCAGATCATCCACCCACACCCACTCACCCACACAACGAAAATGTGCTAAACAAGTCACAACCCTTTCTTAAATTTCAGTATTGTTCATTCTTGTTCTAAGGCAGATATGATTAAAAAATTAAGCCAAGATCCTTTTTTTAAATGGAGCAAATCTTATTTCCAAATAGCAAGCCACAAATTTATAAAATAATTAATTCTTGTTCTTGCAAATCCTGCCAACAGGAAGGGAAGTCAAGGGGTGGTATTCTGAGGTCATTTTATGGTTAAAATATTATTTTATCTTTCAAAATGAATCTGGTATTCTGAAATCACGTTTTAGATGAAATATGAAACTTCATCTGAGAAAACTTCTTTATCTTGCATATCTAAAGATGATATGCAACAGAGCAGAATCTATGTAAACATATCCATTGCATAGGTAATCATTGCTATGCAGATGATATGCTTGAGCCCATGTTACTTTGGAGAAAAGATAAAATCAACTTAAAACAGGGTGGGGCTATTTTATCTCTGCAACTTCAATGTAAGCAATATTTCAAGGTAACTAATAATAAAGTGATATGGTCATTGAGAAACCTTAACATTTTCTCTGCAGAATGAGGAATTATTTTACTTTCTTGACTAATATTGTCTTTGAAATGATGCTTGTAACGATGCGATATCGACAGCAAGCAAAACAGGAGAAAACTGTCATTTTTAGAGAACTGGACCGGTGTCCTATCCTTTATTTGCTTTCAATGGTCCTGGTCCTAGTAGGCTCTATGCAACATCATCATCAAGTGTTGGGGCAGTATTCTAGAGAACTGGCCCGGTATCCTATCCTTTATCTACTTTCAATGGTCCTGGTCCAGAAACTATCCCACCGCTGCCGGCGGTATTCTAGAGAACTGGACCGGAATCCTATCCTTTCTCTACTTGCAATAGTCCTGGTCCAGAAACTATCCCACCGCTGCCATAAAATGTCATTGTTGAGTATTCTTTCCCATTGCTGCAACCAAAGTGTTGGAGCAGTATTCTAGAGAACTGGACCAGTATTACTATCCAATCGCTGACACAAAAATGTCTTCGGCGAGTATTCTTTCCCACGATTGCTGCCAACAATCTAAGTTTTGGGGCAGTATACCAGTATTAATATCCCATTGCTGCCACAAAAATGTCTTTGGCAAGTATTCTTTCCCACGATTGCTGCCAACAATCTAAGTGTTGGGGCGACATTCTGTAGGACTGGACCGGTACGGGTAGGCCTATCCAATCCTTCAGCTGCTTTCAATGGTCCTGGTCCAGAAAACTATCCTACCGCTGCCATAAAATGTCTTTGTTGAGTATTCTTTCCCATGGCTGCAACCAAAGTGTTGGAGCAGTATTCTAGAGAACTGGACCAGTATTACTATCCAATCGCTGCCACAAAAATGTCTTTGGCGAGTATTCTTTCCCACGATTGCTGCCAACAATCTAAGTGTTGGGGCGACATTCTGTAGGACTGGACCGGTATCTAATCCTTAAGCTGCTTTCAATGGTCCTCGACTAGTATTCAATCCCACCGCTGCCATGAAATGTCTTTGGTGAGTATTCTTTCCCATTGCTGCCACCAATATAAGTGTTGGTGCAGTATTCTATAGAACTGGACCAGTTCTATAAAACTGGGGCAGTATACCAGTATTACTATCCCATTGCTGCCACAAAAATGTATTTGGTGAGTATTGTTTTCCCACAATTGCTGCCAACAATCTAAGTGTTGGGGCAACATTTTGTAGGACTGGACAGGTAGGCCTATCCAATCCTTCAGCTGCTTTCAATGGTCCTGGTCCAGTCTATCCTACTGCTGCCATAAAATGTCTTTGGTGAGTAACCTTTCCCATTGCTGCGACCAGTCAAAGTGTTGGGGCAGCATTCTATAGAACTGGACCAGTATCCAGTCCTTTAGCTACTTCCAATGGCCCTGGACTCCTGGTCCAGTATTACTATCCCACTGCTGCCACATATTGTCTTTGGTGAGTATTCTTTCCCATTATTGCCACCAATCAAAATGTAAGGGCAGTAATCTAGAGAAATGAAGCGGTATCTATTCCTTTAAATGCTTCCATTGGCCCTGGACCATTTATTATCCCCCAGCTGCCATAAATTGTCTTTGGTGTGTATTCTAAAAAAAAATTGACCAACCCTTCCTTTTCAATCCTAATTCTTGATCAATTATTCTATATGTGAAATAGTGTAATAATATTTGTCATTTGGTCATTTCCTTTGTCAATGTGGTGTGTCAAAAAAAAGTCAGCCCCAGTAAAGGTAGTCAACAGCTGTAGGAAAAAGGGTAGCTACCTCCAAAACATTATTAGATTTTTTAGATTCAGGAGTTGAATAAGCTTGGGTTCAAAGACAACTCATGTGCAATATAAACTTGAACATCTCCGACAAGACTTAAATGAACAGTGAGTTCAAAGACAACTTGTGTACAATATAAACCTGAAAATCTACACCAAGGAAAGGGCTCTCCGGAATCAGATCTCTGTCAGTTTAAACTGACGTGTGCACTCTCATCCATCAATTGTTTACAAATGCCAATTTAATAATTCACATATTGATATTACTATTAAAGGGAAGACACGGATAGCGTGTGCTTCCGCCGAACATCGGGACTTTCTCCCTTTTTAATATTTCAAGCCGACAATGACTTATTCATATCCTCCGCACAAGGGAAGACTGTGGCCTCTACATGACATCAATCTAGGTCTCTTTACAATGTGATTGATTATCTCCGCGCTGCCCCTATTGTAATTTCCCAAACTGGACGCGATTGGCAAGACAAAATTGCATCTGCTTTTTGTCGGGAGCAATTTGTATAATCACTGCTGCAGATCATAATCAACCCTTATTTTTCCTTGCGATTCTCTTTCCAGTTGCTATTGTTGCGACTAGGAAGATTGGATAGTTCCAAAGGGCTATTACTTTTGCTACCTGACCTCACAAAATTGATACTAAATTGGAGGCATCAAAATTAAAAACAGTAGGAGGGACGTTCTTACAGTGATACAAAATGCTCAATAAAAGATGGATTTTCAATTTCATTTTGAATTAACCCAACGGCCCTTGCAAATGTACACAGGATTTTGCCAAGTATATGATCTGAAGCATTTAAAATGGGAGTCCTATGGACAAATGTATATTGTTTTCTCCATGAAAAAAGGGGAATCATAAATGTGGATCAGACTGATGAATACATGAATAAATTATACAGGAAAATCTTTCATTTGCTCAATACGAAAGGAATGAAATTGTTTTCAAATTATTATGATCAAAATCATATTCCCTTGAGGTCTTTATTATTTACTGATATAGGCCTATCAATTGTATATTTTGCAATAAAATTGAGAAGTGAATTTTCATATTCCTTATTCAAGACTTCATGCTTTGTGCAGTCATTTGACTTCGAAAATTCAATTGCAAAAATAAAACAGGTACTTACCGGTACTTTATTTTTTGTTATGGTAAAAAAACATTATGTTGGCATAAGAATCATGCAGGCCTAAATGTGCTCTCAAAAGGAAATCATTTTTAAATTTAATACATATTTCTATGAAATAGTGTCAACTCTTCTCTTTGGAAACTGATTAGCCCAAAGTGATGGAATTACCTAGAGATATTTACAAACTAGATGTCATTTTGCTTCCCAATATCTGAATAGATTGCACTTGCTTGTTGAACTTCCAATCAAATCAGAATATCCCATTCACAACAGGAGCTCTGAAATTAATATCAATCATCATAGCAGTCTCATTACCTATCAAATATCTAAATTCTAAGTCAAATAAATTCATTTCTAAAGGATTGTCTGATTAATGATCACTACGCTACTGGGTAGGGAGATACTCATCAAAGACTGCATTCACACATGTATCCGCGAGGAAAAAGGTTTTGCTAAAACTGGGTTTTAAAATATGATGCAGCCTTTAGAAAATTTAAATTAAGTGCTACATACATTCAAAGGTTGCAAATCGTTATCTTCTCTTTTTTTATCATTGACTGTTCAATAGTCTCCAAGACTCTGACACAGGCTTTGAGCTTGTGGAGAGAAAAAATTAGAATTAAAGTGTTTGTACATGTAGGCAACAGACAATAAAATGGATGTTAATGTTACGCCATCCCTGTATCATATTTTTTCTGATGGGGATGATGAAAACGGCTAATTCCCCATCAATTCTACACTTAAAGTGATTGGTTAACATTGGTTTGACTTTTAAAAAATCTGAGCTTTCTAGAAGGTCACACTTGTCACCTGTGTCTGTGATATGTTACAAAAATGAAGCCCAGAAAAAACTGCGTTCGAAAATAATTATTTAGTGCTTCAAAAATTGAAATATAAAGTGACCGAAAACACCATCTTAATTTCATCCCATACACGTATGTGTACTATTTAGGCGTCTATAAGAACGCCTATTTACAAAATCGGGGTTTGCCTTGTAGTTTTAGCTTTTCATTCTCAATAATGGTTGTTTTCAGGGTTTATTAATTCTAATACATGCACTTGTACACATGTTTCATCTTGGTTTGAGAATTTTTTAAATCGGCTGCTCACAAAGTTAAACAATACCTTTAAGTTCACTCTCTCTCTCTCCTCCAAATCATGTCTGTGAATATCCAAATTATGTGTCTGTGAATCAATGTTATGCACTTCATGTATCACATTTTTCTCCTAGGTGGACATTTGATGGAAACAGCTGTGCCCCACCAATTCCACACTAAAATTAACTCCCCCCTCTAAATTTGGTTCCTGGATCCAGGGAAAGGGGGCAGAGATTTCTCAATACTGCTCAGGATTAGAACAAGAGAATACCACCACCCAAAGATAATGTGAACGCAGGGTTAAGCCCAGGCAGCCGCCATCAGCTGGAAAGTTATATTTTACGACATGCCGCCTCTTTGATCATCAGGCGAAAAAATTCTAATCATGCAATGATTGTAATCAGCTAGTGTACCAGTGCGCTTATATCGTTTGGCAACTGTACATTGCTGAATTTCATTCACATAAATTTTTGGACAATCACTCAGGGATACGGCCTACTTTTGAATGGAATTTAGTTGTCTAGTTCTGAACGGGTGATGACAGTTTTACTGTGGCTATTTATTAAAGAAACGGTTTATCGCCTAGAATAGAAATCCTCATTTCACCTGTCAGCGAGGTACAATGTCAGTGATTATCCTTGGTAATATAGACAAAATACAAATGATACAGATCCTCTTCAAAAGACGCCAACTTCCGCCCATCGTAAACTGTATGCCATTGATGAAAAGCAGTACTTACACAAAATATATATATTCCAGAACTATTGTACAGACCATGAAATATCAATTTTTCACAAGAATATGCTTATTGAGTTTCTCAATCACAAGCTGATCGTGAAATAAGGCTAAAAGTACTTGGAAGTTGCTTTTATTCCTGATCTAGCACCTATTAATATGGCAGCTCAGCTACAGCCGGGGTAATATTATGATACCAAGTATCAAAGTGCAGCTGAGTATATGCACATAGTAACTGCGCTATATAAATGGACATATTATTATTATTATCTGATTTCGTCAATTAAATGAGAGTCCCGTCGCAGTTTTCTGGGGGAAAATTATGGAATATATATATACAATATGATATTAATATGTTCCAATATGTTCCAATACTATCATGATATTAATAAGCTAAAATTCTCATAGTTTTTCTGAAAGTTCATGTTAAGCTTTTGTTACTTTTGTTAGAAATACACACCTGTATAATAGTCTAAACATAATTTTCACCAGTAGATTACGTACTACCCTTTGGAACCAAACTTTATACAATGTGACAGATAATAAACCGATGGTTTGGCAATCCGACGACTTGGATGCTGGACTGCTTGTGCCCTTTGGTATTGACATTTATCATCATTACCAGGTCCCTCAGAGAGGATGTTAAGCCTCCGGTCCTCTTGTTGATTGTTTTCAGGCATTCATGCTTCCTTAGCCATCAGGTAAAAAAATTCACCATCGAACACGTATAAATACAAGAGAATGGCTGTCTTCGTAATACATTGCTTGTGTGAATGACGAGAATAATTGACGGATTAAAGACAATGGTAGCCTGGTTTGATAATTGATTGTTTAATTGATCTATTGACAGACTGCTAGATTGAGGGATTGACTGGCTAAGTATATAATGAGGGATGGATTCATTGCTTTCTAACTGGATGATCGATTGCTGAACAAAATCATTGGAATTCACAGAATCTAGCATTCAATGGGTTAACTGACTGCTTATGCCTTAGCCGCAGTCGCAGATTCCATGTGAGCTGGAACATGCCCCTACTCGTTACAATGAATCAATGCGGGCTTAATTCACATAATCACTACCACGCTGGAAGTGAGCTTGTTCCGGTGCAAGATTTAGTTCAGATTCGATTGATATCTTGATCTATGGTGTCAAGTACCGCAAGAACCTGGGAAGTTAACTAACTTCAGTGAGGATAACACAGCTTTTTTTTTTACTTCAAATAATTGAGTCTTTGAGACACAGCTTAGACAGTACAAGAGAGCCTTTTCCTTCAAATTATTCACTTTATCTCCACAAGGAGACATAGGTTGTAAGCTACATGTAGAACATAGCTTTTTCCTTCAAATAATAAAAAAAATATCTTTGTTTATAGGAGACATAACTTTTTCCTTCATATGATTTGAGAAGTCTTTAAAGGACAAGTCCACCCCAACAAAAAGTTGATTTGAATAAAAAGAGAAAAATTCAACAAGCATAACACTGAAAATTTCATCAAAATCGGATGTAAAATAAGAAAGCTATGACATTTTTTAATTTCGCTTAATTTCACAAAACAGTTGTATGCACATCCTCGTCAGAATGCAAATGAGGGAACTGATGATGTCACTCACTCACTATTTCTTTTGTATTTTATTATCTGAAATATGAAATATTCTCATTTTCTCCTCATTGTCCTGTGTAGAAAAGTTTTATTCCTCCCTAAATATGTGAAATTACCATTGTTTACACACTTTATGGTTCAGTGAAGATGGTCCATATTTTCAAATTTGTAAAAATTGAAATATTGTATAATTCAAACAATAAGAAACAAAAGAAATAGTGAGTGGGAACATCATCGACTCTCACATTTGCATATCACTGAACTGTGTATTTAGCTGTTTTGTGAAAAATAAGCAAACCTTTAAAATGTCATAACTTTCTTATTTTACATCCGATTTTGATGAAATTATTAGCGTTATATTTCTTTGATTTTTCTCTATTGATCCTAATTAACATTTTTCTGGGGTGGACTTGGCCTTTAATAAGGAGACATAGCTCATAACAATAGAACATGTACCTCAGTTTTTTTTTCATATTAACTTGATGTATGCGACATTATTATCGTGAATTATAGTGAAAAATAGTGAAAACCTGATGGTATTCCAGTTATGATTTCAGAAAAATTTCAGTGTACAAGCTTCTGGAGAGCAGTGTTGGAAGACAAGTAAATTTGATTTAAAATTGATTGGCGCGACATCAATCCAGCTTTGAAAAACAAAACAAAAACAGATACACTACTGAAGATTTGAGATGAATATTTCCAAAATGAGTGCAAGTTTAGCAGGATCTTTTGATGATGAAGGCATTTCTTTCCAATAACGTCCTAAAAATAAAAATAATTGGAAAATTATGTTAAATTATTTTTAGTGTGATTAAATTCAGTGCCTTTCAAAGAAACAAAAATTCTTCCTAAACTAGCAAAGCTGAGTAGGCTCTATCAAGAAAGTTTGAATTGTCTCGTCATTTATTTATTCAAATCATCATGCCGTTACAGATAGAATCAGTCTGTTACAAACTAAAACAACCTACCAGCATATATGGTGGGTACTGTTTTGTAAAATGAAGTGGTTATAAGGCAAGTTCATTGTCAAGTTGATCTTCATGGAACCAAACTCAGACATTGGATACCATGAGTGCATTTCCAGACTATACCTTCACTTTCCTTCTTAAGACTCATAGAAGTCAGAGCACATTAACAACTTTATTCTTTTGAGAGGAAAAGTAAACAAGCATACATGTAGCACTGACTGAAAATTTCATCAAAAATGGGATGTTTAACAACTGAAGAAAGTCAAAGCATTTCTCATCTTCTTACGTTAAAGACCCCCCCTCCCTTCTATCTGGCTGTCTGTATCTCTGCCCCCCCCCCCATCCTTCTCTCTCTCTGTTAGTCTCTGTTTCTCTATATCTGTAAGTGGCACATCCTTCTAACTTCGTTCTCTTGAAACATACTGGAAAATCTTGGAGGCTTCATCCTCTTCTCTCAAGATTCTTCACGAACTTATAATTTAATATGCATGTATGTTCTCTTGGTGGTGCCACATTTAAAATAATGATCCTCTCGCACATGGGATCTCTCCTATTCATCTTTTCCTTTGATATGTTTGTCTTTCCCGGCAATGACACTACCTTTAAATAAAGAGAACGGGGAGTGGGTACTGATTACTCTATAAGATGTGGATGGGTTACGGCCGGCCGAGCTGCCGGAGAGCTCTAAATTGCTTCTGCTTTTCCCCTGCCTCCAAGGGCCAAAGCTATGCATCGCAATCTCTCCAGAGATCGTCTGAAATGATTTGACTTGAATTATAAACAAACAAGGGTGAGGTATTAAAAGGCTGTTTTCACCCCTTCTCCGGGAGTGACCATTGCATCGATCTCGTGGATGCGTAGATGCATCGGCTTGATTGGCAAAGGTCCAAATTTTTGACATGCTAACTTCTTTTTGTTTACGCAGAGAGAGAGATTAGAGAGGCAAAATGGCGCACATGCTCCAGTGCTAATTGTTCTGCGACAAATCTCTGGCAGTAAGGACTCCATAACTTCAGAGCTATCTCCTCTTTTGTGATCAACCTTTTAATTTAAAGGGATGCTCCAGGCTGAAGATATTTATACCTCAATAAATAGAGTAAAATTCACAGAGCAAAATGCTGAAAATTTGATCAAAATCAGATTTTTAAGATTTGCATTATTCATTTGAATATTCATTAGGTGTGCTGATGATGTCATATCCCCACTTGTTCTTTTGTATTTTATTATATGAAATTAGGTTTTTCTACCAAGAACTAATACAACTGATTTGACAACTGATTTAGCAGGGCGCGACAACCCCGCTTGCCCAGGGCAAGTGAAAATGACGTGCGGGCAAGCATTTCTCAAAGTCAATTGCCCAATCGGGCAAGTGGTTGTTTTGGAAATAAAATAATAAGCATATCAGTACACCCTCTAAATTTCAATATCTTTTGGATAATCACAACTATCTCTCATATTATGTCAAACAACAGTGGAAACTGATGTAAAATCAGCGCCAGTTACCAATAATTTATCGCCAGGTACCTCGTTCGAAAAACCGTGCCATCGCATCTTACGTTCTATGTGTGCAATGACTGCGCATGCGCTACTATCTTGCGCAATTTGCCGATGCAAAAAAAAACAAAACAAAACACCAAAAGTGGCTAAAATTTCACATTTTGCAAAAATCCATGAAATGGCCATCTATTTTCCATATTACCTTGAAATTGTTTTGATTTAGTTGAAAACTACCGAAAAAATGAAGAATATTCAGCTCTTTCTCGACTCTCTTTCTTGACTCTGATTTATGATGATGTTTCGGCCTCGGTAAATGTTTTTTTATTATTGTGGTCCCACATGTAGACTTTCATGATGTTGACCAAGTGTAAAACAATCAAAATGATCAACGATAGTTTTCACCATGAAAAAAACCCCATGAAAGTCTACCTTCGGGACTACAATAACAAATATTGACCGAGTGTAACATCATAAAATGATGAAGACAAGACAAGAGAGAGGTGAATATTCTTAATTTTCTTGATAGTTTCCAACTAATTTAAAATAAAAATCAAGGAAATATGGAAAATAAATGACCTTTTCATGGATTTAAAGATGCAAAATGTGAAATTTTAGCCACTCCACTTTTGATGATTTTTTTATATTTTTTTTACACATAATAAACCAATCTTTTTCAGAGTCAATAAAAGAGCTGAATATTTTTCACTGGCTTTCTTTATAGTTGTCAACTAAATCAAAACAATTCTAAGGAAATATGGCAAACAGATAACCATTTCGTGGATTTAAAGATGCCAAACATTAAATTTTAGCAACTTTTGGTGAAGGTTTTTTTTTTAACCTTAAAAAACGCCCATTTATAAATAGCGAAAAAAAAATCAAAATAAACGTTATGACTTTATAGGCCTATGTTGCTGAAATAAACTTAAATGTGTGTTCTTTTATACTGTACATGATTCTCAATTGTTATTTTGTATGACCTTCAAAAATAAATAGTGCCGTCATAATAAAAAATATTATAAAACAAATTGGGCAAGCAGTTTTTTCTATCGGGCAAGCAAATTTTTTGACAAAATTTTTTTTTGTAGAGGCCTTGATTAAGTGCAATGACAACTGATTAAGTGCTGCAACTTATTTCATAATGGAGACGCATCATTTACACATTTATGAAAAAAGAAACAATTATGATTGAAAGTAGGGATGTGACATCATCAGCCAACCTAATGAATATTCATGAAGACATGCCTAGAACTGTTTCACCGGAACAATGCAAATCTTCAAAATTCAACAACTTCATTATTTGTTATCCGATTTTGATGAAATTTTCAGCATTTTGATCTGTGAATTTTACTCTATTTATTTAGATATAAATATCTTCAGCCCGGAGTATCCCTTTAAAGGCAGTATGCCACAGTCACCCTGGATGGCGTCAGCATCATTCCTGATTTGCTTTAATTTACCCCAATTTCTTACCCATAATGAAGCTACAAATTCTCAAGTGTAGCCTTGAAATGAATGCATATATGCACCTTTTATCTGAAAAGAAAGTGAAACAAGTAACAACAAGTCAGGAAAGATTAAGTCATGGCAAAATGAGAATAACGAAAGCCTACTACTACAGAAAACTGTAAAATTAACTCTAACCAGCGACAACAACTCTGACAACCTTTCTAAAGGACTAAGTGATTTCCAGAGACCAAGCATACCCCTGACTGATGTGTTTATTTACCATGCATTCATACTTACATGTATCATCCCATAGACATATAGGTAGGTCCTCGCATATCTATGCATTAATTACTGGGATGCCAGATAAATTTCTGGGTGTCATCATCATTTCCTCTCACATGTTGCAAAGTGCACCTGTTTCCCATTGCCGTGAAGGGAAAGACTTGCTACCGACTAGTTCACGCTACATTAGGGATTTTACAATTGCTCATCCACATTGCGGACTGATATGCACATGAAGTAGTGATGTCATCACTGCACTTTGGTGAAGTTCCCTCCCTCGTCCCCAATCAAAATTTAGATCGGGAAAAGCAGGAATGGTGTTTCATAAAGCACTTTGTAAGTTACAAATGGCTATGCACGACTGGTGATCCTTCCTTGTG